>NC_083573.1:17202832-18569082 GCF_027579695.1 Neoarius graeffei
CCGAAATCAAACCTGTCCTAAAGCTCTAAGATCCTAGAAAAGTTTGTAGTACAGCAGTTCTGTTCATATTTGCACATGAATAGCATCCATGAGATCTATGAGTCAGGATTTTCGCCTCATCAGTACTGAGACAGCACTGGTTAAAGTAGTAAATGATCTACTACTAGCCTCTGAACAAGGTCGTGTCTTTTTGCTTCTGTTGCTTGACCTTAGTGCAGTTTCTGACACCATAGCTCATACTATTCTTCTCAACAGCCTAGAAAATGTTGTTGGAGTTAAAGGAACAGACCTCTCCTGGCCCACATTCTATTTGAATGCAAACTGTTATCAGTTTGTAGCTGTTAACTGTGTCTTCTCTATGTATACTAAGGTAATGTGGCCTAAAGGCCAATTTATGCTGACAACCCAGTCCTCGCAGACGGTGTCGCAGATAGCATCTGCGTAGCCCCCCCACCTTCACAGACGCTCTGCGCGCACCTCCCAAAAATTGTGACTACCGCAGAAGCCTCGCAGACAGCGTCGCAGACAAGAGGGCTCTGATTGGTCCACTCTACATCCGCTGTACACGCACTTCCGCTTCCCTACTTTCCCAGTTTGGTTTGTTTTCACGACTGGCATTTTTAAAAACACGAGCGAAGATGGAGCAGCACGAAGAGCGGTTGATCAAGGAAGTACGTACATCTATACGACTCCAGTTCTAGTCATTATAAAAAAAAAAGTTCTAGTCATTATAAGTAACCGGAGGATAAACACTCCACTAACCACACCCACCAACTACTCCTAGCGACTTCGCGCCCCCTTGCATTGTGCCGGTGAATAACATCGCGCACGCCGCTCAACAATAAATTACAACTGTCTGCGAAAAGCTATCTGCGAAAGCTTTGTCGCAAGAGCATGCAGAGGCCTTAAAGGTTAGGGAAGCAGCTTTGAGACTAAAAGGTCACCAGTTCAATTCCCTGGACCAGCAGGAATGGCTGAAGTGCCTTGAGCAAAGCACCTAATCCCCACCTGTTCCCTGGACACTACAGAGCTGCTCACTGTTCTGGGTAATGTGTGCACACATCCCCAGATGGGTTGAATGCAGAGAATGAATTTTACTGTGCTCTAATGTACATGTTGCAAATTATTTGCAAACATGTTATTAGCTTATATGGTTATGCTGATGACACACACTTATATGTTTTAACAAAGTCAGAGAAGAGACACCAGCTTCCTAAAGTTGAGGAATGTGTAAAGGACATGAGACACTGGGTTACATTGCAACACTGTTGAGTAACTTCCTCCTACTTACAGTAAGTCTTCCACTAAAGACAGAAGTATTTCTGCTGGGACCACATGCAGTTAGAAGTAAGCTTTCTGATTACACAGTAACTCTGGATGGCCTTTTATTTGCATCATGGCAAGCAGTAAAAGATCTTAGTGTGATTATTGACTCCAATCTCCATTTTGAAGCTCGTCTCGTCTTCTTCCGCTTATCCAGGACCGGGTCGCGGAGGCAGCAGTCTAAGCATGGAAGCCCAAACTTCCCTTTCCCCAGACACCTCGGCCAGCTCCTCGGGAAGAACACCGAGGCGTTCCCAGGCCAGCCGAGAGACATAGTCCCTCCAGTGTGTCCTGGGTCTTCCCCGGGGCCTCCTCCCGGGGGGACATGCCTGGAACACCTCCCCAGGGAGGCGTCCAGGAGGCATCCGAAAAAGATGCCCGAGCCACCTCAGCTGGTTCCTCTCGATGTGGAGGAGCCTCTCGATGGAGCCTTTCTCCATTTTGAAGCTCATTTATATAATATTATTAGGATAGCCTTCTTTCATCTCAGAAATACACTGAGTGCAGAATTATTAGGCAAGTTGTATTTTTGAGGATTAGTTTTATTATTGAACAACAACTATGTTCTCAATCAACCAAAAAGTCTCATAAATATCAAAGCTGAATATGTATGGAAGTTAGAGTGGGGCGTTTTTAGTTTTGGCCATTTTAGGAGAATATGTATGTGTTCAGGTAACTTTCACTGTGCAGAATTATTAGGCAACTTAATAAAAACCAAATATGTAGCCATTTCACTTATTTATTTTCACCAGGTACACTGATATGACAACTCCAGATTTGCAAATAAACATATCTGACATTCAAACACAAAACAAAAACAAATCAGTGACCAATATAGCCACCCTTCTTCATGAGGACACTCAAAAGCCTTCCATCCATAGATTCTGTCAATTTCTTTATCTGTTCACGACCAACATTGTGTGCAGCAGCAACCACGGCCTCCCAGACGCTGTTCAGAGAGGTGTACTGTTTTCCCTCTTTGTAGACCTCACGTTTTATAATGGACCACAGGTTCTCTATGGGGTTTAGATCAGGTGAACAAGGGGGCCATGTCATTATTTTTTCACCTTTCAGGCCTTTACTGGCTAGCCATGCAGTGGAGTATTTGGACGCATGAGATGGAGCATTATCCTGCATGAAAATCATGTTCTTCTTGAAAGATGCTGACTTTTTCCTATACCACTGCTTGAAGAAGGTTTCTTCCAGGAACTGGCAGTAGGTCTGGGAGTTGAGTTTGAGTCCATCCTCAACTCAAAAAGGTCCAACAAGCTCATCTTTGATGATACCAGCCCATAGCAGTACTCCACCTCCACCTTGCTGGCGTCTGAGTCAGAGTGGAGCTCTGTGCCCATTACTGATCCAGCCACAGGCCCATCCATCTGGCCCATCAAGAGTCACTCTCATCTCATCAGACCACAGCACCTTAGAAAAATCAGTCTTAAGATATTTCTTGGCCCAGTCTTGACGTTTTATCTTGTGTGCCTTACTCAGTGGTGGTCGTTTTTCAGCCTTCCTTACCTTGGCCATGTCCCTCAGTATTGCACACCTTGTACTCTTTGACACTCCAGGAATGTTGCAACTCTGGAATATGGTAGAACTGGATGCTAATGGCTGCTTGTTAGCTTCACGCTTGATTTTCCGCAGATCATGTGCAGTTATTTTGCGCCTTTTTTTTCCCACATGCTTCTTTCGACCCTGTTGACTATTTGCAATGAAACGCTTGATTGTTCGGTGATCACGTTTCAACATCTTCGCAATTTCAAGAGTGCTGCATCCGTCTGCAAGACATCTCACAATTTTAGACTTTTCAGAGTCTGTCAGATCTCTCTTCTGACCCATTTTGCCAGAGGAAAAGAGGTTGCCTAATAATTATGCACACCTGATATAGGGTGTTGATGTCATTAGACCACACCCCCTCTCATTACACAGATGCACAGCACCTGATATACTTAATTGGTAGTAGGCTTTCAAGCCTAAACAGCTTGGAGTGGGACAACATGCATTAAAAGGATGTTGTGGTCAAAATACTCACTTGCCTAATAATTCTGCACTCAGTGTATAGCTAAGATAAGAAATATAATGTCATTACATAATGCAGAAAAACTATTTCATGGTTTTGTTGCCTCAAGGTTAGATTATGTCTTGTTGTCTGAATGTCCAGTAGGTGCATAAACAAGCTCCAGTTAGTTCAAAATGCAGCAGCCAGAGTCCTTACTAGAACTAGAAAATATTACATCACCCTATCTTATCCGGACTGCAATGGCTCCCAATCAAGTTTCACATTGATTATAAAATACTACTTTTGACTTATAAAACACTGAGCAAATGTTTGGTCGTTTATGATCTGCCACATCTGTTTTGATCAAAAGGTGCACGCTCTTTCTTGGTACCCTGAATGATGAAGGCTTTCTTGTGCAAAGCCACACAATTATGTATCAGCCTTCCGATTAGTGTTCGGGACTCAGATACAGTCTCAGTCTTTAATGGTGTATTCACACAAGGCGATCTATATCGCACCCGAGTGTGTTTGACCCTCAACGTCCTGTTCATTTTACCACCATGCTCAGGTGTGGTTCATTTGGAAAGCTTGGAAAAAGTGCACTCAGGCACGGTTCAGTTGGGCTTGTGCACAGTGTGATTGCTAATTGCATGGAACTCGAACACTATAGTGTGCACTTTTCAATTCATTGGAGAATATTTGGTTTAATAACGGGTCTGATTCTCAACTTATTGATGAGCGCAAATTGTAGTCAGCGAATAAAGCTGCATCATGATAACGTAAGTGGACTCAGGACCAGAACATAAAGCATAGTTTTGAGGCCTGCAGCAGAGTTGAAAGAGGGGACAATCACTCTCAGAAGTGGTACAAGGCAATCCTTTCTGGTGTGAATACACCCGAAATCTAAGATGAAAACTTATTTGCATAGTCAAGCCTTTTGTTAATTGTTTCTGTTAAGTAAAGGTTCATATGTGGAAGGATCATGTGCATAGAGTGTTCTGGTAAACTGCTTTCATGCATTTACTTGGGTCTGTTGACAGTGGAGTGGCTTTATATCCCAGGTTGCTTTAATGTCTGTGTTACCTTCTGGCTCTCCCTTTTAGTTATGCTGTCATTGCTAGTATTGCTGAAGTCCCTGTTTGCACTCTGTACACACTGTCCACTGTCTTTAACCATTATGTGACAATGAGCATGCCTAATAATCTCTCTCTCTCTCTCTCTCTCTGAAAATCATTTGATGCTGCTGAAGATGACCTCATATGGATAGCCTACAGCTCATCATGGGTCTACTGTGGATGGTACCATACCACACAAACACGCTAAAGTTGGCTATAGATGTTCGTCTTTGGATAGCCTACAGCAAAAATCGCTAAAAGCAGTTTACACTCAAGTCTTAATCAATGAACAGTTGATAACTTCAGTTACAACAGAACTCGAGATATAAGTGACTTAAAATTAAAACTCTCATGATGCTCAGACTCAAGTTCCTTTTAACACACTTAGCTCTGCTTGACTTTATAGCAGTGGCACTTGCTTTAAGATTACATGGGAAACCTGGCTTCCCCTATCATTTCATTAAAATGCAGCATGATTACCAAAGTGTATATATTATTCACCAGCCTTGGTGTAATTCAATATATTAGTGAATCAAATGCTCAAGTATATCACTGCAATACTCTACAGTTCATTCGTTAACCTCAAATTGTTTTCTGATAAACAGCACAGCCTGCTTGAAAATTTCCTTTGATGCTTCCGACACTGAGATAACAGACACTTATGGAAGCCTGTGCATCAATTAGTGTCTGTTGGATTTTTTTTCCTACTGTTTTAATGGGACAAAAGATTAACACTTATTGGACAACAGACTGGGTGGCATGGTGGTGCAGTGGTTAGCACTGTTGCCTCACAGCAAGCAGGGTCTGGTTTAGAACCTGCCAGTTGACTGGAGACCTTTCTGTGTGAAGTTCTCTGTGTGAGTTTCCTCCTGATGCTCCTGTTTCCTCCCACAGTCCAAAGACATGCAAATTAGGTCAACTGGCTGCTCTAAATTGCCCTTAGGTGTGAATGTGAGTGTGAATGGATGTCTGTGTTAACCCTGCAATTGCTGGGTTTCAGTCAGGTGACTTTTCTTAGCGGTTTTACCGGAAGTGAAATAGCTGGTGGTCTAAATGGCTGCCGTAGTGCAAACAACTAGTGATAACTTATCAGAGTATGCTTGTAATATCGAAACCACTGCTTGCTTTAGATATATTCAGAAGATTGCTATGTGCAATGGAATAGACCCCTACAGTCTGGGAAAGAAAGATTTGTCATACGATCTCGAAAACTACCCTTCAGTCGAGTTCCCTAACATCTCAAACTATCTGGTGTTGCAGACATCCTTCTACACTGCAAAACAGATGAAAGCGTGGAAGAGTATGGAGGCTTACAGCCTTTTGTATGTGGCTGGGTAAAGGACCTCAGTATCAAGTCGCTGCCGAATGAATCCTGTATTGTTTTAGTCTGTGTAAGTATGTTTTTTTTTAACTTTTCGTTTGCGTCTTTACAACGAAGCGCTGCAAGTTGCAGTGTAAACAAACAACAGTTCGCTTGATTTTCACTTGTGTTCACTCTTATCTCTCAGGTAAATCATTCACAAAGATCATCAGAAACCCCTTTAAAGACCTGGATCTTAGTTAAACAAGATGGAGAAGTGATCACGGCGCATTGTAACTGTATGGCTGGGTAAGAATTTTGTCGCAACCTTCATGCATATGGACTTTATGAGTGAGGAGTAAACAAAGAAACAGCTGGGGACTTTAGCGCTTCATGACTAAAAAAAAAGTACCGTAAAATAATGACACACAGCAAGAAAAGTACTTGGAAAACACTAAGGACATAGCTGAGAGGGATATACAAACCTTTCATGAAGTGATCACTGCAAACTTGAGTATGCTTCGACTCGGCTCCCTTCGATTTCAGTGAGAGGTTCAAAAGCCACCTTTCTTGATGTCTTTTTGTGAAATCCTGTGTTAATTCACCCTTTTTTATTAGTTCACGGGAAGCCTGAAGAAACTTTTCAGTTTCACGGTTTGATCGATTCGAACAAACTAAAACAATGCAAGCGTAAGGCATTTTTCATGCAAGCAATGCACCTTCTTCATATAAACGCTTTGTCAAGTGAGCTTTGGTAGACCACCAGCTAAAGTTCTGAATAACTAATGAGGCAGATGTGACGTCACATGAACCCCAGCAATAAACTGGTGTCCTGTCCAGGGTGTACCCCACCTCTCACCTGAAGTCAGCTGGGATTGGCTCCAGCTCACCTGTGACCTGCAATGGATAAATGGCATAGAAAATGGATGGATGGACAACAAGCTTTTAATTTTGAGTCCTGCTTGAATGCACAGCTTCACTGGGAGTGAATACAGTGCGGGTGGGTATACTTTGCACAGAAAAAACCTGTCTCAATGTTTATTGCCAATGCTCTCTTGATTTGTCCTGCCTGGACACATGGCTTCATGATGACTGGTAGGCCTCTCAAAGGGACAGAACCTTGTAACCAATTGTCAATCAGTAAATCAGGAATGAACATGGCTCGCATCTCAAACTTAAACATATCGGCACCAGTTGGAATTGCTTGAAGCCTGCAGTGATGGTATAATTTGTAAATACTGCAAATAAATTGTAAGTATAAAGTTCTGTTTGATTATTTGCATTTGTTTCTGAAATTTGTTGTTTGTAAGTCTAACTAGCTAGCTGTCAAGTCCAAAGACATGCAGTTAGGTTAACGTGGGGCGGCCTTGGGCTGAAGTGCCCTTGAGCAAGGTACTTAACCCCTGACTGCTCCCCGGGCGCTCTAGTGTGGCTGCCCACTGCTCTGGGTGTGTGTGTGTTCACTGCTTCAGATGGGTTAAATGCAGAGGATGAATTTCACTGTGCTTGAAGTGTGCATGTGACAAATAAAGGTTTCTTCTTTCTCTGTCACTTCATTCTTCAGCTAGCAGCTTAGCTGTTTTATGGTATGAAATGGCAGACAATGTTGATCTGGTTTTAGAACGGACTTGTGATGATCGTACTTATCAGGAGAAGAAAATTAAACAAGAGAGCAGAATAGCAACCAAGATTTTAATTCAAATGTTAGGGAGCAAACTGTCTTGGTACAGTAAAATCAATAGTCAGTGTTTATTGTTAATCTAGGATTAGAATGATTAGTGAAATTAGCATATTCTATCCACATTCACTGGATATGAGCAATTGCATGCTCTGATTGGCTACTCTACTACTAGGCTATCAGCTCATATACCATGAGTAGAGAAAAACAAAATGGTGGAGCATGTTGCTGAACCAACCAAGGACGAAATAAAAACTCTACTTGAAAACAAAAACCCCCAAAATACAAAAAAGCAACAAAATATGGAATAAAAGTATTTGATGGTAAGAACATATCTTTTTTTATTTTTCAATAATTATTATTATAGCATTTTTCACAAATTGCTACTGTCATTTACATTCTAAGCAGAAATGATTTTGTCGGACATTTTGTATAAAGTTTTTATTTATTGACTTTGCAAAAAATAAAAATGCTCTGTTTCTCAAAATCCAGTGAATGTTGATAGAATAAAACAGTGCTATGCACCTTGTCGGGTATCAGCTCATGTACAATTCGATTTCGTGGAATAACTGTTAAATATATAGATAAAGTCTTGTTTTTCCTCTTCTTGTTCTTATTCTTTTTTATGGTTGCTCCTGTTAGTGGCTGGGGGGATATTTGATTTGGCATAGGTTTTTACACCGGATGCCCTTCCTGATGTAATCCTTCCCAATCTATCCAGGCTTGGGACTGGCACTAAGCACTGCCTTATGCAACCCCAGTGGCTGGGTATTTAATGATACATATGCAAGTATAATCCATCATATAAATTGTGCGTCTCTATTTTAATAACCACTAGCCACCACTGCCACCACTTATAGAAGAGAAATTATTTATAATTGCACTATCTGGTGTCACCCAGATGAGGATCTTTTGAGACCTTTTGAGTCTGGTTCCTCTCAAAACTTCTTCTTTTTATCTTCTCAGGGAGTTTTTCCTTGTCACTGTCCCCTCTGGCTTGCTCATTAGGAATAAATTTTAATTTGAATGTTATATCTGAACTTGGCGGCACGGTGGTGTAGTGGTTAGCGATGTCGCCTCACAGCAAGAAGGTCCGGGTTCGAGCCCCGTGGCCGGCGAGGGCCTTTCTGTGCAGAGTTTGCATGTTCTCCCCGTGTCTGCGTGGGTTTCCTCCGGGTGCTCCGGTTTCCCCCACAGTCCAAAGACATGCAGGTTAGGTTAACTGGTGACTCTAAATTGACCGTAGGTGTGAATGTGAGTGTGAATGATTGTCTGTGTCTATGTGTCAGCCCTGTGACGACTTGTCCAGGGTGTACCCCGCCTTTCGCCCGTAGTCAGCTGGGATAGGCTCCAGCTTGCCTGCGACCCTGTAGGACAGGATAAAGTGGCTAGAGATAATGAGATGAGATATCTGAACTTTCTATAGTGCTGTTTTATGCCAATGTCCATTATTAAAATCACTATATAAATAATATAAATGGACTTAATAATGTATGCAAATTGGTCAATGTGTATTTATAGAAATCTTGCATTCCAGTGCATGGGTTTACATCAGAACTTCATGACCTTAGTTTATGTGTATTAGCTGAACCAGGACTGAGTGCATTCATGACTAGACCCTGATCTCTGCCAAATATAAACCATCACATATGCAGGCTTTGTTGTGATCATACGTCATTGTGATTCTGCCTGGATTGATCTATTTATAGCAGGAGTGTTGATTAGCAAAGGCCCTTTTGTAAAGCTGTGACATTTTATTCCACAAGACACATGGGGCTGAGGTGTGGTTATGGGGTACGGGGTTCTTTTTGTGAAGCTAAGGGTAATGGTAACTCTTAGTCCAGTGGTCTAATGTACAGTCTGTTGCTTTTTCCTTTTGTTCAAAGGCATGAAAGATATAGTAGTTATGCAGAATTTTTTTTTTAAATTCTATTTTCTTTTAAACTGCAAGAATGCATGAACAGTGTTAATAATTGCACATTATGTTGGGTATGGATGGTACAGAACAAGTTTGTTTATATCTACACTCCCCGGCCACTTTATTAGGTACACCCATCCACCTGCTGTTTTATGCAGTCATCTAATCAGCCAATCCCTTGACAGCAGCACAACCATGCAGATACAAATCAAGAGCTTCAGTTAATGTTCACTTCAAACATCCGAATGGGAAAAATTGTGATCTCAGAGTGTGACTTTCACTGTGGCATGGGTGTTGGTTTGAGCCAGATGGACTGGTTTGAGTATTTCAGAAACTGCTGATCTCCTGGGGTTTTCACACACAACAGTCTCGCAACAGAATGGTGCGAAAAACAATAAACATCAAGTAAGCGACAGTTCTGTGGGTGGAAACTTCTTGTTGATGAGAGGTCAGAGGAAAATGGCCAGATTGGTTTGAGCTGCCAGGAAGGATATACAGTGGTGCTTGAAAGTTTGTGAACCCTTTAGAATTTTCTATATTTCTGCATAAATATGACCTAAAACATCATCAGATTTTCATACAAGTCCTAAAAGTAGATAAAGAGAACCCAGTTAAACAAATGAGACAAAAATATTATACTTGCTCATTTATTTATTGAGGAAAATGATCCAATATTACATATCTGTGAGTGGCAAAAGTATGTGAACTGTTGCTTTCAGTATCTGGTGTGACCCCCTTGTGCAGCAAGAACTGCAACTAAATATTTCCGGTAACTGTTGATCAGTCCTGCACACCGGCTTGGAGGAATTTTAGCCCATTCCTCCGTACAGAACAGCTTCAACTCTGGGATGTTGGTGGGTTTCCTCACATGAACTGCTCACTTCAGGTCCTTCCACAACATTTCGATTGGATTAAGGTCAGGACTTTGACATGGCCATTCCAAAACATTAACTTTATTCTTCTTTAACCATTCTTTGGTAGAACAACTTGTGTGCTTAGGGTCATTGTCTTGCTGCATGACCCACCTTCTCTTGAGATTTAGTTCATGGACGGATGTCCTGACATTTTCCTTTAGAATTTGCTGGTATAATTCAGAATTCATTGTTCCATCAATGATGGCAAGCGGTCCTGGCCCAGATGCAGCAAAACAGGCCCAAACCATGATACTACCACCACCATGTTTCACAGATGGGATAAGGTTCTTATGCTGGAATGCAGTGTTTTCCTTTCTCCAAATATAATGCTTCTCATTTAAACCAAAAAGTTCTATTTTGGTTTCATCCATCCACAAAACATTTTTCCAATAGCCTTCTGGCTTGTCCACGTGATCTTTAGCAAACTGCAGACGAGCAGCAATGTTCTTTTTGGAGAGCAGTGGCTTTATCCTTGCAACCCTGCCATGCACACCATTGTTGTTCAGTGTTCTCCTGATGGTGGACTCATGAACATTAACATTAGCCAATGTGAGAGAGGCCTTCAGTTGCTTAGAAGTTACCCTGGGGTCCTTTGTGACCTTGCCGACTATTACACGCCTTGCTCTTGGAGTTATCTTTGTTGGTCGACCACTCCTGGGGAGGGTAACAATGGTCTTGAATTTCCTCCATTTGTACACAATCTGTCTGACTGTGGATTGGTGGAGTCCAAACTCTTTAGAGATGGTTTTGTAACCTTTTCCAGCCTGATGAGCATCAACAACACTTTTTCTGAGGTCCCCAGAAATCTCCTTTGTTCGTGCCATGATACACTTCCACAAACATGTGTTGTGAAGATCAGACTTTGATGGATCCCTATTCTTTAAATAAAACGAGGTGCCCACTCACACCTGATTGTCATCCCACTGATTGAAAACACCTGACTCTAATTTCACCTTCAAATTAACTGCTAATCCTAGAGGTTCACATACTTTTGCCACTCACAGATATACTTGCTCATTTATTCCTCAATAAATAAATGAGCAAGTATAATATTTTTGTTTCATTTGTTTAACTGGGTTCTCTTTATCTACTTTTAGGACTTGTGCGAAAATCTGATGATGTTTTAGGTCATATTTATGCAGAAATATAGAAAATTCTAAAGGGTTCACAAACTTTCAAGCACCACTGTAGTAACTCTTTACAACCATGGTGAGCAGAAAAGCATCTCAGCATGCAACAGCAGAAGACCACTCCTGCCAGCCAAGAATAGGAATCTTAGAATCAAGAACAAGTTCCTATTCAAGTGTTCTGTGAGTGTATGTGTAATACAGTATTTTAACAATATGGAAACATAACTAGTGTAGCAATAGTTAAATATAAAACAAGCTGTGCACTCATGGTGCCCTTTTATTCTTATAAAATATTAACAAAACACTCCCTCAAGATTCATTAATCATTGCCGTCCCTAGCACTGTACACTAAAGAATATTAGTGTTCTTGTAATTCTCAGTGAAAGAAATTGGAGCAGGAATCCGTGTGCACTCATTGAGGTGGAGACCGGGGGGGGGGGGCTGTGTGCTCCAGGGCTGCGTCCCAAATCACATCCTGTTGTCCTAAATAGAGTACTATGAGAATGCTCGTGCAGCTGTGGTGTGGTGGCGCTCTGGAATGCAATCTCCTAGGATGGAATGCGGTTTGGAACGCAGCCCCAGGTGTCCTTAACCTTAGCGCCTTTCGTCCTGTCGTGAACGCGCACGAATGCACGTACGAGGCGGGATCCTGTTACCATGGCAATTACGTCAACATTGGTGTCGCGCGCGGTCGGGTAACTAAAGGTCAAACTAAAGACAAGCGACAGAGACGGAAGGAAGGAGGCGGAATGGCGGAGACTCGAAATTTGTGGCAGCAAGAGCAGGAGGAGATAAATAATAATTTTTAAAAAAAAGAGTAATAAAGTGTAGTGTAAAGCCGCGCTGCTGTTGAGAGCTGAAGAGTGAAGAGAAGTGACGGCGGATATAATGAGGTAGACTATACTGGAGTGAAAGGACACAGTCTGTGGGAGTTAGCTAGCCGTTAGCTAGCCGCTCTCTCTCTCTCTCTCTCTCTCTCTCTCTCTCTCTGTGATCTTCCACTCGGCTCATTAGCGGAATGACTTTGACTCGCCGTGTCTAGCAAGTGTGCTCCAACACTTTAATGCACAATAACGGCTCGGTTTTTTTCCGCCTGTAATTCTCTCTAAACTAAGTTTACAGCGGTTTTTGAGGAGCAGTCTGGTCGCACAGTCACAGTTAGCTTGTGAGCTTCCTCTTCGAACAACTTTATAACTGGGACAAAAAACAACTTGGCCTGGGTTTCAGGTTCAGGAGCTTTTTACAGGAGATGGCTGTTTTCTCGTTCTTGTCTGGGTTTGGGTACGAGCTTTAAAGGTGTTTTCTTACTTCCGGACTGTTATTGACTAGAATAGACATGTCTACTTGAAACCATTCTCTTTATAACACTGAAGTTTGGCTTTAAAACAAACACACACACATCTTGACATGTAGGGCTTTGGCAAGAATGTGTAGTTGCCAGAGGACACTTTTTTTTTTTTCCAGAGAAGTGATTTAGCTAAGCGTGCAAGTGAAGTGTGACCTGAATACTTGACTAATCACATTAAAAACTACTGTTTAAACAGACAACTTGTGTAGGCTTTGTTTTTTTTAAATCATGTGAATGTTCAGATCATGTTCCCTGCTGAAAAGGAGAATGAGGATAACTTTGTGTTTTTACCCTGCTTTGCTCTATAGAGGGCAGCCCACACCGCACTTTCCAACATTTTATTACTTCTCCTTTTTGTTTTTGTTTGTTTGTTTGTTTGCTGTGTTGGAACTGAGCCGGTTGTTTGTGATTGTAAACATCCCCGACTGGAAGCTGTGTGAAGCATTGAGCTTTCAGTTGGATGTTTGCTACCACTGACCACCACCACCATCATCATCACCACCCATACTTTGAGATGTCTCCATTTAGACGCAGAACAATCCAGTCCAATTACAGTAAGAAGCTGTTTTTTTTAAACAGATATGAAGTGCAAGGTATAGAAAGAACAGTGTGTGTCAAAGTGAAACAGGTTCCCGTGCAGTGCTGGAACACTTGTGATACAAACATGATAAAATACTTTTTTTTTTTTCTTTCTGTTGTGAGTTCAGTGCCAGTCCAGCTGCAGTCCATGTAAACATCCTACACTCAGCTTTAGTGTGGATGAAATGCTGAGAGGAGGGTGTTTGCTTTGACTGGCTGGAGATGCAGATTGACGACAAAATAGATACAAATGCATAGAATTTCACAAACCTTATAATCGGACACTCTGAGGACACTTTGTATGACTGATAACCCGAATAAACTTTGTTCTTTATTCCTGTTGTTTGCTGGGTTTGTTGTGAAGACAGTACAGAGACGTCAGCGCGATCAGATCGACACCACATGTTTTAAATAAGGTGTGGGTTCAGGAACAAAACAGAAGACAGTACAAAACTTTTGCCAGGTTGTGTTGTGTTCATAGTCTATTCTTGTAAGAATTGAACATGATGTGAAGGTCGCAAATTGCTTAATTAAAACATTCACGTCATGACTTCAGTTAACAGGATCTAGCAGTTTGTACAGAATTCATGACTTATTATTATTATTATAATACTGCTATAACTACTACTACTAATACTGGGGTGTGGTTGGTATTCCAGTTCATCATAAAGGTGTTTGGAGAAGACTCTGGAATTGGTCAGGTGTCCATGTACTTTTGGCCATAAAGCATGTACAAAAACTGATCACGTTTGCAATATCTTAATGTTCTTTTTAACACAGTGAGTGAGTGTAAAGATGTTCCAGTCTTTTGAACATTACTGTGGAGCAGCTTAATCATCATCATTGTCTTTCGGCTGCTCCCGTTAGGGGTCACCATGGTGGAGCTGTTCAGCATGTTTTGATTTGGCATAGGTTTTTACGCTGGATGCCCTTCCTGATGCAACCCTCCCCTAACTATCTGGGCTTGGGACTGGCACGAAGCATGCACTGGCTTGTGCAACCCCAGTGGCTGGGTATTTTACCTAATCTGCATGTCTTTGAACTGTGGGAGGAAACTGGAGAACCCGGAGGAACCCCACACACACACAGGAAGAACATGCAAAGAAAGGACCCAGTCAGCCGTGAGGTTCAAACCTGGAACCTTCTTGCTGTGAGGCAACAGTGCTGCTGTGGCACAGCTTAATGTTTGAATGAAAATCCCAGTACCACCATGCTGCCAAGACACTCAATTTTATCCTTTATCGTTTTGGATAAAACCGTCAGCTAAATAACACCATGTATGTAAGTGCTGTTGTGGAAAAAAGTTGCACACGAGCAGCTGATTTAAAGTGTGAATTATGGCTAAGGACAGTATGCTGGGGCAATCTGAAGTACATATACAGATGTTTTCACAAAATATATTGTTGTGATCTGCAACAACAGCTTTGATTTCAGATATGCTGTCCTATTTACAGCTTGAAAAATGGATTCTGTTGGGTATAATTTGTTTACTTCATGAACTCATCTGTTTTCTATGCACTTGTATGTCTTTGAAACTATTCACACCTTCTGTGCATGTTACCAATGCGTTAACATATTTTCATTGGGTGGGGTGTGGACTTTTTAAAGGGATTATCCTTTTATTGTTGATGTTCCTTTCTGGTGATCTTTGTTTAATCTTCTTTGTTAATCCAATCCTTTAAAATCACATGGATGCCTACGTAAAAACATACCAGAAAAGTGACACAGGTTAGTATGAGCTTGATGTGTAATGGTACTGTGATTTAAAGAAATCTGAAATGGATACACCATTAATGAATGTATTGTTAGACAATAACTACTGACGTCACAAACTTATCATTATTACTACTCACAAAGATAGGCAACATTTCTGCATAGTGTTCTGGTAAACTAATTAAAGAAGGCTAAATTAATTAGAGAAGGCTCAAAACGATAAACAAACACATTAAAAATAAATTCCAGCACTTTTCCTGACCACAATGTAGAATTAGAAGTAGACAGATAAAGCGAGATTGGTGGTGTGTCCCAGTAAGAGAGTTGTACACTATTTCCATGGTTTAACCTCCAGGCCGCCTGGTGGCGCTGTGACTAACCCGCGTTACATTCTTTTTGAACAGTTCCAAAAGGGAGACTCAATCCGCCATATGTGATGTCGCAGATTCGCCATAAATGCCTGCTAAAGTAATTTTAATACAATAAATTCTACTTAAAATGTTGTTTAGAGCTATAAACACAAATAAGGATCATTTGTTGTTTTTTGGACTATTGGTTTAATTCCGAAGCATGGACCCAGCGCGAGCAGGTAGGTAAAAAGCGCCTTGGTTTATAGTAATGAAAAGAAACAGCCAATGCCGATGATTTGATGAACAGCGAGCAGGTAAAACTAGCCAGTAACTTCACATCCGAAAGTTTAGCAGTTAATTAGGCACACTGAGGGGCGGCAGCGTTTCACTTTTGTCTTGCATTACAGCACTTATTTCTAAATTTTAACTCTTCATACGCTCTTGGTGGTCACTGGCATTTCCAGTTGCTTTAATTATCGCAGTTTAGTTCACACCCGAGTCTAAATGTTCGTCTCGAAACTAATAATAAGTGTTCAAACTCCTTACCATGAGCTGGTACTAACCCTCAGCTCGAATAGCCCTAAACGCCTCAGACTGTTCAACCCTGCAGGCACACAAACACTGTAATGCTAAATAAGTCTTCTGCATTTTCACCGAGTATAAAACTGAAAAATATATTACCAGAAAATGTTTTTAATTCTTAAGAAATGGAAAACTTACTCATTCTAAAAAAAAACCCCTCAGAACTATAAGATAATTATTCTTTTTAAAATGGTCCCTGAATTCCCTCATTTGCAGTGAGCAACACATTAAAAACTAAAATGTTTAATTCCTCTCATACAGAAACTATAACCATCCATCATACCCTCACTAACCTCCTTTTTCTAAGCATACAGTAAAAGTTATTCATATCTACTTATTAGTTGAGCGATTTTGTTTGGTGTTTTCTAAACTGTAAATGTAATCATTACACAGCCTGCTAAGACTCCAGAAACTCTTACAGTATAATGTTGATGTTTAACCCTTTCCCAAGGAGAGTTCATTAGATGAGTGGAGAAATAACTTGAATTTCCATTTGCCCTGACGAAATTCAGAATAACCTGGATATCTGAGAACATTCGTCAAAACAAACCCAAACACAGCTACTCAAATACCTGATGCAAAAAAAAAAAAAAAATCAGTATATGCCCTAAACAAGGACTGCAAATATGTAGCTTTTTCCTGATGATCACTTAAAATTGTTTTTCAAAGAGGGACTGGTATAAGAAACATGGTCAGAATACCACAAATAGATCTCAGACTAAACTGATGATTCCACATTACTCCAAAGAAGCAGCAGGTCAAACCACAAACCTGTCCAGACAAACCAGAAGCTCATCTATCTATCTATCTATCTATCTATCTATCTATCTATCTATCTATCTATCTATCTATCTATCTATCTATCTATCTACATTTGGCATGTCACTAAAGTGACTTCCATCAGAGTTTCTAGGGTTTCCCATTGCCTTCTACTGGATTATTATAGAGATTTTCTCCTTTCAACCATTCACACCTATGGACAATTTAGAGTAGCCAGCTAACCTAACCGCAGGTTAACTGTGGGGGAAATCCATGCAGACATGGGGAGAACGTGCAAACTCCGCACAGAAAGGCCCCTGCCAGCCATGAGGTTTGAACTCAGAACTTTCTTGCTGTGAGGTGACAGTGCTAACCACTGCATGACCATGACCATGCTGCCCTACAGTACAATATGCAGAGAGTGTTTTCTCTAGCAGGGGTCATTCCATATCAAATGAACCAAAAAACATTTAACTTTCATGCTCAAAAATTAAAATTTTCTTTAAACTTTTTTGGGTGAAGGGGACATGTATCCTGAGCCCAACTGCCAAGTTTTAAAGCTGAAATGTTACTATTAGCAGAGAGAAACTACTGGTTTGGGTTCAGGGGGTCAATTTTAAGAAATCAAACATATTTCTGGAGCCATTTGGAGGACCCTGTATGCTCAATTATAGACTATTCAGGTGAACTATTTTTCCCTCTAGCCCTATAGTACATACACTTCTGAAATATATAGTTTGAACTTTCTTTATTGTCACCACCTTCCAACTATTTAGGTCGGAAATAAAAAATATATATATATCACATGACACAAATTCGTGAGCGTTTTTTACTAGTTTTAAGGAGCTGTTTTCTAGAAAACTAAGCAAGTCTCAGACATGCTACTTGGTGACCAAAGTCTCAGTAAACTTTTCAGGCCAGGGCTATGTTAATATAGCTCTAGGATAGTATATGGCTGGTATTCAGGTGCCCAAAGTTGGCCCCAGCTAGAAAATTAACAAATTTGCCATATTTCATGGGGGGGTCCAGCTCGAAGGTCTATAACTTAGCAATTTAGAAAGTTGAGTATCTTTAGAGTAGGGTTTAATGCCTCACATTATGTGAAAACTGGCAATGGAAAATGTTTCCTTTTTGTTTTATTGGATGGTTTGTCATGGTATGGTTATTGGATTTTTACATGATATTAAAAGCATTGAAATTACTGGCCAAATAGTGAAAATCAGCTAATTATCTGATGATACAACAGTGTTTGTAAGAGAGAAATTATCAGTAAACTCATATGTGTAATGCAGTGATACTTGTACCTATGTAAAAATAAAAAAATTTAAATAAAAAAAAAATCAGTGAAATGCCTGGAAATATTGTGGTACTAGAACAACATAGATGCATTACATAGACATTTCAGAGGGAATTATAAGCAGCTTATAAGATTTAATGATATATAAAATGAGTAATAATGCTATTAGAAGAAGAAGAATGTACAAGACAAAAAGTATGTGATTATTGTACACATTTTAGCTGCTGTAACGGCCAAATCCGTCACATTATATAGTTATTGACAAGCTTTTTTAAAGCCTAGCATCATATATTTATGGTCCAAGATGACATTTTTCAGAAATTATATTGTTCCCCAAGTAAAATTACAAGCAGAGAATAATATATTGGGTAATGCAGGTATCTTGTGGGCTCTTTTACAATACCACAAACATGCCTGAACATGCAACTTAGTGTATTTCACACTGTACATATATACGTAGAAGCAATGCTTCATAAAACCATAGGGAACATTTTTCCATTTCCAG
This sequence comes from Neoarius graeffei, assembly GCF_027579695.1. NCBI lineage: Eukaryota > Metazoa > Chordata > Actinopteri > Siluriformes > Ariidae > Neoarius > Neoarius graeffei. The sequence continues at coordinate 17,221,343 of NC_083573.1, forward strand.
TTTTCACATATGTTAGGCCTTAGCCCCTACTCTAAATGTACCCAACTTTCCAAATTGTTAAGTTGTGGACCTTCTAAGCTGGACCCCCCCCCCCCCCCCCCCCCCCCCCCCATGAAATAAGGCAAATTTGTTCATTTTCCAGCTGGGGCCAAATTTGGGCACCTGAATATCAGCCAGATGCTATCCTAGAGCTATATTAACATAACCCTGGCCTGAAAAGTTTACTGAGACTTTGGTCACCAAGTGGCATGTCTGAGACTTGCTTAGTTTTCTAGAAAACATCTCTTTAAAACTAGTAAAAAACACTCGCAAATTCGCGTCATTGTGATTTTTTTTTTTAATTTCATTTTAGAACTTTTATAGAAAGAAAGAAGTCAAAATGAAGAAAGCTTATTGGACATTTTTCAAAGGTATGGGTGCCCAAGGGCCCAGGAAAAAAAATTGGGCTGTCTGCAATACCCAGAAGTGGGTATAAAAACCCCTCAAAAAGCCTCCAGAATGAAGAAAAATTAATAAAAATTGACACCTCCACCCCCTTGGGTTAAGTGGCTATATTTCAGTAACAGAAGCAAAACTGGGCAAAATATTTTGCCAGTGCTCTCCAAAGACATTAAGGGTGCAGTCCTGATTTTTTTAAGCAAAATTGATGATGTAAGGCATGAGACTCTGGTTGAATTGATGTGGGATGACCCGCAGGTATTTACTGTAAACACAAATGCACATCTGCACTCCACCTGTAAAGATGTGAATGCAGTGGCAGTTCTGCTGTACTGAATCCTGGAAGTGAGAGTGTGTTTGAGACATGCTGTGAGCACTGTTATCTGCGAGGTGAACTTGTAACACTGCTCTGTAAGACATGTTACATCACAGGGGCATTAGAATTGCCATCATACTTCCTACATTTGGGTGTACATACAATTACTCACAGCCACCACAAGGTCAGAACATTTATTCTTAGATGTTCATTTAGACCAAGGCCACAACAGATGAACTACTTGTAATTCCAAATGGTTGATTATAACACCATCAGCCAACAAGTGTGACGAGCTGGAGGCACTGGTGAGAAACCGACGACTCTACCGGAAGTGTAGTCTGATGTGCTTCACGGAAACGTGGCTGAATGATAACATTCAAGTCAAGTCAACTTTATTGTCAAATATGCGATACATGCTCAACATACAGCACAGATGAAATTTCAGTCCTCTCTGACCCACGGTGCAAACAGGCAATGCAATAAATAAAAATAGAATAATTGAAAAAAAACACTCTAGATAAGAACTAGACATAGACTAAACACTCAAACAAACAATCTAAACAATATAAACACTCTAGATAAGAACTAGACATAGACTAAACACACACACGTAAATTGGTGCAAATAAACAGTCAAGGGCACTTGAGGTATAGCAGGTAAACATGAAATAAGCAGTATAAACAAACTAATGGCTGTTAAGGTGAGGTAGTGCGGAATAGTGCAAATGAGCGAGGTAAAGTGAAATGTGCAGTCCCTGAGTTCAGTGTGTTAATGAACGTTGAGAGTATGTATGTATGTGTGTGTGTGTGTGTGTTGGGGGGGGAACTGTGAGGGTGACATGTCAGATGCTGAAGGAGGGGCAGGGGGGTGTGCGAGCAGAATCTGTGGCAGGGGGCAGAGGGGGGAGGAGTGGCAGAACAGGGAGGGAGTTGAGCCTCCTGACCACCTGGTGAAAGAAACTGTTCTTGAGCCTGCTGGTTTTGGCCCGGAGACTCCGCAGTCTCCTCCCTGACGGCAGCAGACTGAAGAGGCTGTGAGATGGGTGGGTGGGGTCACCTGCAATCCTGATGGCTTTGTGGGTGAGGCGGGAGTTATAAATATCCATTAAAGAAGGGAGAGAGACACCAATGATCCTCTCAGCTGCTCTCACGATGCGCTGCAGAGTCTTGCAGCAGGACACAGTGCAGGCGCCGTACCACACGGTGATACAGCTGGTCAGGATGTTCTCGATGGTGCCTCTGTAGAATATGTGCATGATGGGGGCCGGGACTCTTGCTCTCCTCAGTTTGCAGAGGAAGTACAGACGCTGTTGGGCTTTTTTGGCCAGTGATGCAGTGTTGTTGCTCCAGGACAGGTCTTCAGAGATGTGCACACCCAGAAACTTGGTGCTGCTCACCCTCTCCACTGCAGCACCGTCAATAGATAGTGGAGCATGCTGGGTGTGCGCTCTCCTGAAGTCCACAACAATCTCCTTCGTCTTCTCCACGTTCAGGCGGAGATTGTTGTCCTTGCACCACATGGCCAAGCGGCTCACCTCACTCCTGTAGATTGTCTCATCGCCATTGTTGATGAGACCCACCACAGTCGTGTCATCCGCAAACTTAATGAAGAGATTGGAGCTGGATGTTGGTGTGCAGTCGTGGGTCAGCAGAGTGAAGAGGAGGGGGCTTAGCACACATCCTTGGGGGGCCCCTGTGTTCAATGTGATGGTGCTGGAGGAGTTGCTGCCAACCCGTACAGACTGTGGTCTCCCTGTCAGGAAGTCCAGCAGCCAGTTGCACAGGGAGGTGTTGAGTCCCAGCTGGTCCAGTTTATGAATGAGTTGCTGAGCTAAAGTCTATGAGCAGCATTCTGACATACGAGTCTTTTGTCTCCAGGTGGGTGAGAGCTGAGTGGAGGGCAGTGGAGATGGCATCATCGGTCGAACGGTTGGACTGATATGCAAACTGGAAAGGGTCCAGGGCGGGGGGGAGGGCAGACTTGATATGTCGCATGACTAGCTGCTCGAAGCACTTCATGAGAATGGGAGTGAGTGTGACAGGGCGGTAGTCATTGAAGCAGGAGGGAGACGGCTTCTTCGGGACCGGGATGATGGTGGTGGCTTTGAGGCATGTGGGGACAACAGCCTGGCTCAACAAGATGTTGAAGATGTCTGTAAAGACATCTGTGAGCTCCTCAGCACAGTCTCTCAGGACACGACCAGGGCACGACCATGTTATCAGGACCCGGGGCTTTTCATGCATTTGTCATCCTGAGAGCTCTCCTCACGCTGTCTGGGGACAGCATCAACACCTGGTCACTGGGAGGTGGTGGGGTCTTCTGTGCTGTGGTGCTGTTGTCTGCCTCAAAGCGAGCGAAGAAGTCGTTCAACTTGATTCAGCAGAGATGTGGAGTTGTCACAGGTCTGCGGCGAGGGCTTGTAGTCTGTGATGGTCTGAATCCCCTGCCACAGGTTCCTGGTGTCTCTGCTGTCGTTGAAATAGTCAGCAATGTACCTGGAATACTGTCTCTTGGCCACCCTGATGCCTCGTGACAGGTTGGCCCTAGCTGTCCTCAGGCCCACCTCGTCCCCAGCTCTGAAGGCGGCATTCCGAGCCCACAGGAGCCTGTGGACTCCCCCTGTCAGCCATGGCTTCTGATTAGCCCGAATGGAGATGGTTCTGGTGACTGTAATGTCATCCATGCACTTCCTCATGTAGGCAGTGACAGTCTCCATGTACTCCTGTAGATCTGTGATGATGTTGTAGGTGGCCACTTGTCTGAACATGCTCCAGTCAGTGGTGGAAAAACAGTCCTGGAGTGCCTCTGAGGACCCCTCTGGCCACACACATATCTGCTTTGTAGCTGCTTTGGTGACTTTAACCAGCGGCCTGTATGCTGGCATTAGCATAACAGAGTGATCTGAGGCCCCAAGGTGGGGGAGGAGTAGGGCTTTGTAGGCATCTTTATGCATGGTGTAAACATTGTCCAGAGTATTGTTTCCACGTGTGGGAAAGTTATGTCCATAGAGTTTTGGAAACACGCTCTTGGGGTTTGCATGGTTGAAATCCCCAGCCAGGATGAGAAAAGCATCTGGGTGGGCTGTCTGCTGCTCACTGATGTGCTGATAGAGTTCATTCAGTGCTTCACTCCTGTTGTTATTGGAGCCGGGAGGGATGTATAATGCTACCAGCAATATGGCTGTAAATTCCCTCGGCAGGTAGAATGGCCGGCACTTAATAATTATAAACTCCACCAGTAGTGAGCAGTGTTTGCAGACCACAACAGCATCGCGGCACCAGGCATCACTGATGTAAACACAGAGTCTTCCTCTGCGAGTCTTCCCACCCCCCACCCCCCGACTAGCGCTCTGTCTGACCGGTAGCATGTTAGCCGGGCTAGCTGAATGGCACAGTCCAGGATGCTGTCGTTAAGCCATGTTTCCACAAACACGAGGACACAACACTCACTCAGACTTAAAAGATGAGCGGAGTAGGTGGACATAATCCAGCTTGTTGTCCAGCAAGCGTACGTTGGCCAGAGTGATGGTAGGGATAGCCGGCTGGTGAGGGCTAGCCGCTAGCCTAGCCTGGATACCGCCACGCTTGCCCCTCTTCTGCTTCCGCATGTTCCACCTGTGGTGCTTCCACTGTGGGCTGGATGCAGGAGTGGGGGTCAGTGATTGAGCAGGCCTCCGGGGGAAACCGGAGCATACCTGACTCCTGTGTGGACTTAGCCGGCTTCATTACTGTGTAAGCTAACAGAGACCGGAAAATGAGCGGCAAGAGCAAAAGTGGGGGTCTGATTCTGCTTGTAAACAATAGATGGCGTCACTCTGGACATGTTATGGTGAAGGATGTGATTTGCTGTCAGGACACTGAACTGTTGGTAGTCAGTCTTAGACCGTATTTTGTACCGAGGGAATTTTCATACATCGCCATTGTTGTTTACATTCCACCATGGGTGGTAGTGGCAGTAGCATGTGACATCATCTGTGAAACTGTCACAAGTGTTCAGACCCAGTATCCTAATGCTTTCATTGCAATAACAGGGGATTTTAATAACACCACTCTCACCCCACCCCCACCCCCCATCTGACTGGGTTTGTACAGTATGTGGACTGTCCCACGAGGGAAAATAAGACATTGGATCTGTTTTATGCTAATGTGAAGGATGCTTACAGTGCCCCTGCTTTACCACCACTTGGCACATCAGATCACAATCTGGTCTTTCTTCAGCCCACATGCAAACCCTGTGTAACGAGGCTGCCTGTTACCACCCGCTCATTCAGGAAATGGTCCCCGGAGACCAGCGAGTCTCTCAGGGACTGTTTCGAGTGTACGGACTGGAGTGTGCTGCTGGAGCCACAGGATAATAACATAGATGTGGACATTGACAGCAGGGTGGACATCATAATGGACTACATTAACTTCTGTCGGGATACTGTGGTTCCAGTAAGGACTGTTCGCTGCTTCCCAATAATAAACCTTGGATCACCAGTAACCTCAAGGAGTTTGTTAACCAGAAAAAGCAAGCATTCAGGGAGGGGGATAAGGAGAAGCTCAGTTGTGTGTAGCAGGAACTGAAAAGGAGCTTGAAGCAGGCAAAGGTGGATTATAAAAGGAAAGTGGAGAGTAAGCTGCAGCAGAATAACACCAGAGAGGTGTGGTGTGGAGAGGAATGAGGAATATTACTGGCTACTCAAAGAAGAACAGCCAGGTCTTGAATGGTGATGAGAGTAAGGCCAATGAATTCAACCTATTTTATAACAGATTTGATGGAATGGCCAATGCCCAGCCTGCTTTATCATCTGTCCTCCCTCCCACCACTTCAGCTGCTGCTCCTACTTCACTGACTCCTGTATACAACGGCTCTCCCACCATCACTTCAGATGCTGCTCCTGTTCCACTGTCCACTCTACTGTCTCCTGCATGCAACAGCTCCCCTACCAATGCAGCTATAACACCTACCACATCTGGTTACCTGCCCCCATCCTTCACAGTTGATGAGGTGAGAGCAGAGCTTAGGAGACTGCATCCAGGGAAAGCAGCAGGCCCAGATGGTGTGTGTGTCCAAGACTCCTGAAGGACTGTGCAGCCCAGCTAGCTGAGCCCCTCCGGTGGCTCTTCAACATGAATCTACTACTAGGCAAGGTTCTGGTGCAGTGGAAAACATCCTGTCTCGTACCAGTGCCCAGAGTAGGGCGACTGGTTGAAATAAACGATTACCACCCGGTGGCCTTAACATTCCATGTTATGAAGACCCTGGAGTGTCTTGTTCTCCACCTCATGAGGCCAGAGGTCGCGCATGCACTGGACCCCCTCCAGTTTGCCTACCAGGAGCATGTTGGAGTGGAGGATGCAGTCCTTTATATGCTGCACAGGACCCACACATACCTGGAGGAGCCAAGATGCTATGTGAGAACCTTATTTTTAAATTTCTCAAGTGCTTTTAATACAATCCAGCCCCTCGTATTGAGAGACAAGTTGGAGGGTATGGGTGTGGGTCCCTCCCTGATGTCCTGGGTAACAGACTACCTGACAGAATGACCTCAGTTTGTCAGGTTGGGGAACTGTGTCTCTGGCATGGTGAGGGTGCAGCACAGGGACCCCACAAGGGACCGTCTTAGCACCATTCCTGTTCACACTCTACATGGCAGACTTTAAATACAGCTTAAAATCCTGCTATGTGCAAAAATACTCTGATGATACAGCTATTGTGGCATGTATCAGGAGTGGACAGGAACAGGAATACAGGGACCTTGTGGAGGACTTCAGGAACTGGTGCAGTAGGAGTTGTCTCCACCTTAATACCTCTAAAACCAAGGAGATGGTGGTGGATTTCAGAAGATGTAGGCCACCCCATCTGCCAGTCTCCATACAAGGACAGGAAATTGAGGTGGTGCACTCTTGTTACCTGGGGGTCCTATTGGATGACAAGCTGGACTGGTCCCTGAACACTGATGCTCTCTACAAGAAGGGGCAGTGCTGGCTGTTCTTTCTGCGGAGGCTGAGGTCCTTTGTGTGTGATGAGATGCTGCACATATTTTATTATACTGAGGTAGCCGATGTCCTTTTATGCTGCTGTGTGTTGGGGGTGCAGCTTGATGGACAAAACCACCAAGTGGCTGGATAAGCTGGTGAAAAAAGCCAGCTCGGTGCTTAGCAGGAGGCTGGACTCACTTAGAACTGTGGTGGAGAGGGATATATTGAACAAACTGAAAGCTATAATGGACAACAGCGGACACTCTCTCCATAGCCTCCTTGTTGAGCAGAGGAGCAGCAGTGGCAGGTTGCTCCTCTCACTGCACTGCAGATCTGAGTGGTTCAGGAGGTCCTTTGTCCCCACTGCAGTAAGGCTTTTTAATGCCCTCTGACCCCCCCCCCTTCATCTTGCACTTTATCTATTTATTTATCATGTTTTTATTTGTTATCCCTATGTTTGTGATTGTTCTATTTATTTTAGTTTTTATTATGGTTATGATTGGTGAATATGATTTTTTTTTAATGAGCTGCTGGATATTTGAATTTCCCTTTGTGGATAAATAAACTATCATCCATCCATCCATCCATCCATCCATCCATCTATCCAACATGGCCTCCAGCAGTATGTGAGAACATTTCCTCATCAATGCAGATTTTCCCACATCAAGGCAAGCTAGATTAGATTAGATTAGATTAAACTTTATTGATCCCTTTGAGAGGGTTCCCTCAGGGAAATTAAGATTCCAGCAGCATCATTACAGATAAACAGAGAAAAGAAATAAAGAAAAACTTCTAGATAAATTAAAATTATTAAGCTAGGATGTGAAATAGAAAACATTCTTGAGAAATCGTGTTCTAGCTTGTTTGGATAATAAGAAATGCAATTACCATCTGCTTGTGAGAAGAAAGACATAATACAAGAGCATGTTAAAGTTATAAAAAACAGAGTGAAGACATAGACACTTCTGCCAGGTTGGTATGAAATGCAGTCAGTTCTCCCTCAGACACCTTCAAGCAGGTTTTTCTCAAATGGATGAGTATGACTCTGATGATGAACTGGACACACTGCAGAACAAGAAGTCTGTGAAGATTCTCAGTCATCCAGGTCATAGTAAACTGTTGGTGCTAAAGAAGGCAACTGGACTTGCTTGAAATTCTTGAAGATGTTTCACCTCTCATCTGAAAGGCTTCTTCAGTTCTGTCTGACTAGTGAGGAGTTCCAGGTATTTATCCTCTAGTGGATCAAAAGCAATGCTAAGGAGTCATTGAGGTCACCTGGATTGTTGAGTCATCCTGTAGGTGTAGATCACTGGGGGCCGTGTGTGAACGGTGTTAGCAGCCTAGAGAGTTGTTTGGGTGATCTGTGGGTCGTTGGCTCTCTACCATTATGTGCCATTGAAATCAGCTGAGTTTTGGTGTGGATGTGTATTCAGTTTTTTGGGAAGTGTGCCAAGGACTGCATTGTAGGTGGCTGATAAGTGGTGTTTCGGACCACCTCCTTTGTTTAGTGATGGTCATTCCAGGTTGATGAAGATGGCTTCTTTTACTCCTTTTTCAAACCACCGGTCTTCTCTGGCTAAAATGCGTACATTGCAGTCCTGAAATGAGTGTCCTTTATTATTGAGATGAAGATAGACTGCAGAGTCCTAGCCTGAGAAACTGGCTCTCCTGCGTTGAGCCATGCACCTGTGAAGCAGTTGTTTCGTTTCCCCAATGTACATGTCCGACACCTTCAAGCAGGTTTTTCTAAAATAGATGAGTATGACCCTGATGATGAACTGGACACACTGCAGAACAAGAAGTCTGTGAAGGTTCTCAGTCATCCAGGTCATAGTAAACCGTTGGTGCTAAAGAAGGCAACTGGACTTGCTTGAAGATGTTTCACCTCTCATCTGAAAGGCTTCTTCAGTTCTGTCTGACTAGTGGGGAGTTCCAGGTATTTATCCTCTAGTAGATCAAAAGTAATGCTAAGGAGTCATTGAGGTCACCTGGGTCGTCGAGTCATCCTGTAGGTGTAGGTCACTGGGGTCTTAGGCACACTTGGCACAGGGTGTAGGTCCTTGGCACACTTCCCAGAACACTGAATACACATCCACACCAAAACTCAGCTGACTTCCACACCAAAACTCAGCTGATTGCATTGAATTGTGTACACTGCGTTGTCCTGTTTGTGTCTAGGTATTCTGTCCATAGGGTGGACCAATTTCTGCCTCAGAGTGTTGCTGGATCTGAAGTGTACAGGAATGTTGTGTTTGTAGAAGATCCTCCTGAGTTTCTCAGATAGTCCAGAAATGTAGGGAATGATAATGTTCTTGTATTTGTTGCTGTTTTCTTCCCTTTCTCTTATGTTTCTTTTTTGGTTTTGATGAAAGCCCAGACTCTCACCACTCATTGGAACACAAATTGGGGATCATTAGGACCTTACATCACAGGGCTCAGAACATTCCTACAATGGTAGAGAGAAAAGAGAAGGTGCAAAAACACATCAAGGAAGCACTTGAGAAGTGTGGGTATCCCAACTGGGCTTTCATCAAGACCAGAAAAAGAAACATAACGGACAGGGAAGAAAACAGCAACAAATGCAAGAACGTAGTCCAGAAATGTAGTAGGGAATGACAATCTGAGAAACTCAGGAAGATCTTCTACAAACACAACATTCCTGTACATTTCAGACCCAGCAACACTCTGAGGCAGAAATTGGTCCATCCTAAGGACAGAATACCCAGACACAAACAGGACAACATCTCATCTCATTATCTCTAGCTGCTTTATCCTGTTCTACAGGGTCGCAGGGAAGCTGGAGCCTATCCCAGCTGACTACGGGCGAAAGGCGGGGTACACCCTGGACAAGTCGCCAGGTCATCACAGGGTTGACACATAGACACAGACAACCGTTCACACTCACATTCACACCTACGGTCAATTTAGAGTCACCAGTTAACCTAACCTGCATGTCTTTGGACTGTGGGGGAAACCGGAGCACCCGGAGGAAACCCACGCGGACACGGGGAGAACATGCAAACTCCACACAGAAAGGCCCTCGCCGGCCGCTGGGCTCGAACCCAGGACCTTCTTGCTGTGAGGCAACAGCGCTAACCACTACACCACCGTGCCGCCCACAGGACAACATGATGTACACAATTCAATGCGGTGAGGAATGCACAGACCTATACATTGGGGAACCTAAACAACCAGGTGCATGGCTTAACACAGGAGAGCAAGTTCCTCAGGCCAGGACTCTGCAGCCTATCTTCATCTCAATAATAAAGGGCACTCGTTTCAGGATTGCAATGTACGCATTTTAGCCAGAGAAGACTGGTGGTTTGAAAGAGGAGTAAAAGAAGCCATCTTTGTCAACCTGGAACGACCATCACTGAACAGAGGAGGTGTTCTGAGACACCACTTATCAGCCACCTACAATGTAGTCCTTGGCACACTTCCCAGAAAATTGAATATGGATTAGGCAGGATCAGACCTGTCTGATCCATCCTAATGCCCTATGTCTGGCTGGAGTCTCATCACCTTGCTCCTGTGAAGGACGGAGCATATGGACAGTCAAAAGTCGCACTTGGAAAATGGCTCTGGACTCTTACAGTAATGCTTTTATGGCTGAGGACTACAGTTGACTTGCTAATAGGTGTCATTAACAGTTTTGCACTCAAGTTTCCATCAATGAACAGTTTATAACTTCAACAAAACAGACTTCATGTTAAAACAAAAATGAATTTCCTGGTTTCACAGTTGTACTTTGTGACTATATACAGTGCCTTGAAAAAGTATTCATACCCCTTGAACTTTTTCACATTTTTCCACCTTACAACCACGAACTTAAAAGTTTTTATTGAGATTTTATGTGATAGACCAACACAGAGTAGCACATAATTGTGAAGTGAAACAAAAATGATAAATGGTCTTCAAAATTTTAAACAAATAAAAAATCTGAAAAATGTGGTGTGCATTAGTATTCAGCCCCCTGTACTCTGATACCTCTAAATACAATCCAGTGCAATCAATTGCCTTCAGAAGTCATCTAATTAGTTAATAGAGTCCTACTGTGTGCAATTTACTCTCAGCATAAATACACTTGTTCTGTGAAGGCCTCAGTGGTTTGTTAGAGAACACTGAAGAACAAACAGCATCATGAAGACTAAAGAACTCACCAGACAGATCAGGGATAAAGTTCTGGAGAAGTTTAAAGCAGGGTTAGGTTATTAAAAAATATCCCAAGCTCTGAACATCTCAAGAAGCACTGTTCAATCCATCATTCAAAAATAGAAAAAGTATGGCACAACTGCAAACCTACCAAGACATGTCCATCCACCTAAACTGACAGAGCGAGCAAAGAGAGCACTGGTCAGAGAAGCAGCCAAGAGGCCCATGATCACTCTGGAGAAGCTGCAGAAATCCACAGCTCAGGTGGGAGAATCTGTGCACAGGACAACTATAAGTCGTACACTCCACAAATCTGGCCTTTTTAGAAGAGTGGCAAGAAGAAAGCCATTGTTGAAAGACAGGCATAAGAAGTCCCGTTTGCAGTTTGCCAGAAGCCATGTAGGGGACACAGCAAACATGTGGAAGAAGGTGCTTTGGTCAGATGAGATCAAAGTTGAACTTTTTGGCCTAAATGCAAAGCGCTATGTGTGGCGGAAAACTAACACTGCTCATCACCCTGCACACACCATCCCCACTGTGAAACATGGTGGTGGCAGCATCATGCTATGGGGATGCTTTTCTTCAGCAGGGACAGGGAAGCTGGTCAGAGTTGATGGGAAGAGGGATGGAGCTAAATACAGGGCAATCCTGGAAGAAAACCTGTTGGAGGCTGCAGAAGACTTGAGACTGGGAAGCAGATTCACCTTCCAGCAAGACAATGACCCTAAACATACAGCCAGAGCTACAATGGAATGGTTTAGATAAAAGAAAATTCATGTGTTAGAATGGCCCAGTCAAAGTCCAGACCTAAATCCCATTGAGCATCTGTGGCAAGACTTGAAAATTGCTGTTCACAGATGCTCTCTATCCAATCTGGCTGAGTTTGAGCTGTTTTGCAAAGAAGAATGGGCAAAAATTTCAGTGTCTAGATGTGCAAAGCTAGTAGAGACATACCACAAAAGACTTGCAACTGTAATTGCAGCAAAAGGTGGCTCTACAAAGTATTGACGCAAGGGGGCTGAATACTAATGCACATCACATTTTTTCAGATTTTTATTTGTTTAAAATTTTGAAGACCATTTATCATTTTCGTTTCACTTCACAATTATGTGCTACTCTGTGTTGATCTATCACATAAAATCTCAATAAAAAACTTTTAAGTTTGTGGTTGTAAGGTGGAAAAATGTGAAAAAGTTCAAGGGGTATGAATACTTTTTCAAGGCACTGTAGAACATTGTTATAGAAGCAAATTATTTATAATCACGTTGTCTGTTATCACCCAAATGAGGATGGGTTTCCTTTTAAGTGGTTCCTTTCGAGGTTTCTTACTCATGTCATCTGAGGGAGTTTTCCTCGCCACCGTCACCACAGACTTGCTCAGTGGGTATAGATTAGGGATAAAATTAGTTCATGTTAAAAGTCTTTAAATTTTTGTAAAGTTGTTTTGTGACAATGTCTATTGTTAAAAGTGCTATACAAATAAACTTGACTTGAATACACATCCACACCAAAACTCAGCTGACTTCAATCAGTACGTTTACATGCGCATCCAAATCGAGCTGCTGTCGGTAATTGAGCAAAGGGTCCCAGCAGGGGTGCCAGAGAAATCCAATCCTACATGCATAGTGTGAAATCGAGCTATTGAGTGAGGTGCATTGTGCACCCGAGTCACAGGTGGCGCTACACGCCCCATCGTGTTGGTACACTTCCGGTTGTCGTCATGAAGAAGAGCTATTCAAGAATATAAACAAAGGGACTACAGGCGGAAATTAGCATGTACTGCTATAACCTGGTACAGACATCTGTCCTTGCCACAAGGATAATGTTTAATTTGTACACTGTCCCTTTTAAAAATAAAATAAACTCTAAACTCTAAGAAGAGTGTTTGTTTGTAGTTTGTATGTACGAACAGAAGTGTTCCTAATAAAGTGGGCAGCTAAGGTGAAGTGTCATGCCGACCGAGGCTGTTGTGTTTCCCGCTTGTGGTCTCGTCACTCGTCACTTCCGGAAGGGGCAGTGCTGAAGTAAGTAGATCGAATACGTAGCTCGATAGGGTTTACATGCACTAAGAAACTCGGCAGAAATCGCATAATCTAGGTCGTGTAGCTCGATTGCGAGAAATCAAGTTCGGTTCAATTTCAGCCTAGCTAAGGTGTTTACATGCCATTTAGAACTTCGATTTCAGACGAGCAACGGCAGAAATTCGATTTTCTCTATGTGCATGTAAACGCACTGTATGACTCCCACATGATGAGCCAACAACCCAACAGATCACTCTAATGACTCTCTAGGCTGTTAATACTGTTCACACCCGGCCCCCAGTGACCTACACCTACAGGATGACTCGACGACTCTCCTTAGGGTTGCTTTTGATTCACTAGAGGATAAATACCTGGATCTCCCCACTAGTCAGACAGAACTGAAGAAGCCTTTCAGATGTGAGGTGAAATGTCTTCAAGAATTTCAAGCAAGTCCAGTTGCCTTCTTTAGCACCAACGGTGTAGAACAACAAACATTGTAACACCTGCCTGATACATCTACACTCACTGGCCACTTTAAAAGAAATATCTCTCAAATAAACAAATTGAGCTAAAAGTCTGTCTTTATGTCTGTCCTTTATAAAAAAAAAAGCTACATGTTGAATTTGTTCTGAACAATATAAAAGCTAAAGTGATGAAAATAGACAGGACTATTTTTTTCTCAGGGAGGCCACCATAACTCCATCGTGTGTGAGGTCATTTTCTGCGAGCACAACGGAGGTGTACAAGTGAATGCTATACTAGACTATAGGATAATATTATGGTCTAGCTTGACTTCTTGGTCAGTTTGTTTGAATTTTTCCACAAAAATTATGGCAATGCAGTATTAGAAAAGGAATCAAAATAAAATAGTGGCTAGTTTATTGCCTGTTTATTAAAAAAACTTACATATATAATTGGGTTTATTTATTTATTTATTTATTTTTACCTGCTTATCTTCCATCCAGGGGCGGCACGGTGGTGTAGTGGTTAGCGCTGTCGCCTCACAGCAAGAAGGTCCGGGTTCGAGCCCCGTGGCCGGCGAGGGCCTTTCTGTGCGGAGTTTGCATGTTCTCCCCGTGTCCGCGTGGGTTTCCTCCGGGTGCTCCGGTTTCCCCCACAGTCCAAAAACATGCAGGTTAGGTTAACTGGTGACTCTAAATTGACCGTAGGTGTGAATGTGAGTGTGAATGGTTGTCTGTGTCTATGTGTCAGCCCTGTGATGACCTGGCGACTTGTCCAGGGTGTACCCCGCCTTTCGCCCGTAGTCAGCTGGGATAGGCTCCAGTTTGCCTGCGACCCTGTAGAAGGATAAAGCGGCTACAGATAATGAGATGAATGAGATCTTCCATCCATTTGATGGATATCGGTATGCTGTTGTGATGTTGGTGTTTTGTGGTGAAACAAAGTTGGGATCGCGTTTGGCTTCAGTTGTCATTTCTGCCTTGTGTCTCACTTCTTCCCAGTGATTTTTTCATACAAGTCCTTCACAAAACAATCTTCTGTAAAATGCTCACTGCACAATTTGCTGCTTTTTCCAGGAGTCAAGATTTCTCGTTTTACTTTACTACTTCTTCGAGAAGATATTGATAAAGACACTACTCCTTCACAAATCACTAGAATTATACTACTTAAAATGTAATACACAGACAAAATAATGCTTGAAAAACATGGAGAGTGATAATAGAATTGGCTGCATGCAATGGCAGATCCAGGATGGAATGAGGGAAGACATGCAGAATCCTACATCACACAGCGCCACCCTTGTTTTCATCTAATACATCCCTGTATCTGGCTAATCCAGTATGGCCGCACCCAGGGAAATGGCCCAATGGACTGGTGTTACAACTTTAACGGTTTTTAAGCTAAAGTCCACTTAATTTTTTTTCCGTCGAGAGCATCTTATTTTAATGTATAATGATGACATTTCATAACCCCGTAATTTCAAAATGTCCTGGTTAATTGCTTTAATAGGTACTTGTTCTTGATTCTAAGATTCCTGTTCTTGGCTGCAGGAGTGGAACCCAATGTGGTCTTCTGTTGTTGCATGCTGAGATACTTTTCTGCTCACCACGGTTAAAAAGAGTGATTTTATATTGCCCATATATGAGTTACTATAGCCTTCTTGGCAGCTCGAACCAATCTGGCCATTTTCCTCTGACCTCTCTTATCAACAAGGTGTTTGTTTCCACCCATAGAACTGTCACTCACTCAACTCAATGTTTTTTGTTTTTCGCACTATTCTTTGTAAACTCTAGAGACTACTGTGTGTGAAAACCCCAGGAGATCAGCAGTTTCTGAAATACTCAAACCAGTCCATCTGGCTCAAACCGACACCCATGCCACAGTGAAAGTCACACTTTGAGATCACAATTTTTCCCATTCTGATGTTTGAACATTGTGAACATTAACTGAAGCTCCTGATTTGTATCTGCATGATTTGATGCACTGTGCTGCTGTCAAGGGATTGGTTGATTAGATAACTGCATAAAACAGCAGGTGAATGGGTGTACCTAATAAAGTGGCCGGTGAGTGTGTGTATATAGGGATCAGTGGTGTCTAGTATGTATAGTAAGATGGATGTGAAAGAAAATATATCAAATAAAGAGAATTTCAGCTGTATTTTTGCGGCCACAAACGGGTTGTGAAAATTGGAAAATGAAGAGTGTGAAATGAAGTCTCCACACTCATCTCTCATCACCCTCACCATTCTCTTAGACTTTGTTTAAGCATTGTGTGGCACCAGGGTTTTTTTGTGCTGATTTCACTCTGAAGCTATTGTATTTACAGAGGGATCTTCAGTCTTCATGTGTAAAATATGCCACCTGTTCTCTCCCAATAAATCACTGCTCCTGTCTCATGTACTTGAGAAACACACTGATGAAGGTGGAGATACAGAGGACATTATTATCCCACTCAAACCTTTACAATCTCCAAATCTACCAGGTATGTCTTCTAAAGCATCAGTGTCTGCAAGAACCACATAATGAAGAAAAGTTTCAGATCAGTTCCATACAAGATTGATTGATTTTTTTTTCAACTTTTATTTAACATTCAGTATTATTATACAGTATACTATACTATTTGTATATTGTTATAGAGGGCATCAAACGAAAAAGAGGCAGACCAAAGGGATCCACTAAGAAAGCTCAAGCAGATGTCCAGATGCCTAATAAATTGTCCAGTCAACCAAAGAAAGAGATATCCAATGTGCTGTCAGAGCCTCCAGATAAACCACAACATTCTGAAGATGCCACTGGTTTGGAGTGCAAGAAATGCCAACGCAAATTCCGCAACAAACGGCAAATTTCCAAACACATCTGTTTTGCAGAACTCGCAGATGTTCCTGATGAGGATGACTTCCACAGTAAGAGTCTTTATAGTCTTGTTCTCATCAGCAAATGTATGTATTCCCATCATCATTCTGAGTACAACCATCTTTTAAGTATATAATATTGTCAACCCTTTGCTATCCAGGTGAGAATTTTGATCCTATTGAGACAGTAGATGAAGAAGATGAAGCTGTAGAATGCTCACCAAAGAAGGCAATAACAGTGAAGGCAGACAAGGTCTCTAGCATAAAGGACCCTGAGTCTACAGGCTGCACCAAAAACCCCATCGTCAGTGTGGTTCTTGCAGCACATGAAGCCATTCCTGGTGAGATATTATTATACATACGGGCCACTTTTTCCATGGAATAAAAACATGTATTCTATTCCTTTCTAGTGGGTTTGTGCAATATTGTTTGAATATTGCACATTGTCAAAACAAAACGACGTCACACATCGGCGCTCATGCGAAGATCCAGTGACAAAACTTTTATACTGCGCATGCGCAGAATCATTTCTTTGTTGGCCAGGAAAGCAAGAAGATGAGGCTAATCCAGTGCGAGGCTCATAGGCTTGCACTAAATAAATAAACTGAAAACTGAAACTAAAAACGCACTGCACACCCAAAAGGCTACCAAAACTTCATTATATATTCTTCACGCATATTTACAAGAGAAAAACATGCCAATGGACATTGAAAAACTGGAAAAGAGACACATCGGAGATGTACTAAAACTTCCATGCTAGCGAGTGACTGACAGTTTGCAAACAAACATGGACGCGAGGTTTGCTTCATTAAAAGAGGAAGATTTTGAGAGAATTTTGGCTGCCAGGTAGCTCTGTTGTGTGTAGTTGTCAGTTGATTTTAAAAGTAACTAAGTAAATTACACAGGAAAATAATAATAATAATATTCAGCTTGCCTGCACTAGCATTGGCCTTCGCTAATACTACACTAGCTAGAAGGTAAATGGACTGCCGTGCTAACAGCACCGAGTCACGGGTAAGCTAGCGTCGGCCTTCGCTGACACTACTGCTACGCCGGCTGGAAGCTAACTGGACTGCCACGCTAACAGCACAGAGTCACAGGTAAGCTAGTGTCGGCCTTCGCTAACACTACTGCTGCACTGGCTGGAAGCTAACTGGACTGACAGCGCTGAGTCGTGGGTAAGCTAGCGTTGGCCTTCAAGAATGTTTGTTTGTTTATATGAAGAGTGTATAATAATAATAATAATAATAATAATATTGGCTGGCTTTTTGTCGTGGTTTATCAGATATATTCCATTCAGCTAGCACAATATTGAACTTGTCTTCAACTCGTTCAATATCATACTAGCTGACTGGAATATAGACCACTCAAAGCCAGCCAACATTATTTAATTATAACGCTATAAAGCCACTTGCAGACATTAAATTTTTTATGAAAGTGTTATGAAGGTGCTGTTTTATTATAGGTGCCACAAAAATAGTTCCCATCGAAGCTGCTCCAGCTGAAGCGGTTATGCAACCTGATGGAACTGCAGGAGAATCCACACAAAAGAAAGGTTACCAAGAATATGCCATACAGCAAGCTGCTTATGAAGTGCCTCTGAAATCTAACAGGTACAAATTTCATTAGAAACAAGGCTGCTCAGGGCTCCTGGGCTAGTGCAATAGAAAAGTGTTTGCTCTGCCATTGGGAAATTGCAAGGTTGAATCCTGATGATATATCTGCCATCAGAAGCCAAGGGAGCAAAATTGGCAGTGTTCTCTACATAGGAGGGGATTGTGTACTCTTTCTCACCTGTCAATCACAATGACACTAGGTAATTGATGGTGTCTGATAGCTCATGTATGTGGAAGAGGGTAGGCGGCTCTGTGTGTGTTACGCTTCCCTGTGACACAGCATGAACAGCAGTTCAAAAGCTGCCTGACTTCATGTGTCTTGGAGGAAGCACGTATTAGCCGCCTTCTTTAGTGTTCTACCTGACGGCAGATCCAACTCTGACGTACAGAAGAGTTTCTAGGGAACATTACAATCCAGTGTCTACTGGATTATTATAGAAGTTTTCTCCTCTCAATCATTCACACACACGTTCACACCTATGGACAATTTAGAGTAGCCAGTTAATCTAACCGCATGTCTTGGACTGGAGGAAACCCACGCAGACATGGGGAGAACATGCAAACTCCACATAGAAAGACTCCTGTTGGCCACTGGGCTCGAACCCAGAACCTTTATGCTGTGAGGCAACAGTGTGAACCACACCACCACCATGCTCCCTGTTAGCCTTTACCCTCCCTGATTTGTAGCTGCTGTTTGACAGCGGAAAGCTGGCTGGATGGTGGGAATTGGCCAAAGACCAAATTGGGGAGAAAATAGGAGGTAAAACCCAATGCTGTTCAGATTTGCTGCAGGAGTAATCTGACTTTACCAACAAACAGCAGCTCTACATCCAGGTCCTGACATTTAACCATCCAGTCCATCATAATATACATTTTATTGTATAGGTGTTGTCTATTACTAAGTTAAGCCGTTACTCATCAAATGATTGACCTTTTTAACTGTGTTTTCACACAGGATAGGGCAGACCCAGTTGAAAATTTTCACCTGTGAATACTGCAACAAGGTTTTCAAGTTCAAGCACTCCCTTCAGGCCCACTTGCGAATTCACACCAATGAGAAGCCATTCAAATGCAGCCAGTGTGACTACGCCAGCGCTATCAAGGCCAATCTCAGCGTTCATATGCGGAAGCACACCGGAGAAAAGTTCAGCTGTGAGCACTGCTCATTTAACTGCCTGAGCAAGGGTCACCTTAAAGTGCATGTGGAGAGGGTGCACCAGAAAATTAAGCAGCACTGCCGCTTCTGCAAGAAGAAGTACTCCGACGTCAAGAACTTGCTTAAGCACATCCGAGAGAGCCATGATATGGAAGATGGGAAAGTCAAGGACTCTTACGACGAGTACAGGCTCCAAACTAGAGAAGGCAAACGACAGTTGCTATATGACTGTCATGTCTGTGATCGTAAATTCAAGTACGAGTTGGAGCGTGATCGACATCTGATGGTCCACGGTAGCAACCGACCTTATGGCTGTGAGTTGTGCGATCATGGGTCAACAAAGTTTCAGGCTCTTCAGGCTCATGTTAGAAAGCATCCCTTTGTGTATGTGTGCTCAGTTTGCTTGCAGAAGTTTGTCAGTACCACGCGCCTCAAGTTGCACTTCAGGGAGTCCCACCCAGGAATGGACGAATCCACGACTTTTGCTGATTCTATCAAAAGCAGTTTCTGCCTGTTGAAACCTGGGGATGACATTCAGCGGGACATGCTGAGACAAGATGAGTTGGAGATCAGCAAAGAGTTGTCCCTCCTCAATGCACAAGAAGTGCTAGCCACTGAAATGGACAGTTTAGAGGACCAAGAGGCTCAAGGTCCTGGCAGTTTAACTATAGAGGAACTGGTACATGATCCCCAAGAGGATATCACTTCAACGGAGATCAGCAGCTGCCCAGTTATTGATACTAATGCAGCTGTGGAAGATCAACTGCATGGGAGAGTCTCTGAGGAGTTGCTAGGCAAAGAACAGCTGCAGGATAATTTGCCAAACATGGACTGTAGTGTAATAGAATTTAATAGTCCTGGTGAGGTGAATACAAATTTGTCCACACAAACTTCTACATCTGAGATACCGTACATGTCACCTAAAGCGCAAATGCTGTCAGAAGTCACAATGGACATGTCAGTTACTCAGAGCAAGACTGAGTCTAGTGTTCCTCAAAGAAGCCCTCCTCCTAGTGGTATGAAGGACATGGAAATGACACAACTAGAAGAAAAATCTGCTTTTGTGCAGATTTTAGAACAAATGCAGAAAAGGCAACTAAACATGGATGTTTTTGAGAGAATACGGAAAGTCTACGGAGATCTGGAGTGTGAATACTGTGGTAATCTTATATGCAAGGCTTTTTTTTTTAAAACAACAGTTCTCTTCTTTGTTTTTTGACATCTTCTCTTTCTTTTTTGTATAGGTAAGCTTTTCTGGTACCAGGTACACTACAACATGCATGTAAGAACACATACACGAGAACATCTGCATTACTGTTCCCAGTGCAGCTACTCTTCCATTACCAAAAACTGCCTGAAGCGTCATGTAATCCAGAGACACAGTAATGTTCTCCTCAAGTGTCCTTCAGAAGGATGCCAATACTCTACCCCTGACAAGTACAAGCTGCAAGCCCATCTTAAAACTCACTCAGAAATTGTAAGTACTAAGGATGTTTGTCTGGGGAAAGAAAAGCAATGTAAGTTGCAATTTGCTAATTTTTTATTTTTAAACAACTCAAGGTTAAGAAGATCTTTGTTTGTCCCATCTGTAAGAAGACATTTCCAGAAGACAAACTCAGGCATCATATTAAATCTAACCATCCAGGTGAAAGAAATGAAGATCCCAGGCAATTTTCTTTGTCCCGGTTTGTAATAGAATTATAAGAAGTGCTCTTTCTGTTTAGATACATCACTAACAACCACTTTAGAGGCACTGGGAATACGTGCCCATGTAAAAGGTGCAATAGGAAAACGAGCCTCTAAATGTCCATACTGTGATTGCTATTTCACAAGAAATGGAACTGATATGCAGCAGCACATCTGGGCTCATGAAGGTGAGGTACAGTGGTTTCTTGTTATTCAAAAAACATCCTGCAACAAGAACCTAAACTTTGGATGCCAACTCAGAAAATAACATTTTCTCTCAAAAACAAGAACAAACAGTATTTAAAATGTATTTAAGCATAAGATCTTAAGATCTTGTCTTTTTCTGTACTTTTACATTAAAAATGTCCAGCCCATATACAGTATTTTAATTTTTCATTATTAAATATGTTTAAAATCTGTCTGTAATACACACATCAAGCTCATTGACTTATCTGTTTTTGTTCACACACGCAGGAGTAAAACCCTTTAAGTGCTCGTTGTGTGATTACGCCTCACGCAGCAAAAGCAACCTGAAGGCTCATTTCAACAGGCACAACACGGAGAAGAGCCACCTGTGTGATCTGTGTGGGAAGAAGTTCAAGTCCAAGTGCACGCTAAAGAGCCACAAGCTCATGCACTCAGCTGATGGTGAACCACTTTTCGTTGTCTCCTTAATACGAATAGCTCCCCAGTCAGTTATATAGGGAGATGGAAAATAAATATTTATCTCTTTCAGGAGTAGACTGTAAACTTCAGTGTATAAATGGCTACCACATAAAAACTTTATATGTTTATATTTATAATTATTTATACCCCCGCTCCAAAGCAAAGGGGGTATAGTGGTTTACCTCTGTTCGTCCGTATTTCCGTCCATCCGAAACACCTTTTTTCTCAGCAACCACAAATCATAGCCACTTGGTACTGTGTATACCGTTTTCATGTCTGTCCCACATCAACTTCCTGTTTACCGACTGAATGTATTTACGAAACATATAGGGTGGATTTTGACGCTATTTCAAGAAGCAAAATGCTATTTCAAAATGACTGTTTACCAGGATGCTGTTTGAAATCCCTGAGGAGAACACTGCTCTTTACTTACTAGTTTCAGGGTTAATTATTTGTTGAAGTCAACATTCATAATAAGTGTCCTATTCCTTCAATTGCTTGCAGTCTGATATAAACGAGAGCGGGGGTATATGTAAGTGAGCAGTAGCTCACAGTTGATCTTGTTATATGAAGTGAAAAACACTCATGAACACAACGAGAGTACGGAGAGCAGGAAGATGAGCAATGGATGTGTAAGACTTTGAGCGGGTGGGTGGAGCACAGAAGTACGGCAGGTCAGAACTGAGTTGCAAAAACTCTTTGTGACACTTTTCAGTCGACACAATCTCCCAGCCACACAGACATGCACACACACACATCAGTCGTCTGGTTGGGGAGAGAGCTCCCTTCCTCTGCTCTCTCTCTCCTTATATAGGGCGCGGTCACTGGGACAGACACACAAACACAGGTTAATTGACATCAGGTGCAGTGATTCTGCCACTTACCTTCCCTGACTCCGCCCTCCGGTCACAGACCGATGCTTGACCACGCTCCCGCTGCCACATACCCCCACCGCCTGACTCAGGCCGGGCAACCGTCTGGCCTGCAGCCGACCCCCCCCTCCCCCCCCGACGGGAGAGGAAGTCCTCCACGACCATCTGCGCCCCCAGCCTGTGGATCACTTTGAAGTTAAAGGGCTGGAGTGCCAGCTACATTCTTCATGCGGTGGAGCTACTGGAGGGGCGCGTGGTTCGAACAGAGGGTGAAAGGGCGTCCCAGCAGGTAGTAGCGGAGGGCGAGGACCGCCCACTTGATGGCTAGGCACTCTTTCTCTATTGTGCTGTAGCACCCCTCACGCACCGACAGCTTTCTGCTGATGTACAGCACGGGGCGATCCTCCCCCTCCACCTCCTGGGACAGAACAGCCCCCAGCCCTCTGTCCGATGCATCCGTCTGCGACATAAAGGGGAGAGAAAAGTCAGGGGAGTGTAACAGTGGCCCCCCACACAGTGCAGCCTTCACCTCAGAGAAAGCCCACTGGCATTGCTCTGTCCACTGGACCGGATCTGGTGCCCCCTTTTTAGTGAGATCAGTCAACGGGCTGGTGACGTCCGAATAATTAGGTATAAACCTACGATAGTAGCCAGCCAGCCCCAGGAGCTGTCTCACCCACTTTTTGGTCTTGGGCCTCGGGCAGGCCGCAGTCGCTGCTGTCTTATTAATTTGGAGACGCACCTGCCCATTGCCCAAGTGGAAGCCCAGATACCGTACTTCCACCCGCCCAATCGCACACTTCTTCGGGTTGGCTGTGAGACCCGCTCGCCTCAGCAACCCAAGGACAGCCCTCAGGTGTTGCAGATGCCGCGGCCAGTCATGACTATAGATTATGATGTCCAAGTATGTGGCTGCATAGGTGGTGTGGGGGCGGAGGACCCTGTCCATAAGCCGCTGGAACGTAGCGGGCGCCCCAAACAGTCCAAAAGGAAGTGTGACAAATTGGTGTAAGCCAAACGATGTGGAAAAGGCCGTTTTTTCCTTGGGATAGTGGAGTCAAGGGGATCTGCCAATAACCCTTTGTCAAATCCAGTGTTGAATAAAAGTGAGCCATGCCTAGTCGATCCAGCAACTCGTCAATACGAGGCATTGGGTACGCATCGAACTTGGACACCACATTGACTTTTCTATAGTCGACACAGAACCGGACCGACCCGTCGGCCTTGGGAACCAAGACCACCGGGCTGCTCCAGTCACTGTGGGACTCCTCGACGATGCCCATTTCGAGCATGGCCTCGAGTTCTTCCCAAACCATCTTTTTCTTGTGTTCGGGTAGCCTGTAAGGGCGGCTACGCACTACCACCCCTGGGGGCATCTCAATGTGGTGTTCTAGGAGGCGGGTGCGGCCAGGCAGGGCCGAGAACACGTCCGAAAATTCGGTCTGCAACTGGGCAACCTCCGTGAGTTGGGTCAGGTAGAGGTGGTCTCCACAGGGGACTGGAGAGGTAAGCGATGTCAATGTTCCCTTTTGAACCTCTGGCCCCAGCTCTGCCTTCTCTGGAACCAACGACACCAACACCATGGGGACCTCCTCGTTCCAGAGTTTGAGCAGACTGAGGTGGTAAATCTGTAGTGCCCCACCCCTGTCCGTTCGCCTCGCCTTGTAGTCAACGTCCCCGACTTGCTGTGTGACCTCAAAGGGTCCTTGCCACTTGGCGATCAATTTGGAGCTCGACGTGGGCAACAGTATGAGTACTTTATCTCCCAGTGCGAACTCCCTAAGGCGCGTACCCCTGTCGTACAGGCAGATTTGCCGTTCTTGGGCCTGCCACAAATTCTCCTGGGTTAGATGTGTGAGTGTGTGGAGTTTTGCGCGCAGGTCGATAACGTATTGAATTTCATTTTTGCTCGGTGAAGATCCCTCCTCCCAATTTTCCCACAGTACATCTAGGATGCCGCATGGCTTACGCCCATATAATAATTAGAACGGGGAGAACCCCGTGGAGGCTTGTGGGACCTCTCGCACTGCGAATAACAGGGGTTCGAGCCATTTATCCCAATTGCGTGCGTCCTCGCGTAAAAACTTTTTAATTATGTTCTTGAGGGTGCGATTGAATCGTTCGACTAAACCGTCCATTTGTGGGTGATAAACGCCGGTGCGGATCGGCTTAATTCCCAGTAACCCATACAGTTCGCGCAGTGTGGGTGACATAAACGAAGTGCCTTGATCAGTCAGAATCTCTTTGGAGATTCCGACTCGGGAGATGACGTGGAAGAGTGCTTCCGCAATACTACGTGTTGAGATATTGCGAAGAGGCACTGGTTCCGGGTATCGCGTTGCATAGTCCACCAGAACTAAAATAAAGTGATACCCTCGTGTTGACCGATCTAACGGCCTGACGAGATCCATCCCAATTCTTTCGAACGGGGTCTCGATCAATGGTAGAGGGCGCAAAGGCGCTTTTGGAATGGCCGCTGGATTTACTAATTGGCATTCGGGGCATGCCGTACACCACCTACGGACATCGCCGCGAATCCCTGGCCAATAGAACCGGGCCATTATTCGGGCTAGTGTCTTATCCTGCCCCAAGTGTCCGGCCATGGGATTAAAGTGAGCCGCCTGGAATACCAATTCCCGGCGGCTCTTTGGGATCAAAGGTTGTGTAATCGGCTCCTTAGTATGAGTGTCCTGCGTCACTCGGTATAATCTATCCTTCATAATGGAGAAATAGGGGAAGGACGGGGTGGCGTTTGGATGGAGCGTTTGACCATCGATTACTCTCACTTGGTCAAACGCATGCCGCAGAGTCTCGTCTCGCGACTGCTCTAACAGGAAATCCGCGAGGGATTCCCCGAGAGAGGGAGGAGGAGCCTGCTGCTCCTCACTCTGATGCGGTGATGACGTAGACTGCTCTGTGACAGCTGCTCCTGCCAATGCCACACCGGGACCTCCCCCCGCTAAACTGTGGCAGGACCCACTCTTCACTAAATGAGTCATTAATGCCCGAAATCCCGGCCAATCAGTCCCCAAAATTATCGAGTGGGTAAGGCGAGGATTAACCACCACCTTTACACTAAATTTTTCCCCTTGAAATAGAATGTGGACCGACACTAAAGGGTAGTTGTGAACATCCCCGTGCACACACAACACCTTCACCAATTGTGCTCCCCCCAATGCCTCGTCTTGCACCAGGCTTTGGTGGATTGAGGTCTGATTACAGCCGGAGTCCACCAAAGCCTGATATGTATCCCCTTGGACACTCACCGGTATGCAATACGCTCCGGCCCAAACGAGGGCGGTTCCTGGCGCATCGGGGATCTGGACCACCGCGCCCACCTCCATTGCCGAACACTGATGCTGGAGGTGCCCCGGCTCCCCGCAGCGCCAGCAAACCGGTCCGGGCTCTCTCTCTGCACTGGCGCTCTGGGGCTCACTCACCTGAGGGGGGAGAGAGACAGACACGGAAGCAGGAAACGGGAGGGCACCGCAGGTGCAGCGGGCCAGCTGGGGTGGAGCCAGCCCCCGCCTCCGCGGTGGGGGAACGGGGCGAGGAAGAGACACAGAAGGGGAGGGAGAGAGAGGGAGAGAGGAGATCTGCAATCCTGCCGTGGCAACAGCCGCCAAATGATCCTCCACCAACTCGATGGCCTGATCCAGCGATGCTGGGCGATGGCACTGGACCCACTCCGCTGTCCCTTTGGGAAGTCAGGCGATGAACTGCTCCAGTGCCACCAGATTGACGATTCCCTCGGTGTCACGGTTGTCAGCCCTCAGCCACCGCCGGCAGGCATCCCGGAGTTGCTGGCCAAACGCGAACGGGCAGCCAACCTCCTCTAGGCGTAGAGCGCGGAAGCGCTGGCGTTGTTGTTCTGGGGTGCGCCCCACACGCTGGAGGATGGCCCGGCGCAGGTCCGTGTAGACCAGCCAGCTGTTGGCGGGGAGCTGTAGCGTGGCCAGCTTCGCCTTGCCTGTTAGCAGGGGGAGGAGGCACGCCGTGCGCTGCTCCACCAGCCAGCCCCAGGCCTCTGCTGCTTGCTTGAAGAGCGCTAGGAAGGCCTCGGGGTCATCGTGCGGGCTCATCTTCATTAGGGTGAGGTGGGGAGGGCCCGTGGAGGTGCCGGACCCCACCGACGCGAGGAGGTGCCGGAACGCCTGACAATCTTCCTGTTGCGCCAGCACCAGGGCCTCGAACCTTTGCGCTTGCTCCTTTCGGAGGGCGACCAGCGCCTGGTGCTGGCTCTGTTGGGCCGTGGCGAGGGCATGGATCAGGTCCGCGAAGGGGGAGGACTCCATGGGGCTGTTCTCTTCTGTGCTCTTCCCGGGTTTCGGCACCACTGTAAGACTTTGAGCAGGTGGGTGGAGCACAGAAGTACGGCAGGCCAGAACTGAGGTGCAAAAGCTCTTTATTGTGACACTTTTCAGTCGACACAATCTCCCAGCCACACAGACACGCACGCACATTAGTCGTCTGGTTGGGGAGAGAGCTCCCTTCCTCTGCTCTCTCTCTCCTTATATAGGGCGCGGTCACTGGGACAGACACACAAACACAGGTTAATTGACATCAGGTGCAGTGATTCTGCCAAGACCTTCCCTGACTCCGCCCTCCGGTCACAGACCGATGCTTGACCACGCCCCCACTGCCATAGGATGAGAACAAGTTTTGAGTGTAATCCCCAACATGAATCCTGATAGAGGAGCTCTTATTAGAACTTGGTCTAACAAGTCAGGTTTGTTAAAAAAAAAAAAGAAAACATGGAACACATTTTTTAAGAAAGTGTACATTGATACCACACTGTAGAAATGATTTCTTAGCAAGTGAAGATATCTTGAATAAAGGAAACATTATCTATTTTTCATTGAGATTATTATATAACAAACATGTTTACTAATTTCAACATTACATTTTCTTATTCTAGTGGCAGATAGTTTCACTTCTTTCTAGAAATAAACATTTGAAATAAGCTAAGGCCACACCAATTTAATTAGTTGGTTCTTGGATTTTTTCAGGAAAAATATGAAGCGAGCGGGCGAAATAAAAATAAAAAAATGCTCTGATGGTAAAATTAGCGGTGGAAATAGACCAGACAATACAGGCAAACCAGTAAACAGATAGGCTAAATAAACGATTGAATTACAGTCAACTGAACATCTACAATTCACAGAAAAAAAAGATTTGACCAGGAGTAGGCTACTTCACAAGTCTTTAACAAAAGTGAAAGGGGCAATTTGATTGGTTTTCGACGTCACATGATCTCACGTCACGTGACCTTTTCTGTTGGCGGGAGTTTGATTTTGATTTTTTTTTTCATTTTTCATTTTCTTCAAATAGCGATTCCGAGAACCAACTAATCGAATTGGTGTGGCCTAAATTATCTGTTAATAGAATAAGACAGTGTCAAGCTTGAAGTGAATAAAAATAACCAGAAAAGGTGTAATAATGTTATATTGTTTAAAAGCAGCCCAGTAAATGGAAATATGTGTTGAATGCACAACCCCAAATCAGGAAAAAGTTGGGATAGTATGGAAAATGAAAAAAAGAAAATGGTGATTTCGAAATCTGTTTTGACTTGTATTGCATTGCAGACAGTATGAACCCATGATATTTCATGTTTTGTCTAATCAGCTTCATTTCATTTGTTAATATACATCCATTCCTGTGTTTCAGGCCTGCAACACATTCCAAAAAAAATTGAGGGGGCAATTTAGGGCTAGTAATGAGGTAAAACAATTAAATAACAATGTGATTTGAAACAGGTGATGTCAACAGGTGATTGTAATCATGATTTGGTACAAAATCAGTATCCAGGAAAGGCCTAGTCTTGGAGGAGCAAAAATGGGCCAAGGCTCTCCAGTTTAACAAATTCTTCTTCTTCTTTTGGCTGCTCCCAATTAGGGGTCACCACAGCGGATCTTTCGTCTCCATTGCTCCCTGTCTTCTGCATCCTTCTCTACCACACCTGCCACTTTCATGTCCTCTCTCACCACATCCATGTATCTCCTCTTTGGCCTTCCTCGTTTTCATGTGCCTGGCAGCTCCATAATCAACATTCTCCTTCCAACATGTTCTGCGTCTCTTCTCAGGATGTGCCCATACCATCTCAGTCTCATCTCTCTTAGCTTAATTCCCAAGCTCTCCACATATGCTGTCCCTCTGATGTGCTCGTTCCTTATCCTGTCCAATCTTGTCACTCCCATCGCAAACCTTAACATCCTCAACTCCACCACCTCCAACTTTGTCTCCTGTCTCTTCGTTAAGGGTACTGTCTCCAATCCATACATCATAGCTGGTTTCACTACTGTCTTATACATCTTACCTTTCACTTTTGCTGGGACTTTCCTATCACAAATTACTCCCGAAATCCTTCTCCAACTGCTCCACCCTGCCTACACTCTCTTTCTCACCTCACTATTGCAGCCCCCATTTTCCTGCATAGTTGAGCCCAGGTACTTGAATTCACCAACTTTCTTTACGTCTACTCCTTGCATCTTCACTACACTCTCATCCCCATTCTCACTGATGCACATGTATTCTGTTTTGCTACTGCTCACCTTCATTCCTCTTCGTTCCAATGCATACCTCCATCTCTCCAAACCCAACTCAACCTCCTTTCTACTTTCACCATATATCACAATATCATCCGCAAACATCATGTTCAATGGTGACTCTTGCCTCACTTCATCCATCAAGCTATCCATCACTATGGCAAACAAGAAAGGACTCAAAGCAGATCCTTGATGAAGTCCCACCTTCACCTTGAACCATTCAGTTGTTCCAACCGCACACCTCACTGCTGTTTCACTGTTCTCATACATGTCTTGCACCACTCTAATATGCTTTTCATTCACGCCACACTTTCTCATACAATATCATAACTCATCTCTCGGCACTCTATCGTATGCCTTCTCCAGGTCTACAAACACACAATGTAGCTTTCTCTGGCCTTCCCTGTACTTCTCCATTAACATTCTTAAAGCAAAAATTGCATCCGACGTGCTCTTCCTTGGCATAAACCCGTACTGCTGTTCACAGATTGCTACCTCTCTTCTCAGTCTCGCCTCCAATACCCTTTCCCATAACTTCATGGTGTGGCTCATCAATTTTGTCCCTCTGTAATTACTGCAGCTCTGTACATCTCCCTTATTCTTGTATATTGGGACTAGCACACTCTTTCTCCATTCATTTGGCATTTTCTCATTCTCTCGGATCTTATTAAACAATCTCATTAGGAACTCCACAGCCGTCTCACCCAAACATCTCCAAGTCTCAATCGGGATACCATCTGGTCCGACTGCTTTCCCAGTCTTCATTCTTTTCATGGCTGCCCTCACCTCATCCTTACTAACCAACTCTGCTTCCTGATTTGCTGTCTCCAACGAATCTGACCTTTTCTCTCTTGGATTCTCCTCATTTAATAAATCCTCAAAGTACTCTTTCCACCTTCTTAATACCAGAGGTGGACAAAGTACCCAACTTCATTACTTAAGTCAAAGTACAGATCCTACTGGTCAAATGTTACTCCGATACAAGTGAAAGTTGTACAGTCAAATTTTTACTTCAGTTAAAGTACTGAAGTAATTGCTTTTTTAAAAATACTTAAGTATTAAAAGTACATTTTCTGTCAACGCATCGTTGTATTATTACCACAGCACTTACAAAACCTAATGCCGTTACCAAAGACAGAAATGTGAATTCACAAAATTAACACATGCTGTGCATGATGGTGGTTTAATGTTAAGCTAGCTAGTCAGTGAAGCTCCACCTGACATGCTAGCAAACTCTTTTCAAACTTGAAATCATATTGGATAGCTAACGCTACTAGAAAAGAAAGATTTCTACATTCTGTTTATTTGGCAAGATTGTGCTAAAACATATTTCTGAAAGGACTTCAGGTAAGTTAATGTTATTCATGTTGGCATAACTCTGTTTTTACATGCTAACTAACAGTCTCCAAGTTAACTAGCTATGTGTAAATGTTAGCCGTGGACAAAACTACGGCAACTTGGCAGCCAAATCCATAGAAAGTCATGTGACTAACCAGACTGCATAGCTATTGCAACGTTATCGCTAGCTCTAAAAGTACAGACAACTTCATTGCAAGCTTTCTCTTGGAATTTATATAGATCAGTATGCTTCTGCAGGTTAGATGGCGAGTTTTTTGTAGGCCGTGATGTGGTTTGTTTTCGGCAAACATTTAAAATAAAATGAATCTTTAATCCATGCAGAAAAATGAAACATGGGTTCATGGGCCATGAGTGTGTGCACTCTCCAGAAGAACTGCCTCCTTCCATTCTGCCATCAACTGATCGTGTTCAAATAATGCTGCTGAGAAATCACTGAACTTGATTTTATACAGTCTGTGGATGTAACATTACCCTAGTGATTACTGATCGGCTGTCTCAGTGTCCCCTGTGAAAACAACAATCAAAGGAAGAGAAAAGAAAAAACATCCACTTTCAAAGCTGTTTCATAGTAACGAGGACCTTGATAGAAAAGTAGTGGAGTAAAAAGAATGATATTTGCCTTTCAAATATAGTGAAGTTAAAGTCACAAGTTTCCAAAAAAAAAAAATACTCAAGTAAAGTACAGATACTCAAAGTGTATTTAAGTACAGTACTCAAGTAAACGTACTTCGTTACTGTCCATCTCTGCTTAATACACTCTTGTTGTTTGTCAGCACATTTCCATTTACATCTTTCATCACTCTCACCTGCTGTACATCCCTCGCTTCCCTGTTTCTCTGCGTAGCTAGTCTGTATAAGTCTTTTAGGGTGTTCACACGGCACATATTTGCATCGATGCTGCACCGATGTATTTTGTTGCGATATATCTTACACCGGTGTAAATTTTGCGCAGCGTTCACACGTCACAATCCTGCTTACTAGAGAGAAGCGTGTTAGCACCGGTGCAGCCCCACTTGCGGTCACACGGCAGTTTCTGCGACCGTGTTATAGTAGCAAAAACTTTATTACTATCATTTCCTTTGATAGTAATAAAGTTTTGATATTTCCTTTTATTACTATCATTTCCTATCATTATTACTATCATTTCCGATAGTAATAATGCGGAAATGAAATATGCGCATGCGTGAAAATGTACTTCTTTTTCCTGGTTGTCATGGCATCACCAAGCGCCGGGAAAACAACGTGGATGAAGACACCAGTGTTGCCAGATATTGCTGACGTTTTCCATCCCAAAATATGTTCAAATCCGTCAAAATGCACTTAAAACTGCCAAATCTGGCAACACTGGAAGACATGCAGTTCTGTTGTTGTTGATATTCGCCATTTTGGAAGCGCAAAATACCAGGATGCAAGTTATGCAATGCCCGTATGTAATCAACTCTCCTCACGCGTAGCGAGTCTACCCCTGTAGCGTTCAGACGTCCCATTTTATATCGGTGCTGCCCCGCAAACTAGCATTTACTCCGGAGTAAATTTCTTAAACCACCTCCCGAGCAGGGTTAGATTTGCACCGGTTTAAGCAGCTTTCAGGGGCTACACCGGTATAACTTTGTACCGTGTGAACGCTCTACCGGGGCAGCCCCGGTGCTACACCGGAGTAAAAGTTGCCGTGTGAACACCCCTATACTCTCCTTCTTTGGTCTCCAGTCTTTCGTACAACTCCTGGTATGCATCTGCTTTGGCCTTCACTACTGCTCTATTTGCCTTCTGTCTCATCTCTCTGTATAACCTCCTGCTTTCCTCGTCTCTCTGATCGTCCCAGTTCTTCTTTGCGAGCCTCTTCTCTTTTATAATTTCCTGCACTTCTTTGTTCCACCACCATGTCTCCTTGTCTTCCTTCCTCCTTCCCGATGACCACCCTAGCATCTTCCTTGCTGCCTCTCTTACTAGTACAGCAGTAGTATCCCAATCTTCTGGCAGACCTCCATTACCACTCAATGCTCATCTCATTTCTTCCCTGAACTCCTTCTGATGTTCAACCTCTTTTAGTTTCCACTACTTAATCTTCGGCTGCACTATTTCACGCTTCCTCTTTTTCACTTTCAAGCTCATCCTGCACACGACCACTCGATGTTGTCTAGCTACACTCTCCCCTGCCATCACTTTACAGTCTCCAATCTCCTTCAGGTTACCCCTTCTGCAGAGTATGTAGTCCACCTGTGTAGATCTTCCTCCACTCTTAAACGTCACCCTGTGCTGCTCTTTCTTCATGAAGTATGTATTGACTATTGCCAAATTCATCTTCTTTGAAAAATCAACCATCATTTGCCCTTCCACATTCCTCTCTCTTACACCATATCTGCCCATCACGTCCTCATCTCCTCTGTTTCCCTCGCCAACATGTCCGTTGAAATCTGTGCCCATCAGCACGCGCTCCTCCTTCGGTATACTTTCTACCACTTCATCCATCTTTTCCCAGAAAGACTCTTTCTCTTCATTCTCACATCCAACCTGTGGGGTGTATACACACACACACACACACACACCATTGATTACCACTCCTTGAATCTCCAACTTCATGCCTATCACTCTATCTGACACCCTCTTCACATCAATCACACTGTTGACCAACTCGTCCCTCAAAACAATACCAACATCATTTCTCTTTCCATCGACTCCATAATAAAACAACTTGCATCCACCTCCAATGTTCTTGGCCTTGCTTCCTTTCCACCTCGTCTCCTGCACACACAAAATGTCCAACTTCCTTCTTTCCATCATACCTGCTAACTCTCTCACTCTGCCAGCCAGTGTTCCCACATTCAGTGTTCCTACCCTCAATTCTAAGCTCCTTCCCTTCCATCTTTCACGCTCTCTCCTAGCACGCCTCCCCCCTCTCTTTTTCCTTCTCCGTTTTGGTGCAACAGTAGCACACTTTCCACTGGCACCCTGTTGACCAACAGTACTGGAGGCGGCTGTTGTTAACCTGGGCCCCGACTGATCTGGTATGGTATTTTTCTTTTCAATCTGCATGTTAGATTTGGCACAGTTTTATGCCGGATGCCCTTCCTAACGCAACCCTCTCCAATTTATCTGGGCTTGGGACCGGCACCAAGAGTATGCTTATGCACCCCCAGTGGCTCGATTAGTTTGTTAACAAATATGTGAGAAAATTATTGAAATATTTAAAACCAAAGATATGAAGGGATTTGGATATTTCACCCTCTATGGTGCATAATATAATTAAATTATTCAAGGAATCCGGAGGAATTTTGGTGTGTAAAGGGCAAGGGCTCAAGCTGAATCTGAACACCTGTGATCTCCGATCCTTCAGAGAGCCTGCATCAAGAGCCGTCATTCATCTATAGCTGATATATCCACATGGGCTCAGGATTTCTTTGGCAAACCTTTGTCAAGCACTACAATACAGAGTTGCATCCACAAATGCCAGTGAAAACTTTACTGTGCAAAAAAGGAAGCTTTATGTTAACTGTGTCCAGAAGCGCTGTTGACTTCTCTAGGCTCGGAGGCATCTAGGATGGACCAACATACATATTGTGGTCAAACAAATCTGTATTCCAGACCAAAGATGAAAAGGACCATCCAGACTGTTGCCAAGTCCAAAAGCCAGGGTCTGTCATGGTGTGGGGTTGTGTCAGTGCCCTTGGCAAAGGTAACTTACACTTCTGTGATGGCAGCATTAATGCAGATAAGTACATTGAGGTGTTGGAGCAACGTATGCTGCTTTCAAGACAACATCTTTTCCAGGGATATTTCAACAAGGCAATGCAAAAACAAATTCTGCACACATCACAAAGGCATAGCTGTAGAAGAACAGGGTGCCTGTCTCCAAGAGAGAATGTGTGGCGAATTTTGGAATGAAAAATATGACAACGACGACCCCATATTGTTGCACACCTAAAGACCTGTTTGCAAGAAGAATGGGACAAAGTAACATCTGAAGCGGTTTATCACTTGGTGTCTTCAGTCCCTAAACATCTTTTAAATGTTGTGAGAAGGATTAGCAACGTTATAAAGTGGTAAATGCTTTACCGTCCCATGAATCAAAATTGAACTGTTTATTTTGAAAAAAAAAGTCATGAGGTAAAACATCAGATAATGTGCTGTTGTATTGTTTTGAGGGCAATACAGGTCAAAGGTCAAATCGTTATTTACAAATCGATTTCAGTTTTAATTACAATTTCAGCATACTGCCTCAACTTTTTCTGATTTAGGGTTGTATATTCAAGATATTTTACTTGGTAAGATTTTTTTTTTTTTTTTGCAGTGCACTTCAACAATATAAATTATCATTATGACTATAGCTGGGTTTCCATTAACCTGCTTAACATACAATTTGAACTTGTGAACTAAAAAACAATTAATGAAAACTCTCTCATATATCACAAAAATGTTTCATGCTTGCATGACATGGTTTTTTCAGACGATTCGCTAAAGCAATATTTCGCAAAATTGAAATGGAAATGCGTTTTTTGCATTTAAATCAGATGACATGAAGAGCAAATGGAAATGCTACATTTTTGGGAAAAAAAAGAGTGCTCTGTAAGAGCTATCACGAGAGGAGAAAACCCAGCTTTAGTTGCACAATATCCCTCAATGGAAACACCGATGATTGATTGATTCGCAATTGTGTTTTGTCAACATTTTTAAAGCATCACTTCTAGTTTGTGCAAAACGAGGGTTATGTATATAACCGCGGTTCTATTTCGTTTCTCCTGACCGCCAGAGGCGGTGCTTTCAGCACATGGATATCCATCACACGAACGTGCAGGTCGAGTAATAGTAACAACAAAGTCACGTGTGACCTGGGTGACATCACCCCGTGACCCTGGCATAAAAGACCGGTAAACCCAGGAAGTGACCTCTTGGCAAATCTTCTCGTGTACACTCTGAGTGACTGCCAAGCTCTGGCGGTCATCCGAAACTCATAGAACCGCGGTTATATACATAACCCTCGTTCTATTTCGTTTCTCCTGACCGCCAGAGGCGGTGCTTTCAGCACATGGATGACTAATACCAACCAGGTCATGAGGAGTGCCTACCCGTACTCAGTGCTGCTGCGACGGGCCTGGAATGACGGCCGTCGCCACAGGATTATGTGGGACGACATTAAGACGGTAAAACCTGGTGAAGGTGCAGCTGGAAGCCCAGGAGGCTGCGCTGCATATGTCTGAAAGGGGCACGCCCTTCAGTGATGCCCATGAGGCCACCATGCCCCGTGCAGAGTGCGCCCTGACAGTCGGAGGAATCGGGGAGCCACTGTGCCTGTAGGCATGTAATATGGCCTCAACTATCCACTTGGATAGCCTCTGCTTAGAGAGCGCCAGACCCCTCCTCGGCCCTGTGTGGCACAGAAACAGGGCGTCACTCCTACAGAAGCCCTCTGTACGGGATACGTACACCCTGAGGGCGTGAACTGGGCACAAAAGTTCCGACCTCTCACCATGGCCCGCCTTGAACGCCGCAAGGCTAAGGGGCTGGTTGACGAAGGTAGCAGAGAGGGTCTTCGGGAGGAAAGAGGGGTTAGGCCACAGAGTGACCCCACTGTCGCCGGAGTGCCACTGCAGGCACTCCCCACTGACTGACAGCGCGTGTAATTCCCTGACGCGCCTCGTCGATGTAATGGCCAGAAGAAAAGCAGTCTTCAGGGAGAGCCATGAAATGTCTGCCATGAGCAGGGGCTCAAACGGTGCATCGCAGAGAGCCTGCAGCACCAAGTGAAGATCCCATGTGGGTACCCGGCTCCTTCGGGGGGGTCTCAACCGGAGAGCACCCTTCAAGAAATGTGCCACCAAGGGGTGGGACCCCACGGTCCTTCCCCCAACTCTGGCATGCTGAGCAGAAATGGCAGCTGCATAGACCTTGATGGTGGCAGGAGTAAGACCCTTATCAAACAGAGACTGGAGGAACAGTAGAATGGTCGGCAGGGGGCAGCATGTAGGCTCCTCCCCCCGAGTTAAGCACCAGTTGGAGAAAAGCCTCCATCTGTTGGCGTAGAGGGCATTGGTGGAGGGTGCCCGAGAGCTTGCAATGGTGTTGACCACTGCCGGCTCACAAAGACCTAGCAGGGGGTCCGGCCCTTCAGTGGCCACACCCAGAGCTGCAGACGGGCTGGATCCGGGTGCCAGATCTGCCCTCCCAGCTGTGATAGTAGGTCCGTCCTCACTGGCAGGCACCAGGGGTCGCCGTTCAGAAGTTGCAGCAACTTGGGAAACCACACTCGGCCCGGCCACCGAGGGGCGACAAGCAGCAGCCCGTGGTGGTCCATCGCAACCCTGTGTAGGGTTGGCATGATCAGCGGCAGAGGGGGGAAGGCATACAGCAGTTGCCTCGGCCAAGCATGCGCCAGCGCATCCTGGCCCAGAGAGCTGGGGCCATGGAGGCTGAACCACAGAGGGCAGTGTGTCGACTCCTGGCAGGCAAAGAGGTCCACCTCTGCCCTGCCAAAACGTTCCCAGATGGCGAGAACCACCGCTGGGTTGAGTCTCCATTCCCCGGGATCGGGGTCCTGGCGGGACAGCAGATCCGCTGCCCTGTTGGCAGTGCCTGGCAAGTACATGGCACGCAGGCTCAAGAGATGTCGATGGGCCCACCGCAGAAGTTGGCCGGCCACTTCCAAGCACTGGAGGGACTTGGTGCCTCCCTGGTGGTTGATGTAGTACACTACCATAGTGTTGTCCATCCGCACCAGAATGTGTCTGCCGGCCAGGCCTGGGAGGAAGTGCTGTAGGCCGAGGAACACAGCCCGTAGCTCCAGCACGTTGATGTGCTGCTGTCGCTGCCCTGGACTCCAGCAGCCTCTGACGGTCCGGCATTGCCAGACTGCACCCCAGCCTCCCAGGGAAGCATCCGTGGTGATGACCTCCCTCCGGGAGGGGATAGCCGCCAGCGGAACACCCCGCAGAAGGTAAGCCCTCCTCCTCCATGGACGGAGGAGCCTGAAAAAAGTATCCGTCACCTTCACGAGCCTGTGCCCGTGCAGCACCGGGTGGAGGTGGAGACCGTTGAGCCACCTCTGAAGCGGGCGCAAGTCCAGGAGTCCCAGCGGGACCAGAGAGGAGGCTGCCGTAAGCATGCCCAGCAGGCGCTGAAAGGTCTTCAGGGCGAGTGACCTGCCCCGTCCGAAGCGGCCAAGCAGCAGGTGGATGTTGTGGATCCTGGTCTGGGAGGGGGTTGCCATCAACGACCTCGAATCCAGGTGCATGCCCAAGAAAGTCGTCTCCTGGCTGGGCACCAGCGAGCTCTTCTTGTAATTCACCCTGAGCCCCAGCTCTGCGACATGCGAGAGCACAGTCGCGATGTCGATGCGGGCCTGAGCTGCTGACCGTGAACAGACGAGCCAGTCGTCCAGGTAAGGCAGGACACGCAAACCCCTTGCCTGAAGTGGTGCCAATGCCGCTGCCACACACCTGGTGAACACACGGGGTGCCAGCGATATCCCAAAGGGCAGAACATTGAACTCGAAAGCCTGGCCCTCGAAGGCAAACCGCAGGAACTGCCTGTGGTGTGGCGCAATGGGAACATGGAAGTAGGCGTCTTTCAGGTCGATGGTGGCAAACCAGTCGCCCGCCTGGATGTGGTGTAAGACATCCACTGTACGCAGCATGCGGAATCTCATGGTCTTCAAATGGGAGTTGAGGGACCTCAGGTCAAGGATCAGGCGGATACCGCCGTCCTTCTTCGGAACCAGAAAATACCTGGAGTAGAACCCACCTTGCTGTCTCTGCCTGTCGACGGGAGAGATTGCTCCTTTCTCCAGGAGGGTGGCGATTTCCTGCCGGAGGACGAGGGACTTCCCTGGATGGCTCACGGTGGTGTGTTTGACCCCATGAAAACGCGGCGGTCGGCGGCAGAACTGGATGCGGTAACCCTCGGTGAGGGTCACCAGCACCCAGGGGTCTGGGGTCAACGATCTCCAGCTTTGGAGCTGTTCGCTGGAAAAGCGGCCGTCCGCCGGCGCGCTGATGTCAGTGCCGTCCAGAGCGCCCCCGTCGGTCACCATGGGGGCGACGAGGAGCGGACTGGATGTAGGGGGCGGCACCGCGGGTCCGGGAGGTGGTGGGGCGACGAAAGTCATCAACCCGTCTGGTCTCCTGGCGGGTGCGTGGCCGAGACAGAGTCGGTGTGGGCCCCCTGAAGGACTGGGCAGCATTGCCATGGTGGTGGACCTGGCGGAGGCCAGCAAACTGCTGTCGCGCCTGGACGACCTGGGCACTCCGGTCCAGGGCTTGCTGAGCGGCCTCGCCAAACAGCTCCCCGGGGACAACAGGGAGAGAGCGCAGCACACGCCGGTCGGGCTCGGCCAGAGGGGACTGTGCCAGCCATATCTGCCGGCGGGCGAGGGTGAGATACGACATCAGCCGGCCCAGTTCCCGCGACGAGTAGGCAAAGGCCTGGAGAGCCGCGTCGCACAGCTCCCGTGATGCCGCGCTCGTCCCCTCCAGCGTCTGGGCGAGGGCCAGCAGCAGATGGGACATGGAATTGTCAATACGACCCATTCGTGCCGCCGTGTCGTATCCCCGCACGATGAGGTCGTCGGTCGCACGGCATTGGGTGCGGGGGCATCGGGCGTCAGGCCGCAGAGCCTCGTTGGGCGAAAGGACGAGGGCAGCCACGGAGGGCTCAATGTTGGGCATCTGCTGGGGGCCGTAGGTAGGGGCGTCCTGCATTGCTGCCAGGGCCCTGCAGTCACTAGGGAGGTGGGAAAGGCGTCTAGGGTCCGCCCAACACCTCTGTAACTCCTCGATGTATGGGGCCGAGGGCGGAACAGACAACGAGGAAGGCTGTGTGGAACCTCTGAAGAAAACGCTCTGATGCTGGGCCACCGGGGGCGTGTCCAACCCCAGACGGGCCAATGCAGCCCTCAGCGTTGCCTGGATGGATGGATGAGCGTCCACCTTCCGATGCTGCCACGGTGCCATGGCTGGTGGCCTGGGAACCGGCCGGAGAGGTGGAGTCGTGACCGTCAGACCCACCGCAGTCGAAGCTCTCCGACGCCCGGATCGACAGTTCATCCAGGCCGCGTGCATCAACGGCCGGTGACAGAAGCGGTGGTGATGGTGAACGGTCGGGCTGCCAGA
The DNA here is from genome assembly GCF_027579695.1 of Neoarius graeffei. Lineage (NCBI taxonomy): Eukaryota > Metazoa > Chordata > Actinopteri > Siluriformes > Ariidae > Neoarius > Neoarius graeffei. The sequence continues at coordinate 17,260,547 of NC_083573.1, forward strand.
CAGAAGGGGTGGCTGCGGGAACACTGCTGCCCTGTGGCGGAGGCTGGAGATTCGCCAGCAGGGCCTTCATCTCCTCCAGCTCGGTGGACATCACCTCCACCTTCCAAGTCAAATCGCCCGAGCACTTCTTTTTTGCCTTAGAAGCGGAGACGCGTGGGGGAGCCCTGCGGCGCTTGCTGGGCCCCACTGCTGCAGCCGGGTCCATGACACCTGGCTGGCAGAAGGGAACTTAAAAAATAGGGCGAGAACACCTCAAGTAAGTATCCCAAAATAAACAATCAGGCGGCAATGAAAAACGACCGGGCGAACACACCCGTGGTCGGGAATATTAACAAGGATAGGCGCCGTGCGCCACAGAACTGATAAACAGCGGCGAGAAACACCGCTTTAATTTAAATGAATGAAAACCGCTTACCTGAGCGACAACAAGCCGGCCTCCAGCGGCGAGGACACGCCTCGGAGGGCTAGTCAGCTAACTCCAGCAAGCGAGAGCACTCAGCTTAACGGAGTAACAAACAATACGGATACAACACACAAGACAGCCGGCCCGTGAGCAAGCCGGAGGCAAGGCTATACAAAACAAGGCGGTTGATAATATTAACAAGGATAGGCGCCGTGTGCCACAGAACTGATAACAGCAGCGAGAAACACCGCTTTAATTTAAATGAATGAAAACCGCTTACCTGAACAAAAAACAAGCCGGCCTCCAGCGGTGAGGACACCGCCCCGGAGGGCTAATCAGCTAACTCCACCGAGCGAGAGCACTCAGCTTAACGGAGTAACAAATCAATACGAATATAACGACAAGAGAAAAAGAATTGGTGGACTTAACGCAGTTTCTTGGAGGATGCGTAAGCACAGCCCCAACCCTACAGGTAACGAAACTAACACAGCGCTTTGTCCAAATTCCAATCCCACTCGCAACCTGCAAACGCGAGAAGATGCAAGAGATCACTTCCTGGGTTTACCGGTCTTTTATGCCGGGGTCACGGGGTGACGTCACCCAGGTCACACGTGACTTTGTTGTTACTATTACTCGACCTGCACGTTCGTGTGATGGATATCCATGTGCTGAAAGCACCGCCTCTGGCGGTCAGGAGAAACGAAATAGAACTGCAATGGAAACCCAGCGCATATGAATAGCCCATTATTTTTAAGGATTTTGTAGAACAATCAGAATGGAGTCTGTGCTTTCTTACATTTGGAGTGGTTCTCGTAAGAATACAAAGTACAGGCTGTTTTACCAGCATTAACAGGAGGCGGAAGGGCTATTATTTATGAATCTGTATTGAAACCGCTACTTGTATTTCACTCTACTGTAGGTAAGCAGTTCAAATGCACGGAATGTGATTTCACTGCAGCACAGAAGCCACAGCTGCTCCGCCATATGGAACAGCACGTCTCCTTTAAGGTAAATAAAATTTATCTTGTGTATGGAACTGCCTGCAACTTTTAATGTAATTCAACTTTTAACTTAAATTGCATTTTCCACATACTTAGTATTTTAGCTCAAGAATATAAGCTAAAATAAAAGAGCCTAACATTCATGAGTAGGTTAATAAATTAACATTTAGGGAGTTGTCCACACTAATGACACTTTTAAAGGTCTGATTTTGATATTTATGCCTCTGCCACCATAAGGTGCAGGAGGCATTATGTTTTCAGGTTGTCCGTCCCGAAACCTTGTGAACGCGGTATCTCAAAGGCTAATGAAAGGAATTTCACCAAACTTTCACCATTTGTGCGCTTTGGGACAAACATGAACTGATTAGATTTTGAGATCAAAAGGTCTAAGGTCAAGGTCACTGTGAGGTCAAATGTCTGTCCGAAAACCTTGTGAACACAATATCTCCAAGGCAAATGAAAGGAATTTCACCAAACTTTCACCATTTGTGGATTTGGGGACAAAGATAAACTGATTAGATTTTGAGATCAAAAGGTCTAAGGTCAAGGTCACTGTGAGGTCAAATGTCTGTCCGAAAACCTTGTGAACACAATGTCTTCAAGGCTGATACAAGTAATTTCACCAGGTCAAGATTACTGTGAGGTCAAATGTCCATCCCCAAATCAACTTAATAAGGCGTGTAGTCTACCGGGCGGAGGCATCCCCATCGACACCGTTGGCGTTGAGTTCTATCTAGTTTGTACTCTGGATTTAAATAGATACATTAGGAAAGAATTGTAGTCTACAGTAATGCTTTGCAAAGGATTTTCCCTGTTTCTTTGTTTCTGGCTTCTGCTAACATTTTCTGTTACTTTTCTGAAACTTTTTCTGGCCCAAAATTAGCCCCATCTATAGCAAGACTAGAGCTGCGGCTCCACCCCTTTCTCAGAAAAGGCAGTTCATAAGTGAAATACGGTTTGGGTAGGGGGTAGGAAAGCCTTGTTCTAAAAATTATAAAGTGCTTCTTTAGAAAGTACACTATAAAAAATAAACCGGGGGGAGTAATTGAAAATGCTAGTTATGAATGTAGTAACTGTGGTTCTATGGATGCCAGACGACCTGTCGGGGGGGGCTTAGCCTATGAAAGTACCCTTACATGTAGCACAGATTGAGTCTTTATACCAACAAGGTTGCGGGAGACATACGTCTGGATATAAATAGCATTGTCATATGTCCTATGTCCTCAGAAAATGTCTTGTGTTACACCCCACATGTTCTGAGTAGCGAGTAACTCAGGTGGTCATCTGGCATTCATAGAACCTCAGTTACATTCATAACTAGCATTCTGTTTCATGCCTCCTGACCACCAGAGGTGGCTTGGCCAGCATTGTCAAGCATGCCCCTGAAGATTGGACTGAATTTGAAAGGACAAAGTCCAAAGCCTTTTGGCAACAACAGTGTGTTGAAGTTCTTGAATCATCACACCAGTTAGCAAAGAGTTGCCAATGGTTTGCATATAACAGTCTCATTGAAGGAGCCCTTGAATTTTCAATAATATTTATAACTGCAAGGTCACAGTCTAAGGCTACGTTCACACTGCAGGCTGAAGTGACTCAAATCCGATCTTTTCGCCCATATGTGATCTGTATCCGATCTTTTATTGACAATATGAACGACACAGATCCGATTTTTTCAAATCCGACCCAGGCCGTTTGGATATGTGGTCCTAATTCCGATTCCTATCCGCTCTTTTCATATGCGACTTCAGTCTGAACCGCCAGGTCGCATTCATCCGACTTACACGTCATCAACAAGCCACAAACGTCACTATTCTGCGCTGAAGTAGGCGGCGGGTCTCTCAAAAAAAGTTACAACAACATGGCGCATAATGACATCAATGCGAGGGACACTTCGGGCTGTGAAGGTTCTGAATCTTCTCAATGGAAGGATGCAGAGGCTAGGGAGCTGATTTCCATTTGGGGGGATACAGCTATTCAAGCTAGATTGGATGGGTCATACCGCAACCGGGCGGTTTTACTTCCGTAAACACTGGCCATGCTCACTGCGTGTGATGTCGTCGTATCCTGCAATGCGCATGCGGAACACTTTTAGGTCGCTTTTCGTTCATACTGAGGATCACATACAAGTCGCATATATTTGTTAATGTGAATGACCTCACAAAAAAATCGGATTTCACAAAAAAATCGGAATTGAGCATTAAGCCTTGCAGTGTGAACGTAGCGTAATATGAGTTCACTGTTCCCAGAGACCATATTCATAGCTGAAGGTGTTCTGTGCAAGAGTGCCACACCTTGCCCTCCATATGAGAGAGCAGATCTGCTCCGAGGTAACTGCCATGGAGTTCCCTGCAGCAGTGAATGTAGTAGTGTAAACTATGACCTTGCTGGCCATCGTGATGCTAAACTAAGGCTACATCCACACGGCAACGAGATGTTATTTAAAAAAATATTGCGTCCACATGGGCAACGATCAGTAAAATATCAGGTCCATATGGCAACGCAACGCTTGCTGAAAACGATGCAATACACATGCCACACCTCTAGGGGCGCTGTAAGACGGTCCCTTCGGAGACACCAGAACAATAGAAGAAGTAAGGACGCATGCGCATAAACTATTATGCGCGAGACTTCATATTAGCCACAAAGTCAGAAAAATCTGTTCGTAAAATTACATTATAATGAAAAGTATACAATGAAAAGTATTTTTCCAGTCTCACCTGTGAAAGGTAATCCCATGTGATCTCGTTTGGACGGTAAACCTGTTGGTACAGTTAAACGCAGCACATGAATGAGGCATCTTTATTCTCTGCTTTGACCCATCCAATATGGCGGCGAGGATGACGTATGATTCTACGCGGAAGGCGGCGTCTTTAATGGTCCGGAATAAATTGAATGCTACACGTTGATGGATTAATTTGTTCTTCTACGCCCTTTTTGAGGAATGTATTGGAGGACTTAAACCAACATCTGAAGAGGTGAGATCGCTCCTTTTTTCCCCTATTTTTGCTGGCGGGATTGACTCTGCCCTAAGGGCTATTTTCTCTCTCTCTCTCTCTCTCTCTCTCTCTTTCTCACTTTGCACCATTACACAATAAATATTCACAGTGAAAATATTTTGTAAGCGCGTTTCATGAACCAAGTTATAGGATTTGTTGACAACTCGCATCGAGTTCGTTACACTTCTACCCGGCGTGAAGCACTCACAGTCATGTGGTTGTGACGTCATCGTAAACAAATCCGTTCTACTCATCCAGACGACTTCGCAACGGCAATGTTGCCAGATCTTTCCACTCTGGAACCCGTTCTCAAAAGATTGCGTTTTGGGGCACCCAAAACACTGGTGCCATGTGGACGCCAGGCCGAAACGATAAACAATTGTATCGGATTCACCTGAATCTGTTGCCGTGTGGACAGGGCCTAAATGAACTTGATGGTTGCGGTGGCAGATTTGAAGTAGCACTTCTAACATGAAGTGGAGACATGCACTCTTGGCTGATGGAAATCAACACATTCTTGTGTCAAACTGAGTCATACTTCCCACATCTGTAGAGGCTGCAGCTTGAGTAGGTCCATGGTATAATCTGGGTCACTGCTGTAAGCATGCCCTGAAGGCATAACAGCAGCCTGAAATATAGTTGGCACCCGTGATGAATTTGTGTAATTAGTCATGATGTCTTTTTCGGTTTCAGATATTTTTATTGCGAAGCAACAGTTAATACAATTCTCAGTATCATTGCTTTGTATAAGCATTGCTTCATTTTTACAATATTCAAAAAACAAAGTGAAAACATACCTAAATAATGTTGGGGAGATAAATAAGGCATAATAAACAAACAATGAGACCTCCCTCCCTATCCCACCTCCCCATCAAGTGCCACTCAGATCTGCGTCACATCTTAGAAGCGATATCATTGGTTTCCAAGTCCTTTTAAAGTCCTCCAGCCTGTCGTTCAGAGCATAACGGATCCTTTCCAAGTGTAACGTCTCGGTCAGTGCAGTTATCCAAGCCCTGAAAGTTGGTGTTTCTTTCAATTTCCAGTGTAAAAGGACAAGTTTCTTCCCACATAGGAGACCGTAAGATAGAAGGCGGCGTTGAGTGTTCTGTAGACTCCTTGAGTTTTCTGACGTCCCCAATATAACCAGAAGTGGATCTGGTCTTAATGTAGTCTTAAAAACCTTTGAGAAGAATGAGAAAATTGCTGTCCAAAAACCTTCCAGTTTAGGGCATAGTGCATAGCTGTGAAGTAAGTCTGCATCTGCCTGACTGCACTTTTCACAGATGGGTGACATTTCTGGAAAAATTTTATGTAATTTAACCCTTGAATAGTGTAACCTGTGCAGGATTTTAAACTGGATCAAGCAGTGTCTAGCATTCAGAGAGCAAATGTTGACATATTTCAGGCTTTCCTTCCAGATATCTTCTGCTATTCCCATACCCAGTTCTGATTCCCACCTCTGCTTTACACACTCCATATTTACTTGGTCCTGCTCTTGCAAAAAATCATATACGAATGAAATTGCATTTCTTTCCGTTGTGCAGTCTCGGAGACATCTGTCTAGTCTATCAGGTGTAGAGTTTTCAAAGTGAATCAAATAGGTCCTTACAAAATGCCTGATCTGAAGATATCTAAAAAAAAATCATTTTTCGACAGGCCATACTTCTGCTGCAGTAGCTGAAATGATGAAAATGTCCCATTAGTGTAAAGATCTCCTATACTGCGCAAACCAAGTTCTTTCCACCTATCAAAACCTCCATCTATGATAGAAGGGGTGAATGATGGGTTTGCTGATATCGGGAGTGCAAATGATAGTTTCCTAAGTTTAAGCTGCTTTGTTATTTGCCTCCAGAACTGAATACTACTATGAATGACCGGGTTATAGTTATAACAAGATTTTTTAAGGTGGATGGGAGACATTATAACAGCACCAATTGAATAGGGAATACAATCCTCTTGTTCCATATCTAGCCAGCTGGCGAGCACAATCGTCTCATCCAACCAATAGGAAATGCAACGGATATTTGCTGCCCAGTAATACTTTATAAAATCTGGGAGGGCCAGCCCGCCCTCTGTCTTACTCTTCCACAAATGCCCCTTTCTGGTCCTATGAGATTTGTAATTCCAAATAAATGAAAGAATCATAGTATCTAATCTCTTAAAGAAGGTTTTACTCAGAAATATAGGTAAGTTTTGGAAGAGCTACAGTAACTGAGGTAGACATATCATCTTCACTGCATTTACTCTTCCTATCAAGGAAATGGGGAGGGTTTTCCAGAACTCCAATTTATTTTTGAACTTATTCAGTATAACCATAAAATTAGCTTCAAATAACCCGCTGTATTTTTTTGTAATTTCTAACCCCAGATATGTAAATTTTCCCCATGCCAATTTGAATGGAGTCCTCTCTAACACACCCGGGTCGCTGCATCGTACAGGCATCAGCTCACTTTTCCCCCAATTTATTCTGTATCCTGAAAATGAGCTAAACAATTCAGTTGTCTCCAGTAGAGCAGGTATTGAGGTTTGTGGCTTTGTAATAAAGGTCAAAATGTCGTCTGCGTACAGTGATATTTTATTTGAGGTGTAATCTGTGTCATAACCATGAATCTCTTCCTTTGCGCGAATTGTTGCTGCTAAGGGTTCCAACGCAAGTGCAAATAGCAAGGGGCTGAGCAGGCACCCTTGTCTAGTGCCTCTGTGAAGGTTAATCGAGTCTGAAATTGTCTGATTAGTGAGGATTTTGGCGTTAGGATTCGAATACAGTAATTTTATCCATGAGATAAATTTTGTTCCCAGTCCAAATTTCCCTAGCACATCATGTAGGTATGGGAACTCTACACAATCAAAAGCCTTCTCGGCATCTAAGCTTAAAATGAATAAGTCCTCCTTTGGATGTCTGGGCGAATATAGGATATTAAAGAGGCGTCTAACATTTTGAAACAAGTGTCTGTCTTGAATAAATCCGGTCTGGTCAGGGTGTATCAATTTGGTGACAAGAGGGCTGAGCCTTGATGCCAGTGTCTTGGGCAGGATTTTCAGATCAGAATTTAACAGTGACACTGGTCTGTATGACCCCACCTGCTCTAGGTCCTTCCCCTTCTTCGGTATAAGTGTAATGGTAGCCTCGTTCAGTGACTGTGATAGTTTGCCAACCTCTAGGGATTTATTGTACATGATGTCTTTTTCATGCACTGTGGTGGTAAGATGGCCATCATGCCTATAAATTGAATTGTTTGATTTGGAACAAGTGAGCTCTTTTCCAGGTTGATATTCAGCCTCAGTCTTGTGATATGTTGCTATAGGGCAGCTATGTCCGCAAGACTGGGCTCCTGTGTTGGGGAACAGATAAGCCAGTCATCCAGGTAGGGAAAGATTTTCATGCCTGCCTTCATCGGGGTAGCAGTATGTATGTATGCATCTTGAGAACACCCTTGGCACCAGGAAAAGGCTGAATGGTAGGACAAACTGGTAGAGACAACCCTGGAAGGTAAAATGTAGAAAGCAACAACTGGCCTGGTTGATGGGGATATGGAAGCAAGCATTCTTTAAGTTGAGAGTTGTGAACCACTCATTGAGAGAGATTAGCCTCACGATATCTGCAGTGTGTAGCCTTTCAAATGGTAATCTTTTTAAGTAACAAATTAGTCCAGGATTGGACTTTAACTGCCATCCTTTTTTTGGAACAAGGAAATAAACTGAACAGAAGCTGTTGGACATCATAGAACTTCCTACTTCCTCTATGGCTCCTTTTGTTAACAGAGAGTTCATCTCCATTTGTAGGGCCATAGATTGAGCAGAACTTTTTACAATTGTGGACCTGAGGCAGGTCTTTGGGGGGGCAGATGCTTGAACTGTAGCTTGTAATCCTCTGATATTGTCATAAGACCCCATGGGGCTTGGGTTATTTTGGCCCATGCAGCCAGTTGGGATTCTGAATACAGTCCACCCATTGGCCCTTGGCCCTCAACAGGGGGATGAATTTAAGCTTTGTGCCAGAGTTAGTGGGGGGTTGGGGGTGGCTGGTGATGAAAATGCACTATCTGTGACATGCCCACATACGGTCTTTGGACTTCAGACACAAGGGCCTGACATTCTAGGCCATCTTTAGCAGCTGGCCTGAACAACTGGCCAGGCACAAAGTGGAGCTTCTGCAGTGTAGCTCTGCATGCATCTGGCAAGGGGGTTTTGGAGAGCCAGACCTGGCAGCACGCATGCAGCAGAACTGCCATAAGACAGCCCAGATCCTGGGTGATGAAACCCATTCCATGGAACATTGCCGCTACTGTCTCCCTCACAACTGGATCTGCATTGCTCTGCTATAGAGATGATTCTACAGCTAGCAAGAGATGAGCGATAGTATTGCCAATCTAAGCTGCATGGTTATAGACCCTGATGATGTCATCATCTGTGCACTTGCATGCCCTGCTAGGGCAATGTACCTGAGCGTGCACACCTTCATCTAGGGAGACCAACAGGAAACTGATAAAGGTATCCACTGGGTTTTTTTTTTGATCCAGCCGAAATGGTAGGGTGGCACCATGGAAGTAGGGTGTGAGCGAATGGCTGCTGCTTTGAAAGTGGATTGAAACTCCTTTTACAAAAGCCTCACTTAGGGATGAGTGTAGAGGTCTTTGCCAAGGAGTGCCTGAAATATGCACTAACCCCTGTAGCTGGCTGTATTGATTGGAAGCTATGGTGTGCTAGAGCTGATCAAATAGCACCCATTAAGGAATGAGACCCCACTTGATATACTCTCTCCACCTTCATCTGAGAATGCATTGAAATGAGTGTCTTCAAGGGATGTATAGTAGAGTGGGGAACCTGGTGGTGCATTAGACTCACTGTCTCCTGCTGAAGTGAACAAGGAATTAGTAGTGGTGGTGATCACATCATCATCAATCCATTCTTCATTAGGGGAAGAAGCAGGTGGCGTGACTGGAGTGGCGCCTGCTGGTGGTGTGCTGGATTGTGGGTACGCATTCTGGACCTGTAGCAGCAATGTTTCAGTGTGATTCACTGCTGTGGAGAGATCATCCACTGTCTTACTGAGCCCTGAATTAGTGTGTGCCTTAAGACTTTCCTTAGGCAGCTCTGTGGCTGCAGGATCTGGAGCTGTGCGTTTCAAAGATCAGTAGGAGACCAGCAATCCAGATGGTGGCAGCTTAGCATCTTTACTGACCATGTGATCTGTGAGCCTGTGCTTGTGGATGGCCAGCAGTAGGACAGCACAGTGCACACATGGTTCTGTCAGTCTTGTCCTAAGGTGATCTATACAAGGCAGGATGGACATTCCAAGTGGCCATCCTCAATTTCAAGGGGTTCCATACAAGTGTTGCAGCAGGGAGAATTCGTAGGCTATAGCTTGTGTACAAAGAAGCTTCTGTCCAACATTATGTAACTGAATTCTCCCTGCTTGGCTGCTACCAACGCATAAGCATAAATAATAATGCAATAAAAAGGAGCAAGAGCAGCTATCACTGGAGTTTGCTACAAGCCACCATGCAATCGTGGACTAATCTTTATTAAGTAATGGTTAGGATACAGTGCGAGGCAAGGAGCCACTGTGCAGCCCAGGGTTATTGTATGTGTGGAAGTGGACACTGGGAGCTGCTGTGCAATCTCGGGATGACCTTTACTCTGCTATGGTTGGAAAACCATGCAGGGGAGCTGCCATGCAATCTGGGGTGACTGGGCTTACTGGATGTGTGAGGTGAACACGGGGTGTGCTATCCTGTATGTTTGTGATTTAGGAGTGAACACTGAGGAGTCACCGTGTAAAAGACTTCAAATGGGAAACTTCAATATTTATGCCAGGGCAAGAATTTTGCAACTCTGCTATAGAACTATGAAATTGATCTAAATGTGAGAAAGATAAGAGAATGTATGACTTACAACAATGCTATTTATACCTGGAGGTATGTCACATGACCATGTTGGTATAAAGACTCCATCCATGCTATGTATAAGGGTAAGATTATTATGTTAAGTTGCTCTCTGGTGGTCAGGAGGCATGAAATAGAATTTGTAATTGGCATGCTATGGCTTGTAGATCAAGCTAATTCACAGTTCAACATGAAGGCATGTTTATATTGGAATCAAAAGTCAAAGTCCATCCCGTGCCAGGACCTGGTTTTCCCACATAGTCTCCTATCCTAGTACTAACCAGGCCCCTAAGGTGCATTGAGCGGTGCCGATCTGTGTCACGCCAGATGGCAGTAGGTACCATTTTTATGATGGTTTTTGGTATGACCTGACCATGGGTATGACCCAACTGGTCAAGAAGCAGACATGCTAACCACTAGGCCAACTCATGGTTTACATTGGAATAGTATTCCTTTAATTTCTTAACTGCTTTTTCTATACATTATATGGCCAGAGGTTTGTGGACAGCTGACCTTCACAGTCACATATGGACCTTCCCCAATCATACAAGGCACAAAAGGGGCTGTGATGTTTGGGTGTCCACATACTTTTGACCATGTAGTGTATGAACATATGCTCACCAAGCACTTTATTAGGGATGCTAGATTAATACTGGGTAGGGCCTCACTTTGCTCTCAAAACAGCCTCAATTCTTCATGCCATGCATTCCACAAGATGTTGGAAATATTCCTTTGAGATTCTGGTCCACGTTGATATGATTGCATCATGCAGTTCCTGCAGATTTTTTCAAATACACTTTACAAATGCTGTGAATCTCCCATTCAACCCCATCCCAAAGGTGTTCTATTGGATTTGGAGCCAGTGACTGGAAAGGCCACTGAAGAACACTGAACTTATTGTCATGTTCATGAAACCCATTTGAGATGACGTTTGCTTTGTGACATGGTGCACTATCATGCTGGAAGTAGCTATTAGTAGACATTGAGCCTCAAGGTTCGACATGTAGTGCATTCTGAGATGCTTTCTGCTCACTACAGTTGTACAAACTAGTTATCTAACTTACTGTAACCTTTCTGTCAGCTTGAACCAGTCTGGCCATTCTCTGTTGACCAATAAGGTATTTCCATCCATAGAACTGTGACTCCATCCATCCATTATCTGTAGCCGTTTATCCTGTTCTACAGGGTCGCAGGCAAGCTGGAGCCTATCCCAGTTGACTATGGGTGAGAGGTGGGGTACACCCTGGACAAGTCACCAGGTTATTGCAGGGCTGACACAGAGACCATTCTCACACTCATTCACACCTACGGTCAATTTAGAGTCACCAGTTAACCTAACCTGCATGGTTTTGGACTGTGGGGGAAACCGGAGCACCGGAAGAAACCCACGCAGACACTGGGAGAACATGCAAACACCACACAGAAAGGCCCTCGCCGGCCACTGGGCTCAAACCCAGGACCTTCTTGCTGTGAGGCAACAGTGCTAACCACTACACCACTGTGCCGCCCCTGTGACTCAGTGGATTTTATTATTTGTTTGTTGCACCATTCTGAGTAAACTCTAGAGACTGCTGAGTAGTTATAGAAATACTCAAAGTATACTCAAACACTGTGTTAATATTTGTAATATTGCCTTTTCAGCCATTCCATTGTGCACACTGCCACTACTCATGCAACATCTCAGGTTCTCTTAAAAGACACTATAACAAGAAGCATCCTGGGGAGCAGTACAGCAATGCAGGTCCTGGAACACCCACTTCAGAGACTGTGATAGAGCAAGGTCTGTTCTGTATTTCATTTTCAGTGGAAAATATAACTGTAACACACTGTTGTGTGAAAAGTCTCTCACTGAGTCTCTTCAGACTGAGATGCGGTGTGTTGTAATGCCTTTGGGTTGTATATTTGCAGGGGGAGTGAAGTGTCCAGTCTGTAACTATGTTTATGGAACGAAATGGGAAATGAACCGACATTTGAAGTGCAAGCATGGACTCAAAGTTGTTGAGAATCAGTGGGAGGTGAGGAAAAAAACAACTTCACTCGCACCTTTATTGAATAATCTTGTTTTTCGTACAGAACACATGTAACATTTATCATGTATACATGCAGTATATGAAGTGTAATAGTAATTAGTTAACTCCAGCTAGTTGGTTAAGCAAAAAAAGAAAAATGTTTATAATGTTTGTTAACAATAATAGATTAATTGAATTTGTTCTATAAAATAATTGTCCTTTTTATTGTTTCTGAGTCATAAATGAGGTTCTAGTTTAAAAAAATTCTGATATACAAGTATTGGATAGGAGAGTGGTTGTATTTTGACCATGTACTGTACCAAGTTCACATGACATGTCCAAAACATCTTCTGATCAAGGATTATGGGGATGATTCACCAGCAGTCCTTTTTTCCGGGGAACTTGTTAGAGTTTGACTGACTGACTGACTGACTGTATAACAATAATCCAATCTATGCTCTTTTGCGTCTTCAGGTGGTAGAATCAGCAGAGGAACCAAACGCACAGTATCTTCAAATTGCTGAGACGGAGGACGTGCAGGGAACAGAGGCTGCTGTTTCAGTACTGCAGAACCTTCGCTTTAACACCCACAACGGTCTGTATCAGGACTTTGAGATGTAGCTACAAAATATTCAGTGAAATGTGCAACTATCTTCATTCTGTTGTTTCGCAGGTGTTGTCTCAGCCACAGCTGCAGACAGACTGGATCCAGCATCAGTTAATATTCTTCAGCAGATAATCGAGCTTGGCACAGAGAACCCCGATGCTGTGGCCTCCGTGGTTGCCATGGCGCCTGGAACAGTCACCGTGGTGGAGCAGGCGAGTGTAGTTGCTTAAGCATGATGGAGTTTTTCAATAATGATTGAAAAGGTTGAGAAAATCCACACTGGTGTTTGGAACAGAAGTCAAGTTTATTTTTATCATGCTTTTAACAAAAGACCTTCGCAAAGCAGCTTTACAGAAAATTAAAGACTTTAAAGGGCATATTCTGGACCAATTTCGGGGTTTTTTTTATATGGAAATATGTCCCTTTACACACTCATCTGGAAGGGTAATTTTGCACAAGGCCATCTGTCTACAGCAGAAAAAAATAAAATAACAAAACACGTCTGGAAAAATCCCAAGGGAGTCTGGAGCCAGAATCGTGACATTACCTGCGGAACCGTCAGCGGGCTGCGCGAGCTCACGCAGTTTCAGTACACAGCCTGTGTAGACAAAGCACTCCCATTTCTCTCTCATTGTTCGGTCTTTTGGAAAACGATGAGTACTAATCCCATCATGATTGGTGTTGCTACACCCTCCTACGATACATCTGTTAACCATTTTAATAATTATGTGATAACGTTGAAGAAATTTGCAGAAAACCACCAGGTCGTTTTTACATAAACAAACCAGCGCTGATGTAGGATTCAGAGGGAGGCATCCCTCACATGACGTCACGAAAATCAATGTTTCCCGGGAAATTCAAATGCAAAGTTTTTTCAGAGGCGGACCAATTTGCCTCAAATGGCTTGATTTCAACTGAATTTTTCTAGTATTGTGCAAGGTAAAAAAATTGCAGAGAATGCAAAATGTTACAGATATTTGACCAAAGTTTAATATAAAATAGGAGAATTACATTGATCTTGCTCCTGAATTTACCCGTGATATGCCCTTTAAACATGAGCCAGGGATGAGAATTTTCCGCCGATCGGCGGATTTCCGACTTTTTCAGACCAAAATGATCATTTTTGAGATCAATGTAAATCCATTGAGAAATTTTCGGGGGGGGCGGTGTATGGTTAACGATCTGTGGTCACCTTAAAACGTCTTGATTCTTGGTGGGCTCCGGGTTAACACACACGAGTCTTTCGACATGTCGTAATTAACATTCACTTTTGCGACAATTTTCGACTTATTTGCAGTAGAATTTTCAGGAAATCCCATCACGTGCAGTGTATAAACACAAGTACGCATGCTCTCCACACGTGGCTTGCAATCGCCGTTCACCGACCGTGCACACTGTTTGACGATACGCATTGGTAACATCGGAAAGACACGTATTCAGGCGGGATATTTTAGCATATCGACAATGGCAAAAGTCCTAGATAAGAAAGAAGAGGATCGAGCGAGGGAGACTGATAAAGGTGCAGGAATAAAGAACTGTTTTCGATGGGCTTGGTTAGAAAGAACACTGAATGTTGAGATCAACAAGCAGACTGTCACAACGAAGCTCGGTGATCACATACGGAAATTAGACATCCCAGGAAAAGTACTTTGCTCATTGTGTTCTGACATGATAAACTATGCTAGTAGAGGGGCAAGGACTATCGAACTTCACATATACACCAAAAAACACAAAGGTAGGTCGAAAATCATTTTGCCTGTTCAGTGATTCATTATATTATTTATAATGTATATCGCACGAATCAGTGCCATGGTTTGTGTGTGTGTGTGTGTGTGTGTGTGTATATATCTCAAATACATGTCATATATAAATGTGTATCTTTTATAAATGGGGTTAGCTTATCTAATGTAGCATGTTGGGGAGAATCATAGTATCATATCTATTTCTGATAAAATTTTAGGTATGATACCATGTATAACTCTCCTATTTATTGCTCATTTCATAGGGGGATGGGGGGGGGTTTGCTGGCATGTGCCGCGCGGGAGTGTCTGCCCAAATTTTTTAGGCCGAGATGAACTTATAGCTTTTGATTTAAAAAAAATTTCCAATATGTAATGCCAATTGTACATGCCTGTTCTTTAATTCAAAATCACCATCTTGATCTTCAAATTGACCATATGGTATATGTATTACATTACACAACATCCTGTCCAGATAAAATCTAGTTAGTACACACAACAGTTGAAAGGGAAGTGATAAGTGATGTTGAATGCTGCCTGCTTAATATGCAAGACCTCCTGCTAGCATGATAACATCAGAAGAAAGCTTAAGAGAATTATATGATAGAACTTTTTTTCTGGTTTGCACTTCATTTTAAAGGATTAGAGTATTCAAAGACATGAATAGCAAAAATGCAGAAATATAATACTGTAGAGCTCATTTATCTTAAAAGGTGCATTGATTTTTTTAAATCATCAAATGTGAATTGATTAAAAACAAGTCTCTTGTACCATATTAATCATTTTCACCTGGTAGTCCACCAAGAAGGGGAATTTATTTCCAAATACATTGCAACTTTTTGCTGATAAAATTAATGGTTTTGGGGTTTAAAAAAAATAGCCAAAAATCATTAGCTCCCGCCCCCTGGGCCCTGCTGGGTGCCTGCGGCCCCCAAACCCCCGACTTTTTTCAGACTTGTTAAATATTTTTCATTCTCATCCCTGATGAGCTAATTTTATCCCTAATTTATCCCCAATGAGCAAGCCTGTGGTGACGGTGGCAAAGAAAAACTCCCTCAGATGACATGAGAAAGAAACCTTGAGAGGAGCCAGACTCAAAAGGGAACCCATCCTCATTTGGGTGATAACAGACAACATGATTATAAATAGCTTGCTTCTATAACAGTGTCTGATATAGTCACAAAGTATAACTGTGAAACCAGGAAATTCATTATAGTTTTAACATGAGGTCTCTTTTGTTGAAGTTATAAACTGCTCAGTGATGGGAACTTGAGTGCAAACCTGTTCATGACAACTGCAGTCCTGAAGTTAGCAAGTTAACTGTAGTCCTCAGACATAAATGTATTACTGTAAGTGTCCAGAGCCATCTTCCAAGTGTGACTTTTGATTGTCCACATGGGGCCATCCTCCACAGGAGCAATGTGATGAGACTCCAGCCAGACGTAGGGCATCGGGATGGATCAGGCAGGTCCGAGGAGCAGAAGAGGTCAGCATCTTGGTCTCAGGATCGACATGTAACTCAGAGGGACAGAGTGAAGGGGGGAGGGGAGAAAGCAAGAGAGAGAGAACACAGGTTGTTAGGTATGCCCAATATCACCTAATGAGTAAGAACAGTGTACATTTTGCGTTGAGTGCAAGCAGGGATTCTGGCAAAACTACAGTGGTGCTTGAAAGTTTGTGAACCCTTTAGAATGTTCTATATTTCTGCATAAATATGACTTAAAACATCATCAGATTTTGACACAAGTCCTAAAAGTAGATAAAGAGAACCCAGTTAAACAAATGAGATAAAAATATTATACTTAGTTATTTATTTATTGAGGAAAAGGATCCAATATTACATATCTGTGAGTGGCAAAAGTATATGAATCTCTAGGATTAGCAGTTAATTTGAAGGTGAAATTAGAGTCAGGTGTTTTCAATCAATGGGATGATAATCAGGTGTGAGTGGGCACCCCGTTTTATTTAAAGAACAGGGATCTATCAAAGTCTGATCTTCACAACACGTTTGTGGAAGTGTATCATGGCACGATCAAAGGAGATTTCTGAGGACCTCAGAAAAAGCGTTGTTGATGCTCATCAGGCTGGAAAAGGTTACAAAACCATCTCTAAAGAGTTTGGACTCCACCAATCCACAGTCAGATAGATTGTGTACAAATGGAGGAAATTCAAGACCATTGTTACCCTCCCCAGGAGTGGTCGACCAACAAAGATCACTCCAAGAGCAAGGCGTGTAATAGTCGGCAAGGTCACAAAGGATAATCCCGGGTAACTTCTAAGCAACTGAAGGCCTCTCTCACATTGGCTAATGTTAATGTTCATGAGTCCACCATCAGGAGAACACTGAACAACAATGGTGTGCATGGCAGGGTTGCAAGGAGAAAGCCACTGCTCTCCAAACAGAACATTGCTGCTCATCTGCAGTTTGCTAAAGATCACGTGGACAAGCCAGAAGGCTATTGGAAAAATGTTTTGTGGATGGATAAGACCAAAATAGAACTTTTTGGTTTAAATGAGAAGCGTTATGTTTGGAGAAAGGAAAACACCGCATTCCAGCATAAGAACCTGATCCCATCTGTGAAACATGGTGGTGGTAGTATCAGGGTTTGGGCCTGTTTTGCTGCATCTGGACCAGGACAGCTTGCCATCATTGATGGAACAATGAATTCTGAATTATACGAGCGAATTCTAAAGGAAAATATCAGGACATCTGTCCATGAACTGAATCTCAAGAGAAGGTGGGTCATGCAGCAAGACAACGACCCTAAGCACACAAGTCATTCTACCAAAGAATGGTTAAAGAAGAATAAAGTTAATGTTTTGGAATGGCCAAGTCAAAGTCCTGACCGTAATCCAATCGAAATGTTGTGGAAGGACCTGAAGCGAGCAGTTCATGTGAGGAAACCCACCAACATCCCAGAGTTGAAGCTGTTCTGTACAGAGAAATGGGCTAAAATTCCTCCAAGCTGGTGTGCAGGACTGATCAACAGTTACCGGAAATGTTTAGTTGCAGTTATTGCTGCACAAGGGGGTTACACCAGATACTGAAAGCAAAGGTTCACATACTTTTTGCCACTCACAGATATGTAATATTGGATCATTTTCCTCAATAAATGAATGACCAAGTATAATATTTTTGTCTCATTTGTTTAAACTGGGTTCTCTTTATCTACTTTTAGGACTTGTGTGAAAATCTGATGATGTTTTAAGTCATATTTATGCAGAAATATAGAAAATTCTAAAGGGTTCACAACTTTCAAGCACCACTGTAACCATGACAGCATAACTAAAAGGGGAGAGCTAGAAGGTAACACAGGCATGAGGGTGCCCTGGGACATAAAGCAACCAGCCACTACACTGTCAACAAACCCGAGTGAGCGGAGAGGCTGACAGCATCCATACATCCCAGTTTACCAAAACACTCTATGCCTGAGGACCCTCCAGATCTACTCCTTTACCTAATAAAACTATTAACAAAAGACTAAACAGATATGTTTTCAGCATAGACTTAAACACTGAGACTGTGTCTGAGTCCCGAACACTACTTGGAAGGCTGTATAACTGTGGGGCATTGTAAGAAAAGGCTCTGCCCCCTGATGTAGCCTTCACTATACGAAGTCCCAGCAGATAGCCTGCACCTTTTGATCTAAGTAGGCGTGGCGGGTCATAAAGGACCAGAAGTTTGCTCAGGTACTGTGGTGCGAGACCATTCAGTGCTTTTAAAAGTCAATAGTAGTATTTTATAATCAATATGAAATTTGATTGGGAGCCAACGCAGTGTGGATAATACAGAGGTGATGTGGTCATATCTTCTAGTTCTAGTAAGGACTCTTGCTGCTGCATTTTGAATTAACTGGAGATTGTTTGTGCACTTATTGGAACATCCAGACAGTAAGGCATTACTCCAACCTAGAGATAACAAAAGCATGAACCAGTTTTTCTGCGTCATGTAGTGACATTATATTTCTTATCTTAACAATATTTCTGAGATGAAAGAAAGCTGTCCTAGTAATGTTATTGACATGAGTTTCAAATGAAAGACTGGAGTCAATGATCACCCGAGGTCTTTTACTGCTGCACATGAAGAAACAGAAAGGCCATCCAGAGTTACTGTGTAATCAGAAACCCTACTTCTAGCTGCATATGGTCCGAGTACAAGTACTTCTATCTTGTCAGAATTAAGCAGAAGGAAGTTAATAAGCATCCAGTGTCTAATGTCCTTTACACATTCCTCAATTCTGTTAATCTGGTGTCGCTCATCTGGTTTTGCAGAAACCTACAACTGTGTGTCATCAGCATAACAATACCATGCGTATGAATAATATCACCCAGAGGTAACATATATAAAGAAAAAAGCCGTGGACCTAAGACAGAACCTTGTGGAGCACCAAACTTTACCTCAGTATGTCTAGAAAAATTACCATTTACATCAACACACTGATAGCGATCAGTTAAATAAGACCTGAGCCAGGAGAAGGCTGTTCTCTTAACTCCCACAACATTTTCTAGTCTATCCAAGAGAATGGAATGATCAATGATGTCAAAGGCCACACTAAGGTCAAGCAACACAAGCAGGTAGACACAGCCCTGATCAGACGCCAACAGTAGGTCATTTACTACTTTAACCAGTGCTGTCTCTGTGCTGTGATGAGGTCAAAATCCTGACTGATACATTTCATGGATGTTATTCCTATGTAATTATAAGCATAACTGCTGTGCCACAGCTTTTTCTAGGATCTTGGAGATAAAGGGGAAGTTTGATATTGGCTGATAATTGGATAGCTCAGAGGGTCGAGGTCAGGTTTTTTAATCAGGGGTTTGATAACTGCTAGTTTAAAGGATTTGGGTACATAGCCAATTCTAAGGGAAGAATTTATTATTTTTAGAAGCGGTTCAATTGCTTCTGGTATTATCTGTTTGAAGAGTCGTGTAGGTAAGGGATCTAGTACACAAGTTGAGGATTTTGTTGCGGAGATTAATGAAGTTAGTTCGATTTCCCTAAGGGGAGTAAAACATTCTAATAGCTGATCTGATATACGTAGCAGCTATATTGTTAACTACAGGGTTACTTAAATTGTCTGGCCTTAAATTAGTAGTTTGAATTTTTTTGTCGGATATTTTCAATTTTGTCACTGAAAAAAATTCATGAAGTCATTGCTATTACATATTGCAAGTGTGCATGTGTTTATAGTGGTCTTTTTCCTACTTAATTTTGTATTAAATAGGAATCTAGGATGATTTTTGTTATCTTCTATTAGGGTGAAGAGATATGTTGCTCTAGCAGCACTAAGAGCTTTTCTATACTTCAGGAAGCTCTCCTTCCATGCTAATTTGAACGCTACCAATTTTGTTTGACACCATTTTCGTTCTAATTTTTGAATGGTCTGTTTTAAAGTGCGAGTGTAATCATTATACCAGGGTGCTAATGTTTTCTCTCTAATCATTTTCCTTTTAAGTGGAGCTACATTATCTAAAGTATAGCGAAACGTTGACTCTAAACATTCAGTTGCCTGATCAAGTTCTGCGGGGGTTGATAGTGATCCAATCAAAGTTGATAACTCTGGGAGATTATTTATAAAACTCTGTGCAGTAGTTGACATGAATGTACGTTTAATAGAGTAGTGTGGTGAGGTGCATATATTATTGCTGAGACATATTTTGAATAAGATAATGATTTGAGATCACTTCACCCTGTGGAAGTTTGGCTATATTTTCTATATTTAACCTGAATGTTAGTATTAGATCGAGAGTGTGACCACCATTATGGGTCGGTCCTATGATGTTCTGATTAATCCCTACTGAATCTAGAATGGACACGAACGCTGTTTTCATAGGATCTTCATGTTTATCGAAGTGAATATTAAAATCTCCAACAATTAAAGCTTTGTCTAAGGAAATGACAAGGCCTGAGATGAAATCCGCAAATTCAGAAAGAAACTCAGAATATGGCCCCAGGGGCATGTAAATAATAAGTATTGACTGGGTAGACTTATTTTTCGAGACTACATACATTATATTAGTATGAAGAACTTCAAACATATTAAATTTATAACCAGGTTTGTGTGTTACACCTAGATAATCATTATAAATAACCGCGACACCACCTCCTCTGCCAGTTAGATGAGGCTGGTGTATATAACTGTATCCAGGAGGACTAGCTTCATTTAATGGTATATATTCATTTGGCTTAATCCATGTTTCAGTGAAACACAGT
This sequence comes from Neoarius graeffei, assembly GCF_027579695.1. Taxonomy (NCBI): domain Eukaryota; kingdom Metazoa; phylum Chordata; class Actinopteri; order Siluriformes; family Ariidae; genus Neoarius; species Neoarius graeffei. The sequence continues at coordinate 17,281,401 of NC_083573.1, forward strand.
ACATTAAACTCCTGATCCAGTAATAAGTTCATTAACAGTTAGTGCTTTAGATGTAAGAGATCTAATATTTAATAGCCCTACTATTAGATTAAAGGTGCTGGCAGTGGATGTACAGTCAGTATGATCTAATTTTATATTAATCAGGTTAGTAGAACAAACACTGAGTATTTTTCTACTTTTTGTTTAGCTCGGGGAACAGACACAGTCTTGATATAGTGGAACCTGAGTGACAATTCTGTGCAGCTAGCAGACCGTTGGTTTAGCTTGTTCATCTGCTCCCTGGCCTTGGCTTGTCATAAGTTAACTAGGCCTGTTCTGAGATTATGAGCTATGCTACAAGTAATGAGAGCAGCACCTTCTCAAGTGGGGATGGATGCTGTCCCGCCCTAACAGGCCAGCAGTGCCCTCAAAATTTGTCCAATTATCTATAAAGCCCACACTGTTTTCAGAGCACCACCTGGACAACCAGCAGTTCAGTGACCATAACCTGCTGTAAGCTACATTGCCACGCCGCATTGGGATCGGGCCAGAGCACACTACAGCACCGGACATTACCTTTGTTAATTTAAACACCTCTACAAAGTTACTTTTAGTAACTGTTACTCTTAGAAGTAAAGTGTTGTTAAAGCTGTGGAGGTAAAAATAGTATTAATAAATAACTCCTTGAGAAAATCAACAGGTTTCACGTCATGTAGCTTCACAAGCACTTTGCTTCCATGACACATCTTGGAAACCCTGTTCGGTATCGGTCTTATAATGGGGAGAGCTGACTTGTGGGTGGGGGTTAGTAGAAGGCCATATTGGATAGAAAATGCAGAGGGGTGTGTGGCTCCCTTGTGTTCATCTTGTGGCTGCTTCCCAATGCATTGCATGTAACACGCATAGGCGGTTGAGTAAATATGCTTAGGGTGAAAACAGCCTAAATTCTAAGCACAGTGTATCAAATTTTGTGGGGCACTACATCACCTTTTGGCACATTTATCAGCTCAATGTCTTTATCATACTACGGTAGGTGACTGAGGAGGAGCAGCAGACAGACCATGCCATGATGATCCATGATGCACTACAGCAGGCCAGTGTAGGTTTGGGAGAAGAGCATCACTTGGTGGTGTCTTCAGACGATGTGGAAGGTATCAAGACAGTCACGGTGTACACACAGGGTGAGGACGCGTCGCAGTTCATTGTCTATGTTCAGGAGGCTGTCCAAACTGAGGAGAGCACTACAGAGGTGACCTAAAAGACTTTTGAACATTCAGAAAGCTATACAAATGGAAAGGCTTTCAAAGGTTTGGAAGGATGTAGGAAATGAAATGAAGTGTGTCGAATGTAAACTGATAGCTAATGCATAAAAAAAAAATAGAGGCAGTAGTTGCAATGCAGTATACAAAAAATGGCATATGATTTTTATTTTTATTTTTTCAGTGAAATACAGAATGAGTGTACTGAAAATTTCATTCACACTCATTCTTTTGTAGCTTTTTATAATACAGTGATTTTGATGGGTTTCAGCATTATTGAACGGATTTGTTTGCTACGTTATCTGTACCTGAGGGAGTCACACATTGTTTTTTACTGTTTTATAACAGCTCATCTCAAAAGTGCTTTATTTCTTAACTATTTAACATTTTTGCCTTGAATCTTATACAATACAGATGTTGTGTCTGAATTCATCTTTTGATATTTGGGACTTGAATATTTCAGTTTAAAATATTCAAGCCATAGAAACTTCTGCAGCTTCTGCATGTGACTGAAAGTTTACAAGAATCATCCAGGAAAGAGCAAACAGACCAGGATGTGAACAAACTCCTCAATGTTGCCAATTAACAGTTGTGAAATAGGCAAGGTCATTAATCAAACTATTTAGCAATTTGTGTATGTAACTATGTAAATACTGTATCATGAAATTTTAACAAGTAAATACTTGTGTCAAATGCATTTTTTTCTATGTTAACACACATATTTTTGTCCCATTAACATGTTACAGTGGTCTTGTGCTTAAAGGGGCTGGCTCACCCTTCCCAGAAGTATTTGCACTAAAAAGCGAATCGCCATTTTCAGTGCCATCAATATTCCACAATAATGCGCAAACAGCTATGTGGACAGCAAAGAAGGAAAGAAAATATCAGCATATTGTGTTCAAAACTCCCACGTATAACACGTGGATGAAGAAAAGGTTCGAGGTGGGGTTCAAAGAGCTCACTAACATTTGAATTTTTGAAGGTTTTGCTGCAATGCTTACGAAATAGCCTGTATGTAAAAAAATAAAAAAACGTATTGGATCCTGGGAAAAGTAAGCTTGCCCCCTTAATGGCTGTTTCCATTTTTGTTTTTGGTGAGATACATCTTACTGCCACCTATTTGCAATAAGTGGTGAAGCCTGACAGCTCACAAATGACAGAGACTGATGAAATAGCGGAAAATTAATACTGAAATGAAAAATGAATGTAAATTCATATCAGATGAATGTAATGTAAGTTTTCATATCTAAGGATTTCTGAAATGTCTGTCTACTTCTGGAGCTGTCAGTGAAGTACCACAATATCGGAGTAATATTTTACCTTGGCTATTATATAGTTTTCAGTATTATATTACTTAGTAATATATTATTGTATAATAACAGGTCAGGTGACCTAGTTAGAGTAATAAAGTGGTGAAAGATGAAAAAGCATTTTGGTTGGTTAAAAGTGCGATGTCTCTGTTGTGTGTTTTTTTTTTTTTTAAACTTAACAGCTTATCTAGCTTGTGTGCTTTTACCAGCCAGTAACTGATGGGAAAGAACAGGAATCTGAGATTACACATGCTCAGTGAAACTGGACAGATAATCGGACAAAAAAACAACAAGAAGGGCCTCATTTATCACTCATCCATATGCATAGTTTTATGTGTAAACCTTGTGTACACAAGTGTCCATGTATTCAATGTGATTTATCATGTTTTGCTTATGTGTGAGAATCTTCGTATATTTCCAGACACTCCTGACTATACAGTGGTGCTTGAGAGTTTGTGAACCCTTTAGAATTTTCTATATTTCTGCATAAATATGACCTAAAACAACATCAGATTTTCACACAAGTCCTAAAAGTAGATAAAGAGAACCCAGTTAAACAAATGAGACAAAAATATTATACTTGGTCATTTATTTATTGAAGAAAATGATCCAATATTACATATCTGTGAGTGGCAAAAGTATGTGAACCTTTGCTGTCAGTATCTGGTGTGACCCCCTTGTGCAGCAATAACTGCAACTAAACTTTTCCAGTAACTGTTGATCAGTCCTGCACACCAGCTTGGAGGAATTTTAGCCCATTTCTCTGTACAGAACAGCTTCAACTCTGGGATGTTGGTGGGTTTCCTCACATGAACTGCTTGCTTCAGGTCCTTCCACAACATTTCGATTGGATTAAGTTCAGGACTTTGACTTGGCCATTCCAAAACATTAACTTTATTCTTCTTTAACCATTCTTTGGTAGAAACAGGCCCAAACCAGGGTACTACTACCATCACCAGTGGAATGCAGTGTTTTCCTTTCTCCAAACATAACGCTTCTCATTTAAACCAAAAAGTTCTATTTTGGTCTCATCCCTCTACAAAGCATTTTTCCAATTGAGGTTTTTTACCCACGTGACCAAGTCATGTGATGCATCATTAGGCTGCCATTTTGGACGTCACGGCTCGAATCAGTTTGAATGCGAGGAAGGCGACAAACGAAAAACATAAAAGAAAAAGGAGCGAGATGCAGAAAACACCTTCACTATCCAGCGACGTAGGGCATTTACAGGGCGAGCAGAGGGAGAGGTATTTGCAAAAATTGAGGTTAGCAGGCTTAGAGAACGACGTTTACCTGCTTCCACCAGGATTGTTCACTGACGTACGGAAGTACACGAAGCCCTTGTCTTTACCTGACTTCGGCCCACATGATCTGTATACCTATGTCGTTAAAAACCCATCGCCATACACAGGTATTGATCTGAAAGCGTATAAGAGTTTGGATGCCTACAAATATTTTGTGTCAGGCTGGGTAACATGCCTACATCAGTGGGTCGTCCCTGGAGCCGGTGGTCGCCATCTTATTACAGCTAAGGTTTGTTCACATTTTCATTTACTTTCGGTCCTCAGGATAAACAAAATGTTATTAAATGTAATTGAAATAACTTCTTAGTCCGTTGAGACATGGCCCGTTATAAATTTGCTGTTACCAGGCAATGACCAAGAACTGTATTATTAGGGTCGGTGTCTGTGTTGTAGCAGTGTACTAGCAGCTAGCTGTTAGCACTAGCTAATGTCAACAACATAGTACCTGGTATGTTACTGTAGCAATGTTTACGTTCAGTCATTTGGATGACTGTTAAAACCTTTCAGTCTCAAGTTTTTCCTTTACTCTATTTACTAGTTTACTGTAATTATGATCCGGCAGCTATTTACACCGGATCCAGTGTAAATAGCTGCCGGAGCGCGCTCCGGAACCTCAGCCGGAGCACTTCGGGAGCAAGCCGGAGCGCGCTCCGGAACCTCGGCCGGAGCACTCTGGGAGCAAGCCAGAGCGTGCTGCTTAATTTGAGGGGGAGCAAGCCGGAGCGCACTCCGGAACCTCAGCCGGAGCACTTCAGGAGCAAGCTGGAGCGCGCTGCTTAATTTGAGGGGGAGCAAGCCGGAGCGCGCTGCTTAATTTGAGGGGGAGCAAGCCGGAGCGCGCTCCGGCAGCTATTTACACTGGATCCGGTGTAAATAGCTGCCGGATCATAATTACAGTAAACTAGTAAATACAGTAAAGGAAAAACTTGAGACTGAAAGGTTTTAACAGTCATCCAAATGACTGAACGTAAACATTGCTACAGTAACATACCAGCTACTATGTTGTTGACATTAGCTAGCTTGACCTTCAAAATGGCGGACACCGGGGTGTCACGTGACCCTGTGACGTCAGGTGGAAAACCTCAATAGCCTTCTGGCTTGTCCACGTGATCTTTAGCAAACTGCAGACGAGCAGTAATGTTCTTTTTGGAGAGCAGTGGCTTTCTCCTTGCAACCCTCCCATGCACACCATTGTTGTTCAGTGTTCTCCTGATGGTGGACTCATGAACATTAACATTAGCCAATATGAGGGAGGCCTTCAGTTGCTTAGAAGTTACCCTGGGGTCCTTTGTGACCTCGCTGACTATTACACGCCTTGCTTTTGGAGTGATCTTTTTTGGTCGACCACTTCTGGGGAGGGTAACAATAGTCTTGAATTTCCTCCATTTGTACACAATCTGTCTGACTGTGGATTGGTGGAGTCCAAACTCTTTAGAGATGGTTTTGTAACCTTTTCCAGCCTGATGAGCATCAACAACGCTTTTTCTGAGGTCCTCAGAAATCTCCTTTGTTCATGCACTTCCACAAACATGTTGTGAAGATCAGACTTTGATAGATCCCTGTTCTTTAACCTCCTAAGGCCCAAGCTGTTTTTTTACATACATTTTTTTATTTCTCTTTGCTATTTGGGCTTATTAGAACCTGATTAGAATAAAAACTAAGCATCATCTTTTGATAAGATGTACTTTTAGAGAAAAAGTATGTCCACATATGTGGATTCTTGTTCCGAATTTCTAAAAAGTGCTGTCCACGCATATGACCGCTAAGCCCTAGGAGGTTAAATAAAACAGGGTGCCCACTCACACCTGATTGTCATCCCATTGATTGAAAACACCTGACTCTAATTTCACCTTCAAATTAACTGTTAATCCTAGAGGTTCACATACTTTTGCCACTCACAGATATGTAATACTGGATCATTTTCCTCAGTAAATAAATGACCAAGTATAATATTTTTGTCTCATTTGTTTAACTGGGTTCTCTTTATCTACTTTTAGGACTTGTGTGAAAATCTGATGATGTTTTAGGTCATATTTATGCGGAGAGATCTCATCTCATCTCATTATCTCTAGCCGCTTTATCCTGTTCTACAGGGTCGCAGGCAAGCTGGAGCCTATCCCAGCTGACTACGGGCGAAAGGCGGGGTACACCCTGGACAAGTCGCCAGGTCATCACAGGGCTGACACATAGACACAGACAACCATTCACATTCACACCTACGGTCAATTTAGAGTCACCAGTTAACCTAACCTGCATGTCTTTGGACTGTGGGGGAAACCGGAGCACCCGGAGGAAACCCACGGGGAGAACATGCAAACTCCGCACAGAAAGGCCCTCGTCGGCCACAGGGCTCGAACCCGGACCTTCTTACTGTGAGGCGACAGCACTAACCACTACACCACCGTGCCGCCGAAAAACAACGTTCATTTTTTTTAAAGTTAAATTTATCTTGCAACTAGCGGACAACTACCTCGCAACTAACATTAACATTGTCCGCTATGTTTAAACTGACCTGATTGTTACGTGAGGTTCTATTCAGATTCCTGTTCTAAATCCCTTGTTCAGGCCTCCAGGCTGATCTGAGGCGGTCTGGGCCACGGCCTTGGTCCACCTCAGAAATGGAAAGGCAAAAATTCTGAGGCTTTTCCCCAGACAGCGGGATTTCACTCCATAGTGGAAGTGTGCCTTTAGGGTTCTCTTTTAAAAGGTGAAGAACTAGTCTGCAATATTGCTGAGGTCTACTCGCGTATCTCAAACAATTTGAATATTGTGGAAAAAGTTAAATATTTTCCATCAGTTATTTAAGAAAGTGAAAATTTAATGTATTCTAGACTCATTACACAAACTATATTTTAATTTTGATAATTATGGCCTACAGTGCAAAAAAAAACCCCTCAATACTAGAGGATTTTATTTCAAGTTTGAGTAAAACAGTATAAATTCCTTGTTGGCCTATCTCTCGGTCTAGTTCAGTACACACAATCATAATCATAGGGAAGACTGCTGACTTGACAGTTGTCTAGAAGATGATGATCAACATCCTCCACAAGGAGGGTAAGCCACAGAAGGTCATTCCTGAAAAAGCTGGCTGGAAAAGGTGCACAAGCAACAGGGATGACAACAATCCTCTCAAGGCTACAAAGAAAAGTCAATTTTAAAAAATCGGGAGAGCTTCACAAGGAGTGGACTGAGGCTGGTGTCAGTGCATTAAGAGCCACCATGCACAGACATCTTCAGGAAAGGGGCTACAACTGTCACATTCCTAATATTAAGCCACTCCTGAACCAGAGACAACGTCAGAAGCGTCTTACCTGGGCTAAGGAGAGAACGAATTGGACAGTTGCTCAGTGGTCCAAAGTCCTCTTTTCAAATGAAAGTAATTTTTGTATTTCATTTGGAAATCAAGGTCCAAGAGTCTGGAGGAAAAGTGGAGAGGCACAGAATCCAAGGTGTTTGAAGTCCAGTGTGAAGTTTCTGCAGTCTGTGATGATTTGGGGTGCCATGTCATCTGCTGGTGTTAGTCTGTGTTTTATCAAGTCCAAAGTCAACACAGCCATCTACCAGGAGATTTTGGAGCACTTCATGCTTCCATCTGTGGACAAGCTTTATGGAGATGCTGATTTCCTTTTCCAGCAGGACTTAGCACCTGTCCACAGTGCCAAAATTATGACCAAATGGTTTGCTGACCATGATATTCCTGTGCTTGATTGGCCAGCCAACTCACCTGACCTGAATCCCGTAGAGAATCTATGGAGTATTGTCAGGAGGAAGATGAGAAACACCGATCCAAAAATACAGACTAGCTGAAGGCCGCCATCAAAGCAACCCAGGCTTCAATAACACCTCAGCAGTGCCACAAGCTGATTGTCTCCATGCCACGCTGCATTGATGCAGTAATTCATGCTAAAGGAGCCTCAACCAAGTATCGAGCGTATAAATGAACACACTTCAGAAGTTGGACATTTTCTGTATTGTAAATCCTTTTTGATTTATCTTAGGAAATGTTCTAATAATTAGAGATATTGGATTTCTGATTTCCATGAGCTTTAAGTCATAATCATCAAAATTAAAACAAAAAAGGCTTAAAATATTTTCACTTTACGTTTGATGAATATAGAATATGAAAGTTTACCTTTTTTAATTAAATTACAAAAAAAAGAACTTTTTCATCATATTGTAATTGTTTGAGATACACTAGTATACAATGAAATATAGTTCTTCGCTCTCAGTAATGCATTGTTTACAGCTGAGGCTATACGTTTACGTACATCGAGGCTAAAGTAAAAAAAAAATCATAATTTCATACATTTCCTGTGTTAAGTATATTAGGGAATCATCAGAGGTCACTTAAAAAATAATAGATGACAAATTTACTTCAGTTTTTACAGTGGAGGAAATAATTATTTGATCCCTTGCTGATTTTGTAAGTTTGTCCACTGACAAAGAAATGAACATTTCTATAATTTTAATGGTAGGTTTATTTTAACTGTGAGAGACAAAACATCAAAAAGAAAATTCAGAAAATAACTTCATATAAAATATATAAACGGATTTGCATTTCTTTGAATGAAATAAGTATTTGAACCCTCTAGCAAACAAGACTTAGTATTTGGTGGCAAAACCCTTGTTGGCAAGCACAGCGGTCAGACGTTTCTTGTAGTTGATGACCAGGTTTGCGCACGTCAGGAGGAATTTTGGTCCACTCCTCTTTGCAGATCATCTCTAGATCATTAAAGTTTTGAGGCTGTCACTTCGCAACTCGGAGCTTCAGCTCCCTCCATAGGTTTTCTATGGGATTAAGGTCCGGAGACTGGCTTAGGCCACTCCATGACCTTAATGTGCTTCTTCTTGAGCCACTCCTTTGTTGCCTTGGCTGTATGTTTTGGGTCATTGTCGTGCTGGAAGACCCATCCACGACCCACTTTCAGCGTCCTGGCAGAGGGAAGGAGGTTGTCACTAAGGATTTTACAGTACGGTACATGGCTGTGTCCATTCTTCCATTGATGCGGTGAAGTAGTCCTGTGCCCTTAGCAGAGAAACACCCCCAAAGCATAATGTTTCCACCTCCATGCTTGACAGTGGGGATGGTGTTCTTCGGGTCATAGTCAGCATTTTTCTTCCTCCAAACACGGCGAGTTGAGTTAATGCCAAAGAGCTCGATTTTGGTCTCATCTGACCACAGCACCTTCTCCCAATCACTCTCAGAATCATTCACGTGTTCATTGGCAAACTTCAGACGTGCCTGCACATGTGCCTTCTTGAGCAGGGGGACCTTGCGGGCACTGCAGGATTTTAATCCATTAATTAAAATCGGCGTAATGTGTTACCAATGGTTTTCTTGTTGACTGTGGTCCCAGCTGCCTTAAGATCATTAACAAGCTCCTCCCGTGTAGTTCTAGGCTGATCTCTCACCTTTCTCATGATCATTGATACCCCACGAGGTGAGATCTTGCGTGGGGCCCCAGACCGAGGTCGATTGATGGTCATTTTGTATTTCTTCCATTTTCGAACTATTGCACCAACAGTTGTCTCCTCACCCAGCTTCTTGCTTATGGTTTTGTAGCCCAGTCCAGCCTTGTGCAGCTCTACAATCTTGTCCCTGACATCCTTAGACAGCTCTTTGGTCTTGCCCATGTTGGAGAGGTTGGAGTCTGATTGATTGATTGATTGATTGATTGATTGATTCTGTGGACAGGTGTCTTTTATACAGGTGTCAATTTAAGACCGCTGTCTTTAATGCAGGTAATGAGTTGATTAGGAGTGTCTAACTGGTCTGTGGGAGCCAGAACTCTTAATGGTTGGTAGGGGATCAAATACTTATTTCACTCAACGAAAAGCAAATCAATTTATATATTTTATAAAATGTGATTTTCTGGATTTTCTTTTTGATATTCTATCTCTCACTGTTAAAATAAACCTACCCTTAAAATTATACTGTTCATATCTTTGCCAGTGGGCAAACTTACAAAATCAGCAAGGGATCGAATAATTATTTCCTCCACTGTATTTATTATAGCAGATTGTCTGTCAGTGAATATACGATGTCAGTACTTGGTGGCACAGCCTTTTAACTGCTTGAGTGTAGACTTCCACAAGCTTTTTTTTCGAGGTTCGCCTTGAAAGCTGTGAATATTAATCGAAATAATTTATATTCTTTCATATAAACACTAGTAGGCCCTACTTTTGAGAAATACAAAGGCCTACAGAGCACAAAGAGGGTATTAGAATTATTATTTTATTACTTTGTTTATTTTGAGAGAGAATGGTAGATGTGAATGATATTCAGTGCTTATTTATTCATATTTTATAATTAAGATTGATTTCTCCTTCTTTGTAATGTATAAATGAGAGTTAATATCAGCTTTATATGGCACAAATAAAGCCATCTGGTGAAACTTTGAAGTGTACCAATTTAACATTCTATCTAATTAGTATAATCAATGCTAACTAAATACTAATTTGCATAATTTTTTCTTAATTTTTCAAACTTTGTATTCAGTATATAACCATCTACAGTATGTGCCTGCCAAGTTCCATGTAAATATCTTGAAAAATAAAAAAAAGTTATTAAGAAAAACATTTGATCTCATTTGTTAATAAGGCCCATTTTGGACCATGTGATCCTCATACCGAATATTACAGCAGTTTTCTATAAATTAAGCCGTTTCTTCAATCTTTGATTTGTAATATCTCAAGAACGGATACACATTTTAATTCTGTAAAAAGTATGTTGTTTAGCATTCAATGAAAGCAGTTTCAAGCAATTTGGGTTGAATTTTCACTTACTATGCTTACTCATGATGCCTATTTTCTAAAGTGCACCCCCACAACGTGATGCTGCTGCCCCCATGCTTCACAACTGGGCTGGTGTTCTTTGGATTAATGCTTGATACCTTCAACAGCTCTTTGGATTTTCCCCATAATATTAAGGGTAAAAAGGCACTAGCCCTAAAGATAGGCCCTTAATTAGTCACAGTTGCTCCCAATTAACTCCTAATTATGACAATCGGCCAATGACGAGCTTTAAAATATAATTACATAAATTTCTGGAATCTTCCAGACTGTTTAAAGACCATCAACTAGAATTATGATATAGTTAATTAAAGCTGGAATAAATATGTCTCAAAATGACTGACTGTTTTAAGATTACCTCTGATGTGAACAGAGTAGTGACCCTAACTGATCTACCTGAAATTGATGTATCCTTGGTCTACGTGTAGGTCAACTTTCCATCTCAATTGTATTAACAAATTAATTAAGAAATAACTGAGCTGATCAAAATGCAAGTGAATTATAAAGTCAAGCAATAAACAGTGTAGATTTGATTTAAAAAAAAAAGTCATGATCATTTATCATCATTCTGTACTTAAATTTATTACCATAAAATATCATTGCTGGAGAGCCCAGCTTAAATCCAACCAGGTAAGTGACAAAACACAGGCCAAGCTGGTCAAACTCCATCCATCCATTATCCGTAACCCCTTATCCTGTGCACCGGCGAGTGGCCTAGTGGTTAGCCTCTTGATCGGGAGATCACGAGTTCAACTCACGGTCAGGTCATACCAAAGACCATCATAAAAATGGTACCTACTGCCGTCTGGCAAGGCATGCTGCAATACAGATGTGAGTGGGGAGTCAAATTCTCGCGGTTACCAGCCCCCCACTGTAACCTTAGCTATGTAATAGGCAAGAGGCAGAGGGCTATGGAAACGGAGATCGGCGCCGCCCTATGCGCCACTTGACGTGGGAAGGACTTTGGCTTGGTTTGGCTTATCCTGTGCAGGGTCGCGTATAGCTATCCCAGCTAACTATGGGTGAGAGGCAGGGTACACCCTAGACAAGGCGCCAGATCATCGCAGGGCTGACACATAAAGACAAACAACCATTCACACTCGCACACCTACAGTTAGAGCCACCAAATAGCCTAACCTGCATGTCTTTGGACTGTGGGGAAACCCATGCAGACATGGGGAGAACATGCAAACTCCACACAGAAAGGCCCCCGTCAGCCACTGGGCTTGAACCCAGAACCTTCTTGCTGTGAGGTGACGGCGCTAACTACATCACCGTGCCGTCCGCTGGTCAAAACGGTAGACTATTTGACATTTTCTAATTGGCTTGCTGTTGTCTCACGTACTGTATGCTGTAGTTTTAGTAAAAGTATTTCAGAAACTGTTTCCTTTCTATCAGCACTTACCATCTGCAATGATGGTCTCCTAGCTTGGCCTGTGTTTTCGCAGCTGGTCAGAATAAGATGGGCTTTTCAGCAGGGTCTCACATACACATGTGAAAAGGCAATGGAAAAGCATGTGATTTGATTGTAATAATTTGAAGTTATTTTAGTTAACTCTAATCATTTATGCATGTTAATTATCTTATCTATCCTTTGCAGTGAGTAATTATTGTTCTTACTCAAATCGCTGTCTTGCCCCAACCAATAACATCTATTCTGCATACCCCTTAGTTCGTGCCCTAGAACCTCCCACAATTTAAAATAGTTAAGTCAGGAGTAACATAAGCAAAGTAAAAAGAAAATACCCATATGGAATTTTATTTTTCACAAAAATACCCACAATATAAAAGTAAGCAGACCAAAATGCTTACTAAGATGAGAAAATGACACGGATGTAACAAACATCCCAAGAGAAATAATTTCTCTGTCTCAAGTTGAATTTCAATTCTCTTTTCCAATGGTTCCTTTCATCATGTCCGCTCTGAGGCCTGACTGTCCTCTGTGTCATACTCGGTGCGATATTGCTCATCCTGCTCTTTCTGAAGCTGCCTCATGAGCAGGAACTCCTTGGGTGTGATGTCATCATCTTTCAGTTTCTTCGCTTTGCGTTTCTTTTTCTCGACAAGCTTCTGCTTCCTGATCTCGGCTAACGTGTCTAGCTGCTCTTGAGTTAGAGACGCTGAGTTGCTGATCTCTGAGCTAGAGCTGCTCGACCGCTGTTTATAGTCTTCGATCTGTTTATAGAGCGCGTCGTGATCAATACCAAACACGAATCTCTTCTTCTCCACTGTGTGCACACTTGTCCTGTGGGAAATTTTGACAAGTTTTTCACTCAAAGAAATTCTCAGTGTTTTTGTTTCTATTAGGGAATGCTAGACATGGGCCGTAAGTAAATATTATAGTGTCACTGCCAATTAATTTGCCAGTATGTTATAAATACGGATCAAAGAATAAATAAAATCTGAATTCTTACTCAGCATCTTTCCCATTAAGGACAAGATTCTCCGAGTCATCACTGGGGCCATAATCAGCAATATTTAGAAGATTTTCCACCTGACATCAGGAAGAAAAATTGTAAAATTGTTTGTTCATTTTGGCCATCCTAATCACATGATTAAACAAGTCAAGTTACCTCTTTCAGAGCCGCATACTGTTTATCTAGGATAAAAACTAATGGAGGAACACTGCCCAAGATCTGCTGTGAGATGAGAAGGTATCTGAAAGATACAGCACATTTTACAATTACCACCTCCTTGTTTCACAACATAACTGTATGTTCAATTACATAATTATAAACATGCCAATATTTCAAAACAGAGAGAGAAAAAAAAAAGACATACCGTATTCGTGGGGCACATTTGTCCAAAATCTGCTGAATCTGACTGTCTTGGTCAGAGGACAAACTTGTCTTCCAGTAGATTCGACAAACAGTGTAATCTGCTAGCAGAGAAACCTTGCAACAAAAATGGAGAACTTTTTTTTTTATTATAACATAAAAGGTTGTATCTCTTGGTTCTTTTATCTTTGGTTCAGAGCACGAGGCAGTAGTACATGCAACATTCCAGCTAGCATTAAATATTACAATCAACAACAAGTCAAGAATACGGGGCAGCATCAAGAACAGGACATCCCTTCCAAAATAGATGAAAGGACATGGTGACCCTGCCAAGAGACCAACAGCAAAATTAAAGGAGCTGCAGGAATATCTGTCAATTACTCTCTGCATGTGACAACAATCTCATTATTCTTCGTCTCTCGGCTATGGGGTACAGTGGTGCTTGAAAGTTTGTGAACCCTTTAGAATTTTCTATATTTCTGCAGAAATATGACCTAAAACATCAGATTGTCACACAAGTCCTAAAAGTATATAAAGAGAACCCAGTTAAACAAATGAGACAAAAATATTATACTTGGTCATTTACAACCCCGATTCCAAAAAAGTTGGGACAAAGTACAAATTGTAAATAAAAATGGAATGCAATGATGTGGAAGTTTCAAAATTCCACATTTTATTCAGAATAGAACATAGATGACATATCAAATGTTTAAACTGAGAAAATGTATCATTTAAAGAGAAAAATTAGGTGATTTTAAATTTCATGACAACAACACATCTCAAAAAAGTTGGGACAAGGCCATGTTTACCACTGTGAGACATCCCCTTTTCTCTTTACAACAGTCTGTAAACGTCTGGGGACTGAGGAGACAAGTTGCTCAAGTTTAGGGATAGGAATGTTAACCCATTCTTGTCTAATGTAGGATTGTAGTTGCTCAACTGTCTTAGGTCTTTTTTGTTGTATCTTCCATTTTATGATGCGCCAAATGTTTTCTATGGGTGAAAGATCTGGACTGCAGGCTGGCCAGTTCAGTACCCGGACCCTTCTTCTACGCAGCCATGATGCTGTAATTGATGCAGTATGTGGTTTGGCATTGTCATGTTGGAAAATGCAAGGTCTTCCCTGAAAGAGACGTCGTCTGGATGGGAGCATATGTTGCTCTAGAACCTGGATATACCTTTCAGCATTGGTGTCTTTTCAGATGTGTAAGCTGCCCATGCCACATGCACTAATGCAACCCCATAACATCAGAGATGCAGGCTTCTGAACTGAGCACTGATAACAACTTGGGTCGTCCTTCTCCTCTTTAGTCCGAATGACACGGCGTCCCTGATTTCCATAAAAAACTTCAAATTTTGATTTGTCTGACCACAGAACAGTTTTTCACTTTGCCACAGTCCATTTTAAATGAGCCTTGGCCCAGAGAAGACGTCTGCGCTTCTGGATCATGTTTAGATACGGCTTCTTCTTTGAACTATAGAGTTTTAGCTGGCAACGGCGGATGGCACGGTGAATTGTGTTCACAGATAATGTTCTCTGGAATTATTCCTGAGCCCATTTTGTTATTTCCAATACAGAAGCCTGCTTGTATGTGATGCAGTGCTGTCTAAGGGCCCGAAGATCACGGGCACCCAGTATGGTTTTCCGGCCTTGACCCTTACGCACAGAGATTCTTCCAGATTCTCTGAATCTTTTGATGATATTATGCACTGTAGATGATTATGTTCAAACTCTTTGCAATTTTACACTGTCGAACTCCTTTCTGATATTGCTCCACTATTTGTCGGCGCAGAATTAGGGGGATTGGTGATCCTCTTCCCATCTTTACTTCTGAGAGCCGCTGCCACTCCAAGATGCTCTTTTTATACCCAGTCATGTTAATGACCTATTGCCAATTGACCTAATGAGTTGCAATTTGGTCCTCCAGCTGTTCCTTTTTTGTACCTTTAACTTTTCCAGCCTCTTATTGCCCCTGTCCCAACTTTTTTGAGATGTGTTGCTGTCATGAAATTTCAAATGAGCCAATATTTGGCATGAAATTTCAAAATGTCTCACTTTCGACATTTGATATGTTGTCTATGTTCTATTGTGAATACAATATCAATTTTTGAGATTTGTAAATTATTGCATTCCGTTTTTATTTACAATTTGTACTTTGTCCCAACTTTTTTGGAATCGGGGTTGTATTTACTGAGGAAAATGATCCAATATTACATATCTGTGAGTGGCAAAAGTATGTGAACCTCTAGGATTAGCAGTTAATTTGAAGGTGAAATTAGAGACAGGTGTTTTCAATCAATGGGATGACAATCAGGTGTGAGTGGGCACCCTGTTTTATTTAAAGAACAAGGATCTATCAAAGTCTGATCTTCACAACACATGTTTGTGGAAGTGTATCATGGCACAAACAAAGGAGATTTCTGAGGACCTCCGAAAAAGCGTTGTTGATGCTCATCAGGCTGGAAAAGGTTACAAAACCATCTCTAAAGAGTTTGGACTCCACCAATCCACAGTCAGATAGATTGTGTACAAATGGAGGAAATTCAAGACCATTGTTACCCTCCTCGGAAGTGGTCGACCAACAAAGATCATTCCAACAGCAAGGCATGTAATAGTTGGCGAGGTCACAAAGGACTCCAGGGTAACTTCGAAGCAACTAAAGGCCTCTCTTAAGCATTGGCTAATGTACATGAGTCTACCATCAGGAGAACACTGAACAACAATGGTGTGCATGGCAGGGTTGCAAGGAGAAAACCACTGCTCTCCAAAAAGAACATTGCTGCTCGTCTGCAGTTTGCTAAAGATCATGTGAACAAGCAAGAAGGCTATTGGAAAAATGTTTTGTGGACGGATGAGACCAAAATAGAAATTTTTGGTTTAAATGAGAAGTGTTATGTTTGGAGAAAGGAAAACACTGTATTCCAGCATAAGAACCTTATCCCATCTGTGAAACATGGTGGTGGTAGTATCATGGTTTGGGCCTGTTTTGCTGCATCTGGGTCAGGACGGCTTGCCATCATTGATGGAACAATGAATTCTGAATTATACCAGCAAATTCTAAAGGAAAATGTCAGGACATCTGTCCATGAACTGAATCTCAAGAGAAGGTGGGTCATGCAATGACCCTAAGCACACAAGTCGTTCTACCAAAGAATGGTTAAAGAAGAATAAAGTTAATGTTTTGGAATGGCCAAGTCAAAGTCCTGACCTTAATCCGATTGAAATGTTGTAGAAGGACCTGAAGTGAGCAGTTCATGTGAAGAAACCCACCAACATCCCAGAGTAGAAGCTGTTCTGTTTGGAGGAATGGGCTAAAATTCCTCCAAGCCGGTGTGCAGGACTGATCAACAGTTACCAGAAAAGTTTAGCTGCAGTTATTGCTGCACAAGGGGGTCACACCAGATACTGACAGCAAAGGTTCACGTACTTTTGCCACTCACATATATGTAATATTGGATCATTTTCCTCAATAAATAAATGACCAAGTATAATATTTTTGTCTCATTTGATAACTGGGTTCTCTTTATCCACTTTTAGGACTTGTGTGAAAATCTGATGATGTTTTAGGTCATATTTATGCAAAAATATAGAAAATTCTAAAGGGTTCACAAACTTTCAAGCACCACTGTAGGTGGGGTGGATAGATGGAAGCCCTTTCTCTTGAAAAGAAAAACTTTTCCAAAACATAAGGAAATGCTATGATCTGATCAGACCAAGGTATCTTCTTTTTAAAAGATAAGTGCAAAATCAAGAGACCATACCCACAGTGAAGCGTGGTGGTGACCATATCATGCTACGGGGCTGCTTCTCAACAAAGTAATTCAGAGTAATTCATATATTTAGCATACTTGCAACTGGTACAGGCTGGTCTGATTGCTACTTGCTTTGGTTAATTAAATCTTTGAGATTTATCTTCGCCCGTCTTTCTTCTTTTCATAAGACTATGATCCTGACGGGTGATGTAATAGTACATAATGTCTTTCTTCTTTCATCAAGTAGTGTTGTCTAAACCAGTGTTTCTCAACCACCGAAGCACCATTTAGTGGGCTGCGAATTTTTTTTTTCCAAGTTGAAGCTAATTTTTTACTTGTAGTAGGGTACAATTGCTGGGTTGCATCCGACGTCACATCCGCTTCATTAAGCTATGGTCACACTACAGCTTGCGATGCTTTGCGATGGGTTATCGATGAAAATGAGGCATTTTGGTGGCGATATACACGTGAGCTAAAAGTTGTGGTCACACAGCACGTGAACACTTGACTGTCATGCCTTTATGTTGTGCACATGCTTGGGACCCAGTTGTTATGGGAAACACCTGATACTGATTTGAGCACAATCAGCACGCACAGATACGGATGCTGTTTTCACAGAAGCTTTGCAAAATATCATCATCATCATTATGGTCACATTTGTTTCTAACCATGTTTCTAACGCTGTTTAAATACTCTGCTTTTGTTTTATTTTTGTAAATATTACACCTGCTAATAAACACTCTTCCTGCACTTAGATCAGTCTACTGCCGTCCATCTTGTAGTGTCCTGATCCCCAGATCTTGAACCCAGCCACGTATAAAAAGTTGTTCGCCTCCATGCTCTTTCAAGTTTTCATCTGTTTGTCCGTGTACAACAATGTCTGCAGCACCAGGTAGTTTGAGATATCGGGGAACTCAACAGATGGATAATTTTCCAACTTGTAGGAAAAATCCTTCTTTGTTAGCATGTAAGGATCTATCCCATTGAGTGGTTTCTGTATCCACTTCTTTTGAGTGTAGTTCTTGGCTTTAATATTATTAAATTATTATTAATTAATATTATTCTCCAAAATGTGTGTCATTGGTCTACTAACGCATCTAGTGTAGTGTGCTTGTCACCCTTCCGCTTTCAGCCACTGCCGCTGGCTAGCCTTGTAAGTAAAAAGGAAGCAGAGTGCTTAAGTCTTCCCTGCCAGTACACAGCCTCTCTGTAGACAAGCTCTATGCAGTGCCTCCTCATGGTGACACATGGATACTGAGCACCTTGTGGCCTCAGGCTAAACTGCAAAAGACTTGGAGGAGATCTGCCCCCAGATGTGTGGCATACTAGGTGCAATGCACTGATGAGCCACAAACAGACCCCCAGCTATGGGCAAATAGCTAAGGGAGTAAACCTTGACAGAAAATCCTGGTCCTCCAGGTTGGGGGTTGGGCTTGGGCCTAACACCCCCATCCTGTAAAACAAACCTTGTTACGGAAACATCAACAAATGCCCAAAAAATGGAGACGCCTTGTTGATGCCTTATGTCCCACTCGGGACGATGAGGACTAACTAACTAACTATTCTCCAAAATGACCTACTCTGCCTTTAACAGGGGTGTGTCTTTTTTCTTTTAAATATCCACTGTAGTACACTGTGTGTGGCACACAGAGGAAAGACACCATGACTTAAAGTCTTTTACATAAATTATTCTAATAATTTAAGTTACACAGGTCAAACCATGTAGAAATAAAGACCTAAGACAAGAGAAAGCGTACAGACAGGGCTTAACCGTACTTTAGTGATCTCCACGTTGTAACTGGGGAGCTGTGCATGAACCTCATGAGAGGACAGCAGGTCTGAGATGGACTTATAAAGAATGGTGTTCAGGGTTCGAACCCGTAAACTGTCCTCCAGGCTTCTTTTCTTGGCTGGTTTCATGAAGCCAGTCTGACCTGTGAGTACAGACTGAAAACATACTCAGTAAATCTTTGTCCATCTGCAATAATGTTCCTCAACTGCACAGGAACTTACCTGAGGAGCTTTATACCACTTCTTCTTCCTGTTAAGAGACAGTGCTGTGGTAGTCAGCTGTTTACAGTATTGTTTACTGTTTTAATGACATGTACAGTATTAGCTGATCCTCACCTCTTGTTAGTGAGCATCTTCTTCAGCAGATCGCGACACACACCAGCAGAGGTGTGAAGGTTTGTTACTCCGAGACTCTGATGTGGAAATGTTCTCCTCAAAGACATGTCTTGATGTCTATCTGATTTGATATAAGTCTCCAGCCTTATTTGACGCATTGTGCTCACTACAGCACCAGCATGGCGAGGTAACAAACATTTCTGAATCCAGTGATGACTGTTTAGTACAAACATCATTAAATATTACACTGGTATTGTTTACACGAGGCGAAACAAGCTAAGCGGTCAAAATCCTCTGAGCTCGAGATAAAATCTGGAGAGCTCACAGGCTCGTCAGAGTGAAGCCATCTGGCCGCCATCTTACCACTCGCATCGCGTGTATTTGGTTTGTGTTAAACCGTTGTATCTGATCAAACTCGTCCCAAGAAAAGTATCCCCTGACTTTTTCCCCCTTTCATTACCTCCTCTTATTTTCTCAACTTTACCCCCATTCTTTACATATCTTGATAGCGCTCATCTTCGCTATTATTTTTTTTTCCTTTTCCAGTTCAGCCTCTGATCATTTTTGAACAGCTCTTTTACAACTCTAATTACTTTTACGGAGATTTTCAGTTTTTCATCTTATACAGTGCATCTTTCTCTTTCATATAGTCCTTCTCCCTTTCTGTCTTATCTATTATTATTATTATTATTATTATTATTATTATTATTATTATACCAACACAAAGGCTGTACAATTCTTCCTTTCTATTTAGGGCAGTTGTTGAAACAGGATTATTTTCTCGTGTTATTTGCCATTTTCACTTCATTCTCACAGTCATGTCTGAACAGTATTTATTGGTTACATAATTGACTGTTGCAATATTCATGCAGCTTGTGACCAATATGACCAATAAGTACTGTTCAGACATGACTGTGAGAATGAAGTGAAAATGGCAAACAACATGAGAAAATAATCCTGTTTCGACAACTGTCCTAAATAGAAAAGGAGAAGAAAGAGATACACTGTATAAGAGGAAAAACTGAAATAATCTCCGTAAAAATAATCATAGTAGTAAAAGAGACGTTCAAAAATTATCAGAGACTGAACTGGAAAATGGGGGAAAAAATACAAATGAAGGGGAGTGCTATAAAGATATGTAAGGAATGTGGGTAAAGTGGAGAAAATAAGAGGAGGTAATGAAATAAAAAAAAAAGTCAGGAGATACGTTTCTTGGGGCAAATTTGATCGGATACGACGGTTTAACACGCAAGCCAAAGACACGCGATGTGAGTGGTAAGATGGCGGCCAGACTCTTCTGTACAGTGGGGCATAGGCTAGGACTTCTCCAGATTTTATATGGAGCTCAGTGTCAAAATCCCGCCTCCTGTGCTAGGACTGGCTAATAGTATCCGCCAGAATGATGAACCTATAGCCAATCATGGCGCAGGAAAGCCATATTGTAGCCACTCATAGCGCAGAGGCGGGTTTTGTCAGAAAGCACGTGGTGAAGCGATTTTCGCCTGAATCTAAAGGTGAAACCAGACTATTATAGTATACTGTATATGTGTATATTTATGTACAGTTCATAGTAACACCTCTATAAATTTGTTTTAAAGCGCCATTTAACTGGTATTTGAACGTTGTGCTCTCATTGCCTACATGACAAATTTAGCATTACATAATTTAGCTTTAATTAAACTATTAATAAGCCTATCAGGTCAGGTGTTCATCTTAGCAGACATTAAGAGTGTTTTTTTTAAGCTAAAATAAATCTATCTATTTCAGCTCCACCACCACATTATAATTATGTTATAAGCTATATGCAATAACATTTGTTCACATGTTCCTTTTTCATTTATTTACTTGCATTTGGCAGCATGGTGGTGTAGTAGTTAGCACTGTCACCTCACAGCAAGAAGGTTCTGGGTTCGAGCCCAGTGGGCCCATGGCCTTTCTGTGTGGAGTTTGCATGTTCTCCCCGTGTCTGCGTGGGTTTCCTCCGGGTGCTCCAGTTTCCCCCACAGTCCAAAGACATGCAGGTTAGGCTAATTGGTGGCTCTAAATTGACCGTAGGTGTGAATGTGAATTGTTGTTTGTCTCTATGCGTCAGCCCTGCAATGACCTGGCGACTTGTACAGGGTGTACCCCGCCTCTCGCCCATAGTCAGCTGGGATAGGCTCCAGTTTGCCTGTGACCAGGATAAGTGGTTACGGATAATGGAAGACTATTAATAAGCCTATCAGGTCAGGTGTTCAGTGTAATAATAATAATCTTAGCAGATATTAAGAATGTTCTTGTGCATTGATTTTTTTTTTTTGGCCAAAATCTATATATCTCAGCCCTCTCACCTCATTATAGATATATTATAAGCTACAGGCATTAACATTTGTTCAAATGTTCCTTTTTCATTTATTTATTTGCATTTGGCAGCACTGTAATAGTTTACAGTAGTTAGCACAGTCACCTCAAAGCAAGAAGGTTCTGGGTTCGAGCCCAGTGGCCGACAGAGGCCTTTCTGTGTGGAGTTTGCATGTTCTCCGTGTTTGTGTGGGTTTCATCCAGGTGCTTTGGTTTCCCCCACGGTCTAAAGACATGTGGTTAGGTTAACTGGCTACTCTAAATTGTCCATAGGTGTGAATGTGTGTGAATGGATGAGAGGAGAAAACCACTATTCAGTAGAAAGCAACAGGAAACCACTACTGTAATCCTTCCCTAGAAGCTCTGATGGACTTCATTAGAACACTAAAGAAGAGGACTTCTATTAAAAAAAATAAATTAAAAAAAGTCAAATTTAGGTATAGGACAGAACTTCATGGCCTAAAGGTTAGAGAAGCAGCCTTGGGCCCAAAAGGTCACCGGTTCAATTCCTGGGACCAGCAGGAAAAATGTGAGGGGAGTTGAGTGAATGAACAGCACTTTCCTCTCCCTCTGTATCATGGCTGAAGTGCCCTTGAGCAAGGCACCAAACCCCCAACTACTCCCCATAGTTGCCCACTGCTCTGGGTATGTGTGTGCATGCGTGTGTTCAATGTTTCAGATGGGTTAAATGCAGAGGAGTATGTGTGACAAATAAAGGCTTCTTCTTCTTCTTCAATTTGCTTTCTCTGAGGAAGGAGCTCAGGTCCATTTTTATTGTCATCCTTACCATAGAACAGACACATTGTCATATGAAATCTAAAGCCGCCATGACCAAATGGCAATGTTACAAGACAATAAGTCTAAGTGTACAAAACTAGTTACAGTAAACACAGGACTGTGTGGAGAACCACACGTTAAACACTACACAGGTACAGGATCAGCCTCATAGCAGGCTTTAGCTGTTTTTATCTATCTATCTATCTATCTATCTATCTATCTATCTATCTATCTATCTATCTATCTATCTATCTTCTCAGTGCAAGCAGATGGTCTGAGACTGGAGAAATTGTGAATAATAATAATAATAATAATAATAATAATGTCTCTGTCCACTTCTAAAACTATTGGCTGCTTTTAATGAATTCACCATCATGTTATGACAAATTCCTATAGCTCAGATATGTTAAATCAATACATCTTTCTTCTGTGACCTGTCAAAATGCATTATTAAACAAGCCCCACATTACTTTCAGTTCTAGAAAATGGCATATTTGTCTGTTAATGCTTTGAGTAATGAAGTTTACTTTGTGATGACTGTCAGTTTTGCATGACGGAGCACTTTGCAACCGCACAGGACTCGTTTCGTGCTCCTGATGAACAACACTGCACACTAACATTTTACATCAACAGGAAAGTACAGCATTTATTCAACATGCAGTAACACGTATCACCTTGTATCGTCATCAGTTTTTTGAATTTCGGTTATAATGAAAAACATTCGGCAAATCATTTCAAGAGAACAGAAATTATATACAAATTATTTTTTTTGGCAAGATTTCTGGATGGTTTCTAGCTAAACCAAACTCTAAGGTGGGACAAAGATAAGTGTGTTAAACAACCTCGGCTTTGGCTCGTCAGTATTCACATGTAATCATAGGTATGTATTTGTGGGTGTATTAAAGAGTAACTGGTTCATGATGGGCTCAGTAAGTCTAAAGTATTTACTTTATATTGTAACAGTTCTCTCTCATAAACCCCAGTCATACAAGCTGAACCTATAAAACGGCAACATTTTTTTATTTAAACCCTAAAATGTGTATCTCATATGGAGTCTGTCAGGTGTGTGGCTACCAAGCAGCTTTAGACCTTTCTGTTTTTGTAAAGATATTAGTTAGCCTATCATTCAATTTACTGTACCTGATTTACCTAGCATGTACCTAAATATATTTATTTATATACTAATTTTGGAAAAATGAATTTACATCAACTGCCATAGAATAACTAGATGGACAAACATGTCATGACTTCTCACTTATGCCAAAAACAATCCACTTATTTGCTGGAGAAATAGTAGGGATTCATATAAAGTAAAAATATTTTATGTAATATTAAGAATATACGATTCAACAGGATTAATCATCACTGTTTCTCACAATGGTTCACACTACTATCTTGAAAGAAACTCTCCATTAGATTATGGATTCAGAATAGAACACAACCCATCCCAAATAGTCTTTTTAATTAATAGAATATTAATGGTTTTAAAAGGCAAACATTTTTTTCTATTAGTACACTCAACATGGAAAAAAAAGCAGTTTTGTCTATCAATACACTGAACTTCTCAAAAGGTATTAGTGGTAAACCTACACTCACTGTCCACTTTAAAAGGAACACCCATACACCTGCTGTTTTATGCCGTTATCTAATCAGCCAATTATGTGACAGCAGCATAGCGCATCAAATCATGCAGATACAAATCAGGAGCTTCAGTTAAACGTTCACTTCAAACGTCAGAATAGGAAAAATTGTGATCCCACAGTGAAGTGTGACTTTCTTTCACTGTGGCATGGGTGTTGGTTTGAGCCAGATGAACTGGTTTGAGAATTTCAGAAACTGCTGATCCTGGGGGTTTTCACACACAACAGTCTCTAGAGTTTATACGTGGTATGAATGGTGCGAAAAACAAAAAAACAAAACCGCGCGTACGACAGTTCTGTGGGTGGAAATGCCTTGTGGATAAGAGAAGTCAGAGGAAAATGGCCAGATTGGTTTGAGCTGCCAGGAAGGACATAGTAACTCCAAGAAGAAGAAGCCTTTTTCACATGCACACTCAAGCACAGTGAAATTCATCCTCTGCATTTAACCCATCTGAAGCAGTGAATACACACACATACCCAGAATAGCGGGTAGCCATACTACAGCGCTTGGGGAGCAGTTAGGGGTTAAGTACCTTGCTCAAGGACACTTCAGTCCAAGGCCGCCCCATGTTAACCTAACTGCATGTCTTTGGACTGTGGGGGAAACCGGAGCACCCGGAGGAAACCCACGCAGACACGGGGAGAACATCCAAACTCCACAGAGCACCCCCCCCCATTAGCCACTGGGCTCAAACGCAGAACCTTCTTGCTGTGAGGCGACAGTGGTAACCACTATAAGGGCAGCATGGTGGTGTAATCACTCTTTATAACTGTGGTGAGCAGAAAAGCATCTCAGCATGCACAACATATCAAACCTTGAGGAGGGTGAGCTACAACAGCAGAAGTTGAAGTTTAAAGGGAACAAAAATAAATAAATAAATAAACACCCACCTGGTCTTTTTCCAGTCTTCACTGGTCTAGTGTGGGTCAAGTCTGTGATAAACTCAGATTCTTGTTTTTGGCTGATAGGAGTTGAACCTGTTGTGGTCCACCTCAAGGTTTGATGATGTGCATTCTGAGATACTTTTCTGTTCACCACGATTGAAAAGTGTGATTATTTGAGTTACTATAGACTTCTTGTCAGCTCAAGTCATTCAGGTGATTCTCTTCTGATCTCTCTCATCAACCAGAAGTGTCAGCCCGCAGAGCCTCGTCTCACATGATGTTTTTTTGTTTTTCACACCATTCGGTGTAAACTCTATACTAGAGACTGCTGTGTGTGAAAATCCCAGGTGATCAGCAGTTTCTGAAATACTCTAACCAACCTATCTGGCACCAACATCTTTGCCAAAGTTAAGATCACACTTTTTCCCTATACTGGTGTTTGATGTGAAGCTGTTACTGCACGATTTTATATGCATTGTGATGCTGCCACATGTTGGGCTGATTGGATAACTGTATAAGCGAGCAGGAGTACAGCTATTTGTGGACAGTGGAAGGTGAGTGCATATCATTTTATACAGAAGTAATGCATTGCAACTGAACAAAATGCATACTACAGGTATCAGAAAGCACTTTTACATAAGAATGTACAGGGGTGCATACACACGGGAGCTTTTACAGAATAGCTGTGTAAAAAATAATTCTAACATCACTGTCGCCAACTTACAAACTGGCTTAAGGAATATCGTAAATGATAACCAAACATTTAATATATCTGTAATTATTTACACACACATACTCCTTACACAAACCCAAGAAGTACATCTTCAACATGTTACTTAAGGATGAAATTCCAACCCTAGGGGGCCAATTCATTGCAGTTGAGTGCTGCTCTTACTTTAATATATGCATCAAGCTGTTTATGATGTAAACAGAGTGTGCTGAAGAAGGGCAAACTCTATAATACGGCCCTCCAGAACAGTTTGACACGTCTGATAGAAATCACTGAACTTTAAATGAACATGAATTCTAACTTAAGCATGCATACACTAGCTCATCGGTTTCTTCAGACAGCAGGCTCCACCTCTGGAATCAGAAGGTTATGTTTCACTTTATTCACCTCAGTCATGTTGAAGCCCAGTAGTACTACAGTTCGCCTCTTCTGGATTGTTTTCATGCATCTGCTCCGTTTCATACCGAAGTGATGAAGCACATCAGTCTTGTTCAACCACAGACGGGCAGCGAGAGTTAGCATCTCCATTTTTGATGGGTAGGGCTTATTGTGAAAGTACTTTGTGAGGAACTCTTTCCTGTCCTCAAACGATTGCATCTCCAATCCTGCTGGGTCCAGGACAAGCTCGACTGGGGCACAAGGCTCGTTCTTGTAGGCCTTGATGCTTCTGTTGGAGTTTCTCTCAGCAGTGGACTCCCTCTTGGTCTTTTCTTTGGCAGTTTGTTTCTCTTCTGCATTCAATATGATGTGTGGCTGGAAACTCTGCTGGACAGAATTTACCATATCACCATTGACGTGTGCGTATGTGTCCGGATTCAGCCGCTTCTCTGCTTCCTTGATGCTCTTGGGAGCACAACGACAGCGCTGTACATGAACAGAAATGGTTTTGGGGGTCGACTTTTCAGAATACACCCCAAAGCAGTAGATACACTTGAAGGCAGGAGATTTCAGTATGGCATGGATGGTGGGCACAATATGGTGTATTGTTTTTAAATGGTGCTCATAGTCCTCCAAAGTCTGCAGCTTCATCTGGCAGAATGGACATACTGTAGTTATGGTTCTCAGTGTGGGTGGGTAGACAGCCTTCGCAGAGTCTGGGTACATCTTGATGTAGATTTTCTCTTGAGCACTAGTGACCAGCACAAGGTTCAGCTCTCGGTTATCCAGCAGGTCTTTGGGCACGTCTGTGTTCAAACTGAAGGTGGAAAATTCAATATTGCCTTCATCATCGCAGTCAAGTTTGTACTCTCCTTTGATGAAGTCTCGGTTTTTCTTTATTTTCAAGTTGTGTTCTTTGTTTGAGTGCTCCATGATCTGCTTGAAGGAGTAGAACATCAGAGGGCAAAACAGGCACCTCAAACCATGCAACAAATGCTGAAAGATCCACTGCTCAGTCAACAAAACCTTGCACCGTGTGCATTTTACAGTATCGTCGTTCTGTTTCTTTAGGAATGGTGCAAAGACTGCCAATTTGTTTGGTCGATTTTTTTTACGTGACATTTCTGTCAGGCCTGAAGATGCTGGTTTAGCAGGCTGAACTGCAGCCTTTGATAGACTGATTACTGAGGACTGAGGCCCATTCGGTGTCATGACTATTGGTGTGCGACCGACAACTTGACTAGCGCTAGGCTGGCTAGATACTGTGTTAACTTGAACAGGAGCCAAAGTGTACGTTGGGACGCCATTCACTTTGTTGCCTGTAGGAATGAGTCGGACAGACTGAGAGGCTATCATTGGCTGTCTTGGAGTAGGTTGGTTTAGCTGTAGCCGGTGAGTATAAAGCACAGGTGGACGTACACCGGTTTTGCCTGGGAGGTTGACCTGAACTGCTGGTGGTAGAAGCATCTGTTGGGCTGACTGAGGCTGCGAAAGCCTAGGCACCGTCATGGCCACTGGTACCTGTTTAGAAGCATTCTGCATATTTGGCATCACCATATTTATAGATTTAACGAGCGAGGAGGAAGACATGGTAGTCAAACCTTGATGGATCCCACTAGAGGCCTGCTGTTGTAGTAAAGCTGGAGTCTGGGAGGAGAGGTAGACCTGCCTCCCTCCAGCAGAGCACAGAAGGCTTGTTGGGTTGGTTGGCCCTGCCATTAGCATCGTGCCATTAGATTTAGCTACCGAATGTCCTTTCATTTGCTTGGCGTGTTGCTCAAAGTTGGATCCTGTGAGCATACTTAAATTTTTAACCTGATTCAAATTTGGCGCAAGGTTCAGCATGTTCACCCGGCCAGCATTTTGACCAGAGACGGTCTTTTCACTGATAAACGGCATAATATGCCAGTGGAGATCCTTATGCTTATCCGAGCTCAAAATGTGATACAGGAGATGTTCTATGGTCTCTGCTGGCAATTTACACTCCTTGCAGTAATACTTAGAATTCAGAACTCTGGCACTTTTGTTTTTACCATCTGTGTTTTGGACACTTTCCAACCTGTGCCCAAAGTAACGGTTCAACAATGTAGCATAATGGTTCACCAAAACATGTTTCTTCATCACATAAAGTAAAGAGTCAGCGTAGCCACAGTTCACACACATGTATCTATCATCTGCCAGGTTAGAAGAAGAAGGTTTCTTAGGTGGCTGAATAACCGACAGGGACGGTGTGGATGCTGCTTTTGGAGGTGCCGGGTGAAAATACTTGAGATGCTGATTTGTGGTTTCTGGGCGGCCGACAAAAGGACAGTTGGGGCAGGCTAAAAGTGCCGCGAGGTCTAGTTCCTCCCTATGACATCGCATTATGTGACTTCTGAAGGTGTGAAAAGACCGTGTGAAAAACCAACACAGGTTGCAGCACAGCGATTCCGTCCGGTATTTCCACTTAGTGAAGAAAAAAAAAAGCAGCAACAGTAATTTCCATGTTAAAATGATGCAACACTGAATCGTTCAAGCAGTTAACACTGACCAAATTTTCATTTCAAGATGCTCTGATGAAGACCAAGTTACTAGCTCGTTCAGTTTTCAATGTAATGCATCATTCATTTTTTCAGGGAATACAAATGACCTCACTAATTTACTACAGCTGCGAAGATTAAGTAACAAAATTACTGATGCAAATCATAATTTAAAACAAGTTAGTACGATGATAAAACACCATTAAAATATCAGGGTGCCCAGTTTAAAGAAATTTACTTCTCAATTACCAGTGTGAGATTTTAAATTATTTTGACTTGCATAAGAACCTGGTGTTTGTAATTCTGCACACATTTTGTGAACATTTATGAACATGTCTTAGTTTGGTATTGGTTAATGCAAAGCATGTTTTCAGTGGTACAGTACAATTTGGAGTGAATAAAATGGGCCACATTATTTAAAAATAGCTTTAATACGTTTGTTTTTTTTTAAATAGAGTTAGAAGACTGTCTGTTGCTCACTTGATGATGCGACATCCATAACTAGGTAGCTTATTAATCAAATTCAAATATTTGTTTAAAGACTAATTGTACTTAAAGCAGATACGCAGAACCTTTATTTTTAAATACATTTCTGACTGGATAGTATCTCCATCCTTGACTTTGTATGCTGCATAAATGGGAATAAAAAAATATATATTTTTGAGAGTTAAAATTGACCGTAAAGTTGGCATTTGAGCTGCCCCGCTGAGCTAGTCGGTCCTGAGTGCATAACGTCACTGCGGTAACCGGTTTTAAGGCCGAGGCCTTTTACAGCTATAGAACAAAGTCATATAAATAAAAATTTATGGTGAAAGTAAGAAATACCATTACCGACTTGCTCAATTAAGACTGATTTGACTTCATTGATTGTGGGTTGACTCTCATTAAAACAGGATAGGTGTTATAACTATATGCAACATACATGTACACGCATGCATTTTCACTGATAAAAAATAAAAGGCTAATTAAATAGTCAGATGAACTGAGACAATCACATTCTGAAGCAAATTAAATAATCTTATACCGGTAACTTGAACACACAATACAAGTTACACGTCTTAATCTAAATGCAGGTAAACAACGTATTGTTTTGTTGTTTTTTTTTTATCCAAATGAGAGTCGGACCTTACCCGTCTGTGTCCTCGCTTCTTGAAGGCCGACCTTGTGGCCAACTGTTTTGAAACAATCTGACTTTCAGTTGTTCGTTCGGTTCTCCGTTCATTCACTTCTTCCACGTAAGGGCGAGATGGCAGCAATATCCAGTAATATCCAGTTTAGAAATAAGATGACTGTTACACTCATTCTCTCCATACTGTGTATTCTGCCATTACTGCTCGACTCAGGCAATTACTAAACCCGGGACGGAACGGGATGTCGCTGGTTTTAGCAGCAACCGCAGGGAGGTCACTACCCGAGCGATATGTCCCGTCCCGGGTTTTAGCAACAACCCTCGGCTCATGCTCCAGGAGGACTGGTGCAACTGAACTCACTTTAAAAAAATAAAACAAATACTTTCCTTTTCTTGTTTTATTTTTCTTTAATTATTGATACTGCACCCTCTTTCAATATGGGCTTATAGCCAACACTCCTCAACAGATCAGAAGTTTCATACGAGTCTTCAGTAAAATGTACAGAGCAGAGAGACCACTTCATAGGTGCCCAAGTTATCCGTGAACTTCTCGCAAAACATGTCCAAATCTTTGCAGTTTGAACATTCTTGGGCCATGAATGCAACTATAAATCCACCTTCTGTCGTGCTGCTGCACCAACCAAAAACACAGCTACGTGGCATGGCGATACATTAGCTCAAAATGGAGGATCAGAGTTGCAGTCAGCTCTGTTTTTTAGTATAGCGGAAATGCCGATGAGACCGATAGACTTCCTGTTGTGACCAGGGCTTTGAACCGGTTCAAGGAACGAAAACGAAAACCGGGAACTTTTTCTATTTCACATGGAACAGAAACGAAACCAGAAACTTTATTATTTTTTATGTTCCGGAACAGAAACGCTTATTAAAAATAATGGTAACCGGTTAATACCGGTTTTTATTTCGTTCCTCAAAGTTTCCGTAGCCTACAAATAAAAAAGCCATGAGTGTCTGAGCAAAGAAGAGCCTGAACGTTGCGACCTCCCTATTGGCTGTTTGTAAAAATGTATCAGTTGTTGCCCTTCCCACGGGAATCATTGCGGGCTCGAGAGACGAGACCTGACGAGTTAGTTCGTTGGTAGCAGAACAAAATGTCTGGACACAAATCGGGTTTTCAGAAAAGGAAAGAAAATAAACGGAGGGTCGAAAATACAAAAAAGGAGGCAGAAAATGCAAAACGAGTTTTAAGGTAGGACAAATGGTTACTTTTCTGAGGCAGCCCGCCGTGGCTGCAGGCTTTCAGTTGTGTCATAGAATGGTTACTTTTCTGAGGCAGCCCGCCGTGGCTGCCTGCAGGCTTATTTATTATAGCCCATTTAGTTAAAATAGTTGATATAAAATGTTTATAGTTATAGTTATGTGATGGTTGTCCTGATTTAGACTGGTGTTTTTTTTTTTTTGGGGGGGGGGGGTTGCGCGATGTTGCACCCGGGTCCAGATTAGGGCAGAACCGGCCCTGGCTACATTTCAGGTGTAGTTTGTTTTATGTATGTATGTACTTGCATAGATGTGTACTTGGTCTTCCAATATGGTGCCTAACAAAATCCCGCGGCGCGGTGACATCATGCGGTAGCCCTCTATAGGGCCTGACTAGCCTTTGGTAACACACTAAACGAATTATCTTTCATTTTTGGCACTTTTTCTGTTTGTGTAGATGGGAAGACATACTGAGAATCCAAATCGCCAACATTTGAAATAATAATTGTTTTGAATTATTTCTTGTCTTATTTAATGAAGGTTGTAATAGAATTAGCCTACATTTGGCTTAAGCTGGATGAGACAGAGACATAATTTTATCGCCATTTGTGAAACAGCTGACAGGGAACGTAATTAACCGTTCCGGGAACGAAATTTTTTTGTTCTAACCGGTTCGGGAACGTCTATTTAATGGTGGAACCCAAAACCGGAAACGTTAAAATTCCGTTTCTGTTCGGAACGAACCAATAGGAAAAAAATTCTGGTTCAAAGCCCTGGTTGTGACGTTACGGATGTCAAGGTCATTCACTCAGACCGCTACCTATATAAATCACTTTAATCGTAAAAATTACAATATTAGATTTATTGTTGGTGCTTAAAACTATTCCTGTGCCATTCTTGAGGTCTCAAGGCATTTATAAACGAAAGTAAGGCCATGATTCTGCGTATATGCTTTAAATGTACTTCAGACTCATGCCAATAATGACCATGAAAATAATAATTAAAAATTAATTACAGCCCTACAGTTTATTGAACCGACATTCAATATGCCATCCTATTTGAAAAGGTTATTTGATCAGGACCCACAATTGAGGGCATTGCTCAGCTGAATACGCATCGCAGGACAGTGAACAACAATGCACGCTTACCTTTTTTCTCCTCTTGCCAACAGGAGTAAAATCGCTCCATTCTGTGTTGTTGAAACTTGCCTCGCCAGCATCAAAAGGTCTGTACTCCTGTTCACAATGATTAAATAAGAGTAAAGCCCAAGAGAAAGTTTTGATCTCAAGTATCCTTGACTTTTCTCCTGAACCCTTACCTCTATCAAGTCCTGACAATTCTGCAGTGCAATGTCGCACAGAATACTCTTCACTCTTTTTCGTGATCTTCTCAGTCTTGACAAATCATTCACTGGTACTTGATACATTTTGTTGGTGGCCCTGCAAGGTACAGAACAAGCAATCATTAACGCCTCTATCCTCAATTCATTAGAGTAGGGGTTCTCAAAATAGGGTCCATGAAGCATAGCCATTACCTTTTTTTAAACACTGGTGGAAATTACCTTGTCAAATTTATTATATTTAGGGGTCCAAGCACCAAAATCAACTCAGACCTAACGTCTTCAATCATACCCCTTTTTGACCAACAGGGAATGGGTACTTGAACCAGTTCCATTCAGGATTCTTTGAACCTTGGTGCCAGCTAATGAACCGGCCCACGTTTTCACCAGTTTTGAGTGAAACTCTTGTAATCAGGGAATTGTTATGAATGAAGGGCGTTGCACAACACACAATGGCAGTAAACAGTACTAGCAAGATGCACTGATTACCTGCGAAATTTTTTCTGTTAGTGAAGATATTTGTTTTCAACTCCATTTTTTTCTGAAGATGTGTCCTTTTCTGTTGCGTTCTCCATTGCTGTGCTCATCTTCCTCTCCAAACTAATGACATGCCCATTGATGTCGTCATGATTCGTGCTGGAAAAATCCAGTTCCAGGTGGGAATCAAGTTTTCAAGGTTCCGAACAAATTTATTTTTGGTTGAAATACTCTAAATGGTTCAAAATTTGGTGCATGAATCAGAACGGAACCCGTTCCCTGTTGGTCAAAAAGGGGTAAATGTGGGGTCCATGAAGTATAGCCAGGGGGTCCATTACTTTTTTTTTCTTTTTTAAACTGGTGGAAGTCACATTATGAAGGTCACATGATCAAAGTTCTATTTAGGGGTCCAAGCACTTTTCACTCTTCTTCTTTTGACTGATCACGTTCGGGGTCACCAGAGAGGCTCATCCTTCCGAATTTTGTATGATTCGAGGCGGCACAGTGTCACCTCACAGCAAAAGGGTTCTGGGTTCAAACTTCACGGCCGACAAGGGGCCTTTTTGTGTGGAGTTTGCGTGTTCTCCCCGTGTCTGCATGGGTTTCTTCTGGGTGCTCCGGTTTCCCTCCCACAGTCCAAAGACATGCAGTTAGGCTAACTGGCTACTTTAAATTATCCATTGATCAAGCTTGGAGAGGGATGGGCTCTGCCAAGTTTAAATGCCCTAGACACACCCATGATGGTGCCCCTATGGCCTTTGCTCGCTATGGGAAATTAGAAGATGTTTGATTTGGCCTGGATGCAATTTTTTCCAATCTATCTGGGCTTCGGACCGGCACTCTGGAAACTCCTAGCTATAACAAGCCTAACGTGTTGTTCTTCATCCTATTGCCAGGTTGGGTCCACATGATCCACGTCATATTAATTAACTGGAGCACAGTTTTATGCCAGATGCCCTTCCTGCTGTTGTTTCTGGGTTTGGGAAACAACCATATGGGCAATTCAGAGTAACCAATTAGCCAAACTGCATGCCTTTCAACTGTGGGAGGAAATCCATGCAGACTCCACACAGAAAGGCCCCTGTCAGCCACTGGGCTTGAACCCAGAACCTTCTTGCTGTGAGGTGACAGTGCTAACCATAACGCAGTCTATGAGTGGAAATTTCCAGAATAGAAAAGTCTACAGCTGCAAAGAAAAACATCATGAACAATACATGACAATTTTCATGAAATAAATCTATAGGGGTTGTTTTACAATCAGGGTACGCAAGCTAAAAATCACATTTAACACTTATCTTCAATCTCAAAAGGCTTGACTAAATAAACTTGGTTGTTTATTGTAGCCCTGTGATAGCTCTATTTACCATGCAAAAAAAAATTTGGTGATAACGTTATTTTTGGTGAATGTATGGCAATATGTGTCACATTTAGCAAAATTACTCGTGTCATTTAGAAAAAGTGCTTTTTTGACCACAGGTAGCTCCAAAAGGGATGCACTTAAATCATTCTTTATACCATAAAACAAATATTTGGTTCCATATCACTGGAAACATACTTAAGTTTTAATGTTGAATGCCAGTAAGTTTTCAGACTACTTTGATCAAATTAGTATGTACTTGTGTCAAAAAAAGTCCTCTCCGAGACAGCTAATTTTTCAATATAAAATAACGTATCTAAAATGATTATTTTCATCCTAAAATGTGGTCAAGATATTGGGACATAAATATTAGAGACGACAAAGCGTACAGCCTTGTATTTAAAAGCACTATGGAAATAGTGGATTCTGAATTGTCAAAAAAAAAATGTCCTCTCCGAGAATCACTTCATTTGTTTCTCCCATCTTATAGCAGATTACACAAAACTACCATACACATACGCTACCGTTCAAAAGTTTGGGGTCACTTTGAAATTTCCTTATTTTTGAAAGAAAAGCACTGTTCTTTTCAATGAAGATCACTTTAAACTAATCAGAAATACACTCTATACATTGCTAATGTGGTAAATGACTATTCTAGCTGCAAATGTCTGGTTTTTGGTGCAATATCTACATAGGTGTATAGAGGCCCATTTCCAGCAACTATCACTCCAGTGTTCTAATGGTACAATGTGTTTGCTCATTGCCTCAGAAGGCTAATGGATGATTAGAAAACCCTTGTACAATCATGTTAGCACAGCTGAAAACAGTTTAGCTCTTTAGAGAAGCTATAAAACTGACCTTCCTGTGAGCAGATTGAGTTTCTGGAGCATCACATTTGTGGGGTCGATTAAATGCTCAAAATGGCCAGAAAAATGTCTTGACTATATTTTCTATTCATTTTACAACTTATGGTGGTAAATAAAAGTGTGACTTTCCATGGAAAACACAAAATTGTCTGGGTGACCCCAAACTTTTGAACGGTAGTGTATGTCAAAAAAATTACCTGAAATCTGTCTTGTCCTTCACTTAAAAACTGGTACAAGAACCAGTTTGAATTTTGGACCCCTGTGACACAAACTTTGTACCCTGATTGTAAAACAACCCTAAAATCAGAGACGTAGTGCTGTGGGTATAAATATTAAACTGGTTTTCGACATACATAAAAGGTGAATGTGATGTTGGCTAGTTTTTGCTTGGGTGAAAATGTGTCATCAAAATGATGTCGACTCCATGGAGTACAGGAGCTATGATATAGTTACAATAATGATAATAAAACTATAATAATGAATGGAGTCCATGAGCTCCTTGTCGTTAGCTGGTCAAGTCCCAGCAGCTGGGTGAGGGGCCTGCTGTGAATGAGGGCTGCTGTGAAGTTGATGCGCCGCTTTCAGTCCAACACACTGACTGGAGAAAACACTACACATTTGTGGTGCTACACTGACACTGAGCATTGTGTAAAATGACACACTGCCGCCGTGTGCAACCGGGCGGTGTGCGTGTGTGTGTGTGTGAGAGAGAGAGAGAGAGAGAGAGAGAGAGTCTGTCTCTCTACCTTCAGCGTCCGCTCAGGAGGAAGGCGGTCGAGTTTGATGCTTTTCGGCTGCGTGTGTCGTCTTCCGGCGTCACCGAGAGGCGCGCGCGCAGTATGATGTTTATAAAACCACGCCGTCCACAGATTCACGTCTCCACGCCGCGTGGATTATTTGTGATTACTGTTTCTATTATTTTTACGCTTTTGTTTCCACCTTAATGCAACACTAGTCCGCTCTTTCTGGAAAACATGGCGCACAGGAAGACGGGAAGTGACGTAGGCAATTTGCGGATGGGATGGCACAGTGAAAAAGTCCTTAGATAAAAAAGTAGGCGTGGTCAAACTCGAAACGTCACATTTGAGTGGCGTTTATGATTTGAGTTGATGGGGAATGAGCACCTTTTCAACTTACCTGGTTACTCACCTGTAGCCAGACCTTCATTATCCATGGTGTCACAATCAGATGATTACTCATGTCATGTAACACATTAATAACTAAAGTCTTGCTCACCTCATCACTGGCCCTTGGTGTAATTCTGTCAGATTAGCATAACATCATGATGCTAAACTCATATACACTACCGTTCAAAAGTTTGGGGTCACCCAGATAATTTTGTGTTTTCCATGAAAAGTCACACTTTTATTTACCACCATAAGTTGTAAAATGAATAGAAAATATAGTCAAGACATTTTTCTGGCCATTTCGAGCATTTAATCGACCCCACAAATGTGATGCTCCAGAAACTCAATCTGCTCAAAGGAAGGTCAGTTTTATAGCTTCTCTAAAGAGCTAAACTGTTTTCAGCTGTGCTAACATGATTGTACAAGGGTTTTCTAATCATCCATTAGCCTTCTGAGGCAATGAGCAAACACATTGTACCATTAGAACACTGGAGTGATAGTTGCTGGAAATGGGCCTCTATACACCTATGTAGATATTGCACCAAAAACCAGACATTTAGTAGAATTTAGCTAGAATAGTCATTTACCACATTAGCAATGTATAGAGTGCATTTCTGATTAGTTTAAAGTGATCTTCATTGAAAAGAACAGTGCTTTTCTTTCAAAAATAAGGAAATTTCAAAGTGACCCCAAACTTTTGAACGGTAGTATAAGTATAATACGTCCCATGATAAACTCCGAACACGACTAAACCAGAAGCCTAGCTTTTTACATTGAGTTGTGTCAGGTTCCACTCCGGTCATCCAACAAGAAGAATCTGATGGGTCCTATCATATAATTTATCCAGTTTCTGTGAGTCTGTGCCCATGATAGCGTCAGATTCTTGTTCTAGCTTGATAGGAGTGGAACCTGGTGTGGTCTTCTGCTGCTGTAGCTCATTCACCCTCAAGGTTCAGTGTTTTGAGATGCTTTTCTGCTCACCACAGTTGTAAAGAGTAATTACATGAGTTACGACTAAATATCCTTCCTGGCAGCGCAAACCAATCTGGCCATTTTCCTCTGATCTCTATCATCAAGAAGGAGTTTCCACCCACAGAACTGTCGTTCACTCAGTGCCCCCACCCCCACTCTAGAGGCTGTTGTGTGTGAAACCCCCAGGAGATCAGCAGTTTCTTCAATACTCAAACCAGCTCATTTGGTACTAACAACCATATTACAGAGATAACATTTTTTCTCTATTCTGATGGCTGATGTGAAAATTAACTGAAGCTCTTGATTTGTATGCATTGTGCTGCTGCCACGTGATTGGTTGATTGAATAACTGCATAAATGAACAGATGCAAAGTTGTTCCTATTAAAGTGGACGGTGAGTGTATGTTTATACATATATGATTTTACTAGTGGGCGGCACGGTGGCGTAGTGGTTAGCGCTGTCGCCTCACAGCAAGAAGGTCCTGGGTTCGAGCCCCAGGGCCGGTGAGGGCCTTTCTGTGTGGAGTTTGCATGTTCTCCCCGTGTCCGCGTGGGTTTCCTCCGGGTGCTCCGGTTTCCCCCACAGTCCAAAGACATGCAGGTTAGGTTAACTGGTGACTCTAAATTGACCGTAGGTGTGAATGTGAGTGTGAATGGTTGTCTGTGTCTATGTGTTAGCCCTGTGATGACCTGGCGACTTGTCCAGGGTGTACCCTGCCTTTCGCCCGTAGTCAGCTGGGATAGGCTCCAGCTTGCCTGCGACCCTGTAGAAGGATAAAGCGGCTAGAGATAATGAGATGAGATGAGATTTTACTAGTATGGTATGCCCATTTAAAACACTAAAGCTAGAACAATCATGTAATATGATTTTCAATTCAATTCAGTTCATCTCATCTCATCTCATTATCTCTAGCCGCTTTATCCTGTTCTACAGGGTCGCAGGCAAGCTGGAGCCTATCCCAGCTGACTACGGGCGAAAGGCGGGGTACACCCTGGACAAGTCGCCAGGTCATCACAGGGCTGACACATAGACACAGACAACCATTCACACTCACATTCACACCTACGGTCAATTTAGAGTCACCAGTTAACCTAACCTGCATGTCTTTGGACTGTGGGGGAAACCGGAGCACCCGGAGGA
The DNA here is from genome assembly GCF_027579695.1 of Neoarius graeffei. Taxonomy (NCBI): domain Eukaryota; kingdom Metazoa; phylum Chordata; class Actinopteri; order Siluriformes; family Ariidae; genus Neoarius; species Neoarius graeffei. The sequence continues at coordinate 17,319,594 of NC_083573.1, forward strand.
AACCCACGTGGACACGGGGAGAACATGCAAACTCCACACAGAAAGGCCCTCGCCGGCCACAGGGCTCGAACCCAGACCTTCTTGCTGTGAGGCGACAGCGCTAACCACTACACCACTGTGTGGCCCCAGTATAATATGTATTTATCATAAAAATACATGCATGTATTTATTATTTTGAAAACCCACCAGCCGACTGATCTGGCACGCTTTAATTGTGCGACAGTAATGACGTAAATACCAGCGCAACAGACTAGTGTCCTAAAGCATTTTTTCATTTTACCAATGAGCTCACTATATAGTCCTCTATATAGTAATTCCCTATATAGAGAGTAGGGCGTAGTGAATGAGTGAGCGATTTCGGACACAGGGACAGTCTCAATATAGTGGAGCCTGATTGATGACACTGTGCGGTTAGCAGACAGTCAGTTTAGCCTGTTTGTCTCCTCCCTGGCCTTGGTTCTGGATTGTCACTGATTAAATAGGCCTGTTCTGAGACTATAAGCAATGCTGAAAGAAATGAGCACACCATCTTCCTGAGTGGGAGGGAAACTGTCCCACCCTGACAAGCCAGCCTTGCCCTCAAAACTACTCCAATTGTCTATAAAGCTCATATTGTTTTCAGAACACCATCTGGACATCCAGCAGTTCAGTGGCCATAACCTGTTGTGAGCAACAGTTTAATACAGTTGGTTCTAAATTTCAACCTAATTTTCACAATAATTTTCAACTTAATGCAGTTGGTTATATTTCATCTAGCCTATATAAACAAGTACTATAATATATTTTTATTTCACAGTTACATTGCAATTATAACATGCATGTGCGCGCGCACACACACACACACACACACACACACACACACACACACACACACACACACATACATCAGGTGTATCCTTAAGGCAAAGAGCTATGTGTGGCTATTATAAAAGATACAGTATTTATTGGGAATAATTTAGATTAGATATATTGGTATTTACAGTTATTCTATGAAATTAAAATGGATGTCCAGAGTTAATGTGGTATCTATTGTGAAATGATGTATACAATAGGATGGTTTATATTCCATAAAACTGAAAAAAAGTGCCCATAAAGTGCCATAGCAGTACAGATTTAAATAAAGTTAGTATCATACAGTAATAACAGTTCCATCCTCCTCCATGCCCCCTTGAGGTATCATGAGGCGCTGCCGCAGATCTGGGCTTAGTGTGCCCAAGATGTCAAAGGTGCTAAATGTGTTCTGTCTGAATCCTGGGTTGCTCCTATAATGCTTCTGTGAGCTCATTTCTCTCTGCAATGAAATGCTGGACCCAGAATATGCTGTGTAATTGAGGCAGGGCTGTGAGCGGCACAATTCTTGAGAGTTGGGATGGCCAAGTCTGTGACGATTGTGAATGCTAGTTTGAGAAGATGGGGAAGATACTGTAGCACTGTAACACTGGGATGAGGGTTTCACCATTTTCTCCACAACTATGTCTAAATCATCATCACTTACAGAGCTGTTACGTGTCCAAGCATAGGCTCCCATAATCATAGGAAGTCCTGGGTAGCTTATAGAACCCTCATCATCGAGCTGGAAATCTGGGTTAGGGGAGATGATGGGATTTATTATGTTTTTGCTCTGGTTTGCCGGTTTCACAGTGATGATCAGATTGTGACTGTTAGCAATCATCATGTCTGTAACCTGATCCAGGGTCTTACTTATCACCTCAATACCATTTACCTCTAGGATCTGGTCATCAATGGCCAAAAGACCACAGCTCTCAGCCAATCCACCAGGAACCAATCTTGAGATGAAGATTCCTGGAACTTTCTCAAGTCCATGAGGAGTTACATTGATTGTGATTCCATCACGGATGTAGAAACCCAGAGGCCTGTCAGAGCCCTGGTGGTACAGACGAACCCTTCTGTGGCATTCAGGCAAGATATCAACATCAATTATTGAGGAGACTGGACGGAAGTTCTGGGGCACTCCAATCTGAACGTGTCCTCTGCGGCTGACATCAGCACAATCTGTTATGGTGGACTTCTTTGTCCTGGTCACACTGTTGGTACTCATGTGAAACTGGTCCATTTCCTCTGTAAAACACCAATGTTTCAGACAGGTGTGAAATGCCATGATAACAAACCAATATGATAGTTTGCAGTATATTAGGGTATCTCCTTCAAATGTTACATTTACAAAGAGAAAAACATTAAATGACATCACCGCAACAAAACTCCATCCATCCATTATCTGTAGTCGCTTATCCTGTGCAGGGCCACGGGTAAGCTGGAGCCTATCCCAGCTGACTATGGGCGAGAGGCAGGGTACACACTGGACAAGTCGCCAGGTCATTGCAGGGCTGACACATAGAGACAAATAACCATTCACACTCACATTCACAATTTAGAACCCCCAGTTAGCCTAACCTGCATGTCTTTGGATTGTGGGGGAAACTGGAGCAGCCGGAGGAAACCCGCACAGACACAAGGAGAACATGCAAACTCCACATAAAAAGGCCCCCGTTGGCCACTGGGCTCGAACCCAGAAGCTTCTTACTGTGAGGCAACAGTGCTAACCACTACACCACTGTGCCGCCCCCGCAAAAAAAGGGAAAGAATTAAATTCACTTAGTGAATATCTAAAACAATCAACCTACTCTCAGCAGTTAATCAAAGCTACAAATACTATAGAAATATAATTTTGACTGTATATGTTTTTTGAGTGGCCCAGTGTTAAAAGTATTAGCACAGCACACCTGAAAATACTGTGATTTAGGATATCTGTATCTATCCTGGTATTGCATCATATATACTGCAGTATATGAAGTACCATTTATTTATTTATTTACTCAATAATTTATTTTCCTGTTGTGAGGAAGAGCAAGAACAATAAAATACTGGATATAAACACACATAAAGAACAATATGAAGAACACTTCCAGATAACCTTTCAAACTACACATACACTAGTGGAGACTACTATGGTACAGAAATTCAATGCCCCAAAAGTTTGTGGACACCTGATTGTGACACCTATATGTGGGCCTTTCCCAAACTGTTGCAAAGTTGGAAGCACACAATTATCTAGAATGTCTATGTATACTGTCACATTAAACAATTAATATTAAATTATAACATTCCCTTCACTGGAACTAAGGGGCTCATCCCTAACATGTTCCAGCATGACAATGTCCCTGTGCACAAAGGCCATAAAGACATGATTTGTGAAGATTGGTATGGAAGAACTTGAGTGACCTGCAAGGAGCTCTGACCCTAATCCTTTTGAATGCCTTAATGCAGGCGGCACGGTGGTGTAGTGGTTAGCGCTGTCGCCTCACGGCAAGAAGGTCCGGGTTCGAGCCCCGTGGCCGACGAGGGCCTTTCTGTGCGGAGTTTGCATGTTCTCCCTGTGTCCGTGTGGGTTTCCTCCGGGTGCTCCGGTTTCCCCCACAGTCCAAAGACATGCAGGTTAGGTTAACTGGTGACTCTAAATTGACCGTAGGTGTGAATGTGAGTGTGAATGGTTGTCTGTGTCTATGTGTCAGCCCTGTGATGACCTGGCGACTTGTCCAGGGTGTACCCCGCCTTTCGCCCGTAGTCAGCTGGAATAGGCTCCAGCTTGCCTGCGACCCTGTAGAACAGGATAAAGCGGCTAGAGATAATGAGATGAGATGAGGATAAAATGCAAACCAGTCATTCTTGCCTAACATCAGTGCCTGACCTAACTGATGCATTTGTGATTGAATGGGCATATTGAATTTGGGCACAGCTACGCTCCAAAATCTAGTAGAAAGCCTATGGTTTTGGAATGGGATTTTCAACAAGCACATATGAGTCAGGTGTCGACATACTTTTTCTCCTTACAGTGCACTGACAGTATAAGAATGACTACACTGTACATTAAAATCCTCTGTTCAGCATCTTTGTATTAGCAGGACATACTTAATACTTGTATGGTCTTTAGTTTTCAGGGACTGCTTCAAATAAGTGCAAATAAATATGACTGGAAGACTTGGTCATGCAAACAAGTCTATCACAAAACACCACTAAGAAATTACACTTAAGTACACATAATTCCTGTGGAGATAAATTGCTTCCTGTTTCAGACAGAGAGACTGAAACAAAAACACATGGCTTGATGAGCGCTCTGATAAACAGCCATTACATCAAGTAGATAATGGAAAGAAGTAGTTATGGGATACTTTCAATCCAACAAGCAATCTTATATCATACTACATAACAAAACAATGTATATAATTTTTTACCGTAGAATAAAAGAAGAAGTTTAAGTGTCTCTATTTCTTCAAAACATTTTATTGTACATATTTGTGTAAGAGGCGGCATGGTGGTGTAGTGTTTAGCACTGTTGCCTCACAGTAAGAAGGTTCTGGGTTTGAGCCCAGTGGCTGATGGTGGCCTTTCTGTGTGGAGGTTACATGTTCTCCCCGTGTCTACATGGGTTTCCTCTGGGTGTTCCGTTTTCCCCCACAGTCCAAAGACATGCAGGTTAAGTTAATTTGATGGCTCTAAATTGACCGTGGGTGTGACTGTTAATGGTTGTTTGTCTCCATGTGTCAGTCCTGCAATGACCTGGTGACTTGTCCAGAGTGTAGCCCATAGTCAGCTGGGATAGGCTCCAGCTTGCCTGCGACCCTGTAGATCAGGATAAGGCGGCTAGAGATGATGGGATGAGATGCGATATTTGACATGGCAGAGGTTTTTACACCATATGACGCAACTCTCCCCAATCTATCCGGGCTTGGGACTGGCTTGTACAATCCAGTGGCTGGGTATTTTTTTTAAACCTAATTTGCATATCTTTGAACTGTGGGAGGAAACCAGTGCATCTGGAGGAAACCCACGCAGACACAAGAAGAACATGCAAACTCCACACAGAAAGGCCCCCGTCGGCCGTGAGGTTCGAATCCGGAACCTTCTTGTAGCAGTGCTAACCACTTCTTGCAGCAGTGCTAACCACTACACCACCGTGTTATTTAAACAGTACATTCATCCAATATTGTAAGAATTTAGTAAACACTGAAAGCATTAAATGAAGATTTTGGTGTCTACTTATAGCTTCTTTTACACTACATAATAAATTGATAGTAAAAATACAGTATGATTAGTTTGTCACGGGAAAGCAAATACTACTTATCTAATACTACGTAATACTAAAGTAGACTAAAATGGCGTATAATAACATTATTATTATTATTATTATTATTATTATTATTATTATTATTATTATGTGAGATATATTCTTATATAGCCCATATTCTCTTAAAATCTGTATCCATGATGTGAAATGTACAGAGGCAGCAGTAAATATGTTCCGTCCCCATGTTCCCCTTTTTAGACCAAATGTGACACTATACCTTGCAAATGGATGAAGATGCGCAGTAGTGTCTGTGTAGTAGACACTGCTTTACAGAAATTGTCATCATTATTTATTGGCAGTAAGTCTCCATGAATGTCTGCATAGCTGATGTAGATTTCTGTAGGAAATAGGTGGTGTAGATTCAGGATAAACTGCCAAAAGTCCTGAAACACACCAGGCTCATAGCGATCCAGAGAAAATCTCCTAAACTCTGCACCAAACTTCATAAAAAAAAGAAAAAAATGAAAAAAATATATAATGAGTATTACAGCAAAGTGTTATGCCACTGTCCAATTGGACACAAATGAAAACTAGTAAAGTGAATGAAAATGTATTAATTCACAAGTTAATGTGTCGCTGAATAGGATCTAAATGATGATACTGCTTGTTTGAGTACTAAAACTTTAAGGTCTATACCTAGTTTTGACATTTTGACAATTATTTATGCGCAAGCAATGACTGGAATATAAATTTACATTTCTGTTAGCAAAGTAACTAAGGTTATGAAAGGAAATTCCAGGAAATCTCAAACCAAAACATATGATCAGCAATCTTTAAATTGCTATTTTAAACTGACAAGCATGTTTTATAAATGTATTAGTACTGATGAATTATAATGAACTACGCATAAGTAAATTAATCTACCAATCGACTAGCATTAACTTACTTTGCTTTTCACTTCAACGACTGTGCGGCAACGCCAAGCTGATGATTTGCACAAACTTCGGATCATTTTCCTTTTACAATCAGGTCCTGTAGAGTTTTGTTCTATGACTGTATCCAGAAAATGCCTACAATCCAGGATACAGGAAAACCAGCACTGATAGTTGTCTAATGCACTGAGGAGGGGTGTGCAAATGACTGTGACGACATCATTTCCGATGGGAATTAAGCTTTGACCTTCAAAATTGTTGAGTGTAATTTTCTTCCAGTGTAAGATCTCTTCTAAAAGCAAGCCTACAAAAATGGAGGAAGTAGGCAAATAAGCACTTAAGCACTGAGATTATCTGAGATTCATGTTCTGGGAAACCTGAAATGTGTTTTCCAGTTTTCTAGTCATGCAAAATGTGAAAATGAATCAAAGCTCCTAGAAATAATAGTAGGATTCTGGAAAATTGGCTTATAAACCACTAAGATTCTTTGTATTTTCTCTCTTGACTACTGTCCTGAGAATAGTATATCACATAAATAATATCTGGCCAGCACTGGACCTATGGTAGCCCCTTTTCATGGATGGGGATAAGGGGACTGACAAACTGTTCATAGCAACAGATGGGCTACAGTCAATTTACAGTGGTGCTTGAAAGTTTGTGAACCCTTTAGAATTTTCTTTATTTCTGCATAAATATGACCTAAAACATCATCAGATTTTCACACAAGTCCTAAAAGTAGATAAAGAAAACCCAGTTAAACAAATGAGACAAAATATTATACTTGGTCATTTATTTATTGAGGAAAATGATCCAATACATATCTGTGAGTGGCAAAAGTATGGAAACCTTTGCTTTCAGTATCTGGTGTGACCCCCTTGTGCAGCAATAACTGCAACTAAACGTTTCCAGTAACTGTTGATCCTGCACACCGGCTTGGAGGAATTTTAGCCCATTCCTCTGTACAGAACAGCTACAACTCTGGGATGTTGGTGGGTTTCCTCACATGAGCTGCTCGCTTCAGGTCCTTCCACAACGTTTCGACTGGATCAAGGTCAGAACTTTGACTTGGCCATTCCAAAACATTAATTTTATTCTTCTTTAACCATTCTTTGGTAGAACGACTTGTGTGCTTAGGGTCGTTGTCTTGCTGCATGACCCACCTTCTCTTGAGATTCAGTTCATGGACAGATGTCCTGACATTTTCCTTTAGAATTCACTGGTATAATTCAGAATTAATTGTTCCATCAATGATGGCAAGCCGTCCTGGCCCAGATGCAACAAAACAGGCCCAAACCATGATACTACCACCACCATATTTCACAGATGGGATAAGGTTCTTATGCTGGAATGCAGTGTTTTCCTTTCTCCAAACATAATGCTTCTCATTTAAACCAAAAAGTTCTATTTTGGTCTCATCCGTCCACAAAACATTTTTCCAATAGCCTTCTGGCTTGTCCACGTGATCTTTAGCAAACTGCAGATGAGCAGCAATGTTCTTCTTGGAAAGCAGTACCTTTCTCCTTGCAACCCTGCCAAGCACACCATTGTTGTTCAGTGTTCTCCTGATGGTCGACTCATGAACATTAACATTAACCAATGTGAGAGAGGCCTTCAGTTGCTTAGAAGTTACCCTGGGGTCCTTTGTGACCTCGCTGACTATTACATGTCTTGCTCTTGGAGTGATCTTTGTTGGTCGACCACTCCTGGGGAAGGTAACAATGGTCTTGAATTTCCTCCATTTGTACTCAATCTGTCTGACTGTGGATTGGTGGAGTCCAAACTCTTTAGAGATGGTTTTGTAGGCTTTTCCAGCCTGATGAGCATCAACAATGCTTTTTCTGAGGTCCTCAGAAATCTCCTTTGTTTGTGCCATGATACACTTCCACAAACATGAGTTGTGAAGATCAGACTTTGATAGATCCCTGTTCTTTAAATAAAACAGGGTGTCCACTCACACCTGACTCTAATTTCACCTTCAAATTAACTGCTAATCCTAGAGGTTCACATACTTTTGTCACTCACAGATATGTAATATTGGATCATTTTCCTCAGTAAATAAATGACCAAGTATAATATTTTTGTCTCATTTGTTTAACGGGGTTCTCTTTATCTACTTTTAGGACTCGTGTGAAAATCTGATGACGTTTTAGGTCATATTTATGCAGAAATATAGAAAATTCTAAAGGGGTTCACAAACTTTCAAGCACCACTGTACATGATCCTATGATCATCGGAAGAAAACTGAAATACTGTCAGGTTAGTTAACTGTCAAAATATGTGTACAGGAATTACATTGGCTTGCTACTTCAACAATACCTCAAAATCTCAGACATGCCTTCTGTTTCAGATTTCCAGTTATACCTAATGGAAGATTTATACAAAAAATGAAAGTACATGAAAAATTCATTTAAATAAAATGGTAACAAGTTTCCTTTTCTATATTGTCATTCTTTTTCTATTGTTCTGCTTGAGTGGTGTTGGAAGCTGGGAGTTTCCATCAGATCACTGTCAATCAAGTGCACTTAAGTCATTTGAAAAAAAGCATGGAACTGCTTATGAAATGTAACACTTTCATTGAAAGTACTAACAGTGGTGGTTCTGGCTTGTATAGTGCCCTGAGCGAACCCTCCATTCAGCACTTCCTCTTTTTTCCTAAACTGGGCATCTGATGGCTGACCCTAGATGTTTTCTGATCCATTTGTGTTGATTTGGCACTCTAGCAGGCAGCATGGTGGTGTAGCCTCACAGCAAGAAGGTTCTGGGTTCGAGCCCAGTGGCCGACAGGGGCCTTTCTGTGTGGAGTTTGCATGTTCTCCCCATGTCTGCATGGGTTTCCTCTGGGTGCTCTGGCTTCCCCTACAGTCCAAAGACATGCAGGTTAGGTTAATTGGTGGCTCTAAATTGACCGTAGGTGTGAATGTTTTTTTGCATCTGTCAGCCCTGTGATGATCTGGTAACTTGTCCAGGGTATACCCTGCCTCTCACCCATAGTCAGCTGGGATAGGCTCCAGCTTAGGGGTTGAATCAGTGACTAATACTGAACTGCTGGCGTAATAGTGGCTATGACTGACACTGTGGAGGTATCAATGACTCCTTCAGCTGGCGGCCCGCGGGCCACATGCGGCCCGCCTCCTTACTCCGTGTGGCCTGTAGATCATTTATTAATTATTATTAATTATCGGGAAAAAAAATTAACCGCAGCCTTTTTTTTTTACCGTTGTAATTACACTGTTGACCGATAGAGGGCGCTTCCTATGCAAACAATATCGGGGCCCTGGGCCTTACCCCCTTCAGCGAGGAAGAGAGACAAGAGAGCCATGGCTACTAGCAGTGCAAAAAAAAAAAAACTCAATCAAGAAAATCATACCTTTCAGTCAAGATGGGAAGCAGATTATCTCTTCATAGAATTCAAAGGCAAACCCATGTGTCTGGTTTGCTTAGAAACCATAGCAGTCATGAAAGATTTCAACTTAAGGTCACCACTACAACACCTTGCACAAAGTTAAATATGAGAAGTACACTGGAGTTGCAAGGGCCACTGTTGTAGCTGACCTCAAATCAAAAGTAAACCAACAACAGCAACTTTTCACCAGAGCCACAACTACACAGGAATCAGCACTCAAAGCCTCTTATGCTGTTTCACTTGAGCTTGCCAAAGCAAAGAAGCCATTGTCAGATGGGGAAATTGTCAAGGTGTGCGCCATGGAAATGGCCAAAGCTTTTGGTGACGATAACATGGTTAAACACTTTGAAATGGTCTCTTTGTCCTGACGCACAGTGACACACAGAATTTTTGACATTCATGATCATGTCGAAATTAAGCTGAGAAAAGTCATGCATGACTGCAAGTACATCTCCTTGGCTTTGGATGAGAGTACAGATGTGATGGATGTTAGCCAGCTACTGATTTTTACAAGAACTATTGACAGTTCATTTGAAGTGCACGAGGAGCTATTAAAATTGGTTTCTCTGCATGATACGACTAAGGGCACCGATATATTCAACGCCGTTGACAGTGTTGCAAGTGGATATGGTGGCTTTGACAAGCTGTCAACTGTTGTTATGGATGGCGCACCCGCGATGCAGGGAAGACACAGAGGTTTCGCAGGGCTCTGCCCTATAATGCACTGTATCATACATCAGGTGAGTAGCCTCACATTAACTGTGAGATGTAGGCCTGAGTTTGACATGGCAGGACAAAAATATTTTTTTAACATGCCATGCATTTTATCTCTCCAGGAAGCCCTCTGCGCGAAGACACTGAACTTTAATCACATTATGGATTTAGTGACCAAAGTAACAAATCTCATCAGAGGGGGGAACAGGTCCCTTTGTCACAGGAGGTTCATTGCTTTTTTGGATGAAGTGGACGCCGTGTATGGGGATTTACAAATGCACACTGAGATCAGATGGATGAGTCGAGGGAAATGTCTGGAGCGTTTTTTTGCGCTGCGCTCTGAACTACCAGTGTTCTTGGAGAACAGTGTTAGTGGTGATACAAGCGCCTACTGCAGAAAATTCAAAGACACACAGTTTTTTTCCGACATGGCCTTTTTGACAAACATCACCTCGCATCTCAACCACCTTAACACACACTTGCAGGGGAGAGACCAAACTGTTTGCGATCTGTATGCACACAACTGCATTCCAGTGTAAACTCGACCTGTTCATAGAAGGATTTTCTTCCCATCATCCAAATTTGGCACACTTTCCCACTTGTGAGGAGATGCGAAAAGATAACCCCAGGTGCGAGAAACTACTTCAGAAGTATAGGGCCGACATCGAAAAATTACAGGAGCAGTTTAACGATTGTTTCCAAGATTTTCATGTGATGAAACCACGAATTGCGCTATTCACGGACCCCATCTCTGCTGCTGTCAGCGAGCAACCATCAGGACTGCAGCTCGAACTCTGCGAGTTGCAGTCAGATCCGTATTTTCAAGCAAAGCGCAATGAGAGGGGAATTTCATTTTAGAGACTGCTACCAGAGGCACGATTTCCACTCCTCAGAGATTTTGCTCTGTCAATGGCCAGCATATTTGGGAGCACTTACATTTGTGAGAGCAGCTTTTCAACAATGAAGCACATTAAGTCAAAAGAGAGGAACAGACTCACGGATGATACTCTTTTTCATTTGATGTGGATTGGATGCACAAAGATTGACATTGATATCCAGTCTATTGTGCGCCAGCAGGCAAAACCACAAGTATCTCATTAAGTTGCACTTAATGTTGGGCCACTGTTTTTTTAGTTTTGTGCCTCATTGAATGTGAGCCCTTTGCACTTTGTTTCTTTTAAAACAAACTTGTGTTTGTCGTTTAACAAGACAAGAGCATTATGTTAAAAATGCATTTCAGTGTGGAAAATATTAAATAAATGTATGTTGGTTCAATAAACTTACAGACATAAGAATATACAAATATTTTGTTCTTATTTAAAATTCTTTTGTAACCTCTCATATCCGATTAGTTGAAGTGCGCGGTCATGTGGCCCTCTGATGGTGATGATGAAAAATTGTGGCCCTCTTTATCATGCAAGTTTCCCATCCCTGATCAAAGTGACCAGACGTTGTTCATTTTCTCTGTGAGCCAGCGTCTCTTGGCAGCAAGCAGTGGCATGACAGTTGGCAGTGTGTCTTGGGCAGTGAGGGGGTCAGAATAAAGTTGAAATCCGGGCAACTTTTTGGCAATGAGCTATAATGAGGTTTAGCAACAACCAATCAGAATTTAGAAGTGCTCTGCTCTAAAGAATACTACAGAACACAACCGTGTAGCTGTAGTAAATGGTAGAAAGTTCCATTTAATCCATCCCAAGTACAACCCCGATTCCAAAAAAGTTGGGACAAAGTACAAATTGTAAATAAAAACGGAATGCAATGATGTGGAAGTTTCAGAATTCCATGTTTTATTCAGAATAGAACATAGATGACATATCAAATGTTTAAACTGAGAAAATGTATCATTTAAAGAGAAAAATTCGGTGATTTTAAATTTCATGACAACAACACATCTCAAAAAAGTTGGGACAAGGCCATGTTTACCACTGTGAGACATCCCCTTTTCTCTTTACAACAGTCTGTAAACATCTGGGGACTGAGGAGACAAGTTGCTCAAGTTGAGGGATAGGAATGTTAACCCATTCTTGTCTAATGTAGGATTCTAGTTGCTCAACTGTCTTAGGTCTTTTTTGTCGTATCTTCCATTTTATGATACGCCAAATGTTTTCTATGGGTGAAAGATCTGGACTGCAGGCTGGCCAGTTCAGTACCCAGACCCTTCTTCTACGCAGCCATGATGCTGTAATTGATGCAGTATGTGGTTTGGCATTGTCATGTTGGAAAATGCAAGGTCTTCCCTGAAAGAGACGTCGTCTGGATGGGAGCATATGTTGCTCTAGAACCTGGATTATACCTTTCAGGATTGATGGTGTCTTTCCAGATGTGTAAGCTGCCCATGCCACACGCACTGATGCAACCCCATACCATCAGAGATGCAGGCTTCTGAACCGAGTGCTGATAACAACTTGGGCCGTCCTTCTCCTCTTTAGTCCAAATGACATGGCGTCCCTGATTTCCATAAAGAACTTCAAATTTTGATTCGTCTGACCACAGAACAGTTTTCCACTTTGCCACAGTCCATTTTAAATGAGCCTTGGCCCAGAGAAGACGTCTGGGCTTCTGGATCATATTTAGATACGGCTTCTTCTTTGAACTATAGAGTTTTAGCTGGCAACGGCGGATGGCACGGTGAATTGTGTTCACAGATAATGTTCTCTGGAATTATTCCTGAGCCCATTTTGTGATTTCCAATACAGAAGCATGCCTGTATGTGATGCAGTGCCGTCTAAAGGCCTCTGCATGCTTCTGCGACAAGGCTTTGTGCTGTCGAACTCCTTTCTGATATTGCTCCACTATTTGTCGGCGCAGAATCAGGGGGATTGGTGATCCTCTTCCCATCTTTACTTCTGAGAGCCACTGTTACTCCAAGATGCTCTTTTTATACCCAGTCATGTTAATGACCTATTGCCAATTGACCTAATGAGTTGCAATTTGGTCCCCAGCTGTTCCTTTTTTGTACATTTAACTTTTCCAGCCTCTTATTGCCCCTGTCCCAACTTTTTTGAGATGTGTTGCTGTCATGAAATTTCAAATAAGCCAATATTTGGCATGAAATTTCAAAATGTCTCACTTTTGACATTTAATATGTTGTCTAGGTTCTATTGTGAATACAATATCAGTTTTTGAGATTTGTACATTATTGCATTCCATTTTTATTTACAATTTGTACTTTGTCCCAACTTTTTTGGAATCGGGGTTGTACAATGGAGTAGAAATTAACAATTGTGGTGGCGGGTTTCCCCATTATTTATGATGTGTCACTGTTTGTATACAGGAACATAATAATAATAATGACAACATAAAAAAGCAAAGCATAGACTAAGGTGTCTGAAATTCTAGGTCTTCACCTAGGGTTATTGTAGAAGTCAAAGTGAGTGGGTGGAGCACAGAAGTACGGCAGGCCAGAATTGAGTTCCAAAACTTTTTTATTTTAGCTTTTCAGCTTTAACTTTTCACACTCTCCCAGTCACACACACACACACACACACACACAAAAAAAAGCTTTCTGGTGCAGAAGAGAGCTCCCTTCCTCTGCCCTCTCTCTCCTTATATAGGGCGTGGTTGCTGGGAAGACACACAAACACAGGTTAATTCACATCAGGTGTAGTGATTCTGCAACTTACCTTCCCTGACTCCGCCCTCCGGTCACAGACCGACGCTTGACCATGCCCCCACTGCCACATACCCCCACCGCCCGACTCAGGCCAGGCAGCCGTCCGGCCCGCAACCGACTCCCCCCCGACAGGAGAGAAAGTCTGCCACGACCATCTGCGCCCCTGGCCTGTGGACCACCTTGAAGTTAAAGGGTTGGCGTGCCAGATACCAACGGGTGAGCCACGCGTTGGCATCCTTCATGCAGTGGAGCCACTGGAGGGGCACGTGGTCCAAACAGAGGGTGAAAGGGCATCCCAGCAGGTAGTAACGGAGGGCAAGGACCGCCCACTTGATGGCCAGGCACTCCTTCTCTATGGTGCTGTAGCGCCCCTCACACACTGACAGCTTCCAACTGATGTACAGCACTGGGCGATCCTCCCCCTCCACCTCCTGGGACAAAACAGCCCCCAGCCCTCTGTCCGACGCGTCCGTCTGCAATATAAAAGGGAGAGAAAAGTCAGGGGAGTGTAACAGTGGCCCCCCACACAGTGCAGCCTTTACCTCAGAAAAAGCCTGCTGGCATTGCTCCGTCCACTGGACCGGATCTGGTGCCCCCTTTTTAGTCAGATCAGTCAGCGGGCTGGTGATGTCCGAATAATTAGGTATAAACCTACGATAATAGCCAGCCCCAGGAACTGTCTCACCCCCTTTTTGGTCTTGGGCCTCGGGCAGGCTGCAATCGCTGCAGTCTTGTTAATTTGGGGACGCACCTACCCATTGCCCAAGTGGAAGCCCAGATACCGTACTTCCACCTGCCCAATCGCACACTTCTTCGGGTTGGCTGTGAGACCCGCCCGCCTCAGCGACCTAAGGACGGCCCTCAGGTGTTGTAGGTGCCGTGGCCAGTCATTACTATAAATAATGATATCGTCAAGGTACGCGGCAGCATAGGTGGCGTGGGGGCGGAGGACCCTATCCATCAGCCGCTGAAACGTAGCGGGCGCCCCAAACAGACCAAAAGGAAGTGTGACAAACTGGTGTAAGCCGAACGGTGCGGAAAAGGCCGTTTTTTCTCGGGATAATGGAGTCAAGGGGATCTGCCAATAACCCTTTGTCAAATCCAGTGTCGAGTAAAAGCGAGCCGTGCCTAGTCGATCGAGCAACTCGTCAATACGAGGCATTGGGTACGCGTCGAATTTAGACACTGTGTTAACTTTTCTATAGTCTACACAGAACCAGACCGACCCGTCGGCCTTGGGTATCAAGATCACCAGGCTGCTCCAGTCGCTGTGGAACTCCTCGACAATGTCCATTTCGAGCATGGCCTCGAGTTCTTCCCGAACCACTTTTTTCTTGTGTTCGGGTAGCCTGTAAGGGCGGCTACGCACTACCACCCCCAGGGGCGTCTCAATGTGGTGCTCTATGAGGTCGGTGCGGCCGGGCAGGGGAGAGAACAAGTCTGAAAAGTCGGTCTGCAACTGGGCAACCTCTGCGAGTTGTGTCGGGGAGAGGTGGTCTCCACAGGGAACCGGAGAGGTACGCGATGCCAATACTCCCTTTTGAACCTCCGGCCCCAGCTCTGCCTTCTCCGGAACCACTGACACCAACGCCACGGGGACCTCCTTGTTCCAGAGTTTGAGTAGATTGAGATGGTAAATCTGTAGCGCCCCACCCCTGTCCATTCACCTCACCTCGTAGTTGACGTCCCTGACTCGCCGTGCGACCTCAAAGGGTCCTTGCCACTTGGCGATTAATTTGGAGCTCGATGTGGGCAACAGTACGAGTACTTTATCTCCCGGTGCGAACTCCCTAAGGCGCATACCCTTGTCATACAGGCGGGTTTGCCGTTCTTGGGCCTGCCGCAAATTCACCTGGGTTAGGTGCGTGAGTGTGTGGAGTTTTGCGCGCAGGTCAATAACGTATTAAATTTCATTTTTACTTGGTGAAGGTTCCTCCTCCCAATTTTCTCGCAGCACGTCTAAAATGCCACGCGGCTTACGCCCATATAACAATTCGAACGGGGAGAACCCCGTGAAGGCTTGTGGGACCTCTCGCACTGCAGACAACAAGGGTTCGAGCCATTTATCCCAATTACGTGCGTCCTCGCTTACGAATTTCTAAATTATATTTTTGAGGGTGCGATTGAATTGTTCGACTAAACCGTCCGTTTGTGGGTGATAAACGCTGGTGCGGATCGGCTTAATACCTAATAACCCATACAGTTCGTTCAGTGTACGTGACATAAATGAGGTGCCTTGATCAGTCAGAATCTCTTTCGGGATTCCAACTCGGGAGATGACGCGGAAGAGTGCTTCCACAATACTGCGTGCTGAGATATTGCGAAGAGGCACTGCTTCCGGGTATCACGTTGCATAGTCCACCAGATCTAATATAAAGCGGTACCCTCGTGCTGACCGATCTAATGGCCCGATGAGATCCATCCCAATTCTTTCAAACGGGGTCTCGATTAACGGTAGAGGGCGCAAAGGCGCTTTTGGAATGGCCGCTGGATTTACTAACTGGCATTCGTGGCACGCTGTACACCACCTACGGACATCGCCGCGAATCCCTGGCCAATAGAACTGGGCCATTATTCGGGCTAATGTTTTATCCTGCCCTAAGTGTCCAGCCATGGGATTAAAGTGAGCTGCCTGAAATACCAAATCCCGGCGGGTTTTTGGAATCAAGAGCTGCGTGATTTGTTCTTTAGTCTGAGTGTCCTGTGTCACTCGGTATAATCTATCCTTCATAATAGAAAAATAAGGGAAGGACGGGGTGGCGTTTGGCTGGAGCGTTTGACCATCGATTACTCTCACTTGGTCAAACACATGCCGCAGAGTCTCGTCTCACGACTGCTCTAACGGGAAATCCGCAAGGGATTCCCCGAGAGAGGGAGGAGGAGCCGGCGGCTCCTCACTCTGACGTGGAGATGATGTAGACGGCTCTGTGACAGCTGCTCCCGCCAAAGCGACACCGGGACCTCCCCTTGCTGAACTACGGCAGGACCCACTCTTCACTAAATGACTCATTAATGCCCCGAATCCTGGCCAATCAGTCCCCAAAATTATCGAGTGGGTAAGGCAAGGATTAACTGCCGCCTTTACTCTAAATTTTTCCCCTTTGAAAAAAATGTGGACTGACACTAAAGGGTAGCTCTAAACATCCCCTTGCACACACAACACCTTCACCCCCTGTGCTCCCCCCAATGCCTCGTCTTGTACCAGGCTTTGGTGAATTGAGGTCTGATTGCAGCCAGAGTCCACCAAAGCCTGATATGTATCCCCTTGGATACTCACCGGTATGTGATACACTCCGGCCCGATCGAGGGCGGCTCCTGGCACATCGGGGATCCGAACCACTGCACCCACTTCCATCACCGAGTACTGCTGTTGGAGGTGGCCCAGCTCCCCGCAGTGCCAGCAAACCAGCCCGGGCTTTCTCTCTGCACCGGTACTCTGGGGCTCACTCACCTGAGGTGGGGAGAGACAGACATGGAAGTGGGAAACGGGAGGACACCGCGGGTGCGGCGGACCGGCTGTGAGGGAGCCGGCCCCCGCCTCCGCGGTGGGAGAACGGGGTGAGGACGAGACACAGAAGGGGAGGGAGAGAGAGAGGAGAGAAGCAAAGAGGGGATCTGTGATCCTGCCATGGGAACAGCTGCCAAATGATCCTCCGCCAACTCGATGGCTCGATCCAGCGACGCCGGGCGATGGCACTGGACCCACTCTGCCGTTCCTTTGGGAAGTTGTGCGATGAACTGCTCCAGTGCCACCAGGTCGACGACTCCCTCGGCGTCGCGGTTGTCAGCCCTCAGCCACTGCCTGCAGGCATCCCGGAGTTGCTGGCCAAATGTGAACGGGCGGCCGACCTCCTCTAGGCGCAGAGCGCAGAAGCGCTGACAATGTTGTTCGGGGGTGCGCCCCACACGCTGGAGGACGGCCCGGCACAGGTCCGCGTAGACCAGCCGGCTGTCGGCGGGGAGCTGTAGCGCGGCCAGCTGCGCCTCGCCCGTTATCAGGGGGAGGAGGTGCGCCGCGCGCTGTTCCACCGGCCACCCCGAGGCTTCTGCTGCTTGTTCAAATAGCATGAGGAAGGCCTCGGGGTCGTCATGCGGGCCCATCTTCGTCGGGGTGAGGTGGAGTGGACCCACAGCAGTGGAGATGGTGGCCCCCGCCAACGCAAGGAGGTGCCGGAACGCCTGACGATCTTCCTGTTGCGCCAGCACCAGGACCTCGAACCGTTGTTCTTGCTCCTTTCGGAGGGCGAGCAGTGCCTGGTGCTGGTTCTGTTGGGCCGTGGTGAGGGTGTGGAGCAGGTCTGCAAAGGGGGAGGACTCCATGGGGCTGTTCTCTTCTGTGCTCAGTCCTGGGTTTCAGCACCACTGTAGAAGTCAAAGTGAGTGGGTGGAGCACAGAAGTACGGCAGGCCAGAACTGAGTTCCAAAACACTTTTATTTTAGCTTTTCAGCTTTAACTTTTCACACTCTCCCAGTCACACACACACACACACACACACACACACACACACACAAGCTTTCTGGTGCGGGAGAGAGCTCCCTTCCTCTGCCCTCTCTCTTCTTATATAGGGCGTGGTTGCTGGGAAGACACACAAACACAGGTTAATTCACATCAGGTGTAGTGATTCTGCCACTTACCTTCCCTGACTCCGCCCTCCGGTCACAGACCGACGCTTGACCACGCCCCCACTGCCACAGTTAGTCTTACCACACAAATGGCTTTTAATTAAGTCAAGTCAAGTTTATTTGTATAGCGCTTTTAACAACAAACATTGTCGCAAAGCAGCTTTACAGAATTTGAACAACTTAAAACATGAGCTAATTTTATCCCTAATCTATCCCCAATGAGCAAGCCTGTGGCGACGGTGGCAAGGAAAAACTCCCTCAGACGACATGAGGAAGAAACCTCGAGAGGAACCAGACTCAAAAGGGAACCCATCCTCATTTGGGCAACAACATGTTAGGACTGGGACTGTTTTGGCCTCTAGAGGCCGCT
This sequence comes from Neoarius graeffei, assembly GCF_027579695.1. NCBI lineage: Eukaryota > Metazoa > Chordata > Actinopteri > Siluriformes > Ariidae > Neoarius > Neoarius graeffei. Next base: position 17,338,332 of record NC_083573.1, read on the forward strand.
GTTATTTCCTTTCCTTGTCATGTTTGTTTTGGCCTCTAGAGGCCGCCACTGTTTCTGTGTTTTATGTTTGTTGTTTTCCATGTGTCTTGTGCCCCACCTAGTCCTCATTAGTGTCACCTGTGTCCTATTTTAGTTTGTGTATTTATACCCCTGAGTTCAGTCCTCTTATCACGGAATCTTTGTGCTGTTATGTTTAGCTCCAGTTACCTCTGTCCGTGTTCCTTGCCTTTGTCTTTTTGGTTTTGCACTTTGCTTTTCTTTTTGGACTTTTTGGACTTTGTATTTACTGTTTTTTGGATCTTCTGAGCGTTGGTATTTTGCCTTTTCTTTTCTAGTTTTTTGGCTTTTGTATTTGACTTTGACCTTTTGGATATTTTATTTTTCCCTTCATCTTCTGAGCGTTTTTTGGATTATTTTTTTTTTTGGACTGTAAATATTGTAAATAAACTTTTTGATACTTTTCTACTTCCGCCTCATGCCTCTGCACTTGAGTCATCCCCCTGGTGGCCTAGTGGGGGTTTGCTGGATTATCACACCAGCGAACCAGGTTCGAATCCCAGCAAAACCCTAACAGAAAGACTCCGTCATGACTGACTCAGCAGAGGCTGCTTCAACTGTCTACCCGGCCAACCTTCAGGGAATTATGGCAGCTTTGACACGCTTCGGAGCGACCATGGACACTCATGGACGAATGCTCACAAGCCAATGTGAGGCCCTTGCTCCCCACGAGGTACTGCTTCAGCAAATTGGGAAAACCCTGGCACAGCTGACACCTCTGCCTGCATCTCCTCATCCTGCTCCTGCTCCAATGCCTCCTGCCACACTGTCTCCTTCACCTCGTGAACCCAGCCTTCCTGCACCACAGAGGTATGACGGCAAGCACGGTGAGTGCCGGGAGTTCCTTACCCAGTGCCAACTTACCTTTGAGCTCCAGCCTACCACCTACACTACGGATCGCTGCAAGATCACCTTTGTGATAACCTTGTTAGCTGGTAAGGCACAAGCTTGGGCAACAGCTATCTGGCAGAGACAGGGACCCGAGTGCTCTGATTTTGAACTGTTTACTGAAGAGATGCTTCGGGTCTTCGACCAGGCGGACATCAGTACCGACGCAGCCAGAAAGCTCATGTCCATCCGGCAAGGAGGAAGCGTCGCCGACTACGCCATATCGTTCCGGACGCTCGCAGCAGTCAGCGGATGGAATGAGGCTGCCCTGGTTTCAGCCTTTCACCATGGTTTGTCTGACCCCATCAAGGACGGCCTGGCCTCTATTGGATGCCCAAGTGACCTCGAAACTCTGATCTCACATGCTATTCGTCTGGACAACAGGATTAGAGAACGCCGCCAAGTCCTGAGCCTCCCTGGCCTCACTGCCTCAACATGGAGCCCGTCTACCTCCTCCAGTGACTGTCCAGAGCCCATGCAAGTTGGCCGTACTCATCTCTCCATAGCCGAGAGGGAGCGCAGAAGGAGAGACAAGTGCTGCATCTACTGTGGCAAGCCTGGTCACTTCCAAGCATCATGTCCCGAGCTCTTGGGAAAAGGACCGCCCCGTCCAGCCAAGGGAGGGTTGTGACGGGGCCTACCCTCTCTCCCGGACTCCCTGGCCAAGGAATCTACATCCCAGTCTCCATCTCCTGGGGTGAGTCTGTCCACTCTTGTCAAGCCTTGTTAGACTCAGGGGCGGCTGGAAACTTTATGGATATTCACTTCGCCCAAAGTATCAATGTCCCAACTGCACCTCTTGAAGTCCCACTGTCTGTGTCTGCCCTCGATGGCCAAGCGTTAGGTGATGGAAGAGTCACCCAAGTTACTTCTCCAGTCTTCCTCCAGTCTCAAGGTCACAAGGAAGAAATATCCCTGCACCTGATTCCTTCACCTGAGTTCCCAGTTATTCTAGGTCTTCCTTGGCTTACCCGCCACAACCCTCATATAGACTGGGGCACTAGCCAGGTTGTGGAATGGGGCCCTGCGTGCCATGCCTCTTGTCTGCTCTCTATCTCTCCTGTGTCTCCTGCCGAGCCCCCTGATCTCACAGAGCTATCTCAAGTTCCCACAGAGTACTGGGATTTGAAGGAGGTATTCAGCAAGAGCAGGGCCGCCGTTCTTCCTCCGCACCGGGCCTACGACTGTGCCATCGACTTGCTCCCTGGGACTACCCCTCCTCGTGGCAGACTGTTTTCCCTCTCTCAGCCAGAACGCAAGACCATGGAGGAATACCTCAAAGACGCCCTGGTCTCTGGGTTCATTCGACCCTCCACCTCACCTGCTGGTGCCGGCTTCTTCTTTGTCGGCAAGAAGGATGGGGGGCTCCGACCATGTATTGACTACAGGGGCCTGAACAAGATCACTGTGCGCAACCGATATCCCCTTCCGCTGATGTCCACAGCATTTGACCTGCTCCAAGGCGCCACCGTCTTCATCAAGTTGGACCTACGGAACGCATACCACCTCATCCGTATCCGACAGGGAGACGAATGGAAGACTGCCTTTAACACCCCGTCTGGGCACTACGAATACCAGGTGATGCCCTTCGGACTCACCAACGCACCAGCTGTTTTTCAGGCCCTAATCAACGACGTCTTGAGGGACATGATTAACCTGTACGTTTTTGTCTACCTCGACGACATCCTTATCTTTTCCAAGACCGTGCAGGAGCACCGCCACCATGTCCGCCAGGTTCTCCAGAGGCTGCTACAGAACAATCTGTTCGCCAAGGCCCAGAAATGCGAATTTCATGTTCCCGAGGTCTCCTTTCTGGGTTTTATTGTACGGACAGGCCAACTCCAAATGGACCCAGCCAAGACCCTGGCCGTCTGGGACTGGCCCACTCCCAAGTCCGTCAAAGAGGTTCAGCGGTTCTTAGGATTTGCTGACTTCTACCGCAAGTTTATCAGGAACTTTAGTTCTGTAGCAGTACCCATGTCAGACCTCACCAAAGGGACAGGTGGATCTTATGTCTGGTCTCCTCAGGCGGAAAAGGCGTTCAAAGACCTCAAGCACCGCTTCTGCACGGCACCCATTCTGGTCCTCCCGGACACCTCCCAACCATTCATCGTGGAGGTGGACGCCTCGGACAGTGGTGTCGGCGCAGTGCTCTCTCAATGTTCGGAAGGAAAGCTGCACCCCTGCGCTTACTTCTCCCACCGCCTGAGTCCTGCGGAGTCCCGGTACGATGTGGGGGATCGAGAACTGCTAGCGGTCAAACTGGCCCTTGAGGAGTGGAGGCACTGGCTGGAGGAAGCGCAACATCCATTCCTGGTTTGGACTGACCACAAGAACCTGGAGTACCTCCAGCAAGCCAAGAGACTGAACCCACGACAGGCTAGGTGGGCCCTGTTTTTCAGTCGGTTTGACTTCACCCTCTCGTACCGCCCCGGCTCCAAGAACACCAAACCTGATGCACTGTCCAGGCTGTTCTCTGCCACTAACAGGGAGAGTGAAGTTGGGCCTATTATCCCTGTGTCCCGGATTGTGGCCCCTGTCCGCTGGGGAATTGAGGAGGCCGTCCGACAAGCCCAAAGCCAGGACCCCGGTCCTGGGACAGGGCCACCGGGCCTCTTGTATGTCCCACATCAAGCCCGGGCCAAGGTTCTCCAGTGGGGTCACTCTTCCCCTCTCACCGCCCACCCGGGAGCTCGGAGGACCCTGGACTTCCTGAAAAGACGCTTCTGGTGGCCTAACATGGAGAAGGAAGTAAGGTCATTTGTCCTGTCCTGTGAGGTCTGCACCAGAACCAAGAATCCACAACAGCATCCCCAGGGTCTCCTGCATCCTCTGACCATTCCCCGGCGTCCCTGGTCCCATGTGGCAGTCAACTTCATCACGGGTCTCCCTGAGTCTCAAGGTAACACTGTCATTTTGGTTATAGTCGACAGATTCTCGAAGGCCTGCCGCTCCATACCACTGTGCAAACTCCCTTCTGCTCTTGAAACAGCCAAACTTATTTTTAATCATGTCTTCCGAGTCTTTGGTCTCCCACAGGACATCATCTCAGACCGAGGGCCCCAGTTCTCCTCCCGAGTGTGGCACGGGTTCTGCAAGGTCATCGGAGCCACTGCCAGCCTCTCCTCTGGGTTTCACCCACAGTCCAATGGCCAGACGGAGAGGCTCAACCAGGACCTGGAAACCACCCTGCGAGGCCTGGCTATGGATAACCCGACATCGTGGAGCACCTGGCTGCCATGGGCAGAGTACGCCCACAACACCCTGCAGTCATAGGCCACCAGGTTGTCGCCATTCCAGTGCCAATTCGGGTTCCAGCCACCTCTGTTCCCGGACCAGGAGGAGGACGCGGGGGTGCCCTCGGTCAACCAATATGTGAGACGGTGTCGCAAGACCTGGAGCAAGGTCAGGAAGACCCTCATCCAGACCTCCAGAACCAACCAGACTCAGGCCAACCGCCATAGAAGACCTGCCCACGCTTTCCGCCCTGGGCAGCGGGTTTGGCTGTCCACTAAGGACCTTCCGCTGCGGGTGGAGAACCGCAAGCTTGCTCCTTGCTACATTGGCCCCTTCAAGGTGGTGCGCAGGGTGAACCCTGTCGCCTACCGGCTCCAGTTGCCCCGGACTCTGAGGATCAACCCCACATTCCATGTTTCCCTGAATGCGGCCCGTACTGACGTCCACGTATGCCCCTGCCCCTAGGAACCCCCCACCCCCCTGCATCTTCCAGGGTCAGACTGTGTTCACCGTGCATCGCCTGCTTGACTCCCGCTGGGTCCGCGGCGGGCTTCAATATCTAATGGACTGGGAGGGCTATGGTCCTGAGGAGCGCTGCTGGGTTCCCGCTCGGGACGTCTTAGATAAAGAACTGTGTCGGGACTTCCATTCGGCCCATCTGGATCGCCCTGGGAACGTCAGGAGACGCTCCTGGGGGGGGGGGGGGGGGGGTCCTGTTAAGACTGGGACTGTTTTGGCCTCTAGAGGCCGCTGTTATGTCCTTTCCTTGTCATGTTTGTTTTGGCCTCTAGAGGCCGCCACTGTTTCTGTGTTTTATGTTTGTTGTTTTCCATGTGTCTTGTGCCCCGCCTAGTCCTCATTAGTGTCACCTGTGTCCTATTTTAGTTTGTGTATTTATACCCCTGAGTTCAGTCCTCTTGTCACAGAGTCTTTGTGCTGTTATGTTTAGCTCCAGTTACCTCTGTCCGTGTTCCTTGCCTTTGTCTTTTTGGTTTTGCACTTTGCTTTGCTTTTTGGACTTTGTATTTACTGTTTTTTGGATCTTCTGAGCGTTGGTATTTTGCCTTTTCTTTTCTAGTTTTTTGGCTTTTGTATTTGACTTTGACCTTTTGGATATTTTATTTTTCCCTTCATCTTCTGAGCATTTTTTGGATTATATATTTTTTTTGGACTGTAAATATTGTAAATAAACTTTTTGATACTTTTCTACTTCCGCCTCACACCTCTGCACTTGCGTCATCCCCCTGGTGGCCTAGTGGGGGTTTGCTGGATTATCACACCAGCAAACCAGGTTCAAATCCCAGCAAAACCCTAACACAACAGACAGCATGATTGTAATATTAACATTTTTAACATGAAATCAGTTTTGTTGATGTTATAAACTCTTCATTGATGGAAACTTGAGTGCAAAACTGTTCATGACAACTGCAGTCCTAAAGTTAGCAAGTCAACTGTAGTCCACAGCCATAAAAGCATTACTGTAAATGTCCAGAGCGTCCTCCAGGTGTGACTTTCAACTGTCCTCATGGGGCCATCCTCCACAGGAGCGATGCGATGAGACTCCAACCAGACACAGGGCACCAGGATCCAGGATGGATCAAGCAGGTCCAAGGAGCAGAAGAGGTCAGCATCTCGATCCCAGGACCGACATGTAACTCAGAGGGACAGATTTGGGGGGGGGGGGGGGGGAGAGAAAACACAGGTTGTTAGGTATGCCCATTGTCACCTGAATAAGTGTAGGCAATGTCTAAAAATAACAAGTATTAAGTCTGTGTGGTAGGCTTGCAGAGACGAGAGTCCTGACATCAGGCATAATACACACCAATGGCATGTTGATATGGTTAAAAAATATCATGAGCTGCTCTGGCTGGATGCTTGATTGGGTGATGGGAGCACACTCCTCAGCAATGAGACAGTTGGAATTATAGATCAGAGCGAGTGCAGGCAGATGCAGATGGGACCCTTAGGGCTGGCCAAGACAATTCAGTTACATTTCACTGGGTCTGGGACATGCGACAGAATGTCTGATGGCCGATTCCCTGCAGGCTATGAGAGACAGTCGAGGTGTCCACCCTCTCCACCAAAAGATTTCCTTTTGACTCCATGTAACTCAGAGGGACAGATTTGGGTGGGGGGAGAAACACACGTTGTTAGGTATGCCCAATGTCACCTGAATAAGTAGGAACAGTATACATATTGCACTGAGTACAAGCAGGGACTCCGGCAACTAACTATGACAGCATAACTAAAAGGGGAGAGCTAGAAGGTAACACAGGCATGAGGGAGCCCTGGGACATAAAGCAGCCAGCCACTACACCGTCAACAAACTCAAGTGAGCAAGCGAGTGGGGACTGACAGCATCCATACATCCCAGTTTACCAAAACACTATGTCTGAGGACCCTCCAGATGTACACCTTTACCTCATAAACACATTAAATTTCTTATCTTAGCAATATTTCTGAGATGAAAGAAAGCTATCCAGGTAATGTTATCAATGTGCGTTTCGAATGAAAGACTGGGGTCAATAATCACCCCGAGGTCTTTTACTGCTGCACGTGAAGAAACAGAAAGGCCATCCAGAGTTACTGTGTAATCAAAAAACTTACTTCTAGCTGTATGTGGTCCTAGAACAAGTACTTCAGTCTTGTCAGAGTTAAGCAGAAGGAAATTAATAAGCATCCAGTGTCTAATGTCCTTAACGCATTCCTCAATTCCATTAAGCTGGTGTCTCTCATCAGGTTTTGCAGAAACATACAAATGTGTGTCATCAGCATAACAGTGGAAACTAATACAATGTTTACGAATAATATCACCCAGAGGTAACATATATAAAGAAAAAAGCAGTGGACCCAAGACAGAACCTTGTGGAACACCAAACTTTACCTCAGTACGTCTAGAAATATCACCATTTATATCAACATACTGATAGCGATCAGTTAAATAAGAGCTGAGCCAGGAGAGGGCCATTCCCTTAACTCCCACAACATTTTCTAGTCTATCCAGAAGAATGGAATGATCAATGGTATCAAATGCTGCACTAAGGTCAAGCAACACAAGTAGCGAGACACAGCCCTGATCAGACGCCAACAGTAGGTTGTTTACTACTTTAACCAAAGCTGTCTCTGTGCTATGATTAGGTCTCAATCCTGACTGATACATTTCATGGATGTTATTCTTATGTAAATATGAGCATAACTGCTGTGCCACAGCTTTTTCAAGGATCTTGGAGATAAAGGAGAGGTTTGATATTGGCCTATCATTGGGCAGCTGACAGGGATCAAGGTCAGGTTTTTTAATCAGGGGTTTGATAACTGCTAGTTTAAAGGATTTGGGTACATAGCCAATCGTGAGAGAAAAAATTATTATTTTTAGAAGCGGTTCAATTACTTCAGGCATTATCTGTTTGAATAGACGTGTAGGTAAGGGATCTAGTACGCAAGTTGAGGCTTTTGATGCCGAGATTAATGAAAGTAATTCAGTTTCTTTAAGGGGAGTAAAACATTCTAATTGCTGATCTGATACAGTTATATTGTTAACGACAGGGTCACTTACATTGTCTGACCTTAAATTAGTAGTTTGAATTTTTTGTCTGATATTCTCAAATTTGTCATTAAAAAAATTCATGAAATCGTTGCTATTACATACTGCAGGTGTGCATGTGTCTATAGTGGACTTATTCCTGGTTAATTTTGCTACAGTATTAAATAGGAATCTAGGATTATTTTTGTTATCTTCTATTAGGGAGGAGAGATATGTTGATCTCGCAGCACTAAGAGCTTTTCTATACTTCAGGAAGCTCTCCTTCCACGCTAATTTGAACACTACCAATTTTGTTTGACACCATTTACGTCCCAATTTTCGAGTGGTCTGTTTTAATGTATGAGTGTCATCATTATACCAGGGTGCTAATTTTTTGTCTCGGACCAATTTCCTTTTAAGAGGCGCTACATTATCTAAGGTATGGCGGAATGTTGACTCTAAGCATTCAGTTGTCTGATCAAGTTCTGCAGGGGCTGACAGTGACCCAATCAAAGTTGATAACTCTGGGAGATCATTTATAAAGCTCTGTGCAGTAGTTGACGTTAATGTACGTTTAATACAGTAGCATGGTGAGGTGCATATATTATTACTCAGACATAGTTTGAATGAGATGAGATAATGATCTGAGATAACTTCAGACTGTGGAAGTATGACTATATTGTCTATGTTTAACCTGAATGTTATTATTAGATCAAGGGTGTGACCACCATTATGGATCGGTCCTATGACATTCTGATTAATCCCTACTGAATCTAAAATGGACACAAACGCTGTTTTTAAAGGGTCTTCTGGATTATCAAGCAAATATTAAAATCTCTGACAACTAAAGCTTTGTCTAAGGAAATAACCAGATCTGAGATAAAATTTGCAAATTCAGAAAGAAACTCAGAATATGGCCCCGGGGGCCTGTAAATAATAAGCAATGGAATTAACTGGGTAGACTTATTTTTCAAGGCTACATACATTATATGAGTATGAAGAACTTCAAATGTATTAAATTTATAACCAGGTTTGTGTGTTACACCTAGATCATTATAAATAACCGCAACGCCTCCTCCTCTGCCAGTTTGACAAGGCTGGTGTATATAACTGTATCCAGGAGGACTCGCTTCATTTAATGCTATATATTCATTTGACTTAATCCATGTTTCAGTTAAACAAAGTACATTAAACTTCTGATCAGTAATAAGTTCATTAACCATTAGCACTTTAGATGTAAGAGATCTAATATTTAATAGCCCCACCTTTAAATCAAAGGTGCTGGCAGAAGCTGTACAGTCAGTATGATCTAATTTTATATTGATTAGGTTACTGGAACAAACTCTGAAAATTTCTACCTTTTTGTTTAGCCCGGGGAACAGACACAGTCTCAATGTAGTGGACCCTGAGTGACAACTCTGTGCAGCTAGCAGACAGTCAGTTTAGCCTGTTTGTCTGCTCCCTGGCCTTGGCTCTGGATTGTCAGGAATTAACTAGGCCTGTTCTGAGACTATGACCTATGCTGCAGGAAATGAGAGCAGCACCTTCCCGAGTGGGATGTATAACATCCCGCCCTAACAGGCCAGCAGTGCCCTCAAAATTAGCCCAATTATCTATAAAGCCCACACTGTTTTCAGAGCACCACCTGGACAGCCAGCAGTTCAGCGACCATAACCTGCTGTAAGCTATATCACCATGCCATATTGGGATGGGGCCAGAGCATACTACAGCACTGGACATCGCCTTCACTAATTTAAACACCTCTACAAAGTTACTCTTAGTAACCTCAGATTGACGAAGGCGTATATCATTAGCTCCTACATGGATAACTATCTTTAATTAGTTTGTGTTAGTTTATTTTCTTACCAAACATAATCATAATTGGTCATTATTTTCCTTCACAGACAGATTTCTTACCTTCACATTTAAAAGATTTCATGAGGGTAACTTACAGTGCTGTGAAAAAGTATTTGGCACCTGTTGATTTCTTCCATTTTTGCTTATTTGTCACATTTAAATGTTTTAGGTCATCCAACTAAGTCTAATATAAGATAAAGAAGATATAAGTAAAGACAAAATGCAGCTTTTAAATGATCACTTCATTTATTAAAAGTAAAGGGTTAATCAAAACCCATATCACCCATGTGAAAAAGTAATTGCCCACTTAAACCTAATAACTGGTTGGGCCACCCTTGGCAGCAACAACTGCAATTAAACATTTGTGATAACTTGCAATGAGTCTTTTGCATTGTTGTGGAGGAATTTTTGCCCACTCTTCTTTGCAGAATTGTTTCAATTCAGCCACATTGGAGGGTTTTCAAGCATGAACTGCCCGTTTAAGGTCTTGCCACAGCATCTAAATTGGATTCAAGTCAGGACTTTGACTAGGCCACTCCAAAACCTTAATTTTATAACTTTTGAGCCATTCAGAGGTGGACTTGCTTGTGTACTTCAGATCATTGTCCTGCTGCATAACCCAGCTGCGCTTGAGCTTTAGGTCATGAACTGATGGGCGGACATTCTCCTTCAGGATTTTCTGGTAGAGAGCAGAATTCATGGTTCCATCAATTATGGCAAGTCATCCAGGTCCTGAAGCAGAAAAGTAGCCCCAAACTATCACACTACCAGCACTGTGTTTGACTGTTGGTATGATGTTCTTATTTTGGAATGCTGTGTTAGCCTTATGCCAGATGTACTGGGACCTATGTCTTCCAAAACTCTATTTTTGACTCATCAATCCACAGAATATTATCCCAAAAGTCTTGGGGGTCATCAAGATGCTTTTTGGCAAATGGAAGACGAGCCTTTTTGGTCAGCAGTGGTTTGCACCTTGCAACTCTCCAATGGATGCCATTTTTGCCCAGTGTCTTCCTTATTGTAGAATCACGAACACTGACCTTAACTGAGGCAAGTGAGGCCTGCAGTTCTTTAGGTGTTTGTTGGGGTTCTTTTGTGACCTCCTGGACCAGTTGTCGAAGTGCTCTTGGTTGAATTTTGGAAGGCTGGCCACTCCTGGGAAGGTTCGCCACTGTTCCAAGTTTTTTCCATTTGTAGTTAATGGCTCTCACTGTGGTTTGCTGGAGTCCCAGAGCCTTGGCAATAGCTCTGTAACCCTTTCCAGACTGACAGATTTAAAATATTTTGCTGAGCATCTGTTCTTGTAACTCTTTACTTCACATCACTTTTTTTTTTTAAAGATTTTTTTTGGGCTTTTTGCACTTTTATTGGATAGGACGGTGTAGTGACAGGAAATGAGCGGGAGAGAGAGAGACGGGGAGGGATCGGGAAATGACCTCGGGCCGGAATCAAACCCGGGTCACCCGGATTTATGGTATGGCGCCTTATCCACCTGAGCCACGACGCCCCCCACATCATTTTTTTAAGCTCTATTAGCCTACTTCAAATTGCCAGCCTGGTTCTATTTATGTGATATTTAGATTGAACAGGTCTGGCAGTAATCATGCATGGGTGTGGCTAGTGAAATTGAACCCAATTATCAATTAAATTTGGTTAATTGTTTGATTGGTTGAGGTTAATTGGTTGCTTGGTTGAGGGGGTAATTACTTTTTCACACAGGGCCAGGTAAGGTTGGGTAACTTTTTTCCATCAATAAATGAAATCATCATTTGAAAACTGCATTTTGTGTTTACTTGGTCTATCTTTGTCTAATATTAAAATTAGTTTGATGACATGAAACATTTGAGTGTGACAAATATACAAAAATAGAACAAATCAGGAAGAGGGCAAATTCTTTTTCACAGCACTATATACCCTATTTGTGGTCCAGTGGCACAAAGATACCGGTTGATATGTCTGTTTGCTTTTTGAATCTTTTAAATAAAGTTTACAAGAACAAGCATTCCGAATAAACTTATAGCTGTTTGTTCTCTGACTGACTTCCTGTTTAAGACCACTGTTTACGTTATTTTCTGACTTTGTCTTCACGTCTACTCTGTGCTATGTTGTTTGTTGATCACCCGACTGCCGCCTGTTTTCTGACAGTGATTCCTGCTCCACGACTTGGTACTGTTTGCAGTTTATGCTGCACTCGCTCTCCCATGCAACTGCATCTGAAAGTGCCTGCATTCTGACAGGACACTTCGCCATTGTGGGTGCAATCAGTTAATTATTGAAATTAAGTGATCAATCTCATTAAATCAGTCTCATTAAATTTGAAGGTTAATAATTAAAATGAATCAATCCAATTGAATCGTTTTACTTTGACTCATTTGAATTGAATCATACCATCATTGAATCAGTCTCATTCAGTGAATCGTTCAATGAATCGTTTAGTGAATCATTTAGTGAATCGTTCAATGAATCGTTTAGTGAATCGTTCAATGAATCATTTAGTGAATCATTTAGTAGTGAATCATTTAGTGAATCGTTCAATGAATCGTTTAGTGAATCATTTAGTGAATCATACCATTAATCCTGGATACATTACCAAACAGCTAGATTATGGTATATTTCCAAATTATTACGATCACTTACCATATTACATAACTCATATGCACCTTTTTGAATTCTTTGAGGAGACTGGGGACTTCATATATTGTTCACAAATAAACATAGTTTGTTTAATAAATGAATTTATTATAACAAAGATAAAATTAATAAATCAATATATACAAGCAGTGAGGTGTGTATATACGTGTGTGGTGTGTGTGTGTATGGCCTAGCTTGTTGCTAGCTAAAACAAAAGAATGTTCTCTAAATAGAACAAAGGATTAGCTCTGTTGCTAATGTGTGCTTGTGTGTGTGTGGGGGGGGGGGGGGAGAGGACTTGACCATGCGTTTAGCCTCGTGTAGCTAACTACACGTGGTGGAGGCCTAGATTATCCTTGTGTTGCTAGTGTGTTTGTGAAAGGCCCTATGGCCTAGCTAAAGTGTGTTTGTTAGGCCTGGTGAGGCCTATTGAGCACGTGTTGCTAAAGACAAAGGGAAGCTATCTAAAGTGTATCAGGCCTGGTCAGGCCTGTTGAGCACGTGTTTTCTCAGTAACAAAAATATTCCACACTCATAACATTACCAAACTCACTGAAACCTTGATAAGGTCAAAATGTATGATAAGGAAATGAAGGTGTTAGTCAGAGAGGAGCATGCACAACCTATTAAACAAGTGAGAGAACATAGAACCAAAATAAATCAACACGCTGCGTGTCTAACAGTGTAACAGATAAACCTGGGTTTAAATTCACACTATTTCAATAAAAGCAAATTCCTAAGACTATCCTAATTATGCCCAAATGCCAAAATCTTACTTAATCCTGCCTTTAGCAAGATATGAAGAAATATTCGCCGGTGTAGTCTCGGGCCTCGCCGTGGGAGCATGTGAGCCGCTCGTGATGGAGGCGTAGAGAACTTTCGGGTCCAGCGGAGCACTTGGGTGGTTCCCGTGGAAAGCAGAGGATTCTTGGTCCGAACCTCAGCGTTCGTGAGGAAAAGTCTCTGATCAGAATAAGATGCACAGCGCTTTTGAGTTAAAAAGGATTCAATCGCTTCTTAACTTTTAACTGCCTGGGCTGCAGTCGTGACGTCACTTCTAATACGGATAAACCGGTTGTAACTCAGGTTGAGTTTAAAGATCGCGCTATTCTGGACTTTTACCTTGGCCAGTGGTTAGGCACAGAACGCGCTGGATGGTGAATCTCGCAAGAAAGAAGTGTCTTCGGGTTTGAGAGCATCTCTTTATGCGTCCAGACTCCTCGGAAACCGGCCGCGAGAGACAAAATGGCGGAGCTTCCGCTTGGATTTATGCGTGCATGGCGGACTGACGTAGGTGATCCCGCCCACGCGTGATGTAGGTCACACGGAAGTTGCCTGGGAATTGTAGTTCTGACACAAGATGGCGGCATGATACCTACAGTCCCCCTTTTGGTCTCAGGGGTATGACGGAGTCGTAGCACTGAGAGCACCGTATCGTATCATCGCCATGTCCATAGTCCTTGAGGTAGCCTTGCTCTGCACAGTCCATGGTGTCCTGTGAAGACTGTGTAAACTTGTGAGTTCCAGTAAGACAGTTGGAGACAGAGGCATTTTGGGCATATAATCACTATGGGCATTTTGGGCATATAATCAACTAGATCAAAACCACATTAAAAAAAAAATTAAACATTGAACATGAAACATGTAGTGTTCAATTTCTTATGCATAAAAAAAACAAGAAAAGAGAAGAAATGAAGGAAGGAAAGAAGTATTAGTGTTTGGGTTGGCAAACCTAATCTTCTAGAAATCTTCTGTGTTTGGTAATAGCAGTGGGTGGTCTGGTAAGAGAGCGTGCGCTACTGCGGCTAAAACTGTCAGGGACACAGACCATCTTATCTAGCTTGGCATGTATTATGTATTGGTTGCCTGGGCAGACCCAGTGGATGTCTTTAGTGAAGGTGCACATCTCTAAGTTTTGTGGATTCACAAAAAAAAAATGAGGATAGCACTGCCAAGACTATATGCCAGGTGTATTTGTGATGAATACACACTAGTAATAATAGCGGATTTTAGTATTTTATCTACCATGTTATACTGAAGGGTTATTACTTCATTGGGTTGGTGAAGTCTGACCGGGAATGTTAGTGTACGCTTATGGTTGAGTGATGCGTACAAGCTAGGTGGACATGATGGGCCTAGCTGTCGTCCACCCCCTTTTGGAGTGAGGACTGTTCAACAAGGTTTGATTCGATTATCATGGAAATCGATATGAAAGCGTTTGATTAGGCCTAGACGTCCTAATGTGATACGCGACGGGGAACGGTTTTCCCACGATCGAAAGGTCACGACCAGGGTGGTAGGAACTTCTCTGAGATTCGGGTGTAGTAGGCTTTGTGTCCTTCTACTCTCGAATCGAGATTCTTTTGGGCACCTGTAAAGGTTGATTGTAGGTGGCGTTGTAGGTCGGCGACATATTGATGTGTGGTGTATGCAATTGCGATGCTCATGGCCTCTGGTTTGTATAGGAGATGCGGGGGAAGAACCGACTCTCGCCCAGTCATCATCCCAAAGGGTGTGACTTCAGTGGCGCAATGAGGGGTGGACCGAATGGCCCTTAGCACCAAGGTAAGTTTCACGTCCCAAATTTTACCATGGTTTGTGATATACTCTCGCAGCATGCTCACAATGGTTTGAATGGCTCGTTCAGCCTGACCAGAGAATTGAGGGTGGTACGCGATATGGAATTTCGCCTCGACGCCTAACATGTTCCACAGCGCAGCCATTACACCAGCAGTGAAATGGGTGTCGGTTGAGTCGATGGATAGAGGGAGGTTTTTCAAAGAATTGTGGCCACTAGGGGGAATCGCGATGTCGGTTGTTTCGACACCGGACTCGGTGTGCAAAGACATGAACTGAAGTTCATCAGAAATTTGATCTCGCGTGGCGCTCGGTTGATCGGTGTTCGCACTAATCTCATCGCAACGGGTTTGTGCATATTTTGTGGGATCCAACGACTGTGGGGTTTTGTTTTGTATGAAGCTGACTACGTTTATGTTGCAGGGCTTGGTTGGGATTGGGTCGCCTTGTGAGAGCCGCGCATCAGAAACCTCTGCGAAGACTTTGGAACACATCAGGGTGATTTCCGACCCGGTATCCAAGAGAGCTTGGAGGGAAACATTGCCTTCTGCCACCTCTGGGGTATAGATACGCTTGGCGTTGCCTTTCCTAACCAAATCTCCAAGAAACTGCATCAGGGGTGCATCCTGCGGGTCAGGCTTCACTACCGGAGGGGGTGGTTTCAACTCATCACTGCCTATTGGGCAGGGGTCCTTTCCCCACCCCACGAGGTAGACACGTGGTGGTGGTGAGGATGGGTCCCGGCCTAGTCATGCTGACGGTTTGTCCCTGTCCTTGCTCAGCTTACCCTTCCTTTTCTTATTGCTCAGCAGTTGTTTAATCTGTGCTAGGTCGGCCCTCAGTTCTGCCATCCCAAGCGGCTCTTGGTTGGCTTGTTTAATCTGTGCTAGTTCGGCCCTCAGTTCTGCCATCCCAAGTGGCTCTTGGTTGGCTTGTTTAGCGGTAGCTGGCTTAGGGCTCTGCTCCCTTCGAGAGGAGTTGCGATGGGGCCCTGACTGTCTGCTATTCTGAGATTTAGGGCCGTGACTGCCAGGTTTGCGGTTACCTTGCCCTTGGGCGTTGGGGCCCTGTTCCCCCTTGGCTCCAGCTTGTCGGCCTTTCCAGTTACCTTTGGGTTGACTCGACGTCTGGTGGCCGGGGTTTGGGTTCGCCCAAGGGGGTCCACGGTTTGGGGCTTCACCCCCTTCTAGGCCTAAGGACTGACCTTCCTGCTCATATAGGCTGAGGACTCTGGGATCGTCCTCGTGGCGGTCCATGGGTCGGACGAACGTCTCCCACGTTAGTTGTGCGGTGCGACGCATTTCTCTCATAGTATGGGGGCACTGGCGACACGCGAGTGTTACTTGGTTACGGATGCACGGGTGAAGGTTATGGAGGAAGAGGGACTTGAAGTTGCGATCTTCCTCTAGCCCGGGCTCGCTTCTGCCCTGAAAGTACGCCACGCGGAGCCGACGGTAGTACTCGCGAGGGTGTTTGCTTCATTTCTGTCTGATTAGAATGGCACCCATCGTCGCAGCAGTCTCGTCCTTGTACAACGAGTATTCCTCTTTCAAGTACTCACATATTTTCTTGTAGTTGTCGAGGACTGACTGTGGTAGGGTCTCAACGAATGCTCGTACGCCGCTACCTAAAGTTTTCCAGACTAGTCTGGCCTTTTCATGCGACGTAGCCTCTGGCAGGTCCAGGAGGCTACGTTCGATTTCCCGGAAATAATCATTAACGCTTCGGTGTCTATGATTTTCCGGCTCAAAACACTCTATGTCTTTCGCAAGGACATCGATTTGGCGGATCCTAGTTTTGCGTTCTGCGACGAGGCGTTTTGATTTTGACCCGTAGGGGTCCTCGCTGTCTTCGCTATTTGAGCTGCTCTCATATCGCCTATGTCTGCGTTTCGGCTTGTAGGCGGCCTCTCCGTCAGAGGAGTCTGAGGGTACGTAGCGCGGCGTTTTCTGCGTGCTAGAGGCTGCAGCGATATTGAAGCGCGAGGGGGTGTAGTGGGGAGTAAAGTAAAAACTCCCAGCGCCACGAGATGGCGATCGTGCGGCTTTCACGCGAGTTGAGCTTGAGTGCGGTGTCTGATCTACCGTTCTAAGCTCAGGTTCTTCCTCCTCCAGAGCGGAACTCTGTTCTTGGGAGGGTTTGGCCAATCCCTCATCTGAGTGACGTGCTTGCGTCACTTCTTCTCTGAGGCATTCTATTTCGCGCTTTAGTTCATCTTGTGTGGCTCTCAGGCCCACGAGGCTACTCTCCGCGCTTTCTGCTCTCCTTTGAGCTTCGGCCAGTTGTCGTTTTAGTGTTCTTTTCTCTTGTTCGAGGGTCATACACACATGTTCCATTTCCTTATAGTAGATCATGAACAATTTGGGTAGCCCTTCTGGGAGAGTCATAGTACGCTCCTTAAGTTCCCTAACGGTTATGTGTATTTCATCAAAGCGAGCCTTTTGGTCCAGATCACAGAAGTAATTTCTCCTATCCTCCGGGACTTGGCCTAAATCGCCTACAATGTCGAAAAGAGAGAGGAGGGGCCCTTCTGACTCACTTGATGGGGAATGTGACATTTTGTTCGAAATGTATTAATTAACTTAAAGGAAATTAATACTAGGTGTTGATTAGGTTAGAATTTAATTTAATCCAAGTTGCTAAATAATTGATGTGGTTTCTTAGCTACTTTGTTTTTCACTAATGTTTCACTTGTATTAATTAGCTCACTTAATATTAGTTAACAATAATGATTGTTATTAATAATATTAAGTACTTGGATTAGATATTACTCTAATGTACTAATCAATTAAACCAGTTTATCAGCTAACTGTGGTTGACAGCTGAATTTCAGTTCTGTGATTAACACACTGTTAATGATTCACCATTAAAGTCACCTGTGTTATACCTTGGCAGTTGCTGAATTAAACTGATAGTTTATTTGTTGTTGAACAATATTCCAGAAGTCAACAAACCAATCTGCCTCACACGGGGCACCAATTTAACTGTGGGTGCAATCAGTTAATTATTGAAATTAAGTGATCAATCTCATTAAATCAGTCTCATTAAATTTGAAGGTTAATAATTAAAATGAATCAATCCAATTGAATCGTTTTACTTTGACTCATTTGAATTGAATCATACCATCATTGAATCAGTCTCATTCAGTGAATCGTTAAATGAATTGTTTAGTGAATCATTTAGTGAATCGTTCAATGAATCGTTTAGTGAATCGTTCAATGAATCATTTAGTGAATCATTTAGTAGTGAATCATTTAGTGAATCGTTCAATGAATCGTTTAGTGAATCATTTAGTGAATCATACCATTAATCCTGGATACATTACCAAACAGCTAGATTATGGTATATTTCCAAATTATTACGATCACTTACCATATTACATAACTCATATGCACCTTTTTGAATTCTTTGAGGAGATTGGGGACTTCATATATCGTTCACAAATAAACACAGTTTGTTTAATAAATGAATTTATTATAACAGATAAAAATAATAAATCAATATATACAAGCAGTGAGGTGTGTATATACATGTGTGGTGTGTGTGTATGGCCTAGCTTGTTGCTAGCTAAAACAAAAGAATGTTCTCTAAATAGAACAAAGGATTAGCTCTGTTGCTAATGTGTGCTTGTGTGTGTGTGTGGGGGGGGAGAGGACTTGACCATGTGTTTAGCCTCGTGTAGCTAACTACACGTGGTGGAGGCCTAGATTATCCTTGTGTTGCTAGTGTGTTTGTGAAAGGCCCTATGGCCTAGCTAAAGTGTGTTTGTTAGGCCTGGTGAGGCCTATTGAGCACGTGTTGCTAAAGACAAAGGGAAGCTATCTAAAGTGTATCAGGCCTGGTCAGGCCTGTTGAGCACGTGTTTTCTCAGTAACAAAAAGATTCCACACTCATAACATTACCAAACTCACTGAAACCTTGATAAGGTCAAAATGTATGATAAGGAAATGAAGGTGTTAGTCAGAGAGGAGCATGCACAACCTATTAAACAATTGAGAGAACATAGAGCCAAAATAAATCAACACGCTGCGTGTCTAACAGTGTAACAGATAAACCTGGGTTTAAATTCACACTATTTCAATAAAAGCAAATTCCTAAGACTATCCTAATTATGCCCAAATGCCAAAATCTTACTTAATCCTGCCTTTAGCAAGATATGAAGAAATATTCGCCAGTGTAGTCTCGGGCCTCGCCGTGGGAGCACGTGAGCCGCTCGTGATGGAGGCGTAGAGAACTTTCGGGTCCAGCGGAGCACTTGGGTGGTTCCCGTGGAAAGCAGAGGATTCTTGGTCCGAACCTCAGCGTTCGTGAGGAAAAGTCTCTGATCAGAATAAGATGCACAGCGCTTTTGAGTTAAAAAGGATTCAATCGCTTCTTAACTTTTAACTGCCTGGGCTGCAGTCGTGACGTCACTTCTAATACGGATAAACCGGTTGTAACTCAGGTTGAGTTTAAAGATTGTGCTATTCTGGACTTTTACCTTGGCCAGCGGTTAGGCACAGAACGCGCTGGATGGTGAATCTCGCAAGAAAGAAGTATCTTTGGGTTTGAGAGCATCTCTTTATGCGTCCAGACTCCTCGGAAACCGGCCGCGAGAGACAAAATGGCGGAGCTTCCGCTTGGATTTATGCGTGCATGGCGGACTGACGTAGGTGATCCCGCCCACGCGTGACGTAGGTCACACGGAAGTTGCCTGGGAATTGTAGTTCTGACACAAGATGGCGGCATGATACCTACAGCCATCAATGGATGCAGCAGAGGAGGCAAAGCAGACTGTGATCAATGCACAGGGGTACTTATTAGGAGAGCACCAGCAAATGCTCAGCAACCTCAATGCCAGGATGTCGCAACTAATGTAGTGTCGCAGGCCGTCCTTACACGCCCCTTATCTCCTGCTGGTGCATCTCAAAGCATTCCTCTTCCAGAGAAGTTTTCCAGAGAGGTTTTTAATTGCAAGGGGTTCCTCTTTCAGTGCTCACTGTATTTCTCATCTCTCTTGGGGCTGACTGACAAATACAAGATTTCTCAGTTCATCAGCCTTCTCACAGGTAAAGTTCTCCAGTGGACAAGTGCGGTATGGAGGCATAGGGGTGAACACACCACCTCTAATGACTGGTTTCTGGAGCTCTTCACAAGAGTTTTTGATTACCAGCCAGAGGGAATAGAGGTTGGAGAGAACTTATTAATGATCTGACAGGGAGAGAAAAGTGTTGCGGAGTATGCACTGGACTTCTGCAACCTAGTCAGTGGCAGCAACTGGAATGAGCCAGCACTGAAAGCCATGTTTCGACAGGGTTTGCATCCAGAAGTGCTCAGCGAGCTGGCCTGCCATGACAAACATCTCTCTTTGGACGATCTTATTGACCTGGCCATCCGACTAGATCATCTCCTTTGTAAGTGACTCTCACTACAGTCATCTCCTGTTCTCCCTCGCAACATGAGCCCTGCAACCCCTATGGAGGTCTCACATGCACGATTACAACATTCTCAAAGAGAGAGAAGAAGACAGGAGGGCCTCTGTTTTTACTGATACCGGCCATCAGATCTCTAAATGCCCCATTTGGCCCTTGCAAGACTGCCAGCCCAGCCAAGCCATCAGCCCATGTAACCCGGTGAGTTCAGACACTACTCACAACTCACACTCTTCAAGTGCCTGTGTTACTAAAGCTGCCCGAGTCGACCCATGTGCTTTCTGCGTTCATTGACTCAGAGGCTGAAGGAAACTTCATAAACAGCTCTATTTTCTAGAAATACCACCTGACCACCCACGAACTACTGAGACCAATCACGCTAAATGCCATCAACGGAGATCCCACAGGAGAAGGTTTGGTCTCAAAGCGAACAACTCCTCTTGAGATTCAAGTAGGAGCCATTCACACTGTGCACCTATCTAGGTTCCAGTTCACCATCTCTTATCACCCCAGTTCCAGAAATACAAAGGCAGATGCTCTCTCCTGAGTCAACGCATCTTCACCACATTCTTCTGAACCCACCACGATTCTTCCACCTGAATGTTTTTTGCAAGCCATAACCTGGGACTTCAACAGAGAGATCAGACCGGCACAACCCACAAGCCCTCCTGATAATCGTCCACCCGGACTTCTGCATGTTCTGTCCAGGCTCAGAGGCAAACCCATCACTTGGGCACACTCCTCTCATGCCACCGGACACCCCAGCAGCTATTGCACTTACCAACTTCTTCAAAACAAGTACTGGTGGGAAAACATGATATCGGACATCAACCATTTTGTCTCATTATGCTCCATCTGTGCCCAGGCCAAGGTTCCCAGAGCTCCTCTGGCTGGTAAGCTATGTCCTCTCCCAGTACCTCAACAACCCTGGTCACACATCACTATCGACTTTATCACTGAGCTACCTCAATCACAATGCAACACTGTCATTCTGGTTATCATCAATAGGTTTTCCAAAACACTAAAGCTCATCCCACTGCCAGGTCTTCCCACTGCCTTCAAAACCACTGAACTATTATTTACACACATCTTCCACTACTATGGTATCCCTGAAGACATAGTCAGTGACCAGGGTCCCCAGTTCAGTTTCTAGACTATGGTCACAGTTCATGGACAGACTAGGAGTGTCTGTCAGCCTCACGTCTGGGTATCACCCACAGTCCAACGGTCAAGTTGAACGAGCAAACCAGGAGGTGGAGTGTTTCCTTCGCATATTTTGCATGCAAAACTAGAGAGACTGGGCATGATTCCTTCCATGGGCTGAGTATGCACAAAACTTGCTCAAGCACTCTGCCACTCAGCTAACCCCATTCCAGTGCATACTCAGACACCAATCTCCACTTTTCCCATGGGATGATACCCCTACTCAGATTCTGGCCATTGATTCCCTGGTTCCAGAGGAATCAGCAGCTATGGGAGGAGGTTTATCAGAGACTAGAGAACGTCAATGCCAAGTACAAGCACTACACTGACAAGCACCGAAGTGCCACCCCAGAGTATGCCCCAGGTGATCGAGTATGGGTCTCTACTAAGGACCTCAGGGAACCCAACTCCTGCAAAAAGCTACAAAACCAATACATCAGCCCATTCAAGGTTCTATGCAAGATCAATGAGGTTTCATAAAGGCTAGAGCTCCCTCCTCACAGCAAAATGGCTCCCACATTTCACATCTCCTGCCTCAAATCCATTATCCAAGGTCCCCTAGCCTCTGAGACACCCACCCAAGAAAATCCCTCCCTAAACATCGAAGGAGAACCCTTCTATCAGGTCAGCAAAATCCTCAATTCCCGGCCCAGACAGGGACAACTCAAGTACTTGATCGACTGGGAAGGTGACGGCCCTGAAGAATGTAGTTGGGTCAGTTCTAAGGACATATTAGACCCCCTCCTCCTGCAAGAATTCCACAGCCTGCACCTCATCAAGCCTGCACCAAGAAAGAGAGGTTGACCAGGGAAGGAAGCGGCTCCGGGTGGGTGTCTGTCAGTAACAACGCTGAAAGCCTGAGTTCAAAGCAGCCTCCAAACATGGCCACTTTGGACTACACTCCCCAGGAGTCACAGCGTCCCTTGTCACCAGAGTACTGATTACATCACCTGTCACCAATTCACCTGCCTATCACCTTGCCTACTTAAACCATGCTCAAACACTCACTCATTGCAAAGTATCATTCTTTATCCCATGCCTGACTTTCCTAAGCCATTTGTTCTCTGACTGATTTCCTGTTTAAGACCATTACGTTCATTTCTGACCTCGTCCTCATGTCTACTTTGTGCTACGCTGTTTGCTGATCGATCGACCTCTGCCCATTTTCTGACAATGATTCTTGCTCCACAATTTGGCTCTGGTTGTAGTTTGCGCTGCACCCGTTCTCCCCTGCAATTGCATCCATAAGTGCCTGCATTCTGACAGATTTCATAAAATCAGTGATATTTAGTTCCTTCTGAAATTTGGTCATTGTGATACATGTTTATTTCTACAATATCTCAAAAAAAAAAACAGGCCATTCTGTGGCTGGGAAGTTATTTCATTTGAGGGGATTCCCTAGCAAATAATGTGCGTTAAATCATTTGCTTTGCACAGTCAGGCAGACAGAGGAAGTCCGTGTGCACATGCACAGGTTTCCCTGCTTCTTCTTTTCCTTCTTCTTTTGGGTTTTACAGCAGCTGGCATCCAGTGTTGTATTACTGCCATCTACAGGTTTACCTTGACCGTGCACTGACAGTTACATCATTCTGTTGCTAAACGAACAGCTGATCACACCAAGGTGCTCGCTGACCACCGATATTTATTAGTTTGGTCCTGTGTTTCCTTTCTTTCGCAACATAATGTCTTTTCTTCTCACTTTCCATTACTGTTGTCGGTCCTTCATGTTTCATTTGCATCCTCCATTTTCCTCTCCTGTTTCAAATTTGATTCCCACAATGACTTGCGTGAATGGGGAAAGCCCACCACATGATGCATGATGTAGTATCTTGAATTGGATCATGGTAAAGCAAGAAAAAAATAATAGAGAATTTAGGGCCACGTGGCCCTAAATTCATTAATTGTTCTATATTTTAAAAAACCTAATAAAATTGGAAGTCTGTGATTCAAATTCAGTAGCTTTAAAGAAAAATAATTGGATGCCAGGGAACATTTTTTTAATGACCTAAACTTGAAAAATCTTAGTCAGTCTACCTTTAAAGTCATTCTGTCAATCTTCATGTCTCTTGCTACGATACATATGGACTTCCGATTCTGTACCTCTCCCACTGCTCTATCCAAATCCACAAAAGGAGTTGAAGTGCTGTCTATTTTCTGTTTAAAGATACATGGTATGGTGGCACGGTGGTGTAGTGGTTAGCACTGTCGCCTCACAGCAAGAAGGTCTGGGTTCGAGCCCTGTGGCCGACGAGGGCCTTTCTGTGTGGAGTTTGTATGTTCTCCCTGTGTCCGCGTGGGTGTGCTCCGGTTTCCCCCACAGTCCAAAGACATGCAGGTTAGGTTTACTGGTGACTCGAAATTGACCATGAGTGTGAATGGTTGTCTGTGTCTATGTGTCAGCCCTGTGATGACCTGGCGACTTGTCCAGGGTGTACCCTACCTTTTGCCCATAGTCAGCTGGGATAGGCTCCAGCTTGCCTGCGACCCTGTAGAACAGGATAAAGTGGCTAGAGATGATGAGATGAGATACATGGTATGATGGGTTTTTGGTCTAAAATTCAAAATGTCACATCATTTTAGTGATAAACTATTTAAATTCAATGCAGAATTACAATAAAATAATATTTTAATAATGATCATAAGTAGGGGTGATTTGAACCAGTGGCTCCTCCAGGTCTTTTGGCACAAATTATCCCTCCCCCACCATTTTAACAAACTTATATCATTCAGCAGTTTAGAACTAATGTCATACAAACAGTATGACCTCTTATTTTAACTTCCTAAAGCACCAACACCTGAGATTATTTCAAACTTGTCTTTAATTGTTCGGACACAAGACTCATGACTCTTTGAACATAAAACAATCTCACTGAACTACAAAAAAAGTTTTTTGGTTTTTTTTAATTTGCTTACCACTTATTCCATGGACCTCTCTCCATCACAGGGTGAGTAAAACTGATGACTTGTCAAAAATGTGTGGTCACATGGCCAATTTTGTCTATGGTTGCCTAGAAACAAGGGGTGGTTCTCCACAGGCTCAAATTAGCTCTCTGTTCCTTACTCTTCTCTGTCCTGGCACCCAGGCAGTGGAATGAACTTCCCTGGGGTGTCTGAACAGCTGAGTCACTAGTTGTTATGAAAAGAAGAACAAATACCTTATCACCAAACACTTGAATTAGCGCTTATTTAAGTTACTGTGTTTTAAAAAATAGACTTGCAAGTTTTTTTTCTTGCTATATAAAAAAAAACTTTACAGGTTTTTGGCTCAGTGGTGTTTTAATCCTTGACCTAATAAGTTAGCATGAGGATGTGTTTTTGATAAAGATCACAAAGATCTTCTGCAAGTTGTTTTGGATAAGGGCATATGCTAAATTCAATAGATGTAAATGTAAATTGACACTCTTTTCTATTCTAGAAAAAGGTAAATGCGGTCAAAAGGACAAAGGGACAAAGACTAGAAATTTGAATGACCAAGGACAGGACTCAGGTCACTATTCCAGAACATTCAGTTGCATTATCACTGCAGGGTATGTTGCCATCTAGGGGCAATGCTGTCAAACAATATTCAGTCAGTTATTCAATACAAATGCTTAACCCTAGCAAACTGACCAGCAGTTGATCTGGAACCCCTTCAACAGTCATTTGACCTTAAATGACCAGGTGCAGGTTTAAGGATATGGTGGTCGAGCACCAGTTTGTGAATGGAGGGTGAAGTCAGGAGAATGAGTGGTAAAGATAAGCCTCCAGCTATGGAGGATTTACTAAAATGGGCAGTGAGAAGATCAAGGGGGAGCTGATGGCGCATGTGGCACAGAGAGACAATGTTTTTTTTGTGTTTGTAAAAATAGAGCATTTACGCAACAATGGCACTGAAAAGTATGTGTGGAAAAAAGTATGAATAATAAAGTTCAACTGCAAGCCTGCCTATCATTTTCATCTGAACCACCAAATTGTTAGACTGTTGCTGAAACCTGGGATCTGAGGAATATACACAGTCATCCCTTAACACCACAGTCAGTGCTTCTTCTCACTGATGACTGGGAAGCTTGGCCATCCTTTGCGCAGCAGCTTCAAGACAACTGTCAAAGGCTTTTGGTGTGACATGCTGCTGAAGAGGTGGTGGACCTTGTAATATTGGAGCAGTTCATTACCAGACCACCAGAAGGGATCATGGAATTAGTCCAGTACCACAGACCAGTGTCACTGGAGGAGCGAGTATAACTGGCTGAGGATCATTTCATTTAGCAGTGTATCCAGGACGAAACAGCCCCCTGACCTCCCCACCTCCTCTCTTGCCCTCCCCTCTTTCTCTGTCTACTCCCTGCCCCTTTCCCATCCCTGCTCCTGTTTTCTTTGAAATTTTTAAGAAGGATGGTGTACTTTCAGTTTAAGGCACCAAACTTGGCACAATCATCCAATTCAATGCACTTATCAATTTAGGTACCAGGGCCACCTGATAATTGTGAGACAGGGGGGTCAGTTTTGGGCTTGTGGGGGGAGAGGTGGGTAGTTTTTTTTATGAAAAAAAGAACATAAAAATAGCGCTGAATTGATTCTGATGACAGAATTTTACCCAGACAAATATTCCAGACATTCAAAATTATCATTTTGTAATGGGGGGGTTTAAGTATGGCATTTATCTAAATTCTTCATAAAGTTCCATCAAGAGAAACTATTTCACTGGCAATCAGATACTAATTGTTTTTAGTTTTGATTATTATATGCAACAAATACACATTGTACATTGTTTCCCTACCAGTTTGAGGGTAATGATCTCTCTGAGTTTTGCTGGGAGCCCTGTCTATGTAAAACATGAACAGACCTTGAGTTTTCCCTGAAAAAAAGCAAAAATATTTAAATATTGGCTGGCGTTGAGTGGTATATCAGATATATTTCTTTCAGCTAGCATGATACTGAATGAGTTGAAGACGAGTTCAATATCACGCTAGCCGAATGGAATATATCTGATAGACCATGAAAAAAAGATTATTACCATTATACATACACACTCTCTTCATATCAGCATTCTCAAAGGCCAACATGAGCTTACCTGTGACTCAGTGTTGTTAGCGCGGCAGTCCAGTTGCCTTCTAGCTGGTGTAGCATTCAGCAGTAGCGTTAGCAAAGACCAACGTGAGCTTACCCGCGACTCGGTGCTGTTAGCACCGCAGTCCAGTTACCTTCTAGCCGGTGTAGTGC
Organism: Neoarius graeffei; assembly: GCF_027579695.1. Classification (NCBI taxonomy): domain Eukaryota; kingdom Metazoa; phylum Chordata; class Actinopteri; order Siluriformes; family Ariidae; genus Neoarius; species Neoarius graeffei. The sequence goes on from NC_083573.1 coordinate 17,364,912, forward strand.
TAGCACAGCCCAATGCTAGTGCAGTCAAGCCGAATATTATTATTATTTTCTGTGTAATTTACTTCGTTACTTTTAAAATTAATATCGACAACTACACACAACGGAGCGATGTAGCAGTCAAAATTCTCTCAAAATCTTCCGCTTTTAATGAAGCAAACCTTGCGGCCATGTTTGCTTGCAAATTGTCACAGTCACTTGCTAGCACAGAAATTTTACATCTTCGACGTGTCTCTTTTCATTTTTCAATGTCTGTTGGTATGTTTTTCTTTTGCGAATATGCATGAAGAATATATAATGAAGTTTTGGTAGCCTTTCTGATGTTCAGCGTGTCTTTAGTTTCAGTTTTTAGTTTATTTCTTTAGTGATTAATTATAGCATAGCTAATCCTAGCGATAGCACTGGATTAGCCTCATCTCTCTTTTCTGGTGGAGAAAGAAATGATTCTGCGCATGCGCAGCAGAAAAATTTTGTCATTGGATATTCACATGAGCGCTGATGTATGACGTCATGTTGTCTTGACAACATGCAATATTGTAACAATATTGCATGCTCATTCTCCATTGGGAGAGTGGCATAATACATGGAGGATAAGCAATATGATAACATTGCATGCTATCAATAAACCCACTAGAAGAGAATAGAATACATGTTTTTATTCCATGGAAAAAGTGGCCTGTATGTATAATAATTAAGAATATTTTATTTCTCAAATAGATTGCCATATCAGCGGCAAAGGAACATTTGTTGATCATTCTATTCTTGAAATAGGAACGTCCAACTTCATGATTTAAAAAAATTACCTGCAGTTGTTAGAATGCCTGTTTATGGTCAATCATCAGCAATGTTATTCACATTGACAATCACCAGTACACCGACAAAGAACCTGTCTGCACCAGTGGTTCACAACATGAAGGATGCAGTGTTCGGTAGTATCTGGCACTTCAGACATTTAAGGCCGTGGTGGTCCACAGGCTGATCATGTAGATACAGTGTTTTTCATTCCAAATACAGGGATTATACATAATCAAGATAATTTACTCTGACAATTTGTGCTCTTACACCAACAGCAAAATGCCTAAATCTGCATATACTATTCAAGGAGCAGAAAAGCTGAGCTTATGTTTGATCAATGCTTTATCCTTTTATTGAACATTTTATTAGCATTTAATCTATGTCAACAGTGACTCATTTGCGATAGACAAAAAAAAAATGGACTCTTAAATTTTTAAGCATCTGTTTTCAGATTTTTGCACAATTATGATAAAATCAGATCCCTTTTATAGTTAAACCTGTCACAGTTTTACAGTACAATATTATTCCTTTGACAGAAAAATATGATGAAAAACTTACAACAGACTTCTGCAGTGCTTGCTACTGGTCCTGCTTACTGTATATGAAATACTCATTAATTAAGTAGCTCTAAAGCTGGCATTAAAAGTGAGGGCTTTGACACAGGTAGGCTTGATCTACACATGCACTTCATCTGGAGGTTGTTCCCCATTCAGAACTGCCAGGGTATTGACCACCATTTTCTCCAGCATGGCCTGAATGGTCTCCACAGTATCTGTTCCCATGTGTGGCAGGACAATTACATTCGGAAATGACAGTAAAGGGTGATTTCTGTAACAATGAACATTATAAACAAAGCTGAGAATTAGATTTGTGAATATTATTCATTTATTACATCTTATCTCTGATATTAATGAAAAAATGAAGGAAACTGGATTGTACTTTGGAAGAGGCTCAGGGTATGTGACATCCAAAGCAGCAGCTCTTATGACTTTCTTTTTGAGAGCATCAACCAAAGCATCTTGGTCAACAACCAAACCTTAACAAGAAAAAAATCTTTAATACATATATAATTTATTTTGCATATTAACTTTGGGGGGGGGGGGGGGGGGGGCGGAATGGTGGTGTAGTGGTTAGCGCTGTCACCTCACAGCAAAAAGGTCCGGGTTCGAGCCCCGTGGCTGGCGAGGGCCTTTCTGTGTGGAGTTTGCATGTTCTCCCCGTGTCTGCGTGGGTTTCCTCTAGGTGCTCCGGTTTCCCCCACAGTCCAAAGACATGCAGGTTAGGTTAACTGGTGACTCTAAATTGACCGTAGGTGTGAATGTGAGTGTGAATGGTTGTCTGTGTCTATGTGTCAGCCCTGTGATGACCTGGCGACTTGTCCAGGGTGTACCCCGTCTTTCGCCCGTAGTCAGCTGGGATAGGCTCCAGCTTGCCTGCAACCCTGTAGAACAGGATAAAGTGGCTAGAGATAATGAGATGAGATGAGATTAACTTTGGGTCATCTTTGGCACTGTATATGTTTCTATACTTCTAAAAGTCAACAACTTTGTGAATTGCCACGGTATTTGTTTTGAACATCCCATGAAAAAGCCTACATATATGTAAGGGATAATGTACAGTGATCCAGTCATTATTATGAAATAAATCCTGACAGGGATGCGAAGCAGAGGAACACAGTTTAACATTAAAATTACAATCCCAAATCAGAAAAAGTTGGGACGGTATGTTGAAATTAAAACTGAAAACAATGATTTGTAAAGACTTTGACCTGTATTGTCCTCAAGACAATACAAAACCACGTTATTTGATGTTTTATTTCAAGAATTTTATTGTTTTTTCAAAATAAATACTTGTTTCAATTTTGATTTTTGCAACGTTTCAAAAAAGTTACGACAGTAAAGCATTTACCACTTTGCAATGTTGCTATTCCTTCTCACAACACGTAAAGGATGTTTATGGACTGAAGACATCAAATGATGAAGCGTTTCAGGTGCTATGTTGCCTATTCTTCCTGCAAACAGGTCTTAAAGTGTATATCACGGGTAAATTCAGGAGCAAGATCAATGTAATTCTCCTATTTTACATTAAACTTTGGAGTAATTCCATGCCAAATCACCAGATTTTAGAGAAAGTTCCCGACTGACCATCTCAGATTTTGTTCATATTTTTTTATTTTAATGTCCTTGTTACTAATAACTGCTGTGCAAAATTTTAGGCCAATATCTCCACTAGTTTCGGAGATGATAAACCTTCAAAAAGGGGGCGTGGCCTCATATTTAGCATAAAAACATGTTACAATCAAACATGCATAGTTTGATGGCTAATAACTTTTGAACGGTTCACACTAAATGGTTCAAATTTTCACACGATTCTTTGATATAATAAGGCTCTGTATACAGAAGGAGAGCTTTGTATGTGACATATTTGCAGATGTATGGCGTGCCAAATATGGCTTCCTGGAATGCGCATTTGTCCATGGTAGCACTTTTGGCTCTCTATATCTCCAGATTTAATGACATCAGATGTCTGATTCTTTTTAATATATGAGACATGTTATAGTACTATCAGGAAAACATGTTAGATCTGTGACAAAAATTATACTTCTCATATATAGGCCCCTAAAAATGGAAAAAAGCTTGTTGCGTCTGTATTTTGAATGCTTATAGCAAAAATCTGACAAGGTCTACAGTGGTGCTTGAAAGTTTGTGAACCCTTTAGAATTTTCTATATTTCTGCATAAATATGGCCTAAAACATCATCAGATTTTCACACAAGTCCTAAAAGTAGATAAAGAGAACCCAGTTAAACAAATGAGACAAAAATATTATACTTGGTCATTTATTTATTGAGGAAAAGGATCCAATATTACATACCTGTGAGTGGCAAAAGTATGTGAACCTTTGGTTTCAGTATCTGGTGTGACCCCCTTGTGCAGCAATAACTGCAGCTAAACATTTCCGGTAACTGTTGATCAGTCCTGCACATCGGCTTGGAGGAATTTTAGCCCATTCCTCCGTACAGAACAGCTTCAACTTTGGGATGTTGGTGGGTTTCCTCACATGAACTGCTTGCTTCAGGTCCTTCCATAACATTTCGATTGGATTAATGTCAGGACTTTGCCTTGGCCATTCCAAAACATTAACTTTATTCTTCTTTAACCATTCTTTGGTAGAATGATTTGTGTGCTTAGGGTCGTTGTCTTGCTGTTTGACCCACCTTCTCTTGAGATTCAGTTCATGGACAGACATCCTGACATTTTCCTTTAGAATTCACTGGTATAATTCAGAATTCATTGTTCCATCAATGATGGCAAGCTGTCCTGGCCCAGATGCAGCAAAACAGGCCCAAACCATGATACTACCACCACCATGTTTCACAGCTGGGATAAGGTTCTTATGCTGGAATACAGTATTTTCCTTTCTCCAAACATAACACTTCTCATTTAAACCAAAAAGTTCTATTTTGCTTTCATCCATCCACAAAACATTTTTCCAATAGCCTTCTGGCTTGTCCATGTGATCTTTAGCAAACTGCAGATGAGCAGCAATGTTCTTTTTGGAGAGCAGTGGCTTCCTCCTTGCAACCCTGCCATGCACACCATTGTTGTTCAGTGTTCTCCTGATGGTAGACTCATGAACATTAACATTAGCCAATGTGAGAGAGGCCTTCAATTGCTTAGAAGTTACCCTGGGGTCCTTTGCGACCTCGCCGACTATTACTCGCCTTGCTCTTGGAGTGATCTTTGTTGGTTGACCATTCCTGGGGAGGGTAACAATGGTCTTGAATTTCCTCCATTTGTACACAATCTGTCTGACTGTGGATTGGTGGAGTCCAAACTCTTTAGAGATGGTTTTGTAACCTTTTCCAGCCTGATGAGCATCAACAACGCTTTTTCTGAGGTCCTCTGAAATCTCCTTTGTTCGTGCAATGATACACTTCCACAAACATGTGTTGTGAAGATCAGACTTTGATAGATCCCTGTTCTTTAAATAAAACAGGGTGCCCACTCACACCTGATTGTCATCCCATTGATTGAAAACACCTGACTCTAATTTCACCTTCAAATTAACTGCTAATCCTAGAGGTTCACATACTTTTGCCACTCACAGATATGTAATATTGGATCATTTTCCTCAATAAATAAATGACCAAGTATAATATTTTTGTCTCATTTGTTTAACTGGGTTCTCTTTATCTACTTTTAGGACTTGTGTGAAAATCTGATAATGTTTTTGGTCATATTTATGCAGAAATATAGAAAATTCTAAAGGGTTCACAAACTTTCAAGCACCACTGTACCAGAAAACAAATTAGATCAGTGAAAAGAGCAAGGTCTAATTGATGTATGTACCAAATATGAAGTTGGTGCTGTGAAGAAAACTATTTTATTCAAGCTATTGAATATAGAAGGTTTTATGACATGCGAAAATGCCATTCACAAGGTTACATCACATGCTACATCATTATTAATTCAAATTCTCTTGACTATACATATGCAGTCATCTCATCTCATTATCTCTAGCCGCTTTATCCTGTTCTACAGGGTCGCAGGCAAGTTGGAGCCTATCCCAGCTGACTACGGGTGAAAGGCGGGGTACACCCTGGACAAGTCGCCAGGTCATCACAGGGCTGGCACATAGACACAGACAACTATTCACACTCACATTCACACCTATGGTCAATTTAGAGTCATCAGTTAACCTAACCTGCATGTCTTTGGACTGTGGGGGAAACCGGAGCACCCGGAGGAAACCCACGCAGACACGGGGAGAACATGCAAACTCCGCACAGAAAGGCCCTTGCTGGCCACGGGGCTCGAACCCGAACTTACTTGCTGTGAGGCGACAGCGCTAACCACTACGCCCCTTGTTAATAAATTAATTTAAACATGTCACTTTATTAGGGAGCTTCAAATGAGGTCAATGCTGATCAGTCAATAAACCACGAACATACATTTATACCACTATATAAATGATGAATATGCTAACTCCATGTGACCTGTCTATCTTCAAGACAAAAATTCGCCTATTAATATTTATCTGAGTAATTAGTACATTAGGCTTTTCTCATTCCCCGGCCTGAGCTACCCTATCATATGGTTAGTGAAAGTGTACACTGAACTTTATCACTCAAAAGTAGGTCACTCAAAGTGATTTCATGTCATAGTGTCCTTGACCTCATTAATATTGACCTAATTAAAGTCGGCTGCACATCCTTGACCTCTCCCCAACAGAAATCTATAATGGATCATTAACTAGGATAAAAATCCTAGGAGGAGTTTTATGCCAAAGGAAAGAGTGGAAGAACAAAAAGAATAATAAGAAACCGTGCAATTACAATGTATTTTGCCTTTTAGAAGGCAAAATACAACGATGTAGCATATGATGTAACCTTGTGAATGGCATTTTCACATGTCTTAAAACCTTCTATATTCAACAGCTTGAATAAAATAGTTTTCTTCACAGCACCAACTTCATATTTGGTACATACATCAATTAGACCTTGCTCTTTTCACTGATCTAATTTGTTTTCTGGTAGACCTTGTCAGATTTTTGCTATAAGCATTCAAAATACAGACGCGACAAGCTTTTTTCCATTTTTAGGGGCCTATATATGAGACAAGTATAATTTTTGTCACAGATCTAACATGTTTTCCTGATAGTACTATAACATGTCACATATATTAAAAAGAATCAGACATCTGGTGTCATTAAATCTGGAGATATAGAGAGCCAAAAGTGCTACCATGGACAAATGCGCATTCCAGGAAGCCATATTTGACATGCCATACATCTGCAAATATGTCACATACAAAGCTCTCCTTCTGTGTACAGAGCCTTATTATATCAAAGAATCATATGTGAAAATTCAAACCATTTAGTGTGAACAGTTCAAAAGTTATTAGCAATCAAACTATGGATGTTTGATTGTGACACTTGTTTTTATGCTCAATATGGGGCCACGCCCCCTTTTTGAAGGCTTAATATCTCCAAAACTAGTGGAGATATTGGCCTAAAATTTTGCACAGTAATTATTAGTTACAAGGGCATCAAAATAAAAAATTATGAAGCAAATCTGAGACGGTAAGTCGGGAGCCTTCTGGTGATTTGGCACAGAATTACCCTTTGGTCAAATATCTGTCACATTTTGCATTTTGTGCAATTTTTTTTACCTTGCGCAATCTCATCTCATCTCATATCATCTCTAGCCACTTTATCCTGTTCTACAGGGTCGCAGGCAGCTGGAGCCTATCCTAGCTGACTACGGGCGAAAGGCGGGGTACACCCTGGATAAGTCGCCAGGTCATCACAGGGCCGACACAGACACCCATTCACACTCACATTCACACCTACGGTCAATTTAGAGTCACCAGTTAACCTAACCTGCATGTCTTTGGACTGTGGGGGAAACCAGAGCACCCGGAGGGAACCCACGCGGACACGGGGAGAACATGCAAACCACACAGAAAGGCCCTCACCAGCCACGGGGCTCGAACCCGGAGCTTCTTGCTGTGAGGCGACAGCGCTAACCACTACACCACCATGCCACCCACGTAATTATTAAAATGGTTAACAGATGTATTGTAGGAGGGTGTAGCAACATCAAGCTTGATGGGATTAGTACTCATCGTTTTCCAAAAGACCAGACAATGAGAGAGAAATGGGAACGCTTCGTGCGAGGCACCCAGAAGCTGAGAAAAAGACCAAGAAAATCGACGATTCACAAATTGACTGTTGCCAGGGTAAGAAATAAGAGAGACTATACTCTAAATTAGGTGGTGTTCTTGTGTTTGTGTGGTACACGGATAATGTTATTTATTGACACACACAAAAGTAAACACCACGAAAGCTCTGGGTGATGATACACTTACTTAGATTAGATAGAACTTTATTGATCCCTTTGGGAGGGTTCCCTCAGGGAAATTAAAAAGATGCAGTCCACAGCCTGGTAAAAAGCAGCCAAAGTAGAGTCCAAAGTAGCATGTTTAAAGTCCCCAGAAATGATCATAAATGCCTCAGGGTGCTGTGTCTGCAACCTTGCTGTGACAGAGTGAATCCCCTCACATGCAGCGGCTGCATCTGCCCTCGGAGGGATGTAAACACAGATGGTGATGCTAGCAGCTACAAGTCCGGGCAACATAAGACTGTATTTATGGAGAAATGTCCCGGATTACACCAGCGGTTGTTCATGTAAATGATGAGTCCCCCACCTTTGCCATTTCCCGCATGCTTTAGTGTCTCTGTCGGCTCTCACAGCAGTGAATCCCCACAGGTCCACGTTAGCATCCGGTACAAGGTATGTTAGCCATGTCTCCATAAAAATAAAATAAGCTGCTATCCCGGTAAATCCACTGGTTGTTCAGTGCGGATAGCTTGTCGACCTTAGTCGGCAGCGAGTTCACATTCCCCATGATAACGGAGGAAATGGATGGTTTGTAGCGCTGGAGGTTGCCTGCTAGCTTAGCCTTTAGCTTAGCCCCGGCTTTGCAGCCCCTAGGTTTCCTCCTCAGCTCGGCTGGGATGGGGTGTCGTATCCTGGCTCGTCCCATTGTTTTCAGGGCCAGCAACTCCTCTCTTGAATAAGTGAGAAAACTGGCTCCTGGTTGCGTGTTAAAGTTAAAAATATCCATGGGATATGAAGAAAAACACACCATGTCTTCGTAAGAAGAGCAGAAAAGTAAAAAGGTGGAAAAAAATAGGTTTAAAGAGCTAAAAACTACAGAGCTACTGGAGAGGCAGCCGTCTCACACAGCGCCCAAGGTCACATTTTCTTTACATTTTACTTCAAGGAATAATCCAGAGTGAAATGCTTTTTAGGGCTATTTTCGCATGATTGGGAGTGCATATGTTGAGTTGGTAGCACAATCACGTCAATTGGTTGTGTTTTGAGAAAGTTGTTTTTTTGTGATTTAAACCGAAAGTGCTAGCACAGCAGTGCGAGGGGCATGTCATTTCGCCGATACAAAATGCTGTTTTTAAAACCATTGGCAAGGTCCAAACAACATTACAGTTCAGTGGAAGTGAGTACAGGGTTCCAACACACAAACCGAAGTGTCCCTGGCTCTGTAAGCGTACGGACAGATCGTCTAGAAGACGGAATACAAGTCAAGTTAAGTCTATTTGTATAGCGCTTTTAACAATAAACATTGTCACAAAGCAGCTTTACAGAATTTGAACGACTTAAAACATGAGCTAATTTTATCCCTAATCTATCCCCAATGAGCAAGCCTGTGGCGACAGTGGCAAGGAAAAACTCCCTCAGACGACATGAGGAAGAAACCTCGAGAGGAACCAGACTCAAAAGGGAACCCATTCTCATTTGGGCAACAACAGACAGCATGACTATAATATTAACAGTTTTAACATGAAGACAGTTTCGTTGATGTTGTAACTCTTCATTGATGGAAACTTGAGTGCAAAACTGTTCATGACAACTGCAGTCCTAAAGTCAGCAAGTCAACTGTAGTCCTCAGCCATAAAAGCATTACTGTAAATGTCCAGAGCGTCCTCCAGGTGTGACTTTCAACTGTCCTCATGGGGCCGTCCTCCACAGGAGCGATGCGATGAGACTCCAACCAGACACAGGGCACCAGGATGGATCAAGCAGGTCCGAGGAGCAGACGAGGTCAGCATCTCGATCCCAGGACCGACATGTAACTCAGAGGGACAGAGTTTGGGGGGGGGGGGGGGGGGGGACACAGGTTGTTAGGTATGCCCAATGTCACCTGAATAAGTGTAGGCAACAGGTGTCAATGTCTAAAAATAACACGGGTATTAAGTCTGTGTGGTACGCTCGCAGAGACGAGAGTCCTGACATCAGGCATAATACACAACAATGACATGTTAATATGGTTAAAAAATATCATGAGCTGCTCTGGCTGGATGCTTGATTGGGTGATGGGAGCACACTCCTCAGCAATGAGACAGTTGGAATTATAGATCAGAGTGAGTGCAGGCAGATGCAGATGGGACCCATAGGGCTGGCCAAGACAATTCAGTTACATTTCACTGGGTCTGGGACATGCGACAGAAAGTCAGATGGCCGATTCCCTGCAGGCTACGAGAGCCAGTTGAGGTCTCCACCAAAAGATTTCCTGTTGACTCCATGTAACTCAGAGGGACAGATTTGGGGGGGGGGGGGGGAGAGAGAGAGAGGGAGAGAAAACACAGGTTGTTAGGTATGCCCAATGTCACCTGAATAAGTAGGAACAGTATACATATTGCACTGAGTACAAGCAGGGACTCCGGCAACTGACTATGACAGCATAACTAAAAGGGGAGAGCCAGAAGGTAACACAGGCATGAGGGAGCCCCGGGACATAAAGCAGCCAGCCACTACACCGTCAACAAACTCGAGTGAGCAAGCAAGTGGGGACTGACAGCATCCATACATCCCAGTTTACCAAAACACTCTATGTCTGAGGACCCTCCAGATGTACACCTTTACCTCATAAACACCATTAACAAAAGGCTTGACTAAACAGATATGTTTACAGCCTAGACTTAAACGCTGAGACTGTGTCTGATTCCCGAACATTACTTGGAAGGCTGTTCCATAACTGTGGGCCTTTGTAAGAAAAGGCTCTGCCCCCTGATGTAGCCTTCACTATACGAGGTACCAGCAGATAGCCTGCACCTTTTGATCTAAGTAGGCGTGGCGGGTCATAGAGGAGCAGAAGTTCACTCAGGTACTGTGGTACGAGACCATTCAGTGCTTTAAAGGTCAATAGTAGTATTTTATAATCAATACGAAATTTGATTGGGAGCCAATGCAGTGTGGATAAGACAGGCGTGATGTGGTCATATTTTCTAGTTCTAGTAATTGCTGCTACATTTTAAACTAACTGGAGCTTGTTTATGAATACAAAACATGTACCTTCCCGAAAGTAGTTGTTCTCCAGACGCCATCTTCAGGGGACAGTCCATAAAAGTCGAGTGCAGAGCTAAATCCTCTGGAAATGCACAATTTCGTAGCATTTTATGGAAACACAGTCTAGTGTTTAGTTTGAAATTAAAAGGAAACTGCATTCAACAACATTATAGTCCAAGCAGGTTGGAATTTTGAATGGGAGGTCATGTGATGCTACAAAATTGTGCATTTCCAGAAGATTTAGCTCTGCACTCGGCTTTTACGGACTGTCCCCTGAAGATGGCATCTGGAGAACAACTACTTTCGGGAAGGTACATTCAGTCTTCTAGACGATCTGTCCATACACTTACAGAGCCAGAGACACTTCAATTTGTGTGTAGGAACCCTGTACTCACTTCCACTGAACTGTAATGTTGTTTGGACCTTGGCAATAGTTTTAAAAACAGCGTTTTGTATCGGCGAAATGACATGCCCCTCGCACTGCCGTGTTAGCGCTTTCGGTTTAAATCACAAAAAAACAACTTTCTCAAAACACAACCGATTGACGTGATTATGCTACCAACTCAACATATGGACTCCCAATCATGCGAAAATAGCCCTAAAAAGCATTTCACTCCGGATTATTCCTTTCACATGTATCAAGGGATATGTGTGTCAGGGCTTGAGATCTTGGGACCTGTCAATCACATTAAATGTATATACAACCCTGCTTAGCAGATTCCATGTGTGTAGCTTATGAAATCTTTCTCCTACAGTAGCCAGTACTCTTCTAAATGAAGAAATATATAAATACATAATAGTAATTAGAAAAAACATGATTTATGTAACAATAGATAGATGAGCATTGATACATGAATCCATGGGTTTAGAAGCTGAGGTGACAATTCCATATTTCAATGCAAAATCGCTAGCTGCTAAACCTGGTCTATACAGACTGTGCACTGAACCTATGCAAGCTCTCAGCCTGCTGGCGGATCCACACATGACGTCACGAATCTGGCTCCAGACTCCCTTGGGATTTTTCCAGACGCATTTTGTTTTTTTTTTCTGCTGTAGACAGATGGCCTTGTGCAAAATTACCCTTCTGGATGAGTGTGTAAAGGGACATACTTTCATATAAAAAAAATAATCATGAAATTGGTCCAGGATATGCACTTTAAGGTGTGTAACAGTACAGCATATTTTTTTGTTTCAAAATTCACCACACATTCTCTCTTGGGGACAGAGAGGACAGACACTCTCTTCTTCCACCGCCATGCCTTTGTAATGTGTCCAGAATGTGGTTTTGGATTGTCTTGTTGAAGTATCCCTGGAAAAGGTGTTGCCTTGAAGGCAGCATATGTTGCTCCAAAATTTCAATGTACTTTTCTGCATTAATACTGTCATCACAGAAGTGTAAGTTACCTTTAACAAGGGCACTGACAACCCCGTACCATGACAGACCCTGGTTTTTGAAATTGTTGCTATGAACAGTCTGGATGGTCCTTTCTGTCTTTGGTCTGGAGCACATGGCATCCATTTCTTACAAAAAAGAACTGGAATACTCATTTGTCTGACCACAATACAAGTTTCCACTGGACAGTTCTTGATGCAGTGCTGTCTCAGGGATCGGAGATTACAGATGTTCAGCTTAGGCTTGTACCCTTTCCCTTTAAGTACTGAAACTCCTCCAGATTCCTTGAATCATTTAATGATATTATGCACCATAGAGGGTGAAATATCGTTCTTTGAGGAACATTGTTTTTAAACATTTCAAGATTTTTCCTCACACATTTGTTGACAAAGTGGAGATCCTCTGCCCATCTTTATTCCTCAAAGACTAGGCCTTTCCTGGATACTGATTATGTACCAGATCATGATTACAATAACCTGTTAACATCACTTGTTTCAAATCACATTATTTAATTGTTTTACCTCATTACTATCGCTAAATTAACCCCCGTGTCAGGGTGTAAGTACTTATGGAAGCATATGCAGAGGAGAGCAGGTGTGTCACAAACTGGCAGCCAAAACCAAATTGTGAGACAAGAGGCAGTGTCGGGGACAGGCAGTAGGTCGGTCAATATGCAAACAGCGTGTCAGAGGGAATGCTAAGTTCAGAGTCCAGTGTATAAACAGAAAGCAGGGTCAAAGTCACTAAAGTCAGGACCGAGGACTAATAGCTTGGTACGATTAGGTATACATACCCGGAATGATACTTTGTGCTGGTTGTTTGTGACAGCAGTCTTTAAGTAGTGTTGGCTGATGAGGTGTAATGAGGAACAGCTGCGGTGATGGTTAGAACTCGGGAGAGGGCGGGCGCTGTAGTGCTTGGGAGTTGTAGTCCGTGGTGGCCATGTTTAGAGGCCGCCACGACCTCTATTTGCTGGCACCATCAGTGACACCCTGTCCCAACAATTTTTTTGGATTTTGTTGACCCATCAGAATTGAGTATTCAACAAAGCTGTTACTAATCAAAGAAGGTATTAATCAATATTTATCACAATGATTGCCATGCCCATGATAGGTTCAGGATCCACTATGACCCTGACCAGGATAAATCGCTTACTGAAGATGGATGAATGAATGCATCAATTAATGAATGAAAGATAACTGTCTGAAAGATAAGTTTCTGATATTATTATAGATGCTTAGTCATTTTGTGCCTTACTGTTCTATAATTGACCAAACCATTTGTTCAGCACAAGCGTAAAATTTAAAAAAACACACACAAAAAAAACCCCACACAGGCTACAGCTTTCTGTACAAAAATTTAGTTCTTTTCAATTAGATATTTGTACACAAGATACCCAGCATCCATTCCATTTGGTTTGATTATTTCAAGCTGTAAATAAAACATTGTAGTGCACCTTTAAATATGCATTCAAAACAGTATTCAGGAAAAGGAAGTTGGAATGGCAAACTACAATATAAATATCTGCACTTCGGCTAATGACCGAGACTTTCTACTAGGCCTCATTTTCAGTGAAATTTGCAGCTCCAAACTTAAAGGCTATATCTAAATTTGAAAATATATTACCCAGTTGAATGCCCTGAGGTTGGGTCAGGAACTGGGAATGACAGTCAGAGCATCTGCCACCTTGTTTTTCTCCATGGCCTGGACAAGAATCACATCAGATAAAAAAGCAGTGGTGTCCAGGGCAGCTATGGAGGCAGACGGGAAGGCAGTTGCATTTGCCGAAATGTTAGCCACAGTCAACATAGAATCAAGCAGGACCTTGTTCTCTCTCTGATGTGATGCAGCAAAGTGCCTTCCAGTTTGGCAATTTTCTCGGCCAGACAGGCACAAATTGGAGGAACAAAGTGGAGGCATGCTAGCTCTAGACTAAAAACAAAATCACAGTAGCAGCATCCTCAGAGTGGAGATATGCTAGCTCTAGGCTAAAAACAACCCACACTAATGCTAACAAATTTAAAGTATTTTCTTAAAATCCTCTGAAATCCAGTACATTTCAGGTTTTTGTTTTCACATAATGTTATGGGTGGTGGAGGTGAAGTTTGGATCCAGAAGTAGAAAAATGCACGACAGACAGTAATCCAATAAATAAGGTGATTTAATCTAGGGGAAAAAAGGGCATGGGAAAAAAAGGTAGCAAAACAGGACAAAAACACAAATGGCAAAAATAGTCTGGGTAACAAGAGATAAAAACCTGACAAAAACACGAGACAGGTAAGGACAAAAACACTAAAGGAAAAAAAACATTAACAAGAAAAAACCCTTGGTGCAAAAAACATGAACTAGAAAAATAGCTAGAGGGGGAAAAACCATGAACAGCACAGAAACGGCTAGAGAAAACAAATGAGGCATTCTGGCAAAGTCAGGGTCTGAGAACGGCCTTTAAATAAGCAGCGGTGAAAACCAGGATGTGAGTTCAGGTGGGATGGAATTCCCGTCCCGGATCCAGATCGGCGCTGGTGTGGGAGATCCGTAATCTCCGGAGTGGATGTCCAGGGCGGAGCATGACACATAAAGCCCGGTATTTAGTTGAGTCCAGCTTTAGTTTAGACCTCTGTACAGTTGTAAGACAATACAATTAGAAGACGTGTCTACATGCATATATAAAGACATGGTATGCCAAGGTTGGTGAGGAAGAACTAAATGTGCCTGCACAAAGCCCTGACCTCAAACAGTGATAAGTTTTGGGATGAATTGGAACAGTGACAGTGCACCAGGCCTCCCCACCCAACATCAGGATCTAACTTTACGAATACTCTTGTGGCTGAATGAGCACAAGTTTCCACAGACCCATTCCAAAATCTAGGGGGAAGCCCTTCCCAGAAAAGTAAAGAAAGGGGAGATTAGATCTGGAATGGGACTTTCAAAAAGCACATATGGATGTGATTGGTTAGGTGTCCACATACAGTACGTCTGGCTATAAAGTGTCCAAAGATGTCAAGTGAGCAATATCTCCATAGTCTCTGAAAAAGAGTCATGGCCAAAATGTAGCCTAAGGTACAAGACTTACAATACACAAGTGTATTAGTTTTTAAAATGTGAATATGAATTGTAATATTTTAATAAAATGTTAAAAATTGTTTTTTTGATGTGCGTTAAATGCCAGGGATATTTGTAGCAACTATTAGCAGCACATGCTAATGATACTACTACAAACACTCACCAGAGACACCAATGATCTTTACTATTTTCTTCCAAGCTTCATTTTTCTTCAAAATGTCTCTATATATGTTTACGGAGATGTTGCATTCGACAGGATAACATAAAAACGCAGTTTTATAATTTCATTCTTTTTTTTTTCCAGCTCAAGCAGCACATAGAAACTAAAAGTAGAAACTTACTTGAGAGGGGGAAATGACAAAATGTTGTACCATGCAGGCCACATGATCTGAAGAATCATTCAAGTCAATGGTTTGATTTGTTCGTGGCTCTCTGTCATGCATGTACATATAATATGAATGGTTGCTTATCACTTGCTAGTGTGAACGCACCTTTAACTGGAGCGGTCTGGGAAGCCAAGTGCCATTGTAGGGAAAAATGGCAAGAACGTAAAGGGGCTAAAGATACACCAGGCAAGTTCCAAGTAGACACACAGTGATGCACCACAGTACTGGAAATCTTTCCGTACCTACTTCTTCCCTAAATCACACACGAAACTAGACCAATGACACCCTGGAAAGCCACCCCAACCTACTAGGGAACAAATCCTGTGGTCCAAAATGAACAACACCAAACAATGGGTCAAGATTTGAGGAGGATCTGTATGCAAACCATGAGGCAACATTAGCAGAAATGAAAGTGGATACTCTATTAAATATCACCTACAACTTAAGATAACCCTTTGGGGTGGAGACAAAAAAGGTAAAATAAAGTCAGTTGGGAGAATCAAACAATCAGAAAAGAAAAGGAAATCCAATGGCTGAGGAAGATGAAGAGCCTGAACAGGCAGTTTAAAATAGCTGAAGCTGACGAGAAAGAAGGCATCAGAGAGCTAACCACCAGTCTGTGTGAACAGCTCAATAGAGTGAGGAGAACAGAGGGGAAGAGGAAAAGAAGCAAAAAGGACACAACCATCCAAAAGGGCAGAATCCCAGGCTTCCCTTGGTGCTTGAAACCTTCTCTGATCCTCAGCCAACTTTTTAATGAAAGCTAAGGAAAGTCAGTGTGGAAACTACTGACTACAATGCAATTAAGAGGCTGTGACCATACAGTTGTCTGGCTTGACCTAGCCAACTGTAATGTCCATTCCTCACAATCTGATCCAAATAGCAATGAAACAGTACCACATACTAGGACTGATCTATGGAAGCTGGAGCCATTCCACATATCTTTCCTGCTGAGAGCGGTCTACAACACTCTTCCAACCTCAGTAAACCTGCACAGGAACAATGAGGGAGGACCTACTGTGCAAGCTGTATGGTAGGAGAGAAACCATGGCGTGCATCATGTAAGGTTGTAAGACAGCAATGATCCAAGGAAGGTACAGATGCTGTCATGACAAAGGGCTATCAATACTTACAGATATCTTGGAGCAGGATAGGCAATAGAAACACCAAAACAAAGCATTTCACCATCACCACACTGGTACCTCAAATAGTGAAGGCTACATCAGGGGGCAGAGCCTTTTCTTACAAAGCCCCACAGTTATGGAATAACCTTCCAAGTAGTGTTCAGGACTCAGACACAGTCTCAGTGTTTAAAGGTCATAGGCAATGGTCGGAGGTGAAACGTAGAATATCAACTTTATTGTCTAGAAGAACAAACCAAAAAGCTAATTCAATCTTCCTAGTGTCTAATTTGCACCCTAAAATTGAATACAATGGTTAAAATATACTGTTTTGCCCAATTTCTGAAGGTTTGTTTACGTCTTACTTATGCGCACTTTCATCGCCAGGGGACAGTCGTCGTGACGTCATTTAAGCCAAACAGACTGGGAGCAATACTGTGTTTACTTGCGAACGGAGCACACGTGTATGGACTTTGGTTGTGAGAGGTTGTGTAAAATGTCTGAAAGCGATAGCAATTTTGAAGTAGGAACTCTCCAAATTAAATATCGAGAGGTGAAACCATATATGTATGAACCTATGGCCATTGCGAAGTAATCAGTGAATGTGGCTCACTGGTTTGACTGTGCAGCCTCAGAATCGGACAGCGACTCAGCTGACTCTGATTGCAGTGACCCTGGACCTCAACAAGACTCGTGCCCAAATGATTTATCCTGGTAGTTATGATAAATTCCTACTTTTGTCGTAATACTAAATAAGAGCCCTTTTGAAGAATAATTAAACCACCCTCTCTAGTGGATATAGGTAACAATTACTTGATAGTGCGCCGGTAGGCCACATTAGCCTGCCATCCGCGGTATTATACTATTTATAGCCTACTCTAAGCGAGGAAATATCCCTTTGTCTCATTTCCACAATGATTGTACAGGATCCCTCAGGATTCTTGACTTGTCAATTGCAAGCAAAAGTAAAAATGTTGACCTCCAATCTTCTCCTTTTTGCTTGAGCGTTGCTGGTCTGTTTCTTCTTTGGCTGCTTGATTTTGTTTCACGCGCACAACCCACTCTCTCCGCCTCTTCTGGAAAAAGCCAACCCTCTGGCTTCATGCGCACAATCCACTCTCTCTGCCTCGTCTTCTCTTCCGGAAAAAAACAACCCTCTGGCTTCACGCACACAATCCACTCTCTCTGCCTCATCTCCTCTTTCAGAAAAAGCCAACCCACTTGCTTCGCCTCTTCTCCTTTTTCGGAAAAAGCCAACCCTCTCGCTCCGCCTCTTCTCCTCTTTCGGAAAAAGCCAACCCACTCGCTCCACCTCTTCTCCTTTTTCAAAAAAAGCCAATCTTCTCGCTCTGCCTCTTCTCTTCTTCCGGAAAAAGCCAATCCACTCTCTCTGCCTCTTCTCCTCTCTCGGAAAAAGGCAAAAACTTCTTCCTGAACTGGTCCCATTGTTACAGTTCACTGCACAGCAATGGTTTTTCTTTGGAAATTCCTGAACGCATGTCTGCACTCAAGCCGAACGGCAATGTAAGTAAACGGAAGTGGACTCAACTCAAGCGGTTTGTTTGTCTTAAATGATGTCATGCGCCGAGTGGTCACGAAAATAGCCAAACAGAAATTCGCCATGATCCGCACTAACTTATTTTAATTATTACTTATTAACAATACTTCTTGGGACCTGAAGAAAATTAAAGAGGGTTTTTTAACATATAAAGTTTCAAATGTGCATAAAATTAAAACCGTTGCCTATGAGCTTTAAGTCTAGGATAAAAACATATCTGTTTAGTCAAGCCTTTTGTTAATAGTCTTTATTACGTAAAGGAGTAGCTCTAGAGGATCCTCAGGCACAGAGTGTTTTGGTAAACTGGGATGGATGGATGGATGGATGGATGGATGCTGTCAGTCTCCCCACTCACTTACTCAGGTTTGTTGACGGTGTAGTGGATGGCTGATTTATGTTCCAGGATGCCCTCATGTCTGTGTTACCTTCTTGCTCTCCCCTTTTAGTGATGCTGTCATAGTTTTGCCGGAGTCCCTGCTTGCACTCAGTGCAAAATGTATCCTGTTCTTACTCATTAGGTGACATTGGGCATACCTAACAATCTGTGTTTTCTCTCTCTCTCTCCCCCCCTTCCCTCTGTCTGTCCCTCTGAGTTACATGTCGATCCTGAGACACTAGTAAGATGCTGACCTCTTCTGCTCCTTTCTGCTCCTGCACCGGCTAATTTCGCTGGTACATGTGACTAGTGACAATAAAGGGCATCATCATCCTTGGACCTGCCTGATCCATCCTGATGCCGTCTGTCTGTCTGGAGTCTCATCACATTGCTCCTGTGGAGGACGGCCCCGTATGGATAGTCAAAAGTCGCACTTGGAAGATGGCTCTGGACACTTACAGTAATACAGTTATGTCTGAGGACTACAGTTGACTTGCTAACTTTAGGACTGCGGTTGTCATGAACAGTATTGCACTCAAGTTTCCATCAATGAGCAGTTTATAACTTCAACAAAAGAGACCTCATGTTAAAACTATAATGATTTTCCTGTTTTCACAGTTATACTTTGTGACTATATAGGACACAGTTATAGAAGCAAGTTATTTATAATCACAGTATCTGTTGTCACCCAAATGAGGTTGGGTTCCTGTGGCAGCGGGGGCGTGGTCAAGCGTCAGTCTGTGAATGGAGGGCGGAGTCAGGGGAGGTAAGTGGCAGAATCACTGCACCTGATGCGAATTAACCTGTGTTTGTGCATCTTCCCCGGTGACCGCGCCCTATAAGAGGAGAGGGAGAGCAGAGGAAGGGAGCTCTCTCCCCAACCAGAATGCTTGTGTGCGCGCGCGTGTGACTGGGAGAGTGTAAAGTAAAAGCTCATCTCATCTCATCATCTCTAGCCGCTTTATCCTGTTCTACAGGGTCGCAGGCAAGCTGGAGCCTATCCCAGCTGACTACGGGCGAAAGGCGGGGTACACCCTGGACAAGTTGCCAGGTCATCACAGGGCTGACACATAGACAACCATTCACATCTACGGTCAATTTAGAGTCACCAGTTAACCTAACCTGCATGTTTTTGGACTGTGGGGGAAACCAGAGTACCCGGAGGAAACCCATGCGGACACAGGGAGAACATGCAAACTCCACACAGAAAGGCCCTCGCCGGACACAGGGCTCAAACCCGGACCTTCTTGCTGTGAGGCGACAGCGCTAACCACTACACCACCGTGCCACCTCTAAAGTAAAAGCTGAAAAGCTAAAATAAAGGGTTTGTGAGAACTCAGTTCTGGCCTGCCGTACTTCTGTGCTCCACCCACCTTAAACTACTGCTACAGTTCCGTTTTGAGTCTGGTTCCTCTTGAGGTTTCTTCCTCATATTGTCTGAGGGAGTTTTTCCTTGCCACCGTTGCCATAGGCTTGCTCATTGGAATAAATTAGGGATAAAATTAGCTCATGTTTAAAGTCTTTAATTTTCTGTAAAGCTGCTTTATGACAATGTCTATTATTAAAAGCGCTATACAAATAAACTTGACTTGACCTTCTTCAAGGAGGGCGTGAGACCTTCAGCACAAAGTGCAGCCAGGCCCATCCTACTACAGTCACACAATTCATGAGAGTCAGGAGATGAGAAGAGATGAGAGTCAACCTGAGAAGAAAGCTCCAGTTCCTAGAAGTTGTACTGTACACTACCCTCAGGTAAGATGTGGTCAATCAAAGTGTAGAAACTAGGGCTGTCGAAGTTAACGCGATAATAACGCATTAACGCGATCTCAATTTATCGCGATTTAAAAAATAGTGCCATTAACGCAAATTCTAATTTGGCCCTGCGAGTCACCCGTAGTTCATGTTGAGGCTTGTCGCGCGCTGCTTCAATAACAATAAGTGTGAGTGATGGAGAAAGGTCTGTTAAACGGGAAGCTTCATTTCAAAAGTTTCATTTCAAAAGAAGAGTGTGATTGAGTTGGTTTTGGTATGCACTTTGCAGTTTTTGTAAAGTGAGATTTCAGTATGCTGTAGCACTGTGATATAACACTAAATGTCTTTATTGAAGTCCAACTGCAATTTATTTTTGTTTGCACAGTACTGTGAAGTCCTATAGAGGATGTGCAGTCACGTGACTCGTCCGTGTATACTCCGCCATATTGGACGGCTTCAGGATTGTTTACCTTGCGTGAGCATAATGGATCCAGGGAGTAATCCCCAAGAAAATTCGGAAAATACCCCATCTACATCGCGCGATAACTTGCCTAAGTTTGTCCAGCATCTTGAAGGTGACGTGAGGCAGCGTTACGTGGAAAAGTGTTCCAGGTTGGGGATTGCAGATCCGTACAACTTGCCGCAATCCTTGTTCAGGGAAATTCGGAGCTGCGGTGCCGGCGATTTGCCCAATCTGGCCTACCACGACATTTACAATTTTCTTGTTAATCGTGAATCATGTTACACTGGCAAAGCCCTCAAAGCTTACAAGAGCCTGGAAGCTTATAAATATTTTGTTGCGGGATGGGTATCCCAACTATACCTCTGGAAGGTTCCGAAGAAGAATGTCTACTTGATAACCTCACGGGTAAGTGGCATTAAGGCGTTTATCATAAAGAGACTATGCAGGACGTTTTATCGTAAGAATGTTCGAAATCTAAACTCAGTTCCAGATATGAGAAGCAAACAGTAAATCAGAAAGCTGTGCACATTTGCGCAGCTTCCGCGAAAACGTGCACAGCTTTCTGATTTACTGTTTTCTTCTCATACTTCCTATGTTTCATGGACTGTAACGGCATTTGCTTATTTAGTAATTTTAATACAGAATTTACTCTGATGAAATTATTCAGACACTTCAACGCCCCCCCCCCCCCCCCAAAAAAAAAAAAATCGGATCTGCACGATTCAGCCATGAAAAAGGCGGCATCCGCCAAAAGGTGCGCTGTTTGCATCCCTGTTTAAACTCATAGGTTAACCGACTTTAACCGGCTAATGAGGCTCGGTGGTCGGTCAAGATTTTTTTTAGTTTTCGCCATCCCTACTATGGATTGGCCTTTCAAAGGCATATATGAGCCAAAAAGATAAAACATTGTCACAGACTAGGCCAGGGTAGTAGGGCTAGGCATAGCCATTTTAAACGTTAGAGATCAAGCGGACTGACGGCCACAAACACTGTACTGTCTAGTTTCTAAGTATGCAGTTATCATTCAATCCGAAAATCAACTTAACAGATGTACTAGGAGTACTGAATTAGAAGATTACACCTACCTGATATGAAGTGTTCACTACAAATTCGGCTGGTAGAACTGGGGTACCAGTTTTCTCTTCGCACAGCGGACACCCATTTTGCGCGTCTCTCCTCGTCTGCGGGGAATCTATAAAATGACAGGCCCTCCTTTTGGCCCTGTCTATTGGTACAACCAAATGCTGAACAAGATATAACCGTTCTCGAAAGATCTACTCCCACACACTTGATAATTAGAACGGGTTTGTCTAAGTTCTATGCGCAGCCATGCCGTCCAAGATGGCAGATAAACAAATATCACGTGACCTTGTGACGTCACGTGCACGCTCTCTATAGGCTGTGACTGAATACAACTCCAGCACAATTGAAGTTTTATTTCATTTTTATTTTCTTTTGTCACACATGTCTGAACTGAGACACAGTAGTATGTGACTACATGTTTTATATTTGAGACTACAGCTCCCTAATCCATCACAAAATTCAATTTTGTGTTTTGTATGTTCAGTACTGCCTAGTATGTGAGTGAATAAACTCCCTTACCATTTTCTCTTGTCCCAGCAGTTTTTAACAAGTACTTTTAGCATAAAATGTGTTCACCATTTTAATTGTAACATTTCACTTTAAAAGCCTTATTCATTTACATAGATTTTAAAAAATGCGATTAATCGCGATTAACTATATGAAATTCTGAGATTAATCGCGATTAAATTTTTTAATCGTTTGACAGCCCTAGTAGAAACTCATCATGATGAAACTGACTGTACTATGGGAGGAAGGCTGTAAAGAGGCAGTGGCATGGAAAAATGAGCAAGTACCAGCAGCTTGTCAATGACTGCAAGAACAAAGGCTGGCAGACCTGGCTGTTTCCAGTGGTAGTAGTTATCAGGGATTCTCTACACAATCAGTGTGGAAACTACTGACTAGAATGCGATTAAGAGGCTGTGACTGATAAACAGCAGACCAGAGGTTGGGAGAAGCTGCAGAAAGACCTTTTTTTTTGGCTCTGGTACAGAAGAGAAGAGATGAGCTGAAAGCCAGGAGGAGAGGGGCAGTGATTTAACCACCACTGCCAAACCACAAGCTGGAGAGTGTTGTGGTTCAGGGTCAAAATATTGATAAAATTTGGGGGACCACCTGATGAGTGATGACATCTCTTCCTGGTCAAGGCTACAAACAAACTAGATGGTTGTACAAAGGTCATCCTAGTGATGTATTGAAAAAAGATCAAAAGAAGAAAAACAAATAGAAAAAGCAAAAATTTTAAAATGAATCTGTTTGGCTATCCATTTTAGTTTTTTGTTTAAATGCACAACAGATATTTATTTTGAGATCACTACACTATGCCTTTACCTCTGCTGATGTTAATGAGGGTACTGCTGGGCTTCATCATGGCGAGTTCTTTCGCACCAATCAGCTTGTGTGTCTGAGGAGTCAGACTGACAACAATGATTACAAAATCAGACTTCTGCAGCAGTTCCTCCATTTTTTCACAGTACACAGCACCCACAGCCCTCTCATCTTCCACTGTCCTGTAATCACCAAGAAATCAGATTTTTTTTTAAAAATGCAACTACTCTGGTATATAACCCCTGGCAAAAAAAAAAAAAAGGAAATCACCACACTTAGAGGATTGTGACAGCGGGGGTGTGGCTGAGGATCGGTCTCTGAATGGAGGGTGGAGTCAGGGAAGGTGAGTGGTCGTGTCATTACACCTGTTGTCAATTAACGTGTGTTTGTGTGTCTCCTTCAGTGACCACGCCCGATAAAAGGAGAGCGAGAACGGGAGGTCGGCGCCGAGGGCTCATCGACAGCCTGTATGTGTGCGCGTGTGTGAGAGAGTGAGAGTTTTTTGGAGCCCTATGCTGAAAAGCAGTAAAAATAAAACCCCTCCAACGCAAACAGCTACCTGCCATGCTTCTGTGCTCCACCCACACCTGAATCCGCTATAGTGGTGCCAAAACCCAGGACGAGTGCAGAAGGGAATGGCCCCATGGAGTCCTCACCATTCAAGGACCTCATCCATGCCCTCGCCACAGCCCAGCAGAACCAGCACCAAGCGCTGGTCGCCCTCCGGAAGGCGCAAGAACAACGGTTCGTAGCCTTGGTGCTGGCCCATCAGGAAGACCGCCAGGCATTCCAGCACCCGCTCACGTCAGCGGGACCCACGACCGCCACCAGAACGGACCCTCCCCACCCCACCCTAACGAAGATAGGTCCGCACGATGACCCGGAAGCCTTCCTCGCACTCTTCGAGCAGGCAGCGGAGGCGTGAGGCTGGCCGGTGGACCAGCGCATGGCGCGCCTCCTCCCCCTGCTGACGGGCAAGGCGCAGGTGGCCGCACTGCAGCTCCCTGCCGACAGCCAGCTCGTGTATGCGGACCTACGGAGAGCCATCCTTCAGCATGTCGGCCGCTCCCCACAGCAACAGTGGCAGCGCTTCTGCTCGCTGCGCTTGGAGGAGGTTGGCCGGCCGTTCGCATTCGGGCAGCAACTCCAGGACGCCTGCCCGTGGCGGCTGAGGGCAGACGACCGCGACGCCAAGGGAGTGATCGACCTGGTGACACTGGAACAATTCATCGCGCGACTTCCAAAAGGAACTGCGGAGTGGGTCCACTGTCATCGCCCGGGGTCGCTGGACCAGGTGATCGAGCTGGCAGAGGACCACATGGCAGCAGTTCCGACGGCAGGAAGGCATGCCTCCTCTTCTCCTCTCTCTCTGCTTCCTGTCCTCACCACATTCCCCCACCATGGAGGCGGGGGCTGTCTCCCCCCCAGCCAGCCCAGTGCACCCGCGGTGTCCTCCCGTTTCCCCCTTCCTTGTGTGTCTCCTCCCCCTCAGGTGAGTGATGGCCGTAACACTGGTGCAGAGGAAGAGCCTGGGCCGGTGTGCTGGCACTGCGGGGAGCCGGGACATCTCCAACATCAGTGCTCTGCGATGGAGGTGGGCGCGGTGGTTCGGGTCCCCAACGCGCCAGAAACCGCCCTCGATCGGGCCGGAGCGTATCGAATACCAGTAAGTGTCCAAGGGGATACGTATCAGGCTTTGGTGGATTCTGGCTGTAACCAGACCTCAATCCACCAAAGCCTGGTGCAAGGTGAGGCATTGGGGAGAGCATGAATGGTGAAGGTGTTGTGTGTGCACGGGGATGTTCACAACTACCCTTTAGTGTCTGTCCACATTCTATTTCGAGGGGAAAAACATAGTGTAAAGGCAGCGGTTAACCATCATCTCACCCACTCGCTAATTTTGGGGACTGATTGGCCGGGGTTTAAGGAATTAATGACGCACATAGTGAAGAGTGGGTCCTGCCATAATTCAGCTAGGGAAAGCCCCGGAGTAGCATTGGTGGGAGAAGCTGCCACAGAGCCGTCTACGTCAGCACCGTGTCAGGGCGATACGCGAAGTGAGGAGCACCCCGCCCCTCCTCCCTCTCTCAGGGATTCCCTTGGGGATTTCCTGTTAGAGCAGTCGCGAGACGGGACTCTGCGGCATGCATTTGACCAAGTGAGAGTAATTGATGGTCAAATTCTCCAGTCAAATGTGACGCCAGCCTTCCCCTACTTTGCTATTATTAAGGATAGGCTATACCAAGTGATGCAGGACACTCAAACTGGTGAAAAGATAACACAGTTGTTAATTCCAAAGAGCCACCGGGAATTCATATGCCAGGTGGCTCACTTTAATTCCATGGCCGGACACTTGGGGCAGGATAAGACACTAGCCCAAATAATGGCCCAGTTCTATTGGCCAGGGATTCGCGGGGATGTCCGTCGGTGGTGTGCATCGTGCTGCGAATGTCAATTAGTAAATCCCGCAGCCACTCCAAAAGCACCTTTGCGCCCTCTCCCTTTAATCGAGACCCCTTTCGAAAGAATTGGGATGGATCTCATCGGGCCATTAGATCAGTCAGCACAGGGATATCGCTTTATTTTAGTTCTGATGGACTGTGCAATGCGATGTCCAGAAACAGTGCCTCTCCGCAATATCTCAGCACACAGTATAGCAGAAGCACTCTTCCGCTTTATCTCCCGGGTCGGGATTCCGAAAGAAATCCTGACAGACCAAGGCAATACATTTATGCCATGCACATTGCACGAGCTGTATGGGTTACTGGGGATTAAGCCTATCCGCACCAGCGTTTATCACCCACAAACGGATAGCTTAGTAGAACGGTTTAATTGAACCCTCAAAAATATAATTCTTAAGTTCGTAAGCGAAGATGCACATAATTGGGATAAGTGGCTTGAGTCCCTGTTATTTGCAGTACGAGAGGTCCCGCAAGCCGCCACAGGGTTTTCACCGTTTGAATTGTTATATGGGCGTAAGCCGCGTGGCATTTTGGACATGCTACATGAAAATTGGGAGGAGGGACCTTCACCCAGTAAGAACAAAATTCAATACGTTCTCAAACTGCGCACCAAACTCCACACACTCACGCACTTAACCCAGGAGAATTTGTGGCAGGCACAAGAACGTCAAGTCCGACTGTACGATGGGGGCACGCGCCTTAGGGAGTTCACACCGGGAGACAAAGTACTCGTATTGTTGCCCATGTTGAGCTCCAAATTGGTCGCCAAGTGGCAAGGGCCCTTCGAGGTCACACGGCGAGTCGGGGACGTCGACTATGAGGTGAGGCGAACGGACAGGGGTGGGGCATTACAGATTTACCACCTCAATCTGTTAAAACGTTGGAATGAGGAGGTCCCCGTGGCATTGGTGTCGGTAATTCCGGAGAAGGCGGAGCTGGGGCCAGAGGATCAAAAAAGAAAATTGACATCACCCACTGCTCCGGTCCCTTGTGGAGACCACCTCTCCCTGACCCAGCTCACGGAGGTAGCCCAGTTGCAGAAATAATTTTCTGACATGTTTTCGCCCCTGCCCGGCCGCACCCACCTCATAGAACACCACATTAAGACGCCCCTGGGGGTGGTAGTGCGCAGCCACCCTTACCACCTGCCCGAACACAAAAAAAAGGTGGTCCGGGATGAACTTGAAGCCATGCTTGAAATGGGCATAATCGAGGAGTCCCACAGTGACTGGAGCAGCCCAGTGGTCCTGGTCCCCAAGACCGATGGGTCGGTCCAGTTCTGGGTGGACTATAGGAAAGTCAGTGTGGTGTCTAAGTTTGATGTGTACCCAATGCCTCGCATTGACGAGTTGCTCAATCGATTAGGCACTGCTCATTTTTATTCGACACTGGATTTAACGAAGGGATATTGGCAGATCCCCTTGACTCCTCTGTCCCAAGAGAAAACGGCCTTTTCCACACCGTTTGGCTTACATCAATTCGTCACACTTCCATTTGGGCTGTTTGGGGCGCCCGCTACGCTCCAGCGGCTTATGGACAGGGTCCTCCGCCCCCACGCCACCTACGCAGCCGCATATCTGGATGACATCATCATCTCCAGTAATGACTGGCCGCAGCACCTCGAACACCTTAGGGCCGTCCTAAAGTCGCTAAGCCGGGCGGGTCTCACAGCCAACCCAAAAAAATGTGCGATTGGGTGGGTGGAAGTACAGTATCTGGGTTTCCACTTAGGCCATGGGCAGGTGCGTCCCCCAATTAATAAGACAACAGCGATTGTGGCCTGCCTGAGGCCCAAAACCAAAAAGGGGGTGAGACAGTTCCTGGGGCTGGCTGGCTACTACCGGAGGTTCATACCTAATTATTTGGACGTCACCAGCCCGCTGACGGATCTCACTAAAAAGGGAGCACCAGATCCGGTCCAGTGGACGGAGCAATGCCAACAGGCTTTCTCTAGGGTAAACGCTACACTGTGTGGGGGGCCACTGTTACACTCCCCTGACTTTTCTCTCCCCTTTATTTTACAGACAGACGCATCAGACAGAGGGCTGGGGGCCGTTCTGTCCCAGAAGGTGGAGGGGGAGGAACGTCCCGTGCTGTACATTAACCGAAAGCTGTCGATGCAAAAGGGCAGGTACAGCACGATTGAAAAAGAGTGCCTAGCCATCAAGTGGGCGGTACTACCTGCTGGGGCGCCCTTTCACCCTCAGTTTGGACCACGCATCCCTCCAGTGGCTCCACCGCATGAAGGATGCCAACGCACGGATCACCCGTTGGTATCTTGCACTCCAGCCATTTAAATTTGAAGTGGTCCACAGGCTGGGGTGGTGACAGCTCCCCGGCCTGAGTCGGGCAGTGTGGATATGTGGCAGCAGGGGCGTGGCCGAGCGTCGGTCTGTGAATGGAGGGCAGAGTCAGGGAAGGTGAGTGGTCGTGTCACTATACCTGTTGTCAATTAATGTGTGTTTATGTGTCTCCTTCAGTGACCGTGCCCGATAAAAGGAGAGCGAGAAGGGGAGGTCGGTGCCGAGGGCTCGTTGACAGCCTGTATGTGTGTGTGTGCGCGTGTGAGAGAGTGAGAGTTTTTTGGAGCCCTATGCTGAAAAGCAGTAAAAATAAAACCCCTTTTCAACGCAAACAGCCGCCTGCCGTGCTTCTGTGCTCCACCCACACCTGAATCCGCTACAAGGATCTGCTACAACTTATATTTTACTTCATAGCAAATTAACAAAATCACTAATATGACACAAAACAATTTTTGTTTAATAGCTGAATATTCTGGCTTCATGAAAAATAGCTCAATTTAATTATTTCAATTAATGGCATATTTTTTCCAGATCAAGTACAGGAAAAATTACGGAACCACTCAATGTTGAGGAAAAAAAAATATGGACTCATCAAATACCCCCCCCCCAAAAAAAAAAAAAAAACCACAATTAGTACTTTGCTCCTCCTCAGGCCTGAATTCTTTGAGGCATGGACTTCACTAATGAAACACAATATTCTGGGTGAAACTCCTCAGTGTGGTGATGCCATAATTTTTGCCAGAGGCTGTAGAAACAATGCTTGGTTTTAATGAAATAGTGCACAATGCATATTGTTTCTTCAGACAAAAATGCTATTATTCATATTATTTTAAAACCCCTTATAAAAATAAACCAGGTAACAGGTGCGACTTTAATGTGTATTTCAATGTTACAATTAAAAGGTATTTTAATGTCTCCCATGCAAGGTTATTTTTTCTGATTTATACATTACTCTTCCACATTCTGCCCCCAAAATAATACCCACATGTGGCAAGAAAGTGGTTTAACTCCATCTTAAATTAAGAAAGACAATTTTTGTATTGATTTATAGATAAATCCAGAGATGTTTAGTTCTTCAATAATAGTTTGAACTGCAGTCTCGTACAACACGTGAGTCCTTACCTTTGATTCCTGTTGTGATAGAGGATTCGCATATCAAAACCTTGAGCCCTTTTGGCAACTTTATATCCAATTCTTCCCATACCAATGATACCCAAGGTGGCACCACTGACATCATTGCCAAAACACTTTGGCATGTATTCTAATTCATGGTATTTGGAAAAGTTATGTCCTGTAGGATAAATAAAATAGCAAATTGTGAGTGGGTGGTACTCGTGAAATAAATACATAAAGCTGACAATATGAATGATCCTCACCTTCAATAATTCTCCTTGATGATGCCAACATCAGTGCTATCCCAAGGTCTGCTGTGGCATTGTCAACTACGTGGGGAGTATTGCACACCTTCATTCCAAAACTCTTGATTAGTGGTATGTCCAGGTGGTCCACTCCTACACCACCATTCACAACAGCCTGAAGGTTGGGTAATGCTTGTAAAAGTTCCATATTGACCTCTAAGTCTGTACCAAACAGAAAGATGGCTCGGATTTTTCCGGCGAGATGTTCCTTTCTTTCAACGAAATCCTCATATTTGATTATTGTGAAATGCTTCTCAATGCACGGTTTAAAATCCTCATAGACATTCTGCGGTCCAAACATGGTAGTTAATATGCAGGGTTTCTCCATAATCCATGCTGATGGAGGGTAAATACTGTAACAGACAACAATTCATGGATTTCATTCCTTTTTTAAGTAATGTGTAATGAAGCATGTAGTACAGTATATCAAAGGCAAAGTTTAGGGACTGTAGTTAATTAAAGACACTGGCTAGTGATCAGATTTAAAGTGAAACTGAAGTCATTTTTAAACTTGCTTTATTTCTTAATGATGATGATGATGATGCCCTTTATTGTCACTAGTCACATGTACCAGCGAAATTAGCCATCAACCTGTCTGTACTGTACATATACAACATACAATTGACATAGGGTAGACAGGACAGGAAGACAGGGATGAAGATAAAAAGAAAACACAACATGAGGAAAGATAAGGAAAAAAATTGTCACTAGTCACATGTACCAGCGAAATTAGCCGTCAACCTGTCCGTACATATACAACATACAATTGACATAGGGTAGACAGGACAGGAAGACAGGGATGAAGATAAAAAGGAAACACAACATGAGGAAAAATAAGGAAAAAAAGAACCACCCCCCCCCCACTATGCTCCTGTCAGGAGTACAGTGTGGGAACATTTAAAAAAAACCTTTGCACATAAGCACACAACAACACAAGTACACTTTAAACATGGGACTTGAGGGGGGGAATCAGGGGTAGGGGGTAAGGGGGGGGAGGGGAGGAGGTAATCCAGCGCAAGCAAGCAGCTGTCCGCTTCTGCAGCCATGAAGGCGCTGGTCACGCACCCGCTTGTCACACTGGGGGTAAAAATGGCGACCGCGGAAACAGCGCTCGAAACTAACGGTGTCCCGACGTCCCGGGGACCATAAAAAATGTCATCGGGACACAAAATTATCATATCTGGGACAATCCCGGGACAATGGAAAAAAAATAGATCTAGAAAAAAAGTTCTACATTAATATTATTTACAAAGCCGTAACACATACGTAGGCATTCACCTAATTTGTCAATTTTAATTTTAAAACGTTAACAGCGAAAAATACATTAGTAGCTACACTTTCGATGCACCTGCATCCGTAGGCTACAGAGCAGCGCATTCTGTTCTAGAATCTTCGGCCGGAGTCCGCATTATATGGACTTGGAATGGAATTGCTACCGCACACGCTGCGCCGACTCTTGCCAGAACAAAAATGCTTAAGTGGTTGAAGCGGACCGACTGCGGGGAAGAAACTGAAAGCCCAGACATAACGTCTCCGGGACCTTCAGGATCCAAAGTGTCATCGCCTGTCAATGTGGTAAGTTATTTGTGATTATTAGGTTATGACTTATGATGCTATGGTTAGATAGGAACTACTGTGGATAGGGCTGGTCTGCAGGCAACGCTAGCAACTGAATGAACTTAATGAACACTGTTAGACACGTTATAAAATACAACAGGAATTATGTGGATGATATTGACGGAAGATACCGTTCAACAGAATAAGTGAGTTTTCTTGGTGTCTTTCTAGTTCAGAAAGTTTAGTCAGTCAGCAGCACAACTAGGCTAGGACCTGGCACTATGTTGATGTTGCTAACATTTGCACCCACGTTTCGACAGCGAAAGTTCATAAAAATGGATAACGGTAATGGATAACGGAAAGTTCATGAAAATGGATAACGGTAATGGATAACGGAAAGTTCATAAAAATGGATAACGGTAATGGATAACGGAAAGTTCATAAAATGGATAACGGTAATGGATAACGGAAAGTTCATAAAAATGGATAAGGGCAATTCCATGTAAATGTCAACCTCACCATGCAAAAATAAAGCAACATGTAATACATCAAAACCACTCCTAGAGATATCACCTAGGCCTGTATTTTACAGATGTGAATAAGTTGAACCAATTTGTAACCAACCTAATGTGTCACTGTCAGTCTTTATTTCTTATAATGTAAACCCCAAGCTAAAATCAACTTTGATCATGTACAATTCTATATTATTGCCACAAGCCACAGAAATGTATGCTAAAATCCACAAAACAGCAAAACAATAGCCATCCTAAATATTATTTAAGAACTTTGATAGTTTTAGCTGATATTTAGAGAGTTTTTCAAAGGGTTATGGTGGTTAAATTGCTGATTTTCTAAACATATGCCATGTCTATTTCAGACGCGTCACATCCATAACGGAATTTCGTCACATCCATAACGCTGACTTTTCCTTCCGAAACTCTGCATGAAATACAAAATATTTTAAACAAAGATTTTTTAATATTCACCTTGGACCCCTCTATCAAATGGATATCTCCATTTCGACATTAGGTTTACAATTTCACAGAGTTTGATAAAAATGTACAGTCACCCAAGAAAAGTGATACTTTTTCTGTCACGTCCATAACGCATCTTTTATTGGCGTTTTCTGGCATGCCCTAGATGTACTATGGGAATTGTTCTTGTTCTATCACTTCTCCAGTATGGTACAGCCTTAAAATATGCAACACCTGTTTAAATACTGGGAGACAATAAAACATGCACTGGGTCATTTGTTGCCATTTTGAGTTCAAGTGTCACGTCCATAACGCTGGAATTGCTCATAACGGTAATGGTGAAAATTATAAGTTGGCCTTATAAATGCCAACAGATATTCAAGGTATAAGTAGATGAAACGAACATAAAAGGGGTCTTATTTTCAACTAAAGTGTACTGCAGATGTAGTGAGTTGAAACATTTTCTGAATGAGCTAGCTGGCCCCTTTAAATAAACGGGTATCTATTCATACAGGGAGATCGCCAAAGTTTAATAAACTGAAAATGCAATAACTAATTTTGAAGTAGATGATGTATAGGACATGTGTCACTTGTGTTTTGTGACTTATTGTAAAAATGATATAAAGGGTTCAAAATCGCATAGTTACAAATATAATAGTAACTTCATATGATAATATTAACCACTGGTTATTTCAGAGAGGAAAAAAATGGGGACACTATTGCTTCCATTCGGGACAATACAACACAGAATTCAGGACCACTGGGGGACACAAAGAAAAAAAGTTAATTTCAAGCCCTGTGCGGAAAGTTAGAGAAGGAATGCGAGAGTGTCTCCCGGCAGTGACCTTCAGGGGGAAATGTTAACTCAGCAACGGCCTGAACCGAAGCCAGTGCTGTCTCAGGGAGCCGAATGTCGATAAGATATAAATTGTTTGGTCTTTCCAGACGCAGTCTTTGCACGTCCACACCGCTCGTCCATATCTGTCCATTCCGTCCATTCTATTCAAATTGATCTCCGAAAAACATATTCCTTGCAAAGCTGAAAGCTGCTCCAAGATAACAACCATTTTGTGGTTAAAGTTCTGAATGTCCACAGTCTGAGTGCCAACAGCTTTGCCCACCACTCCAATCATATCGGGCAGCTTTGTGGGGCTTTGAACAGCTGTCACCATTGTCTGATTTCCTCGATATACCAGGGCACTGCCTAATCCAATCAGCAAAAGTCCTGTAATCATGGTTCCGAATAGGTAGATATCTTCAATGTCCTCCACAGAAAGAATCGCCAGGCACACGACTTGCCACCGCTCCCACGGCTCCATCGTGTAACCAGCCGCAAACGTTCCGGCAGGACAGACGGGTTCCCCCGAACCCAGGCTTCTCATCGAGAAAACTGTGTCAATTTCGTTAGGAGACCAGTTTATCAATTCCATGCTTTTTTTAGTTTAGAAAGTAATGCAGGAAGAGTCTCTTCAAAAAGTACACCAGACGAGACAAGACACAGAAGCACAAGCAGGGAAAAAAAGGAGGGAGAGGGAGAGCAGAAAATGCGACCGCCTTCCGTGGAAGCACGGAAAAAAAAAAATAATTAATGTGTTATTCAATTATGTTTTCGGTTTTAGCAACCTTATATCGTGACTCGTATTGGCAACTAATTGCAATTAAATATTGTACTTATCCGCCTATTCGGTTTTTAGCCATGTTGAATTTAGTTAGTTTGGTCCACGGCGGGTGGCATGGTGGTGTAGTGGTTAGCGCTGTCGCCTCACAACAAGAAGGTCCGGGTTCGAGCCCCGTGGCCGGCGAGGGCTTTTCTGTGCGGAGTCAGCTGGGATAGGCTCCAGCTTACCTGCAACCCTGTAGAAGGATAAAGCGGCTAGAGATAATGAGATGAGATGAGATGGTCCACGGCAGGCATCGCTTACCCGCGTGATCTTCACGAGACTAGTGCGAGACTTCGAAAAGTCAAGTGTCAGCCAGGTGCTAGTGCTGCCATTTTGAAAATTGTTTTCCAAATGAAATATTGCACAAAAATGAGTTTAAATGACGATTACGGCCTACTTTTTTCAAACGTTCCTGACTGCTATCAAAACAAACAAAACTTCCAGCTTGATTACATCAGCATTCCAAAGAGGGCGCACGCGTCTTTTGACAATGGTGGCAGATGTTAGTCACTTTGATTTCCACTGTACGTTTTACTTCTGTCCTACAATGTCTCGCACAGGTCTCAACGAATCTTGTTTACAGCCATTGCTTTGACAGATGGACTGATATATTACATAGCATATTTCAAACACTCATAACTTGCTATAGCAGTGACAAAATAGCTATCAAAAATGCATTCCTATATTTAATAAAATGAGATAAATAGAATTTTGTAAATAAAAAATTTTGCTTTCAGTTCTCCTTTAATTCATTCATTCATCTTCCATAACCATATTATCCTAGTCAGGGTCATGGTGAATCTGGAGCTTATCCTAGAAACACTGGTTGTGAATACTCCTTAGATGGCATGCTGACAGTAACTTGAGCTCAGCCTCAAACTGGGAACCCTGGAGCTGTGAAGTGGCAATTGCATCCCCTGCACCACCCTGAAAGTCATTCATTTTCTCTAAATATAAAGTAGAACCACTGCATAATTCAGTAAATATCTCCCTGTCTGGGTCTATATTGGGTCAAGCTATATGAGCCAAGTATGTAGATCTGAACTGAGCTCAATAAGTAGTCGATAAATAGATTAATTCTCAAACCTACATGTTTTTTATTATGTTTGTAAAACAAATACAGTCTCCTCTATAAGGGGAGACTGTCTTTGGAATTTTTCTGCTTTTGCTATACACTAAAGACATTTACAGTGGTGCTTGAAAGTTTGTGAATCCTTTAGAATTTTCTATATTTCTGCATAAATATGACCTAAAACATCATCAGATTTTCACACAAGTCCTAAAAGTAGATAAAGAGAACCCAGTTAAACAAATGAGACAAAAAATATTATACTTGGTCATTTATTTATTGAGGAAAATGATCCAATATTACACATCTGTGCGTGGCAAAAGTATGTGAACCTCTAGGATAAGCAGTTAATTTGAAGGTGAAATTAGAGTCAGGTGTTTTCAATCAGTGGGATGACAATCAGGTGTGAGTGGGCACCCTGTTTTGTTTAAAGAACAGGGATCTATCAAAGGCTGATCTTCACAACACATGATTGTGGAAGTGTATTATGGCACGAAGAAAGGAGATTTCTGAGGACCTCAGAAAAAGCGTTGTTGATGCTCATCAGGCTGGAAAAGGTTACAAAACCATCTCTAAAGAGTTTGGACTCCACCAATCCACAATCAGACAGATTGTGTACAAATGGAGGAAATTCAAGACCATTGTTACCCTCCCCAGGAGTGGTCGACCAACAAAGATCACTCCAAGAGCAAGGCATGTAATAGTCGGCGAGGTCACAAAGGACTCCCAGGGTAACTTCTAAGCAACTGAAGGCGTCTCTCACATTGGCTAATGTTAATGTTCATGAGTCCACCATCAGGAGAACACGGAACAACAATGGTGTGCATGGCAGGGTTGCAAGGAGAAAGCCACTGTTCTCCAAAAAGAACATTGCTGCTTGTCTGCAGTTTGCTAAAGATCACGTGGACAAGCCAGAAGGCTGTTGGAAAAATGTTTTCTGGAGGGATGAGACCAAAATAGAACTTTTTGGTTGCAATGAGAAGCGTTATGTTTGGAGAAAGGAAAACACTGCATTCCAGCATAAGAACCTTTTCCCAACTGTGAGACATGGTGGTGGTAGTATCATGGTTTGGGCCTGTTTTGCTGCATCTGGGCCAGGATGGCTTGCCATCATTGATGGAACAATGAATGCTGAATTATACCAGCAAATTCTAAAGGAAAATGTCAGGATATCTGTCCATGAACTGAACCTCAAGAGAAGGTGGGTCAAGAGAAGATGGGACAACGACCCTAAGCACACAAGTCATTTTACCAAAGAATGGTTAAAGAGGAATAAAGTTCATGTTTTGGAATGGCCAAGTCAAAGTCCTGACCTTAATCCAATCAAAATGTTGTGAAAGGACCTGAAGCGAGCAGTTCATGTGAGGAAACCCACCAACATCCCAGAGTTGAAGCTGTTCTGTATGGAGGAATGGGCTAAAATTCCTCCAAGGCAGTGTGCAGGACTGATCAACAGTTACCGGAAACGTTTAGTTGCAGTTATTGCTGCACAAGGGGGCCACACCAGATACTGAAAGCAAAGGTTCACATACCGTACTTTTGCCACCCACAGATATGTAATATTGGATCATTTTCCTCAATAAATAAATGACCAAGTATAATATTTTTGTCTCATTTGTTTAACTGGGTTCTCTTTATCTACTTTTAGGACTTGTGTGAAAATCTGATGATGTTTTAGGTCATATTTATGCAGAAATATAGAAAATTCTAAAGGGTTCACAAACTTTCAAACACCACCGTAGGATTGAGATCAAAAGATCAACATGAGGCAATAGATCAGAATTTTGGCTTTAATTTCCTGATAGGGCGGCACGGTGGTGTAGTGGTTAGCGCTGTCGTCTCAGCAAGAAGGTCCTGGGTTCAAGCCCCGGGGCCAGCGAGGGCCTTTCTGTGCGGAGTTTGCATGTTCTCCCTGTGTCCGCGTGGGTTTCCTCCGGGTGCTCCGGTTTCCCCCACAGTCCAAAGACATGCAGGTTAGGTTAACTGGTGACTCTAAATTGACCGTAGGTGTGAATGGTTGTCTGTGTCTATGTGTCGGCCCTGTGATGACCTGGCGACTTGTCCAGGGTGTACCCCGCCTTTCGCCCGTAGTCAGCTGGGATAGGCTCCAGCTTGCCTGTGACCCTGTAGAAGGATAAAGCGGCTAGAGATAATGAGATGAGATGAGAACTGAGGTGTACTTGATGAATAGACTCGTGAGAGAAATAGGCAGGAAGCAGGCACAGCAGCACAGCCCAAAACATCCTCATGAACTCCAAGGATGGCAGAGCAAAGATGGGTAATAGTAACAATAATCTCAGGAGAAATCCAAGCAGAGCCGACAAAAACAGTGCTGGAAAAAACAGAGTCCCGAGTCAAAGTCCCAGTCAAAAATCCCAAAACATGGCAGGCAAAACTCTTAATCCAAAAATGTAATCCAGGTCAGGAAACCAGAGAAGGACAGCAGAAGGAACAGAAACGAAACTTGAGAGTGAACTTGACTAAACGTAGCGGTGAGTATTTATCCGCATTGAATAATTCTCTTCGTAGTGTTTATATAGAGTGGCTAATAGTAAATGCATATCGGGTATGCTAGCACAGCTCAGGAAGAACGGGGAAAATGCTGAGTGCAGCACAAAGGCGCAGGTCAGGATCTGGAAGTTCCGGGCTGGATCGTGACAGATTGATGATGGTAACAGTAGGATGAATTCAAAAGGCTACAGAAACATTGTCTGCCATTTTACAGAGAAATGTATCCAATCTAATTGTAAGGAACTTCACTATGTACCAAGATGATGACATAAAACATACTGCAAATACAGCAAAGGACTTCATCATGGGAAAAAAGTGGTAGGATTTAGGCTGTACTCACACTAGGTGATCTCTCTCAGTGCCAGGTACCTCTGTAAAACTCTTCTTACGCACGCAGCACAACTTACTGATGTCAAGTATGCGAGAGACGTGGATGTATGTGCAGAAGTGTTTATTTTAATAAAGTGTATATACACACAAAGGCAAACAGTCCAAATCGGCAGGCAAGGTCATAAACAAGAAAACAGGCAAAGGGTCGATAGAGGCAGGGGCACAGATAGGATTTTGGAACTGGGGGGGACTGAGCTGTCAGCAAATGATTCCATTTTGTGTGTGTGTATATATATATATATATATATATATATATATATATATATATATATATATATTTATTGTGTGTGTGTATATATATATATATATATATATATATATATATATATATATATATATATATATATATACATACACACACTACCATTCAAAAGTTTGGGGTCACTTTGAAATGTCCTTATTTTTGAAAGAAAAGCACTGTTCTTTTCAATGAAGATCACTTTAAACTAATCAGAAATACACTCTATACATTGCTAATGTGGTAAATGACTATTCTAGCTGCAAATGTCTGGTTTTTGGTGCAATATCTCCATAGGTGTATAGAGGCCCATTTCCAGCAACTATCACTCCAGTGTTCTAATGGTACAATGTGTTTGCTCATTGCCTCAGAAGGCTAATGGATGATTAGAAAACCCTTGTACAATCATGTTAGCACAGCTGAAAACAGTTTAGCTCTTTAGAGAAGCTATAAAACTGACCTTCCTTTGAGCAGATTGAGTTTCTGGAGCATCACATTTGTGGGGTCGATTAAATGCTCAAAATGACCAGAAAAATGTCTTGACTATATTTTCTATTCATTTTACAACTTATGGTGGTAAATAAAAGTGTGACTTTTCATGGAAAACACAAAATTGTCTGGGTGACCCCAAACTTTTGAACGGTAGTGTGTATACATGTTATTTCACCTCCCTCACTGCCATCATCAGGAACTACCTGCAGGCCAGGACAATGATAACATTTTAACATAGCCTATGGAAATCCAAAGTTTACACATTATCATCACGCACAGAAATTGCAAAACTGCAAAACTAGTTTTAAAACCGCCAAGTTCCAACTGTTAAACATAGCGAGAGGCTGGGCTACGTGTGTGTGTGTAAAGTGTAAACCAGTGCATCCTGACTTTCTAACTATGCCTGTGTGTTGCGTGAGTGGCAGTCAGTCAACAACTCTTCGCTAAGTTTCCTTATGAAACACTATGCTCGCTGAAATTATGGCAGGGAACGCCAGATTAAACATTAAAACTGCCTTCTGAGCACTGTATCTACCGGTACAGGCTGCTAGGCTACCAGAAAGGCATCTCTACTCCGTACGATTTTACTTTCACTACGACATTACTTTGAACAGACTATCAAAAAATTGCAAGGTGATATGACAAAGTAAGGCACAGTTTACTTACAGTCTTTTTTTTTTTTAAACGATGCAATCGTTTTCTGCCTTTTGGCACCCTTCATCATGCCGTGTTGGGGTCCTGAACTAGGAGGCGCTGTCCCCGATATGCTTGTCAAACTTGTGGGTAACCATAGCAACCAAGCTCGAGCTCGCAACCTGTGCAGTCTGCGCAGTTGCAACTATATATACTGCTGTGCACCTCAATAAACCGAATGGTAATTAGTCTTTTGATTTTTCCGTGAGGTTTGCCTTATGCAAAGAAAGACAGCATAGACGTTTTTTTCCTCCCTATAAGTGGGGGGGACCGAATGAGATGAATTTAAATCCCGTCCCCCCCTCTATCTGCGCCCGTGGATAGAGGCGCAAACAGTATGTCGGAGGCAAAATGAGAACAAGAACTCGAAACAGGAACAGAAGTCGAGAAACCAGAAAAACCACAAACACGGGAAAAAAGGCTCGGTAATGCGCACTGAATGTGGCATAATGCTTTGCATCGCCTTAGCATCAGCACAGTCCTTAAATAGCCCAACACTTAGTTCTCTAAATGAGAACAGGTGCGCCTTGTTCATGGCGCACGTGCTAGAGCTCACTCGGCGTGCGCGCAACCCAAGGCATGCCTTCAGGTGCACGCACCACAGCGCACAGGACTGACAGAACCCCCTCCCAAAGAGTTCCCTCTGGGAGCGAAAATCCATCATACTTGGCCCCAGTGGGGGTTCGGGCTCAGGCTCTGGACACAACTTGGGTTATTGGCTAGGAGTAGGCCTGACCTTGGGACTTGACATGGACTCTGGACTGGGCTCGAGCTCTGAAGATGACTTGGGCTCTGGACTGAACTCGGGCTCTGGCAGTCCACTGCTTTACTTAGGACCTGGTGATGAGATGACGCAGACATCTTCGTGGCTGACTGCAGTAGAGGTCATTCCGTCATCCTCTGACACCGGTTCAGGAGCAGGCTCAGGTTCTGGCCTTAACTCTGGCACTGAAGCTGGCGCAGGTGCCATCTCTGGCGCTGACTCTGACGCAGGTTCTGATGCTGGCTCCGGCACAGGCTCCAGAGTAGACTCTGATGCAGGCTCTGGAGTAGACTCTGACGCAGGCTCCGGCACTGGCTCTGGTGTAGACTCTGACACTGGCTCCGGCACTGGCTCTGGAGTAGACGCTGGCTCAGGCACTGGAGCAGGCTCTGGCCCGGACTCTAGAGATGGCTCAGGCTCTGGCTCCACCTCTGGCGCTGACTGTGGCTCCGCCTCTGGAGCAGGCTCTGGCGCTGGAGTGGGCCCTGGCACAGGCTCTGGCGCTGAAGTGGGCCCTGGTGTGGGCTCTGGCGCGGGAGCGGGACCCGACGCTGGCTCTGGCTCCACCTCTGGCACGGGAGCAAAAACTGGCACAGGAACAGGAACAGATGCTGGCACGGTTTCAGGCATGGATTCAGGTGCTGGTTCTGGCTGAGAAACCAGCTCAAAAGAGATAACCTCCTCTGCTGTCTCTATATCAGCCACTGGGAGGAGCTCTGGAGCAACAGCCCCCTCAGCTGAGTCGGTCACTGGGAGGAGCTCTGGGGTGACAGCCTCCTCAGCTGAGTCAGCCACTGGAGGGAGCTCTGGAGCGATGGTCTCCTCCACTGAGTCAGCCACAAGAATGGTTGCCTTTAGGAGGCGCTCTAGAGCAATGGCTGTCTCGGCTGTGTCGACCACTGGCATGATTGCCCCTCCCCAAAAATTTTCATGGGGTTCCTCCTTTACTAATGATTCATAGATAAACTTGAGCATGGCAAAGAAAGTCTGAGTGTTTCGAAGGCACAGGTGTTCAACCCGAATCAGATATTACATCCATCTGCCTGCTTGTCCAGCAGTGCATCAGGATGAAGCTCACCCAGATGGGTTTGGGTGGCTTGGGCTCTAGGAAGTCATCATAGAGGACCCCACACTGGATGCAGAATTCACATGGATGATATTCTCCATCGTAGGGCGTATGAAGGTAAGCATCGGTACATCAGTGGAAATATCAGGCTAGCGGCAGGGACAAGGAAACCCAGAAGCGGTGTGGGATTGCGAACTGGAAAATGTCTGCTACATCCATTGTATGGCAACGTATTCTGTCAAGTACGTGAGAGAGGTGAATGTATATGCAGAAGTGTTTATTTTAATAAAGTGTATGTACACACAAAGGCAAACAGTCCAAATCAGCAGGCAAGGGCATAAACAAGAAAACAGGCAAAGGGTCAATCGAGGCGCAAACAGTATGGCGGAGGCAAAACAAGAACGAGAACTAGAAACAGGAACAGGAGTCAAGAAATCAGGAAAACCACAAACATGGGAAGAAAGGTTCAGTAATGCGCACTGAACGTGGCGTAATACTTTGTGTCACCTTAGCATCAGCACAGTCCTTAAATAGCCCAACACTTAGTTCTCTAATTGAGAACAGATGCGCCTTGTTCACGGCACGCATGCTGGAGCTCACTCAGCGCGCGTGCGCAGCCTGAAGCATGCCTTCAGGTGCACGCGCCACAGCGCGCAGGACTGACAACTGAAAAATCGCTGCATTGCATAATTGATAAATCTGTATGGCACATGAGAGGGCCATGTGTCACAGCACCCAAAACAACTCCAAATAAGTTGTTTTAAAGACAGTCTCCATTGTTCTATACAAAAGCACTTTTCTTCAACACAAAGTTGCATTGTGATGATGTATACTCGGACCCAGAACAATGTGAGCACAGGCCAGTTGTTACGAATGGGCTGATCGAGGCAGGATACACATGCATTAAAACAGTTTTCAATAAACAGGCAGACAAATCCAAATCAACAGGCATAAGCATGGTCATGACTCAAGCAAAGGTTGAGCAATCTACAAAAAACATACCGTACACTAGAACAGGCAGAGGGCAAAACGAAGAAAAAGAGAGTCAAAAAAGCAAATAAACAAAAAAGCTGTTCATAAATGCCTTAATGAAAGAACAAAGCCAGTGGAGAATACCATACCAAGAAATAAGCTGATGGCATTCAGTACTTCAACCGTGAGGAGAGTATCAAAAACAATCAGCAATTGGTCTCACTCAAACAAGACATAGAACTCTTTTCAAGATTGTACATTGCTTACCAGACCAGAAATGGAAATTTTCATGAGTTCTTT
The DNA here is from genome assembly GCF_027579695.1 of Neoarius graeffei. Taxonomy (NCBI): domain Eukaryota; kingdom Metazoa; phylum Chordata; class Actinopteri; order Siluriformes; family Ariidae; genus Neoarius; species Neoarius graeffei. Next base: position 17,406,964 of record NC_083573.1, read on the forward strand.
TGACACAAGAACCAATCATGTCCCCCAGCACTGTCTGATGGGGAAGTCTCCACCTGGGGCTGAAATGAAATCTTCTTTCATGCCTAGAAGATTGTCATAGTGCATACTCTGACAACCACGAGCTGGCCTAGTGGTTAGTGTGTCTGCCTCTCGATTGGGAGATCGTGAGTTCTACTCGCGGTCAGGTCATACCAAAGATCATCATAAAAATGGAACCTACTGTCATCTGGCAAGACACGCTGCAAGTCAAAGTCTCGCAGTTACCAGAGGACTAGTCCCCCATTGTAACACTAGCTGTACAGGCCAAGGGCTATAAAAGCGGAGATTGGCACTGGTTACTAAAGGCCTGGTTAGTACTGGGATGGGAGACTGCCTGGGAAGGCAGTACTGCACTATTCTAGATGGGGCAAGTTATGCCACAGATTCTCAATTGGATTGAGGTCTGGGTTTTGATTAGGCCATTCCAAGACGTTTAAATGTCTCTCTTTAAACCAGTGTAGCTTTAGCAGTATGTTTAGGGTCATTGTCCTGCTGGAACATGAACCTTCGTCCCAGTCTCAAACCTCTGGCTGACTCAAACAGATTTTCCTCCAGAATTTCCTCCAGATGACATCCATCTTTCCTTTCCTTCAATCCTGACCAGCTTTCCTGTCCCTGCAGACAAAAAAACATCCCCACAGCATGATGCTGCAATGTGACAAAACAGAACAAACACCAAGGGGGATGAACACTTTTGCAAGACACCGTAGCCTGTATACACTGGAACAAACTGTCATCCATCCAGGACTATGGTGCAATGACAAAAAATGACAAGCCGCCAGGTCATCACAGGGCAGACACATAGAGACATACAACCATTCACACTCACATTCACACCTATTTAGAGACACCAATTAGCCTAACCCGCATGTCTTTGGACTGTGGGGGAAACTGGAGCACCCAATGGAATCCCACGCAGACACGGGGAGAACATGCAAACTCCACACAGAAAAGCCCTCATCGGCCGCTGGGCTTACACCCAGAACCTTCTTGCCATGAGGTGGCAGTGCTAACCACTACACCACCATGCCACCTCAATTCAAATCTAGGAAATAAATAATGAGCCGCAATTATTATTAGGCTGTGTAACATCTTACTTTTTCCTAACTGTAATTGCCTTGTTTAGATAGAGGGTCCAGTAAGGTACAATAGAGCAGTATTTCTCAACCACTTCTCAAGCGCCATCTAGTGGGCCGTGATTTTTTTCCAAGTTGAAGCTAATTTTTACTCGCAGTAGGGTACAATTACTGGGTTGCATCTAATGTCACATCTACCTCATTAAGCTACGGCAACCCTACAGCTCGCGATATTTTATGATGGATTTTTGATGAAAATGAGGCATTTTGGTAGCGATGCATGGTGATATACATGTGAGCTAAAAGTTGTGGTCACACAGCAGGCGAACACTTAACTGTCGTGTCTTTGCACACTTGAGTCTGGCGCAGCTCAAGCAGCCATGCATGCTCACAGAGCGCGTTATGCGCGCTCTTGGGACCCAGTTGTTATGGGAAACACCTGATACTGATTTGAGCACAATCAGCACGCGCAGATGCGGACGCTGTTTTCACGGAGGCTTTGCAAAGTATTATCATTATCACTGTCACGTTTGTTTCTAGCCATGTTTATAATGTTGTTTAAATACTCTACTTTATGATTCTGCTGTTTTGCTTTTGTTTTTGTAAATATCACACCTGCTAATAAACACTCTTCATGCACTTAGATCTGTCTACTGCCATCTATCTTGTTGTGTCCTGATCCCCAGATCTTTAACCCAGCCACATATAAAAAGTTGTACGCCTTCATGCTCTTCCAGGTTTTCATCTGTTTGCCCATGTAGAATGATGCCTGCAGCACCAGGTAGTTTGAGATGTCGGGGAACTCAACAGATGGATAATTTTCCAACTCATAAGAAAATCCTTCTTTGTTAGCGTGTAAGGCTCTATCTCATTGAGTGGTTGTTATATCCACTTCTTTTGAGTGTACTTCTTGGTTTTAATAACTAGAGGTGAACAGTAATAAAGTACATTTACTTGAGTACTGTACTTAAGTACACTTTTTGAGTATCTGTACTTGAGTATTAATTTTTTTGGCAACTTATGACTAACTTCACTACATTTGAAAAACAAATATTGCACTTTTTACTCCACTACATTTCTATCAAGGTCCTCGTTACTTATTACTATGAAGTGGTTTTGAAAGTGGATGTTTTTTTCTTTTCTTCTTTTCTAAAACGTGATTTTTTTTTTTGCAGGCGACACTGAGACAGCCTATCAGTAATCACTAGGATCAGGTCACATCCATAGACTGTATAAAATCAAGATCAGTGATTTCTCAGCAGCATTATTTAACACAATCAGTTGACGGCAGAATGGAAGGAGGCGGTTCTTCTGGGGAATACACGCACCCATGGCTATAGCTAGAACCCATGCTTCAGTTTTCTGAAAGGAATAAAGAGTTGTTTTGTTTTAAATGTTTGCCTTGTTTGCCTAAAACAAACCACATCACAGCCTACAAAAACTTGCCATCTGACCTGTGGAAGCATATTGAGGTATGCAAACGTTTTATTCCAAGAGAATAAATGAAGTTGCAATGAAGTTGTATGTGCTTTTAGAACTAGCGATAACATTGCAATAGCTATGCAGTCTGGTTAGTCAAATGACTTTCTATGGATTTGCCTGCCAAATTGCTATAGCCTTGTCCACGGCTAACGATAACATAACTAGTTAACCTGGACACTGTTAGTTAGCATGTAAAAATTGAGTTACACTAACATGAATAATGTTAACTTATCTGAAATGTTTTAGCATAATCTTGCCAAATAAACAAAATATAGAAATCTTTCTTTTCTAGTAATGTTAGCTACCCAATATAATTTCGAGTTTGAAAAGATTTTGCTAACATGTCAGGTGGAGCTTCACTGACTAGCTAGCTTAACGTTAAACCACCATGATTCTATATGTGCATGAATACATACGCACACGTAAGACCTGTGAGATGGACAGTATTGTGCTAGTCAGTCACAACAAATTGCTGGAATGTTTTGTTTTGATGTCAGATGATGGTCTTGCACTTTTTTGTCTTGCTTAAAGCAGTGTTGCTGTTGGGCAGTTATTAAGCTCAAGGTGTGGACCTGGGTTTTAAGCAGGTTGGATTGTCAGTTTTATTTTCTGAGCAAGCTGCATTTACAGCTATTCCACTGTCTTCCTGATTAACATACATGTGTGCACACACTGCCAGAGCTGTGTCAGAACACTACCATGCTGCTTTGTGGGGGTGGGGAGGAGTGTTACAATTTAAAAAAAAAATGAAAATGACAATGGCTTTTTTTTCAGTTCAGTTGTGTTTCATTTTGTAACATTCTAGCAGGTGTTTTACAGGTTCTACAATCTAGTCAGTGAATCCAGTCGGTTGCTTGAGGCATTAGGTTTTGTAAGCGCTGTGGCAATAATACAACAATGCATTGACAGAAAAGGTACTTTTAATACTTAAGTATTTTTAAAAGCAAATACTTCAGTACTTTAACTTCAGTAAAAATGTGACTGTACAACTTTTACTTGTATTGGAGTAACATTTGACCAGTGGGATCTGTATTTTGACTTAAGTAATGAAGTTTGATACTTTGTCCACCTCTGTTAATAATTTGCTTGTTTCCTGTCCACAAACATGGCAATAAGTTCTTGGGTTAAACCCTTTGGTGACTGACCCCTTGAAAATGGTTCCTCCAGGAACCATGACGTTTCAGTTGTCAAGACAACGGAAAAACTAAAATACAAATACAAATACAAGAGCATTTTGTTTTGTGCACAAGAGCATTGTGACGTATCTTTCTGTTTTTGTATTTTAGTTTTTCTGTTGTCTTGACAACTGAAACGTCATCGTTCCTGGAGGAACCATTTTCAAGGGGTCAGTCACCAAAGGGTTAATCCACTAGACTCCACTTTTGGATTATTAATCCATTCTGAATGAGAATGCCCTGCATGCATGGTTTTATGTTGGCTTCTGGTACATCCATACAGTTTTAAATACAATACCTACAATTAAAAACAGTTTGTTTTTATTGCATTTATTTAATTTCTGGGCTCCCATCTGTAACAGGGAGTGATGCATCCCATTAATACACTTTATGATAGATTATTAGATTCTAATAGAATAGAGGAGCCAAAATAATTGGGGATCTTTTTTAATGGGCCTCGACTTGTTACAAGTATGAATACGTGGGCCTTAAAGTGCATATCCTAGACCAATTTCGTTTTTTTTTTTATATGAAAGTATGTCCCTTTACACACTCATCCAGAAGGGTAATTTTGCACAAGGCCATCTGTCTACAGCAGAAAAAAATAAAATTAAAGCCGCTAGCGGCCTTGACGGGCCCTCGCACGTGTGGTTCCGCAACCCAGGACATTCCGCCACCCAACAAAACAGTCACGTCATATAATTCATCAAATGTTCAAAGGTGATGTGCATGTTGCAAATGCCATGACTGCTTGGCGGATGAGAGATAGACAGACAAAGACTGTAAGTGTGTGTGTGTGTGTGTGTGTGTGTGTGTGCGCGTTTCTGTGGTGTGAAAATGTACATTTATATATGTACAAAACTGTACATGTGTCTCCTCCTTATCTCTATCTCACGCTGTAATCTTAAGTCATCTTAGCTTTCCTGTGTCTGCAGTGTGTGTGTGTGTACATGCAGAGTTTTCATATGTCTGCAACAAAATGCACAATGATAGCAGATCACTAATATATAGATTTAGGCACTGCCTAAAAGCGGAGCTCCCATCTGTTTCTGGGTTTTAGAATTTTCTTATATCATAGCCAATCTCTTTTGTTTTATTTCTTTACTGGCTAGCACTGGCCACTAGGCGGTGTGTATGACTGGTAATTACTAACACTGGCCACTAGGTGGTGTGTATGACTGGTAATTACTAACACTGGCCACTAGGTGGTGTGTATGACTGGTAATTACTAACACTGGCCACTAGGTGGTGTGTATGACTGGTGGTACACGTACATGGACAAACCACAAAAAATCGACTCGATGGGTTTACCATTTTTTCTGAGGTATGGTGCTCCGCTGGAGCGCCGCTATTATTGTGTGTGTGTGTGTGTGTGTGTGTGTTTGTCAGAGGGAGAGAGAAAGTGTGTGTCTGAAAGAGAGTGTGCTCATAGATGTTGCGTGTGCATGTGAGTGCATACTTGAGAGTGTATGTGTGTATGCATAAATATGCATGTGAGTGTATGAGTGTGCACAGAATTGTATATATGTTATATCATCAGACTCACGATATCCAATATTTTGTAAAGTTTCAGATCAATCCATCAATGAATTGAACATTTTTTTCCCCATTTCCTGCTTGGCCAGATGGTGGCGCTGTGCTAGGCATCTGAATTACACATGTGAATATCATCACAATCATAATACACAATATTTTGTAAAGTGTCATATCAATCAGTTAAGGCATTGCCAATTTCTGGCACATTTCCTGCTTGGTCAGGTGGTGGCGCTATAACAGGCAGGCCCATTGGGCGTCAGGTTATCAAAATAATCATAATATCTATTGAAGTAAGAAGTGTCCAACCATACAGTCAATGCACTGTGGCTTTCTGACACGTTTCCTGTTTATGTGGCAAGATATTAAAATCATAAAGGCCCATCCATTATCCGTAACCGCTTATCCTGCGCAGGGTCACGGGCAAGCTGGAGCCTATCCCAGCTGACTATGGGCGAGAGGTGGGGTACACACTGGACAAGTCACCAGTTCATCACAGGGCTGACACATCGAGACAAACAACCATTCACACTCACACCTACGGTCAATTTAGCACCTCCAGTTAGCCTAACCACACGTCTTTGGGGGAAACTGGAGCACCCAGAGGAAACCCACGCAGACATGGGGAGAACATGCAAGCTCCACACAGAAAGGCCCCCATCGGGGGCACTGGACTCGAACCCAGAACCTTCTTTCTGTGAGGCAACAGTGCTAACCACTAAACCACCGTGCTGCCCCAAGACTGTAATATAATAAGCCTAATATTTATTAAGCTAGTTCTACATATCACGCTACAATGTTTTTACTCCATGAATAGCGGCTACATTATAGAGATTCTTCATTAATGTATTCATGGAGTAAAAACACTAAAGCTACCTGCACGTTTCTGGAGGAAAGTTGCTATTTCTGTTAAGGCAAGGCAAGGCAAGTTTATTTATATAGCACATTTCATACACAGTGGCAGTTCAATGTGCTTTACAGAAGTAAAAGCAGAACAGTAAACAATAGAAAATAAAATTACATAAAATAATTGGGGAAGAAAAATAATAAGAATTAAACAATAGTAGAAATTAAATTAATAAAATGAAATAAAGTTAATCAGCCTCGAGATTAATTATTATTATGGGTTTAACTCATAAAGCGTGCTCTTCCCGTGGCTCTTCCACGAGGATCACCAAAAATCGTCCCGCAGACAAAATCTACGAGGATAAAGCGCGCTCTTCCTGTGGCTCTTCCACGAGGATCACCAAAAATCGTCCCGCAGACACAATCTACGAGGATCACCAAATAAAATCGTCCCGCAGACAAAATCTACGAGGATCACCAAAAATCATCCCACAGACAAAATCTACGAGGATCACAGTAACAAAGAATTAAAGTAAAAGTAAAATCATTAAAATCCAAGATTAAAAAGAAATTAAAATAAAGAAAGTAAAATCATTAAAATCAAAATTAAAAGAAATTATGTTAAAGGAAATTAATTACTTAGGTAAAAATTAATCAAGTGAAAGCATCTGAAAACAGCTTTGTCTTGAGCCTGGATTTAAAACTAACAACAGTAGGAGCATTTTTGATATCATCTGGAAGTTGGTTCCAAAGCTTAGCAGCATAGCAACTAAAGGCTGCTTCACCACACTTCGTTTTGACAGCTGGTATTACTAGCAAGTTTTTCTCTTGTGATCTTAGAGACCTAGTTGGTGCATATAATTGAAACATATCCAGTAGGTAGCTGGGTCCCATCCCATTTAATGTTTTAAATAGAAGTAGTGCTTTAAAGTCAATTCTATAGCTCACTGGAAGCCAGTGCAGAGACCTTAGGATTGGAGTGATATGAACTACCCTTTTTGTTCTTGTAAGAACCCTTGCTGCTGCATTTTGGATTAGTTGAAGCTCTTTGATGGTCTTTTTTGGAAGACCTGTGAAAAGGCTATTGCAGTAATCAACCCTACTGGAGATGAAAGCATGAATAAGTTTTTCTAGATCATGTTTTGACATGAGACCCCTGAGTTTAGAAATGTTTTTTAGGTGATAGAATGCAGACTTTTTTACCACTTTCATATGACTGTTGAAGTTAAGTTCGCTGTCAATAAGGACACCAAGGTTTTTGACAGTATCCTTTGCTTTAAGCCCCTTAGTTTCAAGAACAGTGGCAATCCTAAGCCTTTCCTCCTTTTTGCCAAATATAATTGCTTCAGTTTTATCTGCATTCAGCTGAAGAAAATTGTGAGACATCCATTTGTTAATTTGGTCAATGCATCTATGAAGAGACTCAAGAGGGGCATAGTCATTAGGTGACATAGCTAAGTAAAGCTGAGTGTCATCTGCATAGCTATGGAAGTTTATTGAGTTATTCTTAATAATTTGTCCAAGTGGGAGCATATAAAGGTTAAATAGTAATGGTCCCAGGATTGAGCCCTGGGGAACCCCACAGTTCAAGGACACGGGTGATGAACTGTGGCCTCCAATGACCACATAAAAAAATCTTTGTTGTAGGTAAGATTTTAACCAGTTGATTACTATACCAGTAAATCCAACCCAATGCTCCAGTCGATGTAACAGTATGGAATGATCTACCGTGTCAAATGCAGCACTTAAGTCTAAAAGCACCAAGACTGATGTTTTACCAGCATCAGAATTAAGACGTAGGTCATTCATGACTTTAGTAAGAGCTGTTTCAGTGCTATGATTGGCACGAAAACCTGACTGAAACTTATCAAAACATCCGTTTAATGTCAGGAAGGCAGTTAATTGATTAAAAACAATTTTTTCAATTATTTTACCAACGAATGGCAAATTGGATATGGGCCTGTAGTTGTTGAGTACTGAGACATCCAGGTTATTCTTTTTTAGTAGGGGTTTTACAACCGCTTTTTTTCAGAGATGAGGGAAACATGCCAGTTCATAAGGAGGTGTTGATAATCTGAAGTACCTCGTCTGATATTAGGTGAAGAACAGATTTGAAAAAGACTGTAGGGAAAATGTCCAGTTCAGATGTGGAGGAGCTGAGACTTTGTACTGTTTTTCTCAGAGTCTCAACATCAATTAAATTAAATGTTGACATTGTATTACGACCCCCTCTCTCGTTATCCAATGGTTCCAGATTTTGAAGTGTTTACACCTGTGTGGCTATATTCATACGTATTTTATCAATCTTTCCTTTGAAAAAAGATGCAAAGTCGTTGCATGTATTAACTGAGAGAAATTCAGAAGGCATTTGTTTTGATGGGTTTGTTAGCTTTTCAACTGTAGAAAATAGCACACGGGCATTGTTGATATTCCTATTAATAATGTCAGCAAAAAAAGACTGTCTTGCTTTAGAAATTTCTAAGTTGTATTTACATAACATCCCTTTGTAGATTTGATAATGAATCTGGAGTTTAGATTTACGCCATTTTCTTTCAGACTTTCTACATTCCCTCTTTAACATTTTAACTGTTGGATTTAGTTTCCAGGGTGCTTTTCCTTTGTCTATGACTCTTTTGGTTTTAAAAGGAGCAATAGCATCCATAATATGATTCATTCTTGAATTAAAAATTTCCATTAGATCATCTGCACAATCTGAAGATTGACATGGGAGTTCTGAGAGTGCCTGCTCAAAAAGAGCTGCTGTGCCATTGGTAATTACCCTCTTTTTTACAGTCACAGACTTGTTTTGAAAGTGAGGGGAAATGGAAACATCAAAGAAAACACAGAAATGATCAGATATACCCAGGTCCATGACACTAGTAGATACATTAAGACCCTTAGTGATGACAAGGTCGAGGGTGTGGCCATGGGAGTGCGTTGGCCCTTGTACATGTTGTGTTAGGTTGAAGGCATCAATCAGTGTAAGAAATTCATTTGCATATGTGTTATCTGGATTATCAACATGGAAATTAAAATCCCCAGAAATAATAAGATTGTCAAACTCTAAACAAATATTTGACAACAGTTCCCCAAACTCCTCTAGGAACAGTGGTGCAGAAAGTCTTGGTGGTCTGTAAATAGTCAACACTAATATGTTAGAAGAACATTTTAGGATTGCACTTAGGTATTCAAAAGATGTAAAATCACCAAGAGTTGTCTGTTTGTACTGAAAACATGCCTTGTATATATTTGCTATTCCTCCTCCCCGTTTATTGGCTCTTCCAACACTCATGAAATCAAAGAGTGGGGGAGTAGCTTCAATAAGAGTAATAGAGCTACTTGATTGTTCAAGCCAAGTTTCAGTAAGAAGCATAAAATCCAGTTTGTGTGTACCGATGAAGTCATTAATTAAAAAAGGCTTATTAAGTGATCTTACATTCTGAAGAGCTAGTTTTACAGTGAATGTGGGGATAATTTCCACAGAAGCGTTCTGTGGTTGTTTTGGAACTGGAAGGAGATTTGACGAGTTTACCCCATTGATAGGATGAATAAGAACACCTCTCCTTCGTGTTAGCACAGGAATAGAAAAGTACGTCATGGGTCCCAGCTTATTTTCAAAACTACCATCTGGACCCAGATTATATCAGTTCGTTCCAACATGAAGGTCTTCACTGCTGCTGGTGAACTGTAGCTGTGCACATGGTCCTTGAGTCTTATCTGTAATCACAGGGGGAGGTGGTGCCCTCTGTTTCTTGGGTGCTGTGGCAGTTGGATATATCATTAGAGATTTTGGGGTACACAAGGCCTGACCATGAGACAGCTCTGTGTACGGGACTTGATTTGAGTGTCCTCTTGGGCCTGATGAGCATCAACAACGCTTTTTCTGAGGTCCTCAGAAATCTCCTTTGTTCGTGCCATGATACACTTCCACAATCATGTGTTGTGAAGATCAGACTTTGATAGATCCCTGTTCTTTAAATAAAACAGGGTGCCCACTCACACCTGATTGTCATCCCATTGATTGAAAACACCTGACTCTAATTTCACCTTCAAATTAACTGCTAATCCTAGAGGTTCACGTACTTTTGCCACTCACAGATATGTAATATTGGATCATTTTCCTCAATAAATAAATGACCAAGTATAATATTTTTGTCTCATTTGTTTAACTGGGTTCTCTTTATCTACTTTTAGGACTTGTGTGAAAATCTGATGATGTTTTAGGTCATATTTATGCAGAAATATAGAAAATTCTAAAGGGTTCACAAACTTTCAAGCACCACTGTAGTTCTCTGGCATAAGTGTTTTCAGGATTATCTACATGCAAATTAAAATCCCCAGAAGTTAAGACAGTCAAAGTCTAAGCAAATGACTGACAACAGTTCACCAAACTCTTCCAGAAAAGCTTTGGCTGAATGTCTCAGAGGCCTGTAAATAGTTAATAACAATGTGTTAGGAGAGCATGTAACAAGTGCACATAAGTGTTCAAAGGATGTAAAATCACCAAGTGAGGACTGTTTACATTGAAAAGAGGCTTTGAATATATTTGCGATCCCTCCACCTTTCCCATGTCGGGTAGCACTCATGAAATTAAAATTTGGGGGAGTTGCTTCAATAAGGGTGGTAGCACTCTTTGCTTGAGCCAGCCATGTTTCAGTTAGAAGCAAAAAATCAAGATTGTGTTTGCAAATAAGATCATTAATTAAAAATGACTTGTTTGAAAGTGATCTAACGTTCAGAAGAGCTAGCTTTACAGAAAGTCTAGAAGTAATATCCGCTTGGCCACTCTGATGTTGTTTTGAAACAGGAAGGAGACTAGACTGGTTTACCCCCTGGGTTAAATATGCTCTATGCTTTCTATTTCTTATCAACACAGGAATAGAGAATGGCATAGGCATACTGGGTCCCAGCTTGTTTTCAAAACTACACCCAATGCAGGGACCCACATCACATCATACGAGACTCTGTATATTCCATGAGGTTGGGAGGGGGAAGGATTGGAGATGTCATGTATTTTTTAGATGGTGAAAAAGATTGATAGACAGCTGAAAGTCCTAGGCGAACACAGTTCAGTCTGTTGGTTGATTTTCGATGAATTGGGTACACTGCTTGTCGCGAATGATTTGGACTGGAAAAAGAGAGTGCAGCCATTGGCAGCAATCTCTGCATACTTTTAGGGAAATCCATGCAGGGGGGAGACGGAGATGGTACAACAAAGTCAGAAGAGCGAGACTGAGATTGGGACTTTGGTGAGGTCTTTGTGACTGTCTCCATGACTGTCTCCATAGTGACTGTCTCCCTGACAGTCTCTGTGATACTTGCCTGGGGTCGAGATGTGGATGATGCAGCCTTGGCATGATTGTCTTTGGTCAGGTCCTCAATCTGGATGGGCGATGCAGATATCCGTGGCTGCCCATTGTTAACAACATGCTCACATTCTCCATGTGATTGTTGATGTCCTTGGCAGTCTGCCCCAGATGGTCCTTGGCAGTCTGCCCCAGATGGCTGCGTCCTTGTTGAAGCATCTCTGCTGTGCTTGCATGGGTAGTTGTTTTGGCTTTGCAGAGGTATTGTTGATATCTGTAACTGGGTCAGTCTGTGAGCACTTATTAGCAGTTCTGCTCAATGTTGGCTGAGAAAAGAATGCATGCTGGAGAGAGAGGCTGTAGTGATCAGCCAAAACTTTGGTCCCAATCCAGCTGAGTTCAGTGCTATTTGGCTTGAAGAATTCTCTGCGATTCCAGAAAAGGTTAAAATTGTCTATGAAGTTCATACCAAATGAAAAACAAGTTTTTCTAAGCCAGGTGTTAAGACTGAAGAGTCTAGTAAATGCAAAACTTCCCCTTGCAGGGAGTGGGCCACTGATAAAAGACTGTATTCTAGTCTTATAGAGGTCAGAAAAAAGTTTTCTGAAATGATCTTGGACAAACAGCTGTTCTCTGAAAACATCATTTGCTCCCACATGCACAATACGTTTGATAGTTTTATGCTCAGACATGAGTTTCAAAATGCTGTCTTTGGTGAAAGAGATGGATGCATTTGGAAGGCAGCAAATAATCATCCCATGCCCTTTTAAATGTCTTACAGTGGAATCACCAAGAACAAGGGTTGTGGGATCAGGTGGTGTTACGAGCTGCTTTTTGCCTCTTCACACAGCTCTTCGGTTGTGGTGCGATCTCTTTCTATGATGTGCTTGTCCACCTGAAAATTCCGCTTCCACATCCCTGAGGCATTCAAATTTGTTCTGAAGCCTTATGAACTGTGGATTTTCCATAGGACTGTAAATCCTATTGTAGTTTGTAGACCTGGCTCTATTTCTAATAGCATGGCTGTGGAGCATGGGTTGCATAGTATCAGAACGAACTGGTGTTGAGGTAATTACTCTTCTGTTTTTATTTTTGGGCCTGCCACCCATCGTGTGCCAGTTTTTTGTACTCACATTTTGCTCTGTTAGATTGATGTATTCATCCACTCGATATGCAATGCCATCGGCCTGTCGGGGTGCAATCTTTTTTTTGCTCTGCCTAACTCAAACGAGATATCTCACTTACTGTCAACCTACCTACAGTAGGTTTCCCCTTGCAAACCTGCCATGCACACTATTGTTGTTCCATGTTCTCCTGATGGTGGACTCATGGATATTAACATTAGTCAATGTGAGAGAGGCCTTTGGTTGCTTAGAAGTTACCCTGGGTTCGTTTGTGACCTCAGGGAGTGATCTTTGTTGGCTGATTAACTTCTGGGGAGGGTAACAGTGATCTTGAAATTCCTCCATCTGTCTGACTATGGATTGGTGGAGTCCAAACTCTTTGGAGATGGTTTTGTAACATTTTTTCATTCTGATGAGCATCAGCAAGTCTTTTTCAGAAATCTCTTTTGTTCGTACAATTGTACACTTCCACAAATGTGTTGTGAAGATCAGACTCAGAGAGCTCTGTTCTTTAAATTAAATTTTAAAAGGCAAACACTCACACTTGATTGTGACCCAATTGATTGAAAACACCTAACTCTAATGTCACCATCAAATTAACATCCTAGAGGTTGACATACTTTGCCACTTGCTAATATATTGGCTAATTTTCCTCAATAAAACAAGTGACCAGGTATAATATGTTTGTCTCATTTGTACAGTTGGGTTTTCTTTATCTACTTTTAGGACTTGTGTGAAAATCTGATGTTTTAGGTCATATGCAGAAATATAGAAAATTCTAAAGGGTTTACAAATTTTCAAGTATCACTGTATTTATCACTTATCGTCATATTTATTCAAGCATCACTGAATTCAGTCCTGCCTTGCTGAAGGCCATTTCCTGAAGCGACACTCCCACACCTGCTACCACTCCTCTCCCATCAGCCAGGGCTTTTTAAGAACTGTTCGGAGCTACTCCATTTGCCAGACTCTCTCGTAGACTTTCCTTGCCTCACTATAGCTCATTGGTATTGTGTCTTCTTGATTCCCCCTGCCTGAATTTCTCCTTGTTTCTCTGTCCAGTTTTTTGTCCCTGTTTTTGCCTGCCTGTTCTTTTGGATTGTGTCTTTTGCTACCTCTGCCTGGATTTCCCTTGTCCCTATGTTCATCAGTTTTTGTGAAGATTTTTCTGTCCTGTTTTTTGTCCCTGATCGTGTCTACCTGCTCCTGTGTTTTTGACCTCCTGGCCTGTTTTTTGACTACCAATTTTTGCCTGAGCCCTACTGTACCTTTTTGCCTTTCTGCCATCTACTTCATTTAAAGAAGTTCTCGCTTTATACTGCCTGTTTTGAGTCTGCTCTTGGGTCCTCAGCTCACCACTCCTGACAAGTTTACTAAAACATTCTATGCCTGAGGACCCTCCAGATCCACACCTTTGCCTAGTAAAAAGATATTCACAAAAGGTTTGACTAAACCAGTATGCTTTTGGCCTAGACTTAAACATGAGATTGTGTCTGAGTCCTGAACACTACTTGGAAGGCTTTTCCACAACTGTAGGGCTTTGTAAGAAAAGGCTTTGCCCCTTGTTATGCCCCTTCACTGATTGTTAGGTTTATATAAGTATTATTCTTGACCAAGAAGGCAGTAATTTATTAAAATGGTGACAAAATTAAGGATTAACTTAAGGTTCAGTTAAAAATGACCTGTCTCGGCTGGACCTTGTTTGGTAACATTTTGTTTATTTTTTGATATGAATGTGTATTCATTCAGAGAGGTATCTGAAAGATTCACCAAGGTCTGTTTTGGTGTCAGATCGATCCACACACACTCTGAAATGGTAGAATTAAGGTTCATGTTTATGTTAATTCATGTTTAGTTGAAACTTAGGTTTATAGCTTCTTAAAAGCTTGAAATATACTATGGTAGTGATTTGGATCCCGTAATTAATGAATGCATTCCATGATTAATGTTAGTTTTATAGTTTTAGATTAGTTTCATAATGACATTATAATTATAGTTAAGATCTTATGATTCTAAGGGTTTTTAGTTTAAAAGCAAAAACCTAATTTAGTCATGAGTTTAATCCTGTTAGTTGTTTAATTGTTCTCTCTCTTTCAGACATATTCTCATTGTTCTTATATTTAAGTTGTTCTTATTTTTATGTTTATTTTCTTACAACATTCTTTGTTTTAGCATTATTAAAGACATATTATTTGTTATTTTGCTTATGTTGATGAAATCAAGATGTAATTTACTGACTTAACACACATTCATGTGTTAAGAAATTATGTTAAATTATTAGATCCTTTCTGTGCAAACTAATGTCTTTGACCTTCTCTGAATAGACTCCGTAGACTAGACATTCTGTGTTTAGACATTCCATGCTCTATGTAATGAATATTAACCATAATATTGACCATAAGCCGAGACTCTGATATCTATCTGTACCTTACTGTCATCAGAAATATGTTTTTATATTATGATTGATTCAAGATCATTACCCACTTCTACATACAGTGGTGCTTGAAAGTTTGTGAACCCTTTAGAATTTTCTATATTTCTGCATAAATATGACCTAAAACATCATCAGATTTTCACACAAGTCCTAAAAGTAGATAAAGAGAACCCAGTTAAACAAATGAGACAAAAATATGATACTTGGTCATTTATTTACTGAGGAAAATGATCCAATATTACATATCTGTGAGTGGCAAAAGTATGTAAACCTCTAGGATTAGCAGTTAATTTGAAGGTGAAATTAGAGTCAGGTGTTTTCAATCAATGGGATGACAATCAGGTGTGAGTGGGCACCCTGTTTTATTTAAAGAACAGGGATCTATCAAGGTCTGAGCTTCATAACACATGTTTGCGGAAGTGTATCATGGCACGAACAAAGGAGATTTCTGAGGACCTCAGAAAAAGCGTTGTTGATGCTCATCAGGCTGGAAAAGGTTACAAAACCATCTCTAAAGAGTTTGGACTCCACCAATCCACAGTCAGACAGATTGTGTACAAATGGAGGAAATTCAAGACCATTGTTACCCTCCCCAGGAGTGGTCGACCAACAAAGATCACTCCAAGAGCAAGGCGTGTAACAGTCGGCGAGGTCACAAAGGACCCCAGGGTAACTTCTAAGCAACTGAAGGCCTCTATCACATTGGCTAATGTTAATGTTCATGAGTCCACCATCAGGAGAACACTGAACAACAATGGTGTGCATGGCAGGGTTGCAAGGAGAAAGCCACTGCTCTCCAAAAAACTTGCTACTTGTCTGCAGTTTGCTAAAGATCATATGGACAAGCCAGAAGGCTACTGGAAAAATGTTTTGTGGATGGATAAGACCAAAATAGAACATTTTGGTTTAAATGAGAAGCGTTAAGTTTGGAGAAAGGAAAACACTGCATTCCAGCATAAGAACCTTATCCCATCTGTGAAACATGGTGGTGGTAGTATCATGGTTTGGGCCTGTTTTGCTGCATCTGGGCCAGGATGGCTTGCCATCATTGATGGAGCAATGAATTCTGAATTATACCAGCAAATTCTAAAGGAAAATGTCAGGACATCTGTCCATGAACTGAATCTCAAGAGAAGGTGGGTCATGCAGCAAGACAACGACCCTAAGCACACAAGTCGTTCTACCAAAGAATGGTTAAAGAAGAATAAAGTTAATGTTTTGGAATGGCCAAGTCAAAGTCCTGACCTTAATCCAATCAAAATGTTGTGGAAGGACCTGAAGCGAGCAGTTCATGTGAGGAAACCCACCAACATCCCAGAGTTGAAGCTGTTCTGTACGGAGGAACGGGCTAAAATTCCTCCAAGCCGGTGTGCAGGACTGATCAACAGTTACCGCAAACGTTTAGTTGCAGTTATTGCTGCACAAGGGGGTCACACCAGATACTGAAAGCAAAGGTTCACATACTTTTGCCACGCACAGATATGTAATATTGGATCATTTTCCTCAATAAATAAATGACTAAGTATAATATTTTTGTCTCATTTGTTTAACTGGGTTCTCTTTATCTACTTTTAGGACTTGTGTGAAAATCTGATGATGTTTTAGGTCTTATTTATGCAGAAATATAGAAAATTCTAAAGGGTTCACAAACTTTCAAGCACCACTGTAGACGCACACCCATTACACACACACATGAAGACAAAACATAAACACAGAGATACTATAAGATGTTTCCAAGAATGTTTCCATTTTGACGAAGTGACTGTGCGAATAAACTGGCATGTGAACTCTCTGGTGTTCCCCTGTCTGTTTCTATCGACCTGTTTCATTCATCCTCGGATCCGAGGGGGGCCCACGAAGGAATCGGGGTCTCTGACTGGGTTGAACCCCAACACTATTTTAGGTACCAACAAATAGCCTGCACCTTTTGATCTAAGTTTGGTCATAAATGATGAAAATTTCACTCTGGTACTGTGGTGCAAGACCATTCAGTGTTTTATAGGTCAATAGTAGTATTATATAAATCAGTGTGAAATTGAATTGGGAGCCAATGTGATATGGATAAGATAGAGGTGATGTGGTCATACCTTCTGGTTCTAGTAAAGACTCTTGCTGCTGCATTCAGAACTAACTGGAGCATATTTATTCACCTACTGGGACAACCAGACAGAAAGTCATTACAATAATTCAACCTAGAGGTAACAGCAGCATGAATTAGTTTTTCTACTTCATGCAGTGACCTATTTCTTATCTTAGCAACATTTCTGAGATAAAAGAAGGCCTAGTAATATATCTACATGAGTTTCAAATGAAAGACTGGAGTCAATGATCACACCAAGGTCTTTCTGCTGCATGATGAAAGGGAGGCTATCCAGAGTTAATATGTAAATCAGAAAACCTACTTCTAGCTGCAAGTACAACCTGCAAGTACAAGAAGTACAAGTATTGTCTTATTGGCATCAAGTAGAAGGAAGTTAAAAAGTATCCAGTGTCTAAAGTCCTTTACACATTCCTCAATTTAAGCTGGTACTGGTATCTTTCATCTAGCTTCGATGAAACATACAACAGTGTGTCATCCGGATAACAGTGGAAGCTAATACTATGTTTATGAATAATATTACTAAGAGGTAGCACACATAAAGTATAAAAAAAAAAAAAAAAGCAGTGAGCCTAAGATAGAACCTTGTGGAACACCAAACTTTACCCTAGTATGCATAGAGAAGTCACCATTTACATCAACAAAATAATAATGATCAGTTAAATAAGACCTGATCCAGGAGGGGCTTTTCCCTTAACTCCAACGACATTTTCTAGTCAATCAAGGAGAATAGTATGATCAGTGGTGTCAACTGCATTTTGGAAAATATCCAAACTTTTCTGGAAATGGGGTTAGTATTATTGCTAAGACATTTCAAATGAAATGAGATAATGATCTGAGGTAGCTTCAGACTGTGGAAGTGTGACTTTTTTTCTATATGCAATCCGAATGTTAGTATTAGATTGACAGTCTGACTACCATTACAAGTGGGTAATGTGTAATTTACCCCTACTGAATCTAGAATGGACACGAAAACTGTTTTTAGGGGGTCTTCTGGGTTATCAAAGTGAATATTAAAGCCTCCAACAACTAAAGCTTTGTCTAAAGAAACAACCAGGTTCAAGATAAAATCTGCAAACTCAAAGAAATTTGAAATATGGCTTCAGGGTTCTGTAAATAATCATTCACAGAATTGACTGGGTACTTTTTTTTTGTGGCAGATGGTACGTTAATACAAAGAACTTCAAATGCATTGACTTCATGTCCAGGTTTTTGATTACTACGATGCCTCCTCCTCTGCAAATTAGATGAGGTTGGTGTATATAACAGGAGGACAAACTTCATTTAATGCTACATACTCATTTGTTTAATACATTAAATTCCTGATCATATACACGCCAAGACCCGCAAAACGGGCAATTCACAGTTAATTTCTTCTCTCTTCCGGCAGGCTTCCCTTGGCTTGTGGTACGTTGCAACTCTATCGCAGTACGACTTGCAGATGGTCTTTGTAACCGCTCTCCATTTCTCTCTATTGAGTGCAGAGTGATTCCCCGTAACCAACACGCTTCCACTTTTCAGATCTTTTTTCAAAAGGTCCTTAAACCTTAGTTTGGGACAGCCGACAGGTCGCGATCCACTTGCTAGTTCAGAGAATAATAGTTGTCTTGGGACTCTTATCATCCATGCGGCAGAGGTGTCCCAGCCAGCGGAGACGACTCCTAACTAACTTGATTTCGATGTCTTCGACATTTGCGCGTCGGAGGACTTCCTCATTGCTAATAAAATCATCCCACTTGATGTTGTTGCAGAGAACGAAGCTCCCTAACTTCATGCTGATAGATAGTCCATACCTCGCAACCGTACAATAAGAGTGGCATTAGGCATTGGTTGTAAACAGCGATCTTGGTTGGTACAGTGAGATCTCGTGAGTAGAAAGACGATCAACTCTCTTCCTCTTTACTTCATTTTATTCAAGTAGAAAAGGATGACGGATTAGTCATCTGGAAAAGAACAAAGCGTAATAAGTATACATGCAACTACTGAAGCATGACATCACTATCTATCTCCTTTCCCCAGGGAGAAGTTTTAAAAGGTACGTAGAAAACTTGACACATAAACTAAATAACAAATTTTAGTCCTGACAATTTCCTTATTGTCAAACAGTCATTAAAACAAACACAAAGTCTAAACACACAACAGTTTATGAATGACCACCACACACTAGAGACCTCATCTCTCTTCCAGGGGGGGTATTATTGTGACCCACTGAAGAACCTGGGATATACACATAATCATACTAATCCTTATGACGCTTCTCTCTGAGTGCAGCTTCCTTGACACCAGGCTTGTTGTAAGGTAGAAGATGCCTCAGGGAGAGTGGTAGCTTGACACTTTGTTTGGCTGGTGATGTCTCCGGCAGTGACGGGGCAGCGTCCACAACTGGTTGTGTCTCCGGGGTCTGCTCTGGAGGGGCAACATCTGGTTCAGTTGATACAGGTTCCACATTCAATTCTGGTGCAGGTTGAGGTGGGAGTTGCACAGGTGTCCTCACGGCAGGGTTTATGGTCGATGAACGAAGTTTACATATTTCTGTGTAATTTGTGAGTAGCCGACCGCGGAAATGACTGAAATCAGTTCTCCGGCGCTGTGACCGGAAGTTGGAGAAAGTGTGAAAGAAAGTGTAAAAGAGAGAGAGAGTGCTTCACCGGCCTGATGAGTTTATTTTTATTTACATTTACTTGTTTTCTTCACTTATCTACAGATGACTAATCCATCATAGAAAGACGATCAACTCTCTTCCTCTTTACTTCATTTTATTCAAGTAGAAAAGGATGACGGATTAGTCATCTGGAAAAGAACAAAGCGTAATAAGTATACATGCAACTACTGAAGCATGACATCACTATCTAGTAAGTCAAAGGTTCTTTTCCGGAGCCGACCATAGGCACATGATACCGCTTGGATGGGAGATGTGAGCTCCGCTCTCATTGAACAGTCACTTGACAGGTAAATACCAAGGTACTTGAAGCAAGTGACATTGGCCAGCTTTTTGCCATTAACAAAGTCAGCAGTATTACCAATACACATGGTCTCCGTCTTTGTCGTGTTAATGCGCATCCCCATTCTTTTAGCAAGTTGATTATAGGATGTAAGTAGTGACTGCAGGCCTTCTGGGGTATCACTGAATATGGCAATATCATCGGCATACTGTGCTTCTCTGATAAATTCCGTAAGGACTTTTGTTTTTACTTTAAGTCTGCGAAGATCAAAGAGATCACCATCAAACCGGAATCTTATCTGAATACTGCAGGTATGTTCGATTTTCTTAAAGGCTAGCCAGAGCAGGATAGCTGCATAGATGCCAAAAAGAGTTGGTGCTAATTTGCATCCCTGCTTGACACCACAGTTGTATTCGAATGCCTGGGTTAGTTCTCCATCTACAATTAGTCTGGCATGAACATCAGAATACATCTTTATTATTCTTATGAACTTGGGCGGGCAGCCCAATTTACTTAGGATCATAAAAAGAAGTTCACGATTGATGGTGTCAAAAGCTTTTACGAAGTCTACAAAGACTATATACAAGTTTTTGCATTGCTCTCTGGTCTTTTCCATAAGCTGACGAAGGGTGAATATTCCATCAATAGTGCCCCTACCAGCTCGGTACCCTCAGCAAGCAATTGTAGTCTTTGCAAGATGATATCTGCAAATATTTTTCCCACAACACTTAGTAGAGATATCCATCTGTAATTTCCACACTTGCTTCTGTCACCCTTCTTAAATAAGATGATGATTGCATCTTTCCACTCTTGAGGAATCATTTCAGTTGCCCAGATGATATTAAAGAGGGTAAGAAGAAAAGCTCTCAGGCAGCAGCCACCATAAACAATAACTTCTGGAAGGACACCATCCGAGCCAGGGCTCTTCCCTAGTTTGGTATTTGAGATGGCTTTGTCCAGCTCCTGATCTGCAATAGGATGATCCATAGATTGCATAATTGGTAACTGATCTAGTTCGTCCACAGCTGTAAAGTCAACATCACTGGGAAGGTTTAGCAAATCACCGAAGTGTTTCACCCATCTGCCCTTGACTTCTGCGGGATCAGACAAGAGAATGCCATCTTTCGAGCGCACAGGATGTGAACTTCTAGATCTAGGGCCATAGACTGCATTCAAGGTTAGGGTGCATCAGTTGCCCTCACTTTCATAAAATCTGATGCATTTTTGTTTGGGTGTTCCTTTTCACCAATAAAGACATCCTGTAAAATTTTTTGACCATATTCAAAAGTCTAATGGTGGCACCATGAGGTTCTTTTTTTTTTTGCCAAAAAACACTTAATGTTTTCGCGTAAGGTTTGAATCACAATACTGGACTCCATTTATTGATTTCTTGTGACCCAGAGATCATGTTAAGAACCTTTGCAAGGGATTGAGAAGCATTAATGTGATTCATAATACATTTGTATTGTTTAAAAGTAGTTGAACAATGATTCAATGAACAGCTAAAACTCAAACTGTGCTTGATAATATATTTAGAATATGTACTAAAAACGTGTATCTAAGATATTTGGTATACTCTATAAGGTGTCATAATGTTTCATGAAAAGTGATCAAAATTGTCATAAAAAGTCATAAAATAGCAGCTTTTTCCATAACTTTGAGCTCCTGGTGCCACCATTAAACTTTTGAATTTTGTCAAAATATTTCATCCAGGGGGCGTCATGGCTCAGGCGCCATACCATAAATCTGGGGACCCGGGTTCGATTCCGGCCCGAGGTCATTTCCCGATCCCTCCCAGTCTCGCTCTCCCGCTCATTTCCTGTCTCTACACTGTCCTATCCAATAAAGGTGAAAAAAGCCCCAAAAAAATCTTTAAAAAAATATTTCACCCAGTGTGTTTTCTTACCAAAAGGAACATAAAAACAAACGCATCATGATCAGAGGAACTTTTCATTTTTAGGGGGCAACTGATGCACCCTATTCAAGGTGGCATAGAACTCTCTTGGGTTCTTTGCTTGAGAGTACTGCTCAGCTTCTTCAGCTTTCTTTTGAAACCATGCATTCTTGAGTTCTCTGATATGCATTCTTAACAAGTGCCTGTCTAGGCCTTTGTCTTGATTTCGAATTTCATCATCTTGATCAGTCATTCTGGATCCTTTTCTTCTTTTCAAACACATGGGTTGCAGCTTGTTGAAGAATGTCTTTCAGTTCTGCGAAGTCAGTGTTACAAGCAGAGATCTTCTCATCTAAAAACTGAACAAGCTTTGCCTTCTTATCATCATTTAGACGTGTGTCTAACTTTTTCGGGGGTCTTGTACTATTCTTCCACTTCACAGAGAAGCCGCATTTAGACACTAGCAGCTTGTGGTCAGTGAAGCAATCTGCAGCTTGATTGACTTTCGTTACTTTGATAAAAGGCTTGGCAGCTTGATTAGCTAGCACATGGTCGAGTTGGTGCCAGTACTTGGAACGAAGATGTTGCCATGTATTCTTCAAGCTATCCCTTAATTGAAACATTGTGCCCATGATACTTAGCTGAAGTCGGGTGCAAAACTCAAGGAGCATGAGACCGTTGGAGTTCATCTTTCCAACACCATGTTTGTCAATAACATCAGGCCAGGATTTATAGTCTCGTCCCACGCGAGCATTGAAATCACCCAGAATAATAAGGTCATTCTGAGCTGGAACAAGGCAGCAACAGAGCTTTTCGTAGAAAAACTCTTTTTTCTCAGATGTTCTTTGCATGGTAGGAGCATATACGCTAACCAGGATGAGATAGTTACCATTTGCCAACGGAATACGCGCTCGCATGAGCCTGTCATTGACTGGTGTTGGGCAAACCCCGTGAGCTGCAAGTCTGCTGGAGATTGCAAAACTGACTCCAGCTGTTCTCTCACTTCCTCCACTCCAGAAAATAGTGTGACTCCTTTCTACAACATTACCAGTACCGGGACGTCGAACTTCACTCAGAGCACAGATATCAATGTTAGCCTGCTCTAACTCATGGCAAATGAATGCTGTTGCTTGCTCTGGTCTTAGAGAGCCATCGCCATCATTGGTAGTACGGACATTCCAAGCTCCAAGAGTCAGAACTTGCTTTCTAGAAGGTTGAAACTGTCACTTGTCGGTTGCACTGGAAGCAGTAGCCATATACGGTCTTCGTCCATTTTTCGCCACTGCCGCACTAGGTGGCGCATTGGTTCCCCCGAATGTGGTAGCCATAGCCCCAATTCTAGACTGACTATCCATAAAACTGAGGCTGCACCATTGATGACGATACTACCTGGCGCGAGGGTAGTATCCCTTGGCGAGAGGTCCTGTTTGTCGACAACCCAGCATAGCTGGGATGGCCGCAGGAACAACTCATTGCTACTTGCCGGAACCGGTGTTGTGTTGGCCGTTGGCCTACTTGAGGCTCATCTGCCCAAGTGTGGCGACAGAACCACGATACCGTTTCTCTGGCGGGGGAGGCTCCGGGTGTACTAGCACTTGCCCAAGGTGCTCACCCAAGGCTAGTGGAGGGAAGGAGTTGCCTCACTGCTCCATTCTAGACCAGCTCCAAGCAAAGTCTAGCCACTGCCCACACTGACAAACTTCATTTAATGCTACATACTCATTTGTTTAATACATTAAATTCCTGATCAGTAATAAGTTCATTAACAATTAGAGCTTTAGATGTAAGCGATCTAACATTTAATCGTCCTACCTTTAGATTAAAAGTGCTGGCAGTGGCTGTACATTGAATACAATCTAATTTTATGTTAAACAGATTACTAGAACAAACTCTGAGTATTACTATTTAGCACGGGGAACTATAATGGATATAATCAATATAGTGAAACCTGAGTGACAACTCTGTGCACCTTACAGACATTCAGTTTATTCTGTTTTTCTGCTCCCTGGCCTTTGCTCTGGATTGTCACAATGTAACTAGGCTTGTTCTGAGACTATGAGCTATTCTGCAAGAAATGAGAGCAGCACCTTCTCAAGTGGAATGGATACCGTTCCGCCTTAACAGACCAGCCTTGCCCTCAAAACTACTCCAATTATCTATAAAGCCCACACTGTTTCCCCAAACAGCACTTGGACAACCAGCAGTTCAGTGACCATAACTGATATTTTTTTTCCCCTGCCATGGAAGTGCACTTGTATTGAGGTATTTCACTCATGTGACCAAGTCATGTGACACTGCCATTTTGGACGGCACGGCTCGAATCAGTTTGAATGTGAGGAAGGCGACAAACGAAAAACATAAAAGAAAAAGGAGCGAGATGCAGAAAACACCTTCACTATCCAGCGATGTAGAGCATTTACAGGGCGAGCAGAGGGAGAGGTATTTGCAAAAATGGAGGTTAGCAGGCTTGGAGAACGATGTTTACCTGCTTCCACCAGGATTGTTCACTGACAGCTAAGGTTTATTCATATTTTCATTTACTTTCGGTCCTCAGGATAAACAAAACGTTATTAAATGTCATTGAAATAACTTCTTAGTCTGTTGAGACATGGCCCGTTATAAGTTTTTCCTTTACTGTATTTACTAGTTTACAGAGCGCGCTCCGGGGCGGGCTGGCTGGCGCTAGCTAGCTAGCGCTCCGGGGCTGGCTGGCTGGCTGGCTAGCGCTCCGGGGCTGGCTGGCTGGCAGGCAGGCGCTCCGGGGCTGGCCGGCTGGCTGGCTGGTTAGCGCGCGCTCCGGGGCTGACTGGCTGGCTAGCGCGTGCTCCGGGGCTGGCTGGCTGGCTAGCGCGCGGTCCGGGGCTGGCTGGCTGGCTGGCGCGCGCTCCGGGGCTGGCTGGCTAGCGATGGCGGGCTGGCGCGTGCTCCGAGGCTGGCTGGCTGGCGCGCGCTCCGGGGCTGGCTGGCTGGCTGGCTGGCGCGCGCTCCGGGGCTGGCTGGCTGGCTGGCTGGCTAGCGCGCGCTCCGGGGCTGGCTGGCTGGCTGGCTGGCTAGCGCGCGCTCCGGGGCTGGCTGGCTGGCTGGCTGGCTAGCGCGCGCTCCGGGGCTGGCTGGCTGGCGCGCGCTCCGGGGCTGGCGCGCGGGCTGGCTAGCGCGCGCTCCGGGGCTGGCCGGCTGGCGCACGCGCGCTCCGGGGCTGGCCGGCTGGCTAGCGCGCGCTCCGGGGCTGGCCGGCTGGCTGGCTGGCGCGCGGGCTAGCTGGCTGGCGCGCGCTCCGGGGCTGGCCGGCGCGCGCTGGGGCTGGCCAGCTGGCGGGCCAGCGCCGCGCGCTCCGGGGCTGGCCGGCGCTCCGGGGCTGGCTGGCCGGCGCTCCGGGGCTGGCGGGCCGGCGCTCCGGGGCTGGCGGGCCGGCGCTCCGGCGCTGGCGGGCCGGCGCTCCGGGGCTGGCGGGCCGGCGCTCCGGGGCTGGCGGGCTGGCTGGCCAGCGCTCCGGGGCTGGCGGGCTGGCTGGCCAGCGCTCCGGGGCTGGCGGGCTGGCTGGCCAGCGCTCCGGGGCTGGCGGGCTGGCTGGCCAGCGCTCCGGGGCTGGCGGGCTGGCTGGCCAGCGCTCCGGGGCTGGCGGGCTGAGTAAACTAGTAAATCCAGTAAAGGGAAAAACTTGAGACTGAAAGGTTTTAACAGTCATCCAAATGACTGAACGTAAACATTGCTACAGTAACATACCAGCTACTGTTGTTGACATTAGCTAGCTTGCCGTCCAAAATGGCGGACACCGGGGCGTCACGTGACCCTGTGACGTCAGGTGAAATACCTCAATACTGAAGAGGAAGCAATTTGCATTACAGCCGTGAATGAGGATTCAAAATGGCGGCTCGGCTTTCCCTTTCGGGCGCTCTCGTTTTCTGTTAAAATTTGGTAAAGAAAAAAAAATAAATATATTATTTACCAGCTTAATGTCGGTCCATATGGTGAAATACCGTGACCTCAGCCTTGAATACTGACCTCGGCATTTCACCATACAGACAGACCTTAAGCTGGTAAATAACACACACTTTTTTTTTTTCCATAGTAACACATGACTTTTACATTCTGTTGTATGTCTTTTTTAGTATTCTGTCTGATGGCAGTCCACTCTGAAGGCTTCAGCTATCAAAGTTTCTAACTAGTTTCTAGTTACACCACCATGCCTCCTCTCACTCCCCTTTGTATGTAGTAGAGTGCATCAGTTGCCCCCTAAAAATGAAAAGTTCCTCCGATCATGATGCATTTTTATGTTCCTTTTGGTAAGAAAACACACTGGGTGAAATATTTTGACAAAATTCAAAAAGTTTAATGGTGGCACTAGGAGCTCAAAGTTATGGAAAAAGCTGCTATTTTATTACTTATGACAAAATTTCAATCACTTTCCATGAAACATTATAGCACCCTATAGAGTATACCAAAAATCTTAGATACACATTTTTAGTACATATTTTAAATATATTATCAAGCGGCTAGCTGTTGGGACATGGAATGTCACGTCGCTGGGGGGGAAAGAGCCTGAGCTTGTGCGGGAGGTTGAGAGGTACCGGCTAGAGATAGTCGGGCTCACCTCCACGCACAGCTTGGGCTCTGGAACCCAGCTCCTCAAGAGGGGCTGGACTCTCCACTTCTCTGGAGTCGCCCATGGTGAGCGGCGGCAGGCTAGTGTGGGCTTGCTTATAGCTCCCCAGCTCAGCCGCCATGTGTTGGAGTTTACCCCAGTGAACGAGAGGGTCGCCTCTCTGCGCCTTTGGATTGGGGAGAGGGCTCTTACTGTTGTTTGTGCCTACGGGCCGAATAGCAGTATAGAGTATCCGGCCTTCTTGGAGTCCCTGGAAGAGGTACTGAGGGGTGCTCAGACTGGGGACTCCATTGTGTTACTAGGGGACTTCAATGCTCACGTGGGCAACGACAGTGACACCTGGAGGGGCGTGGTTGGGAGGAACGGCCTCCCCGATCTGAACCCGAGTGGTGTTTTGTTATTGGACTTCTGTGCTAGTCACAGTTTGTCCATAACGAACACCATGTTCGAGCATAGGGGTGTCCATAAGTGCACGTGGCACCAGGACACCTTAGGTCGGAGGTCGATGATAGACTTTGTAGTTGTTTCATCTGATCTCCGGCCCTATGTCTTGGACACTCGGGTGAAGAGAGGGGCTGAGCTGTCAACTGATCACCACCTGGTGGTGAGTTGGATCCACTGGCAGAGGAGGAAGCTGGACAGACCTGGCAGGCCCAAACGTATGGTGAGGGTCTGCTGGGAACATCTGGCCGAGCACTCTGTTGGGGAGGTCTTTAACTCCCACCTCCGGGAGAGCTTTTCCCAGCTTCCGAGGGAGGCGGGGGACATTGAGTCTAAGTGGACCATGTTCTCTACCTCCATTGTGGACGCAGCTGTTCGGAGCTGTGGCCGAAAGGTCTCCGGTGCCTGTCGTGGCAGCAATCCCCGAACCCGGTGGTGGACACCGGAAGTAAGGGATGCCGTCAAGCTGAAGGAGTCCTATCGGGCCATGTTGACCTCCGGGACCCCTGAGGCAGCTGACGGGTATCAGCAGGCCAGGCGTGCTGCAGCTCGGGCAGTTGCGGAGGCAAAAACTCGAAACTGGGAGGAGTTCGGGGAGGCCATGGAGAAGGACTATCGGTCGGCCTCGAAGAAATTCTGGCAAACCGTCCGGCACCTCAGGAGGGGGAAGCAGTACTCTGCCAACACTGTTTACAGTGCGGGTGGGGAGCTGTTGACCTCGACTGGGGACATTGTCGGGCAGTGGAAGGAATACTTTGAGGATCTCCTCAATCCCACCGTCATGTCTTCCATTGAGGAGACTGAGGCTGATGCCTCAGAGGTGGGACTCGTCCATTACCCAAACCGAAGTCACTGAGGTGGTTTGCAAGCTCCTCAGTGGCAAGGCACCGGGGGTGGATGAGATCCATCCTGAGTATTTCAAGTCTCTGGATGTTGTGGGGCTGTCTTGGTTGACACGCCTCTGCAACATCGCATGGCGGTTGGGGACAGTGCCTCTGGAGTGACAGACTGGGGTGGTGGTTCCTCTTTTTAAGAAAGGGGACCGGAGAGTGTGCTCCAATTATAGGGGAATCACACTTCTCAGCCTCCCGGGGAAAGTTTACTCTAGGGTACTGGAGAGGAGAATTCGACCAATAGTCGAACCTCGGATCCAGGAGGAACAATGCGGTTTTCGTCCTGGTCGCGGAACACTGGACCAGCTCTATACCCTTCATAGGGTGCTCGAGGGTTCATGGGAGTTTGCCCAACCAGTCCACATGTGCTTTGTGGATCTGGAGAAGGCATTCGACCGTGTCCCCCGTGGTATTCTGTGGGGGGTGCTTCGGGAGTATGGGGTTCGGGGCTCTTTGCTAAGGGCTGTCCGGTCCCTGTACGAACAGAGCAGGAGTCTGGTTCGCATTGCCAGCAATAAGTCAGACCTGTTCCCAGTGCATGTTGGACTCCAGCAGGGCTGCCCTTTGTCACCAGTTCTGTTCATAATTTTTATGGACAGAATTTCTAGGCGCAGCCAGGGTCCGGAAGGAATCCTGTTTGGGAACCACAGGATTTCATCTCTGCTTTTTGCGGATGATGTTGTCCTGTTGGCTTCTTCAAACCAGGACCTCCAGCATGCACTGGGGCAGTCTGCAGTCAAGTGTGAAGTGGCTGGGATGAGAATCAGCACCTCCAAGTCAGAGGCCATGGTTCTCGACCGGAAAAGGGTGGCTTGCCCTCTCCAGGTTGGTGGAGAAGTCCTGCCTCAAGTGGAAGAGTTTAAGTATCTCGGGATCTTGTTCACGAGTGAGGGAAGGATGGAGCGCGAGATCGACAGGCGGATCGGTGCAGCCTCCGCAGTGATGCGGTCGCTTTACCGGTCCGTCGTGGTGAAGGAGCTGAGCCAAAAGGCAAAGCTCTCAATTTACCGGTTGATCTATGTTCCGACTCTCACCTATGGTCATGAGCTTTGGGTAATGACTGAAAGAACAAGATCGCGGATACAAGCGGCCGAAATGAGTTT
Source organism: Neoarius graeffei (assembly GCF_027579695.1). Classification (NCBI taxonomy): domain Eukaryota; kingdom Metazoa; phylum Chordata; class Actinopteri; order Siluriformes; family Ariidae; genus Neoarius; species Neoarius graeffei. The sequence goes on from NC_083573.1 coordinate 17,435,953, forward strand.
CCTTAGCAGGGTGGCTGGGCGCTCCCTCAGAGATAGGGTGAGAAGCACAGTCACTCGGGAGGAGCTCGGAGTAGAGCTGCTGCTCCTCCACATCGAGAGGAACCAGCTGAGGTGGCTCGGGCATCTTTTTCGGATGCCTCCTGGACGCCTCCCTGGGGAGGTGTTCCAGGCATGTCCCCCCGGGAGGAGGCCCCGGGGAAGACCCAGGACATGCTGGAGGGACTATGTCTCTCGGCTGGCCTGGGAACGCCTCGGTGTTCTTCCCGCGGAGCTGACCGAGGTGTCTGGGGAGAGGGAAGTTTGGGCTTCCATGCTTAGACTGCTGCCTCCACGACCCGGTCCCGGATAAAGCGGAAGAAGACGAGACGATTATCAAGCACAGTTTCAGTTTTAGCTGTTCATTGAATCATTGTTCAACTACTTTTAAACAATACAAATGTATTATGAAATCACATTAATGCTTCTCAATCCCTTGCAATGGTTCTTAACATGATCTCTGGGTCACAAGAAATCAATAAATGGAGTCCAACATTGTGATTCAAACCTTACACGAAAACATAAAATGTGTTTTTTGGCAAAAAAAAAAAAAATGAACCTCATGGTGCCACCATTAGACTTTTGAATATGGTCAAAAAATTTTACAGGATGTCTTTATTGGTGAAAAGGAACACCCAAACAAAAATGCATCAGATTTTATGAAAGTGAGGGTAACTGATGCACCCTAGTATGTAGTGTAGTGAAGTGAATCAAATGCCATGCTCAACTAATAGAATAATGGAATAAATTGTGCTGCTTCAGAGGTTATGATGTGGAAAGTTGACTTAATATTTCTGCTCAGTCAATATACACTACCGTTCAAAAGTTTGGGGTCACCCAGACAATTTTGTGTTTTCCATGAAAAGGTCACACTTTTATTTACCACCATAAATTGTAAAATGAATAGAAAATATAGTCAAGACATTTTTCTGGCCATTTCGAGCATTTAATCGACCCCACAAATGTGATGCTCCAGAAACTCAATCTGCTCAAAGGAAGGTCAGTTTTATAGGTTCTCTAAAGAGCTAAACTGTTTTCAGCTGTGCTAACATGATTGTACAAGGGTTTTCTAATCATCCATTAGCCTTCTGAGGCAATGAGCAAACACATTGTACCATTAGAACACTGGAGTGATAGTTGCTGGAAATGGGCCTCTATACACCTATGTAGATATTGCACCAGACATTTAGTAGAATTTAGCTAGAATAGTCATTTACCACATTAGCAATGTATAGACCCTTCCCACGTGACGTCACGACAAACGCGGCCGCCATTTTGGACATGAACTACCAGTAGTCTACCACAGCCAACAAAGAGGAACGACGGCGAAGCATCGAAAGGAATATAGCCATCAAAGAAAGTTTTTACTTTCAGCAAGACTTCCATTATGCCATTATATTGTTGTGCACCTGGATGTCGTAACCAACACACAAGGCAAGATTTATCATTTTATCGGATCCCGACAGATGCTGACCGACGGAGAAGATGGATGGTCTCTAAAATATTGGCAAAATGATGTTTATTGACATAGCAATCGTGTGTAACGGGAAGCATTTGCATATCCGAAGTGTTGTGTTTACATCAAAGATAAAATAAACCGATATGACAACGACTGCTGCTGTCGTTGGGGACACAAACTAGTAGAAAGGAAGTGTGCCAACAGACTTCCTTTGTGGTCGATTCTGCTTTAAGGTAAGATGCATTTAATTATTCGTCTGCTGTGGGTTTGGAATCGGTAGCCTGACCGATTCGTTCAGGTTTGTGGTGCCATTTGTTTGTTGACGCGTGTTGAAATGGAAGATTGGTTGTTGACATGATTTCCAGTGATGCTTTGGTGCTGCTGTGGATCAGATGTGTTGAGTAGCCTGACTTTTTTTTTTTCTTGCGTGTGGTATCATTGTTGACGCGAGGTTGTTTTTTTGAACATGCCAATGCGGACACGATTTCCCCTGATGAGTTATGACTTCAGACACGATGCATGTGTGGAGTCTGCGTGATATGTGCGTAAGATAGGCTTCTCATGTGTTTGGAGATCCGTGCTCTGAGACAAGCGCAAGCACCCCCAAGGGAAAAAAAAGGGACCCCCCCGAAAATATCGGCATAGTTCGAACACTGGGTTGGAGAAAGTAATGGCAAATAGTGAGTGCACAAACCATAGAAGGTAAACTGTACACAGCGCCAGGGCAGTGTGATGGTATGTCTACTTTTAGATTGTGTTAGCTTATCAATGAACACACTCGTCACTCAACAAGTTTCACGTCTTTACGACGGATACTTAAATGTGTGTTAGGTATTATTGTTGCAGTCTAAGCAATCATTGTAGCAGCTAGATGAGCGAGAACCGAAAGGGTCTGTGCCATAAACCGTTATTACTTCATGTCCAAAATGGCAGTCGCATTTACGAAGGTCACGTGAGTGAAAAGGGTCTATAGAGTGTATTTCTGATTAGTTTAAAGCAGGGCTTTTCAAAGTGTGGGGCACGCCTCCCCTAGGGGGTGCAACATGAGGAAAAATAAACCAGAATAAGTTACTATTGCGGACATTTAGCGAACTTCAGCTAGCCTTTGCCAGAGACAAAATGGATTGATTTTTAGTACCTAAAGCTACAGTGAGTGAGGAGATAGAGTCTGGGCCAAGCAAAAAAAAAAAAAAAAGGGGAAGTATGACCACGATTATTTAAAGTTTGGATTTTCATGGACTGGATCTGAAGATGCTCCACTGCCACAGTGTGTTGTCTGCCAAGAGGTGCTAGCTAACGATGCTATGAGATGTTAAAAATGTGTAAAAACAAGATGTTTTAAAAAAGCACGTTTAAAATGTGTAAAAAAAAAAAAAAAAAGAGGTTTTAAAAAAGCACAGACGTTTAAAATGTGTAAAAAAGAGGTTTTAAAAAAGCACAAATGTTTAAAATGTGTAAAACAAGATGTTTTTAAAAAAGCACAGATGTTTAAAATGTGTAAAAAAGAGGTTTTAAAAAAGCACAGACGTTTAAAATGTGTAAAAAAGAGGTTTTAAAAAAGCACAAATGTTTAAAAAGTGTAAAACAAGATGTTTTAAAAAAAGCACAGATGTTTAAAATGTGTAAAAAGAGGTTTTAAAAAAGCACAGATGTTTAAAATGTGTAAAAAAAAAAAGAGGTTTTAAAAAAGCACAGATGTTTAAAATGTGTAAAAAAGATGTTTTAAAAAAGCACGTTTAAAATGTGTAAAAAGAGGTTTTAAAAAAGCACAGATGTTTAAAATGTGTAAAAAAGATGTTTTAAAAAAGCACGTTTAAAATGTGTAAAAAGAGGTTTTAAAAAAGCACAAATGTTTAAAATGTGTAAAACAAGATGTTTTTAAACGTCTGTGCTTTTTTTTAAAACATCTTGTTTTACACATTTTAAACATTTGTGCTTTTTTAAAACATCCTGTTTTACACATTTTAAACATCTGTGCTTTTTTAAAACCTCTTTTTTACACATTTGAAACGTGCTTTTTTTTTTAAAACCTTTTTTACACATTTTAAACATCTGTGCTTTTTTTAAAACCTCTTTTTTTTTACACATTTTAAACATCTGTGCTTTTTTTAAAACATCTTGTTTTACACATTTTAAACATTTGTGCTTTTTTAAAACCTCTTTTTTACACATTTTAAACGTCTGTGCTTTTTTAAAACCTCTTTTTACACATTTTAAACGTCTGTGCTTTTTTTAAAATGTGTAAAAAGAGGTTTTAAAAAAGCACAGACGTTTAAAATGTGTAAAAAAGAGGTTTTAAAAAAGCACAAATGTTTAAAATGTGTAAAACAAGATGTTTTTAAACGTCTGTGCTTTTTTTTAAAACATCTTGTTTTACACATTTTAAACATTTGTGCTTTTTTAAAACATCCTGTTTTACACATTTTAAACATCTGTGCTTTTTTAAAACCTCTTTTTTACACATTTGAAACGTGCTTTTTTTTTAAAACCTTTTTTACACATTTTAAACATCTGTGCTTTTTTAAAACCTCTTTTTTTTTTACACATTTTAAACATCTGTGCTTTTTTTTAAAACATCTTGTTTTACACATTTTAAACATTTGTGCTTTTTTAAAACCTCTTTTTTACACATTTTAAACGTCTGTGCTTTTTTAAAACCTCTTTTTACACATTTTAAACGTCTGTGCTTTTTTTTAAATGTGTAAAAAGAGGTTTTAAAAAAGCACAGACGTTTAAAATGTGTAAAAAAGAGGTTTTAAAAAAGCACAAATGTTTAAAATGTGTAAAACAAGATGTTTTAAAAAAAAGCACAGATGTTTAAAATGTGTAAAAAAAAAAGAGGTTTTAAAAAAGCACAGATGTTTAAAATGTGTAAAAAAGGTTTTAAAAAAAAAAGCACGTTTCAAATGTGTAAAAAAGAGGTTTTAAAAAAGCACAGATGTTTAAAATGTGTAAAACAGGATGTTTTAAAAAAGCACAGATGTTTAAAATGTGTAAAAAATAGGTTTTTAAAAAAAAAGCACAAATGTTTAAAATGTGTAAAACAAGATGTTTAAAAAAAAGCACAGATGTTTAAAATGTGTAAAAGAAAAAAAATGTGTACAAACAACCATTTTTTTAAAATACGAATGGAGCATTTAAGTATAGCAACAACAAAAATTGTAAGGGGGGCGCTGTTGTTTATTTGCTCTCTGAGGGGGGGCTGACTCTCCCACACTTTGAAAACCCCTGGTTTAAAGTGATCTTCATTGAAAAGAACAGTGCTTTTCTTTCAAAAATAAGGAAATTTCAAAGTGACCCCAAACTTTTGAACGGTAGTGTACTTCATATACAACACACACATGGGTAAAAACAATAAAGTTAGTTTTGTATTGGACACTGGACATATACAGGACCGCTACACATTCGGGATTCTCTTCTATTTCTCAATAAATAAAGGCACTAAAAAGACAAAAGGTGTAATTTCTTACTTTGGAGTTGACAGACATTCCTCACCTCCTTTCAAACGTCGCTGAAGACAGTGGTTCTGAAACGCCAGCCTCTGCCGTGTGGTAGTTAAAGTGTCAGTAAGGGACCGTGTAAAAAGTGCACAACATGGGCAACTACGTAAACGTCCACCAAGATTAAAATGCTGCGTTCTACTACACTTCCAGCCTGCCAGTACAACCAACCACCATTAGTAGGAGAGGTACCACACCTTTCCAAAATGTTTGCAGTTCAACAGTTTGGGTACCACACCATATGCCAACATGTTTGCAGTTCAATGGTTTGGCACTGGATCCATCCAGCCCACAAATAGCCCAGGAGTAATAGGGTTATACCCGGAACAAATTAGTAACAAGCTGAAAATTTCAGAATATGTTCAGAATACCTTTAGGAATAACATACTAAAAGTCCCCGGAAATCCCCCTTGTGCTCTCTGAGAAATTCAAGATGGCGTCCAAAATGGCCGCCAAATGGAGATCTGCCCATATCTCAGGCCCAAAACAAAATATTAATGCAATTAAAAGGTCAGAATATATGTTTTGTAGGGTAGGAGAGTAAATTCCAACATGTGTGTATTAATTACATTGTCTCGTCTCGTCTTCTTCCGCTTATCCGGGACCGGGTCGCGGAGGCAGCAGTCTAAGCATGGAAGCCCAAACTTCCCTTTCCCCAGACACCTCGGCCAGCTCCTCGGGAAGAACACCGAGGCGTTCCCAGGCCAGCCGAGAGACATAGTCCCTCCAGCGTGTCCTGGGTCTTCCCCGGGGCCTCCTCCCGGGGGGACATGCCTGGAACACCTCCCCAGGGAGGCGTCCAGGAGGCATCCAAAAAAGATGCCCGAGCCACCTCAGCTGGTTCCTCTCGATGTGGAGGAGCAGCGGCTCTACTCCGAGCTCCTCCCGAGTGACTGTGCTTCTCACCCTATCTCTAAGGGAGCGCCCAGCCACCCTGCGAAGGAAACTCATTTCAGCCGCTTGTATCCGCGATCTTGTTCTTTCTGTCATTACCCAAAGCTCATGACCATAGGTGAGAGTCGGAACGTAGATCGACCGGTAAATTGAGAGCTTCGCCTTTTGGCTCAGCTCCTTCTTCACCACGACGGACCGGTAAAGCGACCGCATCACTGCGGAGGCTGCACCGATCCGCCTGTCGATCTCACGCTCCATCCTTCCCTCACTCGTGAACAAGATCCCGAGATACTTAAACTCCTCCACTTGAGGCAGGACTTCTCCACCAACCTGGAGAGGGCAAGCCACCCTTTTCCGGTCGAGAACCATGGCCTCGGACTTGGAGGTGCTGATTCTCATCCCAGCCGCTTCACACTCGACTGCAAACCGCCCCAGTGCATGCTGAAGGTCCTGGTTTGAAGAAGCCAACAGGACAACATCATCCGCAAAAAGCAGAGATGAAATCCTGTGGTTCCCAAACAGGATTCCTTCCGGCCCCTGGCTGCGCCTAGAAATTCTGTCCATAAAAATTATGAACAGAACCGGTGACAAAGGGCAGCCCTGCCGGAGTCCAACATGCACTGGGAACAGGTCTGACTTACTGCCGGCAATGCGAACCAGACTCCTGCTCCGTTCGTACAGGGACCGGACAGCCCTTAGCAAAGAGCCCCGAACCCCATACTCCCGAAGCACCCCCCACAGAATACCACGGGGGACACGGTCGAATGCCTTCTCCAGATCCACAAAGCACATGTGGACTGGTTGGGCAAACTCCCATGAACCCTCGAGCACCCTATGAAGGGTATAGAGCTGGTCCAGTGTTCCACGACCAGGACGAAAACCGCATTGTTCCTCCTGGATCCGAGGTTCGACTATTGGTCGAATTCTCCTCTCCAGTACCCTGGAGTAAACTTTCCCTGGGAGGCTGAGAAGTGTGATTCCCCTATAATTGGAGCACACTCTCCGGTCCCCTTTCTTAAAAAGAGGGACCACCACCCCAGTCTGCCACTCCAGAGGCACTGTCCCCAACCGCCACGCGATGTTGCAGAGGCGTGTCAACCAAGACAGCCCCACAACATCCAGAGACTTGAGATACTCAGGGCGGATCTCATCCACCCCCGGTGCCTTGCCACCGAGGAGCTTGCAAACCACCTCAGTGACTTCGGCTTGGGTAATGGACGAGTCCACCTCTGAGTCATCAGCCTCAGTCTCCTCAGTGGAAGACATGACGGTGGGATTGAGGAGATCCTCAAAGTATTCCTTCCACCGCCCGACAATGTCCCCAGTCGAGGTCAACAGCTCCCCACCCGCACTGTAAACAGTGTTGGCAGAGTACTGCTTCCCCCTCCTGAGGCGCCGGACGGTTTGCCAGAATTTCTTCGAGGCCGACCGATAGTCCTTCTCCATGGCCTCCCCGAACTCCTCCCAGTTCCAAGTTTTTGCCTCCGCAACTGCCCGAGCTGCAGCACGCCTGGCCTGCCGATACCCGTCGGCTGCCTCAGGAGTCCCGGAGGTCAACATGGCCCGATAGGACTCCTTCTTCAGCTTGACGGCATCCCTTACTTCCGGTGTCCACCACCGGGTTCGGGGATTGCCGCCACGACAGGCACCGGAGACCTTGCGGCCACAGCTCCGAACAGCTGTGTCCACAATGGAGGTAGAGAACATGGTCCACTCAGACTCAATGTCCCCCGCCTCCCTCGGAAGCTGGGAAAAGCTCTCCCGGAGGTGGGAGTTAAAGACCTCCCCAACAGAGTGCTCGGCCAGATGTTCCCAGCAGACCCTCACCATACGTTTGGGCCTGCCAGGTCTGTCCAGCTTCCTCCTCCGCCAGCGGATCCAACTCACCACCAGGTGGTGATCAGTTGACAGCTCAGCCCCTCTCTTCACCCGAGTGTCCAAGACATAGGGCCGGAGATCAGATGAAACGACTACAAAGTCGATCATCGACCTCCGACCTAAGGTGTCCTGGTGCCACGTGCACTTATGGACACCCCTATGCTCGAACATGGTGTTCGTTATGGACAAACCGTGACTAGCACAGAAGTCCAATAACAAAACACCACTCGGGTTCAGATCGGGGAGGCCGTTCCTCCCAACCACGCCCCTCCAGGTGTCACTGTCGTCGCCCACGTGAGCATTGAAGTCCCCCAGTAGCACAATGGAGTCCCCAGTCTGAGCACCCCTCAGTACCTCTCCCAGGGACTCCAAGAAGGCCGGATACTCTATACTGCTATTCGGCCCGTAGGCACAAACAACAGCAAGAGCCCTCTCCCCAATCCGAAGGCACAGAGAGGCGACCCTCTCGTTCACTGGGGTAAACTCCAACACATGGCGGCTGAGCTGGGGAGCTATAAGCAAGCCCACACCAGCCCGCCGCCGCTCACCACAGGCGACTCCAGAGAAGTGGAAAGTCCAGCCCCTCTCGAGAAGCTGGGTTCCAGAGCCCAAGCTATGCGTGGAGGTGAGCCCGACTATCTCTAGCCGGTACCTCTCAACCTCCCGCACAAGCTCAGGCTCCTTCCCCCCCAGCAAAGTGACATTCCATGTCCCAACAGCCAGCCGCTGTGTCCGGGGATCAGGTCGTCGAGGCCCCTGCCTTCGACTGCCACCCAATCCACACTGCACCAAACCCCTACTGCTACCTCTGTGGGTGGTGAACCCACAGGAGGTCGGGCCCACGTCACCTCTTCGGGCTGAGCCCGGCCGGGCCCCATGGGCAAAGGCCCGGCCACCAAGCGCTCGCATACGAGCCCCAACCCCGGGCCTGGCTCCAGGGTGGGGCCCCGGCTGCGTCCTACCGGGCGACGTCACGGTCCTGGATTTTTTCTCCATAGGGGTTTTTTGGTGAACTGCTCTTGGTCTGGCCTGTCACCTAGGACCTGTCTGCCTTGGGAAACCCTACCAGGGGCATAATGCCCCCGACAACATAGCTCCTAGGATCATTCAAGCACACAAACCCCTCCACCACAATAAGGTGGCAGTTCTAGGAGGGGTAATTACATTGTGTATTAACATTATATAATAACAATGTACACATTATTATAACAGTAACAATGACTGTTATGACAAAATAATCGTTATGGTATCATGAAGATATCTCATATGTTTTTGAAATGGCTTCAGTTCTTAATGTTTAGGACTAATAATTACAGACTTATAATTGTAAATCTATACATGTGCTATTTAATGTACACTACTGATTATAGAGTGTGGATCCATTGGTTACTCGTTCACTCTGTATCATCCTATTCTGTTCACAAAACAACAAACACAATTACTAGGGGTTGGAGCACTTATTTTCATTAATATTAATTAAAGTAAATTGGTGGTGTAAAATGAAAAATGGCATGTTAAAAGGTCATGCTGAGTTCAGTCATTTTTAAAAGGTCATGCTGAGTTTAGTCATTTTTTGTCCGAACACACTGGCATTGCTAGTAGTAAAGACTGGCGCTAGAAACTCAAAGATTAATTTTTTTCCACCCTTAAACAAGCTTGAATAAATTCCCTACTTCATTGATGGTACAACAAAGGTCCAAGCATTACAACTGAGGCACTGAGAAGTGTTTAAGTCTACTCATTGTTTATAAGCAAGAGCTTTTATTGAGGCAGACCTTTTTGTCATGAAAGTCGCCGGAATGTTGAAGAAGTGTACTGAAACAGCTTGCCATTGTAGTTTTAGAAGATAGAGTTCTCAAATATAATTTCCCTTTAATATTTTATCAAAGCTTAAAGATGCACTAAATATTAAGGAAATTGATGTCTAATTGTTGTCTTACATTATGTTCATGTATGTAGGTAGCCTACTAAGTTAATCTGTCAATCATGTCAACCATCAAATTCCATGTAATTTCCACATTAATGACCTTGTAATCTTGGTTAATTTTAATTTTAACAGTGTGACAATGGTGAATTTGCATTGCTTGTATGAGAGAACATATAATTTAACATTTTAATTGCATTTATATTATGTTTTATCCCTGAGATATTGAAAAATCTCCAATCGGCGGCCATTTTGGACGCCATCTTGAATTTCTCAGAGAGCACAAGGTGGATTCCCGGGGACTTTTAGTATGTTATTCCTAAGGGTATTCTGAACATATTCTGAAAAATTCAGCTTGTTACTAATTTGTTCCGGGTTGGACTCAATTTTGAGCTAATGCTCTTGGGCTAAAAATCAAACAAAACAGCTCAAGAAAACAAAAAACTCCAAACTGGTTTTCAGGTTCAAAGTCACTCACTGAAATATTTCCAGTCCTCAAAAAATGAAAACACAGGTTCCAAACAGGTTTTCATATTCCAAAAGGCCACTCATAGATCAGAATAACTTCCACAGGCAAAAGTCCAGGAACAGATATAAGCAGAAGCAAGGTCAGCTGCTCATAATACACCTATAATAGCAGATAGGGACATAAATGAGGGGTGGCGCAGACACCCAAAAGCACATGGTACTTAAAAACAAACACCAGCACTACAGCAGCCACCCACGACAACCAAAATTACTAAGAGTTATACTTTTTATATTATTATGTCTGTAAACATGTGACTACCATCTTATTACAGCTCCAACATAGTTTTAAAAAGAGAAAGTGTTAATACTCACATTCACTTTTAGTGGGAGCAGTGTTGTTGATCGCCCTTCTTTGCCAGCGCATCAAAGTCTGGTGTTAGTTTTGGTGAAGGTGAAGGTGTTTTGCTGAGCCTGCAAACCAGCTAGCAACCGCTGAGCTGTATTCGTCCGTTCTTGCGCTGACTGGTTGTTAGCATAATTAGCATGCTTGGAGGAAAAGTGCCGTTTGATGTTATATTCCTTTAAAACTGCAACAGTTTCTTTGCAAATAAGGCATACAGCCTTTGATCGGACTTCAGCAAAAAAATATTTAGTTGTCCATTCTTTATTGAACACCCTGCACTCACTGTCCACTTTTCTTTTTTTAGGACCACTCATTGTAAAGTTTTATCCTGTGTTCTTGAGATCATCAGTGGCACGGTCGCCAGAATGGCTTCCATGGCACACGCTGCACCACTCTGCAAATGTAATCTCGCATGAATACGACTGACTGGAAAGACGGATCTCTAGAACACCTGTCTACGTGATAACACTGAAGCTTATAGTTTATAGATCTGCTCAATCGTGTTTATATGATTGTCTTCTGCGGGCCGGATTAAAAACACCAATGGGCCGGATGTGGCCCGAGGGCCATAGTTTGCCCACCTCGGCGCTAGATCATCACAGGGCTGACACATAGAGACAAACAACCATTCACACTCACATTCACACCTACGGTCAATTTAGAGCCACCAATTAGCCTAACCTGCATATCTTTAGACTGTGGGAGAAACTGGAGCACCCGGAGGAAACCCACACAGACACGGTGAGAACATGCAAATTCCACACAGAAAGGCCCCCGTCAGCCACTGGGCTTGAACCCAGAACCTTCTTGCTGTGAGACAACAGTGCTAACCGCTACACCACCATGCTGATTTGGGGTTATACTTCTAAGAATACAACATCAGACTGACATCATCAAATTTATAATCCTGCTCAAAAAGGGGATTCTAAGTGGGTGCACCATCTCACTCAGATCCTTTCCCATAAATATGGTGGTCAAAACAGCTGAAACTGAGCGTAGAGTGCAGAGGGATGTAACACAATCCAAGTGACCATCAAGGAGCTTGAGATTTGGCTCATCACAATAGACTGTGTAACCTACCCGGCAGGTACAAGGCTTAGATTTACTAACATGGCAGACAGTGGAGAGCCAAGGAAGGCCTGGAGGTAGCAAAGTCTCAGGTTAGACATAGGGCTTTGGTGGGCATGGTGGCTACTGTGGGGCAGGTTAGGATCCATCCCACAACCTTGCTATGATGAGGCTTATGACGGTGACAGATGCCATCTAGTCCTGGAGGAGGGGCAGGCAGGTGTTCAGGAGGAATAGACCACCAGGATGGTAGGTATGTGGCAGCAGAGAGCATGGACAAGGTAAGAGGGCACACTGGAGAGGAATGTCTTAGCATTGACATCTGGCAGCCGGAACCCTGGCGGATCAATTTCATGGTCCAAGCTGTTTATGATGTCCTACCTAGCCTAGAAAATCTCCACATATGGGGCATGTCCTCTGTGCCCCAGTAAAGGTTTACTTGAGCACATCCTCAGCAGCTGCCCAGCAGCAGCTTAAGACAATTGCAGAGGCCATCTCCAATGCCATGCCCAAGAACAAGCATGTCCATGGCCAGAGGAACATCACCTTTGTCAGGGCTGGTGAGCAGCCTCAGTCACAGCCCAGAGCAGCAGCCAGTCTGTTCATATCTGCATCAGACTGGGAACTACATGTCAACCTGTGGAGGCAGCTCAAGTTCCTGGACATATTATGACAACTTCCTTGAGGCTGGACATGGTGCTATCATCAGCCTCGTCAAAGCAGGTGCTGCTTATAAAGCTGACACTTCCCTTGGAGGACCATATGGAAGAGGCAAATGATTGGAAGCAGTCCAAGGAACAGGAGCTGGTGGATCTGTGCTGGATGAGAGGCTGGAAGACGTGCTGTGAGCCAACTGAAGTGGGGTGTAGAGGCTTTGCTGGCTGCTCACTGTGCAATGTCTACACTGTACCTGGCACCACAGATGCTGTAAAAATGAAAGCTATTATGTCTACCATGGAGGCTGCAGAGTGAGCCTCCAGATGGCTTTGAAGCAGAAAAATATTTCCGTGAGCCAATGCTGCTGGGACACAAGCCAGGGTCTGATAAACTCAGGCTGGGTTGCCTGAGTGAGGATATACAGGTATGTATGTGTATGGGAGCTGTGTGAGACGGCTGCCTCTCCAGTAGCTCTGTAGTTTTTAGCTCTTTAAACCTCTTTTTTCCACCTTTTTTTACTTTTTTGCTCTTCTTAAGAAGACATAGTGTGTTTTACTTATATCACATGGATATTTTTAACTTTAACACACAACCAGGAGCCATTTTTCTCACTTATTCGAGAGAGGAGCTGCTGGACCTGAAAACAATGGAATGAGCCGGGATACGACACCCTATCCCAGCCGAGTTGAGAAGGAAACCCAGGAGCTGCAAAGCTGGAGCTAAGCTAAAGGCTAGGCTAGCGGACAACTGGCAGCACTACAAACCATCCATTCCCTCCATTATCATGGGGAATGTGAACTCACTGCTGAATAAGGTTGACGAGCTATCCACACTGAACAACCAGCGGATTTATCGGGAGAGCATCTTATTTATCTTTACGGAGACATGGCTAACACACCTTGTACTGGATGCTAATGTGGACCTGCGGGGATTCACTGCTGTGAGAGCCGACAGAGACACTAACACATGCGGGAAAAGCAAAGGTGGGGGACTCATCATTTATGTTAACAACTGCTGGTGTAACCCAGGACATATCTCCATAAAGACAGTTTTATGTTGCTCAGACTTGGAGCTGCTAGCCATTAGCCTGCGGCTATATTATCTGCCAAGGGAGTTCAGTCACATGATCACCATCTGTGTTTACATCCCTCCGAAGGCAGACACAGCCGCTGCATGTGAGAGGATTCACTCTGTCACAGCAAGGCTGCAGACACAGCACCCTGAGGCATTTATGATCATTTCTGGGGACTTTAATCACGCTACTTTGGACTCTACTTTGGCTGCTTTTTACCAGGTTGTGGATTGTCCAACAAGGAACAACAGGACAATTGACTTGCTGTATGCTAATGTGAGGGATGCATACAGAGTCACACCCCTCCCCCCACTAGGGAAGTCTGACCACAACCTGGTTTTTCTCCAGCCAAAGTACACCCCCCTGGTTCAAAGGCAGCCTGCAACAACTAGCTCCATCAGGAGGTGGTCCCCTGAAATGGAAGATGCCCTCAGAGACTGCTATGACATCACAGACTGGGATGTGCTGCTTAGCCCACACTGTGAGGACATAGAGGGACTGACACATTGTCTGACGGATTACCTCAACTTCTGTGCAGACGTGGTCTCCCCCGCTAAGACTGTATGGTATTACCCTAATAACAAGCCATGGGTAACACAGGAAGTCAAAGCTGTCCTCAACAGGAAGAAGGCCACCTTCAGGAGCAGGGATAGGGAGGCGATGAAAACAGCACAGCAGGAGGTGAAACGCTGCGTGAGGGAAGCTAAGCTACAGGAGAAAAGTGGAGCAGAAGCTGAAGGAGAACAGCATGAGGGAGGTCTGGGAAGGTATGAAAACCATCACAGGCCACAATACAAAGACCAGAGTCATTGAGGGGACAATGGAGAGGGTGAACGAGTTGAATGACTTCTTCAATCGGTTCAACCAGCCCACATCCCCCCACCCTCCCCCTCACGGATTACCTCAACTTCTGTGCACCTTACCTCAAATACTGTACAGTATCCATCTCCATCTCTCCTTCTTCCCTCAACACACCTCCCCCCAGTCATCACAGCAGCCCCCTCCTCCCCTCCTCCCCCACCTCAACACAAACTCCTCCATGCATTACTGCAGACTAGGTCAGAGGCCAACTGAGGAAGCTTCACCCCAGGAAAGCAGCATGCCCAGACAAGGTGTGTCCCTGACTACTGAAGACCTGTGCTGCTGAACTGGGTGAACCACTCCAATGCATCTTCAACCTCAGCCTGCAGCTGGGGAGAGTGCCCACCCTCTGGAAGGCATCATGTATCTTTCCAGTTCCCAAAAAGAATCGGCCCAGCGAGCTGAATGACTTCCGACCAGTGGCACTCACTTCACATCTGATGAAGACGTTGGAGCGGCTCTTCCTCAGCCTCCTCAGACCCCAGGTACAACATGCCCAGGACTGTCTGAAGTTTGCGTACCAGGCAGGTGTTGGTGTGGAAGATGCCATCCTCTACCTGCTACACCGAGCCCACTTGCATCTGAATAAGGGAAATGGCACAGTGAGGATCCTCTTCTTGGACTTCTCGAGTGCCTTCAACACCATCCAGCCCCTATTGCTTCAGGACAAACTGAACAGGATGCGAGTGGACCCCTGCCTGGTCACCTGGATCTCCAGCTACCTCACTGACAGGCCGCAGTACATCAGGCTGAAGGACATCACATCTGACACTGTGATTAGCAACACTAGAGCACCCCAGGGCATGGTGCTGGCCCCTCTTCTCGACTCCCTGTACTGGACTTCTGCTACAACTTGGAGCTGTGTCACATTCAGAAGTTTGCCGATGACACAGCCATCTTTGGGTGTATCAGTGACGACAGAGAGGAGGAGTATAGGAGCCTGGTGAGGGACTTTGTTGTGTGGTGCAACAGGAACCATCTGCAGCTCAACACCTCGAAGACCAAGGAGCTGGTCATTGACTTTGGGAGGTCCAGATCAAGGTCACGACCAGTTCTGATTAAGGGAGTCGAGGTGGAGGCTGTGGATTCCTACAAGTACCTCGGGCTGTGGCTGGACAGCAAGCTGGACTGGACTTGCAACACCAATCACTTATACAGGAAGGGACAGAGCAGGCTATACTTCCTTAGGAGGCTGCAGTCCTTTAACATCTGCAGGAAACTCCTGTGGATGTTCTATCAGTCTATGGTTGCCAGTGTCCTGTTTTACACCGTGGTGTGCTGGGGGGGCAGCACATCCAAGAATCAAATCAAATCAAATCAAATCAAGTTTATTTGTACAGCGCTTTTAACAATAAACATTGTCGCAAAGCAGCTTTACAGAATTTAAACGACTTAAAACATGAGCTAATTTTATCCCTAATCTATCCCCAATGAGCAAGCCTGTGGCGACGGTGGCAAGGAAAAACTCCCTCAGACAGAAGAAGGACACATCCAGGCTCTGTGGTCAGCATGAAGCTGGAGACTCTGGCGATGGTGGCAGAGAAGAGGTCTATGGACAAACTATTGAACATCATGGATGATGCCAGTCACCCTCTGCACACCGTCATCAGCAACCAGAGGAGCCTGTTCAGTGACAGAATGCTCCTTCCCAAGTGCAGGACGAACAGACTCAAAAACTCCTTTGTCCCTCATGCCATCAGACTGTACAACTCCTTTCTGGGGAGGGGGAGGAGGGGTAACAGGAGGACAGAGGACGGGAAGGAGCAGTAGTCTAGCCTAACAATAAGCAATACCGGACAATGTGCAATATAATGTGCAATATAAAGTGCAATATCTCTCCCGCTGCCCCCCTTTCCCCACTTTTCCACCCTCCTCTCTCTCCCCCTTCCTCTCTCTCCCCCTTCCTCTCTTCCCCATATCTTATTCATTTTATATTTGTATATGTAAATACTTAATTTATTTTAATTTATCTAGAAGTTTTTCTCTATTTCGTTTCTCTGTTTATCTGTAATGATGCTGCTGGAATCTTAATTTCTCTGAGGGAACCCTCCCAAAGGGATCAATAAAGTTTTATCTAATCTAATCTAATCTAATCTAATCTAATCTAATCTAATCTAATCTAATCTAATCTAATCTAATATGATGTTGAAAAACCCAAAACACCCAGTGACCTCAGGAAACATCACTGATTGTGTCCCAGCCCATCCTAGGATATATGTCCAAGTCAGTTGTGTGGCAAATCCATATTTAACCAGTGGCACTGAGCATTAATGGTGCCAATGGGGCTTGTCACAGTCTTAGTCACTGCGTAAGCCCGTATGCCTCTGGAAACACGACTAATGATGTATCCCAGTGCATCCTAGAATGCATCTTCAAATCAAAAACATCACTATTGTAGTGAATTTGTGAACATGTGTAACTCCTATAATCAAAAAATGTATTGATTTCATTTCTATCTAATTGCAGGAAAAATTTCTTTACAAAATCCATTTGCTGTAGATAATAATAATAATAATAATCATCATCATCATCATTTATTTATTTATAAAGCGCTAAAACTATGATACATATTCTAAAGCACTGATACATTCACAAAACAATCAAAGTAAATAAAAAATAAATAAATACATAAAACAAGTTCTATATAAAAAAATTATCCAAGTTACAACTGGTATGCAAGATGAAAGAGATGTGTTTTTAGGGCCTGCTTGAAGTCATTTAATCCCTTTATCCCTCGGATGAGGGGTGGTAAAGTGTTCCACAGTTCTGGGCCTGCATGAGCAAATGCCTTGTCACCAAAGGTCTTATAGTTTGTCTTCGGAACAGCTAATACCATAGTTTTACTTGATCGTAGATTGTACGACGATTGACTGTGAGAGAGTAAAGACTTCAAATAGACTGGAGCAGTCCCATATATACAGTGGTGCACAAGCAGAAGTATTTTGTACCGGATTCTAAATAATACTGGTAACCAGTGAAGATCAATAAGAACTGGTGTGATATGGTCGAACTTGGGCACCAGGCGTACTACACGTGCAGCAGTGTTCATGATACGTTGTAGGCAGTTGACTTGATACTGGGGAATACGGTACAAAAGAGAGTTACAATAATCCAGGTGCGACGTTACAAAGGCATGAATGAGCACTTTGCAGGTGTCTTCCGTCAGATATTGTCTGATCTGTTTGATGGAATAGAGACCGCGGAATGCCTTGCTGCAAACTTTGCTTATGTGGACATTCATCAACATATTTTCATCGAACCATACTCCCAAATTCCTAATGTGAGAGTCTCTTGATTTCTGATCCACCAACCGAAACACTAGCAACATTCACCTTTTCAAGTTGTTGTCGAGACCCGATGACAAGGAATTCCATTTTTGAGTCGTTCATTTTCAGGCGATGAGTAACCATCCATGCTCGCACTTTGGAAACACAAAGCTCAATTGCTTTCAAAGCCTCCTCTTCTGCTAATGGAGTTGCAGGCTTGAAGGAAAGATAGATTTGTGTGCCATCAGCATAGGCGAGGACATTAGGAAGATGTTTCTTAACAGTGTTGAATATTCCACTGGCATAAAGGATAAACAGTATAGGTCCAAGACAGCTGCCTTGAGGGACCCCACAATCCAGATTGAAGCTTTTGGAGCATAGGTTTTCAATCAGAACATTCTGTGACCTGCTGGATAAAAAAGACGTGATCCACTGCTTTGCTTTGCCGACCACACCAAAATCAGATTCTAAAATGTCAAGCAAGATGTCATGTTCAATGGTATCAAAAGCTGCACTGAGATCCAACAGGACTAGGAGAGTGACCTCCTGTCTGTCCATACTCATCAATATGTGGTTATGCACTTTTAAGAGTGCAGTTTCGGTTGAATGACCTTGACGATATGATGACTGATTCTCCGGAAGTGGTGCATGCAGCGAACAATGTGCGAGAAGCTGACCAATAACTCCTTTTTCGGCTGCTTTGGAAACAAATGGAAGATTGCTTACAGGGCAGAAGTTCTTTAAAATCAGGTCCAACCCAAGTTTTTTCAGCAGTGGTATCACAATGGTGATCTTCCAGCGCTCCGGCACACGTCCCTCCTCAATCGATGAGTTGATCAGATTAGTGATAACAGGAGCCAGCACATCAGCACATTGCTTCAGAATCCGTATTGGAATAGGATCAAGTCGACAGGTTGCGTTAGAGGAGGACAGAATGATCTTACGCACATCCTCCTCAAAAAGTGGCTTAAAGTCAGTTAATAACAACAAAGGGGTACGGCCAACAGCAGCTGGCTTTGCGACAGATGGCGTAATCTCATTAATATCCTTTTTGATGTTAAGAATTTTCTTGTAGAAAAACTCTCCAAAATTGTTTGCAAGTTGAAGGGAATCAAGATGTAATGGAAGAGGACAGTCATTCTTCTCTTTGACCAGGGATGAAACAATTGCAAACAGATTTTTGGTAACACCAGCACACTCCTCGATAAGACTACAATAGTACGTAGATTTTGCGACTTCAAGACGAGCTGAATACTTATTGCGTACCCGGTGATAGTTTTCCTTGTCCAACTCAAGCCCTGATCTTATCATTTTCTTTTCAAGTTTCCTCCTTTTTAATTTAAAGGTTCTTAGCGATTCATCAAACCACAGAACCGTGGGTCTCGCAACAATCACTTTTTCCCTCAGGGGTGCATGTGTCTCTAGAATCTTTGAGAGAGTATCATCATAGCATGCCGCCAGATCATCGATGTTAGATGGAAGATCATTCACCAGAGGGGACGCCAGTATATAATTCTGGAAGGACTCGAGATCGATTTGTTTAAATCTGCGGAACCGAATCGTCTTTTTGGTTAGGTTTGGGCACGGAACATCAAGAGAACATTCAATGAAGAGGTGGTCAGAGAGAACCAGAGAAGGTTGAATATCATTGACTCTGATGTCACTGGATGATGCGTTATAATGAGATCAAGAGTATGTCCAGATGTATGAGTTGGGCAGTTAATATGCTGCAGTAAACCAATGGTATCAAGGAGCTCAGAAAATCTGCGTGCATCACTATCGGATGGACAATCTAAATGGAAGTTAAAAGACAGAATTTCACGGCACATAACAGTGTTTTATAAATAATTTGAAAACTCCTCGAAGAAAACGCTGAATGTAACTGGGTGAACATCAGAGTAGGGAGGGCGATAAACCACAACCACACGCATTGATCGATTGTGAACATTAACACTCCACTCAGAATATTCGAATGACGTGAATTCTTTGCCGCTCAAAAAATTTACTCGAATGGCATCTCTATGAAGAATACCAGTTCCACCTCCTGATCTATCTGACAATCTAGCAAAATTTTTGAAGGCATAGCCAGTTGGACTAAGGCGATGCGACGCTAACAGAGTCCAACTCCTTAATCCAAGTTTCAGTGACTGCACACAAATCATACTTTTTTCCGAGGACATGATCCACTATAACAGATGTCTTATTTCTGACAGATCTCGCATTCACGCACGCAAAACAAAACCATTTAGGAGACCTTTGGTTCGCTCTAGCTGGACCAGGACCTGGATTTAGTTCGACGTCATTTGCTAACAGAACAAGGATAAAAACCACCAAGGAACGCTTAAACAGTATTACACTTGCGTATACAATGGAATTTGAACGAGTTGAAGTGCTCAAAGCCGACGAACACTGGCTCTGTTGAAACTGTGGAATTGCACGTTTGATCAAATCCTCAGAGACAAATAAAATCGATGCAGAATGGTTCTTGGTGCCATTTGTCAGGCCAGGCCAGGTTAGTTCGTGAAGAGCTAAAGCAATGAACAAGGCTACACACATAGACTTTGGGGTCATCATAAAGACAGAATTATATTCTGCAAGTGCAAGGAATTTCTTTACTGCATGCGCGCTTTACTATAAAAAGAAAGCTGCGCCTGTCTCTTTCCTGTTTTCCAGGAATGTACTGTACAAATTAAGGTGAAATTCTACCCGTAAATTGGGTATTGTTGTCTGGAAAACTTAGCTAGCTAGTTGTTGTAAACACTGATATTAGCTTGCTAGTGACTAGCTACCCAGCAAAAGACATAAACAAGTCATAAATGATTTCGAAATATAG
This sequence comes from Neoarius graeffei, assembly GCF_027579695.1. Lineage (NCBI taxonomy): Eukaryota > Metazoa > Chordata > Actinopteri > Siluriformes > Ariidae > Neoarius > Neoarius graeffei. The sequence goes on from NC_083573.1 coordinate 17,456,272, forward strand.
CTTCAATGGCTACATATTTTCCTGCTTGTGGTCTTAGACTGAAATGTAATTTTAGCTAAGATTAACTAATACCAATATAATAGCAAACAAAGATTAAAAAAGAGCAAATTTAAAATAATCATTCAGAGTTCTAAAGCCAAACAATGGTGCGCTTTTCCATGTAGAGCTCGCGTCTCATGAGCCTCATTTAATAGCTAAAACTAATATGATGTTATGTAGTCCATGGGGACTGTATATAGTCCATATGTGTATTTTATCCATATGAAAAACATGTCATGAAACACTTCTATAATCCATCCATCCGTCCATTATCCATCATCATTTATCCTGTGCAGGGTCACAGGCAAGCTGGAGCCTATCCCAGCTGACTATGGGCGAGAGGTGGGGTACACCCTGGACAAGTCGCCAGATCGTCGCAGGGCTGACACATAGAGACAAACAGCCATTCACACCTACAGTCAATTTAGAGCCACCAATTAAGCCACCTAACCTGCATGTCTTTGGACTGTGGGGGAAGCCAGAGCACCTGGAGGAAACCCACACAGACACGGGGAGAACATGCAAACTCCACACAGAAAGGCTCCCATCTGCCACTGGGCTCAAACCCAGAACGTTCTTGCTGTGAGGCGACAGTGCTAACCACTACAGCACCATGCCACCTACACTTCTATAATGTGTGTCTTTATTTTTATTTTATGTAGAATCTATGGCTAAGAATCATAATTGTCGATGTTATATACAGTGGGTACGGAAAGTATTCAGACCCCTTTAAATTTTTCACTCTTTGTTTCATTGCAGCCATTTGCTAAAATCAGAAAAGTTCATTTTATTTCTCATTAATGTACACTCAACACCCCATCTTGACAGAAAAAAACAGAAATGTAGGAATGTTTGCAAATTTATTAAAAAAGAAAAACTGAAATATCACATGGTCATAAGTATTCAGACCCTTTGCTCAGTATTGAGTAGAAGCACCCTTTTGAGCTAGTACAGCCATGAGTCTTCTTGGGAATGATGCAACAAGTTTTTCACACCTGGATTTGGGGATCCTCTGCCATTCTTCCTTGCAGATCCTCTCCAGTTCCGTCAGGTTGGATGGTGAATGTTGGTGGACAGCCATTTTCAGGTCTCTCCAGAGATGCTCAATTGGGTTTAGGTCAGGGCTCTGGCTGGGCCAGTCAAGAATGGTCACAGAGTTGTTCTGAAGCCACTCCTTTGTTATTTTAGCTGTGTGCTTAGGGTCATTGTCTTGTTGGAAGGTGAACCTTCGGCCCAGTCTGAGGTCCTGAGCACTCTGGAAGAGGTTTTCTTCCAGGATATCTCTGTACTTGGCCGTATTCATCTTTCCTTCAATTGCAACCAGTCGTCCTGTCCCTGCAGCTGAAAAACACCCCCATAGCATGATGCTGCCACCACCATGTTTCACTGTTGGGATTGTATTGGGCAGGTGATGAGCAGTGCCTGGTTTTCTCCACACATATTGCTTAGAATTAACGCCAAAAAGTTCAACCTTCGTCTCATCAGACCAGAGAATCTTATTTCTCATAGTCTGGGAGTCCTTCATGTGTTTTTTGGCAAACTCTATGCGGGCTTTCATATGTCTTGCACTGAGGAGAGGCTTCCGTCGGGCAACTCTGCCATAAAGCCCCGACCGGTGGAGGGCTGCAGTGATAGTTGACTTTGTGGAACTTTCTCCCATCTCCCTACTGCACCTCTGGAGCTCAGCCACAGTGATCTTTGGGTTCTTCTTTACCTCTCTCACCAAGGCTCTTCTCCCACGATTGCTCAGTTTGGCTGGACAGCCAGGTCTAGGAAGAGTTCTGGTCATCCCAAACTTCTTCCATTTAAGGATTATGGAGGCCACTGTGCTCTTAGGAACCTTGAGTGCTGCAGAAATTCTTTTGTAACCTTGGCCAGATCTGTGCCTTGCCACAATTCTGTCTCTGAGCTCCTTGGGCAGTTCCTTCGACCTCATGATTCTCATTTGCTCTGACATGCACTGTGAGCTGTGCCTTTCCTAATCAAGTCCAATCAGTTTATTTAAACACAGCTGGACTCCAATGAAGGAGTAGAACCATCTCAAGGAGGATCAGAAGAAATGGACAGCATGTGAGTTAAATATGAGTGTCACAGCAAAGGGTCTGAATTGAGGTATTTCACTCACGTGACCAAGTCATGTGACACTGCCATTTTGGACGGCACGGCTCGAATCAGTTTGAATGCGAGGAAGGCGACAAACGAAAAACATAAAAGAAAAAGGAGCGAGATGCAGAAAACACCTTCACTATCCAGCGACGTAGGGCATTTACAGGGCGAGCAGAGGGAGAGGTATTTGCAAAAATTGAGGTTAGCAGGCTTGGAGAACGACGTTTACCTGCTTCCACCAGGATTGTTCACTGACAGCTAAGATTTGTTCACATTTTCATTTACTTTCGGTCCTCAGGATAAACAAAATGTTATTAAATGTCATTGAAATAACTTCTTAGTCTGTTGAGACATGGCCCGTTATAAGTTTTTCCTTTACTGTATTTACTAGTTTACTGAGCGCGCTCCGGGGTGGGCTGGCTGGCTGGCTAGCTAGCGCTCCGGAGGCTAGCTAGCGCTCCGGAGCCGGCTGGCTGGCTAGCTAGCGCTCCGGAGCCGGCTGGCTGGCTAGCTAGCGCTCCGGAGCCGGCTGGCTGGCTAGCTAGCGCTCCGGAGCCGGCTGGCTGGCTAGCGCTCCGGAGCCGGCTGGATGGCTAGCTAGCGCTCCGGAGCCGGCTGGCTAGCACTCCGGAGCCGGCTGGCTGGCTAGCTAGCGCTCCGGAGCCGGCTGGCTGGCTAGCGCTCCGGAGCCGGCTGGATGGCTAGCTAGCGCTCCGGAGCCGGCTGGCTGGCTAGCGCTCCGGAGCCGGCTGGCTGGCTGGCTAGCGCTCCGGAGCCGGCTGGCTGGCTGGCTAGCGCTCCGGAGCCGGCTGGCTGGCTGGCTAGCGCTCCGGAGCCGGCTGGCTGGCTGGCTAGCGCTCCGGAGCCGGCTGGCTGGATGGCTAGCGCTCCGGAGCCGGCTGGCTGGATGGCTAGCGCTCCGGAGCCGGCTGGATGGCTGGCTAGCTAGCTAGCGCTCCGGGGCCGGCTGGATGGCTGGCTAGCTAGCTAGCGCTCCGGGGCCGGCTGGCTGGCTGGCTAGTGCTCCGGAGCCGGCTGGCTGGCTAGCGCTCCGGGGCCGGCTGGATGGCTGGCTAGCGCTCCGGAGCCGGCTGGATGGCTGGCTAGCTAGCTAACGCTCCGGAGCCGGCTGGATGGCTAGCGCTCCGGGGCCGGCTGGCTGGCTGGCTGGCTGGCTAGCTAGCTAGCGCTCCGGGGCCGGCTGGCTGGCTAGCTAGCTAGCGCTCCGGGGCCGGCTGGCTGGCTAGCTAGCTAGCGCTCCGGGGCCGGCTGGCTGGCTAGCTAGCTAGCGCTCCGGGGCCGGCTGGCTGGCTAGCTAGCTAGCGCTCCGGGGCCGGCTGGCTCAGTAAACTAGTAAATCCAGTAAAGGAAAAACTTGAGACTGAAAGGTTTTAACAGTCATCCAAATGACTGAACGTAAACATTGCTACAGTAACATACCAGCTACTGTTGTTGACATTAGCTAGCTTGCCGTCCAAAATGGTGGACACCGGGGCGTCACGTGACCCTGTGACGTCAGGTGAAATACCTCAATACTTATGACCATGTGATATTTCAGTTTTTCTTCATTATCTCATTATCTCTAGCCGCTTTATCCTTCTACAGGGTCGCAGGCAAGCTGGAGCCTATCCCAGCTGACTACGGGCGAAAGGCGGGGTACACCCTGGACAAGTCGCCAGGTCATCACAGGGCTGACACATAGACACAGACAACCATTCACACTCACATTCACACCTACGGTCAATTTAGAGTCACCAGTTAACCTAACCTGCATGTCTTTTGGACTGTGGGGGAAACCGGAGCACCCGGAGGAAACCCACGCGGACACGGGGAGAACATGCAAACTCCACACAGAAAGGCCCTCGCCGGCCCCGGGGCTCGAACCCAGGACCTTCTTGCTGTGAGGCGACAGCGCTAACCACTACACCACCGTGCCGCCCCTCAGTTTTTCTTTTTTAATAAATTTGTAAAAAATTTCTACATTTCTGTTTTCTTCTGTCATAAAATTCTGTCATCTGAAATAAAATGAACTTTTTTGATTTTAGCAAATGGCTGCAATGAAACAAAGAGTGAAAAATTTAAAGGGGGCTGAATACTTTCCGTACCCACTGTATTTTTAGACGGTCCCTTACTGGCTCTCTGAATAAAACGCCCCGGAGGGCTGCATTTCTGGAGTGAGTCCAGTCCACATAAACAGACAAACGTTTTGTCATGTTTGTACATTTATTTCTTGAGAAATAAAGGACAAAAATTTGAATGTGTAACGAATGTCCAGTATAAAACTAACTTTACCGCGGTGTGGCAGCACTTTGCAAAATAATAAACCTGCTTCAGTGTGTTCCTCACTTCTTGTGTCAGAGGGACAACACTATGCAGAATGTAGTTCCTCATATGGGCGTAAAGGGGCGCCATGGCGTTATTAAAAAGTCGTTTAAAAAAGGGCCAAAGGATGTGATGGATTTGATTACGGCGGATTATAAAGTCAGTGGATTGATTAGCTGAACTCGTGCTCAGTTGTGGACAGAACTGAACTCTGAATGCAGGTGCTGGTCAGTATAAAGTTTGTAACCCCTGTTAAAAATGAAATCCCTGCGGACAAATCCAGTTTCATGCTAGAAAATCCAGCTGCCACAACACTGGCTGACCTGGTCAGGGGTGAGTTTCCTGAAAGCCTCTTAAGGCTAAGAGCGTCTTTAATTACCTCTTAAGATCCATCATTAAGGGGGCGTTGTGGCTAAGGCGCCATACCATAAATCCGGGGACCCGGGTTTGATTCCGACCCGAGGTCATTTCCCGATCCCTCTCTCTCTCTCTCTCTCTCCCGCTCATTTCCTGTCCTGTCTCTACACTGTCCTATCCAATAAAGGTGAAAAAAAAGCCCAAAAAATATCTTTAAAAAAAAGATCCATCATTAAAGCATATATGCAGACCCATGGTCTCACTTTCGTTTATAAATGCCTTGAGACCTCAAGAATGGCACAGGAATAGTTTTAAGTGTTAACAATAAATCTAATATAGTAATTTTTATGATTAAACTGATTTATATAGGTAGCGGTCTGAGTGAATGACCTTGACATCCATAACGTCACAGCAGGAAGTCTATTGGTCTCATTGGCATTTCCGCTAAAACAGAGCTGACTGCAACTCTGATCCTCCATTTTGAGCTAGTTTATCGCCATGCCATGTAGATATGTTGCTGCACCCGCCAGCAACACAACAGAAGGTGGATTTACATTGCATTCATGGCCCAAGAATGTTCAAACTGCAAAGATTTGGACGCGTTTTGCGAGTAGTTCATGGGCACATTGGGCACCTATGAAGTGGTCTCTCCTCTGCTCTGCACATTTTACTGAGGACTCATATGAGACCTCTGATCTGTTGAGGAGCGTTGGCTATAAGCCCGTACTGAAAGAGGGTGCAGTACCAACAATTAAAGAAAAAGAAAACTACAAGAAAAGGAAAGTATTTTTTTTATTTTATTTTTTTAAAAGCAAAGTTCAGTTGCACCAGTCCTCCCGGAGTGAGCTGAGGATTGTTGCTAAAACCTGGGATGGAATGGGGCATGACATATCATTCGGGCAGTGACCTCCCCGCAGTTGTTGCTAAAACCGGTGACGTCCCGTTCCTTCCCGGGTTTTAGTAATTGCCCGAGCCGAGCAGTAATGGCGGAGTACTCTGTATGGACAAAACAGAGAATGAGTGTAGCAGCTGTCTTATTTCTAAACTGGATATTGCTGCCATCTCTCCCTTACGTGGAAGAAGTGAATGAACGGAGAACTGAACGAACAACTGAAAGTCAGATTGTTTCAAAACAGTTGGCCACAAAATCGGCCTTCAAGAAGCGAGAACACAGATGGGTAAACTCCGAGTCTCATTTGGATAAAAAAACAACAAAAACAACACGTTGTTTACCTGCATTTAGGTTAATACTTGTAACTTGTATTGTGTGTTTAAGTTACCGGTATAAGATTATTTAATTTGCTTCAGAATGTGATTGTCTCAGTTCATCTGATTATTTAATTAGCCTTTTATGTTTTATTAGTGAAAATGCATGCATGTACATGTATGTTGCATATAGTTATAACACCTATCCTGTTTTAATGAGAGTCAACCCACAATCACTGAAGTCAAATCAGTCTTAGTTGAGCAAGTCGGTAATGGTATTTCTTACTTTCACCATAAATTTTTATTTATATGACTTTGGTCGATAGCTGTAAAAGGCCTCGGCCTTAAAACCGGTTACCACAGTGACGTCACGTACTCAGGGCTGGCAGGCTCAGCAGGGCAGCTCGAATGCCAAATTTGCGGTCAATTTTAACCCTCAAAAAATATATGTTTTTATTCCCATTTATGCAGCATACAAAGTCAAGGATGGAGATATTATCCACTCAGAAATTTATTTTAAAATAAAGGTTTTGCGTATCTGCTTTAAGCTAGTGTGGTTTTCCCAAACAGCGTTGTATCCAAAGTAGTCCTTCAGTTTGCTCTGAACTTATGATGGATCTGGATCACTCACAGCAAAGAGCGTCTCCTTGCAATCAAATGTACAGTATGCGCATGCGCCGCCAAGGGACTCTTACAGTCAGTGGGGGAAACTGGTGTTGAATCTGCTGCTGGTGTTTAATTATTTATCTTGTACATTGCAAGTACATCGAGTTATTAAATAAATATACACAAAACATTATGAATATATTTAAATATGTTATGGAATCACGTACAGTGGTGCTTGAAAGTTTGTAAACCCTTTAGAATTTTCTATATTTCTGCATAAATATGACCTAAAACTTCATCAGATTTTCACACAAGTCCTAAAAGTAGATAAAGAGAATCCAGTTAAACAAATGAGACAAAAATATTATACTTGGTCATTTATTTATTGAGGAAAATGATCCAATATTACATATCTGTGAGTGGCAAAAGTATGTGAACCTGTCGGATTAGCAGTTAATTTGAAGGTGAAATTAGAGTCATGTGTTTTCAATCAATGGGATGACAATCAGGTGTGAGTGGGCACCCTGTTTTATTTAAAGAACAGGGATCTATCAAAGTCTGATCTTCACAACACATGATTGTGGAAGTGTATCATGGCACGAAAAAAGGAGATTTCTGAGGACCTCAGAAAAAGTGTTGTTGATGCTCATCAGGCTGGAAAAGGTTACAAAACCATCTCTAAAGAATTTGGACTCCATCAATCCACTGTCAGACAGATTGTGTACAAATGAAAGAAATTCAAAACCATTGTTACCCTCCCCAGAAGTGGTCGAGCAACAAAGATCACTCCAACAGCAAGCTGTGTAATAGTTGGCGAGGCCACAAAGGACCCCAGGGTAACTTCTAAGCAATTGAAGGCCTCTCTCGCTTTGGCTAATGTTAATGTTCATGAGTGCATCATCAGGAGAACACTGAACAACAACGGTGTGCATGGCAGGGTTGCAAGGAGAAAGCCACTGCTCTCTAAAAAGAACATTGCTGCTTGTCTGCAGTTTGCTAAAGATCACGTGGACAAGCCAGAAGGCTATTGGAAAAATGTTTTATGGACATATGAGAACAAAATAGAAATTTTTGGTTTAAATGAGAAGCATTATGTTTGGAGAAAGGAAAACACTGCATTCTAGCATAAGAACCTTATCTCATCTGTGAAACATGGTAGTGGTAGCATCATGGTTTGGGCCTATTTTGCTGCATCTGGGCCAGGACGGCTTGCCATCATTGATGGAACAATGAATTCTGAATTATACCAGCAAATTCTAAAGGAAAATGTCAGGACATCAGATATGTAATATTGGATCATTTTCCTCAGTAAATAAATGACCAAGTATAATATTTTTGTCTTATTTGTTTAACTGGGTTCTCTTTATCTACTTTTAGGACTTGTGTGAAAATCTGATGATGTTTTAGGTCATATTTATGCAGAAATATAGAAAATTCTGAAGGGTTCACAAACTTTCAAGCACCACTGTATGGATATTGTAATGTCACATTGATATTGCCACATTTTAATCAAATTTAACTCCAGTAGGTGAGTGAGTGATTATCTAATTTAGTGTCATAAATGAGACACATTTCTGAACCTGTAACATTGTGTGGCGTGCGTGTGGAGAAAGAGAGAGAGAGAGAGAGAGAGAGAGAGAGAGAGAGAGAGAGTTAGCTTTTGATCTGTGTGTACCGAAGGAGGTTGAATTGACGAAGTATGATCTGGGAACACAGAGCTCTGCTGGCGAAGTGAGTCTGCCTCAAACAGTCAAACAGTCACTGATGCATGCCAAACATATACTGTATATACACACATTCACTGGATATGAGCAATCGTGCACTCTGATAGGCTACTCTACTACTAGGATATCAGCTCATACTGTATACTGTTGTGAGTAGAGAAAAACAAAATGGCGACGCGTGTTGCTGAACCAACCGAGGACGAAATAAAAACTACTCGAAAACAATCCCCCCCAAAAAATACAAAAAAGCAACAAAATATGGAATAAAAGTATTTGATGGTAAGAACGTATCTTTTTTATTTTTCCAGAATTATTATTTTCATATTTTTCACCAGGGGCGGCACGGTGGTGTTGTGGTTAGCGCTGTCGCCTCACAGCAAGAAGGTCCTGGGCTCGAGCCCCGGGGCCGGCGAGGGCCTTTCTGTGCGGAGTTTGCATATTCTCCCCGTGTCCGCATGGGTTTCCTCCGGGTGCTCCGGTTTCCCCCACAGTCCAAAGACATGCAGGTTAGGTTAACTGGTGACTCTAAATTGACCGTAGGTGTGAATGTGAGTGTGAATGGTTGTCTGTGTCTATGTGTCAGCCCTGTGATGACCTGGCGACTTGTCCAGGGTGTACCCTGCCTTTCGCCCATAGTCAGCTGGGATAGGCTCCAGCTTGCCTGTGACCCTGTAGAAGGATAAAGCGGCTAGAGATAATGAGATGAGACATTTTTCACCAATTGCAACTGTCATTGTGCTGGTTTGTTTACATTCTAAGCAGAAATTATTTTGTCAGATGTTTTGTATAAAGTTTTTATTTCTCGAATTTGCAAAAAATAAAAATAAAAATGCTCTGTTTCTCAAAATGCAGTGAATGTGGACAGAATAAAAACAGTTATTCCACTCAATCTCGTCATACATGGCTTATAGCCAACTCGGTGCTACACGCCTCATCTCATCAGTTCATGTCCGACTCGATTTCGTCGAATAACTATTTTATATATAATCATAACTGCATGATTGGATAACAGTGAAATGAGCGGGCACAGGGAAAACATTGACTGAATTATTTAGCTTATCATTTGCACATTCTTTCATGTGAACGTTTGTTCATTTAATTAAAAAACATGCTTGGAATAAAATAATGTTATTGTCCAAAAATGTAAAATAGTTGTAAATTATTTATTACTACATTATATATGTAATGTTTAAAGTGCTGATGACATGTTTTTGACATCTTTGGCGATGTTTTATAACATAAAAAGTAATTCCCGATGATCCATATATTAATTCACGAAGGCGCCTATTTTACAAGTTATGATGATAAATGCGGCTATTTAGGCAAATTTGACGGGGCTGCAGCACCCAGGAGACAAAGGAGGAGGAGGAGCTATATGACGTCAGTGAAAGAACCTTCCTCCTAACTTACCAGTTTGTTGTTGATGCGACAGGTGTTCAGTTTATCATTATTAGTATTTTTATTAGACATTATTATACATTATTATATATATAGTTATTATGCCTTCGCGTTGTGTTGCTGGCTTTTGCTCCAAAACCCACAAGGATGTGGTAAGTTTATTCAAGTTTCCCGAGCTGCATGCGAAGTGGGTGAAGCAAGTCAGGCGCGCTCGTGACAAGTGGGAGCCCTCACCAACATCCGTCCTGTGCTCTGAACACTTCGATTTGGATTGTTTTGACACCCTTCCCAGCTTAAAATAATCTCTTGGGTGTTCAGTTCAGCACAAACGTGTGTTACTACCATCAGCAGTGCCAACACAGTGTTGCCAGATTGGGAGATTTACCGCCCAGTTGGGCGGTTTCAAGTGCATTTTGGTGGATTTTGAATATATTTTGGGCTGGAAAACGTCAGCAGTATCTGTTGCCAGATACTGCTGAAGTTTTCCAGTCCAAAATATGTTCAAAACCCACCAAAATGCACTTAAAACCGCCCAACTGGGCGGGAAACCTCCCAATCTGGCAACACTGCCAGTATTCCAGAGGGGGTCTACTAGTAGCTATGCCGGATCCAAAGACAGTCCTCCTGTCAGAACGTGTTGTGAAATGACATAAGATAAAGGTATGTAGAGCTATAGATTCTACATGATAATCATAAATGTAATCATAAAATCGGCGTGATATCAGTCATGTATTTGCTTGTGAAAGCTTGCGGCTTTCATGTAACTGCCGCCTAGCAATGAGAGGCAAAGGGTAAAGAGGGTAGACTATCATAGATTCTATTCGGAAGAGATCAACACAATTCTAGACTCCCAGAAGAGGAAGAGCTAGCACTAGAGAGTTCACCGGCGTTTTCATGCGCCATTTCCATTGAGTAGAACCAGAGTAGAACAGCCAGTGAACCGCAGCGTGTTCTTCCGCTGACGTCACAACATGGCCATGAGCCACGGACCCAGTTTTCTTGCGCTGTGCAATTAAAAGTTGGATATTTGCGTAACAACAGCTTCTTTTCACGTAATTATAACAGCAATCTAACATGTTTGCCATGTTGTATAGTTTATTTAAGAAATTGCATAGAGTCATGTTCGTGTCATAAGCCCTTTAAGGATGATACAATATATTAACACGTTCTCACACTTTATATTTCATTGTTTTTTGGTAAAAAATTAATGCCATGTGACCTCATCGACTGGATTTAGCAACTACTAATGCCTTTAGCAACTACTAATGCCTATATTGGGGACATGCATTGCAAAGAAGCTCTTAGCAAAGTTGCTCTTCCAACTCCTTCTTACGAGTGAGTTTGGGAAAACCACGTACAGAGACAATGTTTGTTGCATAGGAGCGTCTTTAAACTCGCTCTTTAGCTCTGAAGTGCAACGTTATCAGGAAACCTACCCCTGATTGGTAGACCATGACTGATAGCTGAGAGACTATTTTACTTGTTTTTGTGTTATTTAAAAATTCATTCATTCATTTTCTGTACCGCTTATCCATTGCAGGTCATGGGTAAACTGGAGCCAATCCCAACCATTGTCAATAATCCACAGAGATGAACAACCATTCACACCTATGGTCAATTTAAAGTAGCCAGGTGACCTCATCTACATATCTTTTGGACTGTGGGAGGAAACCGGAGCACGCGGAGGAAACCTATGCACGCACGGGGAGAACATGCAAACTCCACACAGAAAGGGCCCAGTTGGGTGCAGAACTCGATCCCAGAACCATCTTGCTGTGAACTCTGTACCAGAATTCTGCCTGTTAGTCAAAACTTCCTTTCTACCAGCACTTACAGCTGGCAAAGATAGTCTACCAGCTTGATCATCTCAGCCTGTGTGTATGGACAGATAAGAGAAAAAGAATGAGCTGATAAAACTGAGAGGATCCAAATGTTCCTCAGAGGATTAAAGATAAAGGTGTTTAAGTTATAAGAAAGCGGTTAGTTATAATTATTAGAAAATATTCAGATCACATTCAGAAAGGGAGGTGCAAACCTTTTTAAGGTGCAAACTATTAATATTACTCTTCTGTGAAATCTAACACACCAAATGCCTTGTCCTGTTGAATCTTGGATAGAATTAATGCTACTTGCCTGCTGTGATGTTTCACTTTCCTGTAGCCACCATCTGCCTCATCGATTCTACAGAGTGTGTGTATATCAAGACTACTTGGTGCTGCCCTTAAGATAGATGTTACATTGCATAGGTACAGGAAATTTAAAGTCGAATAAAGATACTAGAACATTTATTCTACATTATTTCTACATCTTGCAACATCCTGCAAGCCTGCAGGGAAAACGAAGCATAATGTGAGTCGGCAGGTGTCTCAGATTGGCCTGTTTCAAAGCACTCGAGCTTTGTGCTTTCAGCCTGAATATCCTGAGCCCATCCGGTCCTGCTGACAAAACTAGTACGTCCAACCCGTTCATATAGAGGGTTCACAATTTTTATAGTACAATTTTTCAGATTTACTCGGTGAAGGATGAGCTCACTTGTAGAAAGGTTAATACATTCTTATATAATTCACAATTTTATGAAATACATAGAGCAGGGGTTTTCCTAAAGTATTGTGATACAAATATCATCAAATATTAGGTTCGCACTACTAGTTAAATGATCTGAGTATTAAAATTATCTGAGATTCTTTCTGCTGATCTGCCTTCTCAATCTCAGTCATTAAGAGTGAATCTTTAAGCTTAATTGTCAGTCAGGCGACGCATTCCGTCACTGAGGCAAAGTATACTGGGTTGCAGGTTGATGGGAGTGGAGATGGATGTACAACCCCGATTCCAAAAAAGTTGGGACAAAGTACAAATTGTAAATAAAAATGGAATGCAATGATGTGGAAGTTTCAAAATTCCATATTTTATTCAGAATAGAACATAGATGACATATCAAATGTTTAAACTGAGAAAATGTAAAGAGAAAATGTAAAGAGAAAAATTAGGTGATTTTAAATTTCATGACAACAACACATCTCAAAAAAGTTGGGACAAGGCCATGTTTACCACTGTGAGACATCCCCTTTTCTCTTTACAACAGTCTGTAAACATCTGGGGACTGAGGAGACAAGTTGCTCAAGTTTAGGGATAGGAATGTTAACCCATTCTTGTCTAATGTAGGATTCTAGTTGCTCAACTGTCTTAGGTCTTTTTTGTCGTATCTTCCATTTTATGATGCACCAAATGTTTTCTATGGGTGAAAGATCTGGACTGCAGGCTGGCCAGTTCAGTACCCCGACCCTTCTTCTATGCAGCCATGATGCTGTAATTGATGCAGTATGTGGTTTGGCATTGTCATGTTGGAAAATGCAAGGTCTTCCCTGAAAGAGACGTCGTCTGGATGGGAGCATATGTTGCTCTAGAACCTGGATATGCCTTTCAACATTGATGGTGTCTTTCAAGATGTGTAAGCTGCCCATGTCACACGCACTAATGCAACCCCATACCATCAGAGATGCAGGCTTCTGAACTGAGCGCTGATAACAACTTGGGTCGTCCTTCTCCTCTTTAGTCCGAATGACACGGCATCCCTGATTTCCATAAAGAACTTCAAATTTTGATTCGTCTGACCACAGAACAATTTTCCACTTTGCCACAGTCCATTTTAAATGAGCCTTGGCCCAGAGAAGACGTCCGTGCTTCTGGATCATGTTTAGATACGGCTTCTTCTTTGAACTATAGAGTTTTAGCTGGCATCGGTGGATGGTACGGTGAATTGTGTTCACAGATAATGTTCTCTGGAAATATTCTTGAGCCCATTTTGTGATTTCCAATACAGAAGCATGCCTGTATGTGATGCAGTGCCGTCTAAGGGCCCAAAGATCACGGGCACCCAGTATGGTTTTCCGGCCTTGACCCTTACGCACAGAGATTCTTCCAGATTCTCTGAATCTTTTGATGATATTATGCACTGTAGATGATGATATGTTCAAACTCTTTGCAATTTTACACTGTTGAACTCCTTTCTGATATTGCTCCACTATTTGTCAGCGCAGAATTAGGGGGATTGGTGATCCTCTTCCCATCTTTACTTCTGAGAGCCGCTGCCACTCCAAGATGCTCTTTTTATACCCAGTCATGTTAATGACCTATTGCCAATTGACCTAATGAGTTGCAATTTGGTCCTCCAGCTGTTCCTTTTTTGTACCTTTAACTTTTCCAGCCTCTTATTGCCCCTGTCCCAACTTTTTTGAGATGTGTTGCTGTCATGAAATTTCAAATGAGCCAATATTTGGCATGAAATTTCAAAATGTCTCACTTTCGACATTTGATATGTTGACTATGTTCTATTGTGAATACAATATCAGTTTTTGAGATTTGTAAATTATTGCATTCCGTTTTTATTTACAATTTGTACTTTGTCCCAACTTTTTTGGAATCGGGGTTGTATTTGCAGAAGAGTGTCTTTATTGTAAGAGCAATGATACACAGGCATACAATCCAAATGTAGGCTACAAATGTAACCGGAGAAGAGGCAAAGGGTCAGATGAGGCACTAACAGGCTAAACAGGGCTAGACAATATCAGAATCAAAAACACAGGACAGGAATCAGGAAACCAGGAGGACAACACAACAACAAGGCTTGGTAATGTGTGACTAGCAACGCAATACTTCGCAAAGTGAATGAGTACTGAGTGTCCTTATATGAGCGCGCTGACTGTGCCTTAATCTAAGGCAGGTGTCAGTCATTAGCGGTGTACGCTGTTCAGAGCGCATGTGAGAGTTAGTTTGTTGTATGCACTGTTCAGAGCGCATGTGACAGAAAGTCTGTTGCGCGCGCCATTGCGTGCAGATGTGACATTAATGTGACTCCAATTCCAAAACCAAAATGAATGTACTGCTAAATTACTGGCTTTAATGTTAATTCATTAAATTTCTATATCTACTGTATATCTATTTGTGGCAGTGGGGGCGTGGTCAAGCATCGGTCTGTGACCGGATGGCGGAGTCAGTGAAGGTAAGTGGCAGAATCACTGCACCTGACGTTAATTAATGTGTTTGTGTGTCTTCCCCAGTGACCGCGCCCTATTTAAGAAGAGAGAGCAAGAGCAGAGGGAGCTCTCTCCCCAACCAGACGACTGATGTGTGTGCGTGTGTCTGAGTGTGTGTGAGAGTGTATATAGAAGCTGAAAAGCTGAATAAAAGAGAGTTTTGTGAACTCAGTTCTGGTCTGCTGTCCTTCTGTGCTCCACCCACCTACACGAACTGTCACAGTGGTGCCAAAACCCGGGACGAGCACAGAAGAGAACAGCCCCATGGAGTCCTCCCCCTTCGCCGACCTGATCCACGCCTTCACCACGGCCCAACAGAGCCAGCACCAGGCGCTGCTCACCCTCCGAAAGGAGCAAGAACAATGGTTCGAGGCCCTGGTCCTTCCCCTACTTCGTGATTATGAAGGATAGATTATACCGAGTGACACAGGACACTCAAACTAATGAGAGAGTCACGCAGCTTTTGATTCCGAAGAGCCGCCGCAAATTGGTATTCCAGGCGGCTCACTTTAATCCCATGGCTGGACACTTAGGGCAGGATAAAACACTAGCCCGAATAATGGCCCGGTTCTATTGGCCAGGAATTCGTGGCAATGTCCGTAGGTGGTGTACGGCGTGCCGTGAATGCCAGTTAGTAAATCCAGCGGCCATTCCAAAAGCGCCTTTGTGCCCTCTACCGTTAATCAAGACCCCGTTCGAAAGAATTGGGATGGATCTCGTCGGGCCATTAGATCGATCAACACGAGGGTACCGCTTTATATTAGTTCTGGTGGACTATGCAATGCGATACCCGGAAGCCGTGCCTCTTCGCAATATCTCAGCATGCAGTATTGCGGAGGCGCTCTTCCGCGTTATCTCCCGAGTTGGAATCCCGAAAGAGATTCTGACTGACCAAAGCACCTCGTTTATGCCACGTACACTGAACGAACTGTATGGGTTGTTGGGTATTAAGCCGATCCGCACCAGCGTGTATCACCCACAAACGGACGGTTTAGTTGAACGGTTCAATCGCACCCTCAAGAATATAATTAAAAAATTCGTAAGTGAGGACGCACGTAATTGGGATAAATGGCTCGAACCCTTGCTATTTGCAGTGCGAGAGGTCCCCAAGCCTCCACGGGGTTATCCCCGTTTGAATAGTTATACGGGCGTAAGCTGCACGGCATTCTAGATGTGCTGCGGGAAAATTGGGAGGAGGGACCCTCATCAAGTAAAAATGAAATCCAATATGTTATTGACCTCCGCGCAAAACTCCACACATTCACGCACCTAACTCAGGAGAATTTGCGGCAGGCCCAAGAATGACAAACCCGCCTGTATGATAAGGGTACGCGCCTTAGGGACTTTGCACCGGGAGATAAAGTACTCACACTGTTGCCCACATCAAGCTCCAAATTGGTCGCCAAGTGGCAAGGACCCTTTGAGGTCACACGGCGAGTCGGGGACGTTGACTATGAGGTGAGGCGAACGGATAGGGGTGGGGCGCTACAGATTTACCGCCTCAACCTGCTCAAACTCTGGAACGAGGAAGTCCCCGTGGTGTTGGTGTCGGTGGTTCCGGAGAATGCGGAGCTGGGGCCGGAGGTTCAAAAGGGAACATTGGCATCACGTACCTCTCTGGTCCCCTGTGGAGACCACCTCTCCCCGACCCAACTCGCGGAGGTTGCCCAGTTGCAGAGCGAGTTTTCGGACGTGTTCTCGCCCCTGCCCAGCCGCACCAACCTCATAGAGCACCACATTGAGACACCCCCGGGGGTGGTAGTGCATAGCCGCCCTTACAGGTTACCCGAGCACAAAAAAAAAGTGGTTCGGGAAGAACTCGAGGCCATGCTCGAAATGGGCATCGTCGAGGAGTCCCACAGTGACTGGAGCAGCCCGGTGGTCTTGCTACCCAAGGCCGATGGGTCGGTCCGGTTCTGTGTGGACTATAGAAAAGTCAACACGGTGTCTAAATTTGACGCGTACCCAATGCCTCGTATTGATGAGTTGCTCGATCGGCTAGGCACGGCTCGTTTTTACTCGACACTGGATTTAACAAAGGGTTCTTGGCAGATCCCCTTGACTCCATTATCCCGAGAAAAAACAGCCTTTTCCACACCGTTCAGCGTACACCAATTTGTCACACTTCCTGCTGTTTGGGGCGCCCGCTACGTTTCAGCGGCTGATGGATAGGGTCCTCCGCCCCCACGCCACCTATGCGGCCGCCTACCTCAAAGACATTATTATCTATAGTAATGACTGGCCGAGGCACCTTGAACATCTGAGGGCCGTCCTTAGGTCGCTGAGGTGAGCAGGTCTCACAGCCAACCCGAAGAAGTGTGCGATTGGGTGGGTGGAAGTACGGTATCTGGGCTTCCACTTGGGCAACGGGCAGGTGCGTCCCCAAATTAACAAGACAGCAGCAATTGCGGCCTGCCCGAGGCCCAAGACCAAAAAGGGGGTGAGACAGTTCCTGGGGCTGGCTGGCTATTATCATAGGTTTATACCTAATTATTCGGACGTCACCAGCCCGCTGACTGATCTGACTAAAAAGGGGGCACCAGATCCGGTCCAGTGGACGGAGCAATGCCAGCGGGCTTTTTCTGAGGTAAAGGCTGCACTGTGTGGGGGGCCACTTTTACACTCCCCTGACTTTTCTCTCCCCTTTATGTTACAGACGCATGCGTCGGACAGAGGGCTGGGAGCTGTTTTGTCCCAGGAGGTGGAGGGGGAGGATTGCCCCATGCTGTATATCAGTCGGAAGCTGTCGGTGCATGAGGGGCGCTACAGCACCATTGAGAAAGAGTGCCTGGCGATCAAGTGGGTGGTCCTCGCCCTCCGTTACTACCTGCTGGGATGCCCTTTCACCCTCTGTTCGGACCACACGCCCCTCCAGTGGCTCCGCCGCATGAAGGATGCCAATGCGCGGATCACCCGTTGGTATCTGGCACTCCAACCCTTTAACTTCAAGGTGATCCACAGGCCGGGGATGCAGATGGTCGTGGTGGACTTCCTCTCCCGTCAAGGGGGGGGGGAGTCGGCTGCAGGCCGGACGGCCGCCCGGCCTGAGTTGGGCGGTGGGGGTATGTGGCAGCGGGGGCGTGGTCAAGCATCGGTCTGTGACCGGAGGGCGGAGTCAAGGAAGGTAAGTGGCAGAATCACTGCACCTGACGTTAATTAATGTGTTTGTGTGTCTTCTCCAGTGACCGCGCCCTATTTAAGGAGAGAGAGCGAGAGCAGAGGGAGCTCTCTCCCCAACCAGATGACTGATGCGTGTGCGTGTGTCTGAGTGTGTGTGAGAGTGTATATAGAAGCTGAAAAGCTGAATAAAAGAGTTTTGTGAACTCAGTTCTGGCCTGCCGTCCTTCTGTGCTCCACCCACCTACACGAACTGTCACACTATTAAATAAGGATTTTTAACAAATAAACAGAGTGTGCTGTTATGGAAAAAAAAATCAGTGGGAGCAATGGGCTGTTGCAAGACCTTACAAATAATTACCTATTTTAAAATTAATTACAAACTTACTTATTAATGAAAACTTAGTAATTATGAAATTAATTAAGAACAAATGATGCATTTTATTCATTTAGAGTTATATTTAATCATGTGGACCATAGTGTGGACCTTTTTTTTTTGACCATCCACAAAAATGTGTTACTTTAAGTTACAGATTTACTTCTAAATGTTACAAAAGTGAGGGCAGCATGGTGGTGTAGTGGTTAGCACTGTCGCCTCACAGCAAGAAGGTCTGGGTTCGAGCCCAGCAGCTGGCGAGGGCCTTCTGTGTGGAGTTTGCATGTTCTCCCCGTGTCCGCGTGGGTTTCCTCCGGGTGCTCCGGTTTCCTCCACAGTCCAAAGACATGCAGGTTAGGCTAATTGTTGGCTCTAAATTGACCGTAGGTGTGAATGTGAGTGTGAATGGTTGTTTGTCTCTGTGTCAGCCCTGCGATAACCTGGCGACTTGTCCAGGGTGTACCCCGCCTCTCGCCCATAGTCAGCTGGGATAGGCTCCAGCTTGCCTGAGACCCTGTAGAAGAGGATAAGCAGCTACAGATAATGGATGGATGTTACAAAAGTGCTGTGTCAGGAAAGCAGACTGCAGAAGAATGCAAATGCAGTTAGAAGTTTATTAAGCACAGGCAGGTAAACCAAATCATGAGGAAAAATCAAGCTCAAAAGACATGCAAGGGTCTGGCAATCAGCAAACATCCTAAACTAGGCAAAATCCAAAAATGCAAGAAACCAGAACAAGATAAAAACAACAAAATAGCAATTGAGATTATAAGTCTTGGTAAAGTCATGCTTGGGCACACTGACCATTTACTTTGCGAAGTCCTTGTGTTGTGAGTGTGCTCTTATTTTGTGTTGTGGTAATTGAGTCCAGGTATTTGCAATCAGGACAGCATGGTGGTGTAGTGGTTAGCACTGTCGCCTCACAGCAAGAAGGTTCTGGGTTCGAGCCCAGTGCCCAATGGGGACCTTTCTGTGTGGAGTTTGCATGTGCCCCTGTGTCTGCGTGGGTTTCCTCTGGGTGCTCCGGTTTCCCCCACAGTCCAAAAACATGCAGGTTAACCTAATTGGTGGCTCTTAATTAACCATAGGTGTGAATGTGAATTGTTGTTTGTCTCTATGTGTCAGCCCTGCGATGACCTGGTGACTTGTCCAGGGTGTACCCTGGCTCTTGGCCATAGTCAGCTGGGATAGGCTCCAGCTTGCCTGTGACCCTGCATAGGATAAGCGGTTATGGATAATGAATGGATGGATGTTTGCAATCAGTAATTGGGTTACTGGTGAAAGTGAATGCGGTTGCTGGGAGTAATCTATGGTGGCCATCTTTGTAGGCTGTAGTCTGTTCTGGGAAGTGGAGTTCTGAGTGGATTTTTCATAATCATAGTTCTCCTAAACCAAGGAAAGTTTGGACTTATCGCCAAAACACTGGGACAACACAGTTCCCACTCCTGATTCTGAGGCATCTACTTCAAAAATCAAAGGCTTGGATGGATCAGGGTGCTTAAGAATTGGCCCTATGGTGACAGGAGTATTGACTCTGAAGAATGTCTCATTGGCTTCTTGGTACCATTTTAGGTACTTGGGGTGGCAATGGAGCTGAAACCCCAGATAAACCACCTGTAAAATTTTCCAAATCCCTTGAAATGCCGGAGCTCTTTTAACTGTCATGGGATTTGGCCACTCATTCACCACAGCCACCTTAGTATCATCCATGGCTACCCCCTCTTGGCTGATGATATAGCCCAAAAATTAGATAATAGGGACATAGAATTCACAGTTCTTTGCCTTAACATAAAGCTGGTTTTCCAAGCGACGTAACAGGATTTTGTTAACATGAGTAACAAGACTGTAAAAGGATGACAAAGAGATCAAAATATTGTCAATATAGATGTTAACAAACTTCCCTAGCCTATCTCTCAGCACATCATTTATTAAATATTAGAAAACTGAGGGTGAACAAGAGAACCCATAAGGCCTGATGCAGTACTTGATGTGGCCAAAGGTGGTGCTAAAGGCCATCTTTTACTCTTCACCCTGTCAAATGTACACTAAGTTATAGGCACTAGGGAAATACAGTTTAGTAAATAACTTTAGCAGAACAAGGTTGTTGCAGAGCTGAGGGAACCTGAGGGAGAGGATAGGGATATTTCATTCAGTCCTCTGTAGTCAATGCAACTTCACAAACCTTCCCTTCTTTCTTCACAAAGAAAAACCCAGCAGAGGCTGGAAAGGTGGATGGATGAATATAGCCCTGTTGGAGGGCTTCCTGTACATAGTCCTCTGTAGTCTGTTGCTCAGTGAGTGATAATGGATAGATGCAATTGCATGGAGGAGTGCTGCCTGGGAGGAGGTCAATAGCACAGTTATAAGATCTGTGGGGTGGTATACCACTTGCATCAGTCTTACTAAAATCTTCTGTGAATTCATGATACACTTCAGGGATGACAGTGGTTACTGGGAAATTAAGACTGTCCATAGTGGTGGATGTGACGACAATGTGGGGGAGGTGAAGACAGGAGTAGTGACAGAGCTTTAACCACTTGGTGATTTCTTTGTCAGGCCAGGAGATTTGGGGATCATGACACTGCATTCAAGGAAACCCCAGGATTATTAGTAAAGGTGATCAGGAAGGTCTCACGCACAAAATCTCACTGGGAAACAAGTGATCTGGTGGGAACAACTGGGGATGGATGTGCTAAAAGTGCCTGGGAGACTGTGTTGTTGAGCTGATTTATTTTGGCATTGAGCTCACCCAAGTGCTGCTGTTCTCCCCACACTTTCCCTTGAGCTGACATGGCATTACACTGGCTTTCTTTTCCTGCCGCATCCATAAGGATGGTAGGTAATCTGTCAGAAAAGTAGACTGCAGTAGGATGCAAATGCAGTTAAGCAAAGGTAGGCAAATCGAAATTGTGAGGCAAAATCAAGAATTAAAAAAAAAATACAGGTGAGGGTCAGGCAATCAGCAAATAATGTGAACTAGGCAAAATCCAAAAATACAAGAAACCAGAAATCAGAACAAAATCAGGGGTGGCACGGTGGTGTAGTGGTTAGCGCTGTCACCTCACAGCAAGAAGGTCCGGGTTCAAGCCCCGTGGCCGACGAGGGCCTTTCTGTGCGGAGTTTGCATGTTCTCCCCGTGTCTGCGTGGGTTTCCTCCAGGTGCTCCGGTTTCCCCCACAGTCCAAAGACATGCAGGTTAGGTTAACTGGTGACTCTAAATTGACCGTGAGTGTGAATGGTTGTCTGTGTCTATGTGTCAGTCCTGCGATGACCTGGCGACTTGTCCAGGGTGTACCCCGCCTATCGCCCGTAGTCAGCTGGGATAGGCTCCAGCTTGCCTGCGACCCTGTAGAACAGGATAAAGCGGCTAGAGATGATGAGATGAAAACAAAATCAAAACACTAAAATATTAATTGAGATTATAAGGCTCGTTAAAGTCAGGATTGGGCACATTGAGCGTTTACTTTGCAAAGTCCTTGTGCTGTGAGTGCGCTTACATTATGTGTCATCGAAATTGAGTCCAGATGTGTGTAATCAATAATCGGGTGACAGTGAACTTAAAAGTGCGTGTGGTTGCTGTGAGTTGTAGTCCATAGAGACCATGTTTGTAGGCTGTGATGTGTTCTGGGAAGTGGAGTTCTGAGTGAATTCTGCCACTGGACCATTTTTTAAATCTGTTTATGTGGAATATCCATCATTCAAGTCCCTGTATAGTTTGTTAGTATAGAACTAATATGAATGGCACCTTCTGAACATCAACGCCTTCTGAACAACTGAGCATTCAACAGTTCTATACTACAAATATGTTACATAATATGCCGATCCCCTCCCGCTTGGACTACTGCAACGCTCTCCTTGCTGGCCTTCCAGCTTCTGCCATCAGACCCTTGCAACTCATCCAGAACACTGCAGCTCGCCTGGTCTACAACCATCCTCATTCTTTCCATCTTACCCTTCTGCTTGTCAACCTGCACTAGCTACCTATCACAGCTCACATCAAATTTAAGGCGTTGGTGCTAGCTTACCAGGCTGTCAAGGGGTTAGGGCCAGCATACCTCCAGAGTCTGATCTGCCCCTTCACGCCAGCCAGATCTCTATGCTCCACTAGTACTGGTCGCCTGGCCCCTCCTCCTCTCAGTTCTTGCCCAGCCCGCTCAAGACTAAAATCTGTCCTGGTTCCCTGTTGGTGGAATGTCCTTTCCCATTGAGGTCAGAACTGCTGACTCCCTGACCACCTTCAAGCACACACTGAAGACTCACCTCTTCAGGTAGCACCTCTTCCCTTCTTCCCTGCCCACTGTTTAACTGCGTTTTGGTGCAGACCAACCCAGGCTGTGTACTATCTAGCTTGGGGTTAGCTGTTTTGAGTTCTCTATTTAGTTGTAGTTTATATGATTGGTTGGTTTCCTTCGCTGTTTGAGTATTGATACTTCAACAAAATATTACACTAAGTATTGCTGTCACTTTTTCAGTTGGCACTAGAACGTTCTTGTCTCGAAGTTCAGCACTTCATGTACCTGACTTTTGCACTCGTTGTACATCGCTCTGGATAAGAGCATCTGCTAAATGCCATGTAATATAATGTAATAGTTAATAGATAATGTACACTGATCCATTAGATATACCTATTATTACATAAACAAATCTCATTAAAGTGACAAATAGATTTGTGTAAAATCCACACTCTAGTGATATCCTTATTTTATAAAGGGCAGCAATAGTGGTTTAGGTTCTTCAAGTAACTAGAGGTTGTGAGTGCAAATCCCAATACCACAAGGAAAATATCTTCAACTGCTCAGTTCTCTGTGTGATTTGTATATTATCACTATAAATTAGAGCTGAGTGTTTACAACATGGCACCCTTTCATGTCACAGGTCCCACAGGTTGTGCCAAGGGCTCTCACTATGCTCTTCCCGTCCTTGGCACTTCCTGACCCACAGCCTGTGCTGTAATGAAACGGGTATTTGAGCTACCCTGATTCTCTCTGGGTTATTTTTAACCCAGTTCCAATTAAAGCAGCCCATTTGCCCTCAGGCCCCAGTGGAACGATAACGTTTCTCCCGTGCCTCACTTGCAGAAAGGCAGACAGGAGACATAATTAATCTTTCACGAGCAAAAACATGGATGCTAAAAAAAAACCCTACAAAAACACACTGCCATTGTTTTGCTGGAATGAAGACAGATTTCACCAACAACAGCTGATAAACGTATAAAGTATTGGTAATGAATATAAACAATATTATCTGAAATGTTGCGGGTATATATGTTTCCAGATGTTGCATCAGATTTAATGGAGCCTTACCAACTCATCAAGAACTTCAAACTTTATATCTCATCTCATTCTCATCTCATTATCTCTAGCCGCTTTATCCTTCTACAGGGTCGCAGGCAAGCTGGAGCCTATCCCAGCTGACTACGGGCGAAAGGCGGGGTACACCCTGGACAAGTCGCCAGGTCATCACAGGGCTGACACACAGACACAGACAACCATTCACACCTACGGTCAATTTAGAGTCACCAGTTAACCTAACCTGCATGTCTTTGGACTGTGGGGGAAACCGGAGCACCCGGAGGAAACCCACGTGGACACGGGGAGAACATGCAAACTCCACACAGAAAGGCCCTCGCCGGCCCCGGGGCTCGAACCCAGGACCTTCTTGCTGTGAGGCGACAGCGCTAACCACTACACCACCATGCCACCCCAAACTTTATATCTATGCCTGAAACAGTGTTATTTTGTATATCTGAAAATTACTGTGTCTTCTGACTTGAAGCTATGGAAGTTATTTATTAAAAGGGAACAATTCCTATACTAATGACATCATCGATCTATCCCATGGCTATTTAGGCACCTGGCCATATCAAACTACATGTTTTGTTGCATTTAATGTTACCCGATGGAGGATGTGCAAATTGTGCAAAATCAAGCCACAAAATACTGTATAGTTGCAGACATTTACCTTGTGACAAGTAATCACTGAAGATCAAACGGTTTCAGGTTGGTGGTAGAAGAGAAGACATAAATGAAGTTGATAATAATTGTTCTTTAGTTACCTGGCTAGGTACAAAATGTAGTGGCAAGCATTTAATATGGGGTTACAATATGTACCTGTGTTTTTCAGTTCAGCATTATTGTATAACATTAGAGCCTGTCTTAAAGCAGAGTTTCAGAATTCTACACGGAGATTTAGATCCCTACTGAGCAAGCCAGAGGCTTCAGAAACTCCCTGAGATGACATAAAAAAGAAATCTTGAGAGAAACCAGACTCCATCCACTTCTGTGTAACAGAAATGGGTAATCTAAAACATATTTTAATACAGGCGTATAGTTTTCTTACTGAATTAACACCTGGGTGCTTCAGCTATTTGCAAACCATTGCATGATTTTCATACAGCAAAAGGAAAATACAGGAATAAATAAATAAATAAATAAATAAATAAATTTTAGAACACATCACCACTTTCAAACATTCAAATAGGGGTTTGTCACTGACATCACAGATTTTTGTTTATTACACAGCATCCGCCATATTGCCGGTCAAACAAAGAAACACCCGCGACAGTTAATAATGAAACTCGAGATGACTACAGTCAGTACAATCTCTCTGAAATGATTAAAAATGTAGATTATACCAGCAGAAGGTGGCATGGTGGTGCAGTGGGTAGTACTGTCACCTCATAGCAAGAAGGTTCTGGGTTCGAGCCCAGTGGCCGGCGGGGACCTTTCTGTGTGGAGTTTGCATGTTCTCCCCATGTCTGCGTGGGTTTCCTCCGGGTGCTCCAGTTTCCCCCAGTCCAAAGACATGCAGGTTAAGCTAATTGGTGGCACTAAATTGACCATAGGTGTGAATGTGAGTGTGAATGGTTGTTTGTCTCTCTGTGTCAGTCCTGCGATGATCTGGCGACTTGTCCAGGGTGTACCCCCCCTCTCGCCCATCAGCTGGGATAGGCTCCAGCTTGCCCCCGACCCTGCACAGGATAAGCGGTTATGGATAATGGATGGATGGATTATACTAGGAGATTGTGTTACATCCAAAAGCTGAAACATGCAGGGATCGCAGATCTATATAATTTATCCACAAATGTATTTACTCCATTTGACAAGTGTACGGCAAACCAGCTACCGGATTTGGGATACGCCAATGTCCTGAACTGAGCTCCACCCCTCTACAAACAAACCTCGGGGTCTCTGACAGGAATGCTTAATAAACTGTGATTTCTCTGAATTTGAAGTTGTATTGTTGACTTTCTAAATGCATACTATTATGTTACACAGTTATAACACAAAGCTGTTTTTAATGATGGATTATTGCATATGTGTTCTAACAACAACACCCAAAACCCCAACTTGTTCAGTTGTAAATAACTGGGTTAATAACTGTAAATCATTTGTTTATATATAAAAGTATAATTGCTTTGGATTGTAAAAATGCTGACTGGTTATAAAGACACAAAAGAAAAGACTTTTATAACTAACTAACTGACTATATAAACAGATCTATACTAATAGTCTAATATTAATAAACCAGTGTAGAGATTCAAACAGATTTAAAGAAATACACTCTACTTTACGATTTACAATCAAGTGTAATGACGTGTAATTTCCATGCATTAATAGCCTAAGCAAAAGGTACCTTCAGGATATTGTCAGTAAATGTATTCACTAAACTAGCATTAATTAAAGCTAACTGTAGCTATTGTTACTTGAAGATAAACATACCAGGCAAAATAATTCCATGGTACACAATTACAAATCTAAATAAAATCTAGATCATCGGATGTATTTTTGTCAGGCTACCAAATTGTATAAATAGCAAATTAGGGATTAGCAATTTTGTGCCCAGTTTATATCTGCTATTGGGCCTTTTTTTGGGTTGAGTATTCAGCTAGAGCTAGACAAAACACCACTTAGTACTGGTGGTTAGCTGTGACTGTCATTTGTGAGGTACATACCATAAATCATAAGATTTCTTACGAGCGTTAAGACAAAATAGAATATATATATAAAAGGGGTCTCCTTTAGCTTGTTCTGTTGGAAGTTAAACATACACATACCTTACAGCAGCTTTAAGTTTATGGGGTCTTTTTGGTTAAGTTTTTGAAGTTGGTGTCTTCTAAGCCTCAATGTATATGGCTCCACATGCACTCAAAAAAAGGAAACTGGCTTGCTGTGACATTTACGTAAGTGTAGCATGTATTTTCTATGAAATAAATTCATGTTTCCAAGATGAACATGATTAAATTGTGTAGCATTTGCATGAAATTCAACAACCTCACACGAATTAGATTAATTCATGTTAAACTGAAACAAAATACCAGGAAAACGTAACCAGGAAAATCAAGGCCATTATCATGGAAGATATCGCGAGAGGAGATAGATAATAAAATAAGGGAAACAGTGTGCTCTATTATTCATTAGTTTTTCATAAAAAAATGGAGGCACAAACAATTTTTTTGTGTGTGTTGTTTGTAGGGAATTGCCAATGTTAATTATTTTTGCACTATCATTGCCTATTTTGGGAAACAATTTTATGGCAACAACTTTTGTTTGTCTTGTGTTAGGTTTCTACTATTGACACCAAACTTAACACTTAAATTGCAGTCATTGTTCACTGTAAATGTTGTGCAAATGTTCAAAGGGAATGTCATTATAAAGACATGGGCACACTGTTACACTTAAATGCAGTTACGTTTTTATCGGAAGATCTCCTGTTTGTGTTTTGTTTCCACCCTTGACACTAAAAGTAGGGTATAGATTTTGTTGTTTATATTCAAAAGTTGGTCTTTGAAGTAACATAATTGAATCATGGAAAGTATTTCCACGTGATGAAATGACATTCTTTCATCATTAAGAAATTCTGTTGGCCCAACTTATTTTACTGGGGGTAGATCAATCTAATTTAGTAGTGTAATTTTACATTGTAAAAATTAGTTGGACTAACCCAATTAAATTAAGTTTGACTGAATCCTTATAGTTAAGTTGAATTGACCCTAATAAATCTCATCGACTGAACCCAAGTACATCAAGTCAGACTCAACCATAGTAAATAAGTTAATTCAGCTGAAATAAATTAAATTGATTCAACCTAAGTACATTAAGTTGGACCAACAGAACTGCTTAATGTTCAAAGAAAGCCCTCTAATTATGTGGAAATACTTTCCATAATTTTTTATGTTGATTCAAAGAGTCTTTTTTTTTTTGAGCGTGGATTATGACTTCACTTTACACTGGGGGAATTCTAGCGCTCCTTGGTAAAAGGCTTAATCTCAAATGGCTCCCTGTTTACAGGATAATTTTGCAGGTTTATTGGGATTCCTGAGGGTCATGGAATTTCTGGAATATCATGGAATTTTATTCCAGACATAGAAAGTCATAGAAAGAGTCCACAAACTTTCAAGCATCACTGTATAGCCAAAGGCATTACAAAAAAAGATATTCAGCCATCATGAATTTTCAGTACATCGCCCATGGCAACAATTTTTCAAAATGGTCACCAGTTATAACTGTTTAAAAAAAAAAAAAAAAACCCACATAATTTGAAAATATGTCAGTGTTAGATTTACAGGGTTCCCACAAGTCAATAAATTTCAGTAATATCGGAATTTTAAAAGGTCTATTCCAGACATGGAAAGTAAGAGGATTTTATATATTTTTTGAGCCAAGTCTTGGAATATCCAGAGAAGTTTGTTTATAAAATAATTAAATTTCAGTTGTTATTTACCAAAATGTAAATTTCAGTTGTTATTTACTGAAATGTAATATATTCCATGCAATGTTTTTCTTCCTTAGGTTATTTCACTATGTGTAAGCAGTGAAAACTTTAAGTATTGTCCTGAAAATATATGTGAGCCCGTAAAAAGGCTTGCAAATGTATGAGTTTAAAATACAGAAGCTGGTTTTTGGTTGCTCAGCACAAATGTGGCTTGATTTTCCATTTATTACAGGTCATGGAAATTCAGCGTTTTGGTCAGTGAAATCCAGGGAAAAGTCAGGTAATTTGAGATTGGAATTAGACAGGAAATGCCTGGTTTATACTCTCTACATGAGGCTCCAGAAGAAGACAGTTGTGATTCAGGATATTTAACCAGAAGTACTTCAAATCTATCCCTTTTATTGTTATTGATGATGAACCAAAATTATGTCAGTGTAGAATAGAAAAACATAAGATCAACTGTGAGCTACTGCTCACTTACGTATCCCCCCGCTCTCGCTTATATCAGAATGCAAGCAATCGAAGGAATAGGACACTTATTATGAATGTTGACTTCAATAAATAATTAACCCTGAAACAAGTAAGTAAAGAGCAGTGTCTCTCCTGAGGGGTTTCAAACAGCCTCCTGGTAAACTGTCATTTTGAAATAGCATTTCACTTCTTGAAATAGTGTCAAAATCTACCCTATATGTTTCGTAAATACATTCAGTTGGAAGTCGATGTGGGACAGACCTGAAAACAGTATACACAGTATAGAACCCCAAGCTGAAGCTCGGTATTAAACATCAAGCAGGTGAGATTTGTAGTTGGTGAGAAAAATGTTATGAACATTTCGTAAATCCACACTATATGTTTCATAAATACATTGGTGCTTGAAAGTTTGTGAACCCTTTAGAATTTTCTATATTTGGAATCGGGGTTGTATATATATTTGAAAAAAATTATGTTTGAAAAAACAATGACAGAGAGGATTGAAAAAGACAGCTTGCTCTCAACCGACCTCCCTGTTAAAAATAAAGGTTAAATCAAATAAACAACAATGGGCGATTTGCAATGACATTATCTCAGTAGGAAACCTCACGAACGGGGCCCCATGTCAATCCCACCTCATGTTAACCAGTGTGATGTTAACGGACTGCAATGGAAAAGAAGCTGAGGGAAAATGAAGAGGAGTTATCCATCTGGTAGTGAGAAGAGGAAGAAAAAAGAGAATGAAGAAAAAAGAAAGAAAGACAGTGGTAAGTGGAGCAGATGATATAAGCATAACATTAACAGTAAATGACTGCTGTTATCGAACAAATAGTGTTACTTTGTGTGAGACTGACCTGTGCTAACATTAGCTTCAGAACATGACTACTGCGGCGGCACGGTGGTGTAGTGGTTAGCGCTGTTGCCTCACAGCAAGAAGGTCCTGGGTTCGAGCCCCGGGGCCGGCGAGGGCCTTTCTGTGTGGAGTTTGCATGTTCTCCCCGTGTCCGCGTGGGTTTCCTCCGGGTGCTCCGGTTTCCCCCACAGTCCAAAGACATGCAGGTTAGGTTAACTGGTGACTCTAAATTGACCGTAGGTGTGAATGTGAGTGTGAATGGTTGTCTGTGTCTATGTGTCAGCCCTGTGATGACCTGGCGACTTGTCCAGGGTGTACCCCGCCTTTCGCCCGTAGTCAGCTGGGATAGGCTCCAGCTTGCCTGCGACCCTGTAGAAGGATAAAGCGGCTAGAGATAATGAGATGAGATGAGACATGACTACTGCATAAAACTGACGCTAACGCTAACTTACGCGAATGTTAGCTGCTGTTCAAGTGTCTCCCTGGTCTCCCTTGTTCTTTACCATTGTATTTTCACATTTGGAATTTAAAAAACTTTGGTTTCATACATTTTTCGTTGGTGTCAGATTATTTATAACATATTGGTGATGAACACTGGTCAGAAGGGCCCCCTGGAAATTTTTGCTTGGGGCCACAACAGACTCTAGAATCGCCTCTGAGGTTCATAGTCTAAATTTCCTTTTTTCTTCGCTTGTATATAGCAACTACATAAGCTGTCTAGCTCCTTAGAGGGGATGACTGTTATGTCTCTTTCCTCCATCACTTCAGCAAGAAATCTTTTGAAAACATTCTTGTCATTCTTATTTTTTCATGGTGTTTTCTTGTTGTCTTTGTATAAACAAGTGAATTTCTTCACTCAAAAGCACATTTTTTCATTTCCTTCGACAATTTCAGTTTGTTCAATTAGGTCTGTGTCTGATAAATCATGTGGATAATAAAATTCACTTTCACTGTGCTCAGTTGTGTTGCTCATTTTTCAAAGTAACAATTCAGAGCAAAATGAAAACAGTGGAAGCAAGGGAAACGGGTTCGGGGCCACATATGGCTTTTTCCAGACTGGATTCAAAAATCCATATCTGCCCAGTCACATGACTTTTCTCAATGGTTTTATTAAGAGAATGCGCGTGGATCCATACGGGTCATCTCATCTCATTATCGCTAGCCGCTTTATCCTGTTCTACAGGGTCGCAGGCAAGCTGGAGCCTATCCCAGCTGACTACGGGTGAAAGGCGGGGTACACCCTGGACAAGTCGCCAGGTCATCACAGGGCTGACACATAGACACAGACAACCATTCACACTCACATTCACACCTACAGTCAATTTAGAGTCACCAGTTAACCTAACCTGCATGTCTTTGGACTGTGGGGGAAACCGGAGCACCTGGAGGAAACCCACGCAGACACGGGGAGAACATGCAAACTCCGCACAGAAAGGCCCTCGCCGGCCACGGGGCTCGAACCCGGACCTTCTTGCTGTGAGGCGACAGCGTTAACCACTCCACCACCATACAGGTCATCTCATCTCATCTCATTATCTCTAGCCGCTTTATCCTTCTACAGGGTCGCAGGCAAGCTGGAGCCTATCCCAGCTGACTACAGGCGAAAGGCGGGGTACACCCTGGACAAGTCGCCAGGTCATCACAGGGCTGACACATAGACACAGACAACCATTCACACTCACATTCACACCTATGGTCAATTTAGAGTCACCAGTTAACCTAACCTGCATGTCTTTGGACTGTGGGGGAAACCGGAGCACCCGGAGGAAACCCACGCGGACACGGGGAGAACATGCAAACTCCGCACAGAAAGGCCCTCGCCGGCCACGGGGCTCGAACCCGGACCTTCTTGCTGTGAGGCGACAGCGTTAACCACTCCACCACCATACAGGTCATATGATAATTAAATAATATTGGCTGGCTTTGAGTGGTCTATCAGATATATTCCATTCAACTAGCATGATATTAAACGAATCGAAGACGAGTAGCTGAATGGAATATATCTGATAGACCATGAAAAAAGCCATTATTATTATTATTATTATTATTATTATTATTATTATACACTCTCTTCATATCAGCATTCTCAGAGGCCAACACTAGCTTACCTGCGACTCAGTGCAGTTACCTTCCAGCCGGTGTAGTGTTATCGAAGGCCGATGCTAGTGCAGTCAAGCCGAATATTATTATTATTTTCGCTGTGTAATTTACTTACTTTTAAAATCAACATCGACAACTACACACAGCAGAGCGACCTGGCAGCCAAAATTCTCTCAAAATCTTCCGCTTTTAATGAAGCAAACCTTGCAGCCATGTTTGTTTACAACTTGTCACAGTCACTTGCTAGTGCAGAAGTTTTACATCTCCGACGTGCCTCTTTTCCAGGTTTTCGATGTCCGTTGGTATGTTTTTCTCTTGTAAATACGTGCAAAGAATATATAATGAAGTTTTGGTAGCCTTTCTGGTGTTCAGCGCGTCTTCAGTTTTCAATTTATTTATTTTGTGCTTAATCCTAGCAGTAGCACTGGATTAGCCTCATCTTCTCTCTTTCCTGGTGGACAAAGAAATGATTGTGTGCGTGCACAGCAAAGTTTTATCATTGGATATTCGCATGAGCTCTGACGTGTGATGTCATGTTGTCTTGACAACGTGCAATATTGTAACAATATTGCACGCTCATTCTCCATTGGGGAGAGTGGCGTAATACATGAAGGATAAGCGATATGATAATATTCCATGCTATCAGGAAACCCACTAGAAGGAAATAGAATACATGTTTTTATTCCATCGAAAAAGTGTCCTGTATGTATAATAATCCCCGATATTTCACTCCGAGGATGTCACTAGACACGCATTGTCAAAATGGCAAACTGGTTCAAAGTTAAAACTTTTTTGATTAACTTGCATATTTTTTGTGGATGTGTCCATATAATATAAAGAACATTACACGGTGGTGCTAAGATAAACTTCATATCTTTGTGCCACCGTGTGATATCCTCCATATATAAACACACACTGGACCTAGTTGTAGGAGTTAGGTGGCGTTATTGAAAAAGACAACCATGATTGTGAAACAATCGAAAAGTGAATTCATGTTTGGTGCTAAAGAACTTTACTAGAGCGGTGGCTACAATTATCGACAGTCCATAATTATCGACACCTTTTCAGATTTACCAATTAAAAACAATTTTACAAAGGTGAGTTTCAGTTACAACAGTTATTATTGGTTAATTAATCAACCGGAAGACCCCCCCCTCACCCTTTGATCTTGTCGTCTGATGCCACAACTTATTACCTGAGATGGAATTTTTTTTAGTACAATCAGCAATTTGAGGAAAACCCGGATGTTATCATCGCAGGTAAGCATGGTGGAAAGATCATGGACATGTTTTTACTTATCAAATTCACTGATATTTCATGATATCCTTGTCGAAACCTACTTTGTTTCTTACACTTTCATTTGACAGTCGCCATTTTGTATCTAAACATGCGTTTGAGAAGTCATATGAGGTGTCGATAATAGTGATCACTTTCACCGGTGTCCACCATTATCGACACCCTGTGGAATTAAGTGACATTTACAACAGTTATGGATCGATCTTTGTGCAACATTGTTGATAGATGAAGTACTTTTAAAAAAAGTGCTGTGATTTCTAATAATTTTTTTTCTGAGTCATAACAGAATTAAATGCTTTTCGAGTATTTGGAATCCGATTGCAATAAATAGAATTAGACCAGAATTAAATTCCTAGCATATAAAAAATTACATGCTTGAAATATTCAGATTTTTCTAGTCCATTCAGAAAATGTTTTTTTCCAGTTTGTTGTAAATATCTACCACATATTACAATATCAGTAGGCATCTTATATTTCGGTTCGAGGAACGATATGCGACCTTTGACCTGGATTTTCATGCAGTTACAATGTCAATTCCCTGTTGACATTCATTGGGAAACTCCAAAACTAAAAATGAATACAACCAACAATGAATGAATGATTAACAAAATGTGATCTACGAAAATACTTAAGTGGGTAGAAAGAGGAACAAAAAGATTTTCTGACACAGGTTAAACATTATCAGTTCATTTGTTAACAAACATTCGAATTTCTTCCTCATTTACGTAAACACCAACATTGATAAAGGATATTTTGTACTAAATATAAGTCTATGTAAAATAAAACAAATTTTAAATAAAAACTACGTTTTGTTAAGTTAATACCACATACCAATTATTATTTTTTAATAAATAATCATCTAGATGTCAGTAACTGTGGAACGGTGTTGATGACTGTGGACATCCATCCATCCATCCATTATCTGTAGACGCTTATCCTGTTCTACAGGGTCGTGGGCAAGCTGGAGCCTATCCCAGCTGACTATGGGCGAGAAGTGGGGTACACCCTGGACAAGTCGCCAGGTTATAACCATTCACACCTACGGTCAATTTAGAGCCACCGATTAACCTAACCTGCCCTGCCTGTCTTTGGACTGTGGGGGAAACCAGAGCACCTGAAGGAAGCCCACGCAGACACGGGAAGAACATGCAAACTCCACACAGAAAGGCCCTCGCTGGACATGAACCCAGAACCTTCTTACTGTGAGGCGACAGTGCTAACCACTACACCACCGTGCTGCCCTTTGTGGACAAAGGTGTTGATAATTGTGATACTGATCAACTCATTTTTTTTCCCAGTGGAAGTTTGAGTAATTATTCGTGCACAATTTATATATTGAGAGTCTTTTCTACTTTTGCAATGGCCAAAAGATCGTCAAGGTGTCAATAATTGTAGCCGCCGCTCTATTTTGTTATCCATCCATTATCTGTAGCCGCTTATCATGTTCTACAGGGTTGCAGGCGAGCTGGAGCCTATCCCAGCTGACTATGGGTGAGAGGCGAGGTACATCCTGGATAGGTCGCCAGGTCATCGCAGGACTGGCACAGAGACAAACAACCATTCACACTCACATTCACACCTACGGTCAATTTAGAGCCACCGATTAACCTAACCTGCTCTGCCTGTCTTTGGACTGTGGGGGAAACCAGAGCACCTGAAGGAAACCCACGCAGACACAGGGAGAACATGCAAACTCCAAACAGAAAGGCCCTTGCTGGACATGAACCCAGAACCTTCTTACTGTGAGGTGACAGTGCTAACCACTACACCACCGTGCTGCCCTTTGTGGGCAAAGGTGTCGATAATTGTGGTACTGATCAACTCTTTTTTTTTTTCCAGTGGAAGTTTGAGTGCACAATTTATATACTGGTGGCACGGTGGTGTAGTGGTTAGCGCTGTCGCCTCACAGCAAGAAGGTCCTGGGTTCGAGCCCCGGGGCTGGCAAGGGCCTTTCTGTGTGGAGTTTGCATGTTCTCCCCGTGTCCGCGTGGGTTTTCTCCGGGTGCTCCGGTTTCCCTCACAGTCCAAAGACATGCAGGTTAGGTTAACTGGTGACTCTAAATTGGCCGTAGGTGTGAATGTGAGTGTGAATGGTTGTCTGTGTCTATGTGTCAGCCCTGTGATGACCTGGCGACTTGTCCAGGGTGTACCCCGCCTTTCGCCCATAGTCAGCTGGGATAGGCTCCAGCTTGCCTGCGACCCTGTAGAAGGATAAAGCGGCTAGAGATAATGAGATGAGATGAGACGGTGGTGTAGTGGTTAGCGCTGTCGCCTCACAGCAAGAAGGTCCGGGTTCGAGCCCTGTGGCCGACAAGGGCCTTTCTGTGTGGAGTTTGCACATTGTCCATGTGGGTTTCCTCCGGGTGCTCCGGTTTCCCCCACAGTCCAAAGACATGCAGGTTAGGTTAACTGGTGACTCTAAATTGACCGTGAGTGTGAATGGTTGTATGTGTCTATTGCCCTTTTTCCACCAGGGCTGGTTCGGGGCCAGTGCTTAGTTTGGAACCGGGTTTTCTGTTTCCACTGACAAAGAACTGGCTCTGGGGCCAGAAAAACCAGTTCCAGGCTAGCACCAACTCTTTGCTGGGCCAGAGGAAAGAACCGCTTACGTCAGCGGGGGGGTGCAGTTGTTAAGACCAACAACAATAGCAAGACCGCGAATGGTCGCCATTTTTAAGCGACGAGAAGCAGCAGCTGTACAAACGCGAAGTCATCCATTATTGTTGTTGTCGCTGCTTCGACGTTCGCGCCAAGGTTTATGCAAACGCAGTGACGTAACTGACGTATACAGCGAAGTAACTGACGTATACAGTGACGTAATGACGTGGCTCCCCTTAGCACCCCGAGCTATGGAAAAGCAAACTGGTTCTCAGCTGGCTTGCAAGTTGAACGAGTTGTGAACCAGCACCAGCACTGGGCCCGAACCAGCCCTTGAACTGATTTGGTGGAAAAGGGGTCTATGCGTCAGCCCTGTGATGACCTGGCGACTTGTCCAGGGTGTACCCCGCCTTTCGCCCGTAGTCAGCTGGGATAGGCTCCGGCTTGCCTGCGACCCTGTAGAACAGGATAAAGCGGCTAGAGATAATGAGATGAATTTATATACCGAGAGTCTTTTCTACTTCTGCAATGGCCAAAAGATCGTCAAGGTGTCGATAATTGTAGCCGCCGCTCTGCTTTGTCATTTGCTTCAAAATTCTTCGACATGAAGTTTTCTGTACTCCAAAGAGTATATTTAGTTGTTTTAGTTAAAAAGACATAACCAGAATTGTGTAAAAATGCTGAAAGTGTAATAAAGAGGCTTGAAGGTGACCAGTGACATGAGGGTCGGTTTAAATTTGGCGCTGAAGATGGCGGCGCCACGCTATAGGACGGAGGTGCAGAAGAAAAGACGCCAGCAGGTCGCGGCAGCACCGGGGCCGTCGAGTTTACACAATATGCGCGAGCAGAAGAGCAGGAAAACCGCAATTCCCGACTTTATCCTCAGCCTTTCCGTGTCTCCGACACCCGCAGCATGTAAAACCCCACCGACACGCAGCCAAACGCGAAGGCTGAGGCCGAACACTGGCTTTGTGTTTTGACCACGAGAAATGTGGCGCTGCTTCGAGGACTAACGAGACGCTTTGAAACAAATGGAAAAGCGACACTCCAAAAGCTTCCCGGGGATTTTACGTGGTTTTGTGCATTGATCTCTCTCTCTCTTTTTTTTTTAAATCACCATGGATATTTAAACGTTGGATTCTCCCCTTGGGACTGTTCAATCGCAAGAAGAACAGAGACTTAATCCAGGAGTCAGTCGGCCAGGAGAACCAACATCGCCTATCTATCTATCTATCTATCTATCTATCTATCTATCTATCTATCTATCTATCTATCTATCTATCTATCTATCTATCTATCTGTCTGTCTGTCTGTCTGTCTACCTGTCTGTCTGTCTACCTCGACATATTGCTTACCAGGGATTTAAATCGTCACGTGTTTGGAACGACATCTAAATTAATGTTCACTGTCTGATCGCTTAACAAATCCATCTGAAGAGAGCAAGATGAGCACGGAAAGGCCGAAGAGAAATATCATTCAGAAGAAATTTGTAAGTGTGTGTATGTTTATATATATAAATATAGATATACATATATCGTTTTGTCCTTGTCCCTATTATGACACACTGCAAAAACCTTTCAGAGGATTAATACTGCAGCACAAATCAATCCTTCATGTTAAAGACTACTGGGTTTAACTCAATCACCGGTTCGGACTCAAAAGACACAGAAGAGATTTGATTTTGTTTGGATATTAAGGACAGTGTGTGGGTCTTACAGTTGACCCAAATATTGCGGGGTGTGTGTGTGTGTGTGTGTGTCCGTCCACACACGACCGCATTTAAAAAAAAAAAAAAAACACCGACAGGTCTGAATAATACTATAGCACGCTACCATGTACGTTAGTATTCATGGATGTTTCTTGTTTGGGTTAAAACCCCCAGCTGCTTGACTGAATATTTATTTATGACCTCATATTTATGCGCCTGTGAAGTCACACTGCGCGCGTGCTGTTTCCGGGTTCTGCAACTTGAAGCGATTTGTTTATTGTTGTGTTTCTTGTAACGAACTCGCTAAAAGTAATCGAGTCGAGATGGTATTTTTTTTTTAAATTCACGTTAATGTTAATTGTTCTTATAAAATGGTTTGGTTTTGATGAAGGAAAACCTCTAAACCTGCTCCTGGACTTGGATTTTCAGCACGTTGTAGTGTTTTAAAGCTCTTTAAGGGTTAATCCAGTGTGTTAGAGCTGGAGACACACTAACATGTAGTGCCATCAGGATTACCGTACCAGCACCGTGCAACCAAACCTACAATACAGTGTGTGCCATGAGGACTATTTAATACACACAGTGTGCCAGGATATAACTGACGAATCCTCTTCTTACATCCTTTCCCCATTTCCACCTTGGTGTGGGTTCGATATGGATAGGTTGAGCTGATAGGGTTAAGGGTCTTGCCTAAGGGCCCAACAGTGGCAGCTTGGTAGAGCTGGGGCTCAAACCTTGACGACCCTCAAATCAGTAACCCAGAGCCTGTTGAACCGCCACTGCTCTAAGTATATAACTGAAGAAGAATATTTAAAAAAAATATTGACAAACTACAATTTTTTTTGCCTTTGTTAATCTAAATTTAGTGTAGGTAGATGGCGAAAAGCTGTCCATTTGAACAAACTGTGAGTTTTAATTACTGACTTGGGTTCTACAAGCATGCATCACAGTCACTGTGTGGATATTAAATATTTATACACTACCGTTCAAAAGTTTGGGGTCACCCAGACAATTTTGTGTTTTCCATGAAAAGTCACACTTTTATTTACCACCATAAGTTGTAAAATGAATAGAAAATATAGTCAAGACATTTTTCTGGCCATTTCGAGCATTTAATCGACCCCACAAATGTGATGCTCCAGAAACTCAATCTGCTCAAAGGAAGGTCAGTTTTATAGCTTCTCTAAAGAGCTAAACTGTTTTCAGCTGTGCTAACATGATTGTACAAGGGTTTTCTAATCATCCATTAGCCTTCTGAGGCAATGAGCAAACACATTGTACCATTAGAACACTGGAGTGATAGTTGCTGGAAATGGGCCTCTATACACCTATGTAGATATTGCACCAAAAACCAGACATTTAGTAGAATTTAGCTAGAATAGTCATTTACCACATTAGCAATGTATAGAGTGTATTTCTGATTAGTTTAAAGTGATCTTCATTGAAAAGAACAGTGCTTTTCTTTCAAAAATAAGGAAATTTCAAAGTGACCCCAAACTTTTGAACGGTAGTGTAACTGTTTATCCTTTTATGACAATTTACAGACTTCATACTGTAAAAAAGCACTACACAGCTGACTGCTTTGCGAACAGGAAATACATGTCCCAAAATTCCATCTACTCTTAATAGGTCCCCTGAGCTCAAATGCTGAGATGGTGACTTTCAAGTATATAGAGGATATTACACGGTTGCGCGAAGATATGAAGTTTATCTTCAAGTGATGAATGTGTGAAATATTTTTCAACACAAGAACGTAAACTTCATATCTTCACGCCACTGTGTAATGTTCCTTATATCATATGGACACATCCACACACAAAAAAAAAGTTAATCAAACGAGTTTTAATTTTGAACCGGTTCGCCATTTTGATAATGTCAGCGGAGTGAAATATCAGGAAATATGTCACTCAGATCTGCGATGTATTTCGTATGAAAAATGCGAGTTGTTCAACACGAGAAGATAAACTTCATACCTTCAAGGCAGCATGTGATTTTCTTTTTATTATATAGACACATTGACAAACAAAAAGCACCCAAATTTATGAAAACAATTCATCGATAGGTCACTCGTGGCGAAATAGAGATTTATGTCATGGTTTTGGTTCTCCATGTCCCGGATGTAGCTCGTATGAAAAATACGAGTGGTGTATTTCCCAGTAAAGCACTCATGTCCATATAATATAGTCTAACCAAGTAGCAGCTTATGTATACTCACTTCAGATATACAGATTGATTCCAGATAGGTGATACATTCTGTAAAATAAACCATGCCATGTGTTCACAAAGGATCGTGAGCTTTGTTTCGGTGTACCCAGGGAGCCTTTAAAAGATGCAGGCCAATTAACAGCTGGCAAAGCTAATTTAGCTCTGGTAAGGCGCCTGTATGGCTCATAGGACCTGTTGTATTTTGACAGTTTGATATACTTACACTGCACAACTTGCTTGTTTTGCCTGTTTTTGCGAGACAGTTACATAGAGTGCCTGGTGTTGTGGTGGTAAAAACTGGGCTGGCTGTGAAAATGGTATTGCCTCTTTGTATGTTCGCCCCCAATGAGTTCAGCTGGCCATAAAGTCTAATTTGTGGGCGCGCAGTGAGCCTGAGCCAGCTGCTGCTGACCATGTAGTCATATAAATGAGCCTGTCAGTGTCGGTCTTATCAGCACACAACTGGCAGCTCAAGTGGCTCACACACACACACAACACAGAAGGCCCTCAATGTTTGCTTTGTCTTTCTGGGTGACAGACTTAGTGTAAGGATATGGACAAATTCTCGACATTACTCGGACTTCTGTCAGCACATAATAGATGGTCTGTCAGATTTTCTCACAGAGTTTCGAAGTAGCCATGTGATGACATTCGGGTATAAGATACTATATTGCAATATTCTACACACCTGAATTCTTTACTACTTCTGTGTTCCATTCAGAAGGCTGTTCACTTGCTAAGTAACACATCTGGGCATTATTTCTGCTCCAAAATTGAATTGTGTGCTAAAAATCTGGACAAACACAACGCAACGGCTGCCCTGACATGTCCGAATGTATGTTAGCTGCCTCTTTTAATCAGCAGCTTGCAATTTAATTAGCGTCCTGATTAACAACCATATGTGTGTGTGCAGATCGCCAGAAGTCATTCCCATGGTTTGAAGGAAGACGCCCTTTCAATTTAATAAAATCGATAAAATTTATTTCTCTCTGAAACTTGGTCATAATGATTCTCTAATATCTCACAAAATATTCCATGACTGGGAACATATCTAATTTGAGGGGATTCCATAGCAAATAATGTGTGTGAGATCGCCCGGTTCGTGCAGTCAAGCAAACGGAGGAAGCGCGCATGCGTAAGTTGACCTTTGATCATTCCACCATCTCCGCTGATCGCCGATATTTCTAAGTTTGGTTTTGCGTTTCCTTTCCTTTGCAATACAGCGTCTTTTCTTCTCGCTTTCCGTTACTGTATTTGGTCTTTCACGTTTCATTCGCACACTCATGTCCTCCATTTTTCTCTCTCGTTTCAAATTTGTATCCCACAATGCCTTGCGTGAACGGGGAAAGCCCACCACATGATGCATGACATAGTATCTTGAATTGGGTCATTGTGAAGCAGGAAAAAATATAGCGGAGAATTTAGGGCCACATGGCCCTAAATTCATTAACTGTTCTGTTTAAAAAATAATAATAATAATAAAATTGGAAGTCTGTAATTCAAATTCATTAGCTTTCGGTCCACTAAACAAAAATATTTGGCTGTTGGGAAAATTCGTTTTATGACTTGAAAAATCTGAAAGGCCGTCTACCTTTAATTTAGGTTGTTAACTTGTGCTTACTTACATTAAGTGTATAAAACATGCTATATACTATTAGCTAGTTATCATGGTTTGGTACACAATTTCGAAGAGTCCAGAGAACATTTTTCGAAAATTATATCAAATTGGGTTTTTTTATTATTTAATTGCAACTACATTCATTACATGAAGTGTCTTTGAAATTGAAAGCCAAAATGTCAGAACCTTATAATCCAAAGTAGATACTTGCAGGAAAATAAAAAAAAGGTACCTGTTATTTGAACAATTAAAATTTGATGAGGCATCTGGTCTATTTAATAGTTATTCCACGAACTTGAGTCATACATGAACTGATAGCCGGCGAGGCACGTAGCACCGAGTTGGCTATAAGCCATGTACGACGAGATTGAATGTAATAACTGTTTTATTCTATCCACATTCACTGGACTTTGAGAAACAGAGCATTTTTATTTTTTGCAAATTAGATAAATAAAAACTTTATACAAAACGTTCGACCAAATTATTTCCGCTTAGAATGTAAACAAACCGATGAAATGACAGTAGCAATTTGTGCAAAATGCTATAATCATAATAATTCTTGAAAAATAAAAAGATACATTCTTACAATCAAATACTTTTATTCCATATTTTGTTGCTTTTTTTGTAGTTTTTTGGTGGTTTTGTTTTCGAATAGTTTTTATTTCATCCTCGGTTGGTTCAGCAGCACGCGCCACCATTTTGTTTTTCTGTACTCACGGTATATGAGCTGATATCCTAGTTGAACAGTAGCCAATCAGAGCGTGTGATTGCTCATATCCAGTGAATGTGGATATAATAAACCAGTATATACCACACACAAAAAAGTTGAACCTAACCTGTAAGAAGGGTTTTCTACAGGCAGTTCCTGGTAAAGTTTTTTTTTCTTTCTTCCTGGTTAAAATGCTGTCTGATGAGAAAGGTACCAGTGTAGTAGAAGATATCCATCCATCCATTATCTGTAGCCGCTTATCCTGTTCTACAGGGTTGCAGGCAAGCTGGAGCCTATCCCAGCTGACTATGGGTGAGAGGTGGGGTACACCCTGGACAAGTTGCCAGGTTATTGCAGGGCTGACATAGTAGAAAATATAGTAAAGCAAGTCTTAATAATATTGTAATATAATATGGATATATAGCCAGATTATGTAGTAGTATTGACTGAAATGTGTGTGTGTGTGGGGGGGGGGAGGCTAATGTGTCTTAAAGGGATCCTCCAGCGGATTTACTCTTAAAC
This sequence comes from Neoarius graeffei, assembly GCF_027579695.1. NCBI lineage: Eukaryota > Metazoa > Chordata > Actinopteri > Siluriformes > Ariidae > Neoarius > Neoarius graeffei. The sequence continues at coordinate 17,498,350 of NC_083573.1, forward strand.
TTATGTCAAGTAAAAGTACTCGTAGAGTTCAACAGTCTAACATTCATTTTCAGAGAACAAATAGTGTTCTAGAAAAATTACTTTTTTATTAAAATACCAGATGGGCCTCCTGCGGAAGTGACGTATGCGATAACATGGGGTTGTGGAAGCTTAGAGTAACTTGGCTGTTTGTTTATATCCTCTGCTTGCATCATGGTTTTACAAGTATTTTTACTGAATTTATAGGTTTTTAAATAAGTAAAGCATGCCTCATTGCGCAGCATATAAATGCCAAAATTATGCTAAAAAGAAGGACGAGAAGACATCCGTTTACCTGGCCAGAATCATCCAACTATTCACAAGAAATGGATTCATGCCATCGGAAGACCTCAAAACAATCTGCTTGTGGTGCCCTACTTGTGCTCTGAACATTTTGAATCATCCTGTTTCTATGAATCAGCAGAATTAAAGGCAAGATTAATGGGGGCTTCCAGAATAAAAAGAAAGAAAAGACGATGCCATGCCAACAATATTTGCTCATCATTCAGCTCCAAAAGTCTGCCAATACAGTGTTGAGTGGCAACAGAGACAACAACACCGGAAGGTTAGTTTCGACTTTGTTGATTCTTTGTAGAATACAGGGACGGATCCAGCCCGAGAATCTGACAGATGCACATTTGCAGGAATATTTTCACTAATTTTACCAGATCGCTATGGATTTTCACAGGGGAATAGAGCACGCTGAACCCTTTCCAAAAAGGGCAACCGTGGCCCTCTACAACCGCAGCTCGGCCCACTTTTCACTCCCGAACCCTCTACGCGAGCGCGGCTTGTCGAAAACTTTCATATGAGCCCTGGCTCCAGCTGCACATGCACGCAGGAATTTAAAAATCCGCAACTCGCCCACCGAAAGTCCTAGCCCCGCCAAACTTTACAGGCACCTCTGTCTCCCTGAGATCTTTTGAAAAAGCTGAGGCTTGACCCTCTACGACTGCAGCTCGGCCCATTATTCATGGCGAATTTTGACCTCTTTCTGGAGCATTTTATTAGTTTGACCTAGATTCTCTGTCTCGGGTCAAGCTATACAAAGCATCATGAGAATACAGGTAATTAGGTCAGGTAAGCATCACTGCTTACCGCAGGTGGTCGGATCCTGAACCATCGGTCTGTTGGTTGAGCGTGGCTATAGCCCATGTAGCCGGCCGGCAGTAAAGTAAACAAACACCCTGTGACCGATGCCAAGTTCTCACTCATTTGAAATTTCCAAAGTTTTATTTCATGGTAATTTCATTTTCTTTTATGTGCTAGGAACATGAATTGAGTGGAAAGAGGGATATTGGTGTGCAAACAGATGAACCAGTCAGTGTTGAAATCCAGACAGAGTCAGTTGTCTTCAAAGACAAGATTATCCAGTGTTCTTTGTTGGGAGATGAAAGCGTCTCATTAGATGATTCGTTCAAACTCTACTAGCAAAACCACGATACGATGTAAGCAGACAGTATAAACAGCCGAGTTGCTCCCAGCTTCCACTACGCCACATCTGCAGATGGCCCATCTGGTATTTTAATAAAAATTAATTTTTCTAGAACACTCTTTGGTCTCTGAAAATGAATGTTTGACTGACTGTTGAAATCTACGAATACTTTTACTTAACATAAGTTTAAGAGTAAATCCGCTACAGGATCCCTTTAAAAATAAACGTGACTTAAGTTTACACCTCCACCACCAAAAAAATGCATAGTCATTGGTTTTGACTCTCCAGCTTTTTCCTCACATGGTAGCCGGGTATGTCTTTTCTGTGATTATATAATCTCCGGAGCCCTTCTGTAGATAATCAGGCAATGTAGAAGTACCGTAGTAAATATTGCCAAATAGTACACAAAAAGTTTGAGAAACAGTACCGAAGATGACTGGAAAGCCTTCATCAGCATTACAAGTTGTAATAGTTTTTCCTAGCTGATATTCAAAATATTAAAAAAAAAAATCTCATTTCAAAACTAGTATAACTACATGACACGATCATATAGTTTCTCGATAATTAATTTTTTTATAGGCAATATTTGACTGTATGGTAGTATATGTATTTACACCACTGTCATTTGGTCATTGAGACTCTTGAATGTCACGGAGGTCTGTGCTCCAGTCCCGCTTTCTGAGTCAGACACTGCTGCATTGTGTTGTTTGCAGCCTAATTTATGACTCACAGCCCAGTTGTAACTGCTGACATGAAATTTATTGGAGGGATTTAGTGCATTTTATGGTCATGTCTGACTACACCTTGCAGAATGGCCACATTTGTTTAAACAATCCTGCTAGGTAAAAGAGTTGTAAGATATGCCGTGGGCTTAACTCGACACAGGTATCTCCATCTGACCTATACCAAGAATGCTGTATTTCATATATACAACGTGTCTTTGTGTACACATCCTGCTGTTTCCTTTTCATGATCATTGAAAAAAAAGAACGCTCCCTTGAGCAACTCAAGCAGAAGAGCAATTTACTTAACTTTCAGTCATTCATGTGAATGTGTGAACTGAAAACACTGGCAGACTGTGATTTGGAAGTTTGTCTTTAGTGTACTACAGATTAAAGTTTAACGTTTCTCAGTATATGTGTAGTGACAGTTTAATTAATTAGCCATAGAGGACTTTGTAGACAAATGCAAGTTTTAATTTTTCTTGCATGTTTCTGTACACATCCAGAACCTTCAGATCCATTGAGAATTCACTAAATTTGATAGTTTTACCTCAGAATAAACACGCTTATATATAAAGTATTGAAATATCCAACAAATACATTTCAGGAACTAGAAAGGTACTCAGTAGAGTGCATACCTCCACCAGGCCACATGTTATCAACATCAAAATCAAATCACTTCAACCTACGATAATACGAAAGCTGTCCACTAAATTTCGTCCAAATCCGTTCACTACTTTTTGAGTTATCTCATCTCATCTCATTATCTCTAGCCGCTTTATCCTTCTACAGGGTCGCAGGCAAGCTGGAGCCTATCCCAGCTGACTACGGGCGAAAGGCGGGGTACACCCTGGACAAGTCGCCAGGTCATCGCAGGGCTGACACATAGACACAGACAACCATTCACACTCACATTCACACCTACAGTCAATTTAGAGTCACCAGTTAACCTAACCTGCATGTCTTTGGACTGTGGGGGAAACCGGAGCACCCGGAGGAAACCCACGCGGACACGGGGAGAACATGCAAACTCCGCACAGAAAGGCCCTCGCCGGCCCCGGGGCTCGAACCCAGGACCTTCTTGCTGTGAGGCGACAGCGCTAACCACTACACCACCGTGCCGCCACTTTTTGAGTTATGTTGGGAAAAAAGAAAAAAATCCTGGATATGCAGACATCTGGATCTTGGATCCATATAGATACCCATATTTGCATCAAATTCTAAATAATTTTTTCTTGGCCCATGGCCCACCTTTCCTCCAAATTTTGTCTAAATCCATTCACTAGGTTTTGAGTTATGTTGGGAAAAGACAAAAAAAAAAAAATCCTGGATATGCAAACGTATCTGGATCCTGGATCCACATAGATACCCAGGTTTGCATCAAATTCTAATGAATTGTTTCTTGGCCCATGGCCCACCTTTCCTACAAATTTCATCCAAATCCGTTCATTACGTTTTATGTTGGGAAAAGACAAAAAAAAAAAAAATCCTGGACACGCAAACCTATCTGGATCTTGGATCCACATAGATACCCGGATTTGCATCAAATTCTAAAGGATTGTTTCTTGGCCCATGGCCCACCTTTCCTCCAAATTTCATCTAAATCCGTTCACTACATTGGAGTTATGTTGGGAAAAGACAAAAAAAAATCCTGGATTTGCAAACATATCTGGATCCTGGATCCACGTAGATACCCGGATTTGCATCAAATTCTAAAGGATTGTTTCTTGGCCCATGGCACACCTTTCCACCAAATTTCATCCAAATCCGTTCACTACGTTTTGACTTATGTTGGGAAAAGACAAAATAAAAAATCCTGGATACGCAAACCTATCTGGATCCTGGATCCACATACACAGCAAATTCCCCAGTGTTGAATTAACACCCAGAGTGTTTATATTGGTCCAATTGGACCAATATAAACACTCTGGGTGTTAATTCAACACTGGGGAATTTGCTGTGTAGGTAACCGGATTTGCGTCAAATTCTAATGAATTTTTTCTTGGCCCATGCCCCACCTTTCCTCCAAATTTCACCAAAATCCGTTCACTACTTTTTGAGTTATGTTGGGAAAAGACAAACAAACAAAAGTAGTCAAAAACTTGACCTCCTCCAACACAGTTGGCGAGGGTAATAATGAGTACGGAGTTAGATCTCAGATGAAACCACAGATCAAAGCCTCATTCATCTTCGTATGCATGGACACACAGTAGCTCTGTATGCCTGCAATCTAATAATTCCACTCAATCTAATAATTCCGCTCAATCCAATTGAAAAGTATTCATATGTAGACCAGCAGAGTTTAAAGCGATTTAAGGCCAATCCAAATTAAAATTGAATTCATTAAATTGAAGAATAGCAACCATAAGCTTTATACCTGATTTACTTTCACAACCAAGAAAGAATGAGAAGTAACAAGTCATGGGCTGGCCCATGGGCTGTTGGTGCAAAAAATGGTCCTGGAGGAAAACAAAGTTTATTATACATTTTAATCTATTAAAATTAATTTGGATTTGGACGGGCAGTAGCATTTCAAGGAAGATGGAAGAAGATATTTTAATCCAGCACTGTATTGTTGGCTCAGGGAGACATGGTGGGGCACTGGGTAGTGTTGCTGACCTCACAGCTTCAGATACCCCAGAGTTCAAATTACTGTTGCTGTGGGTTTCCTCTGGGTTCTCTGGTTCTCTCCCACCTCCCAAAAACATGTTTATTGGCTACACTGAAGTGCATGGAGCTCTGCCCATCCCGAGAGCATTTCTGCTTCATGCACAGTGTTCCTGGGATAGACTCCAGATCCACCATGACCCTAATTAGGACACTTGCTGAAGAAGAATGAATTAAAAAAAAAGTTGCCTCAGATCTTGATATTTGCCAGACATTGAGCAAAATTGTAAATATACCTGGTGATTTTTTTTTAAATACAGTGTCTTGCAAAAGTATTCATCCCGCTTGGTGTTTGTCCTGTTTTGTCGCATTCCAAGCTGGAATTAAAATGGATTTCTGGGGGGTTAGCACCATTTGAGTTACACAACATACCTATCACTTTGAAGGTGAAAATTGTTGTTTTATTGTGACACAAACAATAATTAAGATGAAAAAAAAAACAGAAATCTGGAGTGTGTTCATAGGTGAGCGGTCTTCTCTTGTCAGGTTTGTAGTGGTGACATATTCTTTCCATTTTCCTATAATGTATTTAATGGTGCTCTGTGGGATATTCAAAGTTTGGGATATTTTTTATGACCCAACCCTGATCTATACTTCTCCACAACTTTGTCTCTGACCTGTTTGGAGGCTCCTTGGTTTTCATGTTGCTTGCTTAGTAGTGTTGCAGAGTCAGGGTCCTTCCAGAACAGGTTGATTTATACAGACATCATGTGACAGATCATGTGACACTGATTGCACACAGGTGGATCTTAATCAACTAATTATGTGACTTATGAAGTGGACCAGCTCTTATTTAGGGGTTTCATACGAAAGGGGGTTCACCTATGTACCTTTAAAGTTATAGGCATGTTGTGTAACTCAAATGGTGCTAACCCTCCAAAAATCCATTTTAATTCCAGCTTGTAATGTGACAAAACAGGACAAACACCAAGGGGGATGAATACTTTTGCAAGACACTGTAACAACTATTTCATAGTTTATATGAAAAATAATAGATGTGTGTTCTTGTGTAATTACTCCTAGGTAATGTCTTTTAAATGATTATAAAGGTAATAGGTCTGCTTAACTGATGGACAGTGTGTATACGTTCTGGTATTTTTAACAACCTTGCTGAATTTCACATGAATATTGAATCCTGAGCAAAATTCCCTGCAGTCCCAATGCCTTCTTTTTCTTGCTGTTTTATGAAGGCCATTGTGCTGAGATGGACATCATTTAAGATGTTACAAATACAAACACGAAGGTTGTAAATTCAGCGAGTATGCTGAACTAATATCAGCTTCTTGACTATTTACTGTAGCTGTGTCAGGACTCACGCTGTCTTTGTAATGGTAACACTGATCCTTGCTTGCATGTAATGCTGGACCAGTTTGTGTGTGCCGTGTAGTTTCAGCGATTTCTCCAAGCTGTGAGTTTCGGTGACACATAAACCCTTCATTCTATATCTGCAAAGGGAATTCATTAGGATTAATGAGAACACTGGCATGTAAACACAGTCACTGTCTATGTAAAGTGAATGAGTCAAGCAACACTCATCACCCTTGCTCGCTGCTTGCTTGTCTACAGCACGTAGTCAACATGATTCGTGAATGCTGCACATGCTTGCAAATTCTTGGTGTTGCTGAAATGACAAGAATGTGTATTTATAACTCATGTGAAGTGTGATTTAATGATGCCTCACTATGTGATTTTATCCTTAGGATATTGTATAATTTATTATTGGTTGTAGTGGTTATCACTGTCGCCGCACAGCAAGAAGGTTCTGGGTTCGAACCTCATTGCCAAATGGGGCCTTTCTGTGTTCAGTTTGCATGTTCTCCCTGTACCTGTGTGGGTTTCCTCCCACGGTCCAAAAACATGTGAATGAGGTCAAGTGGCTACTCAATTGCCCATAGGTGCGAATGTCCAACATGTATCCTTCCTCTTGTCCAATGTTGGATGGATGTCATTGACCATATAATAGATTGTTAGAACTCTTTCAGATAATACAGTACACATCTCAATATACTAGTTGAAGTCCCTCCCATGCCATGATGTGGTCTTCCCAGGCAGAAAGTGTACTAAGCAGGCTCTTAAGGTGCATTGGGTGGCGCCGAGCTCCATTTCTATAGCCCTTGGCCTCTTACCTATTACATAGCTAGGGTTACAGTGGGGTGCTGGTCCTCTGGTAACCACAAGAGTTTCACTCCCCACTCGCATCTGTATTGCGGCACCTTGCCAGATGGCTGTAGGTACCATTTGTATGATGGTCTTTGGTATGACCCGACCACAAGTAAAACTTGTGATCTCCCGGTCGAGAGGTGGACACACTAACCACCAGCCAAGCTCGTGGTCACATAACATACAGTGCAATAAAAAATTGATGAAGTACAGGTATGCACTTCGACACACTTTGGTTCACTACTAATCCGATACGATTCAGTTCAGCACAGGTCCGATTACTTTCCAGTATCTTGGTAACATGAAAAGCTGGAAGGCTGGTGAGGAAAAGACTCTTTTTTTTTGGCTGCTTTATCGTAAGTGTTAACAGGGAGTGTATTTTATGGCAGTGTTGTGTGTTTTGCTCTGTTTTTGTCAAGATTTCCTGCTGAGCTTTTGTTGAAACAACTGATGTACTCAGTTGTGCACCCTGAGTCTCTGTCCCACACTCACGTGTGCATTCATGAATCCGGGAGTGTCCATTGATTGTTGTGTACAACGGTTTTTGATAGCAGTATCGGTTTTAACCATTTTCCATTTTGATTCCATTTTGGATCTAGGCTTGTAATTCGAAGTTTATTCTTTACACCCCTAATCACAATATGTCATTTTGCCAAGGTTTGGTTAACAAACTGCCAAAGTTCAGAGAATTTTTTTCTAACAGTTGGCACTGACACCTGACAATAATGACAATATCAAGATAAGTGCATCATAATGCTACTGTTTATCACAACATTGATATTATTTCATCACAGTATTCTGCTGGGGACTGCTGGGGAGAAAAAAGCTCTTGAAATAAAAAAAATGCTTGTCTTGGCTTGCTGTGCCTGATAAGTCTGATGAATTACACTTTGTCCTCACCTGCCCCCAACTCTGGTGTTCCTGATATTTGCATCTAGATATCTTAAACAACTTCAAACTTGGCACCTTTTGTTTGAACACACCTGTTTTTTCAAGTGATCAAAAGCTGAATCATATGACCTGACAGGTATTTCTTGTTGCCCAGGTGTGTCTGTTTGATTATTTAAACACTTAATAGCTCTGAATAGCTATTCTTGGCTTGAGGACTCGGTTTCACCTATGAAGACTGCTACCCTGTCCACACTAGGGATTTTGTACCGATACAAAACTACTTTCGTACCGCAACACCTGTCCACACTAGCAACTATACCGGTACTGTAGCGGTATAACTGTATCGGTACGAAACCCACAAATGTATGGGTTTCGTACCGGTACAGTATCGGTACTGTAGCGCTTCGCTGTAGTGTGGACAGATGAAGCGGCTCTGTATCGATACAAATATAATGCGCATGCGCAAAGTCACACACCTCAATCGATGTCTTCACTGAATAAAATAGTGAAGAACGGAGATTCGTTTGTTTCTTTCTCAACTGCCTCGCGCGTTTTATACGATTTGACTGAATAAATGACCACCAGAAATACAGACTGTGCATTGACAACAAAAAGCACACACGTTGTTTCATCCGTACGGAAGCCAAGAGAGGCCCTTCATATAATCCTTTTTTTTATTCACCTTGTTATCCCGAGATAACGACATAATAATTAATTCAGGATCTCGAGAAAACAAAACCGTTATTTCGAGATCTCGAGAAAACAAAACAATTATTCCGTGATCTCGAGAAAACAAAACAATTATTTCATGATCTCGAGTAAACAGCTGAGAAATGGTTCATTCAGGTGCGCCAAGAGACTTGTGATATGCTGACTTTGGGGCTGTTTCTCATTCTGTATAGACACAACTTTGGTCATTAGAATGTCTGGAATAATCGATCACCTAATAAAGCAATATTTTGATCAGGGGTTGACACAGGGAGAGATTGCATTAAGTCTTTTAATAAGGGATAATTTCAAAATTAGTCCGCGGCACCTCCGCAGAAGACTGGCCCGGCTTCGTCTCTACCGACGGAGATACAGTGATCCAGCTGGGATCACGGAATAATTGTTTTGTTTTCTCGAGATCTCGAAATAACGGATGCCATATATTCTCGGAAGGAAGTTACTCGGTAACCACAGAAACATTTCGCACACGCGCATTTCAACTACCGTGAAAGAAAACATTTCTCGCTAGTGTGGACAGATGCACTAAACTGTACCGGTATACTTTGTATCGATACAGTTATACCACTATCATACCGGTATAAGTGTGAACACAGCATGCATTTGTTGTTTAAAAAGGATAAACCAACATGAAGACCAGAGAGCTGTCTATGGGAGAAAAGCAAGCAATGTTGTAGCTGAGAAAAGAGGGAAAATTGATCAGAGCCATTTTCACAAGTATTGTGGCATAGCCGGTCCAACAATTTTGAATGTCCTGAAAAAGAAAGAAACCACTGGTTTGCTAACAAACAACAATTGAAAGAAGCTGTGGTACAAGCCTGGAAAACACCACAGGATATGCAACCAAATATTAAATGCTATTTACTTTAAGACTATCAGTTCCTGTACTTTTGCTCAGCTAAAATTAGGTGGTCTGCCAGCAAAGGTGGCACGTTTGTAAGTTGTTTAACACACTGAGAAGTAAATATTAGCAAATGAAAGCAAAAATTCTGATTGATCATCTCAGCCATCTTTTGATTTCAAATCTTCAGGTTCCAGCAAAAATAAAAGACTTGGCGAAGCCATTCCAGTACTTTTGGAAGGGGCCGTAATTAACAGTGTTGCTCAGAGCACACCAAAGAAGAAAATAATCTGACATAATAAGAAAGTGTAATCTCACTCATCACTGTCAGTTTGTCTGAGTCAGCCAGTGATAGTAATGACTAGTGTCCTTGATGGGGTGGCAAATGTAAAGAACCAGCGTGCATAATTATTCCTGATGTATTACATCATTATTATGATTATTTATGTCAATAAATGGTCAAATATAATTAATTTTAAAAAGTCTGTATTTATGGTTTGATACAGTATATTAAATATATGTGTATATAAAAACTATCAGTAGATGATTAGGCTTTTTAAAATTTCAAGTATGTCACCGCCCACACATACACACCTATGCACAGACTGTGAATACCCGTCTTTCTCCAAAATGTATTGTATATCAGATGTGGGTTAGAGATAAGATGAATCAGTAAGAGAGTGTGTGAAACGTACAGATGAAGAAACTTTCTATTGTCGTTGTACTCTGGGGGGGGCCTGCGATTTCTTGGCTTGACCTGAACTAGTCTGTGTTCATTGCTTAGGTAAAAGTCTCTGCCAACATGGTCTATTTGATAAGCAATCCAAAGCCTGTGTACAGGAATCATAATCATAAGGACTCTCCTAGGTAATGGGGTTTGGGGTGATTTTTCTTCAGTATTAACTACTTTGACATTATCAAAATATAAACAAACTAAAACAACACGGCGTCGCAAACTGACCATAATCTTTCCCATTAAAATCTCCCTAAAACCTTCAAAAAAGTGTCAAAACTAACTAAACCAAAGCTTAAAGAAATCTGCAAAGCCTTTTTTGTGGACTTTGAGAAATGAATTGGTAAAGAAGCACTTGTAAAGACGGTGGTGCTTGAAAGTTTGTGAATCCTTTAGAATTTTCTTTATTTCTGCATAAATATGACCTAAAACATCATCAGATTTTTACACAAGTCCTAAAAGTAGATAAAGAGAACCCAGTTAAACAAATGAGACAAAAAATATTGTACTTGGCCATTTATTTATTGAGGAAAATGATCCAATATTACATATCTGTGAGTGGCAAAAGTATGTGAACCTTTGCTTTCAGTATCTGGTGTGACCCCCTTGTGCAGCAATAACTGCAACTAAACATTTCCAGTAACTGTTGATCAGTCCTGCACACCGGCTTGGAGGAATTTTAGCCCGTTCCTCCGTACAGAACAGCTTCAACTCTGGGATGTTGGTGGGTTTCCTCACATGAACTGCTCGCTTCAGGTCTTTCCACAACATTTCAATTGGATTAAGGTCAGGACTTTGACTTGGCCATTCCAAAACATTAACTTTATTCCTCTTTAACCATTCTTTGGTAGAACGACTTGTGTGCTTAGGGTCATTGTCTTGCTGCATGACCCACCTTCTCCTGAGATTCAGTTCATGGACAGATGCCCTGACATTTTCCTTTAGAATTTGCTGGTATTATTCAGAATTCTTTGCTCCATCAATGATGGCAAGCCGTCCTGGCTCAGATGCAGCAAAATAGGCCCAAACCATGATACTACCGTACCACCACCATGTTTCACAGTTGGGAAAAGGTTCTTATGCTGGAATGCAGTGTTTTCCTTTCTCCAAACATAATGCTTCTCATTTAAACCAAAAAGTTTTATTTTGGTCTCATCTGTCCACAAAACATTTTTCCAACAGCCTTCTGGGTTGTCTACGTGATCTTTAGCAAACTGCAGATGAGCAGCAATGTTCTTTTTGAAGAGCAGTGGCTTTCTCCTTGCAACCCTGCCATGCACACCACTGTTGTTCAGTGTTCTCCTGATGGTGCACTCATGAACATTAACATTAGCCAATGTGAGAGAGGCCTTCAGTTGCTTAGAAGTTACCCTGGGGGTCCTTTGTGACCTCGCTGACTATTACACGCCTTGCTGTTGGAGTGATCTTTGTTGGTTGACCACTCCTGGAGAGGGTAACAATGGTCTTGAATTTCCTCCATTTGTACACAGTCTGTCTGACTGTGGATTGGTGGAGTCCAAACTCTTTCGAGATGGTTTTGTAACCTTTTCCAGCCTGACGAGCATCAACAATGCTTTTTCTGAGGTCCTCAGAAATCTCCTTTGTTCGTGCCATGGTACACTTCCACAAACGTGTTGTGAAGATCAGACTTTGATAGATCCCTGTTCTTTAATTAAAAAAGGGTGCCCACTCACACCTGACTGTTATCTCATTGATTGAAAACACCTGACACTAATTTCACCTTCAAATTAACTGCTAATCCTAGAGGTTCACATACTTTTGCCACTCACAGATATGTAATAGTGGATCGTTTTCCTTAATAAATAAATGACTAAGCATAATATTTTTGTCTCATTTGTTTAACTGGGTTCTCTTTATCTACTTTTAGGACTTGTATGAAAATCTGATGATGTTTTAGGTCATATTTGTGCAGAAATATAGAACATTCTAAAGGGTTCACAAACTTTCTGTAGGCATAAAGCATAATCCTTAAAGTGTCCCTGCACTCAGATACATGACATACCTTTTTAAATTTTTTGGAACCTCTCTTGGAAAACTTCAGCTTGTGATCTCGCAAATCACAAGTAATCGCAAGATTGCCTGTAGTTGATTGTGATTAAGCGCAAACTTGGACTGGACTGTTCAGATTTACTATGAATGTTTTTTTTTTTTTTTTTACCTCTGCCAACTTTGTTGGAAGAGGTTTTGTTTTTGCTTCTTTTTGGTTGTTTTGATGAAATTTGGAAGAAAAGTGAGCCATGGGCCATGGAACAGTTGATTATCAAGCAAGATGGCGGCGCGCGTGGTTGCAGCGGCTCACGGCTCTCCTTTTCAGTGCTCTTTTTTTTTTTTGTATTTCTTTCTTGCTTGTTTGTGCACCATCGGTTCTGTGAACATCCAATACACCCGCCAGACACTTTTGGCCATCGGTGACCAACACCAGATATCTGTTTCGAGCGACTTCCACTACACGCATAACATCCCAGATGACATAGCGAGACCGCCGGGCTCTCCGTGGATTGTTGTTGGGTCTGGGAGGCGGTGCAGACGGAGGAGGGAGAGGAAGCAGAAGCGGGGCCGCAGGTCCGGTGCTATGCTAAGGCTAAGAAAACAACCACACAAGCCACCTCTACCGAGCCTGTATCTCTCCAATGCCAGATCCCTGGTGCATAAAACGGATGACTTGGAATTACAACTCGCTGGAAATCGCTATGTTTATGACTGTTGTGTTTTAATTATTACCGAAACCTGGCTTCATCCGGAAATACCCGATGCTAGCTTGCAGCTAGCAGGTCACACTCTGCTCCACTGGGATAGGACTGAGGACTCCAGTAAGAGCAGAGGAGGGGGGCTCTGTATTTATGTGCATGATAATTGGTGTAACAACAGAACAATTATAGACAAACACTGTTCCCCAGACCCCGAGTACATGTCTGTAAGATGCCGGCCTTTTTTTCTACAGAGAGAGCTAACTGTAGTGATTGTCACAGCTGTGTATATTCCACCCGATGCCTGTGTAAACACAGTGCGCTCTCTCCTGCTGAACACCGTAAACGAGCAGCAGCGAGCTCACCCTGACGGTGTTCACATAATCGCAGGAGACTTTAATAAGGCCAACTTAAAGACTGTACTCCCGAAGTTTTACCAACATGTTAAGTGTTCTACTAGAGGGGAGAACACTCTGGATCATGTTTACTCCAACATCAAGCACGCATACAGAGCCATACCCCTCCCCCACCTCAGCCACTCAGACCATCTTTCCCTCCTGCTCTCCCCAGCCTACACCCCCCTCAGACGCAGAGCCAGGCCCACCACAAGGACCATCACAACCTGGCCTGACAACGCACTCTCCAAACTACAGGACTGCTTTAAACGGACAGACTGGGACTTATTTGAACACCAGGAGCTGGAGACATTCATAGGAATGATGCTGGACTATATCAATTTCTGCATCGGGAATGTGACGGTGGGTAAAAACATCCGTGTTTTCCCAAACCAGAAACCCTGGATGACCAGCCAGATCTGCTCACTCCTCAGGGCTCGCGACGCTGCCTTCAGGTCAGGTGACAGAGCTCTTTACAGAGCCGCTCGAGCTGATCTGAAAAGAGGAATAAATAAAGACAAGGTGGACCATAGGCTGCGTATAGAGTCCCACCTGTCCAGCAACAACACACAGGAGTTGTGGCAGGGCATACAATACATCACAAACTTCAGAGACTGTGATGCATCAACAGGAGACTGGAGTGCGCCTCTGGCAGAGGAGCTAAATTGCTTCTTTGCTCGCTTTGAAACATCTCAGCAGCACTCACGTGCTCCAGCCCTGCCCCCACCACCATACAGTTCCTACACCACTCCATTCACTGTACAGGAGCACGATATCAGATGGGTGCTCCTGGCAGTGAACCCCAGGAAAGCTGCCGGCCCAGATGGTGTACCTGGCAAGGTGCTCAGAGCGTGCGCCCACCAGCTCGCCCCTACCTTCACCAGGATCTTTAACCTCTCCCTGGCTCAGGCAGTCATCCCGCCCTGCCTAAAATCTGCAACAATAATCCCAGTGCCGAAGAAGTCTCCCGTCACCAGCCTGAATGATTACCGTCCTGTGGCCCTCACCCTGGTAATCATGAAGTGCTTCGAGAGACTAGTTCTTCAGCACATCAAGGACCACCTCCGCCCAGACTTTGACCCCTACCAGTTCGCATATGTCGCTATCAGATCCACAGAGGACGCCATCGCCGTAGCTCTCCACTCTGCGCTGAACCACGTGGAGCAGCAGCAGAGCTACGTCCACATACTCTTTGTGGATTACAGTTCAGCTTTTAATACAATAATCCCGGACATCCTTATCAGAAAACTGGACACTCTCGGCCTCCCCCCTCTCACATGTGCCTGGATAAAGGATTTTCTTACCAACCGGCCCCAGACTGTGAGACTTGGCCCCCACTTCTCCTCCACCCGCACGTTGAGCACCAGCTCTCCACAGGGCTGTGTGCTGAGCCCCCTCCTGTACTGCCTCTACACCCACGACTGTAGTTTGACCCACAACAACAACCTTGTCATCAAGTTTGCTGACGACACCACAGTGGTCGGACTCATTTCAAAGGGAGACGAGGCAGCCTACAGAGAGGAGGTCCTGAAGTTGGCAGCCTGGTGTTCAGAGAATAACCTCGCTCTGAACACCAAGAAAACCAAAAAGCTCATCATTGACTTCAGGAAGCACAGCACTGACCTAGCCCCCCTTTACATCAACAACGAGTATGTGGAGAGGGTCCACACCTTCCGGTTTCTCGGCGTCTTCATCTCCGCCGACATCTCCTGGTCAGAGAACATTACAGCAGTCATTAAGAAGGCTCAGCAGTGGCTACACTTCCTGAGAGTCCTCAGGAAACACAACCTTGACTCCAACCTGCTGCTGACCTTCTACCGCTCATCCATCGAGAGCCTGTTGACATACTGTATCACAGTATGGTACGGCAGCTGCATTGCTGCAGACAGGGAGAGGCTCCAGGCAGCACAGAAGATCATCGGCTGCCCTCTCCCCTCCCTGATGGACATTTATACCTCCCGCTGCCTTAGCAGAGCTAAGAACATTATCAAGAACACCTCCCACCCTGGCTTTGATCTGTTTGACCTGTTGCCCTCAGGGAGGCGCTACAGGTGCATAAGGACAAAAAGTAATAGATTCAAAAACAGCTTCTTTCCAAAAGCCATAACCACCCTGAACTCGAATATGCTCTGACTTTATAGTCTAACCCCCCTGTGCAATACTTCATAATGTGAAATACTTTATTTTATAATGTGACTCTCTTCGTGCAGTAATTTATAATGTGCAATACCTTATAATATGACTCTCTCTGTGCAATACTTTATAATGTGCAATACCTCACTCCATAATGTGAAATACAACACATACGCCTCAGGACTGTGCACCCCCCCCCCCCCCCCCACCCTCACCTTTTTTTTTTTCTTCTTCTCTACACACTGTTTGCACTGTTATTGGAGTTGCTTTTAATCTCATTGTACATGGGTATAGTGACAATAAAGGCATTCTATTCTATTAGATTTTGATGCAAATCTGGATATGTATGTGGATCCAGGATTTTTTGTCCATTCCCACCGTAACTCAAAAAGTAGTGAATGGATTTGGATGAAATTTGGTGGACAGCTTTAGTATGATCCTAGGTTCAAGTGATTTCATTTTGATGTTGATACTGTATGTGGCTTGGTGGAGGTATGCACTCTACCGAGTGCCCTTCTAATTTTCAAGTGTTATAAATATGGGAGTGGAAGATATGCCTACTTTGTGCAAATGTATGTATTTATTAACACACAAAAAAAATTGAGAAAGATTGTCCAGAAAGCCTCAAAGATGCAGCATAAAATTTACCATAAATATGCATGAAATCAGATTATAATTCAAAGCGAACTGAAACCCAGTTAATACAAAACAAAAATATTCCAGGAACTTACACAGGTCCAGCATTTACCAATTTTTCAGTACAGAATAAAGCTCTATTCCCTGGATCCCTCAGGCTTCTTGAGTAATTCACACAAAGTAAGTGTGTCCAACCTCACATCCTCACATGCTGGAAAAAGACTCACAAAAACTTCCCCTGTGGTATCAAAACAGAATTATTGCCTTTGGATCGGCATCTATAGACTATTGGCTACCTGTACTCCCCCATCTTCATACAAGTCGTCTGTTCTTTACCCGTTGGTGGCTCTTGAAAGCAGTTCATATGTAGAGTTGTTGAATGTGATCTGAATTATATCACGCAGATGCTCATCCTTCTTAATGTTAATTGGCTTGCAAGTTGTAGCTTCTAGGTTTGTCCGTGGATTTCCCTTGCACACTGTCACGTTAACACTGGCTGCATTAGCTGCATGCTTAGCTTGTAAAGCCACTGAGAAGATGGCTCAAGACACCAACGGTTTTTCTACGATGGCTTTGGACTACAATTGCCATGATAACTTTAGGACTGCAGATGTCATGAACAGTTTTACACTCAAGCCTCCATCAATGAACAGCTGATAACTTCAACAAAGTAGCTGATAACTTCAATAAAATAAACTGAATGTTAAAACTCTATGAACTTCCTGGTTACACAGCTGCACTTTTTGATCATTGTAGAGAGACCCTGATGTGGGTGGAGCACAGAAGCACAGCAGGCGGCTGTTTGCATCTTAATTATTAGGGCCCGAGCCCTATGGGCGAAGGCCCTATTGTTCTTGTAAGAGTTCACTATTCTTCTTCTTCTTCTTCTTCTTCTTCCGTCTTCTTCTTCTTTATTTTTCTCCGCTGTTGGGCCATTTTCGGGGCGCTTGCCATGGGCGAAAACGCACGAAATTTGGCACCAGTTCCGAGAATTGCCACCGCTACTCAGAACCAGAAGCCCAAACTTGGCCGGGGCTCAGGGCCTCTATAGCGCCCCCTAAGTCGTTGTGATTTTGGCCTCCCGCATTACGGTGCCTGGGTGCCATGTAGTTTGTAGTAGTGGCATGCCATTTGGTACGCATATGTATCTCACTAAGCCGGACAAAAATGTAATGCCAATGCATTAGCCACGCCCAACAGGAAGTGAGGTAATTTCACTTTTGTGCGAAATGCATCGCCACGAAGACGGCGCAACTCCTCCTAGACCGTTCATAGGAATGTCACCAAAATTGATACACATCATCTACAGACATGGCTGACAAAAGTTACTAAATACGTTTCACGTAGGATAAACCGTTCAGAAGTTATACGTCAATCAATTTTCGATGCAAAATTTTACATGCTTAAAAATTCATAACAAATCTTCTGATTGCTCAAAACTGCTCATACTTCACACGCAAATCACTCATTGGGCTTCTGACATGGTACCCAATTTCTGTGATATTTCGCCACTGGGGGCGCTATTTTTGGGCAAAAATTCCAATCTTTCCTCAAATTTGGTCAAACTTCATGGCCACCCTCTTACTACCTCCCATGTCATGTACACCACGTTTTGGAAATTTTCGTCCATGGGGGGCGCTGTTTTTGGCCGACGCAATTGCTCCAAAACGGGTTTTTGGTAAATAATTCCATAATGCTTTTCCTTCACACCACTACCTTGTGATAGTACATTGCTGTTGTAGACACTTATTTTTCCAACTCATAATCGCTCATGTACAGCATAGCGCCACCTACTGACATGGGAAAAACCAAAAAATTTATTCTTCAAAAATCTATATCTCATCTTCTATTTACTCAATTGTCATCAAACTTCATACGCAAACTCTTCATAGCTCACCTGACGTCTACGCCAAATTTTGTGCACTTTCGCCCCTGGGGGTGCTGGTTCTGGCAAAAATGATATTGCAGCTTCTGATTTGTCAAACTTGCCAAGCAAACTCTTTACAAGACCCTTATTGGGGCGCTTGCCATGGTCGACAACGCACGAAATTTGGCTCCTTTTTCTTAGACTGCCACCGCTACTGAGAACCAGAAGCCCAGATCCAGGCGGGCCTCAGGGCCTCTATAGCGCCCCCTAACTCGTTGTGATTTTGGCCTCCTGCATTAAGCTGCCTGGTTGCCATGTAGTTTGTAGTACTGGCATGCCATTTGGTACACATATGTATCTCACTAAGCCGGACAAAAATGTAATGCCAATGCATTAGCCACGCCCAACAGGAAGTGAGGTAATTTCACTTTTGTGCGAAGTGCATGGCCACGAAGACGGCGCAACTCCTCCTAGACCGTTCATAGGAATGTCACCAAAATTGATACACATCATCTACACACATGGCTGACAAAAGTTACTAAATACGTTTCACGTAGCATAAACCGTTCAGAAGTTATACGTCAATCAATTTTCAATGCAACATTTTACATGCTTAAAAATTCATAACAAATCTTCTACTTGCTCAAAACTGCTCATACTTCACACGCAGATCACTCATTGGGCTTCTGACATGTTACCCACTTTCTGTGATATTTCGCCACTGGGGGCGCTATTTTTGGGCAATAATTCCAATCTTTCCTCAAATTTGGTCAAACTTCACGGCCACCCTCTTACTACCTCCCATGTCATGTATACCACCTTTTGGGAATTTTCGTCCATGGGGGGCGCTGTTTTTGGCCGACGCAATTGCTCCAAAACGGGCTTTTGGTAAATAATTCCATAATGCTTTTCCTTCACACCACTACCTTGTGCTAGTGCGTTGCTGTTGTAGACACTTATTTCTCCAACTCATAATCGCTCATGTACAGCATAGTGCCACCTACTGACATGGGAAAAACCAAAAATTTTATTCTTCAAAAATCTATATCTCATCTTCTATTTACTCAATTGTCATCAAACTTCATACGCAAACTCTTCATAGCTCACCTGACATGTACGCCAAATTTTGTGCACTTTCGCCCCTGGGGGTGCTGGTTATGGCAGAAATTATATTGCAGCTTCTGATTTGTCAAACTTGGCAAGCAAACTCTTTACAAGACCCTTATTGGGGCGCTATTATTATTAGGGCCCGAGCACCGTTCAGTGCGAGACCCTATCGTTGCCATGTGTCCAATTCTGTGCTTTGTCGCCATTGCGGGAGTAATGTCTTTTGCCGAAGAAGCTGTGGAAGGTATTTCGCGGGGACGCATGCCCCCGCCCCCCTTGGCCGCTGGCGCGAGGGCCCGTCGAGGCCGCTTGCGGCTTTAATTTTCTTTATTGTTGCTTTTCAGCACACAACTCAAACTCTCTCTTGCACACACACACAGGCTACTATCAAGCCCTTGGCGCTGACCTCCCCTTCTCACTCTCCTTTTATAGGGCGCGGTCACTGGAGGAGACACACAAACACACGTTAATTGACAACAGGCGTAGCGATACGACCACTCACCTTCCCTGACTCCGCCCTCCATTCACAGACTGACGCTCGGACACGCCCCCACTGCCACAACCATATAGGACACTTATAGAATTGTGCTATCTGTTATCACCCAGATGAGAATGGGTTCTGTTTTGAGTCTGGTTCCTCTCAAGATTTCTTCCTCATGACTTCTCAGGGAGTTTTTCCTTTCCCCTGTCACCGCAGGCTTGCTCATTAGGTATACATTTATTAGTTCATAAGTTTAAAATGTATATTTTCCTGTCAAGCTGCTTTGTGACAATGTCTATATTGTTAAAAGCACAATACAAGTAAATTGATTTGATTTGATTAAATGATATTTAAGACTGGTTGTATTCTGGTGGGAGGTCAATTCACATCAACAGCAAATAACATTGGTCTTAACAATAGTCTTATCTGACAAGGAATTTTAACTAAGCTTGCCTTGTCCTGTATCTATCATCCACTGTAGATGCACTTGTTATAACAATAATAATTAATGTGCCAACTGCTGCTTGTAAATTACTAAGCTACGGGTTACACAAACCTGTGTTTACAGTGTCAAAACATCAGTGGCTAACTCATTATCAACAGGTTAACTTTAACAGCCCTCCTGAGAAGACTCTGTAACAATACTTTATACAACAATTATAAAATTGAGACACTGATACCACAATCCTATTTGTATGAAATACAAAACATTTCCTATGCTGGTGACCTATAATCTGATGTTACCTTCAGTAAAATACAGTAATAGAGTTTTAATGAGTAGTAATTGGTGGTGCACTGGATAGTGTTGCTGCCTCATAGTTCCAGGTACCCCATTTCTATCCTGAGCTCGGCTTACTCTGTTAACACTCTTCCACCAAGGCAGTTCGATGGCTGGTTCAGATCCAGTGCCTAATCTCGAACCAGTCCTTCACATTTTGGCAGCCAAAGAACTGGTTCTTGGCCAGGAAAACCTGGCCACTGGCACCAACACTTTGCTGGTCTAGAACCAAGATTTGCTTATATCAGGGGACAGGATTAAGTCAAGTCAAGTTTATTTGTATAGCATTTTAACAATAGACATTGTTGCAAAACAGCTTTACAGAAAATTAAAGGTTTTAAACATGAGCTAATTTTATCCCTAATTTATCCCCAATAAGCAAGCCTGTGGCAATGTTGGCAAGGAAAAACTCCCTCAGATGACATGAGGAAGAAACCTCGAGAGGAACCAGACTCAAAAGGGAACCCATCCTCATTTGGGTGATTAACAGAAAGGGTGACTATAAATAACTGGCTTCTATAACGGTGTCCTATAGAGTCACAAGGTATAACTGTGTAACCAGGAAATTCATTATAGTTGAAGTTATAAACTGTTCATTGATGGAAACTTGAGTGCAAAACTGTTCATGATAACTGCAGTCCTAAAGTTAGTAAGTCAACTGTAGTCCTCAGGCATAAATATATTACTATAAGTGTCCAGAGTCATCTTCCAAGTGCGACTTTTGACTGTCCATATGGGGCCTTTCCTCCACAGGAGCAATGTGATGAGACTCCAGCCAGACATAAGGAATCAGAATGGTTTGGGTGAGTCCAAGGAGCGAGCATTATCATGACCAACAAGACCAACTAAAACTTTGTGACCACCATTAAAAAAAAAAGAGCTAGTGTAGCATCTAGTCTGCCTAATCCAGTAGTCCTCCAGTGTTATTGTTGTGTTTGGCACTTGCGTTGCCGGGAAAGCAGAGACGTATACGGATATATACAATGACGTGGATCTCTAGCCTGTGGAAAAGCAAACTGGGTCTTAAAAGGTTCGAAAGTTGAACCAACTCCAAACCAGAACTAGTACCTAGTCCATATTGGCGTAAAGGGGGTATGCGTGGAGTTTCCATCGTGATGTTCTTTCTGTGTCTTCATGGGTTTCCTCCAGGTTCTCTGTTTTCCTCCCACCTCCCAAAAGCCTGCCAATAGGTAAGAAAAATTGCCCCCAGGTTTGAATGAGTGTGTGGATGTGTGTGTGCATGGTGCCTTGCGATGGACTAGTGTCCCGTTCCAGGGTATATTCCTGCCTCACATCCCATGTTCCCAGTCTAAGGTCCAGATCCACCATGACCCTAACTGGGATAAAGCAGTTACTGAAAGTGAATGAGATACACTACGGTGATGAGCACACAGCACTGTACTTCCCAAGGATAACCTCTTGTCTTTTAACATTAGTGTAGTGTGATTATGGAGTAGGTAGGTCATAGTTATTATTATTTTTTACATCTATTCATTAGAAATGTTTGATTTATTGATGATGGACTAGAATAACTACCAGACTCCAGTTCATAGAGAATATGCAACATTAACTTCAGAGTCCTCCATCCATTATTCATTTATACTTGGTCATTACATGCATCATGTGTGTAGCATGAAGACATATATCTTCAGTTCACCAGACTGTAATCCAACATGCAAACCATTTCATAGCACTTTACCACGAGTTTACTAGGTGGTGTTTACATTAGACTGTATCCGTCTCGTTTTCGTCGCGGATGCACTGTCCGTTCACATTAAAACGCCGGGAAACGACTCCACAGGCGGAACAACTTGAATCCGCCAGGGCCCACGTATTCAACCCAGTTCGTATCTGATCCGGTGCTGTGTAAACATTGAGGAACGAGGATACGCTGTGCTGAGCTCTAGCTGATGTCGTCATTGGACAACGTCACTGTGACATCCACCTTCCTGATTCGCTGGCGTTGGTCATGTGACGCGACTGCTGAAAAACGGCGTGGACTTCACTTCCTGCTATTGTTTCCGCCTTGTATCACCTTTTTGTTTTTCATTAAAGAGTATAAAAGTATGAAAATACTGCAAATAATGATGCAAATACTGCCCATTGTGTAGTTATGATTGTCTTTAGGCTTGCCATCCTTCCACTTGCAAGTGGTGAGTGACTTGCGCATGCCCGATATGCACTGGGATCACACACACAGCGGCTCAGTCCCGAATCACTGCTCGTGCGCTTCACTCGCGCGCTCTGTGAGCTGCGCAGGGCCGGAGTGCGCACCCTCCAGAGGGCACTCGCTGTTCAGGGCGGAGTGATTTGGAGCGCAGCCGCTGAGGAGGAAGTGCTGAGCCGCACTGAGGTTATTTACACATTTCAACTTACGTGCTGTCTAATTAGTCATGTGATTAGCATATCCGTGTATTGGCGTTGCTGTGTGCACGCGAATCGTGTATTGGCGTTGCTGTGTGCACGCGAATCGTTTTAAAAACATTAATCTGATGATCCGCTGATACGGTCTAATGTAAACACCACCCTAGTTTCCTGTGTTGTTCGGTGATCAGATTTAAATGGCTTGAGTGCATTACCAATTGCAAGATCTCAGTTGAGTAAACACTGAGTAATATGTGTTGTATAGGATGCCTCTTTTGCTCTAAGCCCTGGAAGTCTAAAAAGTCCTACAACTCCTATCCATCCATCCATTTATTATCTGTAGCCGCTTATCCTGTTCTACAGGGTTGCAGGCAAGCTGGAGCCTATCCCAGCTGACTACGGGCGAAAGGCAGGGTACACCCTGGACAAGTCGCCAGGTTATTGCAGGGCTGACACACAGAGACAAACAACCATTCACATTCACACCTACGGTCAATTTAGAGCAACCAATTAATCTAATCTGCATGTCTTTGGACTGTGGGGGAAACCGGAGCACCTGAGGAAACTCACGGAGACACGGAGAGAACAGGCAAACTCCACACAGAAAGGCCCTCGCCGGCCGCTGGGCTCAAAGCCAGGACCTTTTTGCTGTGAGGCGATAGTGCTAACCACTACACCACCGCGCCGCCCTACAACTCCTAACTAATGACTATTTCCAAATAATTATGATAATCAGTATTAAGTCAAATTAACCGTGATTGCCATTCCAGCCGTTTTTATGGTTCTTTAACTGGTTTTAAACACACCATGGTTCAGTGTGGGAAATAAGGAATTTTAAGCAGACTGTCACAGGACAGACAAGTCTGAAATGTTGTCTGTCCGTCCAAATTTCAGTCTGTCTGAATGACGGGCCAAAGGCCCAGAACAATGTGGCCTGGAAGGGCCCCGGAAGCTGAAGGGCTATAGACGCCTGGAGACGGCTTCTCAGCTATTTCCAGGCACATTTTTGAGATTGTCAAAGGCCAAATTATACTAGACATTAGTTGCTAATGACACTATAAATTGAATATAATTTACAAGAAAATGTCATAAGATTCAAGAGAAGCATGTTTCAAATTATACCTAAGAAAACAGTAGTACACACAGGTCAGTTCCATGTCTAGAAAAACGTATGGGGGCAAGGATGTTCCAGTTGGTTACAACTTACTAGTACTCATATATAGGTACTATAATAACACTCATGAAACATTGTCAATAATGACTATTTTTATGCCTCTGCCACCGTAAGGTGCAGGAGGCATTATGTTTTCGGGTTGTCCGTCTGTCCGTGCGCGCGTCCGTCCGTCCCGAAACCTTGTGAACGTGATATCTCAAAGGCTAATGGAAGGAATTTCACCAAACTTTCACCATTTGTGCGCTTTGGGACAAACATGAACTGATTAGATTTTGAGATCAAAAGGTCTAAGGTCAAGGTCACTGTGAGGTCACGTGTGTGTCCGAAAACCTTGTGAACACAATATCTCCAAGGCTGATACAAGTAATTTCACCAGGTCAAGATTACTGTGAGGTCAAATGTCCATCCCCAAATCACAACTTAATAAGGCGTGTAGTCTACCGGGCGGAGGCATCCCCATCGACGCCATTGGCGTCGAGTTCTATCTAGTTTATATTATTTTTATAATAAGTCTACAAGAAATTTGGTAATTAACAATACAACTATTCTTACATAGGAGTTAAAATTTTGAGTACAAGATTCCAAGTAACTTTGTAACAAAATGACTCAAAACTAGACATGGTAATATCATTTGGCATTCAGACTAAAATCTGTTGGACGAGAACTTAGAAAATAAAAGAAAATAAAACTCTATTAAAATATAAATCTATATCCTCCAAAACATATGACTGTGACTGTCATTCTTATTATGAATAAAAAATGCACATAATGATAACAACATAACCACTGATTGGCAGTTTGGCACTTAACATAAAACTGTACTGCAAAGTTTCATGTAAACTGAACTCTTACTCAACTGACTCGATCAGTCAGATATTGTCAACCCTGAAAAATTAGTTCAACTGCACCGTGCAATAAAAACAACAGCGAATACGGAGTTTATTATTATTATTATTATTATTATTATTATTATTATTGTCTTATTTAGTGTGCCACTTGGGGAGAGGGAGGCGCCTGTAAATTTTGGTGGCGCGAGGACCTTCGGTGGCCAAGTTAGGAGTTTTTAAATCCCCACGCGTGATAGCGGCTGGCGCGAGGGCACATGCTAAAATTTTCCACGAGCCGGGCTCACTCTTGATGTTGGATCAGGCCAAGCCTGGGCTGGTTCGAAAGGCCTTGGGGAGAGAGAGGTGCCTGTAAAGCTTGGTGGGGCTAGGGCTATCGGTGGCCAAGCTGTGAATTTTTAAAGTCGGGCCTGCGGGCCTCCATTTCACAGCCCGTGTTATGACATAATGTATTTGCCCAGTGTATCATTTGGAAGAAAATTAGAAGTACAGTGGATATAAAAAGTGTACACACCCCTTTAAAAATGATAGGTTTTTCTGATGTAAAAAAAATGAGACTACGGTAAATCATTTCAAAGCTTTTCCCACCTTTAATGTGACCTATAACCTGTACAATTCAATTGAAAAACAAACAAATCTGTTAGGGGGGAAAACATAAAAAATAAAAAACATATAATAAGCTGGTTGCACAAGTGTGCACACCCTTAAACTAATACTTTGTTGAAGCACCTTTTGATTTACCGATAGTTACAGCATTTAGTCTTTTTGGGTCGGAGTCTATCAGCCTGCCACATCTTGACTTATTTGCCCACTCTTCCTTGCAAAAGCACTCCAAATCTGTCAGATTGTGAGGGCATCTCTTGTGCACAGCCCTCTTCAGGTCACCCCACAGATTTTCAATTGGATTTAGGTCTGGGCTCTGGCTGGGCCGTTCCAAAACTTTAATTTTCTTCTGGTGAAGCCATTCTTTTGTTGATTTCGATGTATGCTTGGGGTCATTGTCGTGCTGAAAGATGAAATTCCACTTCATCTTCAGCTTTCTAGCAGACACCTGAAGGTTTTGGGCCAAAACTGACTGGTATTTAGAACTATTCATAATTCCCTCCACCTTGACTAAAGCCCCTGTTCCAGCTGAAGAAAAACAACCCCAAAGCATGATGCTGCCACCACCATGCTTCACCGTGGATATGGTGTTCTTTTGGTGATGCGCCAAACATACCTTTTGGAATTGTGGCCAAAAAGTTCAACCTTGGTTTCATCAGACCATAACACATTTTCTCACATGCTTTTGGGAGAGTTGATGTATTTTTTTTTTTTGTTGCAAAATTTACCCGGGCCTGGATGTTTTTCTTTGTAAGAAAAGGCTTCCATCTTGCAACCCTACCCCATAGTCCAGACATATGGAGAATATGGGAGCTTGTTGTCACATGTAGGACACAACCAGTACTTGCCAGAAATTCCTGCAACTCCTTCAGTGTTGCTGTAAGCCTCTTGGCAGCCTCACTGACCAGTTTTCGTCTTGCCTTTTCATCAATTTTGGAGGGACGTCCAATTCTCGGTAATGTCACTGTTGTCTATTTTCTTCACTTCTTGATGACTGTCTTCAGTCATCAAATGATAGGAAAAACCTATCATTTTAAAGAGGTGTGTACACTTTTTATATCCACTGTAAATTAGACCCATATCTTTACAATTTTTCATGGGCCATCCAGTTTGGTGCTTTTGAAATACAGACGGACAAATGCAAAAATTACCGGTAAATGTCTGCCAGTCTGGCCTTATTTCCCACACTGGTGGTTCATGGTGTGATCACTGATCACACACTCCAAACAGGGACAACACAAAAGAGCAAACCTGTAAATGCAAAACAAGGGAAAATTGTAAACACAGTCAAAACCAACGCAAGATGAAGCTTGAATGGCAGTGAGTGTATAATTTTAGCACGTCAGCTTATGGATCAGGAATGGCAAGATTACACAGAGGAGAAGTTTTATTATGGTAGCAGTCAGTGTGTACAGTATTAAAGAGCTTTCTGGTTCTGTGTTGCTTTCAAAAATGGTGCACTAACTACACTAACTGCACTATTTATAGAGCAGCCATTACACTGCACTACCCTCCATCTGTTTATATTACAAATCTCTTCTACCATAGCCACTCCTCTGCTTTTTGTCACCGACACCAGATCCTCCAGCCCTGATCCGCTGGAGTTAATCTTATTTTGCGAAGACATAAAACAAAATGGTTGTCAAAGTGAAAACAATATAAGAAGACCTTGGTTGTTCTGAGCCGCTATGTTTTTGTGTTTGTCTGCACATGAAGAAAATGGACAAATACAGTACCATTTCAATCTGGTTTCCGTTCCCATCGCAGTACTGAAACTACACTGGTTAAGTTTCCTAATGAACTTTGATTACCCTTGGGTGAAGCAAGCTGTTTAAACACGAGGCACCATAAAGTCATATCACTCGTTGAAACTCCAACTAGAGGTGTGAATCAAGATCGGGATGCTCTGTGACCCTAAAAAAAAAAAAAAAAAGAAGTTGTTGCAGGAGTGAGTGGTTTTTTGCTTTCATGCAGGTGGTCAGATATGAAGCTTGCGAGATAATCAAGTGCAAATGCACGTTGATTAACATGGGAGCGCATTGGGTGCTTGCACAGTACTGCATGATTTCATTCATTCATTCATTCATTCATTCATTCATTCATCTTCAGGAAATACTTGATTCTCGATAAGTTCACTGTGGTTCAAATAGCTAATTTGAGTATATATTTGTCTATCAAATCACATTTAGTAGTGTGCAAAAGTCTGTGCACACTATTTTGTTTTCCCATACAAACTTTGTGATAGATTTCTATTTTATGACTTCTTCATTATCGAGTCAGTACAAAAACGTTAGAGTTCCGAACGTTCGTTTTCCAGCACAAAATTAAATGTTACAGGAAAAAAAGTTTGTATCTGAGCAGCATATTACATAAGAGACCACTTTTCAGATTAAAAAAGAAAACATAATGAAGGCTACTGGGTTTTGGCGCAAAATAAAGAAGCGAGTATAACAGTCAAAGTGTCCAGAAGAACTGTGGCTGGTTCTGCAAGATGCTCAGTAAAACCTACAGCTCATTTCCTTATAAAATTGAACTCATTGCACCTGAGACTATTTTTTTTTTTAAAGCAAAGGGTCGTCTTACACCAAATATTGACTTTGTTTCATTTATTATGGCTTACTGCTTACTGTTTTATAGTTTTTTTTTTAATGTTGAAACATTTAATTTCATTACTTTTAAGCCATTTTTGCTCTACACCATTTCTTTACATGTGCCTAAGACTTTTGCACTGGACTGCATGCTTGGTAGAAAATAGCATGTGCATGACTGGGTGGGATTGAGATTAATAATAATAATAATAATAATAATAATAATAATAATAATCTCATCTCATTATCTCTAGCTGTTTTATCCTGTTCTACAGGGTCGCAGGCAAGCTGGAGTCTATCCCAGCTGACTACGGGCGAAAGGTGGGGTACACCCTGGACAAGGCGGGGTACACCCTGGACAAGGCGGGGTACACCCTGGACAAGTCGCCAGGTCATCACAGGGCTGACACATAGACACAGACAACCATTCACACTCACATTCACACCTACGGTCAATTAGTTCAATTTATATAGTACCTTTATCACACCCAAGATCGCTTTACAATTAGAGAGAGAGAGAGAGAGTCCACCAAAAGAGGATCAGGCTGTAATTCCAGTGGCGTAGCTGCCCACAGTCCCACCAAAAGGCGCACAAAGATGAATCCCACACTGCCTGCACAGCCGCCGCGACGCCACCGGGCAACATCGCTCGGGACACCGCACCAAGCACAAAAGCACCGCTGCACAGAGCGCTGGACAACTCCAGTGTTAAAAGAGCAACGAGCTCACTGCAGTCCATAGTGAGAAGCATAGGCATCACCCATGGTGGATCAAGGCCTGAAGGAAACCAATGCCCAAAAATGGGTCCAGAGCTACACCACAATCGGCAGACAAAACATTAAAAAAAAAATTAAATACATCAAACTACACAAACACAAGAAAAATAAAAAGCTCCGGTGAGAAGCAGCAGCCAAAATGCGCACAGCGTACTCTCAACCGGAAACAGAAATGTTAGTCTTTTTTCCAGAACGGAAATGTTAATCTTGATTAGAAAACTGTCTCCTCACCTCTAACACCAACATCAACGGACTGGCAAATGCTGTCCTCCTCCCTACCATCCAGCTGGTGCTAATATGGATCTGTCTTGCCCTATTCCTGTATCTGCTTCTCAGATATCTTCAGTAACAGTAGCATAGTGCAGTGTGCACTCACTAAGCAGCAAATCGTGTCCCATTAATTACTTTATTTGTGACTCTTATCTGAACAGTTTATACTGTATTTGACCAAAACCTGGCAACAACCTAATGACTTTGCATGTTTAATCAAGGCTTTCCACCAACTTTCTTGTATCTGTATACATCAAGAATCAAGTCGTGTTCATAAAAGGTGGAGTGAGTAGTAGTAGATTTATCTCAATCTGACCTTTAGACAAGCATAGTTAACTTATCTCTGCTGTCCATTTTTCAATTCCTGTCTGTAAAATCCTTTGGTGGTGTTGAACTTTACATTCCTCTGTTATCTACCGTACTCACAAACGTGGTGCTGTTTGCTTTCGCGCGTATCAGCTTTTTTTAAGCAGCTATCTGTGTGCCATCGCCAAACGTGTTACTCATTGGTGGTTTCAATATCTCTGTTGATTCTGCTTCTTGCCCTTTGGCTGCTGATGTCCTGCCACTTCTGAAGTCTTTTGACATTTCTCAGCAGGTACATTCTCCACCCGAGTCCATCAGCCAAACACTCGGCCATGTTTGCACTCTTACTGCACTGCCCCATCTCTCTAACTTGACCATAAACTTGTCATGTTTAACGTCTCAGTAAATCACAATGGTTTTATTAATGCTATTACTTCAATCCTGTCCCATTACAGCCCTGTTCCATCAGCCTCAGTACAAGAGTGCACTATCCAATGCCAAACCTACGTATTATTTCAGAATATAGGACAACACAACCAAGATGTTTTTGCTCACTCAAAGTAAGGTTTTGGATTAACCTGAATATTTCTCAGTATCACCTCATCCCTCTTCATTCCTCACTCATACCAATCTGTTCTTGGTGTAATCCATCACCTACTCCACTTTGCCCCGTGCCACCGGATTAACATTCCCTATTTCTCCACCATCCTAATTCCCATCTTCCATTTTAAGTTCTTGAACATGTTGCCATAGCAACTGCATCTGAACTCCAACCTCCTCTTTGAACCCTTCAGACTATCATTCCCTTCAGAATACCGAAACTGCACTGGTTAAGATTACTAATGATCTCGGGATTCCTGACTATTCTAAGGCTACGTTTACATTACGTCGAATCAGCGGATCATCCGATTAACGTTCTTAAAATGATTCGCGTTTACACTAAAACCGTTAGCCGTGCACACAGCAACACCAATACACGGATGTGCTCGACTCCGCAGGCATCCTGCGCTCCAAATCACTCCGCCCTGAACAGCGAGTGCCCTCTGGAGGGTGCGCACTCCGGCCCTGCGCAGCTCACACAGCGCGCGAGTGAAGTGCACAAGCCACGATTTGGGACTGAGCCGCTGTGTGTGTGATCCCAGCGCATATCACTTACTACTTGCAAGTGGAAGGATGGCAAGCCTAAAGACAATCATAACTACACAATGGGCAGTATTTGCATCAGTATTTGCAGTATTTTCATACTTTTATACTCTTTAATGAAAGGTGATACAAGGCGGAAGTCCGCGCCGTTTTTCAGCAGTTGCGTCACATGACCAACGCCAGCGAATCAGGAAGGTGGATGTCACAGTGACGTTGTCCAATGAGGACGCCAGCTAGAGCTCAGCACAGCGTATTCGCGTATCTCAATGTTTACACAGCACCGGACCAGATACGATCTAGATTGAATACATGGATGCTGGCGGATTCCCGTTTTCCGGCTTTTCCAGGTGGTTTAATGTAAACGGACAGTGCATCCGCGAAGAAAACGAGACAGATCCGGTCTAATGTAAACGTAGCCTAATTCGTCTCAGCTTTCACTCAGTTTTGATCCCCTCCTTCAGTATTCTGGTTGAGTCACTAAACCTCCAGTCTGAGTCCAGTCTCAAGTCCCCAGTGTTCAAGTCCAAGTCATTAAAAGAAAATTTCAAGTCGAGTCCGAGTCGAGTCCGAGAACAAGACTCCAACTGCGCCATTTGATGGTGGCTGTTGCTGCCTTTATGTGAAACCAACTCTGCTATTGTGTTGGACTAACATTACTGCTCGGCTGCCCCATTTTAGTTAATAGGCTACAGAGAAAAAGCTTGTTCATCGCTCAGCAAGCCCCGTCCGCTGTCAACAGGGCAAATAACCTGAGAGAGGGTTAACACTAGCTAGTTCATTGCTTAGCAAGCAAGCCCGACGGTTGTCCCCGTCGTCTCCTCGATAATTCTTCTACATATGGAACACATAGCAATGCATTTTTTTCCCACTGCACGAGAATTCTGTATAAGCAAAGCGGACAATCTTAGGGCGTTCTCTCCAGGCATTTTAGCACCATTAACGTTAGTTTGTTCCTGAACATGACGTATGAACAGGTGAATGTGCATTCTCTTGCGCAAAATTAGTATAAAAATGAATGTAGATATAAATATCTTATGCCAAAGTATTATGGCAAGTTACAAAAAATAAAGAAAAAAATCAGAGTCCTCGTCGCCAATTAACGAGCTCGAATGCAGTTAATGCACAAGTTCGAGTCATCAGTGCTCAAGTCCAAGTCAAGCCCTTAAAATTAGGGCACGAGTTGGACTCGAGTCCGAGTCCTGGACTCGAGTACTACAAGCCTGCCCCCTTTCAATTCTGTTCATTCAAAAAGATGGTATAGAACTACTTAATTCCTCCAGTGGACCCCCAGTCACTGGCCCTGCCCTCATCTCTATTCCTTTCTGGTGGACATAGAAAACCGGATGACCCAAAGCTTTATTAAAGTCAGTGGTAATAAAACTTAAAATGAGACTTCTTGGCTCCAAATTACCTAGCTCTTCTCTCTAACACAACTGTTTATATTCCTCCATTGTAAAAAGTCAGAGTGTCATCTTCGACCCCACCCTGTCCTTGGAGCCTCATATCAAGTCTATCCCCTTTCCTGCCTACGTTCAGCTGTCCATTATCTCCAGACTCTATCATTGACTCTCTGTCTACTTCTGAATTATTTCTTCATGCTTTGGTCACTTCCTGTCTAGATTATTGTAATTCTTTTACCTCTGGCATTCCTTCAAGCTTACTAAAAATACTACATTGGGCCTGAACACTTCTGCTTGCCTCGTTACTCTTTCTTCATCCTAATGAACACATTACCTCACTCTTAAAAATCTTCACTGGCTTCCAATCAGCACTCATTTAGATGATAAGATTCTTGTCCTCATTTTCAAGGCACTCCAATGAATGGCCTCCTCTTATCCATCTGACCATCTTTCCCACCCCACTTCTTCCCAATCTCTCTTCCCAAACATCTGCTGGCCTCTTTTTGTCTGTCTGCTTTTGGGTCTGGGGCTTTAAGTTGTTTGACACTCCAACTCAGGAATGCTCTTCCCCTGCATACCAGAATCAGACTGCTGCACTCCTTAAGCCACGTTTAAACATCTTCTCCAGAACTATAACTATTATTATTATTATTATTACTACTACTAGTAGTAGTAGTAGTTTTACGATGTAATTGTATGTTTCCATACAAAATGTGACAGGCATTTACTTAATTTATACACTAACTGAAAGACTTAACCACTATGTGCCTGTGTGTGTGTGTGTGTGTGTGTGTGTGTGTATATATATATATATATATATATATATATATATATATATACACACACACACACACACACACGTATATACTGTATATAATATATATGTTATATACAACCCCGATTCCAAAGAAGTTGGGACAAAGTACAAATTGTAAATAAAAACGGAATGCAATGGTGTGAAAGTTTCAAAATTCCATATTTTATTCAGAATAGAACATAGATGACATATGAAATGTTTAAACTGAGAAAATGTATCATTTAAAGAGAAAAATTAGGTGATTTTAAATTTCATGACAACAACACATCTCAAAAAAGTTGGGACAAGGCCATGTTTCCCACTGTGAGACATCCCCTTTTCTCTTTACAACAGTCTGTAAACGTCTGGGGACTGAGGAGACAAGTTGCTCAAGTTTAGGGATAGGAATGTTAACCCATTCTTGTCTAATGTAAGATTCTAGTTGCTCAACTGTCTTAGGTCTTTTTTGTCGTATCTTCCGTTTTATGATGTGCCAAGTGTTTTCTATGGGTGAAAGATCTGGACTGCAGGCTGGCCAGTTCAGTACCCGGACCCTTTGTCTACGCAGCCATGATGCTGTAATTGATGCAGTATGTGGATTGGCATTGTCATGTTAGAAAATGCAAGGTCTTCCCTGAATGAGACGTCGTCTGGATGGGAGCATATGTTGCTCTAGAACCTGGATATACCTTTCAGCATTGATGGTGTCTTTCCAGATGTGTAAGCTGCCCATGCCACACGCACTAATGCAACCCCATACTATCAGAGATGCAGGCTTCTGAACTGAGCGCCGATAACAACTTGGGTCGTCCTTCTCCTCTTTAGTCCGAATGACACAGCGTCCCTGATTTCCATAAAGAACTTCAAATTTTGATTTGTCTGACCACAGAACAGTTTTCTACTTTGCCACAGTCCATTTTAAATGAGCCTTGGCCCAGAGAAGACGTCTGCGCTTCTGGATCATGTTTAGATACAGCTTCTTCTTTGAACTATAGAGTTTTAGCTGGCAACGGCGGATGGCACGGTGAATTGTGTTCACAAATAATGTTCTCTGGAAATATTCCTGAGCCCATTTTGTGATTTCCAATACAGAAGCATGCCTGTTTGTGATGCAGTGCCGTCTAAGGGCCCGAAGATCACGGGCACCCAGTATGGTTTTCCGGCCTTGACCCTTATGCACAGAGATTCTTCCAGATTCTCTGAATCTTTTGATGATATTATGCACTGTAGATGATGATATGTTCAAACTCTTTGCAATTTTACACTGTCGAACTCCTTTCTGATATTGCTCCACTATTTGTCGGCGCAGAATTGGGGGATTGGTGATCCTCTTCCCATCTTTACTTCTGAGAGCCGCTGCCACTCCAAGATGCTCTTTTTATACCCAGTCATGTTAATGACCTATTGCCAATTGACCTAATGAGTTGCAATTTGGTCCTCCAGCTGTTCCTTTTTTGTACCTTTAACTTTTCCAGCCTCTTATTGCCCCTGTCCCAACTTTTTTGAGATGTGTTGCTGTCATGAAATTTCAAATGAGCCAATATTTGTCATGATATTTCAAAATGTCTCACTTTCGACATTTGATATGTTGTCTATGTTCTATTGTGAATATAATATCAGTTTTTGAGATTTGTAAATTATTGCATTTGGTTTTTATTTACAATTTGTACTTTGTCCCAACTTTTTTGGAATCAGGGTTGTGTGTGTATATATATATATATATATATATATATATATATATATATATATATATATATATATACACACACACACACACACACACGCACACATATATATACATATATACACACACACACACACACACACACACATATATATATATATATATATATGTGTGTGTGTGTGTGTGTGTGTGTGTGTGTGTGTGTGTATATATGTATATATATGTGTGCGTGTGTGTGTGTGTGTGTATATATATATATATATATATATATATATATATATATATATATACATACAGTTAGGTCCATAAATATTTGGACAGAGACAGCATTTTTCTAATTTTGGTTCTGTACATTACCACAATGAATTTTGAACAAAACAATTCAGATGCAGTTGAAGTTCAGACTTTAAGCTTTAATTCAGTGGGTTGAACAAAATGATTGCATAAAAATGTGAGGAACTAAAGCATTTTTTAAACACAATCCCTTCATTTCAGGGGCTCAAAAGTAATTGGACAAATTAAATAATTGTAAATAAAATGTTCATTTCTAGCCCTGCGATGACCTGGCGACTTGTCCAGGGTGTACCCCGCCTTTCGCCTGTAGTCAGCTGGGATAGGCTCCAGCTCGCCTGCGACCCTGTAGAACAGGATAAAGCAGCTAGAGATAATGAGATGAGAATGAGATGTTCATTTCTAATACTTGGTTAAAAACCCTTTGCTGGCAATGACTGCCTGAAGTCTTGAACTCATGGACATCACCAGACGCTGTGTTTCCTCCTTTTTAATGCTCTGCCAGGCCTTTACTGCAGCGGTTTTCAGTTGCTGTTTGTTTGTGGGCCTTTCTGTCTAAAGTTTAGTCTTTAACAAGTGAAATGCATGCTCAATTGGTTTGAGATCAGGTGACTGACTTGGCCATTCAAGAATATTCCACTTCTTTGCTTTAATAAACTCCTGGGTTGCTTTGGCTTTATGTTTTGGGTCATTGTCCATCTGTATTATGAAACGCCGACCAATCAGTTTGGCTGCATTTGGCTGGATTTGAGCACACAGTCAGTACGTTTACATGCACATCCAAATCGAGCTACTGTCGGTAATCGAGCAAAGGGTCCCAGCAGGGGTGCCAGAGAAATCCAATCCTACATGCACAAGTGAAATCGGGCTATTGTGCAAGGTGCATTGTGCACCCGAGCCACACGTGGCGCTACACGCTCCATCGTGTTGGTACACTTCCGGTTGTTGTCATGAAGAAGAGCTATAGTGTTGCCAGATACTGCTGACGTATTCCAGCCCAAAACATGTTCAAATCCGCCAAAATGCACTTAAAACCCCCCAATCTGGCAACACTGGCAGTTCCGTGTTCAAGATGTTAGGCTTGCTCTAACAGACTGTATGGCTACAAACTGTCCGGCGCAGACCACTGTTTTGTAAGACAACTTATTTTGCACAATAATATTTTTCTAAAGTCCATTTTTTGCTTACAAAAAAATATTTTTTTTTGCTTACAATTTAACTTATGTCTTAATAAACACACAAAAAGTTAAATTGTTCAATTGTTTTGTTTTTATTAACATTCTTCAGATGTTGGACATATATATACACACACACACACACACACACACACACACACACACACAAATACAATGACTTGTTTATGTACACAATTCACAGCTATGCAACAGCTGTACAGATGTATTTGGTGATACAGTAAGTGAGCTAAATTTTAACAGTGCAAACAATGCCACAAAAAGAAAAGATTCATGCCGTTGTCATGATTCGTTGTCATGCCGACCGAGGCTGTTGTTTTTCCCGCTTTTGGTCTCGTCACTCGTCACTTCCGGAAGGGGCAGTGCTGAAGTAAGCGGCTCGACTCCATAGCTCGATAGGGTATACATGCACTAAGTAGCTCGGCTACAATCGCATAATCTAGGTCGTGTAGCTCGATTGCGAGAAATCAAGTTCAGTTCAATTTCAGCCTAGCTAAGGTGTTTACATGCCATTTAGAGCTTCGATTTCAGTCGAGCAATGGCAGAAATTCGATTTTCTCTATGTGCATGTAAACGCACTGAGTATGTCTCTGAATACCTCAGAATTCGTCCAACTGCTTCTGTCCTGTGTCACATCATCAATAAACTCTAGTGACCCAGTGCTACTGGCAGCCATGCATGCCCAAGCCATCACACTGCCTCCGCCGTGTTTT
Organism: Neoarius graeffei; assembly: GCF_027579695.1. Taxonomy (NCBI): domain Eukaryota; kingdom Metazoa; phylum Chordata; class Actinopteri; order Siluriformes; family Ariidae; genus Neoarius; species Neoarius graeffei. The sequence continues at coordinate 17,534,794 of NC_083573.1, forward strand.
ACAGATGATGTGGTATGCTTTGGATCATGAGCTGTACCACGCCTTTGCCATACTTTTTTCTTTCCATCATTCTGGTAGAGGTTGATCTTGGTTTCATCTGTCCAAAGAATGTTCTTCCAGAACTGTGCTGGCTTTTTTAGATGTTTTTTAGCAAGGTCCAATCTAGCCTTTTTATTCTTGAGGCTTATGAGTGGCTTGCACCGTGCAGTGAACTCTCTGTATTTACTTTCATGCAGTCTTCTCTTTATGGTAGATTTGGATATTGATACGCCTACCTCCTGGAGAGTGTTGTTCACTTGGTTGGCTGTTGTGAAGGGGTTTCTCTTCACCATGGAAATTATTCTGCAATCATCCACCACTTTTGTCTTCTGTGAGCGTCCAGGTCTTTTTGCATTGATGAGTTCACCAGTGCTTTCTTTCTTTCTCAGGATGTACCAAACTGTAGAGTTTGCTACTCCTAATATTGTAGCAATTTCTTGGATGGGTTTTTTCTGTTTTCGCAGCTTAAGGATGGCTTGTTTCAGCTGCATGGAGAGCTCCTTTGACCACATGTTTTCTTCACAGCAAAATCTTCCAAATGCAAGCACCACACATCAAATCAACTCCAGGCCTTTTATCTGCTTAATTGAGAATGACATAACGAAGGAATTGCCCACACCTGCCCATGAAATAGCCTTTGAATCAATTGTCCAATTACTTTTGGTCCCTTTAAAAACGGGGTGGCACATGTTAAGGAGCTGAAACTCCTAAACCCTTCATCCAATTTTAATGTGGATACCCTCAAATGAAAGCTAAAAGTCTGGACTTTATATCCATGTCCATTATATAACTATAACTTGAATATGTTTCAGTAAACAGGTAAAAAAACAAAATTTGTGTCAGTGTCCAAATATATATGGACCTAACTGTATATATATATATATATATATATATATATATATATATATATATATACACAGGGGTGATAGCGTTCCGGCGCCGCGCCGGATTTCCGGCGCGCCGTGGCTGGGGAAAAAAAAAAAAATCTAGTTCGCCCATTGTCCTGTGTCATTCTGAGATGCGCAGATAGACAGTAAAGGGAATTCCGAATTCCCTTTACTGTCTATCTGCGCATCTCAGAATGACACAGGACAATGGGCGAACTAGATTTTTTTTTTTTTCCCCAGCCACGGCGCACCGGAAATCCGGCGCGGCGCGCCGGAACGCTATCACCCCTGTATATATATACCGTATATATACCTACCGTGACCAAGGTCTTGAAAGTACTGACCAAGGCCCTCTGGGCCGAGGTCAGTATTCAAGGCCGAGGTCATGGTATTTCACCATACGGACCGACCTTAAGCTGGTAAATAATATATTAATTTTTTTCTTTACCAAATTCTAACAGAAAACGAGAGCGCCCGAAAGGGAAAACCGAGCCGAGGCGAGCCGCCATTTTGAATCCTCATTCACGGCTGTAATGCAAGTTGCTTCCTCCTCGGTATACAAGTGCACTTCCATGGCAGGAAAAAAACTACATTTTGCCGCCTTTGTAGTCCCCTATTTATACAAAATTGAGTCATTCAGGATTCAGCCTTGTTTTTACTCGGCGTTAGCAACAGTTACAGGTTTTTAGCTTTCTCCTGAAATGTTTTATTTTATTTCTTCTTCCTCAGGGTAGTAAAATTCGCTTTCGCTGTGAAGACTGTTGTTATCACTATCTATGCTGTAAAATTAATGCTATTTTCCTGAGAAATGCTGGTAAAATTTATAAGATTTTTGATAAACTTATAAACAAATCTTAAAAAAGATAAATGTTGACAAAAAATCGCTACTATGTTTGTTGTTGTGAACGAGTGAGTCGCCAAAGGTCCATAACTGGGGTCCGGATTGTAGGATTCCGGACCGCTTGCGAGCCAATCAGAGCACACAATTTGATTGAAACCGGATTGCGAAAAAAATAATGAACAGTTATTCCACGAAATTGAGTCGTACGTGAGCTGATATAAGCCATGCATGACAAGAATAACTGTTTTATTCTATCCACATTCACTGGATTTTGAGAAACAGAGCATTTTTATTTTTATTTTTTGCAAATTCGATAAATAAAAACTTTATACGAAACGTCCGACAAAATCATTTTGAATGTAAACAAACCGGCGAAATGACCGTAGCAGTTTGTGAAAAATGCTATAATAATAATAATAATAATAATAATAATAATTCTTGGGAAAAAAAAGTTTTTACCATCAAATACTTTTATTCCATATTTTGTTGCTTTTTTGAGGGATTTTGTTTTCGAGTAGAGTTTTTATTTCATCCTCAGTTGGTTCAGCAACACGCTCTGCCATTTTGTTTTTCTCTACTCGTGGTATATGAGCTGATAGCTTAGGATGAGAGTAGCCAATCAGAGCATGCGATTGCTCATATCCAGTGAATGTGGGTAGAATAAAAAGTAATATTTTAGTGTACGTTTGCTATTCATGATATCATACCACTCCTTCTGTCACTTCCAGCACTGTCCTGTGTTCCAGTATCTTTCTTGTGTTGGCAAATACATGAAAAATAATTTTATACACTGTCCCAATTTTTGCACTTTGTATCTCTGAAATCCTCAAACCAGTCCATCTGGCTCAAATCAGCACCCATGCCTCAGTGAAAGAAAGTCACACTTTGAGAACACAATTTTTCCTATTCTGATGTTTGAACATTGTGAACATTAACTAAAGCTCTTGATTTGTATCTGCATAATTTTATGCATTGTGCTGCTGTCAAGGCTGATGAAAGAACTGCATAAAACAGCAGGTGGATGTAGGGGTGTTCCTCATAAAGTGGCTGGTGAGTGTATTTCTGTAAAGCTGCTTTGTGTGGTTTTATAATGTCCATTGTTCAAAGCGCTATACAAATAGTTTTTCAAAATGGCGGCACTGACACCTGGCTGACAATTCACGTTTCGAAGTCTCGCACAAGTCTTATGAAGATCGCACGGATAAGCGACACCTGCTGTGGACCAAACAAACTATATTCAACATGGCTAAAAACCGAATAGGCCGATAAGTATAATATTTAATTGCAATTAGTTGCCAATACGAGTCATGATAAAAGGTTACTAAAACCGAAAACGTAATTGAATAACACGTTAATTAAGAAATAAAGCAAGTTTAAAAATGACTTCAGTTCTCCTTTAAATACACATATGTATTTGAGCCTGAACTTTTGACCTGGGATTTTTAACAGGAATTTAACAGGAAATTTGTTCGATTATTATCCCATTTGAAATGGGATATCACCATCACCACTGGCGTTCTCATCTCATCTCATCACATCTCATCTCATTATCTCTAGCCGCTTTATCCTGTTCTACAGGGTCGCAGGCAAGCTGGAGCCTATCCCAGCTGACTATGGGCAAAAGGCGGGGTACACCCTGGACAAGTCACCAGGTCATCACAGGGCTGACACATAGACACAGACAACCATTCACACTCACATTCACACCTACGGTCAATTTAGAGTCATCAGTTAACCTAACCTGCATGTCTTTGGACTGCGGGGGAAACCGGAGCACCCGGAGGAAACCCACGCGGACACGGGGAGAACATGCAAACTCCACACAGAAAGGCCCTCGCCGGCCCACTGGCGTTCTCACTGGGGATAAATCTATACATTTAAGATTTATATCTGGAATGTATATACACTCACTGGCCACTTTAATAGGAACTTGTTCTTGATTCTAAGAGTCCTGTTCTTGGCTGGCAGGAGTGGAACCCAGTGTCGTCTTCTGTTCTGCTGTTGCATGCTGAGATGCTTTTCTGCTCACCACGGTTGTAAAGAGCAATCATATGAGTTACTATATCCTTCCTGGCAGCTCGAACCAATCTGGCCATTTTCCTCTGACCTCTCTTATCAACAAGACGTTTGCTTCCACCCACAGAACTCACTCACTGTTTTTGAACTCCAGGAGATCAGCAGTATCTGAAATCCTCAAACCAGTCCATCTGGCTCAAATCAGCACCCATGCCTCAGTGAAAGAAAGTCACACTTGGAGAACACAATTTTTCCCATTCTGATCTTTGAACATTGTGAACATTAACTGAAGCTCTTGATTTGTGCTGCTGTCAAGGCTGATTAAAGAACTGCATAAAACAACAGGTGGATGTAGGGGTGTTCTTAATAAAGTGGCCGGTGAGTGTATTTCTGTAAAGCTGCTTTGTGTGGTTTTATAATGTCCATTGTTCAAAGCGCTATACAAATAAAATTGACTTGAACGGAGTATCTGCCTTGTCTGTGAGGTGTCCAAGCATCCTTGCTTGACCAGAAATATCTCATAATTTCATTACTGAGGAGTTGAAATTATTGAAGTTGTGTGACTGAGATTTTGGAAACAAGCGTATTTATTCCGTCACCCTGTGATTACACAACTCTAGCTGTTTGGAAGCCTTTAAAGCTGGTGTATGTGAGATAATCTGCCCAAGATTGCTTTTTGAGTTTCATTATGTGATTATAATTAAGTGGTGCTGCAGAAACTTGCACTGCCAAGTTCAGGTTTGTGGCTGCCTGATTAGAAAATGTTTCATTTTGATAGAGTGAAATGGGATTCGATGAAAGGCCATCGCATATGCTTTCACACTGTATCCAGCTTTTGGTACATTATCCTGTTCATAATTGGAGCAAAGTAAAAAAAAAAAATCTTTTATCCCCCCAATTTTTCTTACCGACTTTTGCTTCTTCCAAGGCACATGAAGCCAGCCAACCCCTTTTTTATCCCTCTCTGGCTGGAAGGCCCGAATAGGGATTATGTCGTGGTGATGTCCGTCTGTCCGTCCGTCCCGGGAAGGGTACTCACCTTCTGAAATCAACTCCTCTCACAGTTTTTGGAGGAATTTCACAAAACTTGGCAGGATTCTTTGTTATATGTCGTTAATATGCATATTGTAATTTCGTTCAATTCAGTCACATTTTACCAGAGTTACAGCCCTTGATTAACAAAATTATACTTTTGACAATTTCATGAGAGTGTTTTCCTTCTGAAATCAACTCCTCTCATAATTTTTGGAGGAATTTCATCAAACTTGGCAAAAGGCATTGTTATATGTCGGTAGTACACAAAATGTAATTTCGTTCAATTCGGTCACATTTTACCAGAGTTACAGCCCTTGATTAACAGCCTTGTACTTTCACAATTTCATGAAGGTGTGTTTGCTTTCTGACATCAGCTTCTCTCACAATTTTTGGATGAATTTCTCGAAGCTTAGCAAAAGGCCTTGTTATATGACGGTAATATGCATATTGCGATTTCATTTCGTTTGTGAAAATTTTACCAGGGTTTTGACCCTTGATTAAAGAACTTGTACTTTGACAATTTCATGAGGGTGTACGTTCTTCTGAAATCAACTCCTCTCACAATTTGTGGAGGAATTTCACCAAACTTGGCCAAAGGCTTTGTTATATGACAGTTATACGCATATTGACATTTTGTTTAATTTGGGCAAATTTTACCAGCGTTATGCCCTTGATTATTAACAAACTTGTACTTTGGCAATTTCATCAAGGTGTGCTTGCTTTCTGAAATCAACTACCCTCACAATTTTTATCCCCCATTGGCCGAAAGTCCTGAAGGGGGATTATGTCGTGGCGATGTTTGTCCGTCCCGGGAAGGGTTCTGAAATCAACTCCTCTCACAGTTTTTGGAGGAATTTCATGAAACTTGACAGGATTCTTTGTTATATGTTGCTAATACGCATATTGCAATTTCGTTCAATTCAGTCACATTTTACCAGAGTTATGGCATAGTTTCCAGCAGGGGATACTGTGCTCTCAGACCACTTTTGTTGAGTTACGTTGGGAACACGCAAAAAAAACCCTGGATCAATATACATATCTGGATTTGCCTCAAAATCTAATCAATTGTTCCTTGCCCCATGGCTCACCTTTCTTCCAAAATTCATAAATATCCCGTCTATACTTTGGAGTTACGTTGGGAAAAGACAAAAAAAAAAAACCTGCAGCCACATACATAGCCGGATTTGCATCAAAATCTAATGAATTGTTCCTTGGCCCATTGCCCACTTTTGGTCCAGATTTCATCAAAATCTGTTCCCTGGTTTTTGAGTTACGGTGGGAACAGACAGACAAACAAACGGAGATGAAAACATAACCTTCTGCAACCAAGTTGGCAGAGGTAATTATTCAGGTAGTTACAGAACTGTAGTGAAGAATGGAAGCGTGGACACCTGGTTTGGGAGTTGAAGGAGTTAATGTTGTTTCTCTCTTTTTTTTTATTGCAGGATGATAATGATGGGATTCCCTGGTCAGAGGAGCGAGTTGTGCGCCGAGTGCTCTATCTCTCGCTCAAAGAGTTCAAGAGAGCTCAGAAGAGCCGCGTTGACGGTGGAACAGGAATAATAAAGCGTAAGTATTCCTCGTTTCTTATCTTCTTTTAACACCAAAAAATGCTGTTAGATTGAACTTCTGCTCCTGGGAGTTGCACTTATTATTAACAGCTTGTCAAACAACCAGTTTGTTTTGCACCTGAAGATCGAACCTACACCCTTGTTTTGTTCTTAAATGTATAATCCTGCACATCCCTATATTGTAAAACAAATATTCATTGATTTTGTGTATTTTAATGTGACCCATACAGTCTTACCTGTAATTTTAATACTACAAATAATCCAATTTTAAAAACACTTTGAGAGACTGTTATGGCACTGTGCTGTCAGTAATGCACACAAAATTTAATTGTGTTCTTACTATGATCTTTTGTGCTAGAGAAGAGAAGCCTTTCTCACTAAATTAACAACAGATTGAACTGCTATTCTGAAGCTCATTAAAAAAATTTAAAAAATCAAATAAAAAACCCTTCCCTATCCACTCCAAACCTGTTGGAGAATATTCGTTCTCCAAAGTTGAACTTTTTTTTTTTTTTGGTCATGGTTATCATATTCTGTACATACTGTACTGTACTGGAGAATATTTCCCAAAACATTGCATAAGATAGATAGATAGATAGATGAGATTAGATTTTTGATAGAACAATTTTAAATATGTATTAAACAGAATAATTTATTAATAATAAATAATTACTTTATTAATAATTTCTAAACTATTAATGAATAAAGTATTAATAACTAATTGTTAAATTATTTGATTAATAAACACAAATGATAAACTTAATTATCGTATCATTTAAAAAATTAAATTAATAAAAATATTTTATTATTAATTTTATTATTTTAAAATAATAAAATAATTACTAATTAGTAAAATAATAAAATTATAATAATAAATAAATAAAATATTTAAAATAATTATAAATAAAATACTAAAATTAAATACAAAAAAATTAATAATTAATAGTAATAAATAAATACATAAATACAAAATACAACTTTTTAAATAATTTTATTATTAAAATTTATCGTAAAATAATTATTACTTTTTAATAATAATAATAAAATCAATAATAGCACGGGGCGGCACGGTGGTGTAGTGGTTAGCGCTGTCGCCTCACAGCAAGAAGGTCCTGGGTTCGAACCCCGGGTCCGGCGAGGGCCTTTCTGTGTGGAGTTTGCATGTTCTCCCCGTGTCCGCGTGGGTTTCCTCCGGGTGCTCCGGTTTCCCCCACAGTCCAAAGACATGCAGGTTAGGTTAACTGGTGACTCTAAATTGACCGTAGGTGTGAATGTGAGTGTGAATGGTTGTCTGTGTCTATGTGTCAGCCCTGTGATGACCTGGCGACTTGTCCAGGGTGTACCCCGCCTTTCGCCCGTAGTCAGCTGGGATAGGCTCCAGCTTGCCTGCGACCCTGTAGAAGGATAAAGCGGCTAGAGATAATGAGATGAGATGAGATAATAGCACGGTGCTATAATCATATTTTCGCATGACCTCCAATGAACATCATACAAAACTGCATTCTGTAATCTTTCCAAATAAATCTGCCAGTTTGTAGCATTTCAAATTTGTCGTGTTATACTCTGCCATTACTTATTACATTTTTTTTGATGACATTTGTGATATCTGGTTGGCATATTTGGGACACAGTGTTTTAGTAAGATCTTGGGCCACCACATGCCACCAGGACAGCGTCCGTGTGCCTTGGCATGAAGCAGTGAACACCATTCTTCTGAAAATTGGTATTTTGATGATGGTGGTGGAGAACGCCATCTAACACCTTCATCACTTGGGTTAAAGGAGAACTGAAGGCAAATTTTTTTATTATCTAAATTCTATTTATCTTGTCTCGTCTCGTCTTCATCCGCTTTATCTGGGGCCGGGTCGCGGAGGCAGCAATCTGAGCATGGAAGCCCAAACTTCCCTTTCCCCAGACACCTCGGCCAGCTCCTCGGGGAGAACACCGAGGCGTTCCGAGGCCAGCCAAGAAACATAGTCCCTCCAGCGTGTCCTGGGTCTTCCCCGGGGCCTCCTCCCGGGGGGACATGCCTGGAACACCTCCCCAGGGAGGCGTCCAGGAGGCATCCGAAAGAGATGCCCGAGCCACCTCAGCTGATTCCTCTTGATGTGGAGGAGCAGCAGCTGTACTCCGAGCTCCTCCCGAGTGACTGTGCTTCTTACCCTATCTCTAACGGAGCGCCCAGCCACCCTGCAAAGGAAACTCGTTTCGGCCGCTTGTATCTTGTTCTTTCAGTCATTACCCAAAGCTCATGACCATAGGTGAGAGTCGGAACGTAGATCGACGGGTAAATCGAGAGCTTCGCCTTTTGGCTCAGCTCCTTCTTCACCACGACGGACCGGTAAAGCGACCACATCACTGCGGCGGCCGCACCGATCCGCCTGTCGATCTCATGCTCTAGCCTTCCCTCACTCGTGAACAAGATCCCGAGATACTTAAACTCCTCCACTTGAGGCAGGACTATTTATCTATTTAGCTCATTTTATTAAATATAGGAATGCATTTTTGATCGCTATTTTATCACTGCTATAGCAAGTTATGAGCGTTTGAAATGTGCTACGTAATATATCAGTCCATATGTCAAAGCAGTGGGCGTAAACGAGATTCATTGAGACCTGTGTGAGACATCGTAGGACGGAAGTAAAACGTACAGCGGAAATCAAAGTGATCAACATCCGCCAACGTTGTCAAAAGATGCGCGCGCCCTCTTTCGAATGCTGACGTAATCAAGCCGGAAGTTTTGTTTGTTTTGATAGCAGTCAGGAAAGTTTGAAAAAAGTAGGCAGTAATCGTCATTTAAACTCGTTTTTGTGCAATATTTTATAATAATAATAATAAGTTAAATTTATATAGCGCCTTTCAAGAAACCCAAGGACGCTTTACAATTATAGACAAGGAAAAAAGTAAATAAATAAAAAATAACAAAAATAAATAAATAAATAAATAATAAAAAGTAAAAAGTCCACCAAGTAGGGGTCAGGATGTAATTCCAGTGGTGTAGCAGCCACAGTCCCACCAAAAGGCGCACGAAAACGAGTCCCACATCTCCAGCACCGCCGCCGTGACGCCGTCAGCAACATCACTCGAACACCACGCCATGGATCCACAAAGCGAGCACAGAAGCTCCGCCATGCAAAGCGCTGGTATGTCCAAACCGCCTGCACAGCCGCTGCGACACCACCGAGCAACATCGCTCAGAACATCACGCCAAGCATTAAAACACAGAGCGCTGGACAACCACGATATAAAATGAGCAACGAGCTCACTGCAGTCCACAGTTGGGAGCACAGGCATCACCCACAGTGAACCAAGACCTGGAGGGAACCGACGCCCAAAACTGGGTCCGGAGCTACACCACCACCGGCGGACAAAACACTCAAACAAACATCAAACTACACAAACACACAGAAAAAATAAATAAATAAAATGAAAATAGAAAAAGAAAAATAAAATAAAAAAAGCTCTGGTGAGAAGCGGCAGCCAGAACGCGCACGACGTACTCTCAACCGGAAACGGAAAAAAAAATTGTTTTGAAAACAGTTTTCAAAATGGTGGCACTGACACCTGGCTGACGCGTCACGTTTCCAAGTCTCACACAAGTCTTGTGAAGATTGCGCGGATAAGCGACGCCTGCCATAGACCAAACGAACTAAATTCAACATGGCTAAAAACTGAATAGGCCGATAAGTCTCATCTCATCTCATTATCTCTAGCCGCGTTATCCTTCTACAGGGTCGCAGGCAAGCTGGAGCCTATCCCAGCTGACTACGGGTGAAAGGCGGGGTACACCCTGGACAAGTCACCAGGTCATCACAGGGCTGACACATAGACACAGACAACCATTCACACTCACATTCACACCTACGGTCAATTTAGAGTCACCAGTTAACCTAACCTGCATGTCTTTGGACTGTGGGGGAAACCGGAGCACCCGGAGGAAACCCACGCGGAGAACATGCAAACTCCACACAGAAAGGCCCTCGCCGGCCCCGGGGCTCGAACCCAGGACCTTCTTGCTGTGAGGCGACAGCGCTAACCACTACACCACCGTGCCGCCCCTAGGCCGATAAGTATAATATTTAATTGCAATTAGTTGCCAATACGAGTCACGATATAAGGTTACTGTAACCGTTCTAACGAAGGGGTGGAGCACAGAGGACGGCAGGACAGAGATCAGGTTTGAAAATACGATTTTTATTGCCACACTTTTCAGTGAACAAATTCGAACTCAGACACACACCAACACACAACCGGCGTCTGGTTCCGGGATGAGCTCTCTGCTCTCCCTCTTTAAATAGGGCGCGGTCACTGGGAAGACACACACAAACACAGGTTAATTGACAACAGGTGTAGTGATTCTGCCACTTACCTTCCCTGACTCCGCCCTCCTGTCACAGACCGGCGCTTGGCCACGCCCCCGCTGCCACATACCCCCACCGCCCGACTCAGGCCGGGCAGCCGTCCGGCCTGCAGCCGACTCCCCCCCCCCCCCCCCCCCCCCCCCCGACGGGAGAGGAAGTCCGCCACGACCATCTGCGCCCCCGGCCTGTGGACCACCTTGAAATTAAAGAGTTGGAGTGCCAGATACCAACGGGTGATCCACGCGTTGGCATCCTTCATGCGGTGGAGCCACTGGAGGGGCGCGTGGTCCGAACAGAGGGTGAAAGGGCGCCCCAGCAGGTAGTAACGGAGGGTGAGGACTGCCCACTTGATTGCCAGGCACTCTTTCTCTATGGTGCTGTAGCGGCCCTCATGCACCGACAGCTTCCTGCTGATGTATAGGACTGGGCGGTCCTCCCCCTCCACCTCCTGGGACAAAACCGCCCCCAGCCCTCTGTCCAACGCATCGGTCTGTAATATAAAGGGGAGAGAAAAGTCAGGGGAGTGTAAAAGTGGCCCCCCACACAGTGCGGCCTTTACCTCAGAAAAAACCCGCTGGCATTGCTCCGTCCACTGGACCGGATCTGGTGCCCCCTTTTTAGTGAGATCAGTCAGCGGGCTGGTGACGTCTGAATAATTAGGTATAAACCTCCGATAATAGCCAGCCAGCCCCAAGAACTGTCTCACCCCCTTTTTGGTCTTGGGCCTCGGACAGGCCGCAATTGCTGCGGTCTTGTTAATTTGGGGCCCACCTGCCCGTTGCCTAAGTGGAAGCCCAGATACCGTACTTCCACCCGCCCAATCGCACACTTCTTCGGGTTGGCTGTGAGACCCGCTCGCCTCAGCGACCTAAGTACGGCCCTCAGATGTTCGAGATGCCTCGGCCAGTCATTACTATAGATGATGATGTCATCAAGGTAGGCGGCCGCATAGGTGGCGTGTGGGCGGAGGACCCGGTCCATCAGCCGCTGAAACGCCCCAAACAGCCCGAACGGAAGTGTGACGAATTGGTGTAATCCGAACGGTGTGGAAAAGGCCGTTTTTTCTCGGGATAGTGGAGTCAAGGGGATCTGCCAGTATCCCTTTGTCAAATCCAGTGTCGAATAAAAGCGAGCCGTGCCTAGTCGATCGAGCAACTCATCAATCCAAGGCATTGGGTACGCGTCAAATTTAGACACCGCATTGACTTTTCTGTAGTCTACACAGAACCGGACCGACCCGTCGGCCTTGGGTAGCAAGACCACCGGGCTGCTCCAGTCACTGTGGGACTCCTCGACGATGCCCATTTCGAGCATGGCCTCGAGTTCTTCCTGAACCACCTTTTTTTTTGTGTTTGGGTAGCCTGTAAGGGCGGCTACACACTACCACCCCCGGGGGCGTCTCTATGTGGTGCTCTATGAGGTTAGTGCGACCGGGCAGGGGCGAGAACACATCCGAAAACTCGGTCTGCAACTGGGCGACCTCCGCGAGTTGGGTCGGAGAGAGGTGGTCTCCACAGGGGACCGGAGGGATACATGACGCCAATGCCCCTTTTTGGACCTCCGGCCCCAGCTCCGCCTTCTCCGGAACCACCAACACCAATGCCACGGGGACCTCCTCATTCCAGAGTTTAAGCAGATTGAGGTGGTAAATCTGTAGCGCCCCACCCCTGTCCGTTCGCCTCACCTCGTAGTCAACGTCCCCGACTCGCTGTGTGACCTCAAAGGGTCCTTACCACTTGGCGACCAATTTGAAGCTCGATGTGGGCAACAGTACGAGTACTTTATCTCCCGGTGCGAACTCTCTAAGGCGCGTACCCTTGTTGTACAGGTGGGTTTGCCGTTCTTGGGCCTGCTGCAAATTCTCCTGGGTTAGGTGGGTGAGGGTGTGGAGTTTTGCGCGCAGGTCCATAACGTATTGAATTTCGTTTTTGCTTTGTGAAGGTCCCTCCTCCCAATTTTCGCGCAGCACATCTAGAATGCCTATAATAATTAGAGCAGGGAGAACCCCGTGGAGGCTTGGGGGACCTCTCGCACTGAAAACAGCAAGGGCTCGAGTCACTTATCCCAATTACGTGCGTCCTCACTTACGAATTTTTTAATTATATTCTTGAGGGTGCGGTTGAACCGTTCAACTAAACCGTCCGTTTGTGGGTGATACACACTGGTGCGGATCGGCTTAATCCCCAATAACCCATACAGTTCGCGCAGTGTCCGTGACATAAACGTGGTGCCTTGATCAGTCAGAATCTCTTTCGGGATTCCCACTCGGGAAATAACGCGGAAGAGCGCCTCCGCAATACTGCGCGCTGAGATATTGCGCAGAGGCACTGCTTCTGGGTATCGCGTTGCATAGTCCACCAGAACTAATATAAAGCGGTACCCTCATGTCGACCGATCTAATGGCCCGACGAGATCCATCCCAACTCTTTCAAACGGGGTCTCGATTAATGGTAGAGGGCGCAAAGGCGCTTTTGGAATGGCCGCTGGATTTACTAACTGGCATTCGCGGCACGCCGTACACCACCTACGAACGTCGCCGCGAATCCCCAGCCAATAGAATCGGGCCATTATTCGGGCTAGTGTCTTATCCTGCCCTAGGTGTCCAGCCATGGGATTAAAGTGAGCCACCTGGAATACCAATTCCCGGTGGCTCTTTGGAATTAAAAGCTGCGTGACTCGCTCCTTAGTTTGAGTGTCCTGCATCACTCAGTATAACCTATCCTTCATAATCGCAAAGTAGGGGAAGGACGGGGTGGCGTTCGGCGGGAGCGTTTGACCATCGATTACTCTCACTTGGTCAAACGCATGCTGCAGAGTCTCGTCTGGTGACTGCTCTAATGGGAAATCTGCGAGGGATTCCCCAACAGAGAGAGGAGGAGCCTGCTGCTCCTCACTCTGACGCGGAGATGATGTAGACGGCTCTGTGACAGCTGCTCCTGCCAAAGCAACACCGGGACCTCCCCCTGTTAAACTATGGCAGGACCCACTCTTCACTAAGTGTGTCATTAAATCCCAAAATCCCGGCCAATCTGTCCCCAAAATTAAAGTGTGGGTAAGGCGAGGATTAACCGCCGCCTTCACTATAAATTTTTCCCCTCTGAAAAAAATGTGGACCGACACCAAAGGGTAGCTGTGAACGTCCCCGTGCACACACACAACACCTTCACCCCCTGTGCTCCCCCCAATGCCTCGTCTTGAACCAGGCTTGGGTGGATTGAGGTCTGATTACAACCAGAATCCACCAACGCCTGATATGTATCCCCTTGAATACTCACCGGTATGCGATACGCTCCGGCCCGATCGAGGGCGGCTCCTGGCGCGTCGGGGATCCGAACCACCGTGCCCACCTCCATGACCGTGCACTGTTGTTGGAGGTGGCCCGGCTCCCCGCAGCGCCAGCAAACCGGCCCAGGCTTCCTCTCCGCACTGGTGTTCTGGGGCTCACTCACCTGAGGGGGGGGAGAGAAAGACACAGAAGGGAGAAACGGGAGGGCACCGCGGGTGCGGCGGGCCGGCACAGGTGGCGCCGGCCCCCGCCTCCGCTGTGGGGGAATGGGGCGAGGACGAGACACAGGAGGAGAGGGAGAGAGAGAGAGAGAAGAGGAGAGAAGAGAAGAGGCTGTCTGCTGTCTTGCTGCCGGGACAGCCGCCATATGGTCCTCCGCCAGCTCGACTGCCTGATCCAGCGACGCCAGGCGGTGGCACTGGACCCACTCCGCGGTTCCCGCTGGCAAGCGTGCTATGAATTGCTCCAGCACCACCTGGTTGATGATCCCCTCGGCGTCGCAGTTGTCGGCCCTCAACCACCGCCAGCAGGCGTCCCGGAGTTGCTGGCCGAACGTGAACGGCCGGCCGACTTCCTCCAAGCGTAAAGCGCGGAAGCGCTGCCACTGCTGTTCCGGGGTGCGCCCCACACGCTGGAGGATGGTCCGGCGAAGGTCCGCGTAGGCCAGCCGGCGGTCGGCGGGGAGCTGTAGCGCGGCCAGCTGTGCCTCTCCCGTTAGCAGGGGGAGGAGGCGCGCTGCACACTGCTTCATCGGCCACCCCGAGGTTTCCGCGACTTGCTCGAAGAGCGTGATGAATGCCTCGGGGTCGTCCTGCGGGCCCATCTTTGTTAGGATGAGGGGGGACGGGCCCGCGGTGGGAGCGTTGGTGGACCCCGCCGACGCGAGGAGGTGCCGGAACGCCTGTCGATCTTCTTGTTGGGCCAACACCAGGGCCTCGAACCGCTGTTCTTGCTCCTTTCGGAGGGTGAGTAGTGCCTGGTGCTGGCTTTGCTGGGCCGTGGCGAGGGCGTGGACCAGTTCGGCGAATGGGGAGGACTCCATGGGGCTGTTAGGCTGCTGTGCTCCAGGTCCCGGGTTTCGGCACCACTGTAACCGTTCTAACGAAGGGGTGGAGCACAGAGGACGGCAGGACAGAGATCAGGTTTGAAAATACGATTTTTATTGCCACACTTTTCAGTGAACAAATTCGAACTCAGACACACACCAACACACAACCGGCGTCTGGTTCCGGGATGAGCTCTCTGCTCTCCCTCTTTAAATAGGGCGCGGTCACTGGGAAGACACACACAAACACAGGTTAATTGACAACAGGTGTAGTGATTCTGCCACTTACCTTCCCTGACTCCGCCCTCCTGTCATAGACCGGCGCTTGGCCACGCCTCCGCTGCCACAGTTACTAAAACCGAAAACATAATTGAATAACACCTTAATTGAGAAATAAAGCAAGTTTAAAAATGACTTCAGTTCTCCTTTCAGATCTAGGTTATGATGTGCATATTGTCATACTAATCAGACCATTCCGTAACCTTCATGCCCTGTGGATGAGGACGCTGTCATCCTGGAAGAGAGACAACTCCAAATAGGACATCATGCTATCATCTTTATTGTTCATTATTTTCTTTGCCATTCAGTGCTACATTAAGCATTATATTGTTGTGTTGTGATTGGGCTGAGTGTGTGTTAGTGGAGTAAGTTATAGCCTGAATCTTTCTCTCTTGTGGGGTTCATGTGCTTGGGAATTATTCATTCATTATGTTCTACCCGAGTCACTGCGGTTTAATGATTGAAGTCAGCTGCGCGCACTGTTATCCTCAATATCCTCAATGCGCCATGCCTGCATACCGGTTATTGTGCTTTCACTGAATTACATCACTTCTTCAACAGTTTTCCAATTCCATATGTGTGTGTGTGTGTGTGTCTGTGTGTGTCAGTGTCGGTACAGAGTGCATTTATTTAAACAACTACACTGGTTACAATCCAGATCATGACAAAGCCATATTCCTGAGTCAGCTACACTGGCCAGGGTCAAAATCAGAAATAAAATAGATACGCAAAGCTCTTCGTGAATCTTTGCTTTAAAAAAAAAAAAGGAAGAAGGCAAGGAAGTGAGCGCGTCTACATACAAGGAATGACAGAAATCTTATTATTCAAAAGAAAATTTCAGGGCAGAGCTGGATATGGGTTTAATATAGCTGTATATGTTAAAAGGTTTGGTGACTGTCATGTTTTTGGCTCTGGTATGAACAACATCTCTCATGTTGACGTAAAGTTGACCAGCCACAACATGACGTTATGGGAAAGAGTAGCGGAAGCTCGGCTAAGAGGAGATGTAGAGATATGCGAGCAGCAATGTCGAGTAGTATAGATGCAATATTCGCTTTGAGAATGTTGATGGAAAAGTACAGAGAAGGCCAGAAGGAGCTGCATTGTGCATTTGTGGATTTAGGGTGCCAAGAGAGGAGTTGTGGTACTGCACGAGGAAACCAGGAGTGGCGGAGAAGTATGTGAGATTTGGTGTATGAGGACAGTGTGAAAGCAGTGGGAATGACGGAGGCTGTTGGATTGCTCCAGGGCTCGGCCCTAAGCCCCTTCTTGTTTGCAATGATAATGGACAGGTTGACAGACGACACCAGGCAAGATGCCCCATGGGCAGTGATGTTTGCAGATGATATTGTGATGTGTAGTGAGAACAGGGAGCAAGTGGAAGGAAACTTAGAGACATGGAGATGTGCACTAGAGAGAAGGGGAATGAAAGTCAGTAGGAGCAAGATGGAATACATGTGCGTGGAAGACAGTGGAATGGTACAGTGACAAGGAAGAGAGGTGGTCAGAGTGGATGAGTTCAGATATCTGGGGTCAAATGTACAAAGTATTGGCGAGTGCAGAGTAGGAGTGAACAAGAGAGGTTGGAATGGATGGAAGAGAGCTAAAAGAACAATAACTTTGTCAGTGTCCAAATAGTTATTGACCTTGACTGTGTAGAAGATGTAAGGTCTGGAAGTAAGCTTATCAGATGCTTGCTGGCTGTGCTGTGAAAATTGTCCACAGCACAGCCAGCAAGTTTCAGCAAGTTACACTACTCATCTAAGTTTCCAAATCTGTCATTGCTTAACTCTTGAATATTTTCTATCACAAATACTATCTTTAAAAAGCTTATCTCTGCTTTCCAAAGAAATTTATCTTGCTAAGATCTGTTCAGTAGTTTGGGAGTAACAGTAGGTTGAAGTCGGTACAACAGATTTCACTCTCTGCTCGCGGGACGTCGGGAAACTGCCGGTGTTTTTTGTCACAGCAAAGCGGTCAGGCTCTCTGTCTCTCTCTCTCTCTCTCTCTCCTGATCGGTTTCTGACTGGATTACTCATGAATATCTCACCTCATCTCATTATCTCTAGCCGCTTTATCCTTCTACAGGGTCGCAGGCAAGCTGGAGCCTATCCCAGCTGACTACGGGCGAAAGGCGGGGTACACCCTGGACAAGTCGCCAGGTCATCACAGGGCTGACACATAGACACAGACAACCATTCACACTCACATTCACACCTACGGTCAATTTAGAGTCACCAGTTAACCTAACCTGCATGTCTTTGGACTGTGGGGGAAACCGGAGCACCCGGAGGAAACCCACGCGGACACGGGGAGAACATGCAAACTCTGCACAGAAAGGCCCTCGCCGGCCCCGGGGCTCGAACCCGGACCTTCTTGCTGTGAGGCGACAGCGCTAACCACTACACCACCATGCCGCCTACTCATGAATATCAATCAGATAACTTTTACAGGGATGCTCTCTCACTCTCACTGTTTCTGATGAAGCAAAATTTTCCGTCTGCTAGTTTTGATGTTCTGCTTCATGGGAGACTTTGAAGTGAGTTTTCATAGCTTTTGTCATGCTCCGCCCCGGACATCCATTCCGCAGATTACAGATCTCCCACGCCAGCGCCGATCCGGATCCGGGACGGGAATTCCAGCTCACCTTTAAATCACTTCCTGGTTTTCACCCCACTTATTTAAAGGCCGTTCTCAGACCCTGACTTTGCCAGGACGGCTCGTTTTGCTATTCCAGCCGTTTCTGTGCCTTTATTGCATTTCATGGTTTTTGCTCAAGCTTTTTTTTCTAGTTCATGGTTTTTGCACTTAGGATTTTCTTCTTGTTTGTTTTTTTTGCCCTAGCGTTTTTGTCCTTGTCTGCCTTGTGTTTTTGTCAAGTTTTTGTCACTTTTTACCTGGACTATTTTGCCATTTGTTTTTGTCCAGTTTGTTTACCTTTTCGCCACGCCCTTTTCCCTGGATTAAATCACTTTATTGGATTACTGTCTGTGTTCTGCTTGTGGATCCTTATCTCACCACACCTCCATCACCCCTAACAGCTTTACCTACTTATTTTTCAAATCAAACTGATTCATGTAAATAACTAACTATTTTAGAATATAACTGTAGTTGTTTTGATGAAAAATATTGAGATCTTAGTGGTCGGAATGATGTTTAAAAAAACGGAAGTCAGAAACGCAAGTGTCAATTTCAATTCAGTTAACTGAAATTGTTTGCTGGATGTGGCTCACACAGGTTTTTCAAGGTTAGCCTTGAAAGCTGTGAATATTAATTGAAATAATCATTTATATTCTTTCATATAAACACTAGTAGGCCCTACTTAGAAATACAAAGGTCTACAGAGCACAAACAGGGTATTAGAAATGATCATTTATTTTGATAGAGAACAGTAGATGTGAATGTCATTCAGTGCTTATTGATGTATATTTTATAATTAACATTGATTTTTCCTTCTTTGTGATGTATAAATGAGAGTTAAGATCAGCTTTATATTGCACAAATAAAGCCATTTGGTGAAACTTTGAAGAGTGTACCGATTTAACTGTTTAACCTAATTAGCATAACACAAATTAAATACTCATTTGCATAATTTGCTTTTACTAATTTTTCAAATTTTTTATTCAGTATACAACCATCTATGTGCCTGCCAATTTCCATGTAAATATCTTGAAAAATAGAAAAGTTATTAAGAAAAAAACCGTTTGATCTCATTGGTTAATGAGGCCCATTTTGGACCATGTGATCCTCATACAGAATATTACAGCAGCTTTCTAAAAATTAAGCTGTTTTTTCAATCTTTGATTTGTAATATCTGAAGAACGGTTAAACATTTTAATTCTGTAAAAAGTATGTTGTTCTGCATTCAATTCTGAATCCAGTGAGACCAAGCAATTTGGATTGAATTTGAATTTTCACCTCATATGCCTACTAGAAGGAACCTGGTAGTGTTGTAGTACTTGACACTGGTCTTGGCAGGGCTCGACATTAAAGACTGCCCGATTGCCCAGGGCAAGTGAAACATGCATTCGGGCAAGTGGGATATGTCCCCGGCATGCCTGACTGGGTAAGTTGGAACAAGCATATATTATGAACTAGCACCACAAAAATTAGGCTTTTTGACCTTTTATTTCAGTTCCTAAAAACATCCCTCACTACACATCCACCATTATGTCTTGGCTGTTTTCTTAGTCTTGGTTTCATTTACTGCTTTGCAAGTTATTTTATATACTCCCGCTATTGTAGTATGGTACGCATCCTGTTTATAGACCCCTTGTGCATGACATCATGGATCACGTGATAATTACAGCTGGGGTCAGACAGACACCGTCTTTTATGCAAGCAAGGCTTAATCTGTCTTCAACATGGTTAATTTTTGCACTGTTTTTGCTTGTTCAAACAGAGAAATAGATAAAAGGCATTACCGTCTCCCTGCTATCAAGAAAAACGTTAACAAATGGAAGCAAATGCTTCAAGAACAACAAGGAAATGAGTGGTTAAAGAATACGAAAAGAGGAGCTCAGCCTGAAAACTCCAGAGAAATTCACAATTGTATTTAAAATGTATTTTACAAAAACAGAAAGTCGAAAGTGAGGATGGAAGAGTTTGCTTAAGAATCTCGTGGGTTTTTTTTTCTGCTCACATTCGAGTTGGCTCCTTCATGAAAGTATTTGATTTTCTTAAAGGTGAAGCTGCTTCCTTATTCGATACAGAAAACCCAGATTGGTTTCAAACAACTCAGGCATAAACTCAACAAAGAGTGACATGCACGATAAATCCTGAAAAAAACAGAACAGATTAAGAGCAGAGAGAGCTGGAGCTTTGTTTCTGTTATCAGAGGAATACAGTCCTGTGCTATATATATATATACACACACACACACACACACAACCCCAATTCCAAAAAAGTTGGGACAAAGTACAAATTGTAAATAAAAACGGAATGCAATGAGGTGGAAGTTTCAAAATTCCATATTTTATTCAGAATAGAACATAGATGACATATCAAATGTTTAAACTGAGAAAATGTATCATTTAAAGAGAAAAATTAGTTGATTTTAAATTTCATGACAACAACAAAATGACAAAATGAGAAAAAAAAATCCAGAAAATCACATTGTCTGATTTTTAAAGAATTTATTTGCAAATTATGGTGGAAAAGAAGTATTTGGTCAATTACAAAAGTTCATCTCAATACTTTGTTATATACCCTTTGTTGGCAATGACAGTTGTCAAATGTTTTCTGTAAGTCTTCACAAGGTTTTCACACACTGTTGCTGGTATTTTGGCCCATTCCTCCATGCAGATCTCCTCTAGAGCAGTGGTGTTTTGGGGCTGTCGCTGGGCAACACGGACTTTCAACTCCCTCCAAAGATTTTCTATGGGGTTGAGATCTGGAGACTGGCTAGGCCACTCCAGGACCTTGAAATACTTCTTATGAAGCCACTCCTTCGTTGCCCGGGCGGTGTGTTTGGTATCATTGTCATGCTGAAAGACCCAGCCACGTTTCATCTTCAATGCCCTTGCTGATGGAAGGAGGTTTTCACTCAAAATCTCCCCATTCATTCATTCCTTTACATGGATCAGTCGTCCTGGTCCCTTTGCAGAAAAACAGCCCCAAAGCATGATGTTTCCACCCCCATGCTTCACAGTAGGCATGGTGTTCTTTGGATGCAGCTCAGCATTCTTTCTCCTCCAAACACGACAAGTTGAGTTTTTACCAAAAAGTTCTATTTTGGTTTTATCTGACCATATGACATTCTCCCAATCCTCTTCTGGATCATCCAAATGCTCTCTAGCAAACTTCAGACGGGCCTGGACATGTACTGGCTTAAGCAGGGAGACACGTCTGGCACTGCAGGATTTGAGTCCCTGGCAGCGTAGTGTGTTACTGATGGTAGCCTTTGTTACTTTGGTCCCAGCTCTCTGCAGGTCATTCACTAGGTCCCCCCGTGTGGTTCTGGGATTTTTGCTCACCGTTCGTGTGATCATTTTGACCCCATGGGGTGAGAGCTTGCGTGGAGCCCCCGATCGAGGGAGATTATCAGTGGTCTTGTATGTCTTCCATTTTCTAATAATTGCTCCCACAGTTGATTTCTTCACACCAAGCTGCTTACCTATTGCAGATTCAGTCTTCCCAGCCTGGTGCAGGTCTACAATTTTGTTTCTGGTGTCCTTTGACAGCTCTTTGGTCTTGGCCATAGTGGAGTTTGGAGTGTGACTGTTTGAGGTTGTGGACAGGTGCCTTTTATACTGATAACGAGTTCAAACAGGTGCCATTAATACAGGTAACGAGTGGAGGACAGAGGAGCCTCTTAAAGAAGTTGTTACAGGTCTGTGAGAGCCAGAAATCTTGCTTGTTTGTAGGTGACCAAATACTTATTTTACCGATGAATTTACCAATTAATTCATAAAAAATCCTACAATGTGATTTCCTGGATTCTTTCCCCCCATTCTGTCTCTCATAGTTGAAGTGTACCTATGATGAAAATTACAGGCCTCTCTCATCTTTTTAAGTGGGAGAACTTGCACAATTGGTGGCTGACTAAATACTTTTTTGCCCCATTGTATATACTGTGTATATATATATATATATTTTTTTTTTGTTATATCATCCACCTCGGGGCGGCACGGTGGTGTAGTGGTTAGCGCTGTCGCCTCACAGCAAGAAGGTCCTGGGTTCGAGCCCCGGGGCCGGCGAGGGCCCTTCTGTGTGGAGTTTGCATGTTCTCCCCGTGTCCGCGTGGGTTTCCTCCGGGTGCTCCGGTTTCCCCCACAGTCCAAAGACATGCAGGTTAGGTTAACTGGTGACTCTAAATTGACCGTAGGTGTGAATGTGAGTGTGAATGGTTGTCTGTGTCTATGTGTCAGCCCTGTGATGACCTGGCGACTTGTCCAGGGTGTACCCCGCCTTTCGCCCGTAGTCAGCTGGGATAGGCTCCAGCTTGCCTGCGACCCTGTAGAAGGATAAAGCGGCTAGAGATAATGAGATGAGATGAGATATCATCCACCTCAGGTGGCACGGTGGCGTAGTGGTTAGCGCTGTCGCCTCACAGCAAGACTGTCTGGGTTCAAGCCCCGTGGCCGGTGAGGGCCTTTCTGTGCGGAGTTTGCATGTTGTCCGCGTGGGTTTCCTCTGGCCCATAGTCAGCTGGTATAGGCTCCAGCTTGCCTGCGACCCTGTAGAACAGGATAAAGTGGCTACAGATAATGAGATGAGATCATCCACCTCTAGGTTAAAAAAAAAGTGCTGTGTCATGACAGACCAGCTGCACTGATTCAGTTACAGGTTTCCAGGTCTGTATAAAACACCCACAACATACACACTAAACAATAATTTTAAACTCAAACATTATCCTGTCTGTCATGACGCAGCGCGGGTTTTTTTCTTTAAACCTAGAGTTGGATGATATAAAAAAAGAAAAGATATATATAAATATTCTCAAACACAGTCCTGGCACCCTATTGTTTTCTTCATACAAACTTTGTTACAGATTTCTATTTTATGATTTCTACATTATCGAGTAATGAACCTACAGTCTGAGAGAGTTCTACACAAACACACTTAACTTTACAACAGCTGCATGCATGTGAAATGGAAATAAATCGACTAAGGCAGGAAAAACTATTTTGAATAAAATTGTTATTGTCTGTTACAAGTAAAAGTAAAAAGTAACCAATAAACTTAATCAATAACCAAACTTCAACTCAATGTGTGATCTTCATTTTATGTTGCAATTCACAACTATTCTATGGTTTTCCTAAAAAAAATTGTACTCGCAAAATAGGGGGCAAGTGATAATATTGGGAGGCAAGTGGAAATTAACCCCCACTTGCCCCCCAGGGCAAGCGGGTTTAAAAGTAAATGTCGAGCCCTGCTTGGTCTCAAGACCACTTTTTGAAGGTCTCGTGTCGGAATCGACCACATTTTTACTTGGTCTTGTTTCGGTCTCGGACATAGACGACTCGGGATTTTATTTCAAGACCAGTCAAGAGCACAACTGTGGGAATATTATGATGTGGAAAAACTTCTGATGATCAACCCAAAATAATGAATAAGTGGGAAATAAATTTGAGGAATGCACACAGATAGAGTATGTTAAAAATATGTGGTAGGGCTCTGTTTGTTTTGCATGTCTGTGTGGTTTTTGGTGTGTTAGCTGCTTTTCGGTGTCACTTGATTCCTTGGTAGGGAGTAAAATTTTTGTCCCTCTCTTCAACATTGTCACCAACTATTCCAACAACACCATAAATAATAATAATCATGTCTGGACGTCATCTTTTGCGCATGAACAGAATGCATTCCTAACATTCTAACGTATTTGCTTAGTTCCGGTCAGATAAGGAGGTCGCATAAAAGTTATCGTTTTTAAAAGACGGCCGCAGCACACTGAGGTGCATCACTGCATAAATTAAAATATTTTAATCTAGGCTTTGAGTAATGGAAGTGGCAAGAAGTGTCACATCGCTGAAGGTGGAAAGTTATCCAAATCCAGAGCTATTTATTTATTTATTTATTTATTTATAAGCATATGGAAAAGACTGATGCACTTGTTATGAATATTTAATTAGGAAGTCAGGTCTATAGAAAGAGACATATACACTTGGTGGAGTTTATTACGGACACACAGTGTGTAGCTGCACTGTAAATATACCATATAGATGATTTCCGAGGTACGATTACTGAAAATAGCTCATGTTGCTGCGCACAGCTTGTCAGCCCTGCTTTCATAAGTGAAAAGGATGACCACAAAACCACCACGGAGCAGATGTTATTTGGGGTGTGGTTAATTATCAGCACAGCAGTGACACTGACATGGTAGTTATATGGTGCTGCTGTGAGTAATATAAGGCTCAGGATAATTGCTGTGGCTTAAAAACACAGTGCAAGAAGTCATTTTATTGACATGCTGGATGATGAACCACAGAGCTTTTTCCCATAGCCAGTTGGCAAACATATTTCATATCTCATTTACTCACTGCTAACGTCATCAAACAAAACTCTTTAATAACCTTTTTTTTCCTGCAGTCCAGTGACTGTCTTTCTCCAAAAAAGCACATTGTGTTTCCATGGGCCAAAATTGTTTTCCAGCTGTAAACTGGTGCATGGCACTGGTATAGACAGCCAATAAGATTTTAGTCTTCAGTGTTCCCAACTGGGATTGGTTCCAGCTTGACCCTGATGGATAAGCGCTGCCATGCAAAGGCAAACTGCAGTGTCTGCATATTGTGTCAGTGGCAAAAGGCAATAGTGAATAGATGATGCTATTGGACTGTCTTTTGCCACCGACACAATATGCAGATACTGCAGTTTGCCTTTGCATGGCAGCACGGTAGAGATAATGGATGGATGGATGGATGGATGGATGGATGGATGGATGGATGGCGGGTGGTTCCAAAGGTTGTGGCAAAACAGTGACAGACCCACCATGGTTTATTGAGGGTGGAGCATCATAGCCTGATACTAGGTGGGCTGGTGAACATAAGAACAATTGGAGGTATAAAGTTTGCCTCGTATCACACCACAACTACCAACAGTGGAAGATGAAATCTATCACATGCCTCCTGTGACACCATCGCAGATGCCTTCAAACCGCTCATGTATGTTCTCAGTCATCCAGGTCATTGTAAACCCTAGGTGCTAAAGAAAGCAACTGGACTTGCTTCCTTTCCAAATCCTTGAATACATTTCACCTCTCATCTGAAAGCCTTCTTCAGTTCTGTCTGACTAGTGGAGAGTTCCAGGTATTTATCCTCTAGTGGACCAAACGCAAACCTAAGGAGAGTCGTTGAGGTCACATGGGTCGTTGACACTCTCAGCCATCCTGTAGGTTGTTAGAGTCCCTGGAGGCCGGGTGTGAACGGTGTTAGCAGCCTAGAGGGTCGTTATGCTCCTCATGTAGCTGTACACACTCGGACTAGTGTCTGATACCCTCTTCTGCACAATTTGCTCAGGTTACAGTGATGGATAGGGCAGAATAATGCCTTGTTTATACTTAAGAACTTCAGCAGAGAGCAGGGCTGATTTTACTTTCTCTGACTTCATGGCCATGCATTGTTACGACATTGTTGGGATTCGATTCATCATCTCCTTTGCCTTTGCATGGCATCTCATCTCATCTCATCTCATCTCATCTCATCTCATCTCATCTCATCTCATTATCTCTAGCCACTTTATCCTTCTACAGGGTCGCAGGCAAGCTGGAGCCTATCCCAGCTGACTACGGGCGAAAGGCGGGGTACACCCTGGACAAGTCGCCAGGTCATCACAGGGCTGACACATAGACACAGACAACCATTCACACTCACATTCACACCTACAGTCAATTTAGAGTCACCAGTTAACCTAACCTGCATGTCTTTGGACTGTGGGGGAAACCGGAACACCCGGAGGAAACCCACGCGGACACGGGGAGAACATGCAAACTCCACACAGAAAGGCCCTCGCCGGCCCTGGGGCTGGAACCCGGACCTTCTTGCTGTGAGGCGACAGCGCTAACCACTACACCACCGTGCCGCCCCTTTGCATGGCATGGAAAGTTGTATTTATTTATTTATTTATTTTATCCCCCGCTGGCCAAAAGGCCTGAAGGGGGATTATGTCGTGGCAATTTCTGTCCATCCCGGGAAGGGTGCTCACTTTCTGAAATCAACTCCTCTCACAATTTTTGGAGGGATTTCACGAAACTTGGCAGGATTCGTTGTTATATGTCAGTAGTGCACATATTGTAATTTCGTTCAATTCACTCACATTTTACCAGAGTTACAGCCCTTCATCTCATCTCATTATCTCTAGCCGCTTTATCCTGTTCTACAGGGTTGCAGGCAAGCTGGAGCCTATCCCAGCTGACTACGGGCGAAAGGCGGGGGACACCCTGGACAAGTCGCCAGGTCATCACAGAGAGTTACAGCCCTTGATTAACAAAATTATACTTTGACAATTTAACGAGAGTGTGTTTTCCTTCTGAAATCAACTCCTCTCACAGTTTTTGCAGGAATTTCTCGAAGCTTGGCCTTATATGACGGTAATACTCATTTAATTTCGTTTGTGAAAATTTTACCAGAGTTTTGACCCTTGATTAAATAACTTACACTTTGACAATTTCATGAGGGTGTACGTTCTTCTGAAATCAACTCCTCTCACAATTTGTGGAGGAATTTCACCAAACTTGGCCAAAGGCTTTGTTATATGACAGTTATACGCATATTGACATTTTGTTTAATTTGGGCAAATTTTACCAGCGTTATGCCCTTGATTATTAACAAACTTGTACTTTGGCAATTTCATCAAGGTGTGCTTGCTTTCTGAAATCAACTACCCTCACAATTTTTATTATCCCCCACTGGCCGAAACGCCCGAAGGGAGATTATGTCATGGTGATGTCTGTCCATCTGTCCGTCCACCTGTCTATCCCGGGAAGGGTGCTCACCTTTCGAAATCAACTCCTCTCACAATTTTTGGAGGAATTTCACAAAACTTGGCAGGATTCTTTGTTATATGTCAGTAATACGCATACTGCAATTTCCTTCAATTCAGTTGCATTTTCCCAGAGTTATGGTATAGTTGCCAGCAGGGGATATTGTGCTGTCAGAGCACTCTTGTTTTTCTGTTGCATTTGCAAGTTAATTCATTATTAGCAGAATAATCTTCTGATGTCTGTCTAACTTTTTTTTTTAAAATCCCAGGTTCTTATGTGAACGGCCATCTCAATGGGTCAGGCGTGAAAACAGGACTTTTTGCAAGCAGTTGCAAGGCAGAAAGGCCTCGACGCTCAGCTCAGACTGACAGCGAATTCTCAGGAGAAGGACCCGTGAGAAAGAGGTGAGTACGATCGTTCAATGTCTCATTTCTAATGTTTTTCATCAGCACCATGACAGAACTGGCGAGCCCTTGAGCTGAGTAGGAGTCTCTGCATTCCATTGCTCTGAACACACTCAACTATTTCACATTGTAGCTACTCAAGCTCTACAGGCTTTTATCCGCAGCTGAAGGTTAATGGAAGCCTGAATCGGCATGTGTATTCACAGGAGAGAAACAGGGCTGCTCATGCTCTCATGCCTCTAAAACATCCGCTGCTCATTAAGCAGATCAGGACTGGATAATTGCCTGAGCATTGAGAGTTTTGCACTGGGCTCTTCATGCTTACACTCACCTTTGGTACTGCCAGATATTTGATCCCGTGTCATTACCATGCACAGATGAGCTACAAAGGCACACACTCACACCAGAAATTTAAAAATAATCCAGAATTCAAAAATAAATGTTATTGTTAATGTAATAAAAATATAGTACTCTGGTCAAGTGTGCAATCCATTGCAAAGCAGTGAATAGAACGAGGGGATTTTTATGTACGGTAGTTGTTTCCCGTTCTACATCCAGTTGCACTCCTGATCAGACCGTGCAAGTTCAGAGGTGTGTGATCTGTACAGCGTTGCCACAGTGTATTTGAATGGTGTATAAGGAAATGTGCAATAATTGTACCATTAATGTCATGGTGTATACAGTAAAGAATAATTTTTAAAAAGCGTGAGGGGAAAAAATTGACATTTTGCTGAAGTCGCTTCATCTCACGCTGAAAAAATGAGAAAAATCCAACCTTTAATTGAAATAAATTTATTCAGAGAAAACAAATCCCTCATCAAAAATACATGTACTACTATTATTGCCGCTCCTGTACCATCTAGACTTTGTACACCCTTCCTTTGCCAGTAAAACAGCACCGAGTCTCTCCTGTAACATTTTATGAGGTTGGAGATACAGAGCAGGGCATCTGAGACCATTCCTCTTTACACAATCTCTCCACATCACCCAGGGTCCGAGCCCCTCTCTCCTCTTCAGCTTACCCCACAGATTTTCAGTGGGGTTCAGGTGAAGGGACTGAGATGACCATGGCAGAAGCTTGAACCATTTTTGCGTTGATGTGAACATATGCTTCGGATCATTGTCCTGCTGAAAGATCCAATGACGACCCGGTTTTAGTTTCCTGCCAGAGGCAGCCAGATTTTGGTTTAAAGTGTCCTGATATTTCATGGAGTCCATGATGCCATGTACCCTAACAAGGTTTCTAGGCCTTTGGAGGAAAACAGCCCCAAAACATCATAGAACTTCGACCATAGTTTACAGTTGGGATCAGATTCTTTTCATTATAGCCATCCTTCTTTTTACACCAAACCCACCTTGAGTGTTTATTGCCAGAAAGCTCTATTTTTGTTCCATCAGACCATATAATATGGTTCCAGTCAAAGTTGTTGTAGCGTTTCGCAAACGGCTTTTTTTCTGGCATACCTTCCAAATAATCTAATAATAGTGAGAAATTATTTTCAGGTTGGAGTGTATGGACCTCTCAACCTGTCTCTGGGAACACCATTGAGAGCATATCCATACAGTATATGGCAGCTTTAAAATATACGTGGTTGAGTAAGGCTCAATGACCTTCTTATTCCCTAGAAACACTCGGACAAATTGGACAAATCAAAACACATTCTCTTTCAGTTGGCCCCAGGAAACACGACATGGACTATTTATACAATCAGCGTATATGTGCGATTGGGATAACCAATAACTATCATCCAGTCAGTCCTAGGAAACACCATAGGACTATTTATATGATCAACGTGTGTGTGATTGGGATAACCAGATTTCAGACCTCCAGATGGAAGAAGAGAACCCAATGTACTAAAAAAAAATATCTTACCTTCCATGTGGAGATCCTGGACATGAGCCCCCAAAAAACTAACCAAAAAAAAAAAAAATCAGAACAGCCTGCACCAGTTTCAAGCATGCCAAACATATATTTCTATCACCACCTTGGGTGTTTATTGCCAAAAAGCTCCATTTTTACCTCACATACCTTCATACCTTCAAACTCATACCTTCCAAACAATCTGTCAGCATGGAGGTGGTGTCTGATGGTGGTTTTGGAGACTCGAAAACCCCAAGATTTTACTTTTTCTTGTAATTCACCAACAGTGATCCTTGGGGATTTTTTTTTGCCTCTCTTCCCATCCTCTGTTTGTGGGGGCAAAACAAATTTTGTCCCCACTGTTTGTGGGGGCAAAATAAACTTGGGTTCTCTTCCAGGCAAGCTTGTAACAGTTCCAGTTGGTGTTCACTTTTTATTATTGCCCTGACAGGACATAGGAAATGAACATTTTCAGGCGAGTAGCTATTTTTTTAAAATAACCATTCCCTGCCTTATGGAGGTCAACACACTTCTCCCTCATTTAGTTTGTGTTCTGTTATCTTTCCCATGTTGATGGATGACCAGCCCTGTGCCTGAAATCGCTCACTCGTTCACTACTCCCTACTCCCTATATAGGGAATTATTATATAGAGGATTATACAGTGCCTTGCAAAAGTATTCATCCCCCTTGGTGTTTGTCCTGTTTTGTTGCATTACAAGCTGGAATTAAAATGGATTTTTTGGGGGGTTAGCACCATTTGA
Organism: Neoarius graeffei; assembly: GCF_027579695.1. Lineage (NCBI taxonomy): Eukaryota > Metazoa > Chordata > Actinopteri > Siluriformes > Ariidae > Neoarius > Neoarius graeffei. The sequence goes on from NC_083573.1 coordinate 17,564,596, forward strand.
TTTACACAGGATGCTTACCACTTTAAAGGTGCACATGTTTTATTTTGTTTTATTGTGACACAATAATTAAGATGAAAAAACAGAAATCTGGAGTGTGCATAAGTATATCCCCCCCCCCAAAAAAAAAGTCAATACTTTGTAGAGCCACCTTTTGCTACAATTACAGCTGCAAGTGTATAGGGTATGTCTCTATTAGCTTAGCACATGTAGCCACTGGGATTTTTGCCCATTCCTCAAAGCAAAACTGCTCCAGCTCCTTCAAGTTAGATGGGTTGCGTTGCTGTACAGCAATCTTCAAGTTATGTCACAGATTATCAATTGGACTGAGGTCTGGGCTTTGACTAGGCCATTCCAAGACATTTAAATGTTTCTCTTTAAACCACTCCAGTGTAGCTTTAGCAGTATGTTTAGGTTCATTGTCCTGCTAGACCATGAACCTTCGTCCCATCTCAAACCTCTGGCTGACTCAAACAGGTTTTCCTCCAGAATTGCCCTGTATTTAGTGCCATCCATCTTTCCTTCAGTCCTGACCAGCTTTCCTGTCCCTGCAGATGAAAAACATTCTCACAGCATGATGCTGCCACCACCATGCTTCATTGTAGGGATGGTGTTCTCAGGGTTTGTGCCACACATGGCATTTCCCATGATGGCCAAAAAGTTCAATTTTTGTCACATTTGACCAGAGAATCATCTTTCATGTGTTTGGGGAGTCTGCCACATGCTGTTGGGCAAACTCCAAACCTGTTTTTTTTAAGCAATGACTTTTTTCTGGCCACTCTTCCATAAAGCCCCACTCTGTGGAGTGTACGGCTTAAAGTGTTCCTATGGACAGATACTCCCATCTCCACTGTGGATCTTTGCAGTCCCCTCAGCGTTATCATTGGTGTCTTTGTTGCATCTCTGATTAACACCCTCCTTGCCCGGTCTGTAAGGTTTGGTGGGTGGCCTTCTCTTGTCAGGTTTGTAGTGGTGCCATATTCTTTCCATTTTGCTATAATGGATTTAATGGTGCTCCCTGGGATATTCAAAGATTGGGATATTTTTTATGACCCAACCCTGATCTATACTTCTTCACAACTTTGTCTCTGACCTGTTTGGAGGCTCCTTGGTTTTCATATTGCTGGTGTAGCAGAGTCAGGGTCCTTCCAGAACAGGTTGATTTATACAGTCATTATGTGACACTTTGATTGCACACAGGTGGATCTTAATCAACTAATTATGTGACTTATGAAGTGAATTGGTTGGACCAGCTCTTATTTAGGGGTTTTATACAAAAGGGGGTGAATACTTATGCACACTCCAGATTTCTGTTTTTTCATCTTAATTATTGTTTGTGTTACAGTAAAACAACAATTTTTACCTTTAAAGTGGTAGGCATGTTGTGTAAATCAAATGGTGCTAACCCTCCAAAAATCCATTTTAATTCCAGTTTGTAATGCAACAAAACAGGACAAACACCAAGGGGGATGAATACTTTTGCAAGGCACTGTATAGTGAGCTCATTGGTAAATTCCAGAAACGCTTTCGGACACTACTCCGTTGCGCTGGTATTTACGTCATTACTGTCGCACAATTAAAACGTGCCAGATCAGTCGACTAGTGGGTTTTCAAAATAATAAATACATGCATGTATTTTTGTGATAAATCCATATTATACTGAACATATTTCCCACATTAATAAATACAAAGTACCTGCATATTTCTGTTCTTTTAAATCAAGGCTGAATACTTTCTTCCTTGCCACTGCCTTTTATTAAATCAAATTTGAGACTTTTAATTTGATTTCTTTCAGTGCAACCGCAATGCATGATGGAATATATTGCTTGGTTAGTGACCATCGGTTGTACACTACTTTTCGTGATGCATTGTGGGATACTTTGAGTGCACTATATAAGATGTAATAATCCTTGTTATCGTTTCAGACAGCACTACAAAATGGCGTCCTTGCTACAGTTAGGTCCATATATATTTGGACACTGACACAAATTTTGGTTTTTTACCTGTTTACTGAAACATATTCAGGTTATAGCTATATAATGGACACGGACATAAAGTCCAGACTTTCAGCTTTCATTTGAGGGTATCCACATTAAAATTGGATGAAGGGTTTAAGAGTTGCAGCTCCTTAACATATGCCACCCTGTTTTTAAAGGGACCAAAAGTAATTGGACAGTTGACTCAAAGGCTATTTCATGGGCAGGTGTGGGCAATTCCTTCGTTATGTCATTCTCAATTAAGCAGATAAAAGGCCTGGAGTTGATTTGAGGTGTGGTGCTTGCATTTGGAAGATTTTGCTGTGAAGAAAACATGCGGTCAAAGGAGCTCTCCATACAGGTGAAACAAGCCAACCTTAAGCTGTGAAAACAGAAAAAAAACCATCCGAAAAATTGCTACAATATTAGGAGTGGCAAAATCTACAGTTTGGTACATCCTGAGAAAGAAAGAAAGCACTGGTGAACTCATCAATGCAAAAAGACCTGGATGCCCACAGAAGACAACAGTGGTGGATGATCGCAGAATAATTTCCATGGTGAAGAGAAACCCCGTCACAACAGCCAACCAAGTGAACAACACTCTCCAAGGGCAGGCCTATCAATATCCAAATCTACCATAAAGAGACGACTGTATGAAAGTAAATACAGAGGGTTCACTGCACGGTGCAAGCCACTCATAAGCCTCAAGAATAAAAAGGCTAGATTGGACTTTGCCAAAAAAAACATCTAAAAAAGCCAGCACAGTTCTGGAAGAACATTCTTTGGACAGATGAAACCAAGATCAACCTCTACCAGAATGATGGAAAGAAAAAAGTATGGCAAAGGCGTGGTACAGCTCATGATCTAAAGCATACCACATCATCTGTAAAACACGGCAGAGGCAGTGTGATGGCTTGGGCATGCATGGCTGCCAGTGGCACTGGGTCAGTAGTGTTTATTGATGATGTGACACAGGACAGAAGCAGCCGGATGAATTCTGAGGTATTCAGAGACATACTGTGTGCTCAAATCCAGGCAAATGCAGCCAAACTAATTGGTCGGCGTTTCATAATACAGATGGACAATGACCCAAAACATAAAGCCAAAGCAACCCAGAAGTTTATTAAAGCAAAGAAGTGGAATATTCTTGAATGGCCAAGTCAGTCATCTGATCTTAACCCAATTGAGCATGGATTTCACTTGTTAAAGCCTAAACTTCAGACAGAAAGGCCCACAAACAGACAGCAACTGAAAACCGCTGCAGTAAAGGCCTGGCAGAGCATTAAAAAGGAGGAAACACAGCGTCTGGTGATGTCCATGAGTTCAAGACTTCAGGCAGTCATTGCCAACAAAGGGTTTTCAACCAAGTATTAGAAATGAACATTTTATTTACAATTATTTAATTTGTCCAATTACTTTTGAGCCCCTGAAATTAAGGGATTGTGTTTAAAAAATGCTTTAGTTCCTCATATTTTTATGCAATCATTTTGTTCAACCCACTGAATTAAAGCTGAAAGTCTGAACTTCAACTGCGTCTGAATTGTTTTGTTCAAAATTCATTGTAGTAATGTACAGAACAAAATTAGAAAAATGTTGTCTCTGTCCAAATATTTATGGACCTAACTGTATATAGTGTACTATATAGTGAGTAGGGACCGATTTCGGACACAAGGTATGGGAATTTGGCCTCTGTGTCACCTCATATTTGTCCCCCAGTTAATCAGGAAGTCATGGATTACAGCTTGAAAGTTCCTTCACACCCCAGTCAACTTAACAATACTGTCCAATTTAAATGGGAAACATGCTTCAGTGTTCACTATAATTTCCAGGAGTGCCAACAATACTGGTACATGTGTTTTTGTTAAATAATTTTCTTGATGAGGAATTTGTTTTTCTATGAATAAATTTTTTTCAATTAAAGCTTGGCTTTTTCTCATTTTTTTAGTGTGAGATGAAGCGACTTCACCAAATGGTGGATTTTTTTTCTAACCCTTTTTACTAATCTTTACAAGGGGGGGGGCAATAATTGTGGAGGGCACTGTAACTATAACTGAATTCACAATACTGTTAAATCACATCCCTTGATATTTGCCATATATTTGTAAAGGGTTAAATGTACCACGCGAAATTGAGGGAAAGGTATAAGAAAATTTGTTTTGATGGTAGCTTTGGGGGAAAAGGTTTATAAAGAATATTTGGTAACATTTCACTGAAAGTGTACCGACACTGGGTCTTCATAATGCATTCATAAGCATAAATATTATATAAAGCAGTACTGGAGGATTTATGTAAGGCTGAGGTCTAAAGCAGGGAGATTACATAAATATTTTGATGAAGGATCACACTCACATACTGCTTTTACAAGAAATAGAAAAGACGTTGTTTTTTTACTCATAATAATGAGTCCACTGTTTGAAACTGTAGTATCAGCATTTTTTAACACTGTGTTGAAAGCTATTGTTTTTGTATTTATTAACCGCACATCCATTAAGTATTATCTTATCTTTTGGAAGTGTATTTACTGTACTGTTTACTTTGCAATCAGAGAATGGAACTGAAGTGTTGGTGGTCTGTTTGTATTTGAAATGCTATGAAGAATAATTGCAATGCAACATCCAGTGCCTTTCAAAAGTTTGTACACCCCTGCTCTACTCATTCATAGGATTTTCTGCATCTTGACTATTTCTTACATTGTAGAACAATACTGAAGACATCAAAATTATGGGACATATATGGAATTATGTCATCAACAAAAGGTGGTTTTAAAAAAATGTTTCATATTTCAGATTCTTCAAAGTAGCCAGCATGAACCTTGATGATGCTTTGCACACTACTGGCATTATCTTAACCAGATTCATGAGGTAGTCACCTGGAATGCTTTTCAATTAAGAGGTGTGCTTTGTCAAAACTTAATTAGTGTAAAATTTTGACACCGAATTCTGTTGAGCCATAGGTATGCTATAGGCCCATCCATCCATTATCTATAGCTGCTTGTCTTGTACAAGCTGGAGGCAATCCCAGCTGACTATGGGCAAGAGCCAGGGTACACCCTGGACAAGCTGCCAAGTCATCGCAGGGTTGACACATAGAGACAAACAAGCATCCATGCTCACATTCACACCTACGGTCAATTTAGAGCAATTTTTTGATATCTGTTTTGTCACTGCTATAGCAAGTTATGAGTGTTTGAAATGTGCTATGTAATAGATCAGTCTATGTCAGAGCAATGAGCGTAAACGAGATTCGTTGAGACCTGTGCGAGACATTGTAGGACGGAAGTAAAACGTACAGCGGAAATCAAAGTGACCAACATCTGCCAACGTTGTCAAAAGACGCGCGCACCCTCTTTCGAATGCTGACGTAATCAAGCTGGAATTTTTGTTTGTTTTGATAGCAGTCAGGAAAGTTTGAAAAAAGTAGGCAGTAATCGTCATTTAAACTCGTTTTTGTGCAATATTTCATTTGGAAAACAGTTTTCAAAATGGCAGCACTGACACCTGGCTGACACTTCACGTTTCGAAGTCTCGCACAAGTCTTGTGAAGATCACATGGATAAGCGACACCTGCTGTGGACCAAACAAACTATATTCAACATGGCTAAAAACCGAATAGGCCGATAAGTATAACATTTAATTGCAATTAGTTGCCAATACGAGTCGTGATATAAGGTTACTAAAACCGAAAACGTAATTGAATAACACGTTAATTAAGAAATAAAGCAAGTTTAAAAATGACTTCAGTTCTCCTTTAAATACACATATGTATTTGAGCCTGAACTTTTGACCTGGGATTTTTAACAGGAATTTAACAGGAATTTCATTCAATTATTATCCCATTTGAAATGGGATATCACCATCACCACTGGCTTTCTCACTGGGGATAAATCTATACATTTAAGATTTATATCTGGAATGTATATACACTCACTGGCCACTTTAATAGGAACTTGTTCTTGATTCTAAGAGTCCAGTTCTTGGCTGGCAGGAGTGGAACCCAGTGTCGTCCTCTGTTCTGCTGTTGCATGCTGAGATGCTTTTCTGCTCACCACGGTTGTAAAGAGCAATCGTATGAGTTACTATATCCTTCCTGGCAGCTCAAACCAATCTGGCCATTTTCCTCTGACCTCTCTTATCAACAAGACGTTTGCTTCCACCCACAGAACTGTCGCTCACTCAATGTTTTTGAACTCCAGGAGATCAGCAGTATCTGAAATCCTCAAACCAGTCCATCTGGCTCAAATCAGCACCCATGCCTCAGTGAAAGAAAGTCACACTTGGAGAACACAGTTTTCCCCATTCTGATCTTTGAACATTAACTGAAGCTCTTGATTTGTGCTGCTGTCAAGGCTGATTAAAGAACTGCATAAAACAACAGGTGGATGTAGGGGTGTTCCTAATAAAGTGGCCGGTGAGTGTATTTCTGTAAAGCTGCTTTGTGTGGTTTTATAATGTCCATTGTTCAAAGCGCTATACAAATAAAACTGACTTGAACGGAGTATCTGCCTTGTCTGTGAGGTGTCCAAGCGTCCTTGCTTGACCAGAAATATCTCATAATTTCATTACTGAGGAGTTGAAATTATTGAAGTTGTGTGACTGAGATTTTGGAAACAAGCGTATTTATTCCGTCACCCTGTGATTACACAACTCTAGCTGTTTGGAAGCCTTTAAAGCTGGTGTATGTGAGATAATCTGCCCAAGATTGCTTTTTGAGTTTCATTATGTGATTATAATTAAGTGGTGCTGCAGAAACTTGCACTGCCAAGTTCAGGTTTGTGGCTGCCTGATTAGAAAATGTTTCATTTTGATAGAGTGAAATGGGATTTGATGAAAGGCCATCGCATATGCTTTCACACTGTATCCAGCTTTTGGTACATTATCCTGTTCATAATTGGAGCAAAGTTAAAAAAAAAAATCTTTTATCCCCCCAATTTTTCTTACCGACTTTTGCTTCTTCCAAGACACATGAAGCCAGCCAACCCCTTTTTTTTTTTATCCCCCTCTGGCTGGAAGGCCCGAAGAGGGATTATGTCGTGGCGATGTCCGTCCGTCCCGGGAAGGGTACTCACCTTCTGAAATCAACTCCTCTCACAGTTTTTGGAGGAATTTCACGAAACTTGGCAGGATGCTTTGTTGTATGTTGGTAGTACGCATATTGTAATTTTGTTCAATTTAGTCACGTTTTACAAGAGTTACAGCCCTTGATTAACAAAATTATACTTTGACAATTTCATGAGAGTGTGTTTTCCTTCTGAAATCAACTCCTCTCACAATTTTTGGAGGAATTTCACCAAACTTGGCAAAAGGCATCGTTACATGTCGGTAGTACACAGATTGTAATTTTGTTCAATTTGGTTGCATTTTACCAGAGTTACAGCCCTTGATTAACAACCTTGTACTTTCACAATTTCATGAAGGTGTGTTTGCCTTCTGACATCAGCTTCTCTCACAATTTTTGGATGAATTTCTCGAAGCTTGGCAAAAGGCCTTGTTATATGACGGTAATATGCATATTGCGATTTCCTTTCGTTTGTGAGAATTTGACCGGAGTTTTGACCCTTGATTAAATAACTTGTACTTTGACAATTTCATGAGGGTGTACGTTCTTCTGAAATCAACTCATCTCACAGTTTGTAAAGGAATTTCACCAAACTTGGCAAAAGACAGTTATATGACAGTTATACGCATAATGAAATTTCATTTAATTTGGGCAAATTTTACCATTAAGCTCCTGATTATTAACAAACTTGTACTTTGGCAATTTCATCAAGGTGTCCTTGCTTTCTGAAATCAACTTCCCTCACAATTTTTATTATCCCCCGCTGACTGAAAGGCCTGAAGGGGGATTATGTCGTGGCAATGTCCGTTTGTCCGGCCGTCCCGGGACGGGTACTCACCTTCTGAAATCAACTCCTCTCACAATTTTTGGAGGAATTTCACGAAACTTGACAGGATTCTTTGTTATATGTCGGTAATATGCATATTGCAATTTTGTTCAATTTAGTCGTGTTAGGACTGGGACTGTTTTGGCCTCTAGAGGCCGCTGTTATTTCCTTTTCTTGTCATGTTTGTTTTGGCCTCTAGAGGCCGCCACTGTTTCTGTGTTTTATGTTTGTTGTTTTCCATGTGTCTTGTGCCCCGCCTAGTCCTCATTAGTGTCACCTGTGTCCTATTTTAGTTTGTGTATTTATACCCCTGAGTTCAGTCCTCTTGTCACGGAGTCTTTGTGCTGTTATGTTTAGCTCTAGTTTCCTCTGTACCGTGTTCCTTGTCTTTTTGGTTTTGCACTTTGCTTTTCTTGTTGGACCTAGTATTTACTGTGTTTTTGGATCTTCTGAGCATTGGTATTTTTGCCTTTTCTTTTCTGGTTTTTTGGCTTTTGTTTTGTACTTTGGTTATTTCTTATTTTTCCCTTCATCTTCTGAGTTTTTTGGATTATACTTGTTGGACTGTAAATATTGTAAATAAACCTTTTTTGATACTTTTCTACTTCCGCCTCTGCACTTGAGCCATCCCCCTGGTGGCCTAGTGGGGGTTTGCTGGATTATCCCACCAGCGAACCAGGTTTGAATCCCAGCAAAACCCTAACAAGTCGCCTTTTACCAGAGTTATGGCATAGTTTCCAGCGGGGAATATTGTGCTCTCAGAACACTCTTGTTTTCTAACTGCTGCTCATGTTGCATCATGAGTCAGCGTAACACGGACATAAACTGTCATCTACCTTCTTCTGCATACAAGTTCAGATACCCACAATTTCATAGTGCCGCTAGTGCCCCACCTTGTTTGTTTCCTAGCAAGCTAATTAGCATAACTAAATTTAAATCATTTCTATGAACATGAGAAGGACACTCGGTAAACTGCATACCTCTACCAAGCCAGATATTATGAACATCAACGTCAAAATCAAATCACTTGAACAAAGGATAATACTAAAGCTGTACACCAAATTTCATCCAAATCCATTCACTACTTTTTGAGTTACATTGGGAACAGACAAAAAAAAAATCCTGACTCGACATACATATCCGGATTTACATCAAAATCTAATCAATCGTTTCTTGGCCCATGGCCCACCTTTCCTCCAAATTTCCTCAAAATCTGTTCACTACTTTTTGAGTTACGTTGGGAACAGACAGACAAACAAACAGAGGCGAAAACTTAACCTTCTCCAACAAAGTTTCCGATGGTAATAATGGTGATTACATAAGCGAAATATTGTTCTGGTGATTTCCAACAGTAATTTCTACAACAATGTCAACTTAATCATGTGCATCATTCTCACTACTTCCTCTCCACAGTGCTATTTATAATCACACACTCTGTACAGAACAGATGGGCCATGTTTCAAACGCTCTTGGAGCACATTATTCCTAGAAAGCACAGATTTTACACAGATTTCACAAAACGCAGAATAAGCCAAGACTTTGGCCAGAATGCCAGTACATATTTAAAAGAGAGAGGCTGACTTATTATGAAACCTGGTAAGAAAGATAAACAGTGCTTAAAAGGTTTGAAAAGCCCCATGAATTTGCACCTTGACATAGAGAGACTGAGCATTATTTAGTTTTAGTATAAATACAGAGGTGATTATAGGAAATCACGCGTACTGATTGGTCGAGAAATTCGGACTATTTCTTGATAATCACCTCAAGCGATTCGGTAAAATGGCAGCCAGGTGCTTCATCACCGTAAGTGAGGAAGAATTACAAATTCAGAAAGAAAATGCTGTTCCTAAAAGCACTAAAGATGCTACAAAGTTTGGTCTAAAACTATTCAAAGGCAAGGTGGAATTGTGACTTATTTTATCTGTTTCAAAACAAAGTCTTTTATGTGGTTCGGCGTAGATAAGTGACACAAGTGACACAAGTCTGTGCCGCGCCGTTATTACATGTCAAAAGCATGCTGCTTTTGAAGTTTGAAATAAATTTTTTACTATGATTTTTTTAAAATAATCACCTGTGTATTTATACTAAAACAATTATCCATCTCAGGCTCAGTGAATATAAGTGAATAATAACCTTGACTTCATCTTGGTTATTATTGAAATAATATTGGCTGGCGTTAAGTGGTGTATCAGATATATTCCATTCAGCTAGCATGATACTGAATGAGTCGAAGACGAGTAGCTGAATGGAATTTATCTGATATATCATGAAAAAAGCCAGCCAATATTATTATTATTATTATTATTATTATTATTATTATTATACGTACACACTGTCTTCATACTGTATCAGCATTTTCAAAGGCCAACACAAGCTTACCCACGACTTGGCGCCATTAGCGCGGCAGTGCGGTTACTTTCCGGCCAGTGTAGCATTCAGCAGTAGTGTTAGCGAAGGCTAACGCTAGCACAGTCAAGCCAGTGCTACCGAGAGCAAGTAGCGCAGGCTAACGACAGAGAAACTAAGATTTCTGTCTCCAGACTCTTCTTCCATGCTGCACGCTCGCCACAGTATTTTTCACTCAGACTTAAGTATTCATATCCCTCTGTAATTTACTTAGTTACTTTTAAAATCAACATCAATAGCTACACACAATTTTGGCGACCTGACAGCCAAAATTCTCTCAAAACCTTCTGTATTTAACGAAGCAAACCTGGTGGCCATGCTTGTTTACAAATTGTCTTAGTCGCTCGCTAGCATAGAAGTTTTACATCTCTGACGTGTGACGTCATGTTGTCTTGACAAGGTGCAATATTGTAACAATATTGCACACTCATTCTCCATTGGGTAGAGTGACATAATGCATGTAGGATAAACGATATGCTAACAACATTGCATGCTATCGAACCAAACAAATGAAACCTACTAGCAGGGAATAGAACACATGGGTTTATTCCATCGAAAAAGTGGCTTGTATGTATAATAATCACTGATATTCACTTCACCTTTGGCGAATAATTGTTGAATATTGACATAGACCTGAATGGACACATCACATAGATTTGTTCAGTGCTGACACATTTAATATTGCCTGGTGAAAATCTCATCTTCTTTCTCCAGACCAAGGCTGCAAGCACAGAGGAAATTTGCCCAATCTCAGCCGAGCTCTCCTCACGCCACTCCAGTGAAACTCCTGGAGGCCATACCACCCAGCCCTAGCCTTCCTCTCAGCGATCTCACCAAGTGCAAACCCAAAACAGAGGACTTCCTCACCTTCCTCTGTCTAAGAGGTAAGTCGCTATGGCCAAGGGAACAAGTCAGGATGCATAAAAGAGCAGCAGCATTAAAAGATAACCGCTGCTGTACTTTTAGAGACAGGCACTTGCCCATGCTGGATGGTGGCTAACAGATTTCATTGCTCATTTGTTGATGGTGCTGAGTGCTGGCTGCAGTCCCAGATGTGCAGTGAACATTACTGTTGTTCTGGCAGAAACTGCTGAGAGTTGAGCTATGGCTTCTAAATCGGTTTAACCTCAGCCCCTCTCCATCTCGAAAGCCCAGTAAAGAGTGGTTTATTTTTGTGGCTTATCTGATTATTCTAGTGGTGAAGGTACTGGAACAACAGTCTTCTTCGACACACTCAATATTTTATAACTTATTGCCTTTTCTGTAGCTGTTCCAGAGAATTCCGGGTCACATCTGGGTCAATTTGGCCTTATTGGAGTCGAGTTAGAAATGGGATTGGAATCCTACCATGGGAGTTTTACATATACTGAGGATTTTGAGTGGAATTTTCAGCTACTTTAAAATGTTGATCTTAACCCTCTTCAGCAGAGCTCTTCTGACAGCTTCAGTTTTGAAGCCCAGGATGCATCAGTTGGGTTGTCCAGTAGCAGGTGTCCAGCGATATGTTTTATAAGAAGCTACACTACGTTATGCTCTTAGCAGAGGTGCACAGTAACAAAGTACATTTACTTGAATACTGTACTTAAGTACACTTTGAGTATCTACTTTACTTGAGTATTAATTTTTTTGGCAGCTTATGACTTTAACTTCACTACATTTGAAAGACAAATATCGTACTTTTTACTCCACTACATTTCTATCAAGGTCCTTATTACTCGTTACTATGAAGTGGCTTTGAAAGTGGATGTTTTTTCTTTTATTTTCTAAAACGTGATTGTTTTTTCGCAGGTGACACTGAGACAGCCTATCAGTAATCACTAGGTCAGGTCAGGTCCATAGACTGGATAAAATCAAGTTCAATGATTTCTCCGCAGCATTATCTAACATGATCAGTTGATGGCAGAACGGAAGGAGGCGGTTCTTCTGGGGAATGCACGCACCCATGGTTCTATAGCTAGAACCCATGTTTCAGTTTTCTGGAAGGAATAAAGAGTCATTTCGTTTTAAATGTTTGCTTTGTTTGCCTAAAACGGCGCACATCACAGCCTACAAAAACTTGCCATCTGACCTGCGGAAGCATATTGAGGGATGTAAATGTTTTATTCCAAGAGAAAGCTTGCACTGAAGTTGTTTGTGCTTTAGAGCTAGCGATAACGTTGCAATAGCTATGCAGTCTGGTTAGTCAAATGACTTTCTATGGATTTTCCCGCCAAGTTGCCATAGTTTTGTCCATGGCTAACGTTAACACATAGCTAGTTAACTTGGACACTATTAGTTAGCATGTAAAAACAGAGTTACGCTAACATGAATAACATTAACTTATCTGAAGTCCTTTCAGAAATGTTTTAGCATTCTCATTCTCATTATCTCTAGCCGCTTTATCCTTCTACAGGGTCGCAGGCAAGCTGGAGCCTATCCCAGCTGACTACAGGCGAAAGGCGGGGTACACCCTGGACAAGTCGCCAGGTCATCACAGGGCTGACACATAGACACAGACAACCATTCACACTCACATTCACACCTACGGTCAATTTAGAGTCACCAGTTAACCTAACCTGCATGTCTTTGGACTGTGGGAGAAACCAGAGCACTCGGAGGAAACCCACGCGGACATGGGGAGAACATGCAAACTCCACACAGAAAGGCCCTCGCCGGCCACGGGGCTCGAACCCAGACCTTCTTGCTGTGAAGCGACAGCGCTAACCACTACACCACCGTGCCGCCCATGTTTTAGCATAATCTTGCCAAATAAACACAATGTAGAAATCTTTCTTTTCTAGTTACGTTAGCTACCCAATATGATTTCGAGTTTGAAAAGATTTTGCTAGCATGTCAGGTGGAGCTTCACCGACTAGCTAGCTTAATGTTAAACCACCATGATTCCACAGGCAGATTCACATGTGCATGAATACATACACTTGCACATGCACACACGTGAGACCTGTGAGATGGACAGTATTGTACTAGTCGGTCACAACAAATTGCTGGAATTTTTTGTTTTGATGTCAGATGATGGTCTTGCACTTTTTTGTCCTGCTTAAAGCAGTGTTGCTGCTGGGCAGTTATTAAGCTTGAGGTGTGGACCTGGGTTTTAATCAGATTGGATTGTCTTTTTTTTTCTGAGCAAGCTGCATTTACAGCTATTCCACTGTCTTCCTGATTAACATACACATACATGTGTGCACACACTGCCAAAGCTGTGTCAGAACACTACCGTGCTGCTTTGTGGGGAGGAGGAGGAGTGTTACAATTTAAAAAAAAAGAAAAGAACAATGCCTTTTTCAGTTCAGTTGTGTTTCATTTTGTAACATTCTACCAGGTGTTTATTCTACAGGTTCTACAAGCTAGTCAGTAAATCCAGTCGGTTGCTTCAGAGGCATTCAGGCTTCAGAGGTAAGCGCTGTGGAAATAATACAACAATGCGGTAACAGATGTACTTTTAATACTTAAGTATTTTTAAAAGCAAGTACTTTAACTTCAGTAAAAATTTGACTGTACAACTTTCACTTGTATCGGAGTAACATTTGACCAGTGGGATCTGTACTTTGACTTAAATAATGAAATTAGGTACTTTGTCCACCTCTGGATCGCTTGAGGTTTCTTAGCTGCTTAAATGGGTTCTACGTGGCACTCTAGTTGAGTTAGGGGAAAATAGTCTGTGTATAACACTACAAAAAAAAAACCCTCAAGTGTTCCTCTGGATGGTATCTTTTCCCCTGAAGAGTATCAGTTACCTCTGTAATGTGGAGTTGTCACCTTTTTCCATTCTCCATCATTCTCCTACGTTTCTGCCTCAGCAGAGGTTTCAAGCCAGAGCAAACGTGGCAGAATGAAATGAAACAATCTTCTTACACACGCATGCCACTGAGGTGTGTAAAGACACAGAGCAGACTAATTAGAAGCGTATTGGGCTATTGACCAAGGGCAAAGTGGGTTAATGAATTTCTGTTCATAAAGGATGGAAATGAAGGCATCTTTCCCAGTGTCATTACTCTTCTTCATCTTTTCTTTTCCCCTGTTACTGTGTGGTTAGTATGCAGAGCAGATTGCTATGCACGTTTTGAAATTTAACACCACTAATAGTTTTTAATTAAGGAAAATGCTGGATTCACTCTTGTATTTCTAGGCGATTGTTGTGGATGTGTTCTGGTCTATACATGGAATCAGCACATCTTGTGAAAGATTAGAATGTTTCTTGGCTCAAATGAACCTTAACATAAACAAGCAACTGTAAGAATAATTATAAGCTTAATATAATAATAATAATAATAATAATAATAATAATAATAATAATTTAATGAAGCTGAATGAAGCTCAGATACAAACTTTTTTCTGTAACATTTATTAATTCTGTGCTGGAAAACGAACGTTTGGAACTCTAAAATGTTTTTGTACTGACTCGATAATGCAGAAGTCATAAAATAGAAATCTGTAACAAAGTTTGTATGCAAAAAAAAAAATAGGGTGCCTTAGACTTCTGCACAGTACTGTATAAAAAATAAAACAGCTGAATAAGTAACTAAATACTTCAGCTGCTTTAAAAACACGTGACAGAAGCTCGAACACTTTTGGTGGTGGCACCTTCTTAAAACACCATCCAAGGTATTTTGTGAGGAAAAAAGTTCTCATGTGGTGTTTAGCCCAGGGCAGCAGAGTAAAAAAGATCAAAGGAAGAAAAATGAAGCTTAAATCAGAAAGCAAGAGGAAGAGCAGAGAATGTGCTCGTCAGCCACATCTGTCTTTTAAAGCCACAGAGATTTCCAGCTTGAAGTGAAGCTCCTCATTGATAATAATGTCGCACCATCTGCAGTCACCTTTAAAGAAACAGAGCGTGCACAAAATCTCCAACACAGCAAAACAAGCCTGGAGTCCTAACAGCAAGTGCGTAATGCAGAAAAAGGAAAAGATGTACATTTTCAGTCAAATACTCAGGAGCTTTAAATGGTCTTACTCCCTTTAGCGCCACCTCTTGCAGCAAGAAATTAAGAAGAAATGAACAAAATACTAGATATAGAAACACAGACACACACACACACACTTAAAGCTGTTACAGTTGATTACAGCTGAGGCCCGGTGCTTTGCTTTTAGTGCTGGAGTATATACAAGGATACTTCAGAAAGGTCTCGGCCTCACCCAGAAACAAGGGGTGTAACTCCATTTTGGGGCATAACAATATACTATAAAGCCTTATATGACTGTCCATAAAAACCCAATTGAAAGAAGCAACCAAAGAAAAAAGGAGAGGAAACCTTCGACCTGGTGTGCTGCTGCTTGAGGACAATGCACTCGTCCACACAGCACAGGTGGCAGCAGCAGAAGCAGCCAAATGCGGCTTTGAACTGTGACATTACATTGCATGGCATTTAGCAGACGCGCTTGAGCGACGTATAACGAGTGCAAAAGTCAGGTACATGAAGTGCTGAACTTCTAGACAAGAAAGTTCTAGTGCCAACTGAACATGTGACAGCAATACCTAGTGTAATATGGTGTTGAAGTACCAATACTCAAACAGCCAAGGAAACAAACCAACCATATAAAGTACAACTAAATAGAGAACTCAAAACAGCTAACCCCAGGCTAGACAGTACACAACCTGGGTTGGTCTGCACCAAAACGCAGTTACACAGTGGGCAGGGGAAAGGTGCAGCCTGAAGAGGTGAGTCTTTAGTCTGCACTTGAAGGTGGTCAGGGAGTCGGCAGTTCTGACCTCAATGGGAAGGTCATTCCACCAACGGGGAACCAGGACAGACAGTAGTCTTGAGCAGGCTGGGCAGGAGTGGAGAGGAGGAGGGGCCAGGCAACCAGTAGTAGCAGAGCATAGGGATCTGGTTGGCATGTAGAGGTGGATCAGACTCTGGAGGTACAGTGGTGCTTGAAAGTTTGTGAACCCTTTAGAATTTTCTATATCTCTGCAAAAATATGACCTAAAACATCATCAGATTTTCACACAAGTCCTAAAAGTAGATAAAGAGAACCCAGTTAAACAAATGAGACAAAAATATTATACTTGGTCATTTATTTATTGAGGAAAATGATCCAATATTACATATCTGTGAGTGGCAAAAGTATGTGAACCTCTAGGATTAGCAGTTAATTTGAAGGTGAAATTAGAGTCAGGTGTTTTCAATCAATGGGATGACAATCAGGTGTGAGTGGCACCCTGTTTTATTTAAAGAACAGAGATCTATCAAAGTCTGATCTTCACAACACATGTTTGTGGAAGTGTATCATGGCACGAACAAGGGAGATTTCTGAGGACCTCAGAAAAAGCGTTGTTGATGCTCATCAGGCTGGAAAAGGTTACAAAACCATCTCTAAAGAGTTTGGACTCCACCAATCCACAGTCAGACAGATTGTGTACAAATGGAGGAAATTCAAGACCATTGTTATCCTCCCCAGGAGTAGTCAACCAACAAAGATCACTCCAAGAGCAAGGCGTGTAATAGTCGGCGAGGTCACAAAGGACCCCAGGGTAACTTCTAAGCAACTGAAGGCCTCTCTCACATTGGCTAATGTTAATGTTCATGAGTCCACCATGAGGAGAACACTGAACAACAATGGTGTGCATGGCAGGGTTGCAAGGGGAAAGCCACTGCTCTCCAAAAAGAACATTGCTGCTCATCTGCAGTTTGCTGAAGATTACATGGATAAGCCAGAAGGCTATTGGAAAAATGTCTTGTGGACGGATGAGACCAAAATAGAACTTTTTGGTTTAAATGAGAAGCGTTATGTTTGGAGAAAGGAAAACACTGCATTCCAGCATAAGAACCTTATCCCATCTGTGAAACATGGTGGTGGTAGTATCATAGTTTGGGCCTGTTTTGCTGCATCTGGGCCAGGACGGCTTGCCATCATTGATGGAACAATGAATTCTGAATTATACCAGCGAATTCTAAAGGAAACTGTCAGGACATCTGTCCATGAACTGAATCTCAAGAGAAGATGGGTCATGCAGCAAGACAATGACCCTAAGCACACAAGTCCTTCTACCAAAAATGGTTAAAGAAGAATAAAGTTAATGTTTTGGAATGGCCAAGTCAAAGTCCTGACCTTAATCCAATCAAAATGTTTTGGAAGGACCTGAAGCGAGCAGCTCATGTGAGGAAACCCACCAACATCCCAGAGTTGAAGCTGTTCTGTATGGAGGAATGGGCTAAAATTCCTCCAAGCCGGTGTGCAGGACTGATCAACAGTCACCACAAACATTTAGTTGCAGTTATTGCTGCACAAGGGGGTCACACCAGATACTGAAAGCAAAGGTTCACATACTTTTTTTTTTTAAAGATATTTTTTGGGCTTTTTTTTGCACCTTTATTGGATAGGACAGTGTAGAGACAGGAAATGAGCGGGAGAGAAACGGGAAGGGATCGGGAAATGACCTCGGGCCGGAATCGAACCCGGGTCGCCCACATTCATGGTATGGCGCCTTAACCACCTGAGCCACGACGCCCCCAAGGTTCACATACTTTTGCCACTCACAGATATGTAATATTGGATCTTTTTCCTCAAATAAATAAATGACCAAGTATAATATTTTTGTCTCATTTGTTTAACTGGGTTCTCTTTATCTACTTTTAGGACTTGTGTGAAAATCTGATGATGTTTTTGGTCATATTTATGCAGAAATATAGAAAATTCTAAAGGGTTCACAAACTTTCAAGCACCACTGTATGCTGGCCCTAACCCCTTGACAGCCTGGTAAACTAGCACCAGTGTGATAAATTTGATACAAGCTGCAATTGGTAGCCAGTGCAGGTCAGCAAGCAGAGGAGTGACATGAGGGAGGTTGTAAACCAGGCGAACTGCAGCATTCTGGATGAGCTACAGGGGTCTGATGGCAGAAGCTGGAAGGCCAGCAAGGAGGGAGTTGCAGTAGCCCAAGCAGGAGAGGATCAGTGCTTGGACCAGAAGGTGAATAGAGCAGATGGTAAGAAAAGGACAGATCCTTCAGATGTTGTAGAGGAGGAATCTATATGTCCTGGTCACTGCAGCGATATTTGCTGAGGAGGAGAGTTTGTCATTGAACATGACCCCTAGGTTCTTTGCACTAGGTGAAGGAGACCTAGAGATGTCCCCCAGGGAGATGACAATGTCGAGGGGTGGGGAATATGGAGCAGGAATATAGATGACCTCCGTTTTGCCTGGGTTGAGCTTCAGGTGATGGTTGTTGTCCATTCAGCTCTGGATGTCATACAAGCAAGCAGAGGTGTGAGCAGAGATCTGTGTGTCAGAAGGAGGAAAGGAGACAAACATTTGGGTGTCATCGGCATAGTAGTAGTAGGATAGACCATGAGCAAAGATAATCAGGCTGAGAGACTGGGTGTACAGGGAGAAGAGAAGCGGATAAAATATAGGACACCAGTGCACCATGCACCTTATTCACCCAACCTGGCACCGTCTGACTTCTATCTGTTTTCCAAACTGAAATCCCGCTCACGTGGTTGCCATTTTCAGAGTGATGATGAGGTCCTCGGTGCTGTTGAGGAGTATCTTGCGGCTCAAGATGTGACCTTCTTTCGCGAAGGGAGAGTGAAACTTGAACATCAGTGGACCAAATGCATTGAAGTTAAAGGAGACTATGTTGGAATACAATAGAAGAACAATCTTTCTCCTGTGATGTTTTCTGGGTGAGGCCGAGAACTTTTTGAAGTACCCTCGTAGACAACACTAAACAACAGAACTCTTTAATTTTTACAGACTCGAGATCATGCTTCCAGGTACTCCTTTTTTAAAAATCTGATCACCCTTTGTCAGTATTTTAAAACTTTTACATAGACAGAAACTTGAGCATCGTTTTTTTGTTGGATTCCAGGCCACATTGGCTTTGCAGGTGGGTGATGAGTGGGCAGAAAGTATGGCCAGAGAAGCCGTCACTGGAGAAATCACCGAATACATAATCCCAGCCTCGGATCTCAGACCTACGCTGGTATCCTGTATTTTAGAGCTGTGGCAGACTGAATGAGAGAAATTTCCCCCCAAAATTGCATGAAATTAACCCTGTTATTTAAAAGACACCTTTATCCCCATTCCAAAATAGACATGACCAAGTGGTGTATATACCAGGCTTTGGATTGGACATACAAGGCTTTCCCATGGTTTTTTATTAAAAGTTGAAGAACCACCAACATGCCATCTTTTCAAGACATTGTTGGCAATCAAGCATGTTTTACTCTGCTGCCCTGGGCTAAACACCACATGAGAACTTTTTTCCTCACAAAATACCTTGGATGGTGTTTTAAGAAGGTGCCACCACCAAAAGTGTTCGAGCTTCTGTCACGTGTTTTTAAAGCAGCTGAAGTATTTAGTTACTTATTCAGCTGTTTTATTTTTTATACAGTACTGTGCAGAAGTCTAAGGCACCCTATTTTTTTTTTTGCATACAAACTTTGTTACAGATTTCTATTTTATGACTTCTGCATTATCGAGTCAGTACAAAAACATTTTAGAGTTCCAAACGTTCGTTTTCCAGCACAGAATTAATAAATGTTACAGAAAAAAGTTTGTATCTGAGTAGCATATTACATAAGAGACCACTTTTCAGATTAAAAAAGAAAACATAATGAAGGCTACTGGGTTTTGGTGCAAAATGAAGAAGCGAGTGTGACAAAGTGTCCAGAAGAACTGTGGCTGGTTCTGTATGGAATCAATTTTGTGCCAAAATGTTCATACAATACTTTTGAAATATCAAACAAAAACGACAAATCAAAATACAAAAAAAAAGTCAATTTTTTTAGACTGGCAAACAAATTATTTGTGTAATCGTGCAAAATATCAGTATTACTCTTCAGAAACCTTTTATTTTTGTTCCACGTCTTTCTCAGTTTTGTTTGACGTAATTTATTTTGGTTGCGATTCCAGCTTTCTCGTTTGCACTCCCTGACTTTTTGCTTGCAGTTTTGGCACAAACTTCATGTGTGGGTGGGTTGTCCAGGAATGCATTCCCATTGGGTAACTTGTGTTTGACTGACAGCTACGCTCAGCCATTTCCCCGGAGGCTGTTGCGGCCATTTCCTACTCGGATTTTGGCGGACTGTTTGACGAGTGACCGATCCATTGACGGTACACAAGGATCGAGTGGACTTCAGTGGCGACTATAATATTGAATTCAATATCATAGTCGCCACTGAAGTCCACTCGATCCTTGTTTACCGTCAATGGATCGGTCACTCGTCAAACAGTCCGCCAAAATCCGAGTAGGAAATGGCCGCAACAGCCTCCGGGGGAATCGCTGAGCGTAGCTGTCAGTCAAACACAAGTTAGCCAATGGGAATGCATTCCTGGACAGCCCACCCACACGTGAAGTTTGTGCCAAAACTGCAAGCAAAAAGTCAGGGAGCGCAAACGAGAAAGCTGGAATCGCAACCAAAATAAATTACGTCAAACAAAACTGAGAAAGACGTGGAACAAAAATAAAAGGTTTCTGAAGAGTAATAGACTGATATTTTGCACGATTACATGAATAATTTGTTTGCCAGTCTAAAAAAATTGAATTTTTTTGTATTTTGATTTGTCGTTTTTGTTTGACATTTTGGCACAAAATTGATTCCATAGTTCTGCAAGATGCTCAGTAAAACCTACAGCTCATTTCCTTATAAAACTGCACTCACTGTACCTGAGACTACTGTTTTTGTTTGTTTGTTGTTGTTTTTTTAAAGCAAAGTGTTGTCTCACACCAAATATTGACTTTGTTTCATTTATTATGGCTTACTGATTACTTTTTATATATTTTTTTAATGTTGAAACATTTAATTTCTTTATTTTAAGCCATTTTTGGTCTACAGCATTTCTTTATATGTGACACTTTTGTACAGTACTGTATCTTTTATGTAATTATAGGTATACTGGTTTACCTCTGTCCGTCCATATCTCCATCTGTCCGAAACACCCTTTTTCTCAGCAACCACAAATCATACTTGGTACTTGGTACCAAACTTCAGCTTGGGATTCTATACCATGTATACCGTTTTCAGGTCTGTCGCACATCAACTTCCTGTTCACCGACTTAACGTATTTACGAAACATATAGCATGAATTTACAAAATTTTCGTAACATTTTTCTCAGCAACTACAAATCACAACTACTTGATATTTAGTACCAAGCTTCAGCTTGGGTTTCTATACCATGTATACCATTTTCAGGTCTGTCCCACATCGACTTCCGACTGAATGTATTTACCAAACATATAGGGTGGATTTTGACGCTATTTCAAGAAGTGAAATGCTATTTCAAAATGACAGTTTACCAGGATGCTATTTGAAATCCCTGGAGAGAACACTGCTCTTTATTTAATTGTTTCAGGGTTAATTATGTGTTGAAGTCAACATTCATAATAAGTGTCCTATTCCTTCGATTACTTGCATTCCGATGTAAGCAGGAGCGGGGGTATACGTAAGTGAGCAGTAGCTCACAGTTGATCTTGTTTTATTTGTTTTAATTATTTATTTATAAAGTAATTGTAATATACAGTGGTGCTTGAAAGTTTGTGAACCCTTTAGAATTTTCTGTATTTCTGCATAAATATGACCTAAACATCATCAGATTTTCACATAAATCTTAAAAGTAGATAAAGAGAACCCAGTTAAACAAATGAGACAAAAATATTATACTTGGGCATTTAATGATCCAATATTACATATCTGTGAGTGGCAAAAGTATGTGAACCTTTTCTTTCAGTATCTGGTGTGACCCCCTTGTGCAGCAATAACTACAATTAAATGTTTCCGGTAACCGTTGATCAGTCCTGCACACCGGCTTGGAGGAATTTTAGCCCATATCTTCGTACAGAACAGCTTCAACTCTGGGATGTTGGTGGGTTTCCTCACATGAACTGCTTACTTTAGGTCCTTCCACAACATTTCGATTGGATTAAGGTCAGGACTTTGACTTGGCCATTCCAAAACATTAACTTTATTCTTCTTTAACCATTCTTTGGTAGAACGACTTGTGTGCTTAGGGTCGTTGTCTTGCTGCATGACCTACCTTCTCTTGAGATTCATTTCATGGACAGATATCCTGACGTTTTCCTTTAGAATTCACTGGTATAATTCAGAATTCATTGTTCCATCAATGATGGCAAGCCGTCCTGGCCCAGATGCATGCAGCAAAATAGGCCCAAACCATGATACTACCACCACCATGTTTCACAGATGGTATAAGGTTCTTATGCTGGAATGCAGTGTTTTCCTTTCTCCAAACATAACGCTTCTCATTGAAACCAAAAAGTTCTATTTTGGTCTCACCCATCTACACAACATTTTTCTAACAGCCTTCTGGCTTGTCCACGTGATCTTTAGCAAACTGCAGACGAGCAGCAATGTTCTTTTTGGAGAGCAGTGGCTTTCTCCTTGCAACCCTGCCATGCACACCATTGTTGCTCAGTGTTCTCCTGATGGTGAACTCATGAACATTAACATTAGCCAATGTGAGAGAGGCCTTCAGTTGCTTAGAAGTTACCCTGGGGTCCTTTGTGACCTCGCTGACTATTACACGCCTTGCTCTTGGAGTGATCTTCATTGGTCGACCACTCCTGGGGAGGGTAACAATGGTCTTGAATTTCCTCCATTTGTACACAATCTATCTGACTGTGGATTGGTGGAGTCCAAACTTTTTAGAGATGGTTTTGAAACCTTTTCCAGCCTGAAGAGCATCAACAATGCTTTTTCTGAGGTCCTCAGAAATCTCCTTTGATCTTTAAATAAAACAGGGGGCCCACTCACACCTGATTGTCATCCCATTGATTGAATACACCTGACTCTAATTTCACCTTCAAATTAACTGCTGATCCTAGAGGTTCACATACTTTTGCCACTTACAGATATGTAATATTGGATCATTTTCCTCAATAAATAAATGACCAAGTATAATATTTTTGTCTCATTTGTTTAACTGGGTTCTCTTCATCTACTTTTAGGACTTGTGTGAAAATCTGATGATGTTTTAGGTCATATTTATACAGAAATGCAGAAAATTCTAAAGGGTTCACAAACTTTCAAGCACCACTGTATGCTAAAATGTTTTTGCCATGATCTAGCCTCAGGTGCTGACATGGCATTAAAAAAAAGTCACTCACTCTGATTTGGCAGATGAAAAGTATAAAAAGGGTGAACACAACAGCCATGCTGAAACAGTAAATTCGAGTCAGTGTTTTTCTTCACAGCACAATGGAAATTCATAGGAAGGAAAATCCTTCAAAAAAAAGGAACTCTGCAGGACCACAGCGACAGTCCCAAAATTACCGACATCCGATTGCACGTTTAAACATCCTAATGTTTAAATCTGGTTGGGATTTAAAAACGTCACGTTTTTAAATCCCAACCAGCAGCTAAAAGACCAAACAGCTTTGACTGCACTTTGAAGCTCCAGTATAAATGGGTGACTTCCACACTGGAAAAATTCGCAAAACCGGCAATGGGAGTGTTTTAGCAACCTGAAACCCCACCCAGTGTTTATTTCTGTAGTTGGAGGAAGATGATTGTGTATGGCTTACTGTCCCCTGAACAGGCCAAACTACAGTGGGAAGTGTGAAAACTGAGGAGCTCTTCAAACAATATTGTCCAAATCTATATGACGTCCTATAGATTTGACTTTAGTGCATATATTGTAGGCAAGTTGAATTGAGGACACTGGGATTGGTCTTTGGTCTCGTCTATCTCGCATCCGCTTCCTTTCCCACTTTTATCAGAACAGCTTTCTTCCCATGCACGCTCATGCTCTCACACACACACACACACACACACACACACACACACAATCACATGCTATAACTCAGATCTCTGGTTGCACGCACTCGGTGACCCCCCTCGCACAAATGGCTATTGAGGGCATGTGTAGAGCTTCAGAACAGCCACTCGATTATGAGCTCCAGAGCCTTCAGGAAAGATTAGGAGCAGCGTGGATGAAGAGAGACTGAGGCCATGTTGCTGTCTCCTCTGTTAACCCCTCTCTGCTGTCTCTGGCTTCAGGCAAGGATTGGAAAAGACGAGCAAAGGAAAAGACGGAGCTGATGTCGTTGTTGTTGTTAAACCGAGCAGCAGTTGCTCCTGATAGTTACTTTCACTGAAAAGAACTTAGGCATGTCTCATGCGTCCACTACGAAATTGGTGAAATCGTGAGAACTGTCCCTTTCAGCATCTGATTTAAAAACAACTATATTTACTTGTATCTCTTTTGCAGGATATTAGCCAGAAAGGACCAGCAGCAACATTTTTATAGATAATCAGCTGTACCATGATCTTTTTGGCTGCTTCTGTAGTGTTTAGTCTGTTTGAATCAAACCCAGGTGTGTTTCCCTCCTCAGTAATGTGACAGTAATCTCTGATACACTCTGAACAACGTGGTTTGGGTCCGGTACCAAGTGAACTCAATCTCCGATTGATTAGCAGTGAGAAAGTGATTCGACCTCAAATTGACCCAACTGCAGGAAGTGAACCAAACATGACATGTATGTTGGGCCGTGGGTAGAATTTTTGGTAGATATGAGACACAGACGACGCCAAAGGATAGAGCTGGAGTACCATGAGAATGCCATGTGTTCTGGAGATTTGGATCGACCAACAGAATGAGTAAATAAATACTGGATGTGATGAGCAAAATGTTTTAAAGTAGTTACTTAATTACAGATTACTTAGTATATAATTATTTATTTAGCTTTGGGTTGTTGTTTTTTTTTTTTTTACATTTTTATGAGTATGTTTTAATCCCTACATATCCTTCAGCCAGTGAAGTGTGAAATCGATCCAAACCAAACAGCAAATAAAGCAAAAGTGATAGATATTTATTCTGATAGATAGACCACTTTATAGAATTAAACTATTAAACCTGTTTAACTTACTGTGGGTTACATACACTGCCTATAAGGCTAATTTTGAAATACATTCGCTAGTTAAATTCAGTCAGAGGGACAGTTTCTGGCAGATTAGAAGCACAAATGGGGCTGAAGAAGATAAGACCATTTTTAGTGGTGCGAAGCTCCATACTTAAGATGATATGGTCAAGCATCGACCTGATTTTTGATTTGCGACCGTATGATGTCCATATTTACGAACAACATACATGTACCACCACAGGGTTCCCAAGCCTAAGTGCAAGGCCATGTATCTTATAAAGACTTGACCACTGGACAATGAAATTTGTATCTTTATTTCCATAAGATAGATGGGTTTTTATCCAGCACTTATTTTTAATTTGCTTTTTTTTTAAAAATAACATGGGATTATTTACGAACACATTTTACAGAAAATATTCATGACAGTTTCATATAAAACAGGTTAAAACAGTTTTATTAGTCCACTAACTTGTTGGACAGTTGACAATTTTAACCAGATACCAGTTTGACGTCAAATCTGAAACAGTGTTGTAGTCGAGTCACTAGTTCAAAGTGTTTATTGTCATATGCACAGTAAGGACATGTCCTCTTGCACAATGAAATTCTTAGTTTGCTGTCCACCATGAATGCCAATTACAAATAAATAAATAGGCTGAAGAAATAATACAAAGTAAAGGCAATATAGTGCAAAATAAAAGCAAAAAACACCCAGTATAGTACCAAATAAAGGTAAATGTAGTGCAAAATAGGTAGTGTAATACAAAAATAAGGCAATGATCGGATGTAGCAGCAACAAGGGCAGTAATGTGCAAACGTGCAAACAATGTAACCGGATGTAAACAGTCAAGGAAACAGCAGCAAAAAGGGCAGTAATATGGAAATGTGCAAACAAATGTAAACAGATGTAAACAGTCAAGGACAGTTACAGGGAGGTAGTCCATGGTTATAGACTCCTGTCAGCTGTTCAGGAATCTGATGGTGGAGGGAAAGAAAGAGTTCTTTAGTCTGACAGTCTTACATTTCACACTTCTGTATCTCTGGCCTGAGGGTAGAAGTGTGAATAGTCTGTGCTGGGGGTGGGTGGGGTCTTTGAGGATGGAGGCAGCTCTCCTGTGGTCTCTGCGGTAGTAGATGCTCTGCAGAGAGGCAGTGGAGTTTTGGTGATCCTCTCAGCAGTCTTCACCTGCAGTCTGCAGGCTTTTGAGGTCCATAGCTGTAGTGCTGCCGTACCACACAGTGATGCAGTTGGTCAGGATGCTGTCAATCACACAGCTGTAGAAGTTGCTGAGGATCTTGGGCGACATACCAAGCTTCCTCAGCCTCCTCAGAAAGTACAGTCGCTGTTGAGCCTTCCTAACCAGCTGTGTGGTGTTAAGTGTCCATGTGAGGTCCTCACTGATGTGAACACCCAGGTATTTGAAGCTGCTCACCCTCCCCACCTCAAGCTCCCAGATGAACAGTGGCTGATGAGGTCTCCTCTCCTTCCTCATGTCCACTATCATCTCCTTCATCTTGTCCGTGTTGAGGGTGAGGTTATTGTCCTCACACCATGACACCAGACTGGCCACCTCCCTCCTGTAGGCCGTTTCGTCTCCGCCAGTGATGCGTCCTATCATTGCAGTGTCGTCCACGAACTTCAGGATGATGTTGTCCTTGTGGGAGGTGACACAGTCATGGGTGAACAGGGTGTAGAGGATGGGGCTGAGGACGCATCCCTGTGGGGTGCCAATGTTTGTGATGATGCTGGTTGAAGTCCTATTACTTCAATAGGACTAAACCTCGAGCCCGAGTCCAGTCTCGAGTTCCCAGTGTTCAAGTCCAGGTCATTAAAGAAAATTTAGAATTGAGTCCATTCCTGATCCGAGTCGAGTCAGACACAAGCCCTGCTACCAACAGAGCAATGAACATAGCGTGTCACTTACTTCTCTGGGTGGAGTCTTACCAAATGACAATTGAAGTTTGAGGTTGTCCCCGTTGTCTCCTCGATAGCCATAGCAACTACATCTGAACCCCAGCCTCTTCCTTGAACCCTTCAGGCTATCATTCCCTTCACAATACCGAAACTGCACTGGTTAAGATTACTAATGATCTCGGGATTCTTGACTATTCTATTTTCTCTCAAGGCCTCTGCATGCTCTTGCGACAAGGCTTTCGCAGATAGCTTTTCGCAGACAGTTGTAATTTATCATTGAGCGGGGAGTAATAGGCGTGCGCGATGTTATTCACTGGCACAACGCAAGGGGGCGCGAAGTCGCTAGGAGTAGTTGGTGGGTGTGGTTAGTGGAGTGTTTATCCTCCGGTTACTTATAATGACTAGAACTTTTTTTTTTTATAATGACTAGAACTGGAGTCGTATAGATGTACGTACTTCCTCAGTCAACCGCTCTTCATGCTGCTCCATCTTCGCTCGTGTTTTTAAAAATGCCGGTCGTGAAAACAAACCAAACCGGGAAAGTAGGGAAGCGGAAGTGCGTGTACAGCGGATGTAGAGTGGACCAATCAGAGCCCTCTTGTCTGCGACGCTGTCTGCGAAGCTTCTGCGGTGGTCACAATTTTTGGGAGGTGCGCGCAGAGCGTCTGCGAAGGTGGGGGGGGGCTACGCAGACACTGTCTGCGACGCTATCTGCGAGGACTGGGTTGTCAGCATAAATTGGCCTTCAGTCTTCACTCAGCTTTGATCCCCTCCTACAGTGTTACTGTTGAGTCACTAAACCTCGAGTCCGAGTCACAAATCCCCAGTGTTCAAGTCCGAGTCAAGTCCAAGTCATGAAAGAAAATTTTGAGTCGAGTCCACTATTGATCCGAGTCGAGTCCGAGAATCCCATGTGTGTGTTATATGAGTTCGTGGTGCATACATCCATCCGTGGTAGCCTAGGGCTGCACAATTAATCGAATTTAATCGAAAATCGCGATTTTGGCTGCCACGATTAAATTAAATGAAAATCGCGATTTATTTCCATTTAAAATGCGAGCTCTGCTGCATATTTGATCAAGCACTTTTTGACCAGTACTCCGCCAAACCATTAGGGGGCGAACTGACGCATGTAAGGTTTCATTACTCCGCCTAAATAAGCAAGCAAGCCAAGTCACAGTAATGAAACCTTACATGCATCGGTTCGCCCCCTAATGGCGTGAGAGTAGGTAACAGATTGAGGTGAGAGAGAAAAGCTAACTATGTCGGAACAACAGACTATTTAGCACTGGAGGCAATGCTGTGACCTGCCTTCGCTCATGTTTAAAGCCAGAGCATGTTGATAGGCTGGTCTTTCTAGCTAAAAACTTGTAGGCCTCAGTATAATGCTATGTGATTGTTGCAATTGAGTTTTCAGTTCCTTCATCCTTTGGTAATTTCTTGGATAAATTTCATTTATTTGTCATTTGGAAATCAGAATTTCTCTTTTAAATTTCATTCTGCACTGAAAGCTGTTCATATTGTTTGTTTGAATATAGTGAAATAAAATTTAAGTGATTTCCCTAACATCAAGAATAATTGTGATTAATAATCGTGATTACAATTTTGATCAAGATAATCGTGATTATCATTTTTTCCATAATCGTGCAGCCCTATGGTAGCCACAACATTACAGTCACTTAGGCTGTCTAAATTAAGCAAAAACATTGGCGAATTTCACCTCCTTTCAAAGTCAATGAGAGCGAAGCGAAATTCGTTTGTGTCGGGATGGACCGTAATGAAGTCTGACTGATATTTTGTGTGTGTGTGTGTGTGTGGTGGTGGTGGTGGTGGGGGTCCGCATCGCCGCGCTACCTCACTCTTTTTTGACCATGGTTGTGTTTGCACCCCTGCTTCATGTTAGATAATCTAAAACTAGCGTGGATCGATATTGATTCGTTCTTATGTCTGATAATATTCGATCGTAACTGTATAGTAATGCTGCAAAATGAAAGCACTGGTTCACTGCTGTCCACCAGGCACCCAGCACAGTCACACCATAATAAATGTCATGGTGTTGTTTCTGGGTGTCAAAGAAAGGAAATATATATATGTATTCGTAACTGCTATGCGTATCTCATTATTGGTATCACTGTCACAAAACAATGCAGCAATTTATTGACGTGAAATATACTACACAATTCAGTGGTCCATATCCTATAATATTATTATTATACTCAGGTTGATTTTGTGCCTTTGCAAATATTTTGTTCAGACCCTCATCAGGAGCTCCGTTTTTAGCCAGTGCCTAAGTATCTACAGTGCTCAGCGTAAATGAGTACACCCCCTTTGAAAAGTAACATTTTAAACAATATCTCAATGAACACAAACAATTTCCAAAATGTTGGCAAGACAAAGTGTAATATAACATCTGTTTAACTTATAACGGGAAAATAAGGTTAATAATATAACTTAGATTACACATTTTTTCAGTTTTACTCAAATTAGGGTGGTGCAAAAATGAGTACACCCCACAACAAAAAATACTACATCTACTACTTTGTATGGCCTCCTTGATTTTTAATGACAGCACCAAGTCTTCTAGGCATGGAATGAACAAGTTGGTGACATTTTGCAACATCAATCTTTTTCCATTCTTCAACAATGACCTCTTTTAGTGACTGGATGCTGGATGGAGAGTGATGCTCAACTTGTCTCTTCAGAATTCCCCATAGGTGTTCGATTGGGTTCAGATCAGGAGACATACTTGGCCACTGAATCACTTTCACCCTGTTCTTCTTCAGAAATCCAACAGTGGCCTTAGATGTGTGTTTAGTCATATTGGAAAAGTGCACGACGACCAAGGGCACGGAGTGATGGTAGCATCTTCTCTTTCAGTATAGATCAATACATCTGTGAATTCATGATGCCATCAATGAAATGCAGCTCCCCGACACCAGCAGCACTCATGAAGCCCCACATAAGGACACTGCCACCACCATGTTTCACTATAGGCATTTTTCTTTGTATCCCTCACCTTTGCGATGCCATACAGTTTTGAAGCCATCAGTTCCAAAAACATTTATCTTGGTCTCATCACTCCAGAGTATAGAGTCCCAGTAGTCTTTATCTTTGTCAGCATGGGCCCTGGCAAACTCTAGGCGGGCTTTTTTGTGCCTGGGCTTTAGGAGAGGCTTCTTTCGTGGACGGCATCCATGCATGCCATTCCTCTGCAGTGTGCACCGTATTGTGTCACGGGAAATAGTCACCCCAGTTTGGCTTTCTACTACTTTAGATAACTGCAGTGAACTTGCATGCTGATTTTCCTCAACTCTTCTCATCAGAAGACGCTCCTGTAGAGGTGTTAACTTCCGTGGACGACCTGGACGTCTCTGTGAGATGGTTGCAGTTCCATCTTTATGCCTCCACCACCGTAAGGTGCAGGAGGCATGATGTTTTCGGGTTGTCCGTCTGTCCGTGCGTGCGTCCGTGCATGCGTCTGTGCATGTGTCCGTCCCGAAACCTTGTGAACGCGATATCTCAAAGGCTAATGAAAGGAATTTCACCAAACTTTCACCATTTGTGCACTTTGGGACAAACATGAACTGATTTGATTTTGAGATCAAAAGGTCTAAGGTCAAGGTTACTGTGAGGTCAAATGTCTGTCTGCATGCATCCGTCCGGAAACCTTGTGAACGCAATATCTCAAAGGCTAATGAAAGGAATTTCACCAAACTTTCACCATTTGTGCACTTTGGGACAAACATGAACTGATTAGATTTTGAGATCAAAAGGTCTAAAGGCCCGGTCACACAGCGCTTTACGGCTTTATCACGGCCAAAACCCGTCAAAAAGTGCTCTCCCGTGAAGCAGACGATATTGTTCGTGTTGATGTCGAAGTTAAGACGTGTTACAGTCGATATACAGACGTGACAGGACGCAGGGGAAAATCGGAACGGCGTCGGACGCGGCAAAAAGTTTTGGACTGCTCAAAACTTTAGACCGCGGACAACCACGGCCGGCACACGTGGTAAAGACGTGCAACACAGGTGAAAAACACGTGATAATCAGTGTCCCGGCCGTTATTAAAACTTGGGGAGACGTGGTAAGACGCGAAAGTTTGGCGGTCTATCACGGGCAGAGCACGGTCATCGGACAGGTGTTACGCGTTGGTATCACGGGATATAGCGTGTGTTTAGCGGCTTATCACTGAGAAATGGATTTTTCCGCGTACATAGCACTGTCTAAGCCCGTTAAACGACGTCTCAAACAAGTTCTAAATTCGATTGATCACTGTCTAATCACTTCTGCATCACTTCTGATTTGCGGCATGTAAATACCGTAATTTTCTGAGACCTCGGCACTTGCAGTCTAGATGTCAAGGGGTGAACATGAACCCTCAACGCTGTGATGTCCTCATCTTAATGCTCCAGCACCAACAGAACCAACTGATACAGGCTCAACATATCCTACCGCTTTTATATGCGCAGCAAGCCGCTCTTCCAACGACGCTGAGCCGCGGTTACCCGTGATTAGGCAGTGCTGCAGCAGTGAAACAGCCGCCGACGGCCATACCCCGTACAAAGCACGGCAAAGCCAAAATTGACCAAAAATTACCACTTACGACCACGTCCACCAGATTTTTGTATCTTTTTGTACGTGATATAGACGCGGAGTGCTGTGTGACCGGGCCTTAAGGTCAAGGTTACTGTGAGGTCAAATGTCTGTCCACAAACCTTGTGAACACAATATCTCCAAGGTAGATGAAAGGAATTTCACCAAACTTTCACCATTTGTGCATTTGGGGGGACAGATAAACTGATTAGATTTTGAGATCAAAAGGTCTAAGGTCAAGGTCACTGTAAGGTCAAATGTCTGTCTGCGTGCGTCCGTCCCGAAACCTTGTGAACGCAATATCTCAAAGGCTAATGAAAGGAATTTCACCAAACTTTCACCATTTGTGCGCTTTTGGACAAACATGAACTGATTAGATTTTGAGATCAAAAGGTCTAAGGTCAAGGTCGCTGTGAGGTCAAATGTCTGTCCGAAAACCTTGTGAATACAATATCTCCAAGGCAAATGAAAGGAATTTCATCAAACTTTCACCATTTGTGGATTTGGGGACAAAGATAAACTGATTAGATTTTGAGATCAAAAGGTCTAAGGTCAAGGTCACTGTGAGGTCAGATGTCTGTCCGAAAACCTTGTGAACACAATGTCTCCAAGGCTGATACAAGTAATTTCACCAGGTCACAATTACTGTGAGGTCAAATGTCCATCCCCAAATCACAACTTAATAAGGTGTGTAGCCTACCGGGCGGAGGTATCCCCATCGACGCCGTTGGCGTCGAGTTCTATCTAGTTCTTAAATTTTGTACCATTTTTGCTACAGTATTCTGACTGATAAGTAAAGCTTTGCTGATCTTCTTGTAGCCTTCACCTTTGTGGTGTAAAGAAATTATTTTCTTTGGGGAATTCTGAAGAGACAAGTTGAGCATCACTCTCCATCCAGCATCCAGTCACTAAAAGAGGTCATTGTTGAAGAATGGAAAAAAATTGATGTTGCAAAATGTCACCAACTTGTTCATTCCATGCCTAGAAGACTTGGTGCAGTCATTAAAAATCATGGAGGCCATACAAAGTACTAGATGTAGTAGTTTTTGTTGTGGTGTGTACTCATTTTTGCACCACCCTAATTTGAGTAAAACTGAAAAATGTTTAATCTAAGTTATATTATTAACCTTACTTTCCCGTTATAAGTTAAAGGTCCCATGGCATGGTGGTTTGTTGATGCTTTAAACGGGCTCGTGGAGGCTTCCGGATGTTATATCCGCAGCCTTTCTCGAAATGAACCCTCGGCACGTAAATATAGCCTCCTGGGAGAAAGCCCCATTTCAGCGCTTTTCCCAGTGCGTCGTTTTGCTAATGAGAAGCAGGAGGCGGGGAAGGGTAGAGGGTGGGGGCGGGCCATGGGGGGAGGGGGAGGGGCTTGACCAAGCTGCGCACACACATACTCGCTGCTATCAGCGCCTGTAGCCACGCTGCTAAGACAAAACCCCGTTCTCCCTCGGACTCCTTTCATAAACTCAACGTGACACAGAGAACAGAGAGTGAGAGTGTTCGGAGTGGTAGTTTACGAACGTATAATACCCTAGGCTTGAACACGCACTCCATAACCAAACAGGATAGAAGCAGCAACTACAGCAACATATCGCTTATCCAACAGAAGACATGCATTGCGGAGCAATAGTCAAACATAAGCTCATAAGTTACAGTCAATTTCCAGACTAAACTCAGTTTAACAGAGCATGCTGCATGCTCTTTAGTTTTGTAGCGCAGATTACCTGGGTAACTGCAGGAAGCGGTTAGCTGCACAGCTAATGTAGCCATTACTAGGCTAACGCACCGATTTTAAAACACGGCAAAACGACCAGTTATACACTTACTTGTTCGGTGTTTGTTGCTGATGCGGCAGGGATGCTTGATACGGACCCAGGCTTCAGTGACAGTTGATGTGCAAAACCTGCCCTGTACTGTCCCAAGTTGTGGAAACATTCCTCAGGAAAATGCTTCCGACAAACATACACCGTCTTAGGTAGACTCGACGGCGTATTATTAAAGTAAATAAAATTAAGCCACTGCGTCTTCAGGGGCTCTCCCGTCGGCAGTAAAAACAGACTCTTTTCTGTGTTGTCACATCCATGTACAGCGCAATTTCCATGTTTCGCTCGCTTAGGTGATGCCATGTTGGTGTCCTCTATGGTCTCCTCACTACAACTGGGCGGGCAATCCATACAGTGGGTGGGAATCCAGAGGGGGGGGGGCGTGGGGATCATCTCCCTTGCTGACGTAGTAAAGGGAAGAGCTTATCAACGCGCCGTTTTGACGCGCCATTCTCAAATGTTGGGCATAGTTTGGTTTACACATTATGAAATTTCTAGCCACTGGGGTGACTTAAGGAGGTCAGAGGAACTCATTTTAACGTTAAAAAACCTCAGAAAGTGAAAATTTCATGCCATGGGACCTTTAAACAGATTTTATATTAAACTTTGTCTTGTCAGCATTTTGGAAATTGTTTGTGTTCATTGAGATATTGTTTAAAATGTTACTTTTCAAAGGGGGTGTACTCATTTATGCTGAGCACTGTATATTATTTTGGGCAATGAGCAAAAATTGTCTTCTCATGTAGCTGAGTGTAACACTGTGTTCAACAATAACGCTGTGTGTGTTCAACATCGTATCTCCATAAATTATTTCATGAGCATGCCTGCTTCTTTAAAATGAACACTTCTGTTCTCTTGGCAGTGTTAAAGCACATGTTAAGGCACTGCAGCATTAACACACAATTTATTATTATTTTTTATTTAAGTAGGTGGCAACTGAATACATATTGACAAAACTGCATAAATAAAACTGGCCTTATTTGTTTTCGCCCCTGGATGTGAGCTGTCGTTTCTTTTTGTCTCTTCGGAACACAAGCACTAATTTTACGACTGCTTGAACCTCACCTCTGTGTGCTTCGTCTCTTCTTCTGTCCAGGTTCTGCTGCATTACCCAGTAACATGAAGTACTTCGGGAGTGCGCGCGATGATGAAAACGCTGATGAAGGAGAAGAAGAAGAAGAGGAGGAGAATGAACAAAAGAAACCATCTGCTAGCAACATCACAGCTTCCTGTCAGGTCACTCCACGCAAGAGTAAAGCCCCAAGCAGAGCCGTCGCAAATGGAAATGGTACTTTCAGCCCTTCTTGGCATCATGGCTTTGTTTTTCTGTTGTATTTATTTCCACTTGAATATGTACATGTATACTGTGGGTTTTTATCCTGAAAGGCCCGAAGACGGATTATGTTGTGGCGATGTCCGTCTGTCCGTCTGTCCCAGGAAGGGTACTCACCTTCTAAAATCAACTTCTCTCACAATTTTTGGAGGAATTTCACAAAACTTGGCAGGATTCTTTGTTATATGTCGGTAATATGCATATTGTAATTTCGTTCACTTCAGTCACATTTTACCAGAGTTACAGCCCTTGATTAACAAAATTATACTTTGACAATTTCATGAGAGTGTGTTTTCTTTCTGAAAGCAACTCCTCTCACAATTTTTGGAGGAAGTTCATGAAACTTGGCGAAAGGCATTGTTATATGTCGGTAGTACACAGATTGTAATTTTGTTCAATTCGGTCGCATTTTACCAGAGTTACAGCCCTTGATTAACAACCTTGTACTTTCACAATTTCATGAAGGTGTGTTTGCCTTCTGACATCAGCTCCTCTCACAATTTTTGAACGAATTTCTCGAAGCTTGGCAAAAAGCCTTTTTATATGACGGTAATACGCATATTGCGATTTAATTTCATTTGTGAAAATTTGGCCAGAGTTTTGACCCTTGATTAAATAACTTGTACTTTGACAATTTCATGAGGGTGTACGTTCTTCTGAAATCAAGTCCTCTCACAATTTGTGGAAGAATTTCACCAAACTTGGCAAAAGGCTTTGTTATATGACAGTTATACGCATATTGCAATTTCGTTCAATTCAGTCACATTTTCCCAGAGTTATGGCATAGTTTCCAGTGGCAGACTCTGTGCTCTCAGAGCACTCTTGTTTTTTTTTCCTCATAAGCAAAACCATCAGAGCACAAAGTACATTATTGCAGGTCCATAATAAACAGAGCAAATGTTTTCTTTCCATGTCACAGCTTTGAGCAGGTGAGTTATGGCTTGGTTTTCCCTCTCACCATGCAGTTAATGATGTGTATCCTTACACCACACTCTCTCAGATTTCCAACATTTGCTGCACACCAGCCATGTACAATGCTATGAAAAAGTATCTTCCATTTTTGCTTATTTGTCACATTTAAATGTTTTTGGTCATCCAACGAAGTCTAATATAAGATAAAGATGCTGTAAGTAAACACAGAATGCAGCTTTTAAATGATCACTCCATTTATTAAAAGTAAAGGGTTAATCAAAACCCATATCAACCATGTGAAAAAGAAATTGCCCCCTTAAACCTAATAACTGGTTGGGCCACCCTTGGTGACAACAACTGCAATTAAATTTATGAAATTAAATTAAATTTCTAGACGTACTTAGGTAAGGTTTGGTGTTCCACAAGGTTCTGTCTTGAGTCCACTGCTTTTTTCTTTATATATGTTACCTCTGGGTGATATTATTTGTAAACATTGTAGTAGTTTCCACTGTTATGCTGATGACACACAGTTGTATGTTTCTGCAAAACCTGATGAGAGACACCAGCTTAATAGAATTGAGGAACGTGTAAAGGACATTAGACACTGAATGCTTATTAATTTCCTTCTGCTTAACTCTGACAAGACTGAAGTACTTGTACTAGGACCACATGCAGCTAGAAGTAAGTTTTCTGATTACAAGGTAACTCTGGATGGCCTTTCTGTTTCTTCACGTGCAGCAGTAAAAGACCTCGGAGTGATTATTGACCCGTCTTTCATTCGAAACTCGCATTGATAACATTACCCGGATAGCTTTCTTTCATCTCAGAAATATTGCTAAGATAAGAAATTTAATGTTACTACATGACGCGGAAAAACTAGTTCATGCTTTTGTTACCTCCAGGTTGGATTATTGTAATGCCTTACAGTCTGGATGTTCCAATAAGTGCATAAACAAGCTCCAGTTAGTTCAAAATGCAGCAGCAAGAGTCCTTACTCATTCCCATCTCATCTCATCTCATTATCTCTAGCCGCTTTATCCTTCTACAGGGTCGCAGGCAAGCTGGAGCCTATCCCAGCTGACTACGGGCGAAAGGCGGGGTACACCCTGGAGAAGTCGCCAGGTCATCACAGGGCTGACACATAGACACAGACAACCATTCACACTCACATTCACACCTACGGTCAATTTAGAGTCATCAGTTAACCTAACCTGCATGTCTTTGGACTGTGGGGGAAACCGGAGCACCCGGAGGAAACCCACGCGGACACGGGGAGAACATGCAAACTCCACACAGAAAGGCCCTCGCCGGCCCCGGGGCTCGAACCCAGGACCTTCTTGCTGTGAGGCGACAGCGCTAACCACTACACCACCGTGCCGCCCCAAGAGTCCTTACTAGAACTAGAAAATATGACCACATCACCCCTGTCTTATCCACACTGCATTGGCTCCCAATCAAATTTCATATTGATTATAAAATACTACTATTGACCTTTAAAGCACTGAATGGTCTCACACCACAGTACCTGAGTGAACTTCTGGTCCTCTATGACCCGCCACGCCTACTTAGATCAAAAGGTGCAAGGCTATCTGCTAGTACCTCGTATAGTGAAGGCTACATCAGGGGGCAGAGCCTTTTCTTACAAAGCCCCACAGTTATGGAACAGCCTTCCAAGTAGTGTTTGGGAATCAAACGCAGTCTCAATGTTTAAGTCAAGGCTGAAAACATATCTGTTTAGTCAAGCCTTTTGTTAATGGTGTTTATGAGGTAAAGGTGTACTGTAGATCTGGAGGGTCCTCAGACATAGAGTGTCTTGGTAAACTGGGATGTATGGGTGAAATGACAGTAGCAATTTGTGAAAAATGCTATAATAATAATAATAATAATAATAATAATAATAATAATAATAATTCTTGAAAAATAAAAAAAAAGATACGCTCTTACCATCAAATACTTTTATTCCATATTTTGTTGCTTTTTTTTGTATTTTTTGGGTTTTCTTTTCAAGTAGAGTTTTTATTTTGTCCTCGGCTGGTTCAGAAACACACTCCGCCATTTTGTTTTTCTCTACTCATGGTATATGAGGTGGTAGCCTAGTAGTAGAGTAGCCAATCAGAGCGCACGATTGCTCATATCCAGTGAATGTGGATAGAATAAAATATAATCAATTTCCCTTTTCTATTGACTTGTGTGCGTGGAAGGAGGCAAACCCATACTTTCTTAAAGCTAGATGGCCTGTCAATTTCATAAAATCAGTGAAATTTAGTTCCCCCTGAAATGCAGTCATTGTGATATATGTTTATTTCTGTAATATCTCACAAAATATCAGGCCATTCTGTGGCTGGGAAGTTATTAAATTTGAGTAGATTCCCTAGCAAATAATGTGCATGAAATTGCTCGCTTCACGCAGACAGAGGAAGTCCGTGTGCACATGCGCAGGTTTACCTTTGACCGTGTACTGACGGTCATCATTTTGTCGTTAAACGAACAGCTGATCACACTGAGGTGCTCGCTGACCGCCAATATTTGTTAGTTTGGTCCTGCGTTTCCTTTCCTTTGTATATAACATAACGTCTTTTCTTCTCGCACCCTGTCTTTCACGTTTCATTCCCACACTCACATCCTCCATTTTTCTCTCCTGTTTCAAATTTGTATCTCACAATGCCTTGAGCGAACAGGGAAAGCACACTATGTGATGCATGATGTAGTATCTTGTATTGGGTCATGGTGAAGCAGGAAAAAATAGCAGAGAATTTAGGGCCATGTGGCCCTAAATGCATTAACTGTTCTATTAGGGAAAAAAACTAATAAAATTTGAAGTCTGATTCAAATTCAGTAGCTTTCAAGTTTATTTGTATAGCGCTTTTAACAATAAACATTGTCGGAAAGCAGACAATAGCTTTCGGTCCACTAAACAAAAATAATTGGGTGTCAGGGGAAATTCTTTTTATGACCTACACTTGAAAAATCTGAAAGGCCGTCTAGCTTTAAATTAATAATTAAATAATATAAGGTGTTCCACTGCAAATATGTTAATTGCCAAATATTTTGTAACAAATAAATAATCCACTTGCACATGCAGTCGACTGACTAGCAGCCAGCTACGTACAGTGTGTCGGTTAGCACACCCAGCTGTATGTAACGATAATTTTGGCTCCTTACATGCTTGCTTGCTAATATCTTATTTGAAGAGTTTGACAAGCATACATCACATACAGCTAAAGCATGAGGTGTTTAAATCCACACAAAAACTTTCACATTTAAAAGTTCAAAGAAAAGCCATTCGCATCAGTTTGCTAAAATTGAACACAGCTCATGTTTTGACTCGCAGTCAGGGTTGGCAGACTGGCCTGGTGTAATCAGGCCATCTTTTCTGCGTGTTATTTTCCCATTCATTTAGTTTGAAATCGCAATGATGCAAAATAAAAATAATTGATGATTTCGCTCAAATGCATTAAAACTAAAGTAAGGAGCCTTGATTTGAAAATCTAAGGAGTAGAAAGTACAGATACAATGGTGCTTGAAAGTTTGTGAACCCTTTAGAATTTTCTATATTTCTGCATAAATATGACTTAAAACATCATCAGATTTTTACGCAAGTCCTAAAAGTAGATAAAGAGAACCCAGTTAAAAAAATGAGACAAAAATATTATACTTGGTCATTTATTTATTGAAGAAAATTATCCAATATTACACATCTATGAGTGGCAAAAGTATGTGAACCTTGGCTTTCAGTATCTGGTGTGACCCCCTTGTGCAGCAATAACTGCAACTAAACGTTTCCGGTAACTGTTGATCAGTCCTGCACAGGAGCGCTGCCAGAAATTTTGGGCCCCATGAAAGATTAGAATTTTGGGCCCCTCAACTTTGCCCACCCTCATCACAATTGCACTATTGTCATTATTTGACTTTTGATAGCCCATGGACGTTGAGTTTGTGACTTTGTTATTACATTTTATGTATTAACCAATGGTTGAAACCAATGGTTTAGAACGTGTGAACATTCCACACACGTAACCATGTCAAACACTTGACTGGTGTCCGTTATTAGTGTAACGGGTTTATTTTTTTCCACTTGCCATTGTGTGTAGTGGTGGGGAAATTCTGCGCTGGCCCTTTAAGAACGCAGGTAGTTATGGGAACGAGGCGCTGGCCTCTTTCAGTTCGTTTTGGAAATGTAAGCGCCAATGCCACTGGACGTTTGCAGCCCGTCCTCAGCAGTGTATTTGTGTCTCATTTCTTCAGAATAAAAAGACTGGTGAACAACACAACGTCTGTTACATTAGCAACACTTTAATCTAGCAAACTGTATATGGTGCTCGCTCATTAAAAACTTCAATCCTAAAGCATTTATGGGTTGTATTGCTGCTTACCTCCTTCTCCAAAGGGGGGTTCAGTGGTTTGGTAGGGCGGAGGTCCCCCGAGGCTGAATCTGTGCATATTTAGGGCACCCCATTAGTTATGAAACTGGTTATTAGCACTAGTTATTAGCACCAGCATAACGTAATATTTCATCTTGTTTATCACACAAGTCAGTTCAGTTATTAAAATGGAAAAAATGTCACTGTACAAACTGTAAAAGTGTTCTCTTGATAGGCTAATCCAACCACGTTCATACTGTTCATTTACCATTCGCTAATATTTTGAACACACATGTGAGCGATAGCTACCTTTCTTTGGGAAAAACTGAGTGACCAGTTGCCTGCCTCTCCAGTCCCTCTCAGCTTTCAGCTGCCTTTCTTTACGTTTTTGACAGCCACTCTTCATATTTAGCGATCATAGACTGTACGCACTCCACTGCTGGCTGGCTGGCTGCTGCACCGCGACACAGCAGCAAGTAGCGTTGCACTGATCAGCACACAGATTTAACGCATTGCGCTTCTACTAGAACTGGACCGTACCATTTCGCAAAAGGGGGAGGGTTAAATGACAATATGTTGAAGA
Organism: Neoarius graeffei; assembly: GCF_027579695.1. Lineage (NCBI taxonomy): Eukaryota > Metazoa > Chordata > Actinopteri > Siluriformes > Ariidae > Neoarius > Neoarius graeffei. The sequence continues at coordinate 17,605,204 of NC_083573.1, forward strand.
ACTCAAGAAATAGACAACCTTGTTCAATTAGCTCATTTTACCAGATGGGATATTGCATTGTTGTTATTTCAAGAGTCTTATTAAAATAATTAAAAGCATATTATCAGCCCCTTAAAGGGCCCCATGGCAGTGCTGGGCCCCTAGAATTGTTCTAACCTTTCCCCCTCTGGCGGCGCCCATGGTCCTGCACACCGGCTTGGAGGAATTTTAGCCCCTTCCTCCGTACAGAACAGCTTCAACTCTGGGATGTTGGTGGGTTTCCTCACATGAACTGCTTACTTCAGGTCCTTCCACAACATTTTGATTGGATTAAGGTCAGGACTTTGACTTGGCCATTCCAAAACATTAATTTTATTATTCTTTAACCGTTCTTTGGTAGAACTTGTGTGCTTAGGGTTGTTGTCTTGCTGCATGACCCACCTTCTCTTGAGATTTAGTTCATGGACAGATGTCCTGACATTTTCCTTTAGAATTTGCTGGTATAATTCAGAATTCATTGTTCCATCAATGATGGCAAGCCGTCCTGGCCCAGATGCAGCAAAACAGGCCCAAACCATGATACTACCACCACCATGTTTCACAGATGGAATAAGGTTCTTATGCTGAAATGCAGTGTTTTCCTTTCTCCAAACATAACACTTCTCGTTTAAACCAAAAAGTTCTATTTTGGTCTCATCCGTCCACAAAACATTTTTCCAATAGCCTTCTGGCTTGTCCACGTGATCTTTAGCAAACTGCAGATGAGCAGCAATGTTTTTTTTGGAGAGCAATGTCTTTCTCCTTGCAACCCTGCCATGCACACCATTGTTGTTCAGTGTTCTCCTGATGGTGCACTCATGAACATTAACATTAGCCAATGTGAGAGAGGCCTTCAGTTGCTTAGAAGTTACCCTGGGGTCCTTTGTGACCTCGCCAACTATTACACGCCTTGCTCTTGGAGTGAACTTCATTGGTTGACCACTCCTGGGGAGGATAACAATGGTCTTGAATTTCCTCCATTTGTACACAATCTCTCTGACTGTGGATTGGTGGAGTCCAAACTCTTTAGAGATGGTTTTGTAACCTTTTCCAGCCTGATGAGCATCAACAACGCTTTTTCTGAGGTCCTTAGAAATCTCCTTTGCTCGTGCCATGATACACTTCCACAAACATGTGTTGTGAAGATCAGACTTTGATAGATCCCTGTTCTTTAAATAAAACAGGGTGCCCACTCACACCTGATTGTCATCCCATTGATTGAAAACACCTGACTCTAATTTCACCTTCAAATTAACTGCTGATCCTAGAGGTTCACATACTTTTGCCACTCACAGATATGTAACATTGGATCATTTTCCTCAATAAATAAATGATCAAATATAATATTTTTGTCTCATTTGTTTAACTGGGTTCTCTTTATCTACTTTTAGGACTTGTGTGAAAATCTGATGATGTTTTAGGTCATATTTATGCAGAAATATAGAAATTTTCAAGCACCACTGTGTTTGTTTTGAAATGTGGTGAGTGGAAGTAAAAAGTTGTCAGAAAAATAAATACTTAAGGAAAGTGCAGATCAGAAAACTGTACTTAAGTGAAGTAATGAAGTAACTGAAGCAAAATTTAATAAATAAATAAAAAGCCGAATTTAAACTCCAAACTAATGTGACGAGAGGAACGGAGGCCCCTGATCCCTTGATATATTTATTTTCAAATTTCTGTCTTTTACACTTCATTGGCTGTTGCATACAAGAGGCATGTTCCACACCCAAAAAGAAAGGAAAGCGAATAAGAGACGTGACAAAGAGGAGTAACTGGAGATGTACAACCCCGATTCCAAAAAAGTTGGGACAAAGTACAAATTGTAAATAAAAACGGAATGCAGTTATGTGGAAGTTTCAAAATTCCATATTTTATTCAGAGTAGAACATAGATGACATATCAAATGTTTAAACTGAGAAAATGTATCATTTAAAGAGAAAAATTAGGTGATTTTAAATTTCATGACAACAACACATCTCAAAAAAGTTGGGACAAGGCCATGTTTACCCCTGTGAGACATCCCCTTTTTTCTTTACAACAGTCTGTAAACGTCTGGGGACTGAGGAGACAAGTTGCTCAAGTTTAAGGATAGGAATGTTAACCCATTCTTGTCTAATGTAGGATTCTAGTTGCTCAACTGTCTTAGGTCTTTTTTGTCGTATCTTCCGTTTTATGATGCGCCAAATGTTTTCTATGGGTGAAAGATCTGGGCTGCAGGCTGGCCAGTTCAGTACCCGGACCCTTCTTCTACGCAGCCATGATGCTGTAACTGATGCAGTATGTGGTTTGGCATTGGCATGTTGGAAAATGCAAGGTCTTCCCTGACAGAGACGTCGTCTGGATGGGAGCATATGTTGCTCTAGAACCTGGATATACCTTTCAGCATTGATGGTGTCTTTCCAGATGTGTAAGCTGCCCATGCCACACACACTAATGCAACCCCACACCATCAGAGATGCAGGCTTCTGAACTGAGCGCTGATAACAACTCGGGTCGTCCTTCTCCTCTTTAGTCCGAATGACACGGCATCCCTGATTTCCATAAAGAACTTCAAATTTTGATTTGTCTGACCTCAGAACAGTTTTTCACTTTGCCACAGTCCATTTTAAATGAGCCTTGGCCCAGAGAAGACGTCTGCGCTTCTGGATCATGTTTAGATATGGCTTCTTCTTTGAACTATAGAGTTTTAGCTGGCAACGGCGGATGGCACGGTGAATTGTGTTCACAGATAATGTTCTCTGGAAATATTCCTGAGCCCATTTTGTGATTTCCAATACAGAAGCATGCCTGTATGTGATGCAGTGCCGTCTAAGGGCCCGAAGATCACGGGCACCCAGTATGGTTTTCCGGCCTTGACCCTTACGCACAGAGATTCTTCCAGATTCTCTGAATCTTTTGATGATATTATGCACTGTAGATGATGATATGTTCAAACTCTTTGCAATTTTACACTGTCGAACTCCTTTCTGATATTGCTCCACTATTTGTCGGCGCAGAATTAGGGGGATTGGTGATCCTCTTCCCATCTTTACTTCTGAGAGCCGCTGCCACTCCAAGATGCTCTTTTTATACCCAGTCATGTTAATGACCTATTGCCAATTGACCTAATGAGTTGCAATTTGGTCCTCCAGCTGTTCCTTTTTTGTACCTTTAACTTTTCCAGCCTCTTATTGCCCCTGTCCCAACTTTTTTGAAATGTGTTGCTGTCATGAAATTTCAAATGAGCCAATATTTGGCATGAAATTTCAAAATGTCTCACTTTCGACATTTGATATGTTGTCTATGTTCTATTGTGAATACAATATCAGTTTTTGCGATTTGTAAATTATTGCATTCCGTTTTTATTTACAATTTGTACTTAGTCCCAACTTTTTTGGAATTGGGGTTGTAAGTAAGGCGCGCTTCTGAATAGGGGTGATGGCCTCAAAATGCACAATGCAATTTATTCAAAAACAAATAAATGATCTGAAGGAAACACAGCAAGCAGGAGCATAATTTACAGATACATTTTTTGAGTAGTCAATCATTTTCTTTAGTAAAAAGAAAAAAACAAAACCCAAAGCTGATTATTTAGGAGTACAGGAGTCATGTAATTGCTGTACATACACTCACCGGCCACTTTAATAGAAACTTGTTCTTGATTCTAAGATTCCTGTTCTTGGCTGGCAGGACTGGAACCCAATGTGGTCTTCTGCTTTCACAGGCTGAGATGCTTTTCTGCTCATCATGGTTGTAAAGAGTTACTATGAGTTACTATATCCTTCCTGGCAGCTTGAACCAATCTGGCCATTTTCCTCTGACCTCCTACTTAACTCAGTGTTTTCTTTGTTTTTCGCACCATTCTGTTGCGAGACTGTTGTGTGTGAAAACCCCAGGAGATCAGCACTTTTTAAAACACTCAAACCAGTCCATCTGGCTCAAACCAACACCCATGCCACAGTGAGAGAAAGTTGCACTTTGAGATCGCAATTTTTCCCATTCTGATGTTTGAATGACGTGAACATTAACTGAAGCTCTTGATTTGTATCTGCATGATCTTATGCATCGTGTTGCTCTCAAGGGTTCGGCTGATTAGAGAATTGCAGGTGAATGGGTGTTCCTAATAAAGTGTATAATAGGAACGCTGTGTCTACTGTTGGTTAAATATCATCTGGAGCAATTCTTCAGCACTGTATTGACAGCAATGGAAAGTGATGAATATTTATCCATCCATCCATTATCTGTAGCCGCTTATCCTGTCCTACAGGGTCGCAGGCAAGCTGGAGCCTATCCCAGCTGACTATGGGTGAGAGGCGGAGCACACCCTGGACAAGTCGCCAGGTCATTGCAGGGCTAACACATAGACACAAACAACCATTCACACTTAAATTCACACCTACGGTCAATTTAGAGTCACCAATTAGCCTAACCTGCATGCCTTTGCATGTTTCAAACCTAGGCGCCGACAAGTGTGGCTGCCTTTCCCGAGCTCTGTCTGACTAGTTTGTTTTTAGTGTTTTTATCGCTTTTTTCATCTAAAGTTTGTACTGTTGAAAGTCGAACTTCTGTGGATATTTATTCTATCCTATGGATACCAGTCTTCACACAGCTCGTAAGGGCTGCAACAAACTTGTTTACACATGGGAATGGCTGCTGGCACTACGATATAATGTTACAGATGTAATGTTACAGACATCTACATCATACCCAGGGAGTTAAGGAAAACTTACCGCGGTTGCAGAGCAGGCAAGAAGCTGAAGGCCAGACGACTGGAGAAATGATGGCGGTATAAACCCTCTGTTCCTTCGGTTGTGATGGGGAATGTCAACTCGCTTGCCAATAAGACTGATGAGCTGGCAGCTCTGGTGAGGAATGTCAAGCTATACCAGGAGTGCAGCTTATTGTGCTTCACAGAGACGTGACTAAACAGCAACATCCCTGACGCTAACGTGGAGCTACCCGGCTTTTCCACGGTGAGATTGGATAGAAGTCCAGAGTTAAGCGGAAAACGTAAAGGTGGGGGGCTTACACTTTTTATCAACATAAAGTGGTGTAATCCAGGACATGTCACTGTGAAAGAAACGGTCTGCTGTCCAGACATTGAGCTTTTAGCTGTCAGCCTCAGACCATATTACTTGCCTAGAGAGTTCAGCCATACGATCGCTGTCTGTGTATACATCTCGCCGCGTGCACTTCCAGATAAGGCGTGTGACGTCATCCACTCCACTGTTGCTAAGCTCCAGACTCAACATCCTAATGCCTTCATTTTTATCTCTGGGGACTTTAATCATGTTACATTGGAGTCAACTCTGCCTGCATTCCATCAGTTTGTTAACTGCCCCACAAGGAAAAATCATACAATTGACCTCATGTATGCCAATGTGAGGGAAGCTTACAAGGACATTTCACTGCCTCCGCTGGGTAAATCAGACCATAACTTGTTTTTTCTGCAGCCACAGTACATTCCATGTGTGCGCAGACAGCCAATCACCACACGTTCATTCAGGGTATGGTCCCCTGAGGTAGAGGATGTGCTGAAGGACTGTTTTGAGTGCACTGACTGGAAGGTGCTGCAGGAATCACATAGGGAGGATATTAAGGGGGCTACTCACTGCATAACTGATTATCTGAACTTCTGTATGGACATTGTTGTTCCCATCAGAACTGTACGCTGCTTTCCCAACAATAAGCCTTGGATAACCAGTGACGTCAAGGACCTCCTTAATAATAAGAAGAGGGCATTCAAGGATGGTGACCAGATAGAGCTGAGGTGCATACAAAGGGAGCTCAAGGTCAGGCCGAGAGAGGCAAAGGAGAAGTATAGCAGAAAGGTGGAGGAAAAGTTGCAGAATGAGGGAGGTTTGGAATGGGTTGAGAACCATCACAGGCTACAAAAAGACCAGCAGTGTAGTGGAGGGTAATGTGGAGAGGGCAAATCAGCTCAATCATTTTTATAATCGTTTTGATACAGCTGTCTGCCCCAGCACCACCCCCCAACCTCCTCCATCGGCTGGGGCTACCCATACATCACCCCACACTCACCCCTCACTGTTTTCCTCTACCATTGATGCTCCCCCCTCCTTGGCAACTACCTCAGTGTTCCACACACACCAATCAACAACCTCCAGCCTGTTCACCGGAAGCTTCCTCCCCCTGCTGTCTCCATAACATCAGAGATGGTGACGCGTGAGCTCAGGAGACTGCAGCCTAGGAATGCCACTGGACCGGACAGAGTGTGCCCCAGACTCCTGAAAGTATGTGCGGCTGAACTAGGTGAGCCTTTACAACATGTCTTCAACCTCAGCCTACATCTTGGGAGGGTGTTAACATTGTGGAAGACATCATGCCTTATCCCAGTTCCTAAGAAGCCACATCCCAATGAACTGAATGATTTTAGGCCTGTTGCCTTAACCTGTTGCCTTAACATAATGAAGACAATGGCGCGGCTACTACTGCACCTCCTCAGACCCCAAGTCAGTCATGCACTTGATCGGCTACAGTTCGCATACCAGGATAAAGTGTAGGAGTGGTTGATGCCATCATCTACCTGCTGCACAGAGCTTACTCTCACCTAGACAGAGGAAATGGTGCTGTAAGAATCATGTTCTTCGACTTCTCCGGTGCCTTTAACACCATTCAGCCCCCCCTGTTGAGAGATAAGCTACTGCAGATGAGGGTAGACCCACACCTAGTCTCATGGATAATACACTACCTTACCATGAGACCACAGTTTGTGAGGCTGAAGGATTGTGTCTCTGGGACTGTGATCAGTAGTACGGGTGCCCCACAAGGAACTGTCCTCTCTCCTGTTTTGTTCACCCTCTACACATCAGATTTTAGTTACAACTCTGAGCTATGCCATATGCAGAAGTTCTCTGATGACACAGCTATTGTGGCATGTATCAGGGATGGACAAGAAAGGGAGTACAGGAACCTGGTGAAGGACTTTGTGGAATGGTGCAGGGCAAACCATCTGATGCTGAATACCTCCAAGACCAAGGAGATGGTGGTGGATTATAGGAGGTCCAGCTCCCCTCCACTCCCAGTCTCCATTGAGGGGGTCAATGTGGAAGTAGTTAAGTCCTACAAGTACCTGGGGCTGCACCTGGATAATAAACTGGACTGGACAGCTAACACAGATGCACTTTACAAGAAGGGGCAGAGTCGACTCTATTTCCTGAGAAGGCTGGGGTCTTTTAACATCTGCAGTAAACTCCTGCTGATGTTTTACCAGTCTGTCATCACCAGCATTCTCTTCTATGCTGTGGTATGCTGGGGCGGCAGTGCCAAGAGGAGGGACACTGGACGTATAGACAGACTGGTGAGAAAAGCTGGCTCTGTGGTTGGCACTGAGCTAGAGCCCATAGCATTGATAGTTGAGAAAAGGACCCTCAGCAAACTCCTGCTAATTATGGATAATGAGCACCATCCCCTATACAGCACATTAAACAGGCAGAAAAGCCTGTTCAGTGGCAGATTGCTCTCTCCGTCATGCTCAACAGACAGGCTGAGAAAATCTTTTGTTCCCCGGGCCATTCAACTTTTTAACTCTTCCCTGAAGGAGTAGAGGAAAATGGACTACTGGGTTTGAGTTCTGTTTTCTGGAAATTCACCTGTTTTTATGCCTGAATTTAAGCAAATATTCCTTATGTCCAGCCAGTGCAGTAATCAGTACTTTCCTGTTCTGACTGACTTTTTTTTTCACTATAAATACAGACTGTGATTTTTATGCCTCATCCCTATAGGCTTATAGACACTTTGACCTAACCCCTTATTGGTGCACTCACAGTGACTGAATGTGGAATATGCATTCACCATGAATGTCCATTCCATTGGTGGTGTTTTTTTCTTTGTCCTTGTGTGTGTTGAATGTACTGTATAAGTATGTGTCTTAAGAACTACGGGATGTTTAAATTTCCTTTTGGATCATTAAAGTATCTATCTCTCTATCTATGCCTTTGGACTGTGGGGGAAACCGGAGCACCCGGAGGAAACCCATGCGGACACAGGGAGAACATGCAAACTCCACACAGAAAAGCCCTCGCCGGCCGCTGGGCTCAAACCCAGGACCTTCTTGCTGTGAGGCGACAGTGCTAACCACTACAGCACCATGCCACCCATGAATATTTATCATTTCAGGAAAAAAAAGCCTGAATGTACAGACTAGAGTTTGATTCACTTCATGTTCTATGTGCACCATTTCTCTCTCCTACATGTAACTGGACTCTGTTGCCTGTTCAGCACAATCAGCCTTGTAATCCGACACGGTGGTCACCTGATCCTCCTCCACACACTGTACCTGTCAACTGAGCTCCACACACAGACGAATCTGTTCACACGGACACTTTAATCTCACACGGATCCGACTGCTTTCATTACATCCATCCTCTTGATTTCTTCAAGCTAATTTCAATTCGTTTTGAAACAGGACCCCTTCTTCACCCCCTGCTGGAAAGTGTGTTGCTCTCGTCTGTACCTGCATGTGAAACTGGGCTCTGAAATGAAAGGCAGCTCTGTGTGAAACATAATGAAATTGACAGTTTATACCACAGTGCTTCATAAAGCAATGGCGGCCCCTTTTCCCTTCTCATTTTTTCCATAAGCTGCTGATTTGGATATGACTTTTATGTGCATTGTTGGCTGAAAACCAGCTCATGTAGGTGATAAGTTGGTCCCAGGAGAAGATCGAGTGCAGCTTTCATTTGGAAAAGTGATACCAAAAAGCATGTCAGTATTTGTGTTAATATTTTAACTGGATCATTTTTTGAGGTCAGCTATAGGACATGTTTAAATGGTGGTTGGAAACTACTAAAAGTGGGTCGAATTCAGAGAGATTGTTTTCTGTGCTTGTTTTAAAATTTCCCTGCCCAAGTCATTCAAAAGTCATTCATTTAATACCTAAGGGGAAAATATATTCATTTTGCAGCAGCGAACATTTATCACACATTTATCCTCATGAAAAAAGGCTGAATTAGGAATATACTTACTGTACACCGATCAGCCAGAACATTATGACCATTGACAGGTGAAGTGAATAACACTGATTATCTGAATACAATGGCACCTGTCGAGGGGTGGGATATACAGTATTAGGCAGCAAGAGATTGGTCAGTTCTCGAAGTTGATGTGTTGGAAGCAGAAAAAATGGGCAAACATAAGGATCTGAGTGACTTTGACAAGGCCCAAACTCTCGACGATGGCTAGATGACTGGGTCTGAGCATCTCCAAAATGGCACATCTTGTGGGGTGATCCTACCAAACACAGTTCAGCACCCAGATTCTTTTACTACGAAGCCATGCAGTTTTAATATGTGCAGAAGGAAATTTGACATTGTCTTGCTGAAAGAAGGAAGGTCTTCCCTGAAAAAGATTTTGTCTGGATGGCAGCATATTGCTCTGAAACGTGTATATATTAGTCAGCATTAATGATGCCTTCCCAGATGTACAAGCTACCCATGTCATGTGCACTAACGCACCCTCATACCATCACAGATGCTGGCTTTTGAACTGTGCTCAGATAACAAGCTGGATGGTCCCTCTCCTCTTTAGCCTGGAAGACGTGGTGTCCATGATTTCTAAAAAGAATTTCTACTTTTAATTCACCAGACCTCGGGACAGTTTTCCACTTCACCTCAGTCCATTGTAAAAGAGCTCGGGCCCAGAGAAGGTGGCGGTGTTTCTGGATATTGTTTATATCTGACTTTAACTTGCATTTGTGGATGCAGTAATGAACTGTTTTCACAGACGATGGTTTCCTGAAGTGTTCCTGAGCCCATGCAGTGATTTCCACTACAGACACGTTTCTGCTTTTAATGCAGTGTTGCCTGAGGGCCTGAAGATCACAGGCATCCAATGTCAGTTTTCAGCCTTGTCTCTTGCATACAGAGATTTCTCCAGATTCTCTGAATCTTTTACTGATATTATGTACTTTGTATGTATTGTGATCCCCAAATTCTTTGCAATTTTACATCGAGGAACGTTATTCTTAAATTGTTGCGCTGTTTGCCCACGCAGTCTTTCATAGAGCGGTGAACCCCTCCCCACCTTTATTTCTGAGAGACTCTGCCTCTCTGGGTTGCTCTTTTTATACCCAATCAGGTTACTGACCTGTTGCCAAGAAACCAAATTATTATTATTATTATTATTATTATTATTATTATTTTTAGCATTACACAACTTTTTCAGTTTTTTGTTGCCCCTGTCCCAACTTTTTTGGAATGTGATGCTGACATTGAATTCAAAATGAGCATATATTTTTCAAAAAACAATAACATTTCTCAGTTTCAACATTTGATATGTCGTCTTTGTACTATTGTCAATGAAATATAGGGTTTCCATGATTTGCAAATCTTCGCATTCTGTTTTTATTTATTTTATTTATTTGTGTTTTACACAGCATCCCGACTTTTTATATATAAACTATATTCTGTTTGTCCCTATTGTAGGTACTTCAAGTATTACTCCTCTTTTGTGCTCTGTTTTGTTCGACTGCTTTAAAAACACTTGTGTCTGTCCATCTGTCTGTGTTGTTTGTGTTCTCTCTCTGTCTGTCTAATCACATAAAATAGCTGAGCCTCACTAATTTACTTACCTAAATTAATAGACCTTTGTTGAAATTCTAATTTTCCCTTTTAACTGTTGTGCTAAAATGCTTTTTGGCAAAGTGAAGGCTCTTCATCCTGATATTATTGTTGTTGTTTCTGTGTGTGTGTGTGTGTGCGCGCGCGCGCGCGTGCGTGTGCCAGTATTTAATGGGCATTCCCGGCCAAGTGGGGACCGAGAGAGAAGCCTGAGGGTCAGGGGGAAAGACGGAGCCCAAGGAAGGGAGAGAGGTTCAGAAACAACCAGGGCTTCAAGCACACACAATCTACGGCCCAGCAAGCCTGCACCGGAACACAAACAGCAGGTAACGTTGCCTATAAATAATGGATGAATCTTGATGGCGATTTAACCATAGTAAAACGTTTCTGAAATATTTTATGTGCTATTGTACACTCACTGGCCACTTTAATAGGAACCTGTTCTTGATTCTAAGATTCCTGTTCTTGGCTGCAAGAGTGGAACCCAATGTGGTCTTCTGCTGTTGCATGCTGAGATGCTTTTCTGCTCACCACGGTTGTAAAGCATGATTATATGAGTTACTATATCCTTCCTGGCAGCTCAAACCAATCTGGCCATTTTCCTCTGACCTCTCTTATCAACAAGACATTCGTTTCCACCCACACAACTGTCGCTGACTTAACGTTTTTTGTTTTTCGCACCATTCTGTTGTGAGACTGTTGTGTGTGAAACCCCCAGGAAATCAGCAGTTTCTGAAATACTCAAACCAGTCCATCTGGCTCAAACCAACACCCATGCCACAGTGAAAGTCACACTTCAAGATCACAATACTTTTTCCCATTCTGATGTTTGAAGTGAACATTAACTGAAGCTCTTGATTTGTATCTGCATGATTTGATGCATTGCGCTGCTCTCAAGGAATGAGCTGATTACATAACTGCATAAAACAGCTGGTGGGTGAGTGTTCCTAATAAAGTGGCCGGTGAGTGTACGTAGTGTATACATGTGTTGACCAAGTGTTAGACTGAAGGAGATATTACTTTATGAGGAAAAAAAAATTCTCTCAACCAGCTTCATGAAGTAGTCACCTGGAATGGTTTTGTAGCAGTCTTGAAGGAGTTCCCAGATATGTTGAGCACTTATTGGCTGCTTTGCTTTCACTCTGTGGTCCAACTCTTCCAAAACCATCTCAAAAGCATCTCAAATTTGGACTCATCAGACCACAGTACAGACTTCCACTGGTCTACTGTCCATTCCTTGTGTTTCTTGTCCCAAGCGGTTCTTTTCTTCTTATTGGCCTCCATCAGTAGTGATTTCTTTGCAGCATTTTGATTGTGAAGGTCTGATTCACACAGTCTCCTCCGGACACTTGATGTTGAGATGTGTCTGCTACTTGAACTCTGTGAAGCATTCATGTAGGCTCTAATGTAAGATGATGTTATTTGGCGTTTTCTGAGGCTGGTAACTCGAATGAACTTGTCTTCTGCAGCAAAGGTAAGGCTTAAGGCCAATTTATGCTGACAACGCAGTCCTCGCAGACGGTGTCGCAGATAGCGTCTGCGTAGCCCCTCCACCTTCGCAGACGCTCTGCGCGCACCTCCCAAAAATTGTGACCACCGCAGAAGCCTCGCAGACAGCGTCGCAGACAAGAGGGCTCTGATTGGTCCACTCTACATCCGCTGTACACGCACTTCCGCTTCCCTACTTTCCCGGTTTGGTTTGTTTTCACGACCGCCATTTTTAAAAACACAAGCGAAGATGGAGCAGCACAAAGAGCGGTTGATCAAGGAAGTGAGGAAGTACGTACATCTATACGACTCCAGTTCTAGTCATTATAAGTAACCGGAGGATAAACACTCCACTAACCACACCCACCAACTACTCCTAGCGATTTCGCGACTTCGCACCCCCTTGCATTGTAGCGGTGAATAACATCGCGCACGCCTATTACTCCCCGCTCAACGATAAATTACAACTGTCTGCGAAAAGCTATCTGCGAAAGCCTTGTTGCAAGAGCATGCAGAGGCCTTTAGTCTTCATTTCCTGGGACGGTTCTCATGAGAGCCAGAGTCATCAGGCTGTCAGCATTTGATAGTTTTTGCAACTGCACTTGAAGATACATTCAAAGTTCTTGCAATTTTCTGGACTGACAGACCTTCATGTCTTAAAGTAATGATGGATGTCGTTTCTCTTTACTTAGTTGAGCGGTTCTTGACATAATATGGATTACTATAGTTGTGGAATTGGGCTATTTACTGTATTTGTATTATTTATTATTTACTGTTTGATCTCAAATGCATTAAGAAAGCAACAAATTGCACTAATTAACTTTTGATGAGGCACAGCTGTTAACTGAAAAGCATTCCAGGTGATTACCTCATGAAGCTGGTTAAGATAATGGCAATAGTGTGCAAAGCATCATCAAGGTAAACGCTGGCTACTTTGAAAAAACTAAAATATGAAACATTTTTAAACAATTTTGTTTACCACATCATATATATGTTCCATGTTATTTCATAGTTTTGATGTCTTCAGTATTGTTCTACAGTGTAGAAAGGAGTCAAAATACAGAAAAACCTATGAATGAGTAGAGTAGGGGTGTACAAACTTTTGACTGATACTGTAGATTGCCTGCATAAAATGGACAAAAGCCATTTTGCATAGCCATTTCCTGTATAAACATAAGTACTTGTAGTTCTGGAAACTGTACTCTTCACAGTAACAGCCTGCAGCAGGCCTATAGCAACACATGATGTCATCACATTGCTGCCGAATCCCCCTCCCCCTCCCCTTACACACATTTAGTGCACTGGAGCTAGTCATGCTAGATAAAAGCTAGACAAAAGCACAGTGTTCGCTGTTGAGTGTAATAAACTACTTTGACATGTTGTGTGGGTAATAAGTGTGCTAGTAGACGGCAAGGTTTGGGTGACATAATCTCTTCCCCTCCCCCCACCACTCGCACATTTGCAGGCTGAACAATCACAGTAGATGTGCACACACTCCCAAAAGAGGGGCAGCAAGGCCTTTAGTAAGCCCTCTAGTGGGGAAATGTGGCTTTTCTCTGACTGAAACTGAAGTATTTTCCAAATAACCAACTTTCTTTGCTTTTCAGTCTGTAGGTAAGTGTTAATATCACATTTTCGTGACAGACCCAAAATTAACTTAACACTGTTAATTTTACTATTTTACAAATGACACAATCAGCACACTTGCACTATCTTGTTTCCTCACCAGCCCCATAAAGTGACTCGACCCCAGCGAGCCGCTTCAGCTAACAGTCGGAAGGCACGGAAGGAAGATTTGCCACCACTTCCCCTGACCAAATCTGTGAAATACCCCAAGGGCCATGTGACCTACACCAAAGCCAGACTGTTGAAAGAGGCGAAGCTTGAGCTAAGTGCCCCAAGACGGCACTTGAGTTCACAACACACCAACACACACCTTCAGCACAATAACTCAGGAAAAGCCCAAACTGGTCGCAGCAGGACACAAAAACAGTTGCCACCGTCATCCACAGTCAGACGCAGTGGACTGCGACAATCGAAGAGGCAGCTGGAGATGGCGGTGGTTAAATCGAACCAAGCAGGGACTGAAGTGGAAGTCAAAAGGGTCAAGGTGCAGGTCATTCCTCTGGATACACGGAGCAGGAGAGCGGCTCAAAAGACCTTGCATACAGGAACAATGGAACTGCGAATGACGGGATCCCAGAGACCCAAAAGAGCCTCTGCTGGGAAGTTACCGCTTGTCAAACGGACGCAGTGTAAAGCCACATCTCGGGGCAAGAGCAGCTCCGCTACCTCAGCTCATCATCACCACAGGGATATCCTGAAACCAGCCACGATTGCCAAACCAGCCAAGCCTCTGAGACCCAGTGAGCCTATCAAAACAAACAATCCTACTGACCCTGGTGACTCACTTAACATAGCCAAATCTCCTAAACCAGCAGAGCCCAAAGTTGCTCAGGACAAGGAGCGAGGCAAGTGTGGCAGCGTACTGGAGATGACAGAGGTTCCTGTGTTCCATCCAAGCCCACGTGAATTCCACGACCCTTTGGTGTATGTGGAGCTGGTACGTGAGCAAGCCGAGCCCTTTGGTCTCTTTCGGGTGGTTCCACCAGCTGGGTGGCGGCCAGAATGCAAGCTGAAAGAGGAGATGCGTTTTGTCTCACATGTACAGCATGTGCACAAGTTGGGCAGACGCTGGGGCCCAAACGTGCAGCGGCTTGCCTGCATCAAGAAACACCTGCGCACTCAAGGCATCAACATGGAGGAGCCACCATTAATCGGTATGGATGCACAGTGGCATGATGTTTTCAATCTTAATTTAGTACAGTCTAGAGTGTTTTTCCCTTTTCTTAAAAGGGCATAGTAGTAAAATAGCATAATAGTCAAATCAGTTAATTCTGAGTTATCAGTTAAAGCCTTTTGATAAATGGTTGGTGGTCTACAGTTGTGGCTGAATTCTGGCAAACACTCAAGATGAAAAATCAAGTTTTGGACAAAATTGGTTTATACCATACTCTGTCAAATTGACTTTAAGAAACCCTTAGTAAATTTCAGCAAAATGATGTGGAAATATTTGTCTTGCCTTGGCCACCTTCCTGCAAAAATTACACTGGGTAAGTAGCCAGTTTAAAGGATATGGGACATGAAACATAAAAGCACGCTATATCAGTTTCTTTCCATTAAAAATATGAATTAATTGCATCAACAAATACAAAATCATCTATTAAATTCAGCAAAATCGTTCTATTCGTGATGATTATATGGCATTTCTGCTCGACTTCCGATATGCATTTTTTGCAACCGGAAGAGCCGCTGTCACGTGATCATACGTAACAAAAACTTTCGGGCACAGCACAAGCAGGTAGATGAATGGAGAAGTGGATGACAAGAAAATTGTTTTTATAGTCTTTAAAGTACATTGGACATCATACATTGGACATCATGGTGTATTGTGCTGCTTATGGTTGCAATAATTCCAATGGGAAATGCCCTGGAGTAAGTTTTTTTGCATTCCCCAAGGACCCGAAGCTGAGGAAAGTGTGGGCTCACCTGCGCATGCGCAGTAGGCTTCGCGCATGCGCAGTAGGCTTGGTAGGACAAATCCAAGAGGTAGAATAACTTTACAGAACACCTGTTGAAAAAACTTTGCACCTACTGTTTCCCACAAACTGTGTTCGGACCATTTCACTGAGGATTCTTTCAACATTAATACTCAGGTACTGAGCGATATTAATTCATGAAACATGAAACAGGAAGTATAAGGATGAGAAAAAAAAAACCAGTTTAAATCGGGAAGCTGCGCACATTTGCACCAGGCTGCACAAATGTGCGCAGCTTCCAGATTTAAACTGTTTTTTTTCTCATCCTTATACTTCATGTTTCATGAATTAATATCGCTATTTTTTTTTTTTAAAATCGGATCTGCGCGATTCAGCCATGAAAAAGGCGGCATCCGCCGAAAGGCGCGCTGTTTGCATCCCTGCACGGAGGCCAGGGGACAGGGCAGGAATATTTTTGTTGATATGAGTGATCCGGTGCGATTTCGCGACCCCCCTGTTGAAGACCTCTGCGCTAAGCGACTGAAAGCCGAGGTAAGGATTAGTATTATAATTTTGGGTGTATCAATTATTGATTATCATGATTCTGACTCGTTTCGCCATTTTGAATGTTTTCATCTCGGACTCTGGAAGCATTGTATCTCAATCAATCTCGAAAAATATCAGCAAAAAAAAAAACTAGCTTGCAACGGACTTTAGATAGATCTATGATGAACTTTCAATGTATGATACAAAAATAATACTTCTTTCAACAGATCATTAGCCTTTGAGCAGAATTGTTTTTAACTTACCAGGAAGTGTTATCGAGCCGACCACTTTCAGTTTCATGAGGGCTGAATGAACTCTCACTCTCAGAATCATCTGACCCGTCAGAGTAAAGACAAGATCTATGTTCATGTGAATTTCCAGCTATCGGTTCGAATTGATAGGGTCTAACTTCACATCTCTGTGAAACATCGGGAATATCACTGTCGATGGTGTCCATTTCGGTAACCTGTTTACATTAGATTCCCAAGCGCTGGCTACTTGGAAAGTTTTTGTTGCGTCACGGGTCACGGGACCACCTAGCTCATTAACGAATCCTTGTTTTACGCTGATGTATAAAAAAACTTGAATAATGTGATGATTTTCACATTTTTGACACCCTGCAGTGATTTAGATGGCATTTCTTATGTCCTTTATACATAATTATGCCCAGGTAAAAATCCATGTCCCATATCCTTTAATAAATGCAGTGGTAAAACCAGTCCTCCTCACACAACGAATATCAGGCTTTATCAAGTTGTTGGATCGCAGTGTGCCGCAGTGAAATGGACGTAAGCCTAATCATTTCAGTTTGTAATTAAATACCTGCTGTCAAAATGTCTGTGATGCTCCTGTGCCCAGTCAGAATTAAATCTTTAAATGCAGTTTTCTGTCTTGAAGACTTTATAATTTTACTTCCAGCCAAAATACACACTAGTGTTGTAGTCAAGACCACCTAAACTGAGACTGAGACCAAGTCATGACCAAGAACTGAGCGCATCAAGACCAAGACAAGATGAAGACTTCGAGGGGTTGAGGTCAAGTCAAGGTCAAGACCAAGGCAGGGCAAGACCGAGTCAAGACTGGGACCAGATCATTGTGTGTGAAGGGGTAGGAAAGGGTGACAGCCGTTAACAGGAAGAAATTTTTCAAATTAGCAGTGAGTCCTGTTATTGGTCACATTTGAAGCAGGAAATTTTGCATTCAATCACCGAACCGATGTTACTAAATAAATCAGACAATGCAGAGGCAATTTAGTGAAATCCCCACAGTTCTGGTCTTGATCGGTCTTGAAATAAAATCCAGAGTCCTCTATTGCCCCTTTTCCACCAAAGCAGTTCCAGGGCTGGTTCGGGGCCAGTGCTTAGTTTGGAACCGGGTTTTCTGTTTCCACTGACAAAGAACTGGCTCTGGGGCCAGAAAAACCGGTTCCAGGCTAGCACCAACTCTCTGCTGGGCCAGAGGAAAGAACCGCTTACGTCAGCGGGGGGGCGGAGTTGTTAAGACCGACAACAATAACAAGACTGCGAAAGATCGCCATTTTTAAGTGACGAGAAGCAGCAGCTGTACAAATGCGAAGTCATCCATTATTATTATTATTGTTGTTGTTGTTGCTGCTGCTTCTTCTGCGTTGTTTTTGCTTCGATATTCGCGCCAAAGTTTATGCAAACGTAGCAACGTAACTGACGTATACAGCGACGTAATGACGTATACAACGACGTAATGACGTATACAACGACGTAACTGACGTATACAGCGACGTAATGACGTGTCTTCTCTTAGCACCGCGAGTGATGGAAAAGCAAGCTGGTTCTCAGCTGGCTCGCAAGTTGAACGAGTTGTGAACCAGCACCAGCACTGGCTCCGAACCAGCCCTGGAACTGATTTGGTGGAAAAGGGGTATATATCCGAGACTGGGACAAGACTAAGACTTTCAAAAAGTGGTCCTGAGACCGGTCTCAAGTACTACAACACTAATATATGCAGAAGAGAAAGATATTTCAGGAAAGCCTGGCATTTTCCGAGCTTTAAATTGTATCAAATGTTAAAATTTGACCATGTGAAAGCTTTACTCAGGTTGCCACAAAAATAGCGACCCATTCCAGCATATGCTGCATTTCTCACTGCTTTGTTGTCCTGCCCCTGAATACTTTGAGTAGTCATTTGCAGTACAAGGAAAGAAAAGGTTTATTTTTTTAATAGAAAAACTCTTGTCCCTGGCAGTAGGTTTGTCAGCTATTTGCACAAGTTTCTTAGAACTACGTGTATATCAGCTTAATAACCAACTCGCAGAGTAACAAAAATCATGCATGTGAAACTAATTTAATTTGTACACAGTATAAACAGATTATTTTTGTTGTTGTTGTGCAGGGGAAATTGCATCTGATTGAAATGTCTCTTAAGCAATCTCTCCTTAAGTATAGAGTTGTGTGGACTTGATCCACTGGCCCATCAAGGGCTCATTTAACAAACTTCATTTGAGCTGTGATAAAGATTTAAGAGGCTCTTAAGATAATGGCACACATTATGCCAAGAGGTAATGGCAAAAGCAAGTCGACAAGCATTCCAAGCAGACAATATTGAAACACATGCAAGCTATTTCTTAGGAAAGACTCATGGGATATGATGTCCAATTTAAAACATATTAGGAGCACAGTGGATTATCTACTAGCTATGATCATACTGTACTAGAATCAAGCTTTACAAACCTTTTGACTAAGCGCAGGTGTACTTCATAGGCCATGGTATACTACATATGACCATTTATGTTAAGAACATAGTTGTACTTAGAAGGTAGTTATTTCACTGTAGTCTGTCATTGTCCATCTTTGTGGGTATGTTGCATAAACAGTCTCGTTCTAGCTTCCTGTTCTTATGAATATGACCTATATTTCTTTCTTTCTTATTATGCAATGTGACCTTGTGAGTTCTGTATCAATGAGTATTCTTACTAGCTCTTAGATGGCATTATTTGAATAGACCACACTAGATCCAGGCACTCCTGGAGCCAAGGTCTGTGTGCCAGCTCAGTCTGGCCACCTGCAGTCAGTTGAGAACATTCAGCTTTATAAAACCACCTGGCAGCTTCTCAGTGCCACTCCAACATGACCCACATTGACAGAATAGCTGGGCCCTATGACTACTCATAACAGTAAAGAACAAAAGGATGAATCAGTTCCGTTTGTTTTTGGTTAGGTCACATGGCCACTCTAAATGAAGAAAACTAAATATCACTTCTACTAAAATTATGTAAATTAGTTCATATTTAATGTAATTTACATGAAATATCCTGAATACATTTTAGAAGTTCAATAACAAGATATTGTTTAACCCTCTGGGGTATGAGGGTATTTTCTGGCACTCTAATGATTTTGGCTTGCTCTGATTTTGTTGTCAGTTTCAACAAATCTAAGCAGTATTTTCAAAGTCAAATGAATTTTTTGTATTCGGCACAAGTTCAGCTCCAATAATATCTATGTAGTATGTAATGTCATGATTGTACTTTTAAAAAATAACAGCTAAATGAAGATGTTTTAATGTTTGAAAAGCAGTTTTAGAACTGTGTTAGAATGTGTGAAAAAACATGACCTTACCTATTGTGACGAACCTTTTTGATCACTTGAGGTGCTTTTGTTCAGTCTTAGGAATGTGTCAAGCACAAAAACTTAAATCTACTCCATTGATTTGCACAATTGACTGGCCATCAAAAAAACGTATGTCCTATTGTTTTGGGATAAAGGGTTGTCAGTGGGAGGGGTATTCAATGAGAAGGGTAAAAATTTCCATTCTATTTAATGAGAAGAGTGAAAACCCCTCCCACTACCAACTCTTAATCCCATCAGGTCAAGTCACAATGGGTAAGGCAATGTTTTATCACACATTCCAACACAGTTCTAAAACTGCTTTTAACAACATCTGCATTTATCTGTTATTTGACTTTATTTTGGTATTTGAGTCTATTCAGTTTGTCTTGAATTTAACTCTTGTACTATTTTACTCAGTTCAGAGCCACAACCAACTCTGTAATTTAACTCTAACTCCAAATTTTACTCTCTAAACTCAAAATGGAGTAAAATTAACTATTTTTGAGGAAAATACTTCTAACTCTGGAAAAATTGCTCAGTCGTTTTTCCTGTGTATGCACTACAGCACACGCATATCAGCCAATATGCTCATAAGAAATAGAAGAAATATTTACACTTACTCCAGTTGATCTTTGGCTGGATCGGGTCGAAGTAAAAAAAAAAATTTTTTAAAGCCACCGCTCATCATTACTGTCTCAGTTCTTAAGATTGAATTAATTTGCTGTCCTGAAATTGAATCGCTGTCCTGAATCATGAATTGATTCGCTGTTCTGAATCATCCGAAGCGCATAAAATCCGCATGCCATCTCGCAACAAGTTTTACCTCCAAATAGCCTAAACTGTGTCTGACAGATTTTATCCTGTTTATGGTGGGCGTTCCCACAACAAAAGAGAAACCAATCGAAACTGAAAGAGTGAAAGTGATTATCATGCTGTTACCATGTGAATAGTCTTTCATGAATGAGTAAGTGGGTGCTCAGCGCTCCGACTCCGGTGTGACCGAGTAAGATGACAAGTTTTATGTTTCATCTAATTTAGGTAATCTAAAAAATATAATATTATTTGGCAGTGGGCACATAGGAAAGTGTAAAGTATAAAGTTTCTGTCAATATGTTTATCAACTCGTGAAGATATTTATCTAAATACATGACCTACTCATTCTAAACCTGCCGAGCTTAGCCAGTGAAGCTCTTGACCCCAGAGGGTTAAAAGCATAGAAATATGTAAGGTTGAAAAAAAGGTCTTAAAGTCTTCAAAAGTCTTCTTTTATGCCTTAACCATTTCCATTATTGAGCAATTTTTATAATAACATGGGTGTAAATTTTATTTGACAGTATCAAACTACAAATTCCAAAAAATTCCTAATTCCAAAGAAAGTTGGGTAAAATGTAAATAAAAATGGAAAATGATAATTTTCAAATCATGGAAACCCTATATTTAATTGAAAATTGTACAAAGACAGCATATCAAATGTTGAAGCTGAGAAATTTTATTGTATCTTGAAATATATAAGCTCATTTTGAATTTAGTACTAGCAATATCCATCCATCCATCCATTATCTGTAGCCGTTTATCCTGTTCTACAGGGTCGCAAGCAAGCTGGAGCCTATCCCAGCTGACTATGGGCAAGAGGTGGGGTACACCCTGGACAAGTCGCCAAGTCATCGCAGGGCTGACACTTATGGCCCTTTTCCACTACCCTTTTTCAGCTCGCTTCAGCTCACTTCAGCCCGACACGGCTCGCGTTTCGACTACCAAAAAACAGCACGACTCAGCTCGCTTCAGCCCTGCTTAGCCCCTAAAACTTGCACCGTTTTGGAGTGGGGCTGAAGCGAGCCAAAGCGAGCCGAGTGAGGCTGGGGGCGTGAGCAGACACTCCCCTGTGCACTGATTGGTGAGGAGGAGTGTCCTCACATGCCCACACACGCCCTGCGAGCACGCTGGGATCTGTAAACACCGTAAACCCGGAAGAAGAAGAATTACGAATTACGAGAATTTCTGAAGCCTTATGCGCCTTGCCTCATCTATACGCTCTTGCCAGTATCTGTTGGTGTTGTCGGTGACAACAAGCCACAGAACCAAGACCAGCAACACTAACGACTCCATGTCCATGTTTATTGTTTACTATTCGGGTCGTGAGACTACCGCTTAAAAGCTCACTGATGGCACTGTTTGCGCTGCTTAACGACATCACGTGACGTCCACCCACTTTCGCTAACTCCACCCAATGTGTCCACCCACTTCCAGCCAGCACGGTTCAGCGCGGTTGTAGTCGAAATGCAACTCCAACAGCCCCACTCAGCTCGACTCAGCACGGCACGGCTCAGCCCGACTCAGCCGCGTTTGTAGTGGAAAAGCAGCAATAGAGACAAACAACCATTCACACTCACACCTATGGTCAATTTAGAGCCACCAATTAGCCTAACTTGCATGTCTTTGGACTGTGGGGGGAAACTGGAGCATGCGGAGGAAACCCATGCAGACACGGGGAGAACATGCAAGCTCCACACAGAAAGGCCCTTGCCGGCCGTTGGGCTCGAACCCAGAACCTTCTTGCTGTGAGGCGCCAGTGCTAACCACTACACCACCGTGCTGCCCCGTGCCAGCAATATATTTTAAAAAATTGGGACAGGGGCAACAAAAGACTAGAAAAATTGTGTAATGCTAAAAAAAAAAAACCAAAATAAAACTAATTAGGTTAATTGGCAACAGGTCAGTAACATGATTTGGAGTCTCTCAGAAGTAAAGATGGGGAGGGGTTGACTGCTCTGTGAAAGACTGCATGGGCAAATAGTGCAACAATTTCAGAATAACGTTCCTCAATGTAAAATTACAAAGAATTTGGGGATCACATCATCTATGGTACATAAGATCATTAAAAGATTCGGAGAATCTGGAGAAATCTCTGTACGCAAGGGACAAGGATGATTCTGTTGTGGAAATCATTGCATAGGCTCAGGAACACTTCTGAAAACCATTGTCTGTGAACACGGTTCATTACTGCATCCACAAATGAAAGTTAAAACCATATATAGTGAGGCGTCACAGTGGTGCAGTGGTTAGTACTGTCTCCTCACAGCAAGAAATTTCCGGGTTCAAACCTCATGGCCGATGGGGGCCTTTCTGTGTGTTTGCTTGTTCTCCTTGTGCCTGCGAAGGTTTCCTACCACTTCAAAGACATGCAGATTAGGTAAAAATTGTTGAACTTGTTGCATGTCACTGTGGATAAGAGCATCTACTAAATGCCTGTAATATAATATATAAACAATATCCAGAAACACCACTGCCTCCTCTGGGTGAATTGAATAATTGAATAATCCCGTAATATAAACATTAAGCCGCCATACTCGTTTACGAGTGGCAGCGAAGAAGAAGAAAGCCATAGTGCCTCAGTAGCTTCCATAGTGACTGTCTGTCCAAACTGTCGAATGCTTTCTCATAATCAATAAAGTTAACGTAGAGAGGTGAGTTCCATTCTATGGACTACTCCAAAATGATTCTAAGTGTGGTGATCTGGTCCATGCAGGATCTGTTTTTCCTGAACCCTGCTTGTTGGTCACAGAGGTTTGAGTCCACAGCATCTTTCATCCTGTTCAGGAGGACTCTGTTGAAGATCTTACTTGGACTTGAGAGAAGGGTGATTCCCCTGTAATTGGTGCAGGAGCTAAGGTCACCCTTCTTTGGTAGTTTGATGATGTACCCCTCCTTCCACTCCTGTGGGACTTCTTCCTTCTCCCATATGCTTTGGAACAATGGGTAGAGCATCTCCACACTTGTCTCCACATCTGCCTTCAGCACCTCTGCTGGGATATTGTCTGGACCTGACGCCTTCCCATTCTTCAGCTGTTTGACAGCTTTCTGGATCTCCTCCTTTGATGGTGGTGCACACTCAATTTGCAGGTCACTGTCCGCTTGGTGGATGTCTGCCGTTTCCCTTGGGGCTGGTCTGTTTAGCAAGTCTTCAAAATACTGTGCCCATCTGTGCTTTTGCCCTTCCATATCCAGGATGATATTCCCATCACTGTCCTTTACTGGTCTCTCTGACTGGGTGTGATTTCCAGAAAGTTTCTTGATGGTAGCATACAGCTCCTTCATGTTGCCATGGCGGACTGCATCCTCCGCTTCTACTGCTAGTGTCTCCATGTAATTCTTCTTGTCTGCTCTTATATGCCTCTTTACTGCCCTGTGTGCTTCTACGTATTCCTCATGTGCTTTGGCTTTTTCTGTTCTTGTGTAACAGTTGTTTATTGCTGCTTTCTTCTTTTTCCTCTCCTCCACTTTTTCCAGGGTCTCTTCTGAGATCCACTCCTTGTGGCTTCGTCTCTTTGTGCCCAGCACTTCCTGGCATGTTGATGTTACTGCCTCTTTTATCCCCTGCCACTTTTGCTCAATGGAGTCTTCTATCGTGGTCTCTAAGTCTTGCAGGACCTGGAACTTGTTGGAGAGTGTGATCTTGAATTCTTCCAGCTTTTCTACATCCCTCAGGACTGAGGTGTTGTACCTTCTGCCACTTTGCCTGGTGTCCCCTGTCCAGTTTTTTCTCAGTTTTAACCTTAAGATTGCGATCAGTAGGTGATGGACTGAGGAAACATCGGCTCCTCGCTTGACTTGAACATCTTGGAGGGATCTTCTAAACTTTTTCCCAATACATATATGATCAATTTGGTTTTCCGTGAACATGTCTGGTGATGTCCAAGTGGCTTTGTGTATCCTTTTATGTTGGAACATACTCCCACCTCTGACTAAGTTGCTTGTAGCACACATATTGGCAAACCTCTCCCCATTATCATTCATTACGCCCAAACCTTGTTCCCCCATGATTGACTCGTAGCCTTGGTTTTTACTCCCTATCTTGGCGTTGAAGTCCCCCATGGTGATGACGATGTTGCGTCTTGGCCTGTTCTGGATGATTGTCAGTACTCTGTTATAGAACTCCTCTTTGACCTCTTCATCTCCATCATTTGTTGGAGCGTAGCACTGGATGATGTCCATGTTGATTCTCCTTCTTTCTGTACGGAAGCATGCAGTTAGAATCCTCGGGCCGTGTGTCTCCCATCCAATGAGAGCTTTCTGTGTGTGTGTGGGGGGGGGGGGGGGGGGGCGTTTTCCTCTTCATGACCTGTGTATAGCAGCAATTCTCCTGTGTTTAACATCACCTGTCCCGAGCCTGTCCATCTTGACTCCCTGATTCCTATCACCTCTAGCTTGTAATTTCTCATCTCTGTTGCCACTTGTGCTGTTTTTCCCACCTCATACATAGTTCGGACATTCCATGTCCCCAACATGGTAGTGGTCCTGGTTGATATGATGGTTGTCGGCCTAGTAGCTTCCAGGTTTATTTGGATTTCACTATTTGGTGTTATGTGTCCTCCTTCTGGAGGACCATCTTCTCCCAGGCCCGTATATATAGAGTTTCTAGTTCGTGCTTCTGCAGCAGTTTTAAGTTTTTGTGGTGAGGGGGTGACCCTTTGCCCAACCTTATCTATTTTGCATCACACTTCGATAAGGAAAAGCGGTAAGCTGGAAAGGTGCGGGCGCTATTTGACCGCAGCAGCTCCCCTGGGAACCGTCCCACCATGGTTGAACCTTTCAGGACGAGCCTGCTGGTTTTCCACCATGCTCCTGGTGGTATCACGACCCAAGGTCATTGCTGTAGCCGTTACCCAGGGAATACCACTAGGAGGTTAGCACTCCAATTTAAACCCCTTTTTGGAAATGGGATAGATTATATTTTCATTTCCATGCACTGCAAAAAATTATCTCTTAGCAAGTGAAAATATCTTGAAAATAGTTGAAACGGTCATGGACATCTCCAGTTTCTCCATGATTCTGAACCATTAGTTGAGTTCTTTGATTTGTATCTCTGGACTCTGCTTTTTGAGCTCCATATGTCCTGCTGTCTGTCTCATGAAATGCATTATGTCTTTGTGTATTAGGTGTTTGTATATGTATATACTGTATATGTAGTATAGCAGTATATCAGACCTTGGCCTATCTAGCAAGCATGCACCTGCATATTTTATGTATTTTGCAGCAGATGTGCATAAGTACCAACCTCACCCTTGGAACATCTGCTGTAAGAAATGTTAAATATTTCTTTGTTGGTTTGTGATATAGGTCCGATGTTTAACTAGCGTCTGTCTTGACAAAGTCTTTGCGTTTGGATCAACATGGGGCCCACCTACCGGTACTGTGGGTCATTAGGTATTCTTTCTTTTTGCTAGATTCACTAACCTTAAGTGCTCAGCTTTTATGGCCTGAAGGGGAATCAGTGCTGAATAGGAGAGTTCCTTTTAGCACTGTTTTCCATCCATCCATCAAACGAGAAACTCATTTGGGTTTTGTTAAATTCCATTTACCAATGGAATTACTCCCACTGAGATATTATTACAAATATGGCTCACTGCCGTTCTCCATATCCATCTCAGTGTTTGACTCATAATGCCAAGCTCAAGTTTGATGTCTCTTACTGTTTCTAGCATTCTATTTTTTGTCAGCGGAATGTCTAATGTACATCTGCACTGGTTTGTACAGTATAAAGGTTTGATCATAGAGAATGGTCCCTGAGCCAAGGAGTAGTCATTCAAGCATGACAGCATGACTGCTTCCCTACGTCCTTCTCTGAGGAGGTTGGATGGTGGGGTAAACTTGCCAGACCATGGTGGTTTTGCTGATCAGGCACATCTAGGCTCATAAATCTAGAATATTGGAAAGCCAGTGTTAAGCAGCCCACCTTGGATTTCTTTGACCCAGCTCTTGGCCAGTTCTGTAGTTAGTCAGGCTCACCCTGTTCTTCCAATATATAAGGCTTTCAGATTCTCTTTGGTTCTTTGAATGTCTGATGTCTGCAGATCTTGATACCAATTTTTACATGAAACCTTTATGAACAGGGTGTTGTAATCTCATGGAATGGCAGAGGAGTTTGTCTCATGGATAGGTATAATTACTTGTGACAAAAAGGATTTCTTTCCTATAATGTAAATAGTGATTTTTAATATTGGTCTCCATTTACTAAAAATTCAAAATGGGTCAGTTTAAAGCAGTGATAGGAGGATTAAAAAAAATAATCATCTCCATTTACTCTTTCTTTAAAGGTGGCTGTGAATTGGATTTAGCCCGATTCTTTCAGCTCCTGAATGACATGGGTGGCATGCAGCAGGTGACAGACTTGAAGACATGGGGCCGTCTCGCTGACCTGCTGGGCATCCCACGCTCTGCACAGGACCGGCTCGCCAAGCTGCAGGAGGCTTACTGCCAATACCTGCTCTCTTATGACTCATTGTCTCCGGCACAGCGGGCTCAGCTGGAGAAGGATGTGCTGGCTGAGAAAGATAGCCTGGAGAGGAGAAACGGGCCCCTGGAGGGTCAGGCAGACACATTGCAGCATGCTGCACTGCTCCTACCACGCTGCGAACCCAAGAACGGCCTGGTGAATGGTGCTCTTCACCGGAGTGGTGTGCGAGAACGCCTCAGAGAGCTTGACCCCATGGCCAGGAATGGCCGCCAGGGACGGCAGGAAAGGAAAGAAGAAGGTGGCATACTGGCTGAGCTGCACAAATGCATATACAAGGTGCAGACTCTGTGCTTTTTTTGTCCATGAGTCTCATTTCTTTAAATAGTATATGAAACATGTTTTGCACTCAGCATTTCAACTGCAACTGTACAGGACATTTTCAGTCTGTTTTTTCATTTGCAGGGAAAATCGTTCTCTCTAACAACTTTTTATCGGGCAGCCAGGAATACCATGAATATGTGCTTCAGCCGGGAGCCAGACACAGCCGAAGTAGAGGTATGTTCTTTTCGAGCAAAGTTTGATAGAAGGCTACTTTCATTAGGCTGAATCCAAAAGGTTTTGGTCCAGCAGAAGTTCACCAATGATCATCTTTTTTTAACTCAAAGGCTTTTGCACATTACATTACAGGCATTTAGCAGTACTCTTATCCAGAGTGATGTACAATGAGCATTTGGGGGTTAGGTGTCTTGCTTAAGGGCACTTTAGCCATGGACTTTCCTTCTGGTCCAGGGAATCGAACCAGCAACCCTTTGGGCCTAAGGCTGCTTCTCTAACCTTTAGACCATGGCTGCTCCACATAAATGCACTTTTTCTGAGGAGCCTTTTTCTTTTCCCATTATTGGCAAGAATTCTGTTTACCTTCTCACTTTTCCCCATACCCTTTTTCTGTCTTTCTGAAGCAAGAGTACTGGAGACTTGTAGAAGAAAAAGAATGCCATGTTGCAGTGCACTGTGGGCGAGTGGATACAAAGACTCATGGGAGTGGATTTCCTGTGAGCAAGTCTGAGCCATTTTCAAAGTAAGACCCTGTATCAGTTACAGTATACAATATAAAAACTATAGTTTAACTATTGCTGTTTAGTTATATTGTGCAACATATTAAACCAACAAGACATCATTATAATGAAAGGAATGATACTGATAAGAAAAGGGAAGGTTACATACACTATATGACCTGATTATCACACCTACAGCTATGGAAAAAAATTAATAGACCACTTTTAATGATGGTCACTACAGCTGTGGCATCAGGATCTTTGGAAGGAATGCTGGATTCAATGACATTGTGACAGGCTTGAACTCTGATCCTCAACATCAGCACTCTGCTGACCAATAACACACGCAAGTCATTGACTCACCTGGCTTTAGTGATGGCCAGTAAAAAAGCTGGACAAACAAAAGTGTCTCTGATCTCTGGCAAACACTCCCAGGGTCCATACTCATAGTTTCAAAGTGATTGGTCTGCTGTAGGCGGCACAGTGGTGTAGTGGTTAGCACTGTCGCCTCACAGCACGAAGGTTCTGCGTTCGAGCCCAGTGGCTGATGGGGGCCTTTCTGTGTGGAGTTTGCATGTTCTCCCTCCAGGTGCTCTGGTTTCACCCACAGTCCAAAGACATGCAGGTTAGGTTAATTGGTGGCTCTAAATTGACCGTAGGTGTGAGCGTGAATGGTTGTTTGTTTCTATGTGTCAGCCCTGCAATGATTTGGTGACTTGTCCAGGGTGTACCCCGCCTCTTGCCCATAGCCAACTGGGATAGGCTCCAGCTTGCCCACGACCCTGCACAGGATAAGCGGTTACGGATAATGGATGGATGGTTGGTCTGCTGTACCAAAGCAACTTGTATGTCTGTAATGTCAAGAACCGGTGGATTTGCCAGTTCCTGGGTGCAGACTTGCTGCATTCAGTGTTTGGTTTTATTGGCCCCATAGATATGTAGCTAACAAATACAGGAGCTATGAATTCATCCTTCCAGAGTTTGTTCACCCACCAAAATCACTTATGCGACCCTGGTGGTTGATGCAAAATACCACAGAGGTGTTGTTGGTCCACACTAGTAAATGGGACCCTTTCAGGGGTTACTGAAAATGTTGCATGACTAGCCAAAGAGCTAAAACTTTAAGGTTTTACCACATTCCCCCACAGCTTTGTTGGGAGGCATCTGCCCCTTTTTACAGAGAGAACACCTCAGACCATACCTTGAAAAAGAGAATGCATGCCTTTCAGGAGCTGTTGGGACTGTCTGTCCAGCAGCCAGTTGTCCAGATAGGGAAGTATGCATAGGCATTGCAGGGCCTCTGTGGCAGTTCCTACATATTTTGTGATAACCCAAACCCAAACTGATCTTTGGTTATGAATCAATCATGCTTGTTCCATCACATCTGGAATGCGTAGCATACAGAACTGTAGTCGTTTAGTCGTTTAGACATTTGGCATTTGAGCCAGCCCAGTGATTCGCACCCTGTTGATATGACTCCCATAGCTTGGAGTGCTGCCTGTACTGTCTAACTTGGAATGCACATATAAGCTTATTACTGAAATTGGTACACTGTGAATAGACCAGTCAGTTGCATGCATGCGTATACAACAACATGCATTAATCACTTGTATAACCACATTGAGGGGATGGTCCAGCTTTCATTTTGCCAATGTTATGCTGTGATCCTGCTTTGCACTCAGATCTTCAGATTGCTTTGATGGTGAGCTACCATCACTGTTTGCTGAAGTGGTCATCATGCTGAGAATGAAATGCAGCCACTGATGTCAGGTTAGGGCGGCACGGTGGTGTAGTGGTTAGCGCTGTCGCCTCACAGCAAGAAGGTCTGGGTTCGAGCCCCGTGGCCGGCGAGGGCCTTTCTGTGCGGAGTTTGCATGTTCTCCCCGTGTCCGCGTGGGTTTCCTCCGGGTGCTCCGGTTTCCCCCACAGTCCAAAGACATGCAGGTTAGGTTAACTGGTGACTCTAAATTGACCGTAGGTGTGAATGTGAGTGTGAATGGTTGTCTGTGTCTCTGTGTCAGCCCTGTGATGACCTGGCGACTTGTCCAGGGTATACCCCACCTTTCACCCGTAGTCAGCTGGGATAGGCTCCAGCTTGCTTGCGACCCTGTAGAACAGGATAAAGCAGCTAGCGATAATGAGATGAGATGAGATGAGATGATGTCAGGTTCTGTCTCCATATGTAACACAGCTGCACCCCTGGGCTGCATACCACAATACGCTGTTGCATTGTTGCAAACAGCTCTTGCGATTGGCCAGTGCCCATTACCCGCTGTTCTGTTCTGTATTCCAGACAGTAAAAGTTCTTACTCCTTTTTCAGCCAAGTCTTATACCCACTTCAGTTCCTGCTGCCATGTTCACAGTTGGCTCTTCTGCATTACCTGCTGCTTACTTCACGTCTCGCTATGACCGTGCAATGCCAGATGAAGGTGATGAATAGACAGCAGAATTTCTGTAGCTTGCAAGGTGTGCTTTGCACGTTGCTAACATTATTATGCTGCAATTACCAAACAATTAGGGTATTGATCATGTCAGGTATACACTCCAGAGCGAATCGGGGCTTAGCAGAACAAACAGATTGCCACCTTGTGCTGAAATACACAAGAGGCTTTAACAATTCACACATTATGGATATGGATTTATCGACTATATGGTTACTCTGCATTCTGCACACCAACACCAACTTGTAGGCCATGTGGGTTTTTTTTTTCCATTAAAATTCAATCGTGGAGAAAATAGTCTAATATTAGAAGATCTGTCTCTTGTACAGTGCACATCAACCCACTCTGTGTATGTTTTACCAAAAACAGTAAGATTAGCAAATATTACACAGTGTTACAAAAGATACACAGCGTATTCAACTCTTTAATGAGAAGATGAGAATGGGAAAGAGACAAGGATCTTTTATAGGCTACACACAAGGGATTGCAGTGATGACAGGAAATGACCAAATGGGGATACTCCACTAGTTCCAAAGGAAACTGCTTTGGCAGTGCAGGACATTTGGTTCTTTTGAGAAGAACTAATTCATCCATCCATTATCCATAGCCGCTTATCCTGTGCAGGGTTGTGGGTAAGCTGGAGCCCAGCTAACTATGGGCAAGAGGTGGGGTACACCCTGGACAAGTCGCTAGGTCATTGCAGGGCTGACACATAGAGACATGCCATTCACACTCTCATTCACACCTATGGTCAATTTAGAGCCACCAGT
Source organism: Neoarius graeffei (assembly GCF_027579695.1). Classification (NCBI taxonomy): domain Eukaryota; kingdom Metazoa; phylum Chordata; class Actinopteri; order Siluriformes; family Ariidae; genus Neoarius; species Neoarius graeffei. Next base: position 17,636,436 of record NC_083573.1, read on the forward strand.
TAGCCTAACCTGCATGTCTTTGGACTGTGGGGGAAACCGGAGCACCCGGCGGAAACCCATGCAAACACGGGGAGAACATGCAAACTCCACACAGAAAGCCCCCGTCAGCCACTGGACTCAAACCCAGAACCTTCTTGCTGTGAGGTGACAGTGCTAACCACTACGCCACTGTGCCACCCCAGAACTAATTCAAGATACATTTACTGTATGATTTTTACTATATGTTTTACATTGTTATCTTGCTGCATGATATAATCTACATTTAATTTCTCTATTTGCTATTCGTGGTAGTCCTGTTAATTGTAGATTAAGTGTAAAATAGTGGATCATTACTTTTTTTAATATAAAAAAATGTGCATGTTATTCATGTTAATATGATTCCTTGCTTTACTTTCAGTCAGGTAAATGTCAGCTCTGTAGTCCTTGATCACCTGGAGTGATCTGAATACTTTTGTAGAAATGTTGCTGTCATGTTATTTATTTCATTCTTAACACATATCACTTTGCCAGGCATGGATGGAATCTTACTGTGCTTTCCAATAACTCAGGATCCATCTTGCGTCACCTTGGTGCTGTGCCAGGTTAGACTGATTTTCCTGTCCATTAAACACATTTCAAATCTCTTTAGTTCCTCCGTTTATTCAGTGTTGTGCTCTTTACAGTATGCATTGTCACTAAAATTATGTTCTACTTGTCATTCTTTTCCATGAGTAATATTTTTAGAATATTTAAGGGCATGTAGCTATAGCAGATCTCTAGCAGAATCTAACAGATGATGTGTTGAATAGTTGTTTGTGTTTGTAAGCAGGAGTGACCATCCCCTGGCTGAATATAGGCATGGTGTTTTCTACCTCATGTTGGTCCAGGGACCAGAACAGCCTTCCATACATAGATTATCTACACACTGGTGCTGATTGCATTTGGTAAGAAGATGAATCTGCAAAATGGAGTTCTGAAATAACCAAAGTTGGGGAGAAAGACCACACTTGAAGAAACTTACACTGAAGACATGGGTTTGAGGTCAAAAGATGGATATGAATTGATACAACCCCGATTCCAAAAAAGTTGGGACAAAGTACAAATTGTAAATAAAAACAGAATGCAATGATGTGGAAGTTTCAAAATTCCATATTTTATTCAGAATAGAACATAGATGACATATCAAATGCTTAAACTGAGAAAATGTATCATTTAAAGAGAAAAATTAGGTGATTTTAAATTTCATGACAACAACACATCTCAAAAAAGTTGGGACAAGGCCACGTTTACCACTGTGAGACATTCCCTTTTCTCTTTACAACAGTCTGTAAACATCTGGGGACTGAGGAGACAAGTTGCTCAAGTTTAGGGATAGGAATGTTCACCCATTCTTGTCTAATGTAGGATTCTAGTTGCTCAACTGTCTTAGGTCTTTTTTGTCATATCTTCCGTTTTATGATGCGCCAAATGTTTTCTATGGGTGAAAGATCTTGACTGCAGGCTGGCCAGTTCAGTATCCGGACCCTTCTTCTACGCAGCCATGATGCTTTAATTGATGCAGTATGTGGTTTGGCATTGTCATGTTGGAAAATGCAAGGTCTTCCCTGAAAGAGACATCGTCTGGATGGGAGCATATGTTGCTCTAGAACCTGGATATACCTTTCAGCATTGATGGTGTCTTTCCAGATGTGTAAGCTGCCCATGCCACACGCACTAATGCAACCCCATACCATCAGAGATGCAGGCTTCTGAACTGAGCGCTGATAACAACTTGGGTCGTCCTTCTCCTCTTTAGTTCGAATGACACGGCATCCCTGATTTCCATAAAGAACTTCAAATTTTGATTCGTCTGACCACAGAACAGTTTTCCACTTTGCCGCACAGTCCATTTTAAATGAGCTTTGGCCCAGAGAAGACGTCCGTGCTTCTGGATCATGTTTAGATACAGCTTCTTCTTTGAACTATAGAGTTTTAGCTGGCAACGGCGGATGGCACGGTGAATTGTTTTCACAGATAATGTTCTCTGGAAATATTCCTGAGCCCATTTTGTGATTTCCAATACAGAAGCATGCCTGTATGTGATGCAGTGCCGTCTAAGGGCCCGAAGATCACGGGCACCCAGTATGGTTTTCCGGCCTTGACCCTTACGCACAGAGATTCTTCCAGATTCTCTGAATCTTTTGATGATATTATGCACTGTAGATGATGATATGTTCAAACTTTGCAATTTTACATTGTCGAACTCCTTTCTGATATTGCTCCACTATTTTTCGGCGCAGAATTAGGGGGATTGGTGATCCTCTTCCCATCTTTACTTCTGAGAGCCGCTGCCACTCCAAGATGCTCTTTTTATACCCAGTCATGTTAATGACCTATTGGCAATTGACCTAATGAGTTGCAATTTGGTCCTCCAGCTGTTCCTTTTTTGTACCTTTAACTTTTCCAGCCTCTTATTGCCCCTGTCCCAACTTTTTTGAGATGTGTTGCTGTAATGAAATTTCAAATGAGCCAATATTTGGCATGAAATTTCAAAATGTCTCACTTTCGACATTTGATATGTTGTCTATGTTCTATTGTGAATACAATATCAGTTTTTGAGATTTGTAAATTATTGCATTCCGTTTTTATTTACAATTTGTACTTTGTCCCAACTTTTTTGGAATCGGGTGTAGATCAGAATTTCAACTTTCATTTTTTTTTTTTATATTTACACCAAGGTGTTAAAAAACTTAGAACTTGAACCCACCCATTTTCCAAGTGATAAAAAAATATTGGAACACATGACTGACAGATTCCTTGTTGCTCAGGTGTGCCCTGTCGGATTGACTGTTTAAAGAATTAATAGCTCTGAATGTTTACTTTTGGACTGAGCCCTGGGTGAAGACTGTGTTTGTTGTTTAAAAGGATAAACCAACACGACGACCAGAGAGCTATGTATGGGAAAAAAGCAAGCCATTTTGAAACTGAGAAAAGAGGGAAAATCTATCAGAGCCTCTGCACAAGCATTACGTATAACCAGTACAACAATGTGGAATATCCTGAAAAAAGAAACACACACCTGGTGTCCTAACAACCAACAACAGAAACAAACAATAAATGAAAGAAGCTGTGGGGTACAAGCCTGGAAAACATCACAGGATATGCAACCAAATATTAAATGCTATTTACTTTAAGACTATCAGTTCCTATACTTTTGCTTACCTAAAATTGGGTGGTCTGCCAGCAAAGGTGACACGTTTCTAAGTTGTTTAACACAGCGAGCAGTAAATATTAGCAAATGAAAGCAGAAATTCTGATCTGTCATCTCAGTCATCTTTTGATTTCAAATCATCAGGTTCTAGCAAAAATAAAAGACTTGGCGATGCTGTTCCAATACTTTCAGAAGGGACCGTACTGGTCCAGACATCGAACAGGTCAGTCAAGGAAAACAACAACAGTTGATGACAGAAAGATTGTGAAGGCTGTGAATCAAAACCCAAACGTACCAGTCAGTGACAGGAATGAAGGTATCACAATCCACTGTTCAAAGAATACTTTGAGAGCAGAAATATAAAGACCACACCACACGATGCAAGACACTCATCAGCAGTAAGAATCAGAAGGCCAGATTGGAATTCACATAGAAATACAGAGATTAGCTACAAAAGTTCTGGAACCAAGATTAATCTCTGCCTAAGTGATGGAAAGGCCAGAGTGTAGCGAATGAAAGGATCTGCTCATGAACCAAAACATTTGTCACATGCACACTGAAATTCATCCTCTGCATTTAACCCATCTGAAGCAGTGAACACACACAGAGCAGTGGGCAGCCACACCAGAGCACCCAGGGAGCACCTTGCTCAAGGGCACCTCAGCCCAAGGCCGCCCCACGTCAACCAAACTGCATATCTTTGGATTGTGGGGGAAACCGGAGCACCCAGAGGAAACCCGGACAGACGCAGGGAGAACATGCAAACTCCATGCAGAGTGGCCCTCGCCGGCCACTGGGTTCGAACCCAGAACCTTCTTGCTGTGAGGCGACAGTGCTAACCACTTACACCACCATGCCACCGAGCTCATTGGTCAAGCATGGTGGAGATAGTGTCATGGCTTGGGCTTGCGTGGCTGCTTCTGGAATGAGCTCACTAATCTTTATTGATGATGCAACTCATGATGGTCGCAGCACAAGGAATTCAGAAACATTCTGTGTGCCAGTTTACAGAGAAATGCATCCAGTCTAACTGGGAGGAACTTCATCATGCAGCAAGACAATGACCCAAAACACACACCAACACAACAAAGGACTTCATCAGGAGGGAAAAAGTGAAACGTTTTAGACTGATCAAGTCAAAAACCAGATCTTAACCAAAGTGATCATGCAATTTAACTCCTGAAGAGGAGACTGAAAGAAGCTGGAACCAGGAAGAGCATCACAAAAGAAGAATACAACAGTATGGTGATGTCAGTGGATCGCCAGTTTGATGCAGTTATTGCCAGCAAGGGATATGCAAACAAAGATTAAGTGTTATTTACTTTAAGCTCTTCTGTTCCTATACTTTTGCTCACCTAAAAATTAGGTGGTCTGCCACCAAAGGTTGGTTCTAAAGTTATTTAACACATCTAGGTGTAAATAATCAGGAAATGAAAGCTGAAGTTGTGATCTGGCATCTTGTATTAATCATTTGATCTCACATGCACATGTCCAGTGGTGAACTGTAACTATTAGAGCTGGGACTTGAGCTTAGCCAGACATCAAAAAAGCAACAGGACAAAGGATTTTGCAAGGGATTAGCGACAGGCTGCCAGGTCGCTCCGTTGTGTGTAGCTGTTGATGTTGATTTTAAAAGTAACTAAGTAAATTACACAGGGAAATGAATACTTAAGTCTGAGTGAAAAATACTGAGGCAAGTGTAAGTAACCGAGTATAACCAGTCAGTTACTCTAATAATAACTAAAAGTCTCTGTGTAGCTAATAGATGATGCAGAGGAGGCGAAGAGTTCATCTGTCAGCATTTATTCTGGAAAACAATGAATGACACTGTGATCAACACACGGAGACAGGGAGAAATCATTCTGGCATCCCGACAACATCATACACCAGTTATGCCGCTTTTCCACTACAAACGCGGCTGAGTCGGGCTGAGTCGTGCCGTGCTGAGTTGGGCTGAGTCGAGCTGAGCAGGGCTGTTGGAGTTGCATTTCGACTACAACCGCGCTGAACCGTGCTGGCTGGAAGTGGGTGGACACATTGGATGGAGTTAGCGAAAGTGGGTGGACGTCACGTGATGTCATTAAGCGGCGCAAACAGTGACATCAGTGACCTTTTAAGCGGTAGTCTCACGACCCGGATAGTAAACAATAAACATGGAGGACATGGAGTCGTTAGTGTTGCTGGTCTTGGTGCTGTGGCTTGTTGTCACCGACAATGCCAACAGATACTGGCAAGAGCGTATAGATGAGGCGAGGCGCATAAGGCTTCAGAAATTCTCGTAATTCGTAATTCTTCTTCTTCCGGGTTTACGGTGTTTACAGATCCCAGCGTGCTTGAGGGGCGTGTGTGGGCGTGTGAGGACACTCCTCCTCACCAATCAGTGCACAGGGGAGTGTCTGCTCACGCCCCTAGCCTCACTCAGCTCGGTTTGGCTCGCTTCAGCCCTACTCCAAAACCGTGCGAGTTTTGGGTGCTAAGCAGGGCTGAAGTGAGCTGAGTCATGCTGTTCTGAGGTAGTCGAAACGCGAGCCGTGTCGGGCTGAAGTGAGCTGAAGCGAGCTGAAGTGAGCTGAAAAAGGGTAGTGGAAAAGGGCCATTAGCTCCCAGCCAAGTGGCTTCTCAGATCAACACTCAACTTTTCACACGGAATTTTACGACACTAATTTACATATTTGATCCGATACAAACAGCGGATGTGTGTCAAAACATTCTTACATCAGGAAATAAATATCATATTTTGGGGGAAAAATAAAATTATATATATATATATATATATATATATATATATATATATATATATACTGTATTAATGAATATTGTCCATGTAGGATTCACAAAGCCAGCTTACCCCTTTCCAGATTTCCCAAGCACAATAATGTCCACAGGTGTGTTACACTAATTAACGCCCCATCAGAAACAATAATGGAACCATTAATGGAAACCAACAAATTAACATGTTTTACAATAGAGGGATTTGAGGAAGTTCACACACACACACACACACACACAAAAAAAAAAATAAAAAACTTTATTCCTATGAAATTATGACATTGCTACATGTACGTGGAAGAAGAGTCTGGAGACAGAAATCTTAATTTCTCGGTCGTTAGCCTGTGCTACTTGCTCTTGATAGCACTGGCTTGACTGCTCTTAGTATTCGCTAAAACTACTGATGAACGCTACACTGGCTGGAAGGTGACTTCACTGCTGCGCTGATGGTGCTGACTCGCGGTTAAGCTCGCGTTGGCCTTCAAGAAGGTCTAGGGCGATAAATTTTTGGTCCCTCCCACTATAAATCAAAATCTGATTGGTTAATTCATCTGTCACTTTCTACATAAACATACACTGCGATGGCTTTCTGTCCCGGCAATGAAATCCGAACCAGTGAGTGAGCCAGCTCTAAATTCTTCTCAGCCTAGAGACAACAAACAAAAAATATCTCACTGGATAACTCGATTTTAATGGTTTCAGAACAGTAACACTTTCATTTCTGAAGCAAATTTGATAGAAAAGGAGGCCAAATTTAACTTACAAGAGAATAATTATAATGAAATGATAAAAGAAATTAAACCATGAAAGAAATGGAATATAACATTTGAAATGCTGATATGTTTGGGCCTTCTCTGAAGGCCCTGACGCTTCCCCTCTGCACATGTCCCAGTGTTTAGCAAGAACAAAAGAATTGCCCGTCCTGTTCCAATACTTTTGGAGCACGGACGTGCGATCGGTAAAATCACATCATGAAGAATGAAATTAAGGATTCCTATTCGCACCACTGCTGTGCATATAGAGAATTCAGTAGTTTAAAATGATAAATTTGGAGAAAAAAAATGTGGGAAATATATAAAGACAGATATTTGACAACCTGTTCTCAGTAATAGTGAGAGGTGACGCACATACATTTTTGTACATCTTTATGATCATTAGTGATGTCTTTTTGCAGGTACTGTATTCCTGCCGATGAGATGTCAAAACTTGACAAAGTAGTTCACACACTGCTGCAGGCCAACGGAACCCCCGGGCTCGAGATGCTGGAGAAGAACATTATGGTAAGACGGTGATTATAATTTTACTGAAGAGGAAAGAACATTGTGGTGAAATGTTAAACAATGTGACAATAACGTTCTTAACGCAGATCTCTCCAGAGGTGCTACGTCGAGAAGGGGTGAAGGTGCACCGGATGGTGCAGCAGAGTGGCCAGTTCATGGTGTGTTTCCCTGGGACCTTCGTGTCCAAGGTGTGTTGTGGCTATAGTGTGTCTGAGACAGTGCATTTTGCCACAGCTGAGTGGATGAAGTTGGGCTATGAGGCAGCGAAGGTGAGTGTCTCTCTTAAAGAGCAAAAGAGAACAGCTTTTTGTAAGTAAGCCAAGTTATTCTAGTCTCCCCCCCCCTTTTTTTTTCATGTGGCTGTGTATGACATCCTGCCTTTTCTGCCTCACCATTTGGTGATTTGTGTCCTCTGCAGGACTTGAAGAGAAGGCGCATAGAGGAACCGTTTTCCACCGAGAAACTGCTCTGCCAGATCGTCACATCTGAACCCAGACAGGAGAACAAACATCTTCTGAATGCAGCTTCCTCGCTTGTTATAGATCTCAGGTGGGTTCAAGTGTCAGCCCAGGCAATGTTTAGTTTTCTACAACAGTCAAGTCCATAAGCATTTGGACAGCGACACAATTTTCATGATGTTGCCTCTGTACACCACCACAGTGGATTTGAAATGATCAAGAACAATCAAGATGTGATTGAAGTGTAGAATTTCAAGGCATTTAACAAAAAATATCACATTAACTGTTTCGGAAATGCAACCATTTTTTACAGTCCCCTCCATCTTCACAGGCTCAAAAGTAATTGGACATTTGACTGATAAGCAAGCTCGTGGCCAGTTATGGCCTGTTTTGTCATTATTTTATGACAAATTAAGGAGATAAAAGGTCTGGAGTTGATTCCAAGTGTTGACTGTGTATTTGTCAGCTATTCACAGGAACCCCCAATATGTGGTCCATAGAAGTTTCAATGCAAGTGAAGGAGGCAATTATTAAAGGTAGACTGCGTTTCAGATCTTTCAAGTGTAGGTCATAAAAAGAATTTTCCCGACACCTAATTATTTTTGTTTAGTGGACCGAAAGCTACTGAATTCGAATCACAGACTTCCAATTTTATTAGTTTTTTTTAAATAGAACAATTAATGAATTTAGGGCCACATGGCCCTAAATTCTCTGCTATTTTTTCCTGCTTCACCATAACCCAATTCAAGATACTATGTCATGCATCACATGGTGGGCTTTCCCCATTTGCACAAGGCATTGTGGGATACAAATTTGAAACAGGAGAGGAAAATGGAGGACGTGAATGTCCAAATGAAATGTGAAAGACTGACTACAGTAACGGAAAGCGAGAAGAAAAGACATTATTTTGAAAAGGAAAGGAAACGTAGGACCAGACTAATAAATATCGGTGGTCAGTGAGCACCTCGGTGTGATCAGCTGTTCGTTTAGTGACAGAATGATGTAACTGTCAGTGCACAGTCATGGCAGTAATGCAACACTTTGGATGCCAGCTGTAAAACCCAAAAGAAGAAGGAAAAGAAGATAGACCTGCACATGTACACACACACTTCCTCTGTCTGCTTGGCTGTGCGAAGCGAGCGATTCCATGCACATTATTTGCTAGGGAATCCCCTCAAATTCTCATCTCATCTCAGCCACTTTATCCTTCTACAGGGTCGCAGGCAAGCTGGAGCCTATCCCAGCTGACTACGGGCGAAAGGCGGGGTACACCCTGGACAAGTCGCCAGGTCATCACAGGGCTGACACAGAGACACAGACAACCATTCACACTCACATTCACACCTACGGTCAATTTAGAGTCACCAGTTAACCTAACCTGCATGTCTTTGGACTGTGGGGGAAAACAGAGCACCCGGAGGAAACCCACACGGCCACAGGAAGAACATGCAAACTCCGCAAAGAAAGGCCCTTGTCGGCCACAGGGCTCGAACCCGGACCTTCTTGCTGTGAGGCGACAGCGCTAACCACTACACCACCGTGCCACCCCTCAAGTTAAATAACTAAATAAAGCCACAGAATGGCCTGTTTTTTTTTTGTTGTTGTTGCTTTTTTAGATATTGCAGAAATAAACATATATCACAATGACCACATTTCAGAGGGAACTAAATTTAACTGATTTTATGAAATCGAAAGGCCATCTAGCTTTAAGGCTAAATTCCACTGGGTACGGCTGTATCGCATTCTGGCTGCGACGCAGGTGCCGTTGCTGATCGCGGCCACTGTAGACAATGCTTATGATACCATCAGTTCCACCAATCACTTTTGGGACACTTCTGAAAGCACTCCGCTCAAAAATACACACCTAGTCTACTTTTGCTGCTAACCGTTTTCAAGCTGTTCAGAGCAGATCGAACCGGACAGGAAATGGAACAGCGTCAATGTCACATGACCATGGACAAGAGGTAAATTCTAGAAGTTGAAAACACAGTGTTATATGACACCACAAAAAAAATGCACACAATTAAAACAGGCAAAATAAATAAACCATTTAATTACATAGCCGACTTACCCATGGTAGAAGCACAAAAATCAAGGACAAATGACCAGATCAGTCAACAATATCGGGTAGACCAAATGCTCCACTTCTGAAACACTCCCAGTAGGGTATGAAGCCACACTGATGACGGACCAAAACCTTGTCATGGATGCGACATCATAGAACCACGCCCAATGGGATCCAGGGATTAGGCTGAAAAAACAAAACCGACTTTAGGAGTGGTCAAATCAACAATTTGGTCCATTTGTAAGAAGAAGGAATGCACTAGCGAGCTCAGCAACATCAAAAGGCCTGGAAGACCATGGAAAACAACTAAAGTAGATGATCATAAAATTATTTACTTGGTGAAGAAAAACCCCTTCACAACATCTAGCCAAGTCAAGAACAGTCTTGAGGAGGAAGGCTTATCAGTCTACAACAAAAAGAGTTGCCTTCATGATTGTAAATACAGAGGGTTTACCTCAAGACGCAAACCACTGCTAACACTCAAGAACAGAAAGGCCAGATTAGACTTTGCTAGAAAGCCTGTTCAGTTCTGGAATGAGATTCCTTGTACAGATGAAACCAAGATTAACTTGTACCAGAATAATGAGAAGAGAAGAGTGTAGAGCAGGAAGGGCTCATCATCCAAAGCATACCACATCATCTATCAAACATGGTGGGCATGGCTCCCAATGGGACTGGGTAACTGGTGTTTATTGATGTGAGTGCTGATAGAAGTAGCAGAAAGAAATCTGAAGTATATAGAGCTATACTTTCTGCTCAGATTCAGTCAAATGTTGCAAAACTGATAGAATGGCACTTCACAGTACAGATGGATAATGAGCCAAAACATACCACAGACAAAGAAATGAAATGTTCTTAAATGGCTGAGTCAGTCAACCCAGTTGAGCTGCTTTTCAGTTACTGAAGACAAAACTGAAGGCAGAACGACCCACAAACAAGCAGCAACTGAAGGCAGCTGCAAAGCCTGGAAAAGCATCTTAAGAGAGGAACTCAGCATTTGCTGATGTCCATGGGCTCCAGACTTCAGGCAGTTGCTAACTGCAAAGGATTTGTATCCAAGTATTGAAAATTATGCTTATATTTACAATTATGTTAGTTTGTCCAGGGGCAGCCCGATGGTGTAGTGGTTAGGACTGTCACCTCATAGCAAGAAGGTCCTGGGTTCAAGCCCAGTGGCTGGCAAGGGCCTTTCTGTGTGGAGTTTGCATGTTCTCCCCGTGTCTGTGTGGGTTTCCTCTGGGTGCTCTGGTTTCCCCCACAGTCCAAAGACATGCAGGTTAGGTTAATTGGTGGCTCTAAATTGACTGCAAGCGTGAACGTGAGTGTGAATGGTTGTTTGTCTCTGTGTCAGCCCTGCGATAACCTGGCGACTTGTCCAGGGTGTACCCCACCTCTCACCCATAGCCAGCTGGGATAGGCTCCAGCTTGCCTGTGGAACAGGATAAGTGGCTACAGATAATGGATGGAAGGATAGTTTGTCCAGTTAATTTTGAAAATGGAGGGACTGTGGGAAAATGTCTGTAATTCCTAAATGGTTAATGCAATATTTTTCTTTAAAGGTAGACTGCCTTTCAGATTTTTCAAGTGTAGGTCATAAAAAGAACTTTCCCTGACACCCAGTTATTTTTGTTTATTGGACCGAAAGCTACTGAATTCAAAATCACAGACTTCCAATTTTATTAGGTTTTTTTAATAGAACGATTAACGAATTTAGGGCCATGTGGCCCTAAATTCTCTGCTATTTTTTCCTGCTTCACCATGACCCAGTTCAAGATACTACATCATGCATCGCGTGGTGGGCTTTCCCTGTTCACACAAGGCATTGTAGAATACAAATTTGAAACAGGAGAGGAAAATAGAGGCTGCTTGACCCACATGAAGGAAGTGATTTCATGCACATTATTTGCTAGGGAATACCCTCATATTAAATAACTTCCCAGCCACAGAATGGCCTGATATTTTGTGAGATATTACAGAAATAAACATAAATCACAATGACCACATTTCAGAGGGAACTAAATTTCACCGATTTTATGAAATCGAAAGGCTGTCTAGCTTTAACTCTTGAATTAAAGCTGAAAATCTGCACTTCAATCACATCTTGATTGCTTAATTTCACAACCCCGGAAACTGACGACCCCTTCTCTTTAAAGATGTATTAGTCGTCTCAGGTTGTTGTTGTTTTTGTCTGAAAACTGGTGTATTACTTAATATGTTACTTATTTTATTGACAAATTTTTCTGTAACATTTCTTCACTTGACTGATTACTATCTGTTCTTGCATCATGAAATAATCAATTCATTCAGTCAGGCTAAAACTCTTTCATTAGGTCCTTCACACATTTTACAAACTGAACTGATCAGGCTTATGTACATTTTCACAATGGCATGCAGGTTTTCTCAGACCACCCTGCAAATATACAGTATATTCCATGAGAGATTTAAAGCAAAACAAAACCCACAGATTGAAATGCAGTGTCTGTAGCATCTCCAGTTCCACATACACACAGTGACAAAATTCAACATCTGTTCCCTATAAGTAGGCATATCAGACGCTCGCTGGCCATGCTGTGAAAATTGTGCATACAGACGCTTATCTAATTTTCCAGATCTGTCATTGCTTAACTCTTGAATATTTTCCATCGTGAATACTATCATTAAACAGCTTATCATCTCTGCTTTCAAAAGAAATTTCTCTCGTTATTAAGATCTGTTCAGTACTTTGGGAATAACAGCAGGTTGAAGTTGGTACAACAGAGTGTACACTTTGCTCGCGGGATGTCGGGAAACTGCCAGTGCTTTTTGAGTCACAGGAAAGCGATCAGGCTCTCTCTCTTCTGATCAGTTTCTGACTGGATTACTCGTGAATATCAATCAGATAACTTTTATAGGGATGCTCTCTTGCTCTCACTGTTTCCGATGAAGTATTCAGCAAAATTATCCGTTTGCTAGTTTTGATGTTATGCTTTACAGGAGACTTTGAAGTGAGTTTTCATAGCTTTACCTACTTATTTTATCAAATTAACCTGATTCATGTAAATAAATAACTATTTTAGAGTATAACTGTAGTTGTTTTGATGAAAAATATTGACATCTTAGTGGCCGGAATGATATTTTTAAAAACCGGAAGTCAGAAACGCGAGTGTCAATTTCAATTCAGTTAATTGGAATTGTTTACTGGATGTGGCTCACACAGTTTTTTCGAGGTTCGCCTTGAAAGCTGTGAATGTTAATCAAAATAATAATTTATATTATTTCATATAAACACTAGTAGGCCCTACTTTTGAGAAATACAAAGGCCTACAGAGCACAAAGAGGGTATTAGAGTGTACCGATTTCACGGTTTACCTAATCAGCATAATTAATACTAATTAAATACTATTTTGCATTATTTGTTTTTACTACTTTTTCAAACTTTGTATATAACTATCTATGTGCCTGCCAATTTCCATGTAAATATCTTGAAAAATAGAAAAGTTATTAAGAAAAAACATTTGATCTCATTGGTTAATGAGGCCCGTTTTGGACCATGTGATCCTCATACAGAATATTACAGCATCTTTCTAAAAATTAAGCCGTTTCTTCAATCTTTGATTTGTAAATTCTCAAGAACGGATAAACATTTTAATTCTGTAAAAAGTGTTGTTCTGAATGCAGTGCGAGCAGTTTCAAGCAATTTGGATTGAATTTGAATTTTCACCTCATATGCCGTACCTATAGTGTTTACACGATAAACCAGGGTCATTTATGTGTTTGATTAAAAACTTAGCATTCCTCCGTTTCCTGATGGAGCATGATTTCCGTAAATGCTGAACATGAGATTCTGTCTTCTTGTGTTTTTCTATAAACAGGGACACAGAGATTAGCCAGCGGCGGCAGCTTTTTAATGCCGGTCTCAGGCTGTCTGCCCGTTATGGAAACCAGCCTGATGGCCAGTTTCCCACAGAGAGGAAGAAAACACACCGCACCAGGCTGAGCGAAGACACGGCTGACCGACGCTGCCAGGTGTGCCAGCACCTCTGCTACCTCTCCATGGTGAGTTTGTATCTACCAAATCAGCAGGATGTCTCTAGGAGGAAATAACGTCATTGAAAGCAACCTTATGTCACCTGTGAGGTCTTTTAGTTGGGAAGGCTGAGTTAAGCTTCCTTTTGAACAGGCTTTAGAAGCATATGGAATGATGGGAAGCAGGGAATGAGGAATGAGGAAAGTCACTCTCTGAAACAGAAACTGGGATTAGGTGCAGGTGTTGGAGAATCAAGTAAAATCTCCTCATTGCACAATGAATTGGCTGTGATTTTAAAGCTGTCTCAACCATTTTATTCACCGAGTAGCAAAATGTAGTTAAACCACAGTACTGTAGAATTTTCAAATCATGAAACAAAGGTGTTGTTTAAATTTTTCTGACAGTACTCCTTAGACATGTAACAATATATCATGTGACAATAAATCACGATAAAATTTATGATGATTCAAATCTATGAAATAAAAACAAATCATGATTATTATTAGGCTGCGTGATCTCTTAGTTTTTCCTAGCTGTAATTGGATTGTTTAGACAGCAGAAGGTGCGATATTGTACAATAGCGGGAATACACGTGACTTTACTGTAGGTGGAAGTAACACAGCTCTAATGCTGCTTTAAAAAAAACAGATCGAAACTGGGAAAGAGCTGTTGTATGACTGACTGTACAAACAGATTTACCAAGAAATCAGAGCTCTCTTTTTACAGACTGCTGAAAGATAAAGAAAAAAAGTTTGTAAAAGTTTATTGAGAAAAGGCCTATTTGTTAGTGATGTTTTTCATTTTTAATAAAAGGAATATTTTCGTTAACAGGCTATTCTATTTTACTCCAACCTTTACAAATGTGGTTAAATTATTGTTGGTTATTAAGAAAATAAATACATTTTTAATTTAACAAAAGGAATATTTAAGTTGATAAAAATAGGAAAATAAGTGTTGCGCTTTTTTTTTTTGGTAAGAAAATTTTCTTCATTTGAATGAAAATCAAACCGTGAACCAAATATCATGAATCATGACTTGGGTGAATCGTTACATGCCTAGTAGTTCTGGCTAAGTAATAAGTTTATATGGATGCGCTGGTACTAATACATTAACAGCTCATTCACAGGAACTTGTTTTGGCAAATGCTCAACTTAATCTAAGGCTTAAAGAAACAGATTTAAAGAAACAGATTGATGAGGTGAAGTTTTATATTAGTTAGTCATATCAGGCGCTCGCTGGCCGTGCTGTGAAAATTGTGCATGCAGACGCTCATCTAAATTTCCAAATCTGTCATTGCTCAATTCTTGAATCTTTTCTATCGTGAATACTATCATTAAAAAGCTTATCACCTCTGCTTTCCAAAGAAATTGATCTCATTAAGATCTGTTCAGTACTTTGGGAGTAACGGCAGGTTGAAGTTGGTACAATAGAGTCCACTCTCTGCTCACGGGACATCGGGAAACTGCCGGTGGTTTTTGAGTCACGGTAAAGTGATCAGGCTCTCTCTCTTCTGATCGGTTTCTGACTGGATTACTTGTGAATATCAATCAGATAACTTTTATAGGGATGCTTTCTCGCTCTCACTGTTTCTGATGAAGTATTCAGCAAAATTTTCTATCTGCTAGTTTTGATGTTATGCTTCACGGGAGACTTGGAAGTGAGTTTTCATAGCTTTACCTACTTATTTTTTCAAATCAAACTGATTCATGTAAATAAATAACTATTTTAGAGTATAACTGTAGTTATTTTTATAAAAAATGTTGAGATCTTAGTGGTCAGAATGATATTTGAAAAAACTGGAAGTCAGAAACTCGTCTCACCTCATCTTCTTCCGCTTTATCCGGGACCGGGTCGCGGAGGCAGCAGTCTAAGCCTGGAAGCCCAAACTTCCCTTTCCCCAGACACCTCGGCCAGCTCCTCGGGAAGAACACTGAGGCGTTCCCAGGCCAGCCGAGAGACATAGTCCCTCCAGCATGTCCTGGGTCTTCCCTGGGGCCTCCTCCCGGGGGGACATGCCTTGAACACCTCCCCAGGGAGGCGTCCAGGAGGCATCCGAAAAAGATGCCCGAGCCACCTCAGCTGATTCCTCTCGATGTGGAGGAGCAGCGGCTCTACTCCGAGCTCCTCGCGAGTGACTGTGCTTCTCACCCTATCTCTAAGGGAGTGCCCAGCCACCCTGCGAAGGAAACTCATTTCGGCCGCTTGTATCCACGATCTTGTTCTTTCGGTCATTACCCAAAGCTCATGACCATAGGTGAGAGTCGGAACATAGATCGACCGGTAAATTGAGAGCTTCGCCTTTTGGCTCAGCTCCTTCTTCACCACGACGGACCGGTAAAGTGACCGCATCACTGCGGAGGCTGCACCGATCCGCCTGTCGATCTCACGCTCCATCCTTCCCTCACTCGTGAACAAGATCCCGAGATACTTAAACTCCTCCACTTGAGGCAGGACTTCTCCACCAACCTGGAGAGGGCAAGCCACCCTTTTCCGGTCGAGAACCATGGCCTCGGACTTGGAGGTGCTGATTCTCATCCCAGCCGCTTCACACTCGACTGCAAACCGCCCCAGCGCATGCTGAAGGTCCTGGTTTGAAGACGCCAACAGGACAACATCATCCGCAAAAAGCAGAGATGAAATCCTGTGGTTCCCAAACAGGATTCCTTCTGGCCCCTGGCTGCGCCTAGAAATTCTGTCCATAAAAATTATGAACAGAACCGGTGACAAAGGGCAGCCCTGCCGGAGTCCAACATGCACTGGGAACAGGTCTGACTTACTGCCGGCAATGCGAACCAGACTCCTGCTCCATTCGTACAGGGACCGGACGGCCCTTAGCAAAGAGCCCCGAAACCCATACTCCTGAAGCACCCCCCACAGAATACCATGGGGGACACGGTCGAATGCCTTCTCCAGATCCACAAAGCATATGTGGACTGGTTGGGCAAACTCCCATGAACCCTCGAGCACCCTATGAAGGTATAGAGCTGGTCCAGTGTTCTGCGACCAGGACGAAAACCACATTGTTCCTCCTGGATCCGAGGTTCGACTATTGGTCGAATTCTCCTCTCCAGTACCCTGGAGTAAACCTTCCCTGGGAGGCTGAGAAGTGTGATTCCCCTATAATTGGAGCACACTCTCCGGTCCCCTTTCTTGAAAAGAGGGACCACCACCCCAGTCTGCCACTCCAGAGGCACTGTTCCCGACCGCCACGCGATGTTACAGAGGCGTGTCAACCAAGACAGCCCCACAACATCCAGAGGCTTGAGATACTCAGGACGGATCTCATCCACCCCCGGTGCCTTGCCACTGAGGAGCTTGCAAACCACCTCAGTGACTTCGGCTTGGGTAATGGACGAGTCCACCTCTGAGTCATCAGCCTCAGTTTCCTCAGTGGAAGACATGACGGTGGGATTGAGGAGATCCTCAAAGTATTCCTTCCACCGCCCGACAATGTCCCCAGTCGAGGTCAACAGCTCCCCACCTGCACTGTAAACAGTGTTGGCAGAGTACTGCTTCCCCCTCCTGAGGCGCTGGACGGTTTGCCAGAATTTCTTCGAGGCCGACCGATAGTCCTTCTCCATGGCCTCCCCGAACTCCTCCCAGTGCCGAGTTTTTCAAGTGCCCGAGCTGCAGCACGCCTGGCCTGCCAATACCAGTCAGCTGCCTCAGGAGTCCTGGAGGTCAACATGGCCCGATAGGACTCCTTCTTCAGCTTGACGGCATCCCTTACTTCCGGTGTCCACCACCGGGTTCGGGGATTGCCGCCACGACAGGCACCGGAGACCTTGCGGCCACAGCTCCGAACATCTGCATCTACAATGGAGGTAGAGAACATGGTCCACTCAGACTCAATGTCCCCCGCCTCCCTCGGAAGCTGGGAAAAGCTCTCCCGGAGATGGGACTTAAAGACCTCCCCAACAGAGTGCTCGGCCAGACGTTCCCAGCAGACCCTCACCATATGTTTGGGCCTGCCAGGTCTGTCCAGCTTCCTCCTCCGCCAGCGGATCCAACTCACCACCAGGTGGTGATCAGTTGACAGCTCAGCCCCTCTCTTCACCCGAGTGTCCAAGACATAGGGCCGGAGATCAGACGAAACGACTACAAAGTCTATCATCGACCTCCGACCTAAGGTGTCCTGGTGCCACGTGCACTTATGGACACCCCTATGCTCGAACATGGTGTTCGTTATGGACAAACCGTGACTAGCACAGAAGTCCAATAACAAAACACCACTCGGGTTCAGATCGGGGAGGCCGTTGCTCCCAACCACGCCCCTCCAGGTGTCACTGTCGTCGCCCACGTGAGCATTGAAGTCCCCCAGTAGCACAATGGAGTCCCCAGTCTGAGCACCCCTCAGTACCTCTCCCAGGGACTCCAAGAAGGCTGGATACTCTATACTGCGATTTGGCCCGTAGGCACAAACAACAGCAAGAGCCCTCTCCCCAATCCGAAGGCGCAGAGAGGCGACCCTCTCGTTCACTGGGGTAAACTCCAACACATGGCGGCTGAGCTGGGGAGCTATAAGCAAGCCCACACCAGCCCGCCGCCGCTCACCACGGGCGACTCCAGAGAAGTGGAGAGTCCAGTCCCTCTCGAGGATCTGGGTTCCAGAGCCCAAGCTGTGCATGGAGGTGAGCCAGACTATCTCTAGCCGGTACCTCTCAACCTCCCGCACAAGCTCAGGCTCTTTCCCCCCCAGCGAAGTGACATTCCATGTCCCAACAGCCAGCCGCTGTGTCCGGGGATCAGGTCGTCGAGGCCCCTGCCTTCGACTGCCACCCAATCCACACCGCACCAGTCCCCTACTGCTACCTCTGTGGATGGTGAACCCACAGGAGGTCGGGCCCACGTCACCTCTTCGGGCTGAGCCCGGCCGGGCCCCATGGGCAAAGGCCCGGCCACCAAGCGCTCACATATGAGCCCCAACCCCGGGCCTGGCTCCAGGGTGAGGCCCCGGCTGTGTCATACCGGGCGATGTCACGGTCCTCGGTTTTTTTCTCCATAGGGGTTTTGGTGAACTGCTCTTGGTCTGGCCTGTCACCTAGGACCTGTCTGCCTTGGGAAACCCTGACAGGGGCATAATGCCCCCGACAACATAGCTCCTAGGATCATTCAAGCACACAAACCCCTCCACCACAATAAAGTGGCAGTTCTAGGAGGGGAAAGTCAGAAACGTGAGTGTCAATTTCACTTCAGTTAAATGGAATTGTTTATTGGATTTGGCTCACACAGTTTTTTTTTTTGAGGTTCGCCTTGAAAGCTGTGACTATTAATTGAAATAATCATTTATATTCTTTAATATACACTAGTAGGCCCTACTTGGAAATACAGGTAGTCGTCAACTTACGACTGCGTTTGGTTACGACTGACCAGTCGTAAACCGATCTGGTCGTAAGTCGGCCTATGTTAAATGAACTTAAGTATATTGTGATGTGTAATGATATTGTAATCATCTTAAAGTTTTATTTTATCAACATTTTCTTATTTCATTACCTTGGCTCATTATTTGGTTTAAGTCAAACACTGCATACTACACTGCATACAGTACAATTCATTTAATATGTGCAAAACAAAAAATACGAAATACAGGTGTGAAAAATAGAAAACATTTTAGTTTGAAACATACCAAAATACAAATGTAAAACATAGCAAAATACAAAACTTAGTGACCGCTGGCATCACTGGTGCTTGGCTGTGGGTCGTCTCATCATCAGCTGTTGCAGCGCTCGGGCTGGCGGGAGCATTTGCTCGTTTCATAAACCAGGAGCTGGGGCGGAAACTGTATGACGGAGCGTGAGGGAGCACAAGAGAGACTGCGCATGTGCCTGGAGCTGGGGCGGAAACTGTTGTACGCGGCAAGAGGCGCTGCCGGGAGCTGGGGCGGAAACTGTCATACGCTTAGCTAGCTCAGCTGGGAAACACTTGCCAGTCATAACCAGACGGTTGTAAAGTCGATCAGTCGTAAGTCGCATAGGTCGTAAGTCGACGACTACCTGTACAAAGGACTACAGAGTACAAAGAGGGTATTAGAAATGATCTTTTATTACTTTTTTATTGAGTGTACCGATTTAATATTGTTGACCTAATTAGCATAATTAATGCTAATTAAATTCAATTAAATTCGTGACTTGCATCATTTGTTTTGACTAATTTTTCAAATTTTGTATTTAGTATACAACCGTCTATGTTCCTGCCAATTTCCATGTAAATATCTGGAAAAAATGAAAAAAGTTATTAAGAAAAAAACATTTGATCTCATTGGTTAATGAGGCCCATTTTGGACCATGTGATTCTCATACAGAATATTACAGCAGTTTTCTAAAAAATTAAGTCATTTCTTCAATATTTGATTTGTAATATCTCAAGAACAGATAAACATTTTAATTCTGTAAAAAGTACGTTGTTCTGCATTCAATTCTGAATCCAATGAGAGCAGTTTCAAGCAGTTTGGACTGAATTTGAATTTTCACCTGATATGCTTACTATTAGGAGATGTTTATTAAATGTTGATGGATGGAGTCTCAGATGTCAGCAGTCAGTAAGTTATCACTACTTATGATTTATTTATTTTTTTTCCAAACCAGGTGGTTCATGAAAGTGATAATGTAGTGTTCTGTCTAGAGTGCGCTCTTCGCTACATTCAGAAGCGCAGATCCCCTCGAGGTCTGAAAATGATGTTTCGTTACACTGAGGTATGTCTATTGGTATTTAATACTGATCACCTGTGATTGTACAGAAATAAATACAGATTAATTATATTAAATATTAATGAATTAACTGATGGCTTACTGATTATAACACCTGATATTACCTGCAAGCATTTGATGATGATGATGATGATGATTGTGAATTTCATGTTTTGTGTACTTCTTATAATTTCTCAATTCCTGAGATCCAGAACATAATTAAAGCAGCCAAAGTCAGGCTAGTTTAGGTGAGCTGCCCAGTTTCATGTTTTGGCTACAGCTAATTCGTTACTGTTTTCACATCCCTGTGTGCTGCCAAAGTGTGTTCATTTAAAAAAAAAGTTACTAAGGGAAGAGAGAAGAGAACACAACTTTATGACACACACATGCTCATTATAGCAAAGTCATATTTTTAGCCCAGCTTAGTAAGAATTTGGGGTTGGAGCACAGGGTTAGCTTTGATACGGTGACCCTGGAGCAGAAAGGGTTAAGGGTCTTGCTCAAGGGATCAACAGTGGAAGGGAAGCAGCAGTAGCATATCCAATTATATACAGTGGTGCTTGAGACTTAGTGAACCCTTTAGAATTTTCTGTATTTCTGCATAAATATGACCTAAAGCATCATCAGATTTTCACACAAGTCCTAAAAGTAGATAAAGAGAACCCAGTTAAACAAAAGAGACAAAAATATTATACTTGGTCATTTATTTATTGAGGAAAATGATCCAGTATTACATATCTGCGAGTGGCAAAAGTATGTGAACCTTTGCTTTCAGTATCTGGTGTGACCCCCTTGTGCAGCAATAACTGCAACTAAACGTTTCCGGTAACTGTTGATCAGTCCTGCACACCGGCCTGGAGGAATTTTAGCCCCTTCCTCCGTACAGAACAGCTTCAACTCTGGGATGTTGGTGGGTTTCCTCACATGGACTGCTCGCTTCAGGTCCTTCCACAACATTTCGACTGGATTAAGGTCAGGACTTTGACTTGGCCATTCCAAAACATTAACTTTATTCTTCTTTAACCATTCTTTGGTAGAACGACTTGTGTGCTTAGGGTCGTTGACTTGCTGCATGACCCACCTTTTCTTGAGATTCAGTTCATGGACAGATGTCCTGACATTTCCTTTAGAATTTGCTGGTATAATTCAAAATTCATTGCTGGCAAGCAATGATGGCAAGCTGTCCTGGCCCAGATGCAGCAAAACAGGCCCAAACCGTGATACTACCACCACCATGTTTCACAGATGGGATAAGGTTCTTATGCTGGAATGCAGTGTTTTCCTTTCTCCAAACATAACGCTTCTAACCAAAAAGTTCTATTTTGGTCTCATCCGTCCACAAAACATTTTTCCAATAGCCTTCTGGCTTGTCCACATGATTTTTAGCAAACTGCAGATGAGCAGCAAAGTTCTTTTTGGAGAACAGTGGCTTTCTCCTTGCAACCCTGCCATGCACACCATTGTTGTTCAGTGTTCTCCTGATGGTGGACTCATGAACATTAACATTAGCCAATGTGAGAGAGGCCTTCAGTTGCCTAGAAGTTAACCTGGGGTCCTTTATGACCTCGCCGACTATTACACGCCTTGCTCTTGGAGTGATCTTTGTTGGTCGACCACTGCTGGGGAGGGTAACAATGGTCTTGAATTTCCTCCATTTGTACACAATCTGTCTGACTGTGGATTGGTGGAGTCCAAACTCTTCAGAGATGGTTTTGTAACCTTTTCCAGCCTGAAGAGCATCAACAACGCTTTTTCTGAGGTCCTCAGAAATTTCCTTTGTTCGTGCTATGATACACTTCCACAAACGTGTTGTGAAGATCAGACTTTGATAGATCCCTGTTCTTTAAATAAAACAGGGTGCCACTCACACCTGATTGTCATCCCATTGATTGAAAACACCTGACTCTAATTTCACCTTTAAATTAACTGCTTCTCAGCCTCCCAGGGAAGGTTTACTCCAGGGTACTGGAGAGGAGAATTCAGCCAATAGTCGAACCTCGGATCCAGGAGGAACAATGCGGTTTTCGTCCTGGTCGCGGAACACTGGACCAGCTCTATACCCTTCATAGGGTGCTCGAGGGTTCATGGGAGTTTGCCCAACCAGTCCACATGTGCTTTGTGGATTTGGAGAAGGCATTCGACCGTGTCCCTCGTGGTATTCTGTGGGGGGTGCTTTGGGAGTATGGGGTTCAGGGCTCTTTGCTAAGGGCTGTCCAGTCCCTGTACGAACGGAGCAGGAGTCTGGTTCGCATTGCCGGCAGTAAGTCAGACCTGTTCCCAGTGCATGTTGGACTCCAGCAGGGCTGCCCTTTGCCACCAGTTCTATTCATAATTTTTATGGACAGAATTTCTAGGCGCAGCCAGGGGCCAGAAGGAATCCTGTTTGGGAACCACAGGATTTCATCTCTGCTTTTCGCAGATGATGTCCTGTTGGCTTCTTCAAACCAGGACCTTCAGCATGCACTGGGGCAGTTTGCAGTCGAGTGTGAAGCGGCTGGGATGAGAATCAGCACCTCCAAGTCAGAGGCCATGGTTCTCGACCGGAAAAGGGTGGCTTGTCCTCTCCAGGTTGGTGGAGAAGTCCTGCCTCAAGTGGAGGAGTGTAAGTATCTCAGGATCTTGTTCACGAGTGAGGGAAGGATAGAGCATGAGATCAACAGGCGGATTGGTGCGGCCTCCGCAGTGATGCGGTCGCTTTACCGGTCCGTCGTGGTGAAGAAGGAGCTGAGCCAAAAGGCAAAGCTCTCGATTTACCGGTCGATCTACGTTCCGACTCTCACCTATGGTCATGAGCTTTGGGTAATGACCGAAAGAACAAGATCGCGGATACAAGCGGCCGAAATGAGTTTCCTTCGCAGGGTGGCTGGGCACTCCCTTAGAGATAGGGTGAGAAGCACAGTCACTCGGGAGGAGCTCGGAGTAGAGCCGCTGCTCCTCCACATCGAGAGGAATCAGCTGAGGTGGCTCGGGCATCTCTTTCGGAGGTGTTCCAGGCATGTCCTCCCGGGAGGAGGCCCCGGGGAAGACCCAGGACACGCTGGAGGGACTATGTCTCTCGGCTGGCCTGGGAACGCCTAGGTGTTCTTCCCGAGGAGCTGGCCGAGGTGTCTGGGGAAAGGGAAGTTTGGGCTTCCATGCTCAGACTGCTGCCTCCGCGACCTGGCCCCGGATAAGCGGAAGAAGACGAGACGAGAAATTAACTGCTAATCCTAGAGGTTCACATACTTTTGCCATTCACAGATATGTAATATTGGATCATTTTCCTTAATAAATAAATGACCAAGTATAATATTTTTGTCTCATTTGTTTAACTGGGTTCTTTTTAACTACTTTTAGGACTTGTGTGAAAATCTGATGATGTTTTAGGTCATATTTATGCAGAAATATAGAAAATTCTAAAGGGTTCACAAACTTTCAAGCACCACTGTGTGTGTGTGTCTGTGTGTGTGTGTGTGTGTGTGTGTGTATGCACACACAGACACACACAGTTGTGGTCAGAAGTTTAGATACAGTGACATGAATGTCATCTTGGATATGAATATTATGGCAATATTTGGGCTTTCAGTGATTTCTCTGAACTGTTCATTTTCTGTGGCAGAATGATTGTACAGCATACATCTTAAAAAAACAAAAAAAACAAGTTCGGTGCACAAGTTTTTTTGGGGGGTTTCTGAAATCAACACAAGGTCAAAAGTATTCATACAGGGTCAAAAATTTACATACAGCACACCTAATATTTGGGTAAAATGTCTCTTCGCAAGATTCCCCTTGACCAAACATTTTTTGCTTACCATGAACAAGCTTCTGGCAGAATTCTGGTTGGCTGTTTCATGACTCTTCATGGTAGAATTGGTAGAGTTCAATAAAATTTGTTTTCTTTCTTGGCATGGACTCAAATTATAAGTACGTTCCATATATTTTCAATAGGGCTTATTCAAATCAGGGCTTGTTTTAAGCTTAATGTTATATTAGCCTGTTATATCCTCCACAACCAGCTCTGATGCGTGTTTGGGTTCATTGTCCTGTTGTCACTCCCAATCATGTTCAAGTTTCCAATGGTTTGAGGTTATGCTGAAGAATTCTGAGGTAGTCCTCCTTTATTATTCCATCCACTTTGTGCATTGAACCAGTTCCACTGGCAGCAAAACAGCCTCAAAGCATGATGATCCTACCACCACCACCAGCTGGTACAGTGTTCCTCTGTACATGGTGGTCATTGTGGCCAAACAACTCAATCTTTGTCTCATGTGACCATACAGATTTCCTCCATAAGGCTTTTTCTTTGTCCATGTGGTCAGTTGCAAACTTTAGTTCAGCTTGCAGGTGTCAATTTTGGAACAGGGGGTTATTTCTTGGATAGCAGCCTCCTAGTCCATGGTGATCTAAAACTCACTGAACTGTAGACAGTGATCCATCAGCTTCCAGTTCATGGCAGGACTGTGGCATGGTGGTTCCTGACCATCCAAACCAATTTCCTTTCAGTTGAGAGTGACAGTTTGGGTTTTCTTGAAGCAAAGTGGCTTGGCAAAAAGTGACTACACCTCACAATAGCTTACATACAATTGTTTGAACTGATCTTGGGATCTGCAGTTGTTTAGAAATGGCTCCAAGAGACATTCCAGAGTTGTGTACATCTCCAATCCTCTTTCTCAGATCTGCACTGAGCTCCTTGGACTTTCCCATTTTACTGTGTGTTGGTCAATCCAGTGAGTGCTGTAAACAAACCATTTTATGAAGACACAGAGAAGCTACCAGCTGTAGTCAATCATAATCACTAACAGGCAGTTAAGAGACCTTGGCCTTGGCAAGATAAGAGATATTTTGGAAGTCTCAGCACCTGTGAATTATTAATCTGAGTGTATGTAAATTTTTAACCCTGTATGTATAATTTTGACCCTATGTTGATTTCAGAAAGCCCAAAATAAATTAAAACTTCTGCACCAAATTCATGGGTTCTTTTCTATTAAAGAAACTTGATGTACAATCATTTCGCCACGGAAAACGAACAGTTCAGAGAAGTCATCGAAAGCCCAAATATTGCCATGACATTCATATCCAAGTAAAAGCGGAGCTCCTGATGAGTATAAAATGTGTTCGTAAGCAGTAGCCAGAGCTGTCACTAATAATTCATGTTCCAGGCAGATCTGTCAGCCCACGAAGCTGTATCTGTTATGCCACAGACTTTCGCTGCTGTTTATATTCACCATGTGCCTCCATCAGAGGTTTAGTGCAGTATGTTATAAAGCTTTGCTGTCTGTCATCCTGATACATCATTCATGCACAGTGTAAAGTTTGTGTGCACACTGTTTATTGAGTGTGTTTTGTTTGTGTTCAGTATATTGGTTGAACCGTGGTTTAGTCCGAGACTTTGAGCGCAGAGGCTAATGCTGCATGTTTTGCTAACTTGTAGAGGTTTGCACTCTTGGTTGAGTGGAGCAAGGTGTGTAACATTCAATGCACAGTCTGTAAACATTACTCTGCAAAATTGTGTATTTGTTTACAACCATGTTACGTTAATTATTTTTGTTTTGTTTTCTTTAGTTTTCACGGTGCTCGGTGTATGGTGTGTGGTGTTCGACGCTGTATTTGTGTTCAAGAGGAATAAAATGCATCTACACCTGTCAGAGACTCGCTGCTGTTGTTCTTAATGCCAAGGGCTGCTACAGTGTTAGGAAATAATCACGTTATTTTTTAAAATGCTAATTAAAAATAAGCGCTGGATGAAAACCCTTATATCTTATGGAAATAAAGATACAAATTTCGTCGTTTGGTGGTCAAGTGTTTATGAGATACGTTGTCTTGCACTTATGATCAGGTTCCCTGTCGTGCTACACGGACATCGTTCATACGGTCGCAAAATGCATCATGGTAATAATAAGAATGCATTATGGTTGCATCAGAAATCAGGTCGATGCAGACACTTTGCGCAAGGGGACCGCCACTTATTACTTGCTTTGTGAAAGTCAGCAGGGCATTTTTTTCTACCTTTGGTTGGTGGATAAGTAACCACCTTCACACAGCCAAATAAAAATTAAAAACAAGTCGCCCGGACACTTGTCCCAGACACCTTGGTTAATGACTAGTCCACCCCTGGTTTATGATACATTATGAGGAAAAGTAGAAATAGTGTGCTTTAATCATATTGAACTTTCTGCCTGTACTTTCTGTTTTCCTGTAGGAGCAACTCAGCAGTTTGGTTAATCAGGTGTGCGGGAAAACGTCTGAAAGGGCTGGGGAGAAGCGGAAAGCGGCTAATCCCAGTACGCCACCAGCAAAACGAAGTCCCCGAAATAAGAGCCCAACCCAGGCCTCGCTCTCACGCTCTGCCTCGAAAAACACCAAACTGTCTTGACCAAACTGTTAAAAGCATTCCCTCGTTCCTGACGTCACAATTCGTGCTGGCTCTCCAGTTCACTCCAGTTCCATTTCACATGACATGTCCTTACAACGTTTGTACCATCAATGGTGGAAAGATACTGAAAAAGATTGTTAAAAGTGTAACATGATGTTATACTAGGTATGCATAGATACTAGCAGGAGGCATTAAAATGAATTGAATGTATGGGAAGTACACCCCCCCCCCCCCCCCACACACACACACACACACACATACTAAGTAGTAAGGAACATCTGAGTGACACTGAGGAGCCTGATCACACACGGAAATCTTTTTGCACTAGTACTGAGATTGCTTTTGTTTTTGTTTTTTTTAAGAGTATTTTTGAGTTGTTTAAGCGTTCAATTTAAATATAAATATACATAAATATGAATATATCCTATACTGTACCATTTGTGTTGAACTGGTGCTGTAGTGTCAAATCTTCCATAAGGCCTTCCAGGCTGTTTCTCTTGCGCTCACCCATGTGGATAGTTTTATTTAAGTTTTATTATAAGACAATGTATGATCAAGTCCCCTTTAATGTCCGATACAATTAACAATAGTTATTAGCAGCCTGATATACTTATAAATATATAAACAAACACCTTTTTTTCCTCCCTGTGGTATATGAAGGCGTTGGATTCTGATCTTGTTCGTGGATTTTTTTTTTTTTTTTACTGCACATTTTCCGCTGGGCGAAGGCCTCAAAGGCCTTGCGAATGCATTTGGACTCCTTTTCAAAGCACATTTTGAGGCCTTTTTCCAAACGAAATTCAATCTGAAATAAGCTACTTTGATAATAGCTATGTTATTAAAGGTGACACCCAGAGCAGTTTGTAGATATAAGCAATTCGAGCTATTGAAATAGTAAAGAAGCACTTTCCCTTTTCACCATCAAGTTTTGTCCCTCCGGTTCAGCCTTTGCAATCGGTGATTAGTGTCCCCTTTATTGTGTAGAATACTCCCTCCTTTACAAAGAATATGCTTTTGTTTACATAGAGTAAATACTATAACGAATACAAATGTCTCAAAATGTTTATATGCCAATAAGTCATTTGTCACCTAAAATGAAGCCTTTTGGCAGAAAGGTGAAGAGTTCGGATGAGGAAACCAAGATGAAGAAAAAGCCTTATTCCCCTGTCGCTTTCTTCGTCTCGATGAGTTTAGATGTTCACAGGGTTGCTGTTGTAACATATGGAGAAAAAAAAGTGCTGCTTAATCACTGAATAAGTATGTAATAGTGGTGAGCCCTAGTTTTTTAGCTTTACTTTTTTATTCAAAGGGAAAAAAAACAAAATCTTTTACCATGTAGTAGCTTACCATAATGCACTGACTGTAATGAAGTCCCGTAGTCCTGCCTAGTCGTTCCCCTTTTCTTCCAAAAGACTGGTGTTTGAGCATAGTATAACTGAAGTGTTTCCAAACAAATGTGGTTGTAAACTTTTTTATGGCCTTAAAATGTTTCCAATCAGTTCCCCCCCCCCCAGTTTTCTACCGTAAAATTCTTGCTTGGCTTAACTTTTTATTTATAAGCGTTGATTGATTCTCAGTCTTCAATCTTCTAGTGTTGTTTTGGTTACTGGCCTTTTTTTTTACTTTTCAGGTTTGTATAATTTTGTTGTAATAAACAAATCACTGTCAATCCTTCAAAACCATGATGAGTTTTTGAATACTACATTGGCGAGTGTGTTCAATATTACTTTACATTACAGGTGTTTAGCAGACGCTCTTATCCAGAGTGACGTACAACGTACCCAGAGCAGCTGGGGGTTAGGCGTCTTGCTCAAGGCAACTTCAGCCATTCCTGCTGGTCCAGGGAATCGAACCAGCAACTTTTTGGTTCCAAAGCTACTTCTCTAACCTTTAGGTTATAGCTTTCCCCTGCAATACGCCTCCATACTACCACTACTACTACTGCTGGTAATAATCTAGCTTTTATGCATTTTTAAACAGTATTACAGTACATCTAGACAGAACTGGAGTTGACCCAGAATCTACAGTATTTCTATTGCTGTTTAAACAGTAAAGTCAGTGCCATTGAGACAGCAGCATAATTCTAGTGTTGTTTTTAACACATTAATATGCAACATTGAATCCATCATTCCCACTATTTAGACATGGAATGTTGTGTAATGGGCACCTCACAGCAAGAAGGTTCTGAGTTCGAGCCCAGCGGCCGACGAAGGCCTTTCTGTGTGGAGTTTGCATGTTCTTCCCGTGTCTGCGTGGGTTTCCTCCGGGTGCTCTGGTTTCCCCCACAGTCCAAAGACATGCAGGTTAGGTTAATTGGTGGCTCTAAATTGACCCAGAGTGTGAATTGTCGTTTGCCTCTATATGTCAGCCATGCGATGATCTGACGACTTGTCCAGGGTGTACCCTGCCTCTCGCCCATAGTCAGCTGGGATAGGCTCCAGCTTGCCCGCGACCCTGTAGAACAGGATAAGCAGCTAAAGATAATGGATGGATGTTCTGTAATGGGTGCCTCACAGCAAGAAGGTTCTGAGTTCGAGCCCAGCGGCCAACGAGGGCCTTTCTGTGTGGAGTTTGCATGTTCTCCCTGTGTCTGCGTGGGTTTCCTCCAGGTGCTCTGGTTTCCCCCACAGTCCAAAGACATGCAGGTTAGGTTAACTGGCGGCTCTAAATTGCCTGGCGACTTGTCCAGGGTGTACCCCACCTCTCGCCCATAGTCAGCTGGGATAGGCTCCAGCTTGCCCATGACCCTGCACAGGATAAGCGGTTATGGATAATGGATGGATGGATGGTTTACTGGAGGTCTGTCTCACCGTGAACAATTGTTTTTATGCTTTGATTATAGTTTCTGTTCGAAACCATAACGCTTATTATAAGAATTTATTTCCATTCTGATACATATCAGTGCTGTGCGAAAGTCTTAGGCACGTGTAAAGAAATGCTGTCAACCAAAAGATGGCTTAAAAATAATGAAATGAAATGTTTCAACATTAAAAAAATACTATAAACAGTAATCAGTAAGCCATAATAAATGAGTCAATATTTGGTGTGAGACGACCCTTTGCTTTAAAAAAAAAAAAAAAAGGTACAGTGAGTGCAGTTTTATGCGGAAATGAGCTGTAGGTTTTACTGAGCATCTTACAGAACCAGCCACAGTTCTTCTGGACACTTTGACTTTCACACTTTGCACCACAACCCAGTAGCCTTCATTATGTTTTCTTTTTTAATCTGAAAAGTGGTCGCTTATGTAATATGCTGCTCAGATACAACCTTTTTTTTCCAGTAACATTTAATTTTGTGCTGGAAAACAAACATTTGGAACTTTAAAATGTTTTTGTACTGACTCGATAATGTAGAAGTCATAAAATAGAAATCTATAACAAAAATATGATAAAAATATATGGTGCCGAAGACTTGCACGTTACTTATATAATTTAAGTTATAGGTAGCTAACTAGATACAAACATCCAGAAGTTTGTGGTCACTCATATGTGGGTTTTCCCCAACTGTTGCCAGAGTTATATAGAATGTCTTTTACACTTGAGCATTCTAGTTTCCCTTCAAGGCCCAAACCCGTTCCAGTAGGACAAGAACACTGTGCACCTCAACCCCACTGAACATCTTCAGAATGAGCTTGAACACCAACCCGCGCCTGCGTGGGTTTCCAAGACATGCGGATGAGGTCAGCCAGGGTACTCTAAATTACCCACAGGTGTGAATGTGAGTGTGAACGGTTGTTCATCTCTAATGGATAAGTGGTATAGAGAAATGGATAGATGGAATGCCAACTGCATACCTGAGCTCACAAATGCATTTATGGCTAAATGAGCACAACTCCCCACAGCCATGCTCCAAAATCTAGTGGAAGTTGTTATAAACAGTGTTATAGCACTAAATCTGGAATGAGATATTTAAGATCATCATGAGTGTAATGCCCATGTGTCCACATACTTTTGGCCATAGTGTATGGTCTATTAAAATCTTGACGGAAAGGGAGTAAACAAACATCTTGCATTATAAAGTTGCCACTGAAGTGTCCAGAATATACACTCATCGGCCACTTTATAAGGAACACTTGCAGTTCTTGAGAGCAGCACACTGCATAACATCATGCAGATATAAATCAGGAGCTTGGTTTGAGCCAGATGGACTGGCTTGAGTATTTCAGAAACTGCTGATCTCCTGGGGTTTTCGCACACAACAGTCTCACAACAGAATGGTGTGAAAAACAAAAAACAACATTGAGCTGAGCAGGTGGAAACAAACACCTTGTTGATAAGAGGAAAATGGACAGATTGGTTCGAGCTGATATAGTAACTCATATAATCACTCTTTACAACCGTGGTGAGCAGAAAAGCATCTCAGCATGCAGCAGCAGAAGACCACATTGGGAATCTTAGAATCAAGAACAAGTTCCTATTAAAGTGGCCGGTGAGTGTATATTTGTTGTTAGAATGCTGTTTGATGATGCACACAGGTTAAAACCGTAGTAGATGAAAAAAAAAAGTTTATTCTCATAATTCCTATTGTCATTTCAATCTCAACAGGCAGAAAGGAAAACCAGAGCATAAAACACATCTTGTGTAGAAATGTGTGGATACACACAAAGCAGACTTCTTAAAAGATTAAATGGGTGCAAATCCAGCTGCACATAAACCATCTCCAGCTGCATTGTAAGTGTCGTCATCTTTCATATCTGGTGTCTCTTCCCTTTTCAGCTCATCCAGCAGGATAATTTTACTTGCTGCTGGTTTTGCTGAAAAACTTGAGAGCTGTAGCAAGGGGTAGCAAAAAAAGAAATAAGTAAAAATAAAAAAAAAAGTAAAAAAAAAAAAGTACAGATAAACCGTAACACGGGCAGCTCTGTATTTATAACGAAAAACTGGATACCGTTGCTCTGGCTTTGTGATGAGTCTCCATGTTGCTGTCCAGTTTGTAAACGATATAATAAAGCTGGAAAAAGATCTAGCTGTTAGTTCTCATTTATTTCTTCACAACTCTTTCCAGAGTCCTACAGTGCTGTACAAAGCCTTTGCACTCGACACTAATCATCTCAACACTGAACTATTTTATTCAAGAGCTCAGAAACACAAGAAAGTATGTGCTCGGAGCTCGTCAAAGTCCTGAATGCCTTCATCTGCATTTGACATTTGTGAAATGAGTGCAAAGATGAGCTCAAACGTTCACATCTCTGTGTGAATAATAATAATAATAATAATAATAATAATAGATACATAGAGGTTTATTTCTTTGAGTTGATGCAGGATTTTGGCATAATACTTAAAAGTGTGAAAGAATGCAGAGTATTTCTTAAGCAAAGTCACAGTGCTGAAAAAAAACAAACAAACAAGGCAGGAAGATTGTTCTCTATAGCGAGACAATCAGAGCACCTCAAAGCTCCAACTCAAGTTCAGACCTTTGCAGCTCTGGTTCAGCAGTTTGAGCAGAGTTTTACTCCTTTTGTCTTTCCTCTGAGGGCAATAGGGTGCCTGTGTCGCTGTCGTCTGAGATTTTGAGTCCCTCCTCATTGTCTAGGAGGCCCACAAGAGTCGTGTCAGCCTGCACCTCCTCCTCATCACACTGAACCAGGGGCGAGCGGCCAGTGTCACTGCTTTCGTCGCTGCTGCCATCGTCGTCCTCCTCCTCGTCCGGTCCCTCGGTAACACCACTGAATGAGTCTGTGCAGGATGACGAGACGGAGGAGACATTCTGTCTCAGTTCTGTGTGGCTTGGAACCTTCAGGCTGATTTCAGCATCTGCGTCACAATACAACATTAATATACACCAAACTGATCTGATGACACTTTAAAAAAAAAAAAGAGAACTGAAGTAATTTTTAAACTTGCTTTTATTTCTTAATTAACCTCCTAAGGCCCAAGCTGTTTTTTTTACATGCATTTTTAATTTCTCTTTGCTATTTGGGCTTATTAGAACCTGATTAGAATAAAAACTAAGCATCATCTTTTGATAAGATGTACTTTTAGAGAAAAAGTATGTCCACATATGTGGATTCTTGTTCCGAATTTCCATAAAGTGCTGTCCACGCATGTGACCGCTAAGCCCTAGGAGGTTAACATGTTATTCAATTACGTTTTCGGTTTTACGAACCTTATATCGTGACTTGTATTGGCAACTAATTGCGATTAAATATTATATTTATCCACCTATTCGGTTTTTAGCCATGTTGAACATAGTTCGTTTGGTCCATGGCAGGCGTCACTTATCCACACAATCTTCCCGAGACTTCGAAACGTGAAGCATCAACCAGGTGTCAGTGCCGCCATTTTGAAAACTGTTAAATGAAACATTGCGCAAAAGCGAGTTTAAATGACGATTACTGCCTACTTTTTTCAAACTTTCCTGACTGCTATCAAAACAAACAAAACTTCCGGCTTGATTACGTCAGCATTCGAAAGAGGGCGCGCGCATCTTTTGACAACGTTGGCAGATGTTGGTCACTTTGGTTTTACTTCCGTCCTACGATGTCTCGCACAGGTCTCAACAAATCTCGTTTACGCCCATTGCTTTGACATACGGACTGATATATTACAGAGCACATTTCAAACACTCATAATTTGCTATAGCAGTGAGAAAATGGCTATCAAAAATGCATTCCTACATTTAATAAAATGAGATAAATAGAATTTGGATGATAAAAAAAATTGCCTTCAGTTCTCCTTTAAAGTAAATTAATTACATGGTCTATAATTAGTTTAAAAAAATAAATTGGTACCCTATGTGGCTACTGCTTATAAATAAAATTGTTTTCTGATCCCATGTCCATACAGTAAATATAGCATATACACATTTTATCAGTTATACTCGCTTTATCTCTTGCAAGCATCACCAAGCTGTGAGCGGCTTGTAGTGTTTTGGTGACCAATTTTGTTTACTGTCTTTTGCTCAAAATATAGTGCTGTGAATTATATCTATTTTCAAAATAGTAAGAAAGCACTTGTTCATGAATTGTCTTTGAAGCATTATTTAGTACTAATGAGCACATTTTGTTTCACAAGTGTAGTGTAAAGACTCTAAAATAAATAATCCCTCGAAAGGGCTCAATTATCCCCCGAAGGAGCTGATTTATTCCCACATGGGACTTCTGTAATCGCAAACCGAGCTGATCGCTCAAAAGATTCCAACGTTGTCTTCGCTGCCTTCTTGAGTTTTTGTTGAATGGCTGGAATTCTTGGCGTAAATATTTGGCAAAAAGCTCTCAAAAAAAAAAAAACTTACAAAACCTTTAATTTGACCTTTCAGAAGGACCAAACAAAAGCTGCAATTATCAAAAGGTACATTTTCTGAAAATAAACACCTTGATATCAAATAACTAGCCTTGGCAAACCACAAGTTGAATTTCGTTTATCTTTATGAAGTTATTACAAGGTTTCTCTTATTTCGTTTCTGGTTCTGATAGATTCCGAAGTTTATCAAGAAGTAGAACGGGCAATCGAACTTGATCAGGATAAGTGCTGATTGGTTACGAAGTTTCGCTATTGTTACACATGTTCTTGCATTCTTATACTTGTTCTTGTGTACCCTTGATAACGCGAGATCAACTGTTCATATCGTGAGATCATGATTCGCCGTTCTGGTAATTGTAATGCTTAGGCGTATGCGCAGTGTGTTATTGTTACACTCATTCTTACAGTCTTACAATGTGATGACATAGTGGCTTCACCTCTATGAGGCAGTAGCCACAAAAAGAAAAAAAAAAAAAGTGACTTCCAAGGTGAAGTGTTTAAAAATGAGTGCAAATACCAAACAAAATGCTGATTTTTGTTTGCAACTGTCTATAATAAACCAGAGAGACCCTGATCAGAATAAAGCAGTTACTTAAAAGTGATATATGAAAAACTCACTTTTTCAGTGCTTGTGCACATACATTTGGTTATCTGGAGCCTACAGTACACTGTCAAACAGGGGTACAGTAGGAGTCGATTTCTGTCCCCCATGGTACAATCGACACTACTGTACAATACCGTTCAAAAGTTTGGGGTCACCCAGACAATTTTGTCTTTTCCATGAAAAGTCACACTTTTATTTACCACCATAAGTTGTAAAATGAATAGAAAATATAGTCAAGACATTTTTCTGGCCATTTTGAGCATTTAATTGACCCCACAAATGTGATGCTCCAGAAACTCAATCTGCTCAAAGGAAGGTCAGTTTTATAGCTTCTCTAAAGAGCTAAACTGTTTTCAGCTGTGCTAACATGATTGTACAAGGGTTTTCTAATCATCCATTAGCCTTCTGAGGCAATGAGCAAACACATTGTACCATTAGAACACTGGAGTGATAGTTGCTGGAAATGGGCCTCTATACACCTATGTAGCTATTGCACCAAAAACCAGACATTTGCAGCTAGAATAGTCATTTACCACATTAGCAATGTATAGAGTGCATTTCTGATTAGTTTAAAGTGATCTTCATTGAAAAGAACAGTGCTTTTCTTTCAAAAATAAGGAAATTTCAAAGTGACCCCAAACTTTTGAACGGTAGTGTACAGGTAGTCGTCGACTTATGACCTATGCGACTTATGACCGATCGACTTTATGACCGTCTGGTTATGACTGGCAAGTGTTTCCCAGCTGAGCTAGCTGAGCGTACGACAGTTTCCGCCCCAGCTCTCGGCAGCCTCTCGCCGCGTACAACAGTTTCTGCCCCAGCTCCAGGCACACGCACAGTCTCTCTCACGCTCCGTCATACAGTTTCCGCCCCAGCTCCTGGTTTATGAAACGAGCAAATGCTCCCGCCAGCCCGAGCGCTGCAACAGCTGATGATGAGACGACCCACAGCCAAGCACCAGTGATGCCAGCGGTCACTAAATTTTGTATTTTGCTATGTTTTACATTTGTATTTTGGCATGTTTCAAACTAAAATGTTTTCCATTTTTCACACCTGTATTTCGTATTTTTTGTTTTGCACATATTAAACGAATTGTACTGTACGCAGTGTAGTATGCAGTGTTTGACTTAAACCAAATAATGAGCCAAGGTAATGAAATAAGAAAATGTTGATAAAATAAGACTTTAAGATGATTACAATATCATTACACATCACAATATACTTAACGTTCATTTAACATAGGCCGACTTACGACCAGATCGGTTTACGACCGGTCAGTCTTAACCAAACGCAGTCGTAAGTCGACGACTACCTGTACTCCCTTGGGCTCATTATTGGACTTCAAGGTAATGTGGTGTACCTTTTTAGGGCCAAAAAAGTACACACGTGTTCCCAAACAGTATATAAAGGGTACTTGGAGGGTACTGCCCCAGTGACAAGCTGTCATACCCTTAAAGGTACAATAATTTACTTTGTGTTCTGAGAGTGTACCAACCTACAAACTCTGAAATAAAACCCCCAGTCGGTTTCTTTTCTTCTGCCTACTTCAGAAAACATGAGCTTCAACAAGACGTTCAAATTCGGCTCCACTTTATACGGCGCACGGGGAGCTCGTTAGAATGATCCCGCCCCCTCATCCGAGTATCTCCACCCATGGATTGAGAACTGCCTTTGTGAATGAATATTGACGAGGAAAGAAAGTGCTACCTGATTGGCTGTCAGAAGAGAGGGATGGGGTGAACAGTGGCTCATTATCATTTAAAGGAACAGGCACTCAAATCGGCTGTTTTGAACAGGGCTGTTTAGACAGATACCCCTTTTCCACCAAATCAGTTCCAGGGCTGGTTCGGGGCCAGTGCTGGTGCTGGTTCACAACTCGTTCAACTTGCGAGCCAGCTGAGAACCAGTTTGCGTTTCCATAGCTCGCAGTGCTAAGGGAAGCTATGTCATTATGTTGCTGTATATGTCAGTTACGTCGTTGTATACGTCAGTTACGTCGCTGTATACGTCAGTTACGTCGCGCTACGTTTGCATAAACCTTGGCGCGAATATTGAAGCAAAAACAACACGGAAGAAGCAGCAGCAACAACAACAATAATAATAATAATAATGGATGACTTCGCGTTTGTACAGCTGCTGCTTCTCGTCGCTTAAAAATGGCGATCTTTCGCAGTCTCGTTATTGTTGTTGGTCTTAACAACTCCGCCCCCCCCCGCTGACGTAAGCGGTTCTTTCCTCTGGCCCAGCAGAGAGTTGGTGCTAGCCTGGAACCAGTTTTTATGGCCCCAGAGCCAGTTCTTTGTCAGTGGAAACAGAAAACCCGGTTCCAAACTAAGCACTGGCCCCGAACCAGCCCTGGAACTGCTTTGGTGGAAAAGGGGCAAGAGTGAGAAGGTGCTGTGGAGCTTTGTGGTATTTTGACCACATGATATTTCATTAAGACCTCAGGGAAGTGTATCAACTTCTGGAAAAGGGGTATGTCACCTTTAAGATGAATGAATGAATGAATGCACTGCATCAAATGTGCTCCAGTCTTAATGAACACAGCCTGTATCCTTGACTTGTAAGTGACGTCAAAGCAAAATAGAAAACCTGGATGTCAGCCATGTTGGTGGAGATACAAATGCTAGGTCAAGCGACATTCCATACAAAACATAGTCACGTGTGCAACTCTCTTTGTTTTTCCGCTGCTTTAAGCGTTCTTTTAGCTATGCCATATCTTTGTGCTGTATATGGTTGCGGTCACAACAGTACTTGTGACTGTGGCACGTTCCGATTTTTTAGAATTTCGTCCGTGATTCAGAAAGAGGGCGAGGAAACTCTGAGGCTTAGTACGGAGAGGAGACGAGGGGATCAGGACGCTTCATCCAATGACCATTTTGTCCAAAGCCTTTTTCATATGCACTATCAATTATTTTATATTTCAGGTATTCCAGTGTTCACGAATGAAAGCCCCCACGAGAGTGCTGCTTCACGCCTAAAGATTTAATATGATCCAGCCGGCTTTAAAAATTAATAACTCAGCCAGGGGAGCTCACAGCAAAGCCAAATTTTACAGGCACCTCCCTCTAAGCCTCCCCATCAGGTCAGTAAGGCCTTGCCTTGGCCCGGGATTCGCGAATGAAGCCCCTGCGAGAGCACTGCTCCACGCCTGAAGATTTAATATGATCCAGCCGGAAACACAGACATACAAGTGAACAGCCTGCATTGACAAGGGAGTTAAACTCATCCCAGTGTCAGCAAGCGATATGGGCTGACGTGGTTACCCCCCCCTTAGTACACTCTTTAGTGTCGAAGCGCACGTACTATGGCACTCATTTGCTTTACAAAAATATGTTTTGCTTCGGTCAAATTCCATTGAGAATTCCTTTTTCGAACAAACAAATATCTGAAATATAAAATAAATCGATAGTGCGTATGAAAAAGGCTTTGGATGAAATGTCTTAATTATTAGACGAAATGGTCATTGGACGAAATGACCTGTATTCGTACTCGATGTTCGGTAGAAGTGTCTTATCTTCAGAAATGTCTGACTTTTTTAAATAATATGTGTCAAAACCACACATATCTATCTTCTCTTTGTATCGAATCTTCGCTCAATTGTTCAAATCATGGTAATAATGAGAAACTTCAACATTGTTTACAGACACGCTTTCAGCGGCTGCCGTCCTAGGCGCTTTGTATATCCACCATCATGGCGGATGCTCATGACGTAGCACATTTTGATCACATGATCACAAGTCATCTATTTAGTGCCATATGGGAGGGGCATGAATATTAATGAAAGTGTATAAATGTAATTATAAAGAAAAATGCAGACAGACAGTAATCCATCAATGGCATCATCCATTAAGGCTAATATTACCTCTGAGAGCAGAAATGGAACTGTTCTCATCACCACCAGAGTTGAGGAAAACATCCAAAGCCTCATGATCAGACACATCTGTAAGATCCATCTGCTCCAACATATCCACATTCACCTCCATCGAGGACATGCTGCCTATTGGACATGCTGCCCAGGAACACACACAAGTTCTTTAAGCCTTTTTGGTCCATTTTCAAAAGTCCATCTTCAGCAATGAAAGACACAATCACTGAACATGAATTAAAATCCACACACATTACAATAAATAAAATACAGGGTTCCTAAAAAAATTAAATAAAAAAATTACTAATACTACTTGAGTGATGAAGATTAGGGTGCATCAGTTGCCCTCACTTTCATAAAATCTGATGCATTTTTGTTTGGGTGTTCCTTTTCACCAATAAAGACATCCTGTAAAATTTTTTGACCATATTCAAAAGTCTAATGGTGGCACCATGAGGTTCATTTTTTGCCAAAAAACGCTTATTTTATGTTTTCGCGTAAGGTTTGAATCACAATGTTGGACTCCATTTATTGATTTCTTGTGACCCAGAGATCATGTTAAGAACCTTTGCAAGGGATTGAGAAGCATTAATGTGATTCATCATACATTTGTATTGTTTAAAAGTAGTTGAACAATGATTCAGTGAACAGCTAAAACTCAAACTGTGCTTGATAATATATTTAGAATATGTACTAAAAACGTGTATCTAAGATATTTGGTATACTCTATAAGGTGCCATAATGTTTCATGAAAAGTGATCGAAATTTTGTCATAAAAGTCATAAAATAGCAGCTTTTTCCATAACTTTGAGCTCCTGGTGCCACCATTAAACTTTTGAATTTTGTCAAAATATTTCACTCAGTGTGTTTTCTTACCAAAAGGAACATAAAAACAAAAATGCATCATGATCGGAGGAACTTTTCATTTTTAGGGGACAACTGATGCACCCTAATGAAGATGGGTGAAAGAGGTGCTAGGTGCTAGATTTAGGCATAAAGGATAAACAGAGCATGATACAATTATAATTCTTAAGGCATCTATTCGATATTTGACGATACCACCAAATCTGCGACAATACGATACAACAGGGCTTTTCAAAGTGTGGGGTGCGCCTCCCTTGGGGGGGCGCCAGAGTTCTTCAGGGGGGGCACAACGTGAGGAAAAATAAACCAGAATAAGTTACTATTGCGGACATTTAGCGAACTTCAGCTAGCCTTTGCCAGAGACAAAATGGATCGATTTTTAGTACCTAAAGCTACAGTGAGTGAGGAGACAGAGTCTGAGCCAAGCAAAAAAACAGAGCCTCCAGGATGTTGCGATTTGCAACTTCAACGCAAATTCAACCAATCCCCGCGAATTCAGGGCGGTGTTGCAATTATATCCAATCACCGCAACTTTCCCGCAAATCTGACCAATCATTGGCGTCGTCTTGAGGTGACGTCGACAAACTCCCTTCCGCCTTACTTCCGTGTATACGTTCAAGAGAAGCAGCATGCGCGCAGTGTTGCCAGATTGGGCGGTTTCAAGTGCATTTTGGTGGGTTTAGAACATATTTTGGGCTGGAAAATGTCAGCAGTATCTGGCAACATTGCATGATGTGCGAGTCAGTGTTTATATAGGCTTAAATTCTGTTACTGAAAGTGTGTTATGTTTACAGTGAAGGACTGTGTGCACTTTACATTATTTTTTTTTACTTAATACAAGAAATTAATGGATGCCAACATTTTTGCCAAAATGGTATTTTATTTTCCATTGTTTAGGCAGCTTCAGCATCATACTGTGAGATTCTGTTCAAATTGTTTTTTTTCTTCTATGAAGCCGGAGCCATTTATTTTATTAGTTTATAATTATTGTTTAATTTAGTCTTCAGGAGAGACTGCCTGCACACAGTACTAGTATTAATAGGTTTTTTTTTCTTACATGAAAGCTGAGGCATTTATATTATATTTTAAGGTAACTTCATGTTGTGCTGTGAGGTTCTATGCACTTTGCATTTGGATAAGTAAAGCCTATTTTTCTGCATTTTTGTAGTCCTGGTAATCTTTTATATTGGTAAAGTTGTTTATAGGACCATTTCTCAGTGTCTTTGTTTTTTTTAATCAATAGTTTTTTCAGTAATAACTTAATATTTAACATATCACTCAATTTTAATCACAAAAAGAGAAAATCACAACAATTTCTCGCAACTTTCACTTCCTCCCGCAATGTAATCGCAACAAAAACCTAAAAAACACCGCAACTTTCATCGCAATTTTTTGGAAAACCCCCGCAACAGACATTTTAGCCCGCAACAATCACAAAAAAGGCCTGCGGAATCCTGGAGGGACTGAAAAAAGAAGGAAGTATGACCACGATTATTTAAAGTTTGGATTTTCATGGACTGGATCTGAAGATGCTCCACTGCCACAGTGTGTTGTCTGCCAAGAGGTGCTAGCTAACGATGCTATGAGATGTTTAAAATGTGTAAAACAAGATGTTTTAAAAAGCACAGATGTTTAAAATGTGAAAAAGAAAAAAATAAAAATGTGTACAACAACCATTTTTTAAAAATACGAATGGAACATTAAGTATAGCAACAACAAAAATTGTAGGGGGGGGGGGGGGGGGGGGGGGGGCGCTGTTGTTTATTTGCTCTCCGAGGGGGGGCTGACTTTCCCACACTTTGAAAACCCCTGCGATACAATATAGTAGCTCTGACCATCATGTGATCAGCTTCAGTCAGAATATGGGGTCGTCCTGGCATTAATTTGTGAACGATGACCTAAAGGAGGACTATTTTAAGTAACAGAGTTTTAGCAAATTACCTCTCATTAGCTTATTAAATTAATCACACATTAGTTTAAAGAATACTAATTCTCTTTTTTTTTTTTTTTTAAAACACACCAACCCTCTTTCCTTTTTTAGGATAATAATCTGTTGGTAATGAAGCATCATAAATTATAATCGATACGCCTTATAATGAATGCGTTTTATACTGGTGCATCGACACTAACTCCTCCTGTGTTGGAGCTTTGGTTCTCTGATATGGGTCTCACCTTAATGTGTTGGAGTGTAGCTTTCAATTTACGCTACAATAATTAAATAAAAAGTGAGAATTCAACAACAGTCTTAACATTTCCATTTGAAACGAGTTGGGAATAAAGAAGTAAAACAAAATGCTTCCTGGTGGGAGC
Source organism: Neoarius graeffei (assembly GCF_027579695.1). Lineage (NCBI taxonomy): Eukaryota > Metazoa > Chordata > Actinopteri > Siluriformes > Ariidae > Neoarius > Neoarius graeffei. The sequence goes on from NC_083573.1 coordinate 17,678,108, forward strand.
TACTAGGCATGTAACGATTCGCCCAATTCACGATTCGGTTCACAATATTGGGTTCACGGTTCGATATATATGAAAATTTTATTACCCCCCCCAAAAAAAAGTGCAACATTTATTTTCCTATTTATCATCAACTTAAATATTCCTTTTGTTAAATAACAAGACAACTTTTTTTGTTTTGTTTTCTTAATAACCAACAATAATTATTTACAAACATTTGGAAAGGTTGGAGTAAAATATAATAGCCTATGAACTAAAATATTCCTTTTATTAAAAATGAAAAAAGTTGATAAAAATAGGCCTTCTCTTAATAAACTTTTATGAACATTTGTAATTCCTCTATTTGATTCTTTTTTTCTTTATCTTTCAGCAGTCTGTAAAAAGAGAGCTCTGATTTCTTGTTAAATCTATTTGTCCAGTCAATCACACAACAGCGCCATCCCATTTTAGATCTGTTCCCCCACGGTATTAGAGCTGTGGTACTTCCGCCTACCGTGAAGTTACGTTTATTCCCGCTGTTTAATAATTATTTGCAGAAGGCGAAGTGAATATTCACCGAGTCTGAGGCGGATAATTGTGTTAGTATAAATATATCAGTGATTATTTTAAAAATATTTAATTGTATTTTTAAAAAAATAATTTATTTCAATCTTCAAACGTGGCATGTAAATACAGTAACGGCGCGGCGCAGACTTCTGTCACTTATCTATGCTGACTCACATCAAATCAAGTTTATTTGTATAGCGCTTTTAACAATAAACATTGTCGCAAAGCAGCTTTACAGAATTTGAACGACTTAAAACATGAGCTAATTTTATCCCTAATCTAAATCACATAAAATAGTTTGTTTTGAAACAGGTAAAATAAATCACAATTCCACCTTACCTTTGAATAGTTTTAGACCAAACTTCGTAGCATCTTTAGTACTTTTAGGAACAGCATTGTCTTTCTGAATTTGTAATTCTTCCTCACTTGCAGTAACAAAGCACTTGGCCGCCATTTTGCCGAATTACTCGAGGTGATTATCGAGAAATAGTTTGAATTTCTCAACCAAATCAACAAGCGCAATTTTCTATAAATCACCTCTGTATTTATACCAATACACGTTATTGCACCCTCTGCTGTCTAAACAATACAATTACGGCAAAGAAAAACTAAGATTAGGCAGCCTGATAATAATCACAGTTCATTTTTTATTTAATCGATTTGAATCATCATAAATTTGTATCGTGATTTATCGTCGCATGATGCATCGTTACAGGCCTAGTCGTTAGACACATGCTACAGATACGATGGCTAGAGATCACAAAGTAGAGTATTCCTTTAAATCTGTAGAAATGTAGATCTCCTGATTACGCTTGCCTTCATCTACAAGTACACTTCACTGAGTATGTACTTTACACAGCAAACACCACCATAAAGTCAACTATACATGCGTAGAGCAGCACAGGCAGGAGGAGACGAGGTGAAGCTCTAACGTACCTCAAAGAGAGCAGGACAGCAGCATGAGACAGGAAAGAAGAGGTAGGAAAGATGAGACAGTAAATCTAAACACTACATTGTGATCGGAGCGCCAACACACTCCTACTTAACACAGAATTACCATCCTTTAATATTTAAGTAGGGAAGAATAATACTGTATAAAGCAACTAGTGTGGAGTACAGCCCCAATTTCCAAAAAAGTTGGGTCACTGTGTAAACTGTAAATAAAAACAGAATGCGAGAATTTGCAAATCATGGAAAGCTTATATTTCATTGAAAACCGCCACCTTCTCTGGGCCTGAGCTCTTTTATGATGGACTGAGGTGAAGTGGAAAATTGTCCCGAGGTCTGATGGGAAGGCATCATTAATACTGAATGATATATACACATTTCAGAGCAATATATGCTGCCATCCAGACAAAATCTTTTTCGGGGAAGGCCTTCCTTCTTTCAACAAGACAATGCCAAACCACTTTCTGCACATATTAAAGGAGAACTGAAGTCATTTTTAAACTTGCTTTAGTTCTTAATTAACGTGTTATTCAATTACGTTTTCGGTTTTAGTAACCTTATATCATGACTCGTATTGGCAACTAATTATACTTATCGGCCTATTCGGTTTTTGGCCATGTTGAATTTAGTTTGTTTGGTCCACAGCAGGCGTCGCTTATCCACGCGATTTTCACGAGACTTGTGCGAGACTTTGAAACGTGAAGTGTCAGTGCCGCCATTTTGAAAACTGTTTTCCAAACGAAATACTGCACAAAAACGAGTTTAAATGATGATTACTGCCTACTTTTTTCAAACTTTCCTGATTGCTATCAAAACAAACAAAACTTCCGGCTTGATTACATCAGCATTTGAAAGAGGGCGCGCGTGTCTTTTGACAACATTGGTAGACGTTGGTCACTTTGATTTCCGCTGTACATTTTACTTCAGCCCTACGAAGTCTCGCACAGGTCTCAACGAATCTCATTTATGGCCATTGCTTTGACATATGGACCGATATACATTACATAGCATATTTCAAAACACTCATAACTTGCTATAGCAGTGACAAAATAGCGATCAAAAAATGCATTCCTATATTTAATAAAATGAGAGAAATAGAATTTTGATAATGAAAAAATTTGCCTTCAGTTCCCCTTTAAAACTGCATGGCTCCGTAGTAAAAGAGTCCAGGTGCTAAACTGGCCTGCCTGTAGTCCAGACCTGCCTCCTATTTAAAACATTTGGTGAATTATGAAGCGCAAAATACGACAAAGGAGAACTTGAACTGTTGAGCAACTGAAATTGTACATCAGGCAACAACAGTTCTCTTTCAAAACTACAGCAACTGGTCTCGTCAGTGCCCAAACGTTTACAGACTGTTGTTAAAAGTACAGTTGATGCAACACAGTGGTAAACATGCCCGTGTCCCAATTTTTTTTTTTAAACATGTTGCTGACATCGAATTCAAAATGAGCACACATTTTTTGAAAAGCTATAAAATTTCTCAGTTTCAACATTTGATATGTTGTCTTTGTACTATTTTCAATGAAACATAGGGTTTCCGTGATTTGCAAATCTTCGCATTCTGTTTTTATTTACAGTTTACACAGCGTCCCAACTTTTTTGGAACTGGGGATGTATACTGTGGTTGCAGGATGGGTGCCATTAGTACAGGTAGAACTGACTTTGCATTTGCTCACGATTAAAGTCCATATAATTTGCAAATCTGTTTCGGACAAGAGAACAAAAAGCAGTCAGTGTGAAGTGTATGTATCTCCCCATCTCACCTCTCCGGTCAGTGATTTGTAAGTAGCCAGTCGACAGATATTGCTCCATGTCTTGTTGAAATGCCTCTTCGAAATACTTCTGTCTCTCCTTTAGCTTCGCCTGCTGTGCATGTTCCATCTCCAAGACCTTCTGGGCGTGTTCAGCATCCAACTCGGCTAGCATGAACAACAGACAGAGAGAGAGAGAGAGAGAGAGAGAGAGAGAGAACAGAAAGACAGGACGGGGGAGTAAAAATAACGTTCTGCACTCAGGAAACTGAAACCATTATGTGGTATTAGTTCACTTTAACATGAAACGCAATCAAAAGGTTGCAAATTGTCAAATGAAATGCCAACCCGGTTGTCAGTTATTGTCCTGAGTGTTCCTGTGAAGAGTTTCATGTACCCTACTGCGACTTCCTGCCGAGATCACAACCCCGACTGTATGCACGAAGCACACCCACAAAAAAAGGAAAGGCTGCAGATGAATTGAAGCAACTCTGCACTGAAAACGACTCCCCTCCTGCAGAAAGATGAATACTAACTCAGAACGTATGAATGTGCATGTGCGAGCGTGTGCTGTATGTGTGATCGAGTGCGCTTCTTTATCGTCTTTATCTCCAACAGGAAGAGAGCTCACTCCACTGAATGGCAGGAAGCATGGCTTTGTTACTAAAGTGGCATCGTCTCTATTCCGTGTGTAGGCAACGTGAGGTAGGTGCTAGAGCTGGGACTGCACTCCTACAAACATCCTGTAATGGAACGGAGGCAGAAAAAAAAAGAGACGCATGGGTGAAAGAGCTGTTGTTGCGTGCACTTGGGTCAACTCTCAACTAGAAAGACAAGGTCTATATAAAATAGGTCATGCAGCTGCAGATCTGGTGGAATAACAAAGTATTAATTCGACAAGGTTCGTCCTTGTTCAGTAGCTCACACCTACAGCTGCACAGAACATGTTCATATCCATAACCATAAATAACGGAGCAAAGCGCTTTTCTTAGCAGTTCATACATCATCGCTTCTGCTTTAGTGTTGAGGTGATACTTTCTTCTTCCCTGATTCGCTCATGACTTCTGTTTAGGCGTCAGGCCTTCGAGCTGAGACTGCCTTTAACATAAATGCCACCCTAAAAAAACTTTAGAAAATAATTAATGTGTCTTAGATAGTGTCTTGTACTGTCAGTGATGCATACGGAGTCTCGAGGGTTCGATGGAATCTTTAGGAATGAGTAGATGGTTAGGAAAGCAGGCTAAACTTTCCGTCAGGATATAGCTCATTCTACAGACAACCTACCTTTTTTTTTTGCACTGTAATAAAACAATGTCACACAGATATCACTTTTTATGAAGTGTGGAGAGGGCATGGGCCTGTTTTTTTTTTTAAATCTCACTCCTTCTGCAGTTATTTTTCCTAGTCGTTTAAAGCTAGATAGCCTTTCGATTTCATAAAATCGGTGAAATTTAGTTCCCTCTGAAATTTGGTCATTGTGATATATATTTATTTCTGTAATACCTCACATTCTGTGGCTGGGAAGTTATTTAATTTGAGTAGATTCCCTAGCAAATAACGTACGTGAAACCGATCACTTCACGCAGGTCAAGCAGACAGAGGAAGTCCGTGTGCGCATGCGCAGGTTTACCTTTGACCGTGCACTGACCGTTACATCTTGTCGTTAAACAAACAGCTGATCACACCGAGGTGCTCGCTGACCGCCGATATTTATTAATTTGGTCCTGCGTTTCCTTTCCTTCGTATAGAACATAACGTCTTTTCTTCTCGCTTTCTGTTACTGTAGTCGGTCTTTCACGTTTCATTCACACACTCACGTCCTCCATTTTTCTCTCCTGTTTCAAATTTGTATCCCATAATGCTTTGCGCCAACGAGGAAAGCCCACCACGTAATGCATGATGTAGTATCTTGTATTGGGTCATGCTGAAGCAGGAAAAAATAGCAGAATTTAGGGCCATGTGGCCCTAAACTATTCTATTTAAAAAAAAATTGCAATAAAATTGGAAGTTTGTGATTCAAACTTAGTAGCTTTCAGTCCACTAAACAAAAATAATTGGGTGTCAGGGAAAATTATTTTTATGACCTACACTTGAAAAATCTGAAAGGCAGTCTACCTTTAATATACAAAAAGAGCTGAATTCCTATTAGTAATTTCTCTCTAGTATACAGTGTAGATATGGAGGTGATTATAGAAAATTGCACGCGCTAATTATCGAGAAATAGTCCGAATTTCTCAACCAATCACCTCAAGCAACTAGGCAAAATGGCGGCCAATCGCTTCGTCACCGTAAGTGAAGAAGAATTACATATTACGAAAAAATGCTGCTCCTAAAAGCACTAAAGATGCTACGAAGTTTGGTCTAAAACTATTCAAAGGTAAGGTGGAATTGTGATTTATTTTATCGATTTCAAAGCAAAGTGTTTTATCTGAGTCGACATAAGTGACAAGTCTGCGCTGCGCTTTTATTACATCTGCATGCTGCTTTTGAAGTCTGAAATAAAGTATTTTAAAAAATAATCACCTGTGTATTTATACTAAAGCAATTATCCGTCTCAGGCTCAATGAATAATAAACTCGACTTCATCTCTGTTATTATTCACCGATATTCACTTCACCTTCAGCAAATAATTGTTAAATATTAAAAGGGGCTGACTCACGATTCCCAGAATCCAGTTCATCATCTCATCTCATCTCATTATCTCTAGCCGCTTTATCCTTCTACAGGGTCGCAGGCAAGCTGGAGCCTATCCCAGCTGACTACGGGCGAAAGGCGGGGTACACCCTGGACAAGTCGCCAGGTCATCACAGGGCTGACACATAGACACAGACAACCATTCACACTCACATTCACACCTACGGTCAATTTAGAGTCACCAGTTAACCTAACCTGCATGTCTTTGGACTGTGGGGGAAACCGGAGCACCCGGAGGAAACCCACGTGGACACGGGGAGAACATGCAAACTCCGCACAGAAAGGCCCTTGCCGGCCCCGGGGCTCGAACCCAGGACCTTCTTGCTGTGAGGCGACAGCGCTAACCACTACACCACCGTGCCACCCCCCAGTTCATCATTTTTGTTTTGAAAATCATTTGACTGCTAGTCTGTCAAATTCACTGTTCGTGATCCCTTCGAAATCCATCGCAAACCTTTTTTTCATCTACATGTAACACATTGAAGTTCTGAATAGAGTATGCCTGATATTTTCTTTCCTTTGTAGCCGTCCGAGGCCAGTTCTGGTCCATTACGATGGAATAACCAAACGAAAACAGAATTTACAATCTACGGCTTAGGATGTCGTTGGATTGTTTTCCGAATTGTGGAATATCCATGGATGTGAGGCTTCTTAGAAGGTTGAGCCAGCCTCTATAAAGCTTACATTCTGTACTGTAACCTCTTAATTATTACCTCGCCCGGGATGGAGTCCACCAGGGGGCGAGGTATTGTTTTCAGCATGGTTTCTTTGTTTTGTTTTTTTTGTTAGCTACATTACGGGAAAACTGCTGGACCAATCTTCATGAACCTTTCAGGATAGATGGGCATTGGTCACCAACATTTTGAGGGTCATCCGGTCAAGGTCACCAAAAAGGTCAAAATTGTTGGGGTTTTTTTTCCACGGTATCTTCCTTCATATTCATCATATTTACTTGAAACCAATTTCAAAAAGTTCATTTTTCAATTCTGCTTCCATTGCTATGCTACATGACGGGGTAGCTCTCATAGTTTTCTTTCAAACTTTCATTTGTTTGTTTGTGTATCTGTTAATCTACCGTCTAGACGGTTGCACCGATTGACTTCAAATTTTCAGGGTAGGTGGGCAATGGTCCGTAGATTACCTAATTAAATTTTGGGGGTAATCAGGTCAAGATGAAGGTCAAGGTCTCCGGAAAGGTCAACTTTTCGGTCAAAATAACACATTTTCCATTCTAACTCAAAAACGGTTGCCGGTAGACAGATGATTACTATTATGAGCATATAGGAACTCCCATATGGCCTTTCATTTGGCACCATGATCTTTGACCTTGAGTGACCTTGAAAGGTCAAACTCAAGGTCACAGATTTTCAGAGGGCTGTAACTTGAAAATGGTTGATGGTAGACAGATATTTACCATTATCAACTTATAGGAAGTGCCATATGGGCCTTCATTTGGCACATGACCTTTGACCTTGAATGACTCTGAAATGTCAAACTCAAAGTCATGGATTTTCATAGGACTATAACCTGATAGCTGATGATTGAGAAATTATCAACATATAGGTATAAAATAAGTGCTGCCGGGCGAGGTTTGTTTTGCCTGGCAACATTTCTTGTTTCAGTAATGAGGTGTGGCATTGGGACTGGAACTTGCTAGACCCAACACACACACACACACACAAAATAAATAAATAAAAATAAAAGCCACAACAAGTCACCGGTTGTTACTCTCATACAATACAGGTGTGAGGTACTGGTTAGATAGTGCAGAATTACTGGGAAGCTTACAGCGTACTGGGTGCACACCAAATCTAAAACAAGCTGTAATTCCAGCACCATTTTGGATGATGCTCTTAAATTAAGAGCATCCAACGAACATACTATACTGGACAGCTAAAATACCAATAAACTTGTCGTGTCCAAATATTTATAGACCTGACGGCATCTGCTGACTCCACATCTCTAAGCAGGAGAACATTAAATGAGGTCTGAAATGCTACAGCAGCTCAAATACATTACATTAATTGCTTCGAGGGAAATCGCTTGCATTAAAACAGACTTATCACCCTTGTAGTGTAGATATAACGGTATCGGTTTCCTCACACATGCTAGTATAACCTAGAGGATGGTATCCGGCATATGTACTTTTAAACCGTTCTCTGTACCATACACTAGTACACTTATAGTACTTGTGCATGGCATTATTTCAAAATAACAAAATTATATCCGATACGGTCTACTCGTCTATTGCTGCATGTTCTTGGTACTCTGGAGGCTAATGATGTATTGGCGTGACCCTCAGGCATGAGCCTCACATTCATCACACTTTGAGCACACATGAAAAGGAAACCAGAGTGTGAGACACAACTGCTGAATAGTGAATTATCCAACAGCAGGGATACGTGATAAGGACACGAGAGAGACGTATAGTGAAAATTTCTACATGCTGTCATGGATTATGTGCTTTGTCATGGAGGAGAACATGGAAGAACCAATCCAGCGTCGTCCCCTGGCTGCACTAGAGCGAGAGCGATTGGTAACTGCACAGGCGAAGCCCATGGGCCACTTAACTTAATCGCTTATCTTAATGAGAGCAGTGCTAACTGCTAATGCGCCGTCTTAGTGAAGTCACAGGAGTCCCTCTTCAAGACATGAAAAAATGACCTTGACTTTAATGTGACTACAGTACAATTATAAACACAGCTGTACAGGTGAGTTATACAGTATTAGGTCGACCGCCAACCAACAGCATGCATCCACTAGAAAAGGTCACTTTGGTATGTGAGATTTCAAAGCAGCATGAGGCATGAAGCCAAATAGTGTGTGTGCACAAACCGCAGGTGCATCATCCATTTAAAAAAAAAATAAACATTTTTACAGGAAAGCTTGTGAATGCCCAAGGACGATGCATAAAGAAGCATAAGATATGAGGAGCAGAATCTGGAAACCTGAGCAGCAGGAAAACAGCTTTCTATTTCAGAGGACGCCAGTGGTTGCATTTAACCCACAAAGTCTCCTGGAAAGTCTTACATACAGTAAGAAATTAATGTTTTGGACAGCGGTCTCCTGGAAACCATTATATCCAGTAATTACTTTGGGCGTACTTATTTATAGCTTTGTATAAGGAGCAGCAAATATGAACACGACCAGGTGCAAAATGACGACTTGGGATGACATGAGATGAACACCATGAAGAAGTCAAGTACCTTCCATAGAAACTGACTGAGATGTTCTGGAGAAAAAGAAAAACATCTGGCTTTTCTTTTTGAGAAACGTCCCAGTACGATACAATCGACCACTCAGGACTTGTACAGCAGCATTACAAGAACGATTAAAGCTGGAAAGGCAAAGCTTGGTCCTACTCCTTATTAGGTTTTTATATCAACGTTATATATATACACAGTGTCTTGCAAAAGTATTCATCCCCCTTGGTGTTTGACCTGTTTTGTTGCATTACAAGCTGGAATTAAAATGGATTTTTGGGGGCTTAGCACCATTTGATTTACACAACATACTGACAACTTTAAAGCTGACAAACAATAAGATGAAAAAACAGAAATCTGGAGTGTGCATAAGTATTCGCCCCCTTTCGTATGAAACCCCTAAATAAGAGCTGGTCCAACCAATTCACTTCAAAAGTCACATAATTAGTTGATTAAGATTCACCTGTGTGCAATCAAAGTGTCACATGATGTCTGAATAAATCAACCTGTTCTGGAAGGACCCTGACTCTACTACACTACTAAACAAGCAACATGAAAACCAAGGAGCCTCCAAACAGGTCAGAGACAAAGTTGTGGAGAAGTATAGATCAGGGTTGGGTTATAAAAAAATATCCCAAACTTTGAATATCCCACAGAGCACCATTAAATCCATTACAGCAAAATGGAAAGAATATGGCACCACTACAAACCTGACAAGAGAAGGCCGCCAACCAAAACTCACAGACCAGGTAAGGAGGGCATTAATCAGAGATGCAACAAAGACACCAAAGATAACACTGGAAGAGTTGCAAAGATCCACAGCGGAGATGGGAGAATCTGTCCATAGGAACACCTTAAGCCGTACACTCCACATAGTGGGGCTTTATGGAAGAGTGGCCAGAAAATAGGTCACTGCTTAAGAAAACACATTTGGAGTTTGCCCAACAGCATGTGGCAGACTCCCCAAACACATGGAAGAAGATTCTCTGATCAAATGAGACTAAAATTGATCTTTTTGGCCATCATGGGAAATGCCATGTGTGGCACAAACCCTGAGAACACCATTCCTACGGTGAAGCATGGTGGTGGCATCATCATGCTGTGGGGATAGTTTTCATCTGCAGGGACAGGAAAGCTGGTCAGGACTGAAGGAAAGATGGATGGCACTAAATACAGGGCAATTCTGGAGGAAAACCTGTTTGAGTTGGCCAGAGGTTTGAGACTGGGACGAAGGTTCACGTTCCAGCAGGACAATGACCCTAAACATACTGCTAAAGCTACACTGGAGTGATTTAAAGGGAAACATTTAAATGTCTTGGAATGGCCTAGTCAAAGCCCAGACCTCAATCCAATTGAGAATCTGTGGTATAACTTGAAGATTGCTGTATACCAATGCTACCCATCTAACTTGAAGGAGTTGGAGCAATTTTGCCTTGAGGAACGGGCAAAAATCCCAGTGGCTAGGTGTGCTAAGCTAATAGAGACATACCCCAAGAGACTTGCAGCTGTAATTGCAGCAAAAGGTGGCTCTGCAAAGTATTGACATTGGGGGTGAATACCTATGCACACTCCAGATTTCTGTTTTTCATCTCATCTCATTATCTGTAGCCGCTTTATCCTGTTCTACAGGGTCGCAGGCAAGCTGGAGCCTATCCCAGCTGACTACAGGCGAAAGGCAGGGTACACCCTGGACAAGTCGCCAGGTCATCACAGGGCTGACACATAGACACAGACAACCATTCACACTCACATTCACACCTACGGTCAATTTAGAGTCACCAGTTAACCTAACCTCATTATCTCTAGCTGCTTTATCCTTCTACAGGGTCGCAGGCAAGCTGGAGCCTATCCCAGCTGACTACGGGCGAAAGGCGGGGTACACCCTGGACAAGTCGCCAGGTCATCACAGGGCTGACACATAGACACAGACAACCATTCACACTCACATTCACACCTACGGTCAATTTAGAGTCACCAGTTAACCTAACCTGCATGTCTTTGGACTGTGGGGGAAACCAGAGCACCCGGAGGAAACCCACGCGGACACGGGGAGAACATGCAAACTCCGCACAGAAAGGCCCTCACCGGCCACGGGGCTCGAACCCGGACCTTCTTGCTGTGAGGTGACAGCGCTAACCACTACACCACCATGCCGCCCGATTTCTGTTTTTGCCATCTTAATTATTGTTTGTGTCACAATAAAACAACAATTTTCACCTTTAAAGTTGCAGGCATGTTGTGTAACTCAAATGGTGCTAACCCCCCCAAAAATTCATTTTAATTCCAACTTGGAATATGACAAAACAGGACAAACACCAAGGGGGATGAATACTTTTGCAAGACACTGTATACTGTTATTTGTTTCTGTTATTTTGGAGAACACCTGAAGACTGGAAGTTTTTAGCAGTCAGTATTGTCACGTGGTGAAAAGTACCAGAGATTCTTCCTTCCTTGACTCGTCAACACTGCTGGCCTCCAAAACCCATATCTTCGACACAGTGATTTTCACAGACGGTGTACTTATTTTTCTCCAATTGTACCATCTGGTTTATCCTGATTTCCCAGCTGGAAGACAAACACGATAAATGGTTTCCGTGACACAACTTACTCATTTTGCAGCACTTGCTAAATCAGGGCTATAAACCCAACAGCCTGAATAGATGCATAAAAAGTATGGCAAGTCTATTTTTTTTATTCTATTCTATTTTTTTCTTCTTTAACTCATTCTACATCTATTTATATTTACTCTGTACTTGAGCTGCTGTAACACCTGAATTTCCCCCCATGGGGCTCAATAAAGGAATATCTTCTCTCATCTTATCATCATCATATTTCCACTATCCTGACTCAAATACATCACTAGAATATCCAATATTCTGAATTATTATACATACAGGACACTTTTTCAATGGAATAAAAACTTGTTCTATTCCCTTCTAGCGGGTTTCATTCATTTGGTTTGATAACATGCAATATTATTAGCATATCGCTTATCCAACATGTGTTACGTCACTCTACCCAATGGAGAATGAGCGTTGAGTATGGTTTATCATATTGCGTGGTTGTCAAGACAACATGACGTCACACATCGGAGATGTAAAACTACCGCACTAGCGGAAACAAACATTGCTGCCAGGTTTGCTTCATTAAATACAGAAGATATTGAGAGAATTTTGAAAGAGAAAGACACCATGAACACCTGAAAGGAATGTGTGTGTATGTATAATAATAATAATAATAATAATAATAATAAACAATATCAGCCCTGTGATGACCTGGCGACTTGTCCAGGGTGTACCCCGCCTTTCAGCTGTAGTCAACTGGGATAGGCTCCAGCTTGCCTGCGACCCTGTAGAACAGGATAAAGCGGCTAGAGATAATGAGATAAACAATATTGGCTGGCTTTTTTTCATGGCATATCAGATGTATTCCATTCAGAAAGCATGTAGAGATGAAAGTGGAGCAAAGAAAACCCCCCTGAACTTTTGAAAGTCAAACTAAGATATGGGGGGGGGGGGGGGGGGGGGGGCAACGTCCCCCGAAAATATTTTAATAACATAACACGCAAACCCCTGCATTCTAGTGCATTTTAGTACTTATTTTCACTAAAACAAGTTATAACTTTTAAGCCTTTTTCTTTCATGTACATTAATGATTAACATGTCAAAAATATCAAATTTAATTCCCCTAGTGAATGAGTAATTTTCAGGAGTGCATTTAGAAAACGCGGTGATTTTCCTGCCTACACAGTTAATTATTTTGAAAAAGAAAAAAAAAAATCAGACAGTTGAAGGTAAACTCAGCAAAATCTCAAAACACTACTGTTAAAAAGTAAAGGTCTGTTAGAGTTTCTAAAGCTTTCAGGTTTCAATGTTGGGGACACTGAGCCTCGTTTATCAATCTTTTAGTAGAGTTGTGCGTTTGCAGAAGCTAAAGTGAACTAAAAATTTCCAATTCATATTTATGCGAGTTGAAGCCAATTGTTTACATTAGTTCGTATTGTCTGTAAATTTAAACACACCAATGAATACCAAATTTCTCATGTAAATCAGGGGCGTAGGGTAGGGTGTGTGTGTGTGTGTGTGTGTGTGTCACACACTGACTGGCAGCCTGAGTACATTATGTAACAAAAAAATAATTACCACTGCTAGTTTTAGGCAGCTTAGAAACCGGCTCTTCCATTATTGCTGTTTCTTCCACGTTTTCTTAATGTTGTGTTCTAGAAACGGCACTAAAACTTAGCTTCAAAACACATGCATATATATATATATATATATATATATATATATATATATATATAAAAATACCTCTCTTCACATCGAAAGGATGAGGAAAGTTTTGCTTGTGGCGAATTAACAACACGAGAAAATACTCGTAATTCGCAACTAAAAAGAAAGACTGCAGCTACACTGGCAGCTTGAACATGCTTTCTAGTGCGATCGTCTTGCGCTTGCGCAGAACGGTGTCAGTCCTGCGCGCCTTAGCACGTGCACCTGAAGGCGCACCTTGGGCGCGCGCACCTAACGAGCTCCGGCACGCATGCCGTTAACAAAGAACACCTGTCTTTAATCAATGAACTATGTTTGGGCTGTTTAAGGACCACGCCCATGCAAGGACGATGCGAAGTATTACGCCATGTCTAGGAACGAGAAAAATCTGAAAAATACATTTCTCCATTCGGAAAACCGGAGATTTTCAAGAGTTTTGTCAAATATCCGGATTTCCGAGTATTTCGTCATTAGCGGAAAAAATCCGGAGGAATTTTCATGAAAATCTAAAAATCCGGAATTCCGGGAAAATCCGGAACACTTTCATGACTATAGCATGATATTGAACTCTACTTTGAATTCTGATATACCACAAAAAAATCCAGCCAATATTATTTAAATATTCCATCTTCAAGTGGAAGACCGAATCCTTTCATGTCTAGATACGTCACAAAGTTCGGATTGAGGGTTTTACACACACACACACACACACACACACCGTAACATTCCTTCTAGCATGTTGCATCTTGCAGTTAAAATGCAAAAAAGCCATACATATATTGCAGCTGGTGAACAAAACCATATATATTTATGGTTACACACACACACACACACACACACACGCGCGCGCACGCAAGAATTCAGTAAACAGCAGCTGAACAGAACAGCACGAGTTCTTTACATGAGAGCCAAAACAGACTTATTTGCAAAGACCAGCATGGCCTCCTTCGATGCACTGGACTCCAGCCCAAAAGCCACAACTAAACCTTTCATCAGTTTCACCGAAGCTCAAAGGGCCCTCAAGCATCCATCTGACAAACAACAGTGCATCTGGGACTCACGGAGTCGTCTTAGAGAAAAGGATCATTTAAACAAAACGCTGCCAGACTGACCCTTATCACCATGGCAGCTAAACTGTATTCACAGCCAAACAAACACTATTTCCTCTTACTGCTGTCCACAGCTCCAGGCGTGCACATGCTCCTGTCTCTGGCGTCTGAAGATCAGTGAAGAGTCCAAAAAAAAGGTTGAAAGACACCTTCAGAAGAGAAAAGGTTAAACCTGCATCCCTTCGCACCTTTTACAGCCGGTCTGAAGATCACTCACAGCAGACCCACACATGCACCCGTACACACACTGTCATACTCTGTGTGATGCTGAAGCATCTCCTGCTCAGGGACACAGCGCTAAAGGAGAAGCAAGCTTGGACCATACCATTCACAGCACGAAAGGGGTGGAAAGCACGTCTTCCTATCAACTTATAATTCGACTTACTGGGCAGCTTATGTACTTTAATTGTAATACTGTACGTCAACAAATGATTCTTTTTACAACCTGACCCTGGTCTGAGAAAACGTTTTAACGATTCCAACGAATATCAATTCTGGAGCCAAGGCTGTTTTACGCAGTATGGAAAAATGATTTCAAACGTAATCCGTTCTACATGATGACTTGTTATGCAGTCTGTTTGAAGCATCGACTGTCAAAAATGTGGACGGCGTGGCCCTGAGGCCTCCCATTCAACCAGTAGGAATGAGATTAGAAGACATGTAGACTTATTTCATATACTCACCCACAGAGCCTGCCCCCAAGGTCCAGCGTATCACAGAATGTCTTCACTGTACAAATCAATCCAATCCATCTACCCAGAGAGCTTAAAAAGTTTCAGCTGGAGATATTTCACTCATACGGATGCGTCTAATAAGAACGTTTATCACACAAATAAACTGGAAATTCGTTCAGCGTGTGAGCTGAGCAATGCGAGTTAATAACTCATAACACATTATTTGAGACACTGGGCCATTCCTGACGCGCTGTAAACTAACTAGCATACTTATCCATCCTAAATGTATGTGTTCACTGATAAACAAATGCGTTTTGCCCACATTTCGATGTCTTTAATACTGAAATAATATCGCTATCAAGGTCTAGCTACCTAGCTAGCATGATTAATCGAGCCTTTTTCTTATTCGAAAAGTTCAAATAAGTATGTGTCCAATGACGAATTCAATCCTGTGGTGATGCTAGCTGGCTGGCTGCAGCTGGTCTCTTCCACAATCACTTCATTCCCAAGTGTAGCCACACCTTCTTACAATATAGGAGAATAAGTTTAAAAAAAAAAGAATTTCTTGGACATATGGAAAACTAACTGTTCGAATTACACTGTACATGGAAAGGCAGATTAATCGAGAAAAGTGACATGAAAAAGAGGCTATTATGTCACTGAAACATATGGGGATGGGCGGAGCTACACCAGGGCTAGACTTTAACTTTTTAATCCACTTGTCCAGTCGGACAAACAGCAAGATTTTTTTCACTTGTCTTGACCGTAACTTTTTTTATTCCTATGTATTTACTAGTTCAGTGAAAGGAAAGT
Organism: Neoarius graeffei; assembly: GCF_027579695.1. Lineage (NCBI taxonomy): Eukaryota > Metazoa > Chordata > Actinopteri > Siluriformes > Ariidae > Neoarius > Neoarius graeffei. The sequence goes on from NC_083573.1 coordinate 17,694,114, forward strand.
GGTGAACAAAGTTTATCAAAAAGCAGGTATAGTTATGATTATGCTTTCATGATTTATAATTTTTGAACGAAACTCCAACTTTAAAACTAGACGGCCTTTCGATTTTATAAAATCGGTGAAATTTAGTTCCCTTTGAAATGTGGTCATTGTGATATACAGGTCCTTCTCAAAAAATTAGCATATTGTGATAAAGTTCATTATTTTCCATAATGTAATGATAAAAATTAAACTTTCATATATTTTAGATTCATTGCACACCAACTGAAATATTTCAGGTCTTTTATTGTTTTAATACTGATTATTTTGGCATACAGCTCATGAAAACCCAAAATTCCTATCTCAAAAAATTAGCATATCATGAAAAGGTACTAACGAGCTATTAACCTAATCATCTGAATCAACGACTTAACTCTAAACACCTGCAAAAGATTCCTGAGGCTTTTAAAAACTCCCAGTCTGGTTCATTACTCAAAACCGCAATCATGGGTAAGACTGCCGACCTGACTGCTGTCCAGGTGGTCATCATTGACACCCTCAAGCAAGAGGGTAAGACACAGAAAGAAATCTCTGAGCGAATAGGCTGTTCCCAGAGTGCTGTATCAAGGCACCTCAGTGGGACGTCTGTGGGAAGGAAAAAGTGTGGCAGAAAACGCTGCACAACCAGAAGAGGTGACCGGACCCTGAGGAAGATTGTGGAGAATGGCCGATTCCAGACCTTGGGGGACCTGTGGAAGCAGTGGACTGAGTCTGGAGTAGAAACATCCAGAGCCACCGTGCACAGGCATGTGCAGGAAATGGGCTACAGAGAAGCAGCACTGGACTGTTGCTCAGTGGTCCAAAGTACTTTTTTCGGATGAAAGCAAATTTTGCATGTCATTCGGAAATCAAGGTGCCAGAGTCTGGAGGGAGAAGGAAATGCCAAAATGCCTGAAGTCCAATGTCAAGTACCCACAGTCAGTGATGGTCTGGGGTGCCATGTCAGCTGCTGGTGTTGGTCCACTGTGTTTTATCAAAGGCAGGGTCAATGCAGCTAGCTATCAGGAGATTTTGGAGCACTTCATGCTTCCATCTGCTGAAAAGCTTTATGGAGATGAAGATTTCATTTTTCAGCACGACCTGGCACCTGCTCACAGTGCCAAAACCACTGGTAAATGGTTTACTGACCATGGTATTACTGTGCTCAATTGGCCTGCCAACTCTCCTGACCTCAACCCCATAGAGAATCTGTGGGGTATTGTGAAGAGGAAGTTGAGAGACACCAGACCCAACACTGTTGATGAGCTTAAGGCCGCTATCGAAGCATCCTGGGCCTCCATAACACCTCAGCAGTGCCACAGGCTGATCACCTCCATGCCACGTCGCATTGAAGCAGTCATTTCTGCCAAAGGATTCCCGACCAAGTATTGAGTGCATAACTGAACATAATTATTTGAAGGTTGACTTTTTTTGTTTTAAAAACACTTTTTTTTTTTTTATTGGTCAGATGAAATATGCTAATTTTTTGAGATAGGGATTTTTGGTTTTCCTTTACTTTTTTGCCAAAATCATCAATATTAAAACAATAAAAAGGCTTGAACTACTTCAGTTGTGTGTAATGAATCTAAAATATATTAAAGTCTAATGTTTATGAGTACATTACAGAAAATAATGAACTTTATCACAATATGCTAATTTTTTGAGAAGGACCTGTATATGTTTCAGTAATACAAAATGTCAGGCCATTCTGTGGCTGGGAAGTTATTCAATTTGAGGGGATTAAAGCAAATAAATGTGCATGAAATTCGCGCAGTCAAGCAGACACAGGAAGTCCGTGTGCGCATGCGCAGGTTTCCCTGCTTCATTTTTCTTCTTCTTCTTTTGGGTTTTACGGCAGCTGGCATCCAGTATTGCATTACTGCCATCTACAGGTTTACCTTTGACTGTGCACTGACAGTTACATCATCCTGTCGCTAAATGAACAGCTGATCACACCGAGGTGCTCGCTGACCGCCAATATTTATTAATTTGGTCCTGCGTTTCCTTTCCTTCATATATAACAGAATGTCTTTTCTTCTCGCTTTCCATTACTGTAGTCGCTCTTTCATGTTTCATTCGCGTCCGCCACTGTTCTCTCCTGTTTCAAATTTGTATCCCACAATGCCTTGTGCGAACAGGGAAAGCCCACCATGCGATGCATGATGTAGTATCTTGAATTGGGTCGTGGTGAAACGGGAAAAAAATAGCGGAGAATTTAAGGCCACGTGGCCCTAAATTCATTAATTGTTCTATTTAAAAAATAATAATAACAATAAATAAAAATTGGAAGTCTGTGATTCAAATTCAGTAGCTTTCAGTCCACTAAACCAAAATAATTGGATATCAGGGAAAATTATTTTTATGACCTACACTTGAAACATCTGAAAGGCAGTCTACCTTTAACAGTAAACAAAAACTATCCAAAGCCCCATTAGGGTTTGTGTGTCTGCAGGTTTAGGAGTCAGACTTTCACAAATTCAAAGTTTATGGAGGAAGTTAAATCTTGATTAATCCAGTAAAACCTGAAGTATAAATTACTTTAAAGAAAAGAAACTGAAAGAAAGAAAACAAGTTGGACATGACAAGGGGGAAAGAATCACGTTGTGAATGAAAATACGCGAGTCCGGCACTGTCGTAAAATTCCCAGGAAATATTTTACCACATTTGTGATGATTCATATGAACCATATAAAAGAAAAACACAATGTCCAAATGAAATGAAGATTCACCATAGATATTACATGGTTATTTTTACTTACACACACACACACACACACACACTGTACTCGGCTTCCCCGGAATTTCGTAAACAATAACACGGCCGGATCACTGAGGGGATTGAACTAGTTTTGTTGGAACTTTATTGATTTAACTCTTGAATAATTACGATAAAAAAATGTTGATTTTCAACAAAAACATTCAACTTGTCCCGTCGGACCGGCGGATGCGGATTTGACTTGTTCGGACCAAACAACTGGTTGTCCTGGACAGTCGGACTACCGTTAATGTCGAGCCCTGTACACATTATACTGCAACCAGCCAGCAGGGGCACTAGACCTGTGGTTGCATCACCTTTTAGAGACATTACACTGTCTAGGTCATAGGTGGCCAACCCGCGGCTCGCGAGCCGCATGCGGCTCTTTGCCTGGTGTCATGCGGCTCTCACCTTCACGTCCAAGTTGGTGTTCATTTGTGGTTTTATGTGCGTTTTCGCTTCACTGCAGTTAATTACGGTTATTTTATTAAAGGTGCTTCGCTTGGTTTCATTACGGTATTTTCACATCATGACAAATGCACAGGTGCATGAGATGATATGCTAAATTTCAGATCTCAAAATGGCAGGGGAAAAATGCACTTCAAAAAGAAAATATGAAGATGAAAACAGGACGTTTTTAACAGAGTGGGAGGATTTATATTTTTTCGTTGAACGTTATGGCAAGCCATTCTGCCTTCTATGTCAGTCGTCATTGTCGCATTTCAAGGCTTCAAATCTTCAGCGTCACTTTAGCTCACTACATGCTAAAATCGACCAGGACTTTCCGAAAGGGAGTGAACTTCGTTCACAAGTTAATCATGTTAAAAAGTCAAATCACAAAAGCAGGTACAGCTCTTCAAAAAATTTACAAAACAATCAGAGACAGTAACACATACTGTTTGAGGAAATTAAAGGGATAGTTCGGGATTTTTGACATGAATCTGTATGGCATCCCCATCGATAGTGTCATGCAAACACACTGACCTTACCCCTGACAGCATCCTGTGAGTCCAGTTCTTGTCCAGTTTTGGTCCAGACGAAAGTAGTCCAGCAAGTTTGTTGGGGTCACGAAAGTAAAACGTTTTTCGTCTCAAAACAGTACATGTTCAAAAGAGTGATATATTTGCATCACAAAACCGTTGTCAAATAAAAAGTCAGACCTCAAAATCGCTTGGTGCTATTTTCTCTCCCTTCTTATCACTGCGCGCTGCCGGCTTCATCCAGCTGCGGCTCCAGCTTCAAGGATAAGCTGGAGCCGCATAAGTAGGAGTCCCGGCGGGTGGTTTGTATTCGATTCGTTTATATCCCGACCTTGTCAGCTGTCAGATTTATGTTCATGGACCCGGTAAGCTGGTAAATAATATTTATTTATTTTTTTCTTCACCAATTTCTAACAGAAAACGAGAGCGCCCGAAAGGGAAAACCGAGCCGCCTCACGGCTGTAATGCAAATTGCTTTCCTCCTCAGTATACAAGTGCGCTTCCATGGCAGGGAAAAAGAAACTACCACTGCTGCCTATGTAGTGCCCTATTTATACAAATAGGAGTCATTCAGGATTCAGCCATGACACGGAGCAAAAACATGGCTGAATCCTGAATGAATGACTCCTATTTGTATAAATAGGGCACTACATAGGCAGCAGTGGTGGTTTCTTTTTCCCTGCCATGGAAGCGCACTTGTATACTGAGGAGGAAAGCAATTTGCATTACAGCTGTGAGGCGGCTCGGTTTTCCCTTTCGGGCGCTCTCGTTTTCTGTTAGAATTTGGTGAAGAAAAAAAAAAAATATATATTATTTACCAGCTTACCGGGTCCATGAATATAAATCTGACAGCTGACAAGGTCGGGATATAAACGAATCGAATACAAACCACCCGCCGGGACTCCTACTTATGCGGCTCCAGCTTATCCTTGAAGCTGGAGCCGCAGCTAGATGAAGCCGGCAGCGCGCAGTGATAAGAAGGGAGAGAAAATAGCACCAAGCGATTTCGAGGTCTGACTTTTTATTTGACAACGGTTTTGTGATGCAAATATATCACTCTTTTGAACACATACTGTTTTGAGACGAAAAACGTTTTACTTTCGTGACCCCAACAAACTTGCCGGACTACTTTCGTCTGGACCAAAACTGGACAAGAACTGGACTCACAGGATGCTGTCAGGGGTAAGGTCAGTGTGTTTGCACGACACTATCGATGGGGATGCCATACAGATTCATGTCAAAAATCCCGAACTATCCCTTTAAATTAGCACTTTGTAATTTCCATTTTCCGACTGACTGTATTTATTTGAATACTTATTTATTTGAATGCAGGTCTTGTGCAGGTCATGCAATTGAGAATTCAAGCTGAATCAAAATGGCTTTTGCATTTTTGATGTTAAACAGGTAACTCCAAAATGCACTAGAATACAGGAAATTGCATCTAAGAAATCCAAAATTTTTCGGGGGAGGCCCCCCGGAACCCCCCCAATGGGGGGAATCCCCACATGTAAACAATGTCTGCCTTTGTGCCCCACCTACAATTTTCTTCACCAGTCGCCACTGTTGAAAATGACTGGCCTGTGGTCTTGGTACTGCAGTAAATGTATCATTATCATGTTGGTGTGGGGCATTGGTTAAGTTGGAGTGTGACATCAATGTGGCTGTGTGTGTGTGTGTGTGTGTGTGTGTGTGTGTGTGTGCGCGCGCGCGTGCGTGTGTGTCCGTGCGCGCGCGCGTGCGTGTGTGTGTGTCCGTGCGCGTGTGTGTGTGTCCGCGCGCGCAGAAGGAAGGGTAATATTTGTGTGCCCATGTTCATGTGCCGATGTGGCTCTTTGCCGTAACACAGTAAGAATTGTGGCTCTTGGGCTCCGACTGGTTGGCCACCCCTGGTCTAGGTCTTTTACAATCATTGGTTTGAAGGAATTTAGTCAATGCAGCCCAAAGACTCAGAAAAGGAACACATGGGCGTTAAAACCTCATTTTATGTCCTCTGTAAAAGGATGCATTGTTCTAGAGAACATTAAGATTCCAAGTTAACGTCTCAGTGAAGGCTCACATGAGGAGTTTGCTATAAAAGTCCACGAAAAGTGAGCTCAGTGCTTAAATTCCCCACACTGCCTGCAGTTAATGCATTTTCTGACTGTATGATCACATCACTGCTGCTACAAACATTATTACAGTGATTAGATTTCTTTACACTGCAAAAAATGATTCATTTTCAAATGTTTTATTTGCTCCCTCAAAACAGGTTAAGGTCAAGGCTTTTATATTTGTCATTTTAACCATATACAGTTGGTACAGTCCACAGTTAAAATGTTTCTCCAAGACCATAGTGTTATATTAAACATCACAGGACTACAGTTTACAACACGCATAAAGTGCAACACTGCAAACAATAAACTACACAAACAACAAAGTGCAAAGTTGAGTGTGCTTATTGAGGTAGTATAAGAAAAGGGAATAAATAAACGTCAACCTTGTGCGTGATTAACAATGTAAACACTGTAACTTAATAGTGCATCATTGTCCACTGTACAAAGACTGCAGTGTGAGTGGTATGTTCAACAGTCCATGTGTATCAGTTGAGAGTTGAGGAGTCTGATGGCATGAGAGAAGAAACTGTTACAGAGTCTGGCTGTGAAGGCCCCAATGCTTCGGTACCTTTTTCCAGATGGCAGGAGAGTGAAGAGATTGCGTGAGGGGTGTGTGGGGTCAGCCACGATGCTGGTGGCTTTCCGGATACAGCGTGTGGTGTAAATGTCCGTGATGGAAGGATGAGAGACACCAATGATCTTCTCTGCTGTCCTCACCATTTGCTGAGGGTCTGGCAATCCAAGACGGTGCAGTTCCCAAACCAGACCATGATGCAGCTGCTCAGAATGCTCTCAATTGTCCCTCTGTAGAATATAGTGAGGGTGGGTGATGGGTTTTCCTCAGCTTATGCAGGAAGTAGACGCTGCTGGGCTTTCTTGGCTATAGAGCTAGTGTTGAAGGACCAGGTGAGGTTCTCTGCCAGATGAACACCAAGGAATTTGGTGCGCTTGACGTTCTCCACGAGTGAGCTGTCGATGTACATTGGAGAATGGGTACTCCGTGTTCTTCTGAAGTCAACAACCATCTCTTTTGGTTAGTGCACGTTCAAAGACAGGTTGTTGACTCTGCACCAGTCCGATAGCTGTTGCACCTCCTCTCTGTATGCCGACTCATTGTTCTTACTGGTGAGACCCACGACAGTCATGTCATCAGCAAACTTGATGATGGGATTTGAACTGTGAGTTGCTGCACAGTTGTGAGTCAGCAGAGTGAACAGCAGTGGACTCAGCACACAGCCCTCGGGGTCCCCAGTGCTCAGTACAGTGGTGCTGGAAGTTCTGCTCCCAATCCAGACTGACTGAGGTCTCCCAGTCAGGAAGTACAGGATCCAGTTGCAGAGGGAGGTGTTCAGACCCAGCAGGCTCAGCTTCCCAATTAGCTGCTGAGAAATCATTGCGTTGAATGCTGAAATGAAGTCTATGAACAGCATTCAAATGCATGTGTCCTCCTTGCCCAGGTAGCTAAGGGCCAGATGGAGAGTGGTGGCTATGGCATCATCTGTTGACCAGTTATGATGATATGCGAACTGCAGGAGGTCCAGTGAAGGAGGCAGCAGGGTCTTTATGTGCCTCATGACGAGCCTCTCGAAGCACTTCATAATGATGGGTGTGAGTGCAATGGGATGGTAGCCATCGAGGCAGGAAACTGAAGGCTTCTTTGGCACAGGGATGATGGGAGTGGTCTTGAAGCACCTTGGAATGATGGCGTTGCTCAGGGAGATGTTGAAGATGTCAGTGAGAACATCTGCCAGCTGGTCCTCACAGCCTCTGAGCACTTTACCGAGTATGTTGTATGGTCCAGCAGCCTTCCATGGGATGACTCTGCATGGAGTTTTCTCTCACATCGGCTGTGGTCAGACACAGCACCTGGTCATTGGAAGGAGGGATGGTCTTCCTTGTTGCCATGCTGTTCTGTGCCTCAAACCATGCAAAGAAGCTATTCAGCACATCTGGAATGGCATCATTGTCATTGTGGTGTTGTCCTGTAGTTCGTGATGGCCTGGATGCCCTGCCACATGTGCAGTGTGTCGCCACGGTCCTGGAAGTAGCTGTGGATTCTCTGGGCATGTGCGCACTTTGCGGACCTGATGACCCGAGACAGTTTGGCCCTCACTACTCTTAGGGCCGCCCTGTCACCTGCTCTGAAGGCAGCATCTTGGATCCTCAGTACTGCACACACCTCTGCAGTAATCCACGGCTTCTGGTTGGGGCGAGTGATGATGGCCTTAGGGACAGTAACATCATCAATGCACTTGTTGATGTAGCTGGTCACTGATGCTCTGTACTCCTCCAAGTTAGTGTAGTCGCCATTGGTTGCAGCCTCCCTAAACTTGTCCCAGCCAGTTCTCTCAAAACAATCCTGAAGAGCAGAGATGGCTCCTTCTGGCCAGGTTTTCACCTGCCTTAGAACTGGTTTGGAGTGTCTGACGAATGGTCTGCATGCTGGAATTAGCATAACAGAGATGTGGTCTGAGTAGCTGAGGTAGGGGCAGGGCTCCACCTGGTACATACTGGGGACGTTTGTGTAAATAAGATCCAGTGTGTTCACACCTCTCGTTGCAAAGTCCACATACTGATGAAATTTAGGGAACACTGACCTGAAATTTACATGATTGAAATCTCTGGCGACAAACAGTCCATCTGGGTGTGCATTCTGCAGTTCACTGATAGCACCGTACAGTACACAGAGTGTTTCCTTAGCATTAGCGCCGGAGGAATGTAAACTCCAGTTATGAATGCGGAAGTGAATTCCCATGGTAAATAAAACGGTCTACATCTAACAGTCACAAACTCCACTAGCAATGAGCAATAACCAGAGACTAGCACAAAATTCCTGCACCATTCTATGTTGACGTAAATACACAAGCCACCTCCGCAAGTCTTACCACACAGTGCTGCATTTCTGTCGGCTCGGAATGAAGCTAGCCCATCCAAAGACTGCAGTGTGAGTGGTGTGATTCAGTCCAGTCCGGCGGTGTCTGGAACTTGGTCACTGAACCACGTCTCCATGAAAACAAGGACGCAGCAGTCTCTAAACTCACGCTGGGTAGTCCTCTTTATAGCAACCTCTCAGTTACTAGTAAATACAACAGGAATTGAACAGAAGTAACTACACATTACTTGCTATATGCATCAACCCCCTCCAGGTTAACCTTATTGCGAGCCATCAATTACCATCAGTGGAGAAAGTCTGAAGGCCGTCCATAGCCTCACCTAATTGGGAAGTATTTTAAGAAAGCGGTTACTAATAGAATCAGTAAAAAGTGAGTGTAGCATTCAGGCAACTTCGACAACATGTCTTTGATGAGAGAGGACTGAAACTATCTACCCAGTTGAAGGTTTATAATGCAGTCATCCTCAGCTCCCTACTCCCTACTCTACCGCAGTCACATCAAGGATCTGGAACACTTTCACCAAGGCAAGTTGTGTTTACTCTTCGGCATCTGCTGGCAAGATCACATACCTGATGTAGATGTCCTAATTTGCGCAAATTCTACCAGTATCAAGTCAAAGATTATGAAGTCTCAACTTCGCTGGTCAAGTGACCTAGTCCGCATGCCCAACTATTGGCTACCCAAGTGTTTTCTCCATTTTGAACTTAGTAATGGGAAACGAACTCAAGGTGGACAGAGAAAGCACTACAAGGACAATCTCAAGCACCATCTACAGCTTTGCAAGATCAACCACAAAACATGGGAAGAAACAGCTACCAACCGTGCACTGTGGCGTAATGCAGTAAGCTCAGGCATCGCAGTTTTTGAGGTGGAACGCAGGGAAGCATCAGATGCAAAGAGGCTTGCTTGCCACGACCAGCAGCACCAGCATGAACTACAACCCCCACTGGATCTCTCTTTTATGTGTGACGTCTGCAGCCGTGTTTGTTTTGCGAAGATCGGGTTGATCAGCCATAAACATTCTCATGTATGCTAAGACAGATTGCAATGCTGGAATTGTCATCATTGCAAAGACGATGGACAACAATAACAAAAACTACATGCTAATTCTTTTTTTTTTTTTTATCCAGATTTTTTTTTTCATATTTGCAAAATGGAAACACCCCAAAACTACTCCGTTTCTTAAAGGAATTCAGTGAATCTCCTACACTGACCAGTTCAACACAGTGAGCAGGCCAAATAAATCCCTCCCAAAGGATTTAATCACAAGACTGACTTCGCCTGAAAATTCTACCACTACATCATTTCAAACCCCATTGTGCAATTTCCTGCAACATCATCTCTTGGGATGTCAGAATAACAGGCATTAATCACATATAAATGATGGCCAGAGATCACCCCAATCACTGGCACATCACTCACTCACTCAGTGAGGTTAATTAGCAGCCAATTACCAAGCAGCTCTCTTTACTGTGGAGCCGTAAATGAGGTCCAGGAGGTAAATGAGAAATGACAAAATCAGAGGACAAATACACAGAGAGGCCTTCTATTGAAAACACAAGTTTGTTCATATTTAAACCTCTGCCAATTTTACTGAGAACAGAATTTTGAATCATAAAAATGGATTCTCACATGAAACCAGTATGTTAATGCAGTGGTTCTCAAAGCAAGCCAAGACATTTGTGATGGAATAAAATCTATAGCAATTCACACAACACTGAGACAGAACAAAAGGGTGGATTGTCTGTAGGGCTCTGAGGACTTCAGAGCGAGCAATAAATTCATACATATATTAGTTTCTTACCTTTAATAGATTCCAGTTCTTTCCTAAAAATAAACAAAAAAAAATATATGTTAGTGACATGGCTCATACACCAAACACACACACACACATATTTCACACTAAAGGTGTGAGGATATACTGATCTAGCAGGACACGGTGATAGTCATCTGAGATTCTAGCAGCAACTATATTTTACCAAGATTTTTAGCATTTTTAATAATAAAAAGAGAACTGCAATAGGAGGTTGTGTGGCGAGTCCACTGCGATTCTTTTCATACCATTTCAGTCCTGCTGCTAGGCAAGTAACGATATATTGTGCGATGATAAATCACGATGCAAATTTATTACAATTTGAAACAGTGGTTTAAAAAAAAAGAATTGTGGTTATTATCAGGTTGTATAATCTCTAGCTGTAATTGTGTTGTTTCGATAACTTACAATAGTGGGAATACACGTGACTTCACTGTAGGTGGAAGCTCTAACTCCAGGAAAACAAACAATAATGGACATGAAATGGGAAAACGCTGTTTTGTGATTGTACAAATAGATTTAACAAGAAATCAGAGCTCTCTTTTGACAGACTGCTGAAAGATAAAGAAAAGAGAAGCAAATGGAGGTAGTACAAAATGTTCGTAAAAGTTTATTACGAAAAGGCCTGTGTGTTATTAACTTTTTTCTTTTTTTAATAAAAGGAATATTTTAGTTAATAGGCCATTAGATCTTACTCCAAATTTTACAAACATGGGTAAATCATTGTTGGTTAAGAAAATTAAACAAAAGTTTCTTTTTTTAATTTAAGTTGACAAAGAATAAGAAAATGTCATTTATTTGATAAAATTTTTTCATTAATTTTTTTTTTTTAAATATTGTGGGAAAATCAAATCGTGAACCCAATATTGTGAACTGAATCGAACTGTGAACCGGGTCAATCGTTACATGCCTACCTACTGAACATTAAACATTGAGAGAAATAAAACACGGTACCACAGAGTACAAACATGCAAATGATTACTGTTTATAGAGATTTCAATCATTAAATGTTCCAGAAAGCATATTTTTGTCCATGAAAATGGACCGTCTCAGTGTAAAATACTATACAGCATACTGTATACTGCAGCTGCACTCACATCCTATTACAAATGATTGGTTTCAATAATTTTGATAGTCAATACTGGAGTTATAATACATGTAACATATAACAAGCCAAACGTGACCTTAAATAAATAAATAAATAAATAAATAAGCAAGCAAGCAAAGTATGGGCGATGAGCAAGCCTTTATCTGTGAATCAACAGGATTTTATAGTGCTCTGCTTTTTAAGACACTGGCCTTTGATACTACAGGATTTCCTTCCTAACAATCTCTTCGCTGCACTTCCATTATACCTACTTTGCCATCTGTAAAAGATCTTAAATAAGGCAGCCAATAGGGAGAAAGAAAGAAGAGGAAAGAATTACTCTGGGTCCTTCAGGGAAATGCACCAATTTAGAAATAGAAACCCGAACTGAGGATCAGATGATGAACCATCCAGAATATCCAGAAATTATCTCATCTCATCTCATTATCTCTAGCCGCTTTATCCTTCTACAGGGTCGCAGGCAAGCTGGAGCCTATCCCAGCTGACTACGGGCGAAAGGCGGGGTACACCCTGGACAAATCGCCAGGTCATCACAGGGCTGACACAGACAACCATTCACACTCACATTCACACCTATGGTCAATTTAGAGTCACCAGTTAACCTAACCTGCATGTCTTTGGACTGTGGGGGAAACCGGAGCACCCGGAGGAAACCCACGCGGACACGGGGAGAACATGCAAACTCCGCACAGAAAGGCCCTCGCCGGCCCCGGGGCTCGAACCCAGGACCTTCTTGCTGTGGGGCGACAGCGCTAACCACTACAACACCGTGCCGCCCTCCAGAAATTATATATATATATATGTTTTTTAAAAAACCATTAATTATACAGATTTAGAATATCAATCCAAATGTTTTTGCTTAACCAATGAATCAAGACTAAAAACAAACCAACCACAGAATCATTCTAGAGCTGAGCTGCTGGTGTCCATATGGACCAGAGCTATTCAGGAATCATGAAACATAGGAGAGAGAGAAGGATGTTAGACAGTAATGTGATCACCTCTTCTTTTTTTTGTAGTTCTCCAGCTGTAGAATCTGAAAGTGCTTGAAGCGTTGCAGCTCACACTGACCACAAAGATTCTCCAAGTACATCAGATGACTCTCCATCTCCTCAAAGTTGGACTCGAGCTGAGCTGTAGCAAAGAGGAGATGGGATTTTTTTTTTAAGTGCATTCTGCCTCCTTTTAACCAACTTTTTTCCTTATGTGCTAAACAAATACGATATCACTATGAAACAAGCCAAATCCTTTCTCTACTTAGCATTTAATTATCCTGGTCAACTATGAACTTTTAGTTCGGCTGGTCAGGCTGGGCTTTCAGTGTGGCCATTCAATTTGAGTCTTAAGTCTTTGTGCTCAGACACAGTATTAAGTTTGAGTGTGCAGTCTAACTGTCTCAATATACTGAACAGCATGTCCCGTTTGTACGTTCGGGCTTAGTCAGGGCACTGGGGCTCGCTCGGGGCATCCGGTCAGGGTGTTTGGGCTTGCTCAGGTCGGTTGGGCTTGGTCAGGGCGTTTAGTCAAAGGATTCCTACTTGGTCAGAGCATTCAGGCTTGGACAGAGCATTGAGTCAAGGGATCCGGGGTTAGTCAGGGCACTTAGGCTTGGTCAGGGCATTCAGGCTTGGTCAGGGAGTTTGGGCAGTGCATTCAGTCAGGGTATTCAGGCTTGGTCAGGGAGTTTAGTCAAGGGATTCAGGCTTAGCCAAGGCATTCGGGCTTGATCAGGGCATTCAGCCAAGGCATTCAGTCATGGCATTCGGGCTTCATCAGGGCGTTTGGTCAAGGCATTCAGGCTTGGTCAGGGCATTCGGCCAAGGCATTCAGGCTTGGTCAGGGCGTTCAGTCAAGGCGTTCAGTCAAGGCATTCGGGCTTGGTCAGGGCGTTTGGTAAAGGCGTTCGGACTTGGTCAGGGTCTTCGGGCTGGGCATCCCTTTTGGGAGTTTAGTCTGTCAATTCTCTTTGGGGTTTAGTCTGAGTGTTTGGGATCCTGCACTGTTTTTATTGTAATACAGTGGTGCTTGAAAGTTTGTGAACCCTTTAGAATTTTCTATATTTCTGCATAAATATGACCTAAAACATCATCAGATTTTCACACAAGTCCTAAATGTAGATAAAGAGAACCCAGTTAAACAAATGAGACAAAAATATTGTACTTGGTCATTTAATTATTGAGGAAACTGATCCAATATTACATATCTGTGAGTGGCAAAAGTATATGAACCTCTAGGATTAGCAGTTAATTTGAAGGTGAAATTAGAGTCAGGTGTTTTCAATCAATGGGATGACAATCAGGTGTGAGTGGGCACCCTGTTTTATTTAAAGAACAGGGATCTATCAAAGTCTGATCTTCACAACACGTTTGTGGAAGTGTATCATAGCACAAACAAAGGAGATTTCTGAGGACCTCCGAAAAAGCATTGTTGATGCTCATCAGGCTGGAAAAGGTTACAAAACCATCTCTAAAGAGTCTGGACTCCACCAATCCACAGTCAGACAGATTGTGTACAAATGGAGGAAATTCAAGACCATTGAGTGCGTTTACATGCACATAGAGAAAATCGAATTTCTGCCGTTGCTCGACTGAAATCGAAGTTCTAAATGGCATGGAAACACCTTAGCTAGGCTGAAATTGAACCGAACTTGATTTCTCGTAATCGAGCTACACGACCTAGATTATGCGATTTTTGCCGAGCTACTTAGTGCATGTAAACCCTATCGAGCTACGTAGTCCAGCTACTTACTTCAGCACTGCCCCTTCCGGAAGTGACGAGACCACAAGCGGGAAACACAACAGCCTCGGTCGAAAAAAAAAAAAAAACAGCCTCGGTCGGCATGACACTTCACCTTAGCCGCCACTTTATTAGGAACACTTGTGTCTGGGCATGTACGCACCCATTTCCAATTAGTTGGTAAGTTATTAGCATGTTAGCAGGCTAACAGTTAATATGTTCACCATTACAGATCAACTTCAACTTAGTGGCCATTTTATTAGGAACACTTCTGTTCGTACATACAAACTACAAACACTCTTCTTGTGAACACGGAACTGATAACTTTGTTTATACTCTTGAATAGCTCTTCTTCATGACGACAACCGGAAGTGTACCAACACGATGGGGCGTGTAGCGCCACCTGTGGCTCGGGTGCACAATGTACCTCACACAATAGCTCGATTTCCTTGTGTGCATGTAGGATTGGATTTCTCTGGCAGCCCTGCTGGGACCCTTTGCTCGATTACCGACAGCAGCTCGATTTGGATGTGCATGTAAACGTACTGACTGTTACCCTCCCCAGGAGTGGTCAACCAACAAAGATCACTCCAACAGCAAGGCTTGTAATAGTCGGCGAGGTCACAAAGGACCCCCAGGGTAACTTCTAAACAACTGAAGGCCTCTCTCACATTGGCTAATGTTAAATGTTCATAAGTCCACCATCAGGAGAACACTGAACAACAGTGGTGTGCATGGCAGGGTTGCAAGGAGAAAGCCACTGCTCTCCAAAAAGAACATTGCTGCTCGTCTGCAGTTTGCTAAAGATCACGTGGACAAGCCAGAAGGCTATTGGAAAAATGATTTGTGGATGGATGAGACCAAAATGGAACTTTTTGGTTTAAATGAGAAGTGTTATGTTTGGAGAAAGGAAAACACTGTATTCCAGCATAAGAACCTTATCCCATCTGTGAAACATGATGGTGGTAGTATCATGATTTGGGCCTGTTTTGCTGCACCTGGGCCAGGACGGCTTGCCATCATTGATGGAACAATGAATTCTGAATAATACCAGCAAATTCTAAAGGAAAATGTCAGGACATCTGTCCATGAACTGAATTTCAAGAGAAGGTGGGTCATGCAGCAAGACAACGACCCTAAGCACACAAGTTGTTCTCCCAAAGAATGGTTAAAGAGGAATAAATTTAATGTTTTGGAATGGCCAAGTCAAAGTCCTGACCGTAATCCAATGGAAATGTTGTGGAAGGACCTGAAGCGAGCAGTTCGTGTGAGGAAACCTACCAACATCCCAGAGTTGAAGCTGTTCTGTACGGAAGAATGGGCTAAAATTCCTCCAAGCCGGTGTGCAGGACTGATCAACAGTTACCGGAAACGTTTAGTTGCAGTTATTGCTGCACAAGGGGGTCACACCAGATACTGACAGCAAAGGTTCACATACTTTTGCCACTCACTGATATGTAATATTGGATCATTTTCCTCAAATAAATAAATGACCAAGTATAATATTTTTGTCTCATTTGTTTAACTGGGTTCTCTTTACCTACTTTGAGAACTTGTGTGAAAATCTGATGTTGTTTTAGGTCATATTTATGCAGAAATATAGAAAATTCTAAAGGGTTCACAAACTTTCAAGCACCACTGTATGTTCTACATATAGTATATGACATGATGTATGTGCAGTCCAGGGCAAAAAATGGACAAAAGGTTCCTATTGCCACAAAAGTGATACAGATAATTCAAAGTTAGGACCCACTTCATCTTGACACACCTTAATACAGCTTGTTGATTAAAAAGGAAAAAAAATCCTAAAGAAAAAGCTGTTTCATGTTACTTCAATCTTTACATATTTGTTAACTTGATATTCATTGCTACGTTTATAAAAAAAACCACATATCATGGGAAAAAGATTAGTTTTCCAGAGTAATTAGAGGAATCACATACTGTATGTTGTATGCTTTTATGTATATGTTGTGTGTGCTTGTGCTAATAAGTCAGTTTCATTTGTTAAAACAGAGGTTGAGCTCATTAGGAAAAATAAATAAAGTGTCTATAATCTTGAATTCAAAATGAAGCAAAATTTTCTAAAATACTACTACTACTACTACTACTAATAATAATAATAATAAATCTGCTCCGTTTTTCAGTGTTTCATGAAAGGTCAGCACAACCATTCAGTGCCACCAAGTGGCTCATCTCGAAAAGTCCTTTGTACTTTAAAGATATGTTCATGATATGACAGAAATATTGAAAATCACCCCAGTTGTAACCCCCTGCCCATGTAAAAAAGTTTGGATTGAGACATGTGATTATATTAATCGCAATTTACTGTACAGGAGAGAAGCCAAATGATAACCCTTTGAAACAAAAAAGTATAAATATACACACTAGTAGTGTGTAATTTGAGTTGATAAGCAAACCAATGCCAAATACTTTGTTTTGTTTGCTACTCAAGGAAACTTTGACAAAACTTAAACTCAACAAGAGCTAAACAATTATGTGATAAGCTGAACCAGATGCATGAACACTAATTTCTGCAGTGCTGCGACCTCAAGGTCTACAGTTACACACCGGCTTTGACAATCCATGATCTCAAGTTACTAATTAAAATTCCTTTTACAGCCAGCGCTGATCAGCGTTTGCAATATAATACAATCAAGTTCATGCTTTTCACAAGGCATTTCTCCCCCCAAATGAAACCGAGAGAAATTTTATAAGCTGTACAATCTTCTGTACCATGGAGCTCGAAAACATCTGAAACTGGAATCTCACACGTGGATGCTGGAATTCAACAATGTGATTCTGGACAACTGTGAAAACCCCAGAGTTCAATCCAACTGCTATAAATCTAAGAGGTTGAAAAAACATTTCTCTCAGACACCGTCCTTCCTTTTCAAATGTTTTGTGTCTCAACCCCTACACTGTTTATGCTGAGGACGACGCAGTTAAATAGGAGCATAGCCTTTACACACACACGCACGCACGCACGCCACACAGTAAGTAAATTCTTTCATCCATTCATCTTAAGTGCGTACTTTATCTTAAAATCAGGGCTACGGTGGATCCAGAGCTGATCCTGGGAACACTGAATGTGAGAAAGAAGTACATCCCAGACTGCCATTCATCCATATTGATGATCCAACAACTGGCCTGTTTTTGAAATGTGGGAGGAAACCAGAGAACCCAGAGGAACCCCAAACGGATACACTAATACACCTTTTTGACCAACATGAAACGGGTTCTTGAACTGGCTCCATTCAGGATTCTTTGAACCTTGGTGCCAGGATGCGAACCATCCCATGTTTTCACTAGTTTTGAGCAGAATCTTTGTCATCAAGGACAGACGGCGTTACACAATTCACAACAGGAGTAAACAGCAGTAGCAAGATGGTGGGGTGTATTGATTACCCGTGACATTTTGTTCTGTTATTACGGATATTTGTTTACGGACCATTTTTTTCCGAAGATGTATCCTTTTCCATTGCGTTCTCCATTACTGCGTTCTGCTTCCTCTCCAAACTAATGACACACCCACTGATGTCACATTTCACTCTGGAAAAACCAGCGATATTTTGGTTCTAGCTGGGAACTAAATTTTCAGGTTGCAAAGCAATTTATTTTTAGTCGAAATGCTCTGAACGGTCAAAATTTGGTGCGTGAAACAGAGAACTCCACGAAACTCCATACAGACAGTAAGCTGAGCTCAAGACTGAACCTTTTTATGTCACGGACAAGTTTTTTTTTTTTTGCCTGAACTGATAATCGCATCATCAGTTTTACTTTGGCTAAAATCAGACACAAGGTACAACATCACTCTTGCCAGAGCAGTTGAGGGTTAAGTGCCTTGCTCAAGGGCACTTGAACCAGTCCTGCTGGTTCAGGGAATTGAACCAGCAACCTTTTGGTCCCAAAGCTGTTTCTCTAGCCATTTGGTCATGGCTTCCCCTAAACCTGAACCTGGGATGGCCTCACATTATTCAGTACTTCATTAATAAATTCTACAGTGGTGCTTGAAAGTTTGTGAACCCTTTAGAATTTTCTATATTTCTGCATAAATATGACCTAAAACATCATCAGATTTTCACACAAGTCCTAAAAGTAGATAAAGAGAACCCAGTTAAAAAAAAATGAGACAAAAATATTATACTTGGTCATTTATTTATTTATTGAGGAAAATGATCCAATATTATATATCTGTGAGTGGCAAAAGTATGTGAACCTTTGCTTTCAGTATCTGCTGTGACCCCCTTGTGCAGCAATAACTGCAACTAAACGTTTCCGGTAACTGTTGATCAGTCCTGCACACCGGCTTGGAGGAATTTTAGCCCATTCCTCCATACAGAACAGCTTCAACTCTGGGATGTTGGTGGGTTTCCTCACATGAACTGCTCGCTTCAGGTCCTTCCACAACATTTCAATTGGATTAAGGTCAGGACTTTGACTTGGCCGTTCCAAAACATTAACTTTATTCTTCTTTAACCATTCTTTGGTAGAATGACTTGTGTGCTTAGGGTCGTTGTCTTGCTGCATGACCCACCTTCTCTTGAGATTCAGTTCATGGACAGATGTCCTGACATTTTCCTTTAGAATTTGTTGGTATAATTCAGAATTCATTGTTCCATCAATGATGGCAAGCCGTCCTGGCCCAGATACAGCAAAACAGGCCCAAACCACCATGTTTCACAGATGGGATAAGGTTCTTATGCTGGAATGCAAAGTTTTCCTTTCTCCAAACATAACACTTCTCATTTAAACCAAAAAGTTCTATTTTGGTCTCATCCGTCCAGAAAACTTTTTTCCAATAGCCTTCTGGCTTGTCCATGTGATCTTTAGCAAACTGCAGACAAGCAGCAACGTTCTTTTTGGAGAGCAGTGGCTTTCTGCTTGAAACCCTGCCATGCAACACCATTGTTGTTCAGTGTTCTCCTGATGGTCGACTCATGAACATTAGCCAATGTGAGAGAGGCCTTCAGTTGTTTAGAAGTTACCCTGGGGTCCTTTGTGACCTCACCGACTATTACACCCTGTCCACACTAGGGATTTTGTACCGATACGATACTACTTTCGTACCGCAACACCTGTCCACACTAGCAACTATACCGGTACTGTAGCAGTATAACTGTATCGGTACGAAACCCACAAATGTATGGGTTTCGTACCGGTACAGTATCGGTACTGTAGCGCTTCGCTGTAGTGTGGACAGATGAAGTGGTTCTGTATCGATACAAATATAACGCGCATGCGCAATGAACCATTCCTACTTCTTCCGGGTTATTCATACAATACAATACAATACGCATGTGCTTTCCACGATTCGTTTTCTTTGTTTCTTTCTCAACTGCCTCGCGCGTTTTATACGATTCGACTGAATAAATGACCACAAGAAATACAGACTGTACATTGACAACAAAAAGCACACACACGTTGTTTCATCCGCCATATTCTCGGAAGGAAGTTACTCGGTAACCATGGAAACATTTCGCGCACGTGCATTTCAACTACCGTGAAAGAAAACCGCAAACATTTCTCGCTAGTGTGGACAGATGCACTAAACTGTACCGGGATACTTTGTATTGATACAGTTATACCACTATCGTACCGGTATATATGTGAACACAGCTTTAAATGCCTTGTTCTTGGAGTGATCTTTGTTCAGCGACCACTCCTAGGCAGGGTAACAATGGTCTTGAATTTCCTCCATTTGTACACAATCTGTCTGACTGTGGATTGGTGGAGTCCAAACTCTTTAGAGATGGTTTTGTAACCTTTTCCAGCCTGATGAGCATCAACAATGCTTTTTCTGACGTCCTCTGAAATCTCCTTTGCTCGTGCCATGATACACTTCCACAAACATGTGTTGTGAAGATCAGACTTTGATAGATTCCTGTTCTTTAAATAAAACAGGGTACCCACTCACACCTGATTGTCGTCCCATTGATTGAAAACACCTGACTCTAATTTCACCTTCAAATTAACTGCTTATCCTAGAGGTTCACATACTTTTGCCACTCACAGATATGTAATATTGGATCATTTTCCTCAATAAATAAATGACCAAGTATAATATTTTTGTCTCATTTGTTTAACTGGGTTCTCTTTATCTACTTTTAGGACTTGTGTGAAAATCCGATGATGTTTTGGGTCATATTTATGCAGAAATATAGAAAATTCTAAAGGGTTCACAAATTTCAAGCGCCACTGTAACTTGGAAAAAAAAAAAAAAGAGCAAGAGAAACCATGTGGATGTTTAAATAAGAAGGCTAGCACTTTCAAGCGAGTCCTGCGGTCCTGTAACCTACAGCATTAACATTATCATGATCTGTTGCCTGCAACATATTCAGCTGGAAATGCTGGTTAGAACCTGTCGCTTTCTGACAGAACGAGCCTGAGGAAGTAAACATGAACCTCCTTTAGGTGCGAGCGCTAGCAGATGGTACTCCACAGGAGTTCCCACTTAGTGCCGCCATATTACTGAGCAGCTGTTCGACAAGGTTACTCAAGGTGATCACGCTGTTCTACCAAAGTAAAATTCCTCGAGTGGGAAAGGAATTGTAGCTCCTCTTCTCAATCCAGTAACTGGTTTATTCAATGTACAACTATATACGGTTGGCATATCAGATGCTTGCTGGTTGTGCTGTGAAAATTCTGCATGCAGATGCTCATCCGAGTTTCCAAATCTGTCACTGTTTAACTCTTGAATATTTTCTATCATTAAAAAGCCTATCACCTCTGTTTTCCAAACAAATGCATCTCGTTAAGTTCTGTTCAGTACTTTGGGAGTAACAGCAGGTTGAAGCTGGTACAACAGAGTCCACTCTCTGCTCGTGGGACGTGCTTTTTTGAGTCACGAGAAAGTTATTTAAAGGATTTTTTTAAAAATTACTTTGACATCAGGTCACATGTAATACTGAGAGCTTGGAGAAGTGCAGGAACATTCACTAAACCTGCAAGAACTAATATCTTGCTTGAGTGTGAGCTGCGTGTGTTCTGTGTCTGTCTCACCGACTCGTGCAGTGATGGACTCCAGGTCTGTAAGGAAGGCTGGGATCTGCTGTAACTGTTCCTGCAGCTCGAGCAGGGCTCCTCTTCTCCTCTCCCAGTGAGCTGACAGCATCACCACTTCTCCATCCACCACCTGAACAGTACATAGTATCATACAGTGTAGAATCATGAAGACAGCAATTAATATAGACGAATACAAATTATTTGTAGCTTGTTAACGTTAATCGTGTCTCTTTTTACTATATTCATCTGACGAAAATGTATATTTTATTCTATAACCGTACATTTCCTGATTGTTCCTCAATGACATGCTCTACATGATCTACTACGGCAGATTATTACAAATGGCACGGCTTGAGCAAAAGCTGAACAAACAAAAAGAACAACATGACATGAATGCTAAAAACAAACATCACTTTGGAGTTTGCATTTGAATTCATCGTCAGGACATCAAACTCGCAAACTGCTGCTGCCATTCCCTGATGTCAGACAGGAGGCGATGGTTTACTGAAATGGGAACCGTCTATAAATGCTTCCGATAATCTCTCAACACTACCGATGCTATGGAAAACACTGGAACGATCTCGGATCTTTAAAACAATGGGAAATTCAAGCCAGTTATTGAGGTCTACACAGATACAATACACATTAAAGCAAAGAAAGAAACCAATGAAGACAGTAATTATGTAAAAATAAATAAATAAATAAATAAATAAATAGAATTGTAGTTTCAATTCTTCAACGTACTGTACCAGTCAAAACTTTGGACACACCTACTTACTTGTAGGTTTTCCTGTATTTTGACTATTTTCTACAATACTGAAGAAATCAAAACTACAATAAGTCCATATGTGTTCCATATGATGCATCATATGACCTGTACGGACGCGCACGCACTATTAATAAAACCACTGAGAAAAGTCACGTGACTGGGTAGATATGGATTTTCGAATCCGGTCCGGAAAAAGCCGTATGGGGCCCCAGATCCGTTTCTACGGAAGCCGAGAGAGGTCCTTCATATAATCCTTTTTTTTATTCACCTTGTTATCCCGAGATAACGACATAATTAATTCAGGATCTCGAGAAAACACCACAACTAATTCGAGATCTCGAGAAAACAAAACCGTTATTTCGAGATCTCGAGAAAACAAAACAATTATTTCATGATCTCGAGTAAACAGCTGAGAAATGGTTCATTCAGATACGCCAAGAGACTTGTGATATGCTGACTTTGGGGCTATTTCTCATTCTGTATAGATGCAACTTTGGTCATTAGAATGTCTGGAATAATCGATCACCTAATAAGGCAATATTTTTATCAGGGGTTGACACAGGGAGAGATTGCATCAAGTCTTTTAATAAGGGATAATTTCAAAATCAGTCTGCGGCACCTCCGCAGAAGACTGGCCCAGCTTCGTCTCTACCGACGGAGATACAGTGATCCAGCTGAGATCATGAAATAATTGTTTTTTCTTCTCGAGATCACAGAATAATTGTTTTGTTTTCTCGAGATCTCGAAATAACGGTTTTGTTTTCTCGAGATCTCGAATTAGTTGTGTTGTTTTCTCGAGATCCTGAATTAATTAATTATGTCGTTATCTCGGAATAACGGTTTTGTTTTCTCGAGATCTCGAATTAGTTGTGTTGTTTTCTCGAGATCCTGAATTAATTATGTCGTTATCTCGGGATAACAAGGTGAATTAAAGCCGCAAGCGGCCTCGACGGGCCCTCGCGCCAGCGGCCAAGGGGGGCGGGGGCATGCGTCCCCGCGAAATACCTTCCACAGCTTCCTCGGCAAGAGACATTACCACAAGGTAGTGGTGTAAAGGAAAAGCATTATGGAATTATTTACCAAAAACCCGTGTTGGAGTAATTGCGTCGGCCAAAAACAGCGCCCCCCATGGACGAAAATTCCCAAAATGTGGTATACATGACATGGGAGGTAGTAAGAGGGTGGCCGTGAAGTTTGACCAAATTTGAGGAAAGATTGGATTTTTTGCCCAAAAATAGTGCCCCCAGTGGCGAAATATCACAGAAATTGGGTAACATGTCAGAAGCCCAATGAGTGATTTGCGTGTGAAGTATGAGCAGTTTTGAGCAATTAGAAGATTTGTTACGATTTCTTAAGCATGTAAAATTTTGCAGTGTAAAATTTTGCAGTGAAAATTGATTGACGTATAACTTCTGAACGGTTTATGCTACGTGAAACGTATTTAGAAACTTTTGTCAGCCATGTCTGTAGATCATGTGTATCAATTTTGGTGACATTCCTATGAACGGTCTAGGAGGAGTTGCGCCGTCTTCGTGGCCATGCATTTCACACAAAAGTGAAATTACCTCACTTCCTGTTGGGCGTGGCTAATGCATTGGCATTACATTTTTGTCCGGCTTAGTGAGATACATATGCGTACCAAATGGCATGCCACTACTACAAACTACATGGCAGCCAGGCACCTTAATGCGGGAGGCCAAAATCACAACGAGTTAGGGGGCGCTATAGAGGCCCTGAGGCCCGACAGGATCTGGGCTTCTGGTTCTCAGTAGCGGTGGCAGTCTAAGAAAAAGGAGCAAAATTTCGTGCGTTGTCGACCATGGCAAGCGCCCCAATAAGGGTCTTGTAAAGAGTTTGCTTGGCAAGTTTGACAGATCAGAAGCTGCAATATTATTTTTGCCATAACCAGCACCCCCAGGGGCGAAAGTGCACAAAATTTGGTGTAGATGTCAGGTGAGCTATGAAGAGTTTGCGTATGAAGTTTGATGACAATTGAGTAAATAGAAGATGAGATATAGATTTTTGAAGAATAAATTTTTTGGTTTTTCCCATTTCAGTAGGTGGCGCTATGCTGTACATGAGCGATTATGAGTTGGAAAAATAAGTGTCTACAACAGCAACGTACTATCACAAGGTAGTGGTGTGAAGGAAAAGCATTATGGAATTATTTACCAAAAACCCGTTTTGGAGCAATTGCGTGGGCCAAAAACAGCGCCCCCCATGGACGAAAATTTCCAAAATTTGGTACACATGACATGGGAGGTAGTAAGAGGGTGGCCGTGAAGTTTGACCAAATTTGAGGAAAGATTGGAATTTTTGCCCAAAAATAGCGCCCCCAGTGGCGAAATATCACAGAAATTGGGTAACATGTCAGAAGCCCAATGAGTGATTTGCGTGTGAAGTATGAGCAGTTTTGAGCAATCATAAGATTTGTTATGAATTTTTAAGCATGTAAAATTTTGCATCGAAAATTGATTGACGTATAACTTCTGAACGGTTTATCCTACATGAAACGTATTTAGTAACTTTTGTCAGCCATGTCTGTAGATGCTGTGTATCAATTTTGGTGACATTCCTATGAACGGTCTAGGAGGAGTTGCGCCGTCTTCGTGGCCATGCATTTCGCACAAAAGTGAAATTACCTCACTTCCTGTTGGGCGTGGCTAATGCATTGGCATTACATTTTTGTCCGGCTTAGTGAGATACATATGCATACCAAATGGCATGCCAGTACTACAAACTACATGGCACCCAGGCACCTTAGTGCGGGAGGCCAAAATCACAACGAGTTAGGGGGCGCTATAGAGGCCCCGAGGCCCGCCTGGATCTGGGCTTCTGGTTCTCAGTAGCGGTGGCAGTCTAAGAAAAAGGAGCCAAATTTCGTGCGTAGTCGACCATGGCAAGCGCCCCAATAAGGGTCTTGTAAAGAGTTGGCTTGGCAAGTTTGACAAATCAGAAGCTGCAATATCATTTTTGCCATAACCAGCACCCCCAGGGGCGAAAGTGCACAAAATTTGGCGTAGACGTCAGGTGAGCTATGAAGAGTTTGCGTATGAAGTTTGATGACAATTGAGTAAATAGAAGATGAGATATAGATTTTTGAAGAATAAATTTTTTGGTTTTTCCCATGTCAGTAGGTGGCGCTATGCTGTACATGAGCGATTATGAGTTGGAAAAATAAGTGTCTACAACAGCAACGTACTATCACAAGGAAGTGGTGTGAAGGAAAAGCATTATGGAATTATTTACCAAAAACCCGTTTTGGAGCAATTGCGTCGGCCAAAAACAGGGCCCCCCATGGACGAAAATTTCCAAAACGTGGTATACATGACATGGGAGGTAGTAAGAGGGTGGCCGTGAAGTTTGACCAAAATTGAGGAAAGATTGGAATTTTTGCCCAAAAATAGCGCCCCCAGTGGCAAAATATCACAGAAATTGGGTAACATGTCAGAAGCCCAATGAGTGATTTGCGTGTGAAGTATGAGCAGTTTTGAGCAATCAGAAGATTTGTTATGAATTTTTAAGCATGTAAAATTTTGCATCGAAAATTGATTGACGTATAACTTCTGAACGGTTAATCCTACGTGAAACGTATTTAGTAACTTTTGTCAGCCATGTCTGTAGATGATGTGTATCAATTTTGGTGCCATTCCTATGAACGGTCTAGGAGGAGTTGCGCCATGTTCGTGGCCATGCATTTCGCACAAAAGTGAAATTACCTCACTTCCTGTTGGGCGTGGCTAATGCATTGGCATTACATTTTTGTCCGGCTTAGTGAGATACATATGCCTACCAAATTGCATGCCACTACTACAAACTACCTGGCACCCAGGCACCTTAATGCGGGAGGCCAAAATCACAACGACTTAGGGGGCGCTATGGAGGCCCTGAGCCCCGGCCAAGTTTGGGCTTCTGGTTCTGAGTAGCGGTGGCAATTCTCGGAACTGGTGCCAAATTTCGTGCGTTTTCGCCCATGGCAAGCGCCCCGAAAATGGCCCAACAGCGGAGAAAAATAAAGAAGAAGAAGAAGACGGAAGAAGAAGAAGAAGAAGAAGAAGAAGACGGAAGAATAATAATAGTGAACTCTTACAAGAACAATAGGGCCTTCGCCCATAGGGCTCGGGCCCTAATTAAAGCCGCAAGCGGCCTCGACGGGCCCTCGCGCCAGCGGCCAAGGGGGGGCGGGGGCATGCGTCCCCGCGAAATACCTTCCACAGCGTCTTCGGCAAGAGACATTACTCCCACAATGGCGACAAAGCACAGAATTGGACACAGAGTACATGGTGCGCTGAGATGTTGTCATGGACAGAACATTTTATGCCATGGCTTCCCAACCAAATTAATGTATTTACCTCATCAGTCAACAAGCTATAGCTACATAGGATTGTCTTCTGTTAGACATCCATTAGTCTGTATGTAACGCTGCAACACTTGCTCCCGACTGCCTACCCATTCCCCACAAGTCATGTGTGTTTAAGGCAACCAAAACAACATACTCCTGGTGCCTCATGATTGTAAACACCTCTCCTGCAACTTCTACAGCGCAATGAGTGCCCCCAGTGGTCAAAGTTCACCAAATTTGGTATACATGTCAAGGGACCTATGAAGAGTTGTTGTGTCAAGTTTGATCAAGTTTGACCAATCAGAAGCCGAGATATAAATTGTTGCCTGAAAACAGCGCCCCCAGTGGCAAAAGTTCACAAAATTTGGGAGATATGTCAGGTGACCTGTTAAGAGTGTGCGTATCAAGTTTGATCAAGATTGAGTAAATAGAAGATGAGATATAGATTTTTGAAGAATAAATGTTATGGTTTCTCCCATGTCAGTAGGTGGCGCTATGCTGTACATGAGCGATTATGAGTTGGAAAATTAAGTGTCTACAACAGCAACGTACTATCACAAGGTAGTGGTGTGAAGGAAAAGCATTATGGAATTATTTACCAAAAACCTGTTTTGGAGCAATTGCGTCGGCCAAAAACAGCGCCCCCCATGGACGAAAATTCCCAAAATGAGGTATACATGACATGGGAGGTAGTAAGAGGGTGGCCGTGAAGTTTGACCAAATTTGAGGAAAGATTGGATTTTTTGCCCCAAAATAGCGCCCCCAGTGGCGAAATATCACAGAAATTGGGTAGCATGTCAGAAGCCCAATGAGTGATTTGCGTGTGAAGTATGAGCAGTTTTGACCAATTAGAAGATTTGTTATGAATTTTTAAGCATGTAAAATTTTGCATTGAAAATCGATTGACGTATAACTTCTGAACGGCTTATCCTACGTGAAACGTATTTAGGAACTTTTGTCAGCCATGTCTGTAGATGATGACTATCAATTTTGGTGACATTCCTATGAACGGCCTAGGAGGAGTTGCGCCGTCTTTGTGGCCATGCATTTCGCACAAAAGTGAAATTACCTCACTTCCTGTTGGGCGTGGCTAACGCATTGGCATTACATTTTTGTCCGGCTTAGTGAGATACATATGCGTACCAAATGGCATGCCACTACTACAAAATACATGGCAACCAGGCACCTTTATGCGGGAGGCCAAAATCACAACGACTTAGGGGGCGCTATAGAGGCCCTGAGGCCCGCCTGGATCTGGGCTTCTGGTTCTCAGTAGCGGTGGCAGTCTAAGAAAAAGGAGCCAAATTTCGTGCGTTGTCGACCATGGCAAGTGCCCCAATAAGGGTCCTGTAAAGAGTTTGCTTGCCAAGTTTGACAAATCAGAAGCTGCAATATCATTTCTGCCATAACCAGCACCCCCAGGGGCAAAAGTGCACAAAATTTGGCCTATATGTCAGGTGAGCTATGAAGAGTTTGCGTATGAAGTTTGATGACAATTGAGTAAATAGAAGATGAGATATAGATTTTTGAAGAATAAATTTTTTGGTTTTTCCCATGTCAGTAGGTGGCGCTATGCTGTACATGAGCGATTATGAGATGGAAAAATAAGTGTCCACAACAGCAACGTACTATCACAAGGTAGTGGTGTGAAGGGAAAGCATTATGGAATTATTTACCAAAAACCCGTTTTGGAGAAATTGCGTCGGCCAAAAACAGCGCCCCCCATGGACGAAAATTCCCAAAATGTGGTATACATGACATGGGAGGTAGTAAGAGGGTGGCCGTGAAGTTTGACCAAATTTGAGGAAAGATTGGATTTTTTGCCCAAAAATAGCGCCCCCAGTGGCGAAATATCACAGAAATTGGGTAACATGTCAGAAGCCCAATGAGTGATTAGCTTGTGAAGTATGAGCAGTGTTGAGCAATTAGAAGATTTGTTATGAATTTTTTAGCATGTAAAATTTTGAAGTGAAAATTGATTGACGTATAACTTCTGAACGGTTTATCCTACGTGAAACGTATTTAGTAACTTTTGTCAGCCATGTCTGTAGATGATGTGTATCAATTTTGGTGACATTCCTATGAACGGTCTAGGAGGAGTTGCGCCGTCTTCGTGGCCATGCATTTCGCACAAAAGTGAAATTACCTCACTTCCTGTTGGGCGTGGCTAATGCATTGGCATTACAGTTTTGTCCGGCTTAGTGAGATACATATGCATACCAAATGGCATGCCACTACTACAAACTATATGGCAACCAGGCACCTTAATGCGGGAGGCCAAAATCACAACGACTTAGGGGGCGCTATAGAGGCCCTGAGCCCCGGCCAAGTTTGGGCTTTTGGTTCTGAGTAGCGGTGGCAATTCTCGGAAGTGGTGCCAAATTTCGCGCGTTTTCGCCCATGGCAAGCGCCCCGAAAATGGCCCAACATCGGAGAAAAATAAAGAAGAAGAAGAAGAAGAAGAAGGAGAGGACGGAAGAATAATTAAAGCCGCAAGCGGCCTCGACGGGCCCTCGCGCCAGGGGCCAAGGGGGGGCGGGGGCATGCGTCCCCGCGAAATACCTTCCACAGCTTCTTTGGCAAGAGACATTACTCCCACAATGGTGACAAAGCACAGAATTGGACACAGAGTACACGGTGCGCTGAGATGTTGTCATGGACAGAACATTTTATGCCATGGCTTCCCAACCAAATTAATGTATTTACCTCATCAGTCACCAAGCTATAGCTACATAGGATTGTCTTCTGTTAGACATCTATTAGTCTGTATGTAACGCTACAACACTTGCTCCCGACTGCCTACCCATTCCCCACAAGTCATGTGTGTTTAAGGCAACCAAAACAACATACTCCTGGTGCCTCATGAGTGTAAACACCTCTCCTGCAACTGCTACAGTGCAATGAGCGCCCCCAGTGGTCCACAAGTCATGTGTGTTTAAGGCAACCAAAACAACATACTCCTGGTGCCTCATGATTGTAAACACCTCTCCTGCAACTGCTACAGCGCAATGAGCGCCCCCAGTGGTGAAAGTTCACCAAATTTGGTAGACATGTCAAGGGACCTATGAAGAGATGTTTTGTAAAGTTTGATCAAGTTTGACCAATCAGAAGCCGAGATATAAATTGTTGCCTGAAAACAGCGCCCCCAGTGGCAAAAGTTCACAAAATTTGGCAGATATGTCAGGTGACCTGTTAAGAGTGTGCGTATCAAGTTTGATCAAGATTGAGAAAATAGAAGATGAGATATTGATTTTTGAAGAATAAATTTTTTGGTTTCTCCCATGTCAGTAGGTGGCGCTATGCTACAACACTTGCTCCCGACTGCCTACCCATTCCCCACAAGTCATGTGTGTTTAAGGCAACCAAAACAACATACTCCTGGTGCCTCATGATTGTAAACACCTCTCCTGCAACTGCTACAGCGCAATGAGCGCCCCCAGTGGTGAAAGTTCACCAAATTTGGTATACATGTCAAGGGACCTATGAAGAGTTGTTTTGTAAAGTTTGATCAAGTTTGACCAATCAGAAGCCGAGATATAAATTGTTGCCTGAAAACAGCGCCCCCAGTGGCAAAAGTTCACAAAATTTGGCACATATGTCAGGTGACGTGTTAAGAGTGTGTGTATCAAGTTTGATCAAGATTGAGAAAATAGAAGATGAGATATTGATTTTTGAAGAATAAATTTTTTGGTTTCTCCCATGTCAGTAGGTGGCGCTATGCTGCACATGAGCGATTATGAGTTGGAAAAATAAGTGTCTACAACAGCAACGTACTATCACAAGGTAGTGGTGTGAAGGAGAAGCATTATGGAATTATTTACCAAAAACCTGTTTTGGAGCAATTGCGTTGGCCAAAAACAGCGCCCCCCATGGACGAAAATTCCCAAAATGAGGTGTACATGACATGGGAGGTAGTAAGAGGGTGGCCGTGAAGTTTGACCAAATTTGAGGAAAGATTGGATTTTTTGCCCAAAAATAGCGCCCCCAGTGGCGAAATATCACAGAAATTGGGTAACATGTCAGATGCCCAATGAGTGATTTGCGAGTGAAGTATGAGCAGTGTTGAGCAATTAGAAGATATGTTATGAATTTTTAAGCATGTAAAATTTTGCATTGAAAATTGATTGACGTATAACTTCTGAACGGTTTATTCTACGTGAAACGTATTTAGGAACTTTTGTCAGCCCTGTCTGTAGATGATGTGTATCAATTTTGGTGACATTCCCATGAACGGTCTAGGAGGAGTTGCGCCGTTTTCGTGGCCATGCATTTCGCACAAAAGTGAAATTACCTTACTTCCTGTTGGGCGTGGCTAATGCATTGGCATTATATTTTTGTCCGGCTTAGTGAGATACATATGCGTACCAAATGGCATGCCACTACTACAAATTACATGGCAACCAGGCACCTTAATGCGGGAGGCCAAAATCACAATGAGTTAGGGGGCGCTATAGAGGCCCTGAGGCCCGCCTGGATCTGGGCTTCTGGTTCTCAGTAGCGGTGGGAGTCTAAGAAAAAGGAGCCAAATTTCGTGTGATGTCGACCATGGCAAGCACCCCAAAAAGGGTCTTGTAAAGAGTTTGCTTGCCAAGTTTGACAAATCAGAAGCTGCAATATCATTTCTGCCATAACCCGCACCCCCAGGGGCAAAAGTGCACAAAATTTGGCGTACATGTCAGGTGAGCTATGAAGAGTTTGCGTACGAAGTTTGATGACAATTGAGTAAACAGAAGATGAGATATAGATTTTTGAAGAATAAATTTTTTGGTTTTTCCCATGTCAGTAGGTGGCGCTATGCTGTACATGAGTGATTATGAAATGGAAAAATAAGTGTCCACAACAGCAACGCACTATCACAAGGTAGTGGTGTAAAGGAAAAGCATTATGGAATAATTTACCAAAAACCCGTTTTGGAGAAATTGCGTCGGCCAAAAACAGCGCCCCCCATGGACGAAAATTCCCAAAATGTGGTATACATGACATGGGAGGTAGTAAGAGGGTGGCCGTGAAGTTTGACCAAATTTGAGGAAAGATTGGATTTTTTGCCCAAAAATAGCGCCCCCAGTGGCGAAATATCACAGAAATTGGGTAACATGTCAGAAGCCCAATGAGTGATTAGGGTGTGAAGTATGAGCAGTGTTGAGCAATTAGAAGATTTGTTATGAATTTTTTAGCATGTAAAATTTTGAAGTGAAAATTGATTGACGTATAACTTCTGAACGGTTTATCCTACGTGAAACGTATTTAGTAACTTTTGTCAGCCATGTCTGTAGATGATGTGTATCAATTTTGGTGCCATTCCTATGAACGGTCTAGGAGGAGTTGCGCCATGTTCGTGGCCATGCATTTCGCACAAAAGTGAAATTACCTCACTTCCTGTTGGGCGTGGCTAATGCATTGGCATTACATTTTTGTCCGGCTTAGTGAGATACATATGCCTACCAAATTGCATGCCACTACTACAAACTACCTGGCACCCAGGCACCTTAATGCGGGAGGCCAAAATCACAACGACTTAGGGGGCGCTATGGAGGCCCTGAGCCCCGGCCAAGTTTGGGCTTCTGGTTCTGAGTAGCGGTGGCAATTCTCGGAACTGGTGCCAAATTTCGTGCGTTTTCGCCCATGGCAAGCGCCCCGAAAATGGCCCAACAGCGGAGAAAAATAAAGAAGAAGAAGAAGACGGAAGAAGAAGAAGAAGAAGAAGAAGAAGAAGAAGACGGAAGAATAATAATAGTGAACTCTTACAAGAACAATAGGGCCTTCGCCCATAGGGCTCGGGCCCTAATTAAAGCCGCAAGCGGCCTCGACGGGCCCTCGCGCCAGCGGCCAAGGGGGGGCGGGGGCATGCGTCCCCGCGAAATACCTTCCACAGCGTCTTCGGCAAGAGACATTACTCCCACAATGGCGACAAAGCACAGAATTGGACACAGAGTACATGGTGCGCTGAGATGTTGTCATGGACAGAACATTTTATGCCATGGCTTCCCAACCAAATTAATGTATTTACCTCATCAGTCAACAAGCTATAGCTACATAGGATTGTCTTCTGTTAGACATCCATTAGTCTGTATGTAACGCTGCAACACTTGCTCCCGACTGCCTACCCATTCCCCACAAGTCATGTGTGTTTAAGGCAACCAAAACAACATACTCCTGGTGCCTCATGATTGTAAACACCTCTCCTGCAACTTCTACAGCGCAATGAGTGCCCCCAGTGGTCAAAGTTCACCAAATTTGGTATACATGTCAAGGGACCTATGAAGAGTTGTTGTGTCAAGTTTGATCAAGTTTGACCAATCAGAAGCCGAGATATAAATTGTTGCCTGAAAACAGCGCCCCCAGTGGCAAAAGTTCACAAAATTTGGGAGATATGTCAGGTGACCTGTTAAGAGTGTGCGTATCAAGTTTGATCAAGATTGAGTAAATAGAAGATGAGATATAGATTTTTGAAGAATAAATGTTATGGTTTCTCCCATGTCAGTAGGTGGCGCTATGCTGTACATGAGCGATTATGAGTTGGAAAATTAAGTGTCTACAACAGCAACGTACTATCACAAGGTAGTGGTGTGAAGGAAAAGCATTATGGAATTATTTACCAAAAACCTGTTTTGGAGCAATTGCGTCGGCCAAAAACAGCGCCCCCCATGGACGAAAATTCCCAAAATGAGGTATACATGACATGGGAGGTAGTAAGAGGGTGGCCGTGAAGTTTGACCAAATTTGAGGAAAGATTGGATTTTTTGCCCCAAAATAGCGCCCCCAGTGGCGAAATATCACAGAAATTGGGTAGCATGTCAGAAGCCCAATGAGTGATTTGCGTGTGAAGTATGAGCAGTTTTGACCAATTAGAAGATTTGTTATGAATTTTTAAGCATGTAAAATTTTGCATTGAAAATCGATTGACGTATAACTTCTGAACGGCTTATCCTACGTGAAACGTATTTAGGAACTTTTGTCAGCCATGTCTGTAGATGATGACTATCAATTTTGGTGACATTCCTATGAACGGCCTAGGAGGAGTTGCGCCGTCTTTGTGGCCATGCATTTCGCACAAAAGTGAAATTACCTCACTTCCTGTTGGGCGTGGCTAACGCATTGGCATTACATTTTTGTCCGGCTTAGTGAGATACATATGCGTACCAAATGGCATGCCACTACTACAAAATACATGGCAACCAGGCACCTTTATGCGGGAGGCCAAAATCACAACGACTTAGGGGGCGCTATAGAGGCCCTGAGGCCCGCCTGGATCTGGGCTTCTGGTTCTCAGTAGCGGTGGCAGTCTAAGAAAAAGGAGCCAAATTTCGTGCGTTGTCGACCATGGCAAGTGCCCCAATAAGGGTCCTGTAAAGAGTTTGCTTGCCAAGTTTGACAAATCAGAAGCTGCAATATCATTTCTGCCATAACCAGCACCCCCAGGGGCAAAAGTGCACAAAATTTGGCCTATATGTCAGGTGAGCTATGAAGAGTTTGCGTATGAAGTTTGATGACAATTGAGTAAATAGAAGATGAGATATAGATTTTTGAAGAATAAATTTTTTGGTTTTTCCCATGTCAGTAGGTGGCGCTATGCTGTACATGAGCGATTATGAGATGGAAAAATAAGTGTCCACAACAGCAACGTACTATCACAAGGTAGTGGTGTGAAGGGAAAGCATTATGGAATTATTTACCAAAAACCCGTTTTGGAGAAATTGCGTCGGCCAAAAACAGCGCCCCCCATGGACGAAAATTCCCAAAATGTGGTATACATGACATGGGAGGTAGTAAGAGGGTGGCCGTGAAGTTTGACCAAATTTGAGGAAAGATTGGATTTTTTGCCCAAAAATAGCGCCCCCAGTGGCGAAATATCACAGAAATTGGGTAACATGTCAGAAGCCCAATGAGTGATTAGCTTGTGAAGTATGAGCAGTGTTGAGCAATTAGAAGATTTGTTATGAATTTTTTAGCATGTAAAATTTTGAAGTGAAAATTGATTGACGTATAACTTCTGAACGGTTTATCCTACGTGAAACGTATTTAGTAACTTTTGTCAGCCATGTCTGTAGATGATGTGTATCAATTTTGGTGACATTCCTATGAACGGTCTAGGAGGAGTTGCGCCGTCTTCGTGGCCATGCATTTCGCACAAAAGTGAAATTACCTCACTTCCTGTTGGGCGTGGCTAATGCATTGGCATTACAGTTTTGTCCGGCTTAGTGAGATACATATGCATACCAAATGGCATGCCACTACTACAAACTATATGGCAACCAGGCACCTTAATGCGGGAGGCCAAAATCACAACGACTTAGGGGGCGCTATAGAGGCCCTGAGCCCCGGCCAAGTTTGGGCTTTTGGTTCTGAGTAGCGGTGGCAATTCTCGGAAGTGGTGCCAAATTTCGCGCGTTTTCGCCCATGGCAAGCGCCCCGAAAATGGCCCAACATCGGAGAAAAATAAAGAAGAAGAAGAAGAAGAAGAAGGAGAGGACGGAAGAATAATTAAAGCCGCAAGCGGCCTCGACGGGCCCTCGCGCCAGGGGCCAAGGGGGGGCGGGGGCATGCGTCCCCGCGAAATACCTTCCACAGCTTCTTTGGCAAGAGACATTACTCCCACAATGGTGACAAAGCACAGAATTGGACACAGAGTACACGGTGCGCTGAGATGTTGTCATGGACAGAACATTTTATGCCATGGCTTCCCAACCAAATTAATGTATTTACCTCATCAGTCACCAAGCTATAGCTACATAGGATTGTCTTCTGTTAGACATCTATTAGTCTGTATGTAACGCTACAACACTTGCTCCCGACTGCCTACCCATTCCCCACAAGTCATGTGTGTTTAAGGCAACCAAAACAACATACTCCTGGTGCCTCATGAGTGTAAACACCTCTCCTGCAACTGCTACAGTGCAATGAGCGCCCCCAGTGGTCCACAAGTCATGTGTGTTTAAGGCAACCAAAACAACATACTCCTGGTGCCTCATGATTGTAAACACCTCTCCTGCAACTGCTACAGCGCAATGAGCGCCCCCAGTGGTGAAAGTTCACCAAATTTGGTAGACATGTCAAGGGACCTATGAAGAGATGTTTTGTAAAGTTTGATCAAGTTTGACCAATCAGAAGCCGAGATATAAATTGTTGCCTGAAAACAGCGCCCCCAGTGGCAAAAGTTCACAAAATTTGGCAGATATGTCAGGTGACCTGTTAAGAGTGTGCGTATCAAGTTTGATCAAGATTGAGAAAATAGAAGATGAGATATTGATTTTTGAAGAATAAATTTTTTGGTTTCTCCCATGTCAGTAGGTGGCGCTATGCTACAACACTTGCTCCCGACTGCCTACCCATTCCCCACAAGTCATGTGTGTTTAAGGCAACCAAAACAACATACTCCTGGTGCCTCATGATTGTAAACACCTCTCCTGCAACTGCTACAGCGCAATGAGCGCCCCCAGTGGTGAAAGTTCACCAAATTTGGTATACATGTCAAGGGACCTATGAAGAGTTGTTTTGTAAAGTTTGATCAAGTTTGACCAATCAGAAGCCGAGATATAAATTGTTGCCTGAAAACAGCGCCCCCAGTGGCAAAAGTTCACAAAATTTGGCACATATGTCAGGTGACGTGTTAAGAGTGTGTGTATCAAGTTTGATCAAGATTGAGAAAATAGAAGATGAGATATTGATTTTTGAAGAATAAATTTTTTGGTTTCTCCCATGTCAGTAGGTGGCGCTATGCTGCACATGAGCGATTATGAGTTGGAAAAATAAGTGTCTACAACAGCAACGTACTATCACAAGGTAGTGGTGTGAAGGAGAAGCATTATGGAATTATTTACCAAAAACCTGTTTTGGAGCAATTGCGTTGGCCAAAAACAGCGCCCCCCATGGACGAAAATTCCCAAAATGAGGTGTACATGACATGGGAGGTAGTAAGAGGGTGGCCGTGAAGTTTGACCAAATTTGAGGAAAGATTGGATTTTTTGCCCAAAAATAGCGCCCCCAGTGGCGAAATATCACAGAAATTGGGTAACATGTCAGATGCCCAATGAGTGATTTGCGAGTGAAGTATGAGCAGTGTTGAGCAATTAGAAGATATGTTATGAATTTTTAAGCATGTAAAATTTTGCATTGAAAATTGATTGACGTATAACTTCTGAACGGTTTATTCTACGTGAAACGTATTTAGGAACTTTTGTCAGCCCTGTCTGTAGATGATGTGTATCAATTTTGGTGACATTCCCATGAACGGTCTAGGAGGAGTTGCGCCGTTTTCGTGGCCATGCATTTCGCACAAAAGTGAAATTACCTTACTTCCTGTTGGGCGTGGCTAATGCATTGGCATTATATTTTTGTCCGGCTTAGTGAGATACATATGCGTACCAAATGGCATGCCACTACTACAAATTACATGGCAACCAGGCACCTTAATGCGGGAGGCCAAAATCACAATGAGTTAGGGGGCGCTATAGAGGCCCTGAGGCCCGCCTGGATCTGGGCTTCTGGTTCTCAGTAGCGGTGGGAGTCTAAGAAAAAGGAGCCAAATTTCGTGTGATGTCGACCATGGCAAGCACCCCAAAAAGGGTCTTGTAAAGAGTTTGCTTGCCAAGTTTGACAAATCAGAAGCTGCAATATCATTTCTGCCATAACCCGCACCCCCAGGGGCAAAAGTGCACAAAATTTGGCGTACATGTCAGGTGAGCTATGAAGAGTTTGCGTACGAAGTTTGATGACAATTGAGTAAACAGAAGATGAGATATAGATTTTTGAAGAATAAATTTTTTGGTTTTTCCCATGTCAGTAGGTGGCGCTATGCTGTACATGAGTGATTATGAAATGGAAAAATAAGTGTCCACAACAGCAACGCACTATCACAAGGTAGTGGTGTAAAGGAAAAGCATTATGGAATAATTTACCAAAAACCCGTTTTGGAGAAATTGCGTCGGCCAAAAACAGCGCCCCCCATGGACGAAAATTCCCAAAATGTGGTATACATGACATGGGAGGTAGTAAGAGGGTGGCCGTGAAGTTTGACCAAATTTGAGGAAAGATTGGATTTTTTGCCCAAAAATAGCGCCCCCAGTGGCGAAATATCACAGAAATTGGGTAACATGTCAGAAGCCCAATGAGTGATTAGGGTGTGAAGTATGAGCAGTGTTGAGCAATTAGAAGATTTGTTATGAATTTTTTAGCATGTAAAATTTTGAAGTGAAAATTGATTGACGTATAACTTCTGAACGGTTTATCCTACGTGAAACGTATTTAGTAACTTTTGTCAGCCATGTCTGTAGATGATGTGTATAAATTTTGGTGACATTCCTATGAACGGTCTAGGAGGAGTTGCGCCGTCTTCGTGGCCATGCATTTCACACAAAAGTGAAATTACCTCACTTCCTGTTGGGCGTGGCTAATGCATTGGCATTACATTTTTGTCCGGCTTAGTGAGATACATATGCGTACCAAATGGCATGCCACTACTACAAACTATATGGCAACCAGGCACCTTAATGCGGGAGGCCAAAATCACAACGACTTAGGGGGCGCTATAGAGGCCCTGAGCCCCGGCCAAGTGTGGGCTTTTGGTTCTGAGTAGCGGTGGCAATTCTCGGAAGTGGCGCCAAATTTCGCGCGTTTTCGCCCATGGCAAGCGCCCCGAAAATGGCCCAACAGCGGAGAAAAATAAAGAAGAAGAATAATTAAAGCCGCAAGCGGCCTCGACGGGCCCTCGCGCCAGCGGCCAAGGGGGGCGGGGGCACGCGTCCCCGCGAAATACCTTCCACAGCTTCTTTGGCAAGAGACATTACTCCCACAATGGTGACAAAGCACAGAATTGGACACAGAGTGCACGGTGCGCTGAGATATTGTCATGGACAGAACATTTTATGCCATGGCTTCCCAACCAAATTAATGTATTTACCTCATCAGTCACCAAGCTATAGCTACATAGGATTGTCTTCTGTTAGACATCTATTAGTCTGTATGTAACGCTACAACACTTGCTCCCGACTGCCTACCCATTCCCCACAAGTCATGTGTGTTTAAGGCAACCAAAACAACATACTCCTGGTGCCTCATGATTGTAAACACCTCTCCTGCAACTGCTACAGCGCAATGAGCGCCCCCAGTGGTGAAAGTTCACCAAATTTGGTATACATGTCAAGGGACCTATGAAGAGTTGTTTTGTAAAGGTTGATCAAGTTTGACCAATTAGAAGCCGAGATATAAATTGTTGCCTGAAAACAGCGCCCCCAGTAGCAAAAGTTCACAAAATTTGGCACATATGTCAGGTGACCTGTTAAGAGTGTGCGTATCAAGTTTGATCAAGATTGAGAAAATAGAAGATGAGATATTGATTTTTGAAGAATAAATTTTTTGGTTTCTCCCATGTCAGTAGGTGGCGCTATGCTGCACATGAGCGATTATGAGTTGGAAAAATAAGTGTCTACAACAGCAACGTACTATCACAAGGTAGTGGTGTGAAGGAGAAGCATTATGGAATTATTTACCAAAAACCTGTTTCGGAGCAATTGCGTTGGCCAAAAACAGCGCCCCCCATGGACGAAAATTCCCAAAATGTGGTGTACATGACATGGGAGGTAGTAAGAGGGTGGCCGTGAAGTTTGACCAAATTTGAGGAAGGATTGGATTTTTTGCCCAAAAATAGCGCCCCCAGTGGCGAAATATCACAGAAATTGGGTAACATGTCAGATGCCCAATGAGTGATTTGCGTGTGAAGTATGAGCAGTTTTGAGCAATTTGAAGATATGTTATGAATTTTTAAGCATGTAAAATTTTGCATTGAAAATTAATTGACGTATAACTTCTGAACGGTTTATCCTACGTGAAATGTATTTAGTAACTTTTGTCAGCCATGTCTGTAGATGATGTGTATCAATTTTGGTGACATTGCTATGAACGGTCTAGGAGGAGTTGCGCCGTCTTCGTGGCCATGCATTTCGCACAAAAGTGAAATTACCTCACTTCCTGTTGGGCGTGGCTAATGCATTGGCATTACATTTTTGTCCGGCTTAGTGAGATACATATGCGTACCAAATGGCATGCCACTACTACAAACTACATGGCAACCAGGCACCTTAATGCGGGAGGCCAAAATCACAACGAGTTAGGGGGCGCTATAGAGGCCCTGAGGCCCGCCTGGATCTGGGCTTCTGGTTCTCAGTAGCGGTGGCAGTCTAAGAAAAAGGAGCCAAATTTCGTGCGTCGTCGACCATAGCAAGCGCCCCAATAAGGGTCTTGTAAAGCGTTTGCTTGGCAAGCTTGACAGATCAGAAGCTGCAATATCATGTTTGCCATAACCAGCACCCCCAGGGGCGAAAGTGCACAAAATTTGGTGTAGATGTCAGGTGAGCTATGAAGAGTTTGCATATGAAGTTTGATGACA
The DNA here is from genome assembly GCF_027579695.1 of Neoarius graeffei. Lineage (NCBI taxonomy): Eukaryota > Metazoa > Chordata > Actinopteri > Siluriformes > Ariidae > Neoarius > Neoarius graeffei. The sequence goes on from NC_083573.1 coordinate 17,734,001, forward strand.
ATTGAGTAAATAGAAGATGAGATATAGATTTTTGAAGAATAAAATTTTTGGTTTTTCCCATGTCAGTAGGTGGCGCTGTGCTGTACATGAGCGATTATGATTTGGAAAAATAAGTGTCTACAACAGCAACGTACTATCACAAGGTTGTGGTGTGAAGGAAAAGCATTATGGAATTATTTACCAAAAACCCGTTTTGGAGCAATTGCGTCGGCCAAAAACAGCGCCCCCCATGGACGAAAATTTCCAAAATGTGGTATACATGACATGGGAGGTAGTAAGAGGGTGGCCGTGAAGTTTGACCAAATTTGAGGAAAGATTGGAATTTTTGCCCAAAAATAGCGCCCCCAGTGGCGAAATATCAAAGAAATTGGGTAACATGTCAGAAGCCCAATGAGTGATCTGCGTGTGAAGTATGAGCAATTTTGAGCAATTTGAAGATATGTTATGAATTTTTAAGCATGTAAAATTTTGCATCGAAAATTGATGGACGTATAACTTCTGAACGGTTAATCCTACGTGAAACGTATTTAGTAACTTTTGTCAGCCATGTCTGTAGATGATGTGTATCAATTTTGGTGACATTCCTATGAACGGTCTAGGAGGAGTTGCGCCGTCTTCGTGCCCATGCATTTCGCACAAAAGTGAAATTACCTCACTTCCTGTTGGGCGTGGCTAATGCATTGGCATTACATTTTTGTCCGGGTTAGTGAGATACATTTGCGTACCAAATGGCATGCCACTACTACAAACTACATGGCAACCAGGCACCTTAATGCGGGAGGCCAAAATCACAATGAGTTAGGGGGCGCTATAGAGGCCTTGAGGCCCGCCTGGATCTGGGCTTCTGGTTCTCAGTAGCGGTGGGAGTCTAAGAAAAAGGAGCCAAATTTCGTGCCATGGTGACCATGGCAAGCGCCCCAAAAAGGGTCTTGTAAAGAGTTTGCTTGCCAAGTTTGACAAATCAGAAGCTGCAATATCATTTCTGCCATAACCAGCACCCCCAGGGGCGAAAGTGCACAAAATTTGGCGTACATGTCAGGTGAGCTATGAAGAATTTGCGTATGAAGTTTGATGACAATTGAGTAAACAGAAGATGAGATATAGATTTTTGAAGAATAAATTTTTTGGTTTTTCCCATGTCAGAAGGTGGCGCTATGCTGTACATGAGTGATTATGAGATGGAAAAATAAGTGCCCACAACAGCAACGCACTATCACAAGGTAGTGGTGTGAAGGAAAAGCATTATGGAATTATTTACCAAAAACCCGTTTTGGAGAAATTGCGTCGGCCAAAAACAGCGCCCCCCATGGACGAAAACTCCCAAAATGTGGTATACATGACATGGGAGGTAGTAAGAGGGTGGCCGTGAAGTTTGACCAAATTTGAGGAAAGATTGGATTTTTTGCCCAAAAATAGCGCCCCCAGTGGCGAAATATCACAGAAATTGGGTAACATATCAGAAGCCCAATGAGTGATTTGCTTGTGAAGTATGAGCAGTTTTGAGCAATCAGAAGATTTGTTATGAATTTTTAAGCATGTAAAATTTTGCATCGAAAATTGATTGACGTATAACTTCTGAACGGTTAATCCTACGTGAAACGTATTTAGTAACTTTTGTCAGCCATGTCTGTAGATGATGTGTATCAATTTTGGAGACATTCCTATGAACGGTCTAGGAGGAGTTGCGCCGTCTTCGTGGCCATGCATTTCGCACAAAAGTGAAATTACCTCACTTCCTGTTGGGCGTGGCTAATGCATTGGCATTACATTTTTGTCCGGCTTAGTGAGATACATATGCGTACCAAATGGCATGCCACTACTACAAACTACATGGCAACCAGGCACCTTAATGCGGGAGACCAAAATCACAACGACTTAGGGGGCGCTATAGAGGCCCTGAGCCCCGGCCAAGTTTGGGCTTTTGGGTCTGAGTAGCGGTGGCAATTCTCGGAACTGGTGCCAAATTTCGTGCGTTTTCGCCCATGGCAAGTGCCCCGAAAATGGCCCAACAGCGGAGAAAAATAAAGAAGAAGACGGAAGAATAATAATAGTGAACTCTTACAAGAACAATAGGGCCTTCGCCCATAGGGCTCGGGCCCTAATAATAGTGAACTCTTACAAGAACAATAGGGCCTTCGCCCTATAGGGCTCGGGCCCTAATAATAGTGAACTCTTACAAGAACAATAGGGCCTTCGCCCATAGGGCTCGGGCCCTAATAATAATAATAGTGAACTCTTACAAGAACAATAGGGCCTTCGCCCTATAGGGCTCGGGCCCTAATAATAGTGAACTCTTACAAGAACAATAGGGCCTTCACCCATAGGGCTCGGGCCCTAATAATAGTGAACTCTTACAAGAACAATAGGGCCTTCGCCCTATAGGGCTCGGGCCCTAATAATAACAAAACGAGAATCCTTATGAATACAATAGGGTCTTGAACCTCCGGTGGACACCAGAAGCCTTGCACCTCCAGTGCTCTGGCCTGAATAAAAAGAAAAATCCTAAGGAATCCAATAGGGCAAGGGTGTCCAAACTGATCCATAAAGGGCCGTGTGGCTGCAGGTTTTCATTCCAGCCATGCAGCAGCACACCTGACTTGGCTCATTCAGTCAACTGAACTGTCTTCACACAGTCAAATACTTGCAGCCACACCCACCCTTGATTAAAGGGTGGGTGTGTCAGTTTATTGAATAAGCCAAATCAGGTGTGCTGCTGCATGGCTGGAATGAAAACCTGCAGCCACACGGCCCTTTATGGATCAGTTTGGACACCCCTGCAATAGGGCCTTGCACCTCTGGTGCAGCGGCCTCTGGTGGACACCAGAGGCCTTGCACATCCGGTGCTTGGGCCCTCATCTCATCTCATTATCTCTAGCCGCTTTATTGTGTTCTACAGGGTCGCAGGCAAGCTGGAACCTATCCCAGCTGACTACGGGCGAAAGGTGGGGTACACCCTGGACAAGTCGCCAGGTCATCACAGGGCCGACACATAGACACAGACAACCATTCACACCTACGGTCAATTTAGAGTCACCAGTTAACCTAACCTGCATGTTTTTGGACTGTGGGGGAAACCGGAGCACCCGGAGGAAACTCACGCGGACAAGGGGAGAACATGCAAACTCCGCACAGAAAGGCCCTCGCCGGCCACGGGGCTCGAACCCCGAATTTCTTGCTGTGAGGCAACAGTGCTAACCACTACACCACCGTGCTGCCCACTTGGGCCCTAATAGCAAATTACCTCACTTCCTGTAGGGCGTGGCTAATGCATTGGCATTACATTTTTGTCCGGCTTGGTGAGATACATATGCGTACCAAAGGGCATGCCACTACTACAAACTACATGGCAACCAGGCACCTTAATGCGAGAGGCAAAAATCACAACACGTTAGGGGGCGCTATAGAGGCCCTGAGGCCCGCCTGGATCTGGGCTTCTGGTTCTCAGTAGCGGTGGCAGTCTAAGAAAAAGGAGCCAAATTTCGAGCGTTGTCGACCATGGCAAGCGCCCCAATAAGGGTCTTGTAAAGAGTTTGCTTGCCAAGTCTGACAAATCAGAAGCTGCAATATCATTTCTGCCATAACCAGCACCCCCAGGGGCGAAAGTGCACAAAATTTGGCGTACATGTCAGGTGAGCTATGCAGAGTTTGCGTATGAAGTTTGATGACAATTGAGTAAATAGAAGATGAGATATAGATTTTTGAAGAATAAATTTTTTGGTTTTTCCCATGTCAGTAGGTGGCGCTATGCTGTACATGAGCGATTATGAGTTGGAAAAATAAGTGTCTACAACAGCAACGCACTATCACAAGGTAGTGGTGTGAAGGAAAAGCATTATGGAATTATTTATCAAAAACCCGTTTTGGAGCAATTGCGTCGGCCAAAAACAGCGCCCCCCATGGACGAAAATTCCCAAAATGTGGTATACATGACATGGGAGGTAGTAAGAGGGTGGCCGTGAAGTTTGACCAAATTTGAGGAAAGATTGGATTTTTTGCCCAAAAATAGCGCCCCCAGTGGCGAAATATCACAGAAATTGGGTAACATGTCAGAAGCCCAATGCGTGATTTGCTTGTGAAGTATGAGCAGTTTTGAGCAATCAGAAGATTTGTTATGAATTTTTAAGCATGTAAAATTTCGCATCGTAAATTGATTGACGTATAACTTCTGAACGGTTAATCCTACGTGAAACGTATTTAGTAACTTTTGTCAGCCATGTCTGTAGATGATGTGTATCAATTTTGGTGACATTCCTATGAACGGTCTAGGAGGAGTTGCGCCGTCTTCGTGGCCATGCATTTCGCACAAAAGTGAAATTACCTCACTTCCTGTTGGGCGTGGCTAATGCATTGGCATTACATTTTTGTCCGGCTTAGTGAGATACATATGCGTACCAAATGGCTTGCCACTACTACTAACTACATGGCAACCAGGCACCTTAATGCGGGAGACCAAAATCACAACGACTTAGGGGGCGCTATAGAGGCCCTGAGCCCCGGCCAAGTTTGGGCTTTTGGGTCTGAGTAGCGGTGGCAATTCTCGGAACTGGCGCCAAATTTCGTGCGTTTCCGCCCATGGCAAGTGCCCCAAAAATGGCCCAACAGCGGAGAAAAATAAAGAAGAAGACGGAAGAATAATAATAGTGAACTCTTACAAGAACAATAGGGCCTTCGCCCATAGGGCTCGGGCCCTAATAATAGTGAACTCTTACAAGAACAATAGGGCCTTCGCCCTATAGGGCTCGGGCCCTAATAAAAAAAAAAGATTATATGAAGGGCCTCTCGCGGCTTCCGTACATTTCCCTCGCTTGCACTGTTTTCATTTTGCTCTGAATTGTTACTTTGAAAAATGTGTGACACAACTGAGCACAGTGAAAGTGAATTTCATTATCCAGGTCTAATTGAAGCTGAAAATGTCGAAGGAAATGAAAAAAAGGTGCTTTCGAGCGAAGAAATTCACTTGTTTATACAAGAACAGGAAAACACCGTGGGTGAACCCCCCCCCAAAAAAACTAAGTACGATGTGAACGTTTTCAAAAGATTTCTTGCTGAAGTGAAGGAGGAAAGAGACAGAACAGTCATCCCCTCTAAGGAGCTAGACAGCTTGTTATGTAGTTTCTATATACAAGCGAAGAAAAAAAGGAAATTTAGACTACGAACCTGACACTTTGCCTTCCTTTTCACAAAGTATTCAGCGCTACCTTGACAACAACAACAGTAAGATAAACATTCTGGAAGACGAAGACTTTAAAAAAGGTCAGATGATAAAATGCTTATTGATAGGAGTTAGGTCAGGCCGGATGGGAAAATATTTGGCTCTTGGTCATTTAGCACTCATGGCATGACCTCGAGCCGAGAATTTTCCCGTCCGTCCCTCCCACTCAGTCAACAAGTACATATTATGTGGGAAACAAAACAAAAACAAACAAACAAAAAAGGTGTTTAAAAAAAATGCAATGCGTTTCATATTTTAGATTCTTCAAAATATATAGCGTTTACCTTGATGATGCTTTGCACACTATTTGCATTATCTTAATCAGCTTCATGAGGTAGTCACCTGGAATGCTTTTCAATTAACAGGTGTGCTTCGTCAAAAGTTAATTAGTGCAATTTCTTGCCTTCTTAATGCGTCGGAGATCAAACAGTAAACAATAACAACACAGTAAATAGTAGGTGATGTACCGGAGAACCTGACGCTCCGGATCTTGCTTTGAAAACTACGCAGCACTGGTTCAAACCACCATGTGGTGTTTCTGAATATATCGAGTGCTTTGGTTTTCCGGAAGTTTTACCGCCACAAATAGAACAAACTAGGTACAAGATTCATCCTCACATTTGGGAAATTCTTTAAACACTCCATGTCGCACGTGCCTGTTTATCCATCAGCAAAATATATTCAGTTTTTACACAAGTTAAAATGCACAGTTAATAACTGAAACGTCGCACAGTTAATAACTGGAACGTTGCACAGTTTCTACAGAAGTCAGTCATGTTTTATATTATACTGTATATGAGAACGATAACAAAAACTTGTGTACAGTATTGACTTCTGCTAGAGCGGTGGCTACAATTATCGACAGTCCATAATTAGACACCTTTTCAGATTTACCAATAAAAAACAATTTTACAAAAGGTGAGTTTCAGTTACAACAGTTATTATTGGTTAATTAATCAACCGGAAGACCCTCCTTGCCCTTTGAGCTTGTCGTCTGATGACACAGCTCGTTACCCGAGATGGAATTTTTTTTTAGCATGATCAGCAATTTGAGGAAAACCAGGATGTTATCATTGCAGGTAAGCAGGGTGGAAAGATCATGGACATGTTTCTACTTATCAAATTCATCGATATTTCATGATCTTGTTGAAAGCTACTTTGTTTCTTATTTTTTCATTTGAGCCGCCATTTTATATCTAAATGCGCGTTTGAGAGGTCACGTGAGGTGTTGATAATACTGATCACTTTCACCGGTGTCCACCATTATCGACACCCTGTGGAATTCAGTGACCTTTACAGCTGTTATGGATCGATCTTTGGGTCACATTGTTGAAGTAGATGAAGTCATTTAAAAAAAAAAAAAAGTGCTGTGATTTATAATAATTTTTTTTTCTGATTCATAACAGAATTAAATGTTTATAGAGTATTTGGAATCCTATTGCAATAAATAGAATTAGACCAGAAGTAAATTCCTAGCATATAAATAAATTATCTGTTTGAAATATTCAGATCTTTCTATTCCGTTCAGAATTTTTTTTTCCAGTTTGTTGTAAATATCAAACTTCAGACTTTCGAAAGGCGTTTGGCTCCATCAATAGAGACGCCATGTTTACCATTCTTCCCCTCTACGGTATCCCACAACCTATCGTTGATGCAATTAAGACACTCTACATAAACACCAAGGCCACAGTTATAACAGACGGCGAAACGCCATTCTTTGGTATTGAAGCAGGAGTCCTTCAGGGTGATACCCTGGTGCCATTTCTTTTCATCATTGTACTGGACTATATTCTTAGCCTCTCAGTAGATACCATCAATGACGAGGGCCTACAAATCCATCCTAGGCGTAGTCAGAGGTGCCCTGCAAAGTATCTCACGGATCTTGACTTCGCAGATGATCTCGCCTTATCATCAGAGCTTGTTGAGAATGCAGAATCCCTTCTACAGTCCCTTGAAAAGGCGGCAAAACTAGTGGGGCTACACTGTAACGAGAGTAAAACTGAGTACATCTGTACAACCATGAACGGTCACCTACAATCGCTGGCAAGCGCAACCATCAAGCAAGTCGAAGACTTCAGACATCTTGGGTCTTATATTGTGGACTCGGAAAGGGACATGAAGACCCGTAAGGCACTAGCGTGGGCAGCTTGTAATAAGCTTAACCACGTATGGAACTCCAGCCTGGCTAATGACCAGAAACTCAGCTTGTTTCACACGTTGATCGAGCCAGTCCTCCTCTATGGATCTGAGACATGGACGCTAACCATGCGTCAACAATAGCAGCTAGACGGAGCATATACCAACTTGCTTCGACATGTCCAAAACATTCACTGGTCAGAGCATGCCACATGCGAGTGCATATACGGAAATGTTCCACCTATTTTCCAGACACTCACAAAGCGACGCCTCCAATTTGCCGGTCACCGTCATTGTGCAACAGGTGAAGTGATCCAGTCAATTCTGCTCTGGAAACCGAGCGGCTGTGTCCACTCAAGGAGAATCACCTTCCCCGACATCATCGCAAGGGACTTGAGGATATAAAGGTCAGACTTGGGGAGTGCAATAAACAACCGAGAAGTGTGGTACAAGGTGGTTGCGGGTGTCTCGACCTCTTGAGGCCGAATGATGATGATGTAAATAGCTACCACATATTACAATATCAGGAGACATTTTATATTTTGGTTCGAGGAATAACATGCGACCTTTGATCTGGATTTTCATGTGGATCCAATGTCAATTACCTGTTGACATTTATTGGTAAACTCCAAAACTAGAAATTAATACAAACAACAACGAATGATTAACAAAATGTGATCTACGAAAATACTTAGAAAGTGGAACAAAGATTTTCTGACACAGGTTAAATCATCATTTTATCAGTTCATTTGTTTACAAATATTAGAATTACTTCCAGCGGCATGGTGGTGTAGTGGTTAGCACTGTCGCCTCACAGCAAGAAGGTCCGGGTTCGAGCCCCGCGGCCGGCAAGGGCCTTTCTGTGCGGAGTTTGCATGTTCTCCCCATGTCCGCGTGGGATTCCTCCGGGTGCTCCGGTTTCCCCCACAGTCCAAAGACATGCAGGTTAGGTTAACTGGTGACTCTAAATTGACCGTAGGTGTGAATGTGAGTGTGAATGGTTGTCTGTGTCTATGTGTCAGCCCTGTGATGACCTGGCGACTTGTCCTGGGTGTACCTCGCCTTTTACCCGTAGTCAGCTGGGATAGGCTCCGGCTTGCCTGCGACCCTGTAGAACAGGATAAAGCGGCTAGAGATAACGAGATGAGATGAGAATTACTTCCTCATTTACATAAACACCGACACCGATATATTTATATAAAAAGATATTTTGTAATAATTACAAGTCTATGTAAAACAATTTTTAAATAAAAAAAAAATGTTTGTTAATACCATATACCGATTATTTTTTTATTAATAATCATCTGGATGTCGATAATTGTGGAACAGTGTCGATAACTGTGGACAAAAGGTGTCAATAATTGTGGAACGGTGTCACGTGATCTGATACGCTAAGCAGACATCCCAAGTCTTGCGGAAGTTCCAGGAGTCTCCCGCATATTGATAGTGGCTCCCTGATGCCCGCAAATTACATACAATCTCACGGGATCTACAGCAAGCGAGCAAGCTTCATCCCGAACCGACTGACCAGTCAGTCAGTGCATAGAGCATGAAGAAGAGCAGCAGCTGCTCCAGCCAGAAATGAGATGAGATGAGACAAATCATTGGGTTTTTTTTGTTTTGTTTTTTTAACTGATTTAGTGTTCAACTTTCAGAGTTATGATAAAGCAGTGTCTCTTTGTAAGTGCCATCTTTGTAAGCTCACTTGCTTGGCACAAGGCTAAATAATGGCAATAAATTACTTTCACTTTACAGTGCTAGAGCGGCAGGACCAGGTGGCGCGCAACAGGCAGTAATTTGTGAGGATTCACCTCCAAAACTAAGTCGCTCATAAAACTACAACCTTTTCTGGTTCAAACAGAACCAATTAGGACCGTGTACACCCTTTCTATTTTGTGCTACAACGATAAGTAGAGGTCTGTACGTGTTGGGGGTCAGCGCGCAATTACCTTTATTTATTTTTACTAAAATCATTGTATCTCTGCAACCATAAAAGTTATTTTTTCTTCCAAAATTCCAGAACGTGTGGTGTCCCTTTACAGAGAGCTGATTTTAAGGTGAATTGAACCGGTTTGAAATTTTAAGGTAAAGTCCCTACAATAATCACGGAATTGGCGCAAAGGAAAAGGCCATTGCGAGATTAATTTATAATTTATCACTCTGTGATAAACTTCCCTGTGTATTTCTGAATCTTGCCGTTACCTTTTTGTCCACTGAAACACGCGTGATGTTATATTACATCCAAAAACATGATTTCAATATCAAATGAATAGACAGACACGGCATCCTGTTATCTCGCTCAACTCGTCGGTTTTTTTCTGTATTTATAGGATCTGAAAGAGATTCTCTCACAACATGAGCAAAATTTACACTGCTCAATTAATACTTTACCTTCAGGTACTATTAACACATCATATCCATCTTCTGTAAAATACGTGATTTTCCGATGTGAAAATCAGCACTCTCCAGTCACAAGACAAAGCAATTCTACAGAGATGCGACAGCATTCTACATCAGAAGCTTTCAAAAAAAATTAAGGAAAAATTCCCAGTGAGATATCAAATCTTGACGAATCTGTCAGTGGTCAATCCTGAGAACCATGATGTGAACCAGGGCAGATTTTGACTTTGGCAGAGAGATTTCCAAATGTAATGAAGGCAGATGCCAGAGAACAACTCCATTTAGAAGTCCTGGATGATGTCTCATCTAACCTGGGAGCACTGGTGCCAAATTATAAGAATTTACCAGTTGATGAGTTCTGGGGGAAGCTGTCCAAAGTCACATCTGTGAGCTCAGGGCAGTTGAGATTCAGGGAGCTCTCTCAGCTGATGAAGCTGCTATTGGTGCTGCCAAATTCTAACTGTGATGTGGAAAGGGCATTCAGCATGGTACGTCACATCAAGACAGAATTTAGGAGTCAGACGTCTCACCAAACACTTGTGAATCTGATGTCTTGCAAGATTAACAAGTTTATTGACACAGAGTGCTACGAGGTGGAGGTGTCTGGAAAATTGCTCAAATCTGCTCCCTGAAATGAATTTTGTCAGGTTGGGATGTCTGCGCTAAGTAATCAGGAATCAACCAATTTTTTTCCAGTGGAAGTTTGAGTAATTATTCACGCACAGTTTACGTATTGAAAGACTTTTCTACTTTTGCAATGGCCAAAAGATCGTTAAGGTGTCGATAATTGTAGCCACCGCTCATATATAATAGTAACAAAAACTTATGTACAGTATTGACTTTTGCTATTAATTTTTTTAATCATTAGAGGCCGCTAGCATGCACTGTGTTAAACAAAGCTTCGAGTAATGAACCTTTTTCGACTCGGTTGGATTTGAAGTTTCATTGGTTCAGAAAGCTTCACTGCCCCATCACTAGTAAACAGCCCTATTCCACACTGTAGTAATCCAGATTATATCAAGAACCGCTCAACTAAGTAAAGAGAAATGACATCCATCATTACTTTAAGATATAAAATGTAAAATAAATTAAAAAAAAAAAAACTCTGTCCAAATGTTTGACCGATTCTGTATGTTTGTTTCTTCATTTAAACTTTACTTACCTGTAGCTATACTATAGTGGAGTACCTCGACCTCATGCATTATCCTGTACCGTGTAGCCAGGAGCCACTGAACTCTGTGCATATCTTATATTTTATATCGTAACTTGGTGATATATTATATTTGATTCAACTGTATTATACAACCCCGATTCCAAAAAAGTTGGGACAAAACAAATTGTAAATAAAAACGGAATGCAATTATGTGGAAGTTTCAAAATTCCATATTTTATTCAGAGTAGAACATAGATGACATATCAAATGTTTAAACTGAGAAAATGTATCATTTAAAGAGAAAAATTAGGTGATTTTAAATTTCATGACAACAACACATCTCAAAAAAGTTGGGACAAGGCCATGTTTACCACTGTGAGACATCCCCTTTTCTCTTTACAACAGTCTGTAAACGTCTGGGGACTGAGGAGACAAGTTGCTCAAGTTTAGGGATAGGAATGTTAACCCATTCTTGTCTAATGTAGGATTCTAGTTGCTCAACTGTCTTAGGTCTTTTTTGTTGTATCTTCTGTTTTATGATGCGCCAAATGTTTTCTATGGGTGAAAGATCTGGACTGCAGGCTGGCCAGTTCAGTACCCGGACCCTTCTTCTACGCAGCCATGATGCTGTAATTGATGCAGTATGTGGTTTGGCATTGTCATGTTGGAAAATGCAAGGTCTTCCCTGAAAGAGACGTCATCTGGATGGGAGCATATGTTGCTCTAGAACCTGGATATACCTTTCAGCATTGATGGTGTCTTTCCAGCTGTGCAAGCCGCCCATGCCACACGCACTAATGCAACCCCATACCATCAGAGATGCAGGCTTCTGAACTGAGCGCTGATAACAACTTGGGTCGTCCTTCTCCTCTTTAGTCCGAATGACACGGCGTCCCTGATTTCCATAAAGAACTTCAAATTTTGATTCGTCTGACCACAGAACAGTTTTCCACAGTCCATTTTAAATGAGCCTTGGCCCAGAGAAGACGTCTGCGCTTTTGGATCATGTTTAGATACGGCTTCTTCTTTGAACTAGAGAGTTTTAGCTGGCAACGGCGGATGACACGGTGAATTGTGTTCACAGATAATGTTCTCTGGAAATATTCCTGAGCCCATTTTGTGATTTACAATACAGAAGCATGTCTGTATGTGATGCAGTGCCGTCTAAGGGCCCGAAGATCACGGGCACCCAGTATGGTTTTCCGGCCTTGACCCTTACGCACAGAGATTCTTCCAGATTCTCTGAATCTTTTGATGATATTATGCACTGTAGATGATATATTCAAACTCTCTGCAATTTTACACTGTCGAACTCCTTTCTGATATTCCTCCACTATTTGTCGGCGCAGAATTAGGGGGATTGGATTAGGGGGATTAGAATTAGGGGGATTGGATTTCATGTGTTGCTGTCATGAAATTTCAAATGAGCCAATATTTGGCATGAAATTTCAAAATGTCTCACTTTCAACATTTGATATGTAGTCTATGTTCTATTGTGAATACAATATCAGTTTTTGAGATTTGTAAATTATTGCATTCCGTTTTTATTTACAATTTGTACCTTGTCCCAACGCCGTGTCATTCGGACTAAAGAGGAGAAGGACGACCCAAGTTGTTATCAGCACTCAGTTCAGAAGCCTTCTGAGGCTACATTTACATTAGACTGTATCTGTCTCGTTTTCTTCGCGGATGCACTGTCCGTTTACATTAAACCACCTGGAAACGCCGGGAAACGGGAATCCGCCAGCGTCCACGTATTCAATCTAGATCGTATCTGGTCCGGTGCTGTGTAAACATTGAGATACGTGAATACGCTGTGCTGAGCTCTAGCTGGCATCCTCATTGGACAACGTCACTGTGACATCCACCTTCCTGATTCACTGGCGTTGGTCATGTGACGCGACTGCTGAAAAACGGCGCGGACTTCCGCCTTGTATCACCTTTCATTAAAGAGTATAAAAGTATGAAAATACTGCAAATACTGATGCAAATACTGCCCATTGTGTAGTTATGATTGTCTTTAGGCTTGCCATCCTTCCACTTGCAAGTGGTAAGTGATATGCGCTGGGATCACACACACAGCGGCTCAGTCCCGAAAACACTGCTAGTGTGCTTCACTCGCGCGCTCTGTGAGCTGCGCAGGGCCGGAGTGCGCACCCTCCAGAGGGCACTCGCTGTTCAGGGCGGAGTGATTTGGAGCGCAGGATGCCTGCGGAGCCGAGCGTATCCGTGTATTAGTATTGTTGTGTGCACGCGAATCGTGTATTGGTGTTGCTGTGTGCACACTAATCGTTTTAAAAACGTTAATCTGATGATCCGCTGATACGGTCTAATGTAAACATGGGCTGAGAGCCACTGCCACTCCAAGATGCTCTTTTTATACCCAGTCATGTTAATGGCCTATTGCCAATTGACCTAATGAGTTGTAATTTGGTCCTCCAGCTGTTCCTTTTTTGTACCTTTAACTTTTCCAGCCTCTTATTCCCCCTGTCCCAACTTTTTTGAGATGTGTTGCTGTCATGAAATTTCAAATGAGCCAATATTTGGCATGAAATTTCAAAATGTCTCACTTTCGACATTTGATATGTAGTCTATGTTCTATTGTGAATACAATATCAGTTTTTGAGATTTGTAAATTATTGCATTCCGTTTTTATTGACAATTTGTACCTTGTCCCAACTTTTTTGGAATCGGGGTTGTATTTACATTGTGCTTTTAACAGTAGACATTGTCACAAAGCAGCTTTACAGAAAACCGACAGTGGAAAGGAAAAACTCCCTGCGACCACATGAACTCCCTGAGATAACGTAAAAACTCTATGGGAACTCTACCTTCCTATAACGTCAGGCCCCATCCTGTTTTATTTCTTCAATACAGACACTTGGATTGGGCAAAACGCTCAGGTTTTCAGTTCCCCTACTTACTGAACACAAACACTAAACAGAAAGGATGATTACAGCACCATTTCATCTTTTTTGAGTTGGTTTTGATACATTAGTAGCTGGAAAACATTCATAATGGACGGGTGAGCATTAGATATTAAAAAGCCATCTATCCACTTACCTTGGCAGCTCAACATAATGATGATGAGATATTAAGTCATAACTAAGAGATATTTCAATTATGGGATACGTCATAATTATAAGATATAAAGTCATAATTATGGGATGCTAAGTCTTAATTATGAGATGCTGTGTCATAATTATGGGATACATATATATTATTATTAGCTTAAGGTCGGTCAGTATCGTGAAATACCGTGACCGAGGTCTTGAAAATACTGACCAAGGCCTCTGGGCCGAGGTCAGTATTTTCAAGGCCGACGTCACGGTATTTGAAGATACGGCCCGACCTTAAAGCTGGTAAATAATATATTTATTTTTTTCTTTACCAAATTCTAACAGAAATGAGAGCGCTCGCAAGGGAAAACAAAGCCAAGGCGAGCCGGCATTTTGAATCCTCATTCACGGCTGTAATGCAAATGGCTTCCTCCTCGGTATACAAGTGCACTTCCATGGCAGGGAAAAAAAAAAACCAAAACTACATTTTGCCGCCTATGTATAGTCCCCTATTTATACAAAATTGAGTCATTCAGGATTCAGCCATGTTTTTGCTCAGTGTTAGCAACAGTTACAGGTTTTCGGCTTTCTCCTGAAATGTTTTCTTTTATTTCGTCTTCATCAGGGTAATAAAACTCATTTTCGCTGTGAACACTGTCTTTATCACTATCCATGCTGTAAAATTAATGCTATTATACTGAGAAACGCGAAAATAAATGTTGACAAAAAAATGCTACTATGTTTGTTGTTGTGAACAAGCGAGTCGCCAAAAGGTCCATAACCGGGGTCCGTATCGTAGGATTCCGGACCGCTCGCGAGCCAATCAGAGCGCACGATTTGATGGAAACCGGACTGCGAAAAAATAATTCATAATTACGGGATGTGTGTCGATTATGAAATGCTACGTCATAATTCTGAAATATTAAGTTGTAATTATGGAATGTGTCAATTATGAGCTACTATTTCAATTATGAGATGTGTCATAATTATGAGACACTACATTATAATTATGAGACATTATGTTATAATTACGAGATACTAAGTCAAAATTATGGGATGCCAAGTCTTAATTATGAGATACTACATCATAATTATGAGACACTACATTATAATTATGAGACACCAAGTCATAATTATGGGATGTGTCAATTATGAGATACTATGTCATAATTATGAGATACTACGTTATAATTATGAGACACTATGTCATAATTATGAGATACCAAGTTATAATTATGGGACGTGACAATTATGAGATGCATCATAATTATGGGATTCTAAGTCAGTTATGGGATGTGTCAATTATGAGACGTGTCAAATATGAGATGCCAAGTCATAATTATGGGATACTACATTATATTGAGATACTCAGGAATTCCCTTTACTGTCTATCTGCGCATCTCAGAATGACACAGGACAATGGGCGAACTAGATTTTTTTTTTTTCCCCCAGCTACGGTACGCCGGAAATCCGGCGCGGCGCCGGAACGCTATCACCCCTGGATACTATGTCATAATTATGAGATAGTAAGTTTTAATTATGAGATACCAAGTCATAATTATGGGATGTCTCAATTATGAAATACTATGTCATAATTATGAGATACAGCATCTTAATTTGAAGACATTGTGTCAATTATGAGATACTAAGTCAATTATGAGATGTGTCAATTATGAAATACCAATGTCAATTATGAGATACTACATTCTAATTATGAGACATTGTCATAATTATGAGATACCAAGTCAATCATGGAATGCCAAGTCTTAATTATGAGATACTACATCATAATTATGAGATTCTAAGTTATAATTATGAGACATTGTTATAATTATGAGATAAGTCAATTATGAAATACTACATCATAATTATGAGATACTACATTATAATTGATACATTATCATAATTATAAGATACCAAGTCATAATTATGAGATACCAAGTTATAATTATGGGATGTGTCAATTATGAGATACTAGGTCAATTATGAGATATAATTATGGGATGCTAAGTTTTAATTCTGAGATACTAAGTTAATATTATGGGACACGACAATTATGAGATACATCATAATTATGGGATACTAATTCAGTTATGGGATGTGTCAATTATGAGACACGTCATAATTATGGGATACTACATTATAATTATGAGACACTGTCAATTATGAGATAGTAAGTTTTAATTATGAGATACTAGTTATAATTATGGGACATGTCAATTATGAGATTCTATGTCATAACTATGAGATAAGTCATAATCGTGAGATACTAAGTTATAATTATGAGATAGTCATAATTATAGGATACTACGTTATGAGATACTATGTCAATTATGAGATAGTAAGTCTTAATTATGAGACACCAAGTCATAATTATGGGATACTACGTTATAATTCAAGTAACTTTACTTGAACTAAGAAATTTTACTTGAATGTTATAATTATGGGATGTGTTAATCATGAGATACTAAGTCATATTTATGAGATACTACTTCATAATGTTCAAAGAGATGCGGTTAGGTTAATATGGGACGGCCTTGGGCTGAGGTGCCCTTGAGCGAGGCACCTAACTCCCAACTGCTCCCCGGGCACTGTTAGCATGACTGCCCACTGCTCTGGGTACATGTGTGTGCTTATTGCTCACATGTGTGCACGCATGTGTGTGTTCACTGCTTCAGATGGGTTAAATGCAGAGAGGAATTTCACAAGCGTGTGATGAATAAAGTTGTTAAAAAATAATTATGAAAGAGACATGCATAATGGATGTGTGAACATTAGATATTAAAAAGGGTAAACCCTCCATCTACTCACCTCTGCAGCTTTGGCACATTCTTTGGTTCGTTTGTGCAGCGTCACCCAGGTTTCCTCATATCTAGAGGACAAAAGGTGGGGTTTTTTTCTACTTAAATAAGGAAAGATACTGGAATTATGTACTGCTCTGGAAAAAGATGAGGCACTTAACAGTTCATGAATGAGAGTGCATTAGTTATAAAACCCATACCGATTCAACAAATCCAGTCCAGCGGAATACTGAGGAAGATGGTCTTCTCTTCTGAAAAACAGACAGATGATAACAGTATCAGAGCAAATGCAATTACCCATAATTCATCATCATACCAGGAAAAAAAAAAAACAACTCAACTAGTCTATTTCAACCATTAAAATGCATTAAATGAGGACGGCTTCTGACAAAAACACACTGTACTGCTGGCAAATTATTTTTTCATTCTTCTGTATGTCATGGCATTTTATTTGTCGATGAGTTTGTGATATCTGAACAATGTTCTATTAAGTATTTATTAGCATGTACTGTACATACCTCTGTTTCTTCTTCACTTTGGCCTCCTTGGACTTGTCACTCAAGGTCTTAATTCTGGAAGGGTTGAAATCACGTATATAAAATATTGACATGATGTTCCATTTCATGTACATGAGATTAAAAATGAATGAAGACTAGCCTGGTATTTCAACCTTGTTCTTAACACACTCACGAAAGGCTCTCTGGGTATGTTCGGAGTCATATCAGTCTGATAGGCACTCATCCAGCTGGACTGCGTGCTAATCATTACCCTTATAACCTACTTAGCAAGAGGAGTCTGGTTTGAAAAGCAGCAAATCAATTTTTCAACTTCCCCTTACAAAACAGCCTGATTTCTGATATTTTCTGTTTTGAAAAATAATCATATCATAGGATCATAGGTGTTGTCCTGAACCCTCAGCCTTCCAGTGACTCATGTGACTCAAATGGGACTCGAGTGGCTTTTAAATCTGACTTTACACGTTATCATTTTTGGCCCGACTTTACTGTTGCAAACAACTTCTTCTTGTTCTTCAATTTTATTTGTATAGCACGTTTAACAATAGCCATTGTCGCAAAGCAGCTTTACAGAAAAATATAAATTGTAAATATATGAATTTATCCCTATTGAGCAAACCTGAGGTGAGGGTGGAAAGGAAAAACTCCCTGAGACATCATGAGGAAGAAACCAGACTCAGAAGGGAACCCATCCTCATTTGGGTTATAACAGATAGCCATGATTATAAATAACTCGCGTCTGTAAGTTTGACCATATATGGTCAAATACGTAACCAGGAAATTCATTACAGCTTTGACATGAAGTCTAACAAAATCAAACGTGCAAACAAAATTCGCACACGGTAAAGGTTGTGAGTGGAGATCGGTGATCTGCCCTTACAATGCATAAATGTGACGTTCACTTCCGCCGATTTAGCACCAAAAAGACATCTGATGACAAAATTACACCGTTACACAAAATTCCAAAATGGCAATCGCAAAACATGCATAAGACATGCTAACAGACAGAAAAAATATTCTTATTACCTCAAACTCACTGAAGAATTCTTATGCTACCCTGTTTTCTCCATGAGCCTGGATCACACTGACTGATGACGTAAGCTGTAACGTAGTCGTTTTCTTTAATTGCTGGTCTATCATTAGAGGATCGTCATCTTAAATTTCTGACGTGGAGGACACGTTACCACGCAGTCCGTTATAGAATTTGACCAATATTATATTGGGATTTGGTACAGTGTGAACAGTAATGATCTTAAAAGACTGCTGTAATCACAGTGTAAAACTGGCTTCAGATAGCCAAGGGGATTTGTTTAAGAGTGCGTAAAAAAACAGTAGTGGATTTGAAACACAGCCTAGAGAGCTACTTCACTATAGTGTTTGGATTAGTTATCTTCTGTGATTATGACCGAGTTCCTCTTTCTGCTCCATTTCCTGTGCAGTTCTGCTTTACATTTTCTGGTAACATGCAAAACTACCTCTAGTCCTAATTTTATCTCTCTAAATGTTACAGCTATTTGGTGCTGCCTGTGCTGTTTGTCAATAGTTTCATTTATGCCACGAATATAATTGGACGCAGCTTATCTGGTTGGCACGGTGGTGTAGTGGTTAACACTGTCGCCTCACAGCAAGAAGGTTCTGGGTTCGAGCCCAGTTGCCAACGGAGACCTTTCTGTGTGGAGTTTGCATGTTCTCCCCGTGTCTGTGTGGGTTTCCTCTGGGTGCTCTGGTTTCCCCCACAGATGAATAATTTATCTGTTTAAAAATTACTTATCTGGTCATAACAAGTAACAATAAGTGCCTTGTATACGAAAGCCCATTTCTGTCACTTGAAAAAAAAAATTTAAGTCACATAATGTCATAATAATGAGAATGTATATCTTATATGACTTTGTATCTCATAATTTTGAGATACTAAGCCATAATTATGGGACGTGTCAATTATGGGATACTACATCATATTTATAAGATACTAAGTCTTAATTATGAGATACTGTCATAATTCTGAAATACAACATCATAATTATGAAATACTATGTCCTAATTATTAGATATTCCAGTTATGAGATACCAAGTCAAAATTACAAGATACTAAGTTTAATTATGAGATACTACATTATAATTATGAAATACTGTCATAATTATGGGATACCAAGTCAATTATGAGATAGTAAGTCATAATTATGGGATAAGTTATAATTATGAAATACTACATCATAATTATGAGATATGACAATGATGAGACGTATCTCATAATGTCATAATTCTGACTTAGTAAGTCAAAATTATGAGCTATACCAATTATGAGGTACCAAGTCATAATTTTTAGATTTCATTTATGAGATACTAACTCAATAATTAGATGTGTCAATTATGAGATACTAAGTCTAAATTATGAGATACTAATTCATAATTATGACATTACCTTACAGCCATTTAGCAGATGCTCTTATACAGAACAATGTACAACATACCCAGACAACCCAGGGAGCAGTTGTGGGTTAGGTGCCTTGCTCAAGGTTTCAGGAAAACCATAGAATAGTTGTGAATTGCAACATAAAATGAAGATCACACATTGAGTTGAAGTTTGGCTATTGGTTACTTTTTACTTGTAACGGACAATAACAATTTTATCCAAAATAGTTTTCCTGCCTTTTTGCATGTTCTCCCCGTGTCTGTGTGGGTTATTATATTATTATTTCCATATTATTTCCATTTCACATGCATGTTGCTGTTAAAGTTCAGTGTGTTTGTGTAGAACTCTCTCAGACGGTCATTACTCGATAATGTAGAAATCATAAAATAGAAATCTATAACAAAGTTTGTATGAAGAAAACAATAGGGTGCCAAGACTTTAACAGTACTGTGTTTGAGAATATTTATTTATTTAGTTATATCATCCACCTCTAGGTTTAAAGAAAAAGAAAAATCGGCGCTGCATCATGACAGACAGGATAATGTTTGAGTTTAAAATTGTTTAGTGTGTAGATTGAGGGTGTTTTATACAGACCTGGCCGTCTGTAACTGAATCAGTGCAGCCAGTCTGTCATGATGCAGCGTGTTTTTTTTTTTTTTAAATATCATAGGTTTAAAAAAAATAAATAAATAAATATTTTGCACAGGACTGTGTTCCTCTGATAACAGAAACAAAGTTCCAGCTCTCTGTTCTTTCAGGATTTATAGCACGTCACTCCTTGTTGAGTTTTTTTTTTTTTTATACCCAAGTTGTTTAAAACCAATCTGGGTTTTCTGTATCGAATAAGGAAGCAGCTTCACCTGTAAGAAAGTCAAACACTTTCATGAAGGTGCTAACTCAAATGCGAGCAGGAAAAAAAATAAAACAAGATTCTTAAGCAAACTCTTCCATCCTCACTTCCGATTTTCTGTTGTTGTAAAATACATTTTAAATACAATCGTGAATTTCTCTGGAGTTTTCAGGCTGAGCTCCTCTTCTCATATTCTTTAACCACTCATTTCCTCATTGTTCTTGAAGCATTTAACATTTTTCTTGATAGTGGGCAGACGGTAATGCCTTTTACCTATTTCTCTGTTTGAACAAGCAAAAACAACGCAAAAATTAACCATATTGAAGACAGATTAAGCCTTGCTTGCATGAATGACGGTGTCTGTCTGACCCAGGTGTAATTATCACGTGATGTGTGACGTCATGCACAGAGGGTCTATAAACAGTACGCGTACCATAGGGAGGGAAAGTAATCTCATCGCCCCCTACTGGATGCGTTCCAACCTCTATGGCAAAATGAATGGGAATATCTCATCTCATCTCATTATCTCCAGCCGCTTCATCCCTCCACAGGGTCGCAGGCAAGCTGGAGCCCATCCCAGCCGACCACGGGCGAAAGGCGGGGTACACCCCGGACAAGTCGCCAGGTCATCACAGGGCTGACACATAGACACAGACAACCATTCACACTCACATTCACACCTACGGTCAATTTAGAGTCACCAGTTAACCTAACCTGCATGTCTTTGGACTGTGGGGGAAACCGGAGCACCCGGAGGAAACCCACGCGGACACGGGGAGAACATGCAAACTCCGCACAGAAAGGCCCTCGCCGGCCCCGGGGCTCGAACCCAGGACCTTCTTGCTGTGAGGCGACAGCGCTAACCACTACACCACCGTGCCGCCTGAATGGGAATATCTTTTCAAAATTACATTTCGGGTTACACTTCAAAGTTAAGACAATGGCTTCCATATGTTGTGCATGTCGGGCAGCTCTATCGATCCTGGTGATCATACTTTATTTTTTCCACCGATTTGAATTGTTTTGAATGTTTTTTAAGAAGCTGATCAAAGACTACACGGACCCGACGTAGTCTAGCGCCTTTCCAAATCTGTAGCAGGTAGCGGCCGGCGAGTAGCCTACATCAACATGCCGATTTGTATAGCGTGGTTGGCGGAGTATTTCTGTACCAATAAGAAATGCATCCCTCGTGGGGACAACCATTACAGATCAAGGCATGTAGTCAACTGCCGGTGATTGCAGTCTGGCGCAAAACATAGCATGATCAAAATACACAGATCTTCCCGGTCGTGGGATAGCTAAGCCTACTGCTGACGATATGAGCGACTCTGACTAGACAGTTTGGTTGTAGTCCGTTTCTGACAGGTTAGGCGCAATTTCGACCTTTTAAAAGACAGCGAAATTTCACCTGATACTTTCAGTTAGTAGATAATCCCAACATATACAACATATTTTTTGGGGGTGTACAAGTTCCACGTCATAACTTCGTGGGATTTTTTAAAAAATCGGGTCTATGGGATTTTCAATAGTATGGCTCTCGGCTTAGGAACGCTACCACTAGGATCGCTGTGTTTCACTTTCCCTCCCTATAATACAACAGCAGGGGTATTGAGGTATTTCACTCACGTGACCAAGTCATGTGATGCTGCCATTTTGGACGGCACGGCTCGAATCAGTTTGAATGCGAGGAAGGCGACAAACGAAAAACATAAAAGAAAAAGGAGCGAGATGCAGAAAACACCTTCACTATCCACTATCCAAATAACTTGAAAAGCAGTAAATGAAACTGAGACTAAGAAAACAGCCAAGACGCTTTTGAGGGACGCTTTTAGGAACTGAAAAAAAAGATCAAAAAGACTAATTGTGGTGCTAGTTCGTAATATATGCTCATTCCAACTTGCCCGGTCGAGCATGTCCGGGACATCAGGGGTCGAAATTAACTTTTGAATGTACTTGCCCTCAGGGCAACCAACCCCAAAAATTTACTTGCCCGCATGCATGTATCAGTTGCCCTACTTTTTTGCAGGTTGACTGGGTAAGTAATTTGCATAAAAAGCAATCTGGATGTATATTATAGAGAGTATGCAATAAAATATTTCAACTTGTTTTGCCATTGTTTGATTACTGATTGATAGAAAAAGTTATAACACTCATATGTGTTTGGTGTTTATTTCATCATGATGAACAGTAAAACAACTAGGTATAACTACAAGTATCTTCTATTAAACATGTTAAACAGTCAGAAAACATCATGTCATCATGGTCAAGTGTAACTGATCAAATCAGAATTAAAAATCAGTCCAAAAAGACGCTTCGTTCGTACTAGCCTACATGACAGTGGCGCCTCGTGTGAATAATCACAATATCATGTAGCGCCATCTCGCGAATGGAAGCATCAACTACCGCAACGAACCAAAGTCAAGGGCAAACGAAAGAGAAGACGGGAAAAATAAAGTTTTTGTTCTGTTTCTGTTAGGAATCACAACAACTTAATTTTTCTTGGTAAACTAGACATTCAAACACAGTTGTCCAACGGACAACTAGTGATAATTTTATTGTTGCCTGAGTATGAGAATGAATTGCCCATGTCCATCAGTACATGCTTAATTTCGACCCCTGGACTAGCGTGACCAGACGTCCCGGTTTGACCGGGACAGTCCCGATTTTGAGTTGCGTGCCCCCAGTCACGACAAAGGTCCGTCGGGACGCTGAAATGTCCCGATTTACACCAAACACTAACAAACTGTCCCGGTTACAGCGATCATATATAGCCAACGAGATGTCAATAAAGCTTCTACCAATTCAGCATCAATGTGCATGTGTGCACAGTCAACTTTACAATGTATCTATTTGTACAATGTTACAATATAGAGGCCACGTTATAACGTTTTTTTTCGCTGGCGGCTGTCAACTACTATGCGACAATGAGCGCTGGGCGGAGATGTTCGCGTACTTCAAGAGTAGGGAGATTCCTTACAGCAATGTCAGCCAGCTTTGCCAGTTTGCCATGTACCTACCTGGCACCAATGCTCCAGTTGAGCGAATATTTTCACTCATGAACAACACCTGGACTGACGAGAGGAATCGCATGACCGTGCCTACTCTCAAAGCCTTGCTCATTACCCAGGCCAATTTCGACGATACTTGCTTGCAGTTTCACAGCAGGCTCTCGGGCAGTAAAGCGCTACTGGAACAAATTCACTCATCATGTAAATATATGCAATAAAATGGCATCTTCTTTAGGGTGGGAGGGTGGGTTGGGTGGCTGTGTTTCTGAAACATTTTCTGTTGTCTTTCATCTGTCTTTAATCTGTATCACAGATTGTCTTGACTTGTTTGATGCTGTTGTCAACTCAGGGTTCACGTTTTCAAAATAGTTAATAGCCGACACTGGTTAAGATTAAACAGAGGCATTTTGGGTAAAGGTTCGGAGGTGACAACGATTAGGCTCATGCGCTCGTTCCTGTTACAATGCATAGCCTATTGTTTAAAAAAAAGTTCATCGCATAAAATGTTGATGCTAATATGCAAGCAATGCGTTTTCTTGGCGTTTTCACAAAGGTGAAATAAATCAGTTGAAATTTAGGCTATTGGCCTATTCCCCATCATCACATCTGTTGTCTGATTTTCTTACTTTAACTGAATTGTGATAGAAGTACATGTAGATAACAAGAAAATACTTGATTATTCTCTGAAATGTATAATGAGCTTCTACAAAATGATAAAAGCACCTGTCTGAGCCATGGTTTGAGCTGGCGCATGTTTACATGCGTGCACAAGTATCACGGTCACACGCAAAGTGTCCCGGTTTTAGACTCGGGGAAATCTGGCCACCCTACCCTGGACATATCCCACTTGCCCCGGGCAATCGGGCAGTCCTTAAGGTCAAGCCCTGAAGTTATGAGATACCAAGTCAGAATTATGAGAATGTGAACCTTCTCATTATTATGATGGCAGAAACGGGTTCCCATACTAATAAGAGGTGATGAAATAAAAGGTGCCCTTTGCTCCAGTTGATCATATGACAGTCATCTGAAAGTGTGTGTTTGCTTTGAGCAGTGTGTGGAATGCAGTTAGCACTGAACTAGCACACACACAGTAGTGAGAAATGTCCCACTGTTAACTTGCTAATTCTTCTCAGCTGATAATGTGTGCAGTATGAGCACCTTTCCTCACTAAAGTAAGAAGTAGTGAACGAACTAGTCTAGTGTGAAGTGCGTGCACTGAGGAGTTAGTCATGTTTATATCTTCTCACCAACCAAGCAAACTCTGAGGCTGCGTCCCAAACCGCACACTAGCGCCCTAAATAGGCGGAGCGGCGGGTTTGGGTGCATCCTTAAAGCTGAGCTCGTGATCAAAGAAACGACTTCAGCCGACCATGTTGAGAAGAAAGACAAGCCGAAATGCTGTAGTGTATTAGTGGATGTGTGTGTACAAACCCTGATGTGAAGTCCTGCTGCACGCTCTGCAGTCTCTCTCTGAAATTCTCAAACATTTCCCACCTCTGATCGTTTTAAATCCTCTCTACAGCTCCGAAGAAAAAGTGTTAGCATACAACTAACGTCTCCTGCTTATAATCCATGACAGAAGTCCATCTTAACAATACAAAATTCCTCCCACCCTGACTCAAATCAGACCACTGAAACCAGTACCATTAAAGTTACTCCACGCCATATCCGTCTGTCACATCAATGCTGACACATAGCTTTTTTTCCTCTTCAACCCGTATTCCGATGAACTCCTAATTCTGTGCTCTGATTGGTTAATCCTACAGCAGTGCTGTTTAATTCAGTTCTCTGATTGGATTTTAAACTGCCAGCGCTCAGGAGACAGGATAGTTTTAGCGCAGAGGGTGGGATTTGCCTGAATACCGGTAGGTACGGAAGTAACACGAGGAGACGTCATTCGTATGCACACTTCCGGGTATTAGCGAGCAGTGATTGTTCCCGCCGCCATATTACCACGCACATCGTGTGTATTTGGTTTATGTGTTAAACCGTCGTATCCGGTCAAATTGGCCCCAAGAAAAGTTTCTCTTATTTTCTCAAATTTACCTACGTTCCTTATATATCTTTATAGCGCTCCCTTTCACTGTTATTGTTTTTTTTTCTTTTCCAGTTCAGTCTCTGATCATTTTTTGAACGGCTCTTTCACTACTATGATTATTTTTAAGGATATTATTTCAGTTTTTCTCTCATACAGTGTATCTTTCTCTTTCATATATTTCTTCTTCCTTTCGATATAGGACAGTTGTTGAAACGGTTATTTTCTCATGTTATTTTCTCATGTTATTTTCCATTTTCACTTCATTCTCACAGTCATGTCTTCACGTAATTCATATCACACATGAATCGATCCTGATAGAGTTCAGCAACTCATAGATTATTCCTCTAATATCTCACATCCCATTTTCTTTCAGACACATTGGCTTTTTTATACTACTGAATTGTTATATTGATCTTATTTTTGGTGGCATGGTAGTGTAATGGTTAGCACCGTTGCCTCACAGCAAGAAGGTTCTGGGTTCGAGCCCAGCGGCCGACGGGGGCCTTCCTGTGTGGAGTTTACATGTTCTTCCCATGTCTGCACGGGTTTCCTCCGGGTGCTCCAGTTTCCTCCACAGTCCAAAGACATGCAGATTAGGCTAATTGGTGGCTCTAAATTGACCGTAGGTGTGAATGTGAGTATGAATGGTTGTTTGTCTCTATGTGTCAGCCCTGTGATGATCTGGCGACTTGTCCAGGGTGTACCCCACCTCTCGCCCATAGTCAGCTGGGATAGGCTCCAGCTTGCCTGCGACCCTGCACAGGATACGTGGTTATGGATAATGGATGGATGGAAGACTATTAATAAGCCTATCAAGTCAGATAATAAAATCTGCAGTAATCTTCCTGAATGTATCCATGATGATAAAATGTATTGAATACTGTACATTCTGATTAGAGCACAAACACCCCACAAAAATCAACCACTCACACACACACAAATCCACACATACTCACGCATACACACGCATGTACAAATAACATGTCCAGCTTTTGTGTAGCTTCCTAGGCAGAGATATGACCATACCGATCCAATGTGCGCGGTAATATGGTGGCCAGATGTCTTCACTCTAACAAGCCTATGAGTCATCCAGATTTTTTACATAGAGATCAGTGGTACTGTCACATAACTGGTTATGGAGGTGGGGGTGGATCCCAAAGCAAATGGAGAGGATTGTCTCAATAAGGTACAGAACTAAAACATTATTTGTATACATGCCATTCTGCAGCTTGCTGAAATATTACACGAGTTTTATTAGTTAGGGACATGCTCAGCACTTAGCTGTTAGACGCAAGCTTGTAGTTTCAGGATCAGAAAGCTGAACATACAGAATATACATTAATATAGAATATGCATGAATATATAAAATATACATGATCGTTATACATGCAGGACACTTTTTCGATGGAATAAAAATGTGTTCTATTCCCTTCTCGCGGGTTTCATTCATTTGGTTTGATAGCATGCTTATCCTATGTGTATTATGTCACTCTACCCAATGGAGAATGAGCATTGAATATGGTTTACGATATTGCATGGTTGTCAAGACAACATGATGTCACACTGATGCGAATATCCAATGAGAAGCATTTCTTTGTTCGCCAGGAAAGAGAAGGACGTGTTGAACACCTGAAAGGCTGCCAAAACTTCATTAGATATTCTTCACGCATATTTACAAGCAGTGGCGAACCGTTACAATTAGAGCTGGGACTTCAGCTCAGCCAAAACTTAGCCAGACACACCAAGAAAAAGCAACAGAGCAAAGGATTTTGCAAGGGATTAGCGGCAGACTACCAGGTAGCTCCATTGTGTGTAGCTGTCGATGTTGATTTTAAAAGTAACTAAGTAAATTACGCAGGGAAATGATTACTTAAGTCTGAGTGAAAAATCCTGTGATGAGTATGCAAGCATGGAAAAAGAGTCTGGAGACAGAAATCTTAGTTTCTTGGTCGTTAGCCTGTGCTACTTGCTCTCCACTGGCTTGACTGCTTTATTAGCATTCACTAACACTACTGATGAACACTACACCAGCTGGAAGGTGACTTCACTGCTGTGCTGACGGCATCGACTCGCAGGTAAGCCTTCGAGAATGCTATACTGATATGAAGAGTGTGTGTATGTATAATAATAATAATAATAATAATAATAATAATAATAATATTGGCTGGCTTTTTTTCATGGTATATCAGATATATTCCATTCAGCTACTCGTCTTCGACTTGTTCAGTATCATGCTAGCTGAATGGAATATACAGCTGTGGTCAGAAGTTTATATACACTCATCATGGGCATGAATGTCATGATAATTTTGGGCTGTTAATGATTTCCTTGAACTGTTCTTTTTCCAGAGTGGATTGATTTTTGTGGGGTGTTTGTGCTCTAATCAGAATGTACAGTATTCAATACATTTTATCATCATGGATACATTCAGGAAGATTACTGCAGATTTTATTATCTGACTTGATAGGCTTATTAATAGTCTTCCATCCATCCATTATCCATAACCACGTATCCTGTGCAGGGTCGCAGGCAAGCTGGAGTCAATCCACTCTGGAAAAAGAACAGTTTACATCAGCATACATTTTTAATAACTTCACAAAACAAGAATTGAGTGCACAAGTTTGAATGGGCCAAAATTATACATACAGGTTCAAATATATACATACACCCCCAATAATATTTGGTTAAATGTCCCTTAGCAAGTTGCACCTCAACCAGACGCTTTTGGTAGCCATCACAAGCTTCTGGCATAATTCTAGCTGGATATTTGACCAGTCTTCTTGGCAGAATTGGTAGAGTTCATTTAAATTGGTTGGTTTCCTGGTACGGACCTGGCTTTTAAGAGTAGTCCACAAATTTTCAATAGGGTTGAGGTCGGGGCTTTGGGAAGGCCATTCCAGAAGCTTAAATGTTAGCCTGCTTTATCCATTCCAAAACCAGTTTTGATGTGTGTTTGGGATCATTGTCCTGTTGGAACACCCAATTGTGTCCAAGTTTCAACCGTCAAGCTGTTGATTTGAGGTGAAGCTGAAGAATTTGGAGGTAGTCCTCTATCTTCATTATTCCATCCACTTTGTGCAATGCACCAGTACCACTGGCAGCAAAACAGCCCCAGAGCATGATGCTACCACCACCATGCTTGACAGTTGGTCCAGTGTTCTTAGATTTGAAAGCCTCACCTTTACTCCTCCAAACATACCTCTTGTCATTGTGGCCAAATAGCTCAATCTTTGTCTCGTCTGACCATAAAACTTTTCTCCAGAAGGCATTTGGCTTGTCCATGTGGGCAGCTGCAAATTTCAGTCGAGCATGAAGGTGTCGATTTTGGAGCAGGGGCTTCTTTCTTGGTCAGCACCCTCTCAGTCTATGACGATGTAAAACTCGCTTCACTGTGGACATTGATGCTGGCATTCCAGCACTTTCCAGTTCATGGCAGGCTTGAGCCTTGGTGGTTCCTGGGTTGTTCCTGAACATCCTAACCAATTTCCTCTCATCTGAGGGTGACAGTTTGAGTCTTCTTCCAGACCTTGCCAAAGTGGTGTCCAGATTTTTATGTAGATGCCTTCTTGAGACTAATTTGTATGCCCTTAAAATATACTTCAAATGTGAAGGAAGTTATTGAAGAGAGAGTTTGACCTTGCTGTAACCTTAACCCTGTTTGGATCCATTCCAAAATCTAATCTAATCTATTCATCTGCTGGTTACAGTGATAATTCTGTATCAATCCTACAAACATTCAACCACTTGTCCTTGAGATTATGAGAATCTTGGACGGATGCACATACACACTGACGGATGGACAGACAGATGGAAATTTCGATGGCAAAAAACTTAGCAACGAAAATGGGTTTTGAGTTCCTGACCATAAACATGTCATAATTATCTTTGTATGACAAACAGGAAAGAGGTGATTAAGGAAAAAACTATTTCAGACATTTGTCCTTGCTGTGAACTTCACCCTGATTGGATCAATTCCAAAATCTAATCAGTTCATCTGCTGGTTATAGTGATAATTCTATATACACTTGACAGGCCATTAGTTCTTGAGGTATCATCATAACAAGAATCTCAGACAGACAGACAGACAGACATATAACCCCAAAATATTACAGCTTTCCCATTCAGATATAAACTGTATATAGAACTGTATATTTAAAAGTTATTCCACCAAATTGAGTCATACATGAGCTGATAGCCGACGAGGCGTGTAGCACCGAGTTAGCTATAAGCCATGTACAACAAGATTAAGTGGAATAACTGTTTTATTATATCCACATTCACTGGATTTTGAGAAACAGAGCATTTTTATTTTTATTTTTTGCAAATTAATAGGTAAAAACTTTATACAAAACATCCAACAAAATCATTTCCGCTTAGAATGTAAACAAACCGGAGAAATGACAGGAGCAATTTGTGGAAAAAGCTATAATAATAATTCTTGAAAAATTTTAAAAAGATACGTTCTTACCATCAAATACTTTTATTCCATATTTTGTTGCTTTTCTTTTATATTTTTTGGGGTTTTGTTTTCGAGTAGAGTTTTTATTTCGTCCTCAGTTGGTTCAGCAATACGCTCCGCCATTTTGTTTTTCTCACAGTATATACTCACAATATAGATGACTTGCAACCACATGATCAAAACGTGCTACGTCATGAGCGTCCGCCATAATGGTGGATAGACAAAGCAGCTAGGATATCAGCCGCTGAAAGTGTGTCTGTAAACAATGCTGAATTTTCTCAGTATTATCGCAATTTGAACGGTCGAGCAAAGACTCAATACAAAGAGAAGATAGATATGTATGGTTTTGATCCATTTTATTTTAAAAAGTCGGACTTTTCTGAAGATAAGACACTTCTACTGACCATTGAGTACAAATACAGGTCATTTTGTCCAATGACCATTTTGTCCAATAGTTAAGACATTTCATCCAAAGCCTTTTTCATACGCACTATCAATTATTTTATATTTCAGGTATTTGTTTGTTCGAAAAAAGGAAGAATTCTCAATGGAATTTGACCGAAGCAAAACACATTTTTGTAAAGCAATTGAGTGCCATAGTATGTGCGCTTCAACACTAAAGAGCGTACTAAGTGGGGTAACCACATTGGCCAGTGCCACTTGCTGACCCTGGGATGAGTTTAACTCCCTTGTCATTGCTGGTTGCTCGCTTGCATGTCTATATTTCCGGCTGGATCATATTAAATCTTGTGCGGAGCAGCGTTCTCATGGGGGCTTCGTTCACGAATCCCAGGCCGAGGCGTGGTCCTACTGGCCCAAGACCATGCTCTTTCGAAGGGGGAGGCTTAGAGGGAGGTGCCTGTAAAATTTGGCTTCGCTGTGAGCTCCCCTGGTCGAGTTATTAATTTTTAAACCTCGCTGGATCATATTAAATCTTTAGATGTGAAGCAGCGCTCTCGCGGGGGCTTTGTTTGCAAGCAGCGGAATACCTGAAATATAAAATAATTGATGGTGCATATGAAAAAGGCTTTGGACGAAATGTCTTAAGTATTGGATAAAATGGTCATTGGACGAAGTGTCCTGATCCCCTTGTCTCCTCTCCATACTAAGCCTCAGAGTTTCCTGTCCCTCTTTCCGAATCATGGATGGAATTCTAAAAAATCGGAACGTGCCACGGTCACGAGTACTGTTGTGACCGCAACCATATACAGCACAAAGATATGGCATAGCTAAAAGAATGCTTAAAGCAGTGAAAAAACAAAGAGAGTTGCGCACGCGTGACTATGTTTTGTATGGAATGTTCCTTGACCCTGCATTTGTATCTCCACCAACATGGCCGACATCCGGATTTCTATTTTGCTTTGACATCACTTGAAGTCAAGGATATGAGCTGATATCCTAGTAGTATAGTAGCCCATCAGAGCGTGCGATTGCTCATATCCATTGAATGTAGATAGAATAAAGAGTGTGTGTGTATATATCACTGGAAGGGATAATAACATGAAATACAGAATACATGGGAAAGAGAATTTTCATGGAGAATGAAAGATCGATCTCAGGACCCTGGACCTATGAGGAAGTAATGGTACCCGGTTCACCATCCATATCCTCACATATGACCATGAGCTGTGGGTAGTGAAGGAAAGAATAAGTTCATAAACACAGGTGGTGGAAAGACGGCTCCTCCTCAGGGTTACTCTCTGTGAGAAGATGTGCAGCTCATCAATTCAGCAGAGCCTCAAAGTAGAGCCGCTGCTCCACCAAATTGAGAAGAACCTCCTGCTAAGGCTATATCAGACATGTCCCAGTAGACTGAGACCCCGGGGCAGACCCAGGACCTTCTGGAGTGATTATATCTCACGGTTGGTCTGGGAACATCTGGGGAACGTCTGAAGAACTGGAAACTGTGGCCAAGGGATAGAGAAGTCCGGACTGTCCTTCTAAGGCTATTGCCAGAGCAACCCCCACCAGGAGAAATGGAACGAAAATGAATGAATGAATTCATATTATATTTGACTTATTACGTATTAAATTAAATGTAATTAATAATTAATGAATAAAATAAATAATCAGCATATTTATGTCCTTCAGAACAGTGGAATATTTAAATTCCAATCTTTAAATGCAAATTTTTCATTTTTCACATTTCGAGGACTTTAAAATAAAACTTGTGATTGAGAAGGGAGTAAAATAGCACACAATGTTGTCCATACAGGAAGCACACACTGTACACATCATCACTCTTTAGAGTGCTAACAAACATGTTCAAAGGTCACTGCACTCTTCCAGCTTTACATTTTATCACTTGACCATAGCTGTTTGAATCTGTACCTACACTCACAGAGTGCTTCAGGTTCACACTCAGCTGCTGGTTCATACAGTATGTGTACAAATGGATGCTGTAAGTGTTATATAAGACAGTGTCTGTTAGAAGGTCAGTGTCTTAGGACGGCTTTTTTGAGCCGGTGGATTGTGTCACTAAAAGCAAAGGTCATTGTCTTACATTGCAGGTGGGTAATGGCGGAGTTCATGTGTTTAACTACTTGTTTGCTGGATTCCACAGTGTCTTGCAAAAGTATTAATTCCCCTTTGTGTGTGTCCTGTTTTATCGCATTACAAGCTGGAATTAAAATGGATTTTTGGAGGGTCAGCACCATTTGATTTACACAACATGCCTACAACTTTAAAGGTGAAAATTGTTGTTTTGTTGTGACACAAACAATAATTAGAATGAAAAAACAGAAATCTGGAGTGCGCATAGGTATTCACCCTCTTTTATATGAAACCCCTAAATAAAAACTGGTCCAACCAATTCACTTCATAAGTCACATAATTAGTTGATTAAGATCCACCTGTGTGCAATCAAAGTGTCACATGATCTGTCACATGATGACTGTATAAATCAACCTGTTCTGGAAGGACCCTGACTCTGCAACACTACTAAGCAAGCAACATGAAAACCAAGGAGCACTCCAAACAGGTCAGAGACAAAGTTATGGAGAAGTATAGATCAGGGTTGGGTTATAAAAAATATCCCAAACTTTGAATATCCCAGGGAGCTCCATTAAATCCACTATAGCAAAATGGAAAGAATATGTCACCACTACAAACCTGACAAGAGAAGGCCACCCACCAAAACTCACACATCTGGGCAAGGAGGGCATTAATCAGAGATGCAACAAAGACACCAAAGATAACACTGGTAGAGCTGCAAAAATCCACAGCGGAGATGGGAGTATCTGGCCATAGGACCACTTTAAGCCATACACTCCACATAGTGGGGCTTTATGGAAGAGTGGCCAGAAAAAAATTCATTGCTTAAGAAAACACGTTTGGAGTTTGCCCAACAGCATGTGGCAGACTCCCCAAACATATGGAAGAAGATTCTCTGATCAAATGAGACTAAAATTGATCTTTTTGGCCATCATGGGAAGTGCCATGTGTGGCACAAACCCAACACCCTGAGAACACCATTCCTACAGTGAAGCATGGTGGTGGCAGCATCATGCTGTGGGGCAGTTTTTCATCTGCAGGGACAGGAAAGCTGGTCAGGACTGAAGGAAAGATGGATAGCACTAAATACAGGGCAGTTCTGGAGGAAAACCTGTTTGAGTCAGCCAGAGGTTTCAGACGGCCCAGCAGAACAATGACCCTAAACATACTGCTAAAGTTACACTGGAGTTGTTTAAAGGGGAAACATTTAAATGTCTTGGAATGGCCTAATCAAAGCCCAGACCTCAATCCAATTGAGAATCTGTGGCATAACTTGAAGATTGCTGTCCACCAATGCAACCCATCTAACTTGAAAGAGCTGGAGCAGTTTTGCCTTGAGGAATGGGCAAAAATCCCAGTGGCTAGATGCGCTAAGCTAATAAAGACATACCCCAAGAGACTTGCAGCTGTAATTGCAGCGAAAGGTGGGTCTACAAAGTACTGACTTTGGGGGGGAACACTTATGCACACTCCAGATTTCTGTTTTTTCATCTTAATTATTTGTGCCACAATAAAACAACAATTTTTACCTTTAAAGTGGTAGGCATGTTGTGTAAAACAAATGGTGCTAACCCTCGAAAAATCCATTTTGATTCCAGCTTGTAATGCGACAAAACAGGACAAACACCAAGGGGGATGAATACTTTTGCAAGACACTGTATATTAACATATGAAATGAAGTTGACCAGATAAAACATGAACTAGCTTGGGTTCATACAGTCTGCAATTAAATGCAAGTCAAAGTACATTTAGAAATCACTGCTTTCTTTTTTTATTTGCACTTTCCATACCGTCCCAACTTTTTCTGATTTGGGATTGTAGATTGAGTCATTTTATTGCTTCTTCAAACCATTTGTCTAGAATTAATTTGTAGATGGACCTCTGAGGCGTGACCTGAATGTTCTCCTCTCCCGTGTTGGAACACCTACTGTATGTTGGACACTGCACTGCTTATATTATGTAGCTATGCTTGTGTTAAAGTGCCTGGTCTTTTGGGTATCGAGCATACTGTTTTGTTTTTATGGGCAAACAAGAGCCACATCGTCACATGATTATTAAGCTCTTTATGAGCTGTGTTAGAGATAGAAAAACATGACTATCTCAAGCATGTCAAGAGGACAGGGTCATTTACTGTAAGTACAGAAAGTTTAGAATAAATTGGACAACGACATTATCCTGGATTCAGCATGAGCTTTATTCAGAACTGATGAGTGAAGTTTGTGTAGTCTGCGCAGGAAGGTTGCCAGTTCAATTCCCTGAACCAGCAGGAATGGCTGAAGTGCCCTTGAGCAAGGCATCTAACCCCCAACCGCTCCCCAGGCTGCTCTGGGTATGTTGTGTGTCACTGGATAAGAGTGTCTGCTAAATTCCTGTAATGTAATAGGTGTTGAATAGTGTCATCATGTTTTACTGAAATTAGTGCATTTACATATTATGTTAATTTGAGAACATTATGGTAAATTGTTTCATTTTAAATGTTTGTTCTGGGCGGCACGGTGGTGTAGTGGTTAGCGCTGTTGCCTCACAGCAAGAAGGTCCACATTCGAGCCCCGTGGCCGGCGAGGGCCTTTCTGTGTGGAGTTTGCATGTTCTCCCCGTGTCCGCGTGGGTTTCCTCCGGGTGCTCTGGTTTCCCCCACAGTCCAAAGACATGCAGGTTAGGTTAACTGGTGACTCTAAATTGACCGTAGGTGTGAATGTGAGTGTGAATGGTTGTCTGTGTCTATGTGTCAGCCCTGTGATGACCTGGCGACTTGTCCAGGGTGTACCCCGCCTTTCGCCCGTAGTCAGCTGGGATAGGCTCCAGCTTGCCTGCGACTCTGTAGAACAGGATAAAGCGGCTAGAGATAATGAGATGAGGATGAGATGAGAACATTATGATAAATTGTTTCATTTTAAATGTTTGTTCTTACAGAATTTGTTACATCAATATTAAAATGACAGTTGCGCCCCCTTGTGGCTGAGAAGTTGACATTTCTGTTCAAGAAGCTTAAAAGTTGTTGTTGTTGTTGTTGTTGTTGTTGCAATTAATATCTGCATGCATCATTAAAAAAGCCACATAAAACTTGCACAGAATTTTATTGGAGTATACAGGGACATTAAATGTGCACTGTACAATAAGTAATTTCTAAATCAGACATTTAAAAAATGAGTCCCACATTTCTTAATATTTCCTTTAAATCAAATAATGGTCGATTTATATATCTTTAAAAAAAAGTCTCAAGCACCACCAAACTAAAGAAAGCACTGAATCCACTGAACAGTCTTGGATGCATCATTTACAGCGATACACCACGACAACATCTGAGGTTTAATTCTGTTATTTGCTTTTTGTTGGTTACAAAATAAATAGGTCAGAAGAACGAGAAAAGAATTTTTTACACATCTACACTAGTCACACAAATAGTAAATTTACCACATTGCTTTTATTTCAGAAAAGAAAAAAATCTTTTTTTTAATGTTTTGAGGTTTTACACAGTGAACTGAAGGATCTACCTTCAGCACTTTCTTTAAACTGCTGTATTCAAAATCCAGTAAAATCAATGGTTTGGTAAGAAAATGAATAAATATAGATACTATAAAGATATAACTGTTGCCCAAAGATATAACTGTTGTTTTGTCCAGCAGGAGGTGATAGTGAGTAAGTCTGAGTGAACCAGTGAGAGCTCTGGTGAAGGCAGGAAAAGTGCCATGTCCTAGTGATGACTTGTACAGCTGTCTGACTCCACAAGTCTAATAGATAGCTTTCTGTCTTCTGTCCTTAGTGTAACACGGTGCTATTGCTTGAGGCTTTTCCTGGTCATTGCAAATGAAAACCAAGAGAAATGTCTTCATGTGTCCAATCATGAACACACAACATGTTCATACATTTTCCACAGCTATTATTGTCCTACAACACAAGAGTCCTTCTGAATGTCTAATGTATATGGACACCAGTTCCTGTCAAAAAGGCAAAAGTGGACATCGCAATATCTGTATTATTGGATGCTAATGTAAATATGGCAAGAAGTCAGTCATCGGACCAGTCTCTTCACCTGAACCTGAAGTATGTAGATTTGTTGTGAAAAGTCGACTCTCTTGCTTATTCAATACGTCAGTATCCTTTTTCAAGGTTCTTGTCCAAATAATTCCTTCTGATGATATATCTGTTGAATCAATGGCAATGAAATCTGTGTCGGAATGTAAAATCACTGCTGCTGCTGCTTCTTCTGCTTTTTCTTCTTTTTTTTTTTTGCAAAACGATTAATGGATACTGCGTCATTGTCAAGGCTTTTCATGCAAGCTTTACAAATAAGGAATTACACACAAATATTATACACAAATCTATCCTTAAAATGATAACAAAAAAAACAACAACAAAACAAAACAAAACAAGCTCCACGTTAGTATTAAAGTCCCATGCCCTGTGGGTGGGTGTGCACTGAATTGCTGTTGGACAGGTCGAAATGTGAAATATCCATAGTTTTACAAGCATTTACAGTAGTACACTGAGACCAAGATATGTTTTGTCAAACTATTCAGAATAATAGATACAGTCCACACAATTAACATTAAATAAAAATATTTAGGAAATACATTTAATAAAAGAGAAAAAAACACATATAAGAGACTAGAGACAGACTCTGATGTAGCTGGCTTCTATTCTAATGTCATAGCACCAATCCTTTAACTGCAATAACAAAGAAAACTGAAAGTACGTTCCATTGGTTAGGAATGTGTTTAATGCTAGTTTCATATTTATAAGACACTTTACGCATGACCAAAGAGTGACCATCTCTCCCATATACACTTTTTCTTTGTGCTAATCTTTTGCTCTCTCTCTCTCACACACACACATTTTTGAAAGTGCATAAACTCTACCCGAAATGTGCAATCATGCATCATTGCTTCCCCAACTAATATTTAAGGTTTCTTTCTCAGAATCCTGTTATAACACACACAAAAACACATAGTATCACACTCACACACATTCTTGTACCTCCATCATTATGGGGACTCATTGACCTATACTCCCGAGCTCCTTACCCTAACCTTAACCATCACAACTAAATGCCTAACCCTAACCAAAACCTAATTCTAATCTGAACCCTAAATCTAAGTCTTAACCCTCAAATAGCCCTTTGAAAAAGTGAGGACTAGCCAAAATGTCCTCACTTCCCAAAAACTTCCTAACTCTGTTGCTTAAAAGTGTATTCCGGTCCTCAATATGTAGCAAGTACAAGTACACACACACACTTCTGTCATTGTGGGGACTCATTGACATAATACATTCCCTAGCCCTTTACCCTAGCCTTAACCATCACAATTAAACCCCAACCCTTACCCTAACCCTAACCTAAACCTAATACTAACCTGAACCCTAAAACTAAGTTTTAACCCTCAAACAGCCCTTTGAAAAAGTGAGGACCAGCCAAAATGTCCTCATTTCCCAAAAATGTCCTAACTCTCTTGCTTAAAAGCATATTCTCGTCGTCAATATGTGCGCACACACACACACACACACACACACACACACACACACACACACACACACACACACACACACACACACGTGTAAATGACATTTTGGTTTGCTCACACTCCCCTACGGAGGGATTTTCCAAACCATAATTAGTGGCAAGTCCACCAACTAACTGCTTCAAAGAAACATTAAGACAAATCACAGAGATAATACAAAGACATACATTCTGTAAACCTACTTTAATATCTCTACTTGTGCAAATAGCAAAAAATTGAATTACTGGTATACAAAGTATAGCTTTGTCATCATAGTAGGGCTCTCTTGAATTAAACAGCCAGTAAAGGTGTGTGTGTTGTACTGTACATTGTGGCTTTGTGGCAGACAACACACCCAGCTTAGTCTTACAAATTCAGAGTCTTGAGCTATGAAAAATAAAATAAGAGATTCTTAAACATGAAACATTTTGGTAACTGTGTGTTTGACCCACTACACAGCACACTATATAAGAAAAACACAAAGTTTTATTATTTCATTCATTCTAAATTACACACATTACACATTTGTTCAAGTTGATGACTTCTCAGTGACCTTTGCTCTGACCTGTTAGACCGTTACACTTCCTGTAGGTGATATTGGGCCACTTAAACCACTTAAAGAGCCCTAAACAGTACAATAGCCAGAAACACTTTGCTATAAGGTCCATAAATAAGCATATTAATATATGTATTAACGCTTTTATAATGATGAATCATATCACATGCACTAATCATATACATAGCCTCTGAATCATATACCATAATATTTTAATTAAAAATCATGATATGCAGCATTAATAAAGATTACTTATATTATTAATGGTTTTCCTTTTTTTTTGTACACAATGTGTAACCAAATCTTCAGATTATTTAAATAACTCAGAACATTTTGCATTTTATATGATCAAAATCAAGCCGCTTTATTTGGCACAATGTTATAAAAATGTGTGACAATCTCGTAGGACTTGGATCCACTTAAGCACTGGAACATTATAAACTTTTCTTTCATCCCACAGTTGAAAACGTTAACAATATTTACGCGGTTATGTAAGATGAAAACCTTAACTTGATGAACCCTTTTGGTTTTTCTAGAGCAATCTGGACACTTGTAGAAAAATGATACATTTTTGTGACACCTATTTGCAATAAAAAAATGCAATAATAATAATAATAATAATAATAATAATAATAATAATAATAACTAAAAAGGCACTCGGTAGAGTGCATACCTCTGCCAAGCCACATGTTATCAACATCAAAGTCAAATCACTTGAACCTAGGATAATACTGAAACTGTACACCAAATTTCATCCAAATCCGTTCCTTACTTTTTGAGTTATGTTGGGAAAAGGAAAAAAAAAATCTTGGATCTGCCTACATATCCACATTTGCAACAAAATCTAATCAATTGTTTCTTGGTCCATGGCTCACCTTTCCTCAAAATCTATTCACTACATTTTGAGTTACATTGGGAACAGGCAAACAAACAAACAAGAGGCAAAGTCATAACCTTCTTCAAATAAATATCCAGATGTTGACTATGTTTACATACATACGCAGATTTGCATCAAAATCTAATTAACTGATCCTTAGTCCATGGCTCACCTTTCCTCCAAATTTCATCAAAATCTGTTAACTACTTTTTAAGTTACGTTGGCAACAAACAAATGGAGGCAAAAACAACGTTGGTGGAGGCAATAAGTTTGCTAAAGAATTCCAGGTACTCGAAAACAAAAGGGGGTCTCAAGCTTTATAGCCTGTAATTAGATATAGCCTATAATTTAAGTTAAACTACTGTACATTGTTCAAAACGCATCATTCAATACATAAATCATTATTAATACTGCATGATAATAATTAACAGAATGAGTTGACAAGCTGTTAATGCTTAACTATTACCATCATTAAATGTTGTTCATACAGTATGAGGCTGTTATAATGTATACACTTCATACACATGCTAATGATTAGTGCATCATTGGGAAAGCGATTAGTACACACATTAGTATGTGCTTAGTCATGCACCTTTAGTAAAGTGTTACCCAAAAGCCCCTAGATTGAGTCACTACCCCTATGGAAATGGAATATATTGTTATATGTTATCAATATATTCCTAAACAGAATATATTGTACATTATATATACACAATATATTACACATTTGTATGTAATTTTGTACACAGAAATCCAGTTGCTTAAATTACAACCACACAAGACTCCAACTGGATTTCCAATGGATTAAAAAAAATGCATCAATGTGATGGCTGTAATTCGTTTTAAATGGGGTTAAAACACACAAGACAGCTAACGTTATTCTAAAATTGACGTTGTGCAAATGGCTGTTGCTCAGGCAACAAAGCAGAGGTGAGGGTTTTAATCATCCATTGCCTTCAGTAAAGTGCTAATATTCAAAGGCTGAGTGAGAATTTACCTGCACATGTCCACTGTCTGAACATGAACAATGAACATGAACACGGATTTTGGATGTGATTTTAAAGATCCCAGA
The DNA here is from genome assembly GCF_027579695.1 of Neoarius graeffei. NCBI lineage: Eukaryota > Metazoa > Chordata > Actinopteri > Siluriformes > Ariidae > Neoarius > Neoarius graeffei. The sequence continues at coordinate 17,774,538 of NC_083573.1, forward strand.
TCCTGAACAGAACCTGAAACAGCCTTGTGTCATGTTTGAGGTATGTGAATAATCATAATATTGCATATCGAGAACGTTTTGACTAATTAAATTCTGGTGTATTTAATTAAAATATTGGTAAAAAATAGGTATAATCCTTAACATTCAGTGTTATAGTCCAGTTTTGTCCCAATAATTGGACCATGTTTGGTTACCAAAATTCACTCATCTGAAACATATCATAAATCACACTTAGGACTCCTAATCAATCAGTAACAGACAGACTATCCATTGTTATTTGACTATTTTATATCTTTTTTTTATGATAGTTTTTCATTCTGATCATATAACAATATTTATCATATTTAACTGACATAGAGTATCTTTATAAAGTATATGGCGGATTTTAACAATATACTTTTAAATAATATTTATGGGGATAATTTGTCACAGCAAGTCATACTATTGACCAATCTCTCCAGCCTACTGGTCTATACATGTTTGAGTCACTGATTATGACTGAAATACAATTATGCTACAACTTACATAAACGTAGACAAAGTGCCAAAAACAGATAATGGCAGAATTAACTATAAAAATAAGTAGTACCCCGCATATTTATATGTATTCCCCAGGACAAATGCCAGAAATTATTTCTTTGTTTTACTACAAACACATATCCTGTAAATACTGTCAGACAAAAGTAGCTCCTGTTACAGTAACTAAAATAAGCCATGAGAAGATAACCATAATAATCCTGTTATTCTTGTACTGCTGCATATTGTTTGCCCAGTGAAAAACACACATGGTTTTGGAACTGTTGGCAAAAGCCAACACCACAAGTAACTGAATAAAACCACAATGATCCTTGGTTTAGAAGATTCTTTGCCCAGAAAATCAAAGACACCCTCCTTTTTGATGGCTCACAAAGTACCTCAGGTGCCCATACTGGACCTTCCCTCAATGCTGACCTTTACCTCCTGTGAAAGGAAGGAAAGTTTAGGAAGAGTTGCAGGGTGCTCATTCTCCTGTGACTTCCCTATCTCTCCTCTCTCTGGGGCAGACCACCTTCTCTTGCGACTCCCTGCACCATGAGTTTTCCCCTCTTCAGTTTTTGAGATGATTACACCATTACCGGAGTTAGGACTCTTAAGCCCAAGACCTACAAACTTTTGTTCCCCTTCTAATCCAAAAATGTTCCCATCTCTCAAATCCTCCCGCTGAGTCTGTAGCTCTCCAGTCTGTCCACTGGTCTTGGCTGCTTTATGATGAGTGTTATTATGGTTCTTCACAGGACCAAAGGTTTGGTCTTTTCTTAATGCGCCATTCCTTAGGCTCTTTAGGGTGAGGGAGATGCAGACATCACCAACAGAGAGTTTGGCACATGACAGAGCCAGTAACTGGGTAGTGCGGTCTGGGCAGCAGGATGACCATCCCTGACCAAACACAAAGAAAGGGTACTCTACCAGCACTTCCACACATACCTACAGAGAAGGAACAGGAACATGGTCAAGAAACTAGCTAACTAACAATTATATTATTGCACAAAATAACAAAAATTGTTTATGTCAGGAGTATAACTAGTTCATTACAGCAGCATTATTATAACTACACAGTGTAAGTAATTCTAGCTATAGCTGTTTAATACATATCATGGACAATTTGTTTGTAGAAATGATATGTCGAATTCAGTCTGGTAACCACATATCAAGGTTTCAGTACAATGTCAGTTCATTGGCACAAATGTAACGACTGGCACAACTCTATATTATTGCAATGTTAAAAAGTGCAAATGTGATCCAGAAAGGGTCAAATTTGCAACAAAAAGTATGCATGGTTTAGACCCAGAAAAATAGCCTACAAAATAATAAATGATGGGTACAAATAAAACAAACACTATTAAAAATACCCTGAATCACCTGTGCTTTGTGTTCCCCGACTGAGAACTGTATGATAACTGCATCAGGCGTTCTGCTGGAGTCTATCCTTTCAACTGTGCTAGAGTCAATTTTTAGTTCTCTGCTCACTTCTGCACTCTGTAGGAAGTCCTCTGTCCTTAGGTCCTCCACCCGCTTAAGCTCGCCATCTGCCAGCTGGATGATAGAGCCCTTCATGAAGTATGGAGGCAGGGCTGATGATGGAGATAGGGGTGCATTTTGTGGGCTTGTGGGTGTTGGAGGGAGCACAGGAGCTGGAGGTGCTACTATCCCTGCTGAAAGCACAGGAAGTTGTACTTGTGTGGAACTCTGTACACCTGCTGCAGCATGATGTTCCTCAGGGCCTGTGACTTCTTTGCCATTAGGGAGAATGGAGGTTGGAACAGTAGGTGTGGGTGCAGTGATGTAGGCCTGAGGCAGACCTGTGGCTACTGTCGGTACATTGGCAGCAGAAATGGTAGGGATGGAGCAGCGAGTAACCTCTGACTCAGTAGATGATGTATTGATATTGCCAGCACTCACAGGAATAAGCAGGGAGGGACTGCCTGAGATCACTAGATGCTGTGGGAGGTTGCTATGGTAACTGGCCACAGCCTGCTGGGGCGCCCCAGATGTACTAGTAATGTATCCAATAATAGGCAGCTGTGTGCTTGAGAAAAGGTTTGTAGAAAGCTCCTGGGTAGGGGCGGATGGAGATGTATGCAGGAGAGTGTGAGGGGAAAGAGTTGGAGCAAGAGATACTGCCATGCTGTCTGATGATGGGAGAGAAAGGGAGGAAACTCTAGAGACTGGCTTCCCCACAGATAGCCTTGTTCTCTCAACTCGAGCCAGAGATGTGTGCTCTTTATCGTGGGTGCTCTGAAGCTCAGTGCTATTATTGGCCATCAGGTGGTTGCTTGACACCAGCATGACTGATGTCTGAAGTCCTGCACTGTCATGAGAAGCATAATCAGCAGGGAGCAAGACCTGAGTTTGGGCCGGGAGACCCAGGTTCTGAATCTGCCTTTGGCCATCATCACTTTCTGGTTTGTTAGACATTCCCTTCACAATGCTGGTTGTGTGTTTGACCACTGTGACCTCTCCCAGAGCACCATTCTGCAGATCTCTGCTTTGGGAGTCAGGTGGTTTTGTAATGAGCCCATCAGCATAATGCACAAGCACCTGAGAGGGAGTAAGAGTCAGACCATGAGGGGCAAGAACAGTTGAATGAGTATGAAGTTGAAGGGGTACTTGTGAAGTTGGGGAAATCACTGGCAAACCAACTGGAGTGCCCTCTACCTGAATGCACTGGCTGGTGGTGTGAGCTACGTTAGGTAAGGATGAAATCACATGCTGCTTCTGTGGGTTTCCATTAGAAGCTTGTGGGATGACAGCTGTGGTAGCATAAACCTCCTGGGCAGGTCTACGTGACTGGGTCGGACTTGCTGCAGCTGACACTATCTGGGAGGAGATATAACTGGTGTAGGGTCCAATGATTTGTAAATTAGGTGGCAGCTGGGTGGGCTGGATGGGTCCTGCTGCTTGAGGAAGGTTGGAGGAGAGGACAGTTGGGTTGGCTGTTATTGTAGTTGTTCCAGAAAGACCTCCTGCAGGTGTGGAGCTTGTATATGATGACAAAGAGCTGTTGGAAACAGAGGTGGAAAGTGGGTACTCTGTCACTATAGTCAGGGCCTTAGTTGATGGTGTTGGGCTGCTAGCTTCAGTACTGTTACTCTGTGAGGGAACTAGGTTGGGAACAGTGGCCATGCTGGCCATGCTGGCTACACTAGCAAGCCATGCCAGGTTCTCACCACTTTGGCTCTCATTCACAGTTGATGCTACCAGCACCTGCCGCTCCTCAAGCGCCAGGATCTCTCTCTTCTTTGGAGGCAGGCACTCATTACTACGCTCCTGGTTGGACTTCATGATCTTTCACTCTTTGACTCCTGCGTGCTACTACACTGGATGGGTTTGGTCTTGTTTTTAGTTGGTCTTCAGTGTCAAGAAGTCCATTGTTCTAAAAATTGTTCTTGTTATATATTGTATTATGATATAAATCAGATTAGTCACTGGAGCTTCTTGCTGTTACTGACGTCTTCATGTGGAATCATCTGGAATTATCTCCCTTACTGCTGTACCTTGCTGTGGTCTGTACCTTGATCAGAAAGAAAATCACAAAATCATAAACGATCATTTTGAATTTACTTCAAAGCCTACTTCCCCTTCAGCCTCCCCTGACAAAAAAAAAGTAAAACTAAACACACTGCTTCTCATTGCAAATTTGAATGATATAAACATAGCAGGACCCAAGAACTGCAGAAGCCTTCTTTACACACAGCCAGAGCACTTTATGGTCTAAACAATCATCATTTTTTAAAATTGTGCATACATCATAATGATGAACATGCACAGCACACATAGAGCAAGCATATAATTACATGAGCGTGACTGTATAGAAGCATATGTACTATATTAGTCTACAGTATGCCATCATATGGTCATTTATAGTAGTTTTCAACACTCTTGAACCAATTGTCTCTTTTAAAGAAACCAATTAATTTCTTGTCTTTTCATAAAGCTAAGAAAACTATAATTATTTACATTATTACCAAATATATTCCTGATGTACAATCATACAACCTTATTTAAAAAAAATAAAAATAAAATAAAATCTTGGGACGGGCATGGTAGTGCAGTGGTTAGCGCTGTCGCCTCACAGCAAGAAGGTCCGGGTTCGAGCCCCATGACCGGCGAGGGCCTTTCTGTGCAGAGTTTGCATGTTCTCCCCGTGTCCGTGTGGGTTTCCTCCAGGTGCTCCGGTTTCCCCCACAGTCCAAAGACATGCAGGTTAGGTTAACTGGTGACTCTAAATTGACCGTAGGTGTGAATGTGAGTGTGAATGGTTATCTGTGTCTATGTGTCAGCCCTGTGATGACCTGGCGACTTGTCCAGGGTGTACCCCGCCTTTCGCCCGTAGTCAGCTGGGATAGGCTCCAGCTTGCCTGCGACCCTGTAGAACAGGATAAAGCGGCTAGAGATAATGAGATGAGATGAGATGAGAAAATCTTGGGACACCGTGTAAAATGTGAATAAAAACAGAATCTGATTTGCAAATCATGGAAACCCTATATTTCATTGAAAGTAGTACAAAGACAACATATCAAATGTTGCAACTGATTTTTTTTCTTTTAGAAAATTATATGCTTATTTTTGAATTAATATCAACAACACATTTAAAAACAGATGGGACAGGGGCAACAAAAGACTGGAAAAGTTATGCAATCCTAAAAAAAAAAATTAAGTGGCAACAGGTCAGTAACATGATTGGGTATAAAAAGAGCATCCCAGAGAGGAGGAGTCTCTCAGATGTAAAGATGGGGAGGGGTTCACCGCTCTGTGAAAGACTGCATGGGCAAACAGCAAACAGTGCAACAATTTAAGAATAATGTTCTTCAACTGCAAAGAATTTGGGGCTTACATCATCTATGGTACATAATATCATTCAAAGATTCTGAGAATGCTGAGAAATCTCTGTACGCAAGAGACAAAGCCAAAAACCAACATTGGATGCCTGTGATCTTCAGACCCTCAGGCAACACTGCATTAAAAGCAGACACGTGTCTGTAGTGGAAATCACTGTATGGGCTCAGGAACACTTCAGAAAACCATTGTCTGTGAAAATGGTTCATTACTGCATCCACAAATGCAAGTTAAAAGCAGATATAAACAATATCCAGAAACACAGCCACTTTCTCTGGGGCAGAGCTCTTTTACGATGGACTGAGGCAAAGTGGAAAACTATTCTGTGGTCTGACAAATCAAAATTTGTTTTGGAAATCATGGACACCACGTCCTCCAGGCTAAAGCGGAGCGGGACCATCCGACTTGTTATCAGTGCACAGTTCAAAAGCCAGCATCTATGATGGTATGGAGGTTCATTAGTGCACATAACATGGGTAGCTTGCACATCTGGGAAGGCTCCATTAATGCTTAACGATATAGAGTATACAGGTTTTAGAAAAACACACTGCCATTCAAATGATGTCTTTCAGGGAAGGCCTTACTTCTTTCAGCAAAACAATGCCAAACCGTATGCTGCACATATTACAACTGCACGGCTCCATAAAGAGTCTGGGTGCTAAACTGGCCTGCTTGCATTCAAGACCTGTCTCCCATTGAAAACATTTGATGTATTTTAAAATGCAAAATACAACAAAGGAGACCCCGAACTGTTGAGCAACTGAAATTGTATATCTGGCAAGAATGGGACAACATTTCTCTTTCAAAGCTACAGCAATTGGTCTCCTCAATTCCCAAACACTTACAGTGTTGTTAAAAGAAGAGGTGATGCAACACAGTGGTAAACATGCCCCCGACATGACTTTTTTGAAACATGTTGCTGACATCAAATTCAAAATGAGCATATATTTTTCAAAAAACAATAAAATTTCTCAGTTTCAACATTTAATATGTTGTCTTTGTACGATTTTCAATGAAATACAAGGTTTCCATGATTTGCAAATGATCACATTCTGTTTCTATTTATGTGGTGCACAGCCTCACAACTTTTTTTGGAAATTGGGTTCTATTCTATATTGCTTTTGTGTCAGTTGTACCTTTACATTTCTATCCCAATGTTGTGCCTTTCCCAGGGGTTAACTGCATTGACTTAAACCGCATCTTGTTTACTCATTTATGCTCTCTCTCTCTCTCTCTCTCTCTCTCTCTCTCTCTCTCTCTCACACACACACACACACACACACACACACACACACACATTCATACATATATAAATACACACATAGGCTGGTCGCCGAGTCAGAGAGATTAGCACTGCAGTATCACTCCAGCTCTGACTACATCAGACATCACACACTGCTGCCCTGTTGCAGATAGCTTGCCTGGGCCCCCAACGTAACTTCTTCACCCCTCCCTATCCTCCTCAGTACACACACACACACACACACCTTGTGAACGTCACACAAATGAACACATAGTGACAAGCCAAATGCCAAAGCACAGTTTTAACTATGCAAATTCATATGCAAATGACTTCTTCTATGATTCTACCAGAACACATGATAAAATACCTGTGTTATATTTGTAATATGGCATTTACCTGCTTTTTTGCATTCACAGTTGCACACATTTTAGATACATTGAATGTCAAGATCTAACAATGTTACAATCACAGAAACCTAAAACATGATGTCATCCCCAAATGTGCAGACAAAGTAGAATCAAGTACTACACTTCGGTACGACGTCGAGCACCTTCGAACCAAACACTGCAAAGAATGAAAAACATTCTTCATCATGGTCATTGGAAAATTGGGAAAAGTGTTTGTTGCTTTTTGCCAGACAATGCCCTTAGGCAACTATTCCCTGCACGTTGCCACCCTTTCATAAAGGTACCTGCCCCTTTAAGAGGCGGGTTGGGGAGTCCTAAGCTAGACATGAATCCAAACAGTGCTGTTGCTGCTTTACAATGACTACAGACTGCTATTCTGAACATATTCTCTCTCTCTCTCTCTCTCTCTCTCTCTCTCTGTGTAAGTAAAATCACATCATAAAATGCACACATTCTGCAAAATGTATGCAAATGTGAAATGAAAATGTATCTAATCTTTCCTTAGAGAATGCCTACATGGACTACGCCAACACTCGAGTAAAACTGGGCAACATTACAGGGTGTCATGATGAAGATTCCTTTGTCAGGAGCCTTACCTCTGGATAGTGGAGAAAACAGCTCTCTCTCTCTCTCTCTCTCTCTCACTCTCGCCTTGCACAGTGTAGTATGTGAGTGCAAAGCACCCTATTCCTCACCAGCCATCCTTTGTCCAGGTTTAACATATATACAAAGTCAGAGCCACAATCCTCTCGTTATATATTCACCTCCATGTCCTGTATTTGTCCCTTGCACTCCTGTCCTCTCTTCTTGCCTCTTGTTTTCCTCTCCTCCCTTTTGCAGTAGCCCTGGAGGAGTAAGCATAAAGGAAGTCCCCTTGCCTGGGCTGTCTCACATGAAGCCCTTGCGTACAAGCAATACGGAGTATGTTATGCAAGGCAAACACACTGCCTCACTCCCAATCTCTCTCTCTCTCTCTCTCTCTCTCTCTCTCTCTCACACACACACTCACTCTACACACACATACGCACACACATGCTCAGTGCTCTACTGAATGCAGCTCCTCCTCCCCCAGTCAGCCTCAGCAGCCTCATCAGGTATTCATTCAAAAAACACACTCCACTTGGCACGACGCCCAAGCTACACTCACAGGGAGGGAACGAAGGAGGGAAAGAAGGAAAGACAGAAGGGGAGAGGGAGAATTACGCAGGGAAGGCGGAGGCAAAAGCAAGAAGCCTAGTACTCACAGAAGGATAAGCAAAAATACATGCTCTCTGGAAAGGATTACACACATACACACGTACGTATACTCAACATACTGAGCCCCTACAGCTTTTCCTTTGTGTTTGTAGCCTAATTAAGTTTTCCTCCGTGGAAAAAGAATGCCCTGTTTTGCAAAGTACAGTCCAGGTTTGATAAACATAAATCAGCTCCGAAACAAATTCCATTTGCATGCCGCTGTGCTCTGAGGACTGTCCTGGTTTAACCTCTTATGCACCTGCTCTTAGGGAGCCACCATGTCACCACACTAGGCCTTTCCACCTGGCATCACATGGAGTCATCATATTTTTATACACATACACAAACACACAAAGCTTGAGAAGAAAACAACTGTCCAATGGAGGTTTCCAAAAAAAATTAAACAATTGTATACAAAGATTGCAAAGGTTTTGACAAACACGAACATAAGATTATTAATGGTGAACAATATCCGTTGAATAATTTTGTTGCTCTAAAATATAACGCATTTAACTCTTAAAACTGGTGTTAAACAAGCTGATGCTACAGTAATTTAGTGATTTGTGCTGTTTAGAGTTTCATGATTATTGTGAGACATTGGTGGTTAGAGGTTAGAGGTTTGAAAAAAGTTCTCAAACATACGTAGTTTCACTTTTAGCTCATAAAATTCATAAGAGCAAGAGCATCTTTTCTCACTCACCATGATCTAACCTGTTTGAGCAGAGGAGGTATGTGAGCTAGACAGACCAAACTACTAAAACGCTGCTGCATCAGTCTCTTTAGGTAGAGATAACACAAGGGCCAATTCCCCAAGTATGTCTCACTACAGCCTGCAGGATTGGGTGTGGGCGGAGAGAGCTGTCACACACTTACCGTACCATATATGGGGGTGATGACATACAAGGGTTAGGGTTAGGGTGTATCCTGTACTCATCCTTTCATCCAACCCTGCTCACATCCAATCCCGCAGACTCCAACCAGAGGCCTCTCCAATTCCAATTCACACCACTATCATCAGGCAGTCACATGGCATTGTGGGTAATGTATGTTTCAACTAAATAGGTCAACCCTGAATTTAATTGCAAAATAAATGTTGCATGTTAATTATAACAATTAATTTCCACATCATTCAGGGTGGATTTTTCCATTAGAAATTTCTTCATCACATGTACATTAGTGCACAGTGAAATTCTTTCTCTGCATTTAACCCAGTTGGGGGGTTAGGTATCTTGCTCAAGGGCACTTCAGCCATGGATGGATGGACACATGGACGGACTTCAGCCCTGCTGGTCCAGGGAAACTAACCAGCAACCTTTTGGTCCCAAAGGTGCTTCTCTCACCTTTAGGCCATGGCTTCCCCATACCCTGTTTACAATATTTTCTATTCCTCTATCCTTCTACCTACTGGTATTGCTCACAATACATATGTATAATTAGTGCCTTTATTAAATTCTATACTGTATAACATTATTATTTGAAATGTTGTATTAAATGCACTCTCTAGGCCACGAGTTCTTAACTCTAGGTGAGAGGTTCTTAGTCCCTTGCCTGCGCAGTTTGAGGTTTTCTCTGCCTCTGCGCATGTAGTTCACCTCATTAAGCTGTTGTGTCCAAGTAGCGAAAACTCCACACTGCTCAGGGCAGGCAGTTAACCCTCTGGGGTCTGAGGGTATTTTCTGTCACTGTAATGATTTTGGCATACTCTGACTTTGTCAATTTCAACAAATCTAAGCAGTATTTTCAAAGTCATGACTTTTTTGTATTCAGCACAAATTCAGCTACAATAATATCTATGTAGTATGTATGTCATGATTGTACTTTAAAAAAAAAAACAGATAAACAAAGATGTAAAAAGCAGTTTTAGAACTGTGTTAGAATGTGTGAAAAAAACCATTGTGATGAACCATTTTGGTCACTTGAGGTGATTTTGTTCAGTCTTAGGAATGTATCAAGTACAAAAACCTAAATCTGCTCCATTGGTTTGGACAATTAACTGGCCATCAAAAAAATCATGTCCTTTTATTCTGGGATAAAGGGTTGGCAGTAGGAGGGGTATTCAATGAGAAGGGTAAAAATTTCCATTCTATTCAATGAGAAGAGTGAAAACCCCTCCCACTACCAACTCTTAATCCCATCAGATTAACTCTTAATCCCATCGGGTCAAGTGACCAAAACAGTTTGTCACGATGGGTAAGGTCATGTTTTTTCACACATTCCAACACAGTTCTAAAACTGCTTTTTACAACATCTTCATTTATCTGGTATTTGGCTTTATTTTGGTATTTGACTCTATTCAATGTGTCTTGAAATTAACTCTTGTACTATTTTACTCAGGCGGCACGGTGGTGTAGTGGTTAGCGCTGTCGCCTCACAGCAAGAAGGTCTGGGTTCAAGCCCCGTGGCCGGCGAGGGCCTTTCTGAGAACATGCGGAGTTTGCATGTTCTCCCCGTGTCCGCGTGGGTTTCCTCTGGGTGCTCCGGTTTCCCCCACAGTCCAAAGACATGCAGGTTAGGTTAACTGGTGACTCTAAATTGACCGTAGGTGTGAATGTGAGTGAATGGTTGTCTGTGTCTATGTGTCGGCCCTGCGATGACCTGGTGACTTGTCCAGGGTGTACCCCGCCTTTCGCCCGTGGTCAGCTGGGATAGGCTCCAGCTTGCCTGCGACCCTGTAGAAGGATAAAGCGGCTAGAGATAATGAGATGAGATGAGACTATTTTACTCAGTTCAGAGCCACAACCAAATGTGTTACACTGTTACACAATTGCTCTGTAATTATGCTCCCATTCCAACTCCAAATTTTACTCTCTAAACTCAAAATAGAGCAAAATTAACTATTTTTGAGGAAAATACTTTTAACTCTGGAAAAACTGCTCAGTCATTTTTCCTGTGTATGCACTACACCGGACACATATTAACTGATCTGCTCATAATAAATAGAAGAAATATTTACACTTACTTGAGTTGATCTTCAGCTGGATTGAGTCGAAGTAAAAATAAAATAAAATAAAAATGACACCACTCATCAGTGTCGCAGTTCTCAAGATCGAATTGAATTGGTGTCCTAAGGCATGAATTGAATCATGAATTGATTCACTGTCCTGAAATTGAATCCCTATCCTGAATCATCCGAAGCACATAAAATCCGCGGGTCATCTCTAGTTTTACCTCCAAATAGCCTAAACTATGGCTAACAGATTTTATCCTGTTTCCAGTGGGCGTTCCCACCGTGAAAGAGAAACCAATCAAACCTGAAAGAGTGAAAGTGATTATCATGCCTAAATAGTCTTTTATGAATGTGTAAGTGGGTACTCAGTGCTCCAACTAAATAAGGTGGCAAGTTTTATGTTTCATCTAATTTAGGTCATTTAAAAATATAATATTATTTGGCAGTGGGCACATAGGAAAGTGTAAAGTATAAAGTTTCTGTCAATATGTTTATTATGCTTGTATGATAAAACCTCGCAAAGATATTTCTCTAAATACATGACCTACTCATTTTAAACCTGCCGAGCTTCACCGGCGAAGCTCTCGACCCCAGAGGGTTAAGAACCCTGGTCTAGAGTATTCATTTAACATAATAATGTTGCACAGCATATAATATAAAGTGGACATATTGTGAAAAACTCACTTTTTTGGGTATCTGGTGTCTACCGACCCACAAACTCTGAAATAAGACAACACAGTCAGGTTCTTTCGGGTTTCCCCTTCTTTTTCACGAGAGAAGCTCATTAGAATTATGAGTACTGTATTTCCACTCATGGCTTGAGAACTGCCTTTGAGACCCCGTTTACACATAGCTGGGTATCTATAAAAACGGATATTTATTTATGCGGTTGCACCCATCATTTACACGTAAACGGCGGTTTCAGTCACTGAAAACGGCTGCTTTCGAAAACTCCGGGCAAAGTGGAGATTTGTGAAAACTCCATTTTCATGCCTGCGTGTAAATAGTGGAAAACGGAGTTTTCTCCGTGTTATGGGGAAAACCGAGTTTTAGCATTGTGATCTGATGGTCCCTCCTCCTTGGCTTTCAGATCTCTGGTTGGCTTTCTATTTGTTTGACATGTTTTTGACAGCCTTCCCTGGCTGTTTTTGAGCATTGTGTAAACGGAATTATGTTCTAGTACGGGAGAGGAGAATATACCCATTTTCATAAATACCCGTCTACGTGTAAACGAAGTATGAGGCTGAATATTTATGAGGAACGAGCTACCTGATTGGCTGGTGGAGTGACCAGTGGCTCATTATCATTTAAAGGAACAGGCACTCATATCAGCCGTTTTGAACAGGGCTGTTTAGACAGGGTGAGAAGGGCACTGTGGTGCTTTATCCTTGTGGTATTTCGGCCAAAGCATGTCACAGACATTTCATTAAGCCCACAGGGAACTGTGCCAACTTGTAAGAAAGGAGTATAATATGTCACCTTTAATCCAGAGAGATCCTGTACATGAGTAGCATTGAAACGTGAAAAAGTTACATGTAGTGTATATGGAAAATTCCATGTGTGCATATGGGGAAGTATGAAAATGATGACTAATACAGTATTAGCCTGGTTACGTTCAACCAACCTTCTTGAGAAAGACATGCCCAGGCAGAGGACAGAAATTGATTTGAAGAAAGAGAAACCTGATGACAGACTTGGCAGCTGAAACGTCTGAAGGTAGGCAGGAGGACAAGGAATTTATTGAGTCTATAAAAGAAATTACTTGTTACAGCATGCAAACAAAGCTGTACAGTAGATACGTCTACTTCTAGTAGCAATCAAATGATAATACTTAAAGAATAGGTAAAACAGATACAAAAATAATATGAAAAATATATGGGACATATTGCAGCTTCTGCAAAATGCAATGTAGTTGCAGGATATTATGCCAAGTAAGTGTGGATAATATTAATCAAACATACCATGTACTGAGAGGCTCCGGTTGAAATTATGGATCCTCTGAGGTGATTGGCATAGTACTATTTTGTGAGGGGCACAGCCCCGAAGAAAACAGTACTATGCCAGTCACCAAAGAGAATCCATAATTACTGGTGCCTCTCAGTGCATGGTATAGTCGATTTATATCCCTCATCAAAAAAATTCAAAACTAAAAGTGTTAAGATTGAATCTTGGCATAAACTCACTGGAGGCAGCCATGTTTGTTGTTTATGTCAGCGTGACCTTCGACCTGCGCGTGTGCAATGTACCATACTATCACCTGCCTCGCTAGGCATGATAATGATATGTAGATCTACACACAGTTGTGACTCGAGTCAGTCATAAAGCTTTAAATTGTGATGTCAGTTCCAGGATATACTACGACTGACTCACACCATATCCATTTTTTTAACTTTCGACCTCACAAGATGCATTGCTTAATCAATGGTGGAACTATTTTATGTCACATGAGCCATTCTTGGCCAATCCCTGCATGAGAATTTTTTGACGAGGGTGCAGTCTCATCACATCGTTCCTGTGGAGGACTGCCCCATATGGACAGTTGAAAGTCACACTTGGAAGACGCTCTGGACACTTACAGTAATGCTTTTATGGCTGAGGACTACAGTTGACTTGCTAACTTTAGGACTGCAGTTGTCATGAACAGTTTTGCACTCAAGTTTCCATCATTGAAGAGTTATAACATCAACGAAACTGACTTAATGTTAAAAATGTTATAATCATGTTGTCTGTTATCACCCAAATGAGGATGGGTTCCCTTTTGAGTCTGGTTCCTCTCAAGGTTTCTTCCTCATGTCGTCTGAGGAAGGTTTTCCTTGCCATTCTCATCACAGTCTTGCTCATTGGGGATAGATTAGGGATAAAATTAGCTCATGTTTAAAGTTGTTAAAATTCTGTAAAGCTGCTTTGTGACAATGTCTATTGTTAAAAGCGCTATAAAAATACATTTGAAACTTGAACTTGATAATATAAAATATAATAATATACACTCACTGGCCACTTTATTAGGAACACCAATACACCTGCTGTTTTATGCAGTTCTCTAATCATCCAGTCCCTTGACAGCAACACAATGCATAAAATCATGCAGATACAAATTAAGTGCTTCAGTTAATGTTCAAACATCAGAATGGGAACAATTGTGATCTCAAAGTGTGACTTTCACTGTGGAATGGGTGTTGGTTTGAGTCAGATGGACTGGTTTGAGCATTTCAGAAACTGCTGATCCCCTGGGGTTTTCACACACAAGTCTCTAGAGTTTACAAAGAATGGTGCGAAAAACAGAAAACACTGAGTGAGTGACAGTTCTATGGGTGGAAACAAATGCCTTGTTAATAAGAGAGGTCAAAGGAAAATGGCCAGATTGGTTCAAACTGCCAGCAAGGATATAGTAAGTCACATAATCACTCTTTACAACCATGGTGAGCAGAAAAGCATCTTAGCATGCAAGAGCAGAAGACCATATTGGGTTCCACTCCTGCAGCCAAGAACATGGACCTTAGAATCAAGAACAAGTTCCTATTAAAGTGGCCGGTGAGTATAAAAAATACAATAACATCTGACGTGACTAAAACCCGGTTGTGTATACGTACATTACAGAATCATGGGCAGATGTTTATATGCTGATTCATATCATAACCGTACTGTTAATCTGTTTGCATAAGCACATAGTGTAGGTGTGGCTCCAATTCCTGACTCAAGAAAACTACACTCTATGTAACCTCAGTGTAAAAGTTAAATAACTGCTTTTTATCTTTGTCTATGGGTGCACCAAAAGAACCACCAGGTCAGTGTGTGTGATAAACTGAACCTAGACAGAGTGAGTGTGTGACAGTCTGCGCTTTCAGCTTCAAGGGCTCAGTGCCTAAAGCCTACAAAGCCACGCTGAGTGACAATCTTTGATAGCTCCACTCCTCTTAATAGAAGAAGGGTTTTGGCAGGGTTGCTACGTTACTCTGTTTGGAAAGGATATTGTACCCAAGCAGTCACTGGGGGGAAGAAGTGAATTTCTCACTCTCTCTCTCTCTCTCTCTCTCTCTGTATGTGTGTGGGTGTGTGAATGAGACCATGTTTTCACAAAACAGTGCTTCATTAAACTACTCTTCCAGTAGTCCATTCTCATGTCTGTACATTCAAGAAACAAAGACCGTAACAATGCATTTTGCTAATTAAGCAGTCAAATAGCATTTAAATAGCCAAAGCACTCTATCAGCTACTATGCATCATTGACCTTTGCATGGGGTTAAATGAGTTAAGCGTGGTGCACATATGGTCTGCTCTTTACAGTTATTAAAAATATAAATCATTTACGAGAGTCTGTATTTAGTGTTTGTACCCAAAGGCAAAGAGTAAACAAGAAGCACAACATCACCAGTTAGCAGTTGATTAAATATAGAAATATAACTGCACACACAAAGCAGCATGCATGTACTTACTGTGATCCCACCAGATGTGGTGCTTTCCAGCAGAAATTAGCACTGTTTGTCCTCACATGGTTCTCCCTCAGCACCTGTTACTCACTACACTGCCAGAAGTGTCTCAAATAGTCTCACATTATTGATATAAAAACCCTGAGACATGTTCTGACATGTTCAGACATGCAGAAAGAAGGACTGAGAAGGCTTGGGCCTGAGTTGCACATGAGCATACACCACACAAGCGTGAAGAATGTGGAAGGAGGAGAAAGATTTGATTGGTTACTTTTATGCAAACAAAGACTACAATGAATGCAACTCTCAAAGAACAATCCATCCTGTGTTCATTACACTTGAAATATTGAGTCATTAATCAAACTAATTCATCATGTGAAAAACCAGCTAGCTGTAAATAAAAAAGCTCTCTATCTTCAAGGAGGGATAGATAGATAGATAGATAGATAGATAGATAGATAGATAGATAGATAGATAGATAGATAGATAGATAGATAGACTGGGAAATTGTTTTGGACAACATGAAATAGAATAAAAAAAAAAGATCCCAAGAAGAAGCCAACTATACAGACCCTTTCCAAAAAAATTAGAATATCATGGAAAAGTTGTTTAATTTCCATAATTCCATTCAAAAAGTTAAACTTTCATAGATTATAGATTCAGGGCCCACAATTTAAATGATTTCAAGTATTTATTTGTTTATTTTTACATAATTTGGGCTTCCAGCTCATAAAACCCACGAAAACAGGAATTCAAAAAATTAGAATACTGTGAACAAATTAGCCCAAATTTTGCAGGGCATGAATGTTTTAAACTGAGTGTCACACACTAATCATCTACTAAACTCAAAGCACCTGCACAGGTTTCCCCAGGTGTCATTAAATTGCTTCAGTTTGGTTCAATTGTCTCAGTTCGGTTCAATATGGGGAAGACTGCAGACTTGACAACTGGCCAAAAGACCATCATTGATGCCCTCCATAGGATGGGTAAGCCACAAAAGTTCATAGCTAAGGAGGCTGGCTGTTCACAGACTGCTGTGTCCAAGCATATCAATGGAAAGTCTAGTGGAAGGGCAAAATGTGGCAGGAGAAGATGTACCAGCAAAAGAGATGACCATGGGCTTCAGTGGATTATCAAACAGAGAAGATTCAAGAATCTGGCAGAGATCCAGAAAGAGTGGAATGAGGCGGGAGTCACAGCTTCAAAAACCACCACATTCAGACGCATCCAGGAGACAACTGTCGGGTTCCTCGGGTCAAGCCACTTCTGAACCTGAGCCAACATAGGAAGTGTCTCAACTGGGCCAAGAGGAAGAAGGACTGGACTGTTGGCCAGTGGTCCAAGGTCCTCTTTTCCAATGAAAGTAAAGTGTGCCTTTCATTCGGGAATCAAGGTCCAAGGGTTTGGAGGAAGACGGGTGAGGAACAGAACCCAAGCTGCTTGAGGTCCAGTGTGAAATATCCACGGTCAGTCATGATTTGGGGTGCAATGTCCGGTGCAGGTGTTGGTAAACTCTGCTTTCTTAAATCCAAGGTCACCGCAACAGTCTACCAGAATGTTTTAGAGGACTTCATGATTCCTTCTGCTGAGAATCTGTATGGAGATGCAGATTTCATCTTCCAGCAGGACCTGGCCCCTGCCCATACTGCCAGAAGCACCAAAACCTGGTTTGATGCCCATGCCATCACAGTGCTTGACTGGCTAGCCAACTCGCCGGACCTAAACCCCATTGAGAATCTATGGGCTATTCTCAAGAGGAAAATGAGGGGCACCAGACCCAACAACAAAGAAGAGCTGACAGCAAGCATCAAGGAAATCTGGGCTTCCATAACTCCCAGGCAATGCCACAGGCTGATTGCCTCAATGCCACGTCGCATCGAGGCAGTGATTAAGGCAAAGGGATTCCCAACCAAGTATTGAAGATTGACATATCATTTTGAAAGTACCATATTTTGATTGATTTGATGTGATCCTAATTTCTTTCTTTTTTTCTGCAAAAACTGAGAAGTAAATGGTGATTTGTTCCCAGTATTCTAATTTTTTGAATTCCTGTTTTTGTGGGTTTTATGAGCTGGAAGCCCAAATTATGTAAAAATAAACAAATAAATATTGAAATCATTTAAATTGTGGGCCCTGAATCTATAATCTATGAAAGTTTAACTTTTTGAATGGAATTATGGAAATTAAACAACTTTTCCATGATATTCTAATTTTTTGGAAAGGGTCTGTACAGATAAAAATGGAACCACACACACACACACACACACACACACGTATCCATCCATCCATTATCTGTAGCCGCTTACCTTGTCCTACAGGGTCGCAGGCAAGCAACCTATCCCAGCTAACTATGGGTGAGAGGCGGGGTACACCCTGGACATCACCAGGTCATCGCAGGGCTGACACAGAGACAAACAATCATTCACACTCACATTCACCCAACGGTCAATTTAGAGCCACTAATTAGCCTAACCTGCATGCCTTTGGACTGTGGGGGAAACCAACACACACACACACACACACACACACACACACACATTATATATATATATATATATATATATATATATATATATATATATATATATATATACATACACACACACACAGGGTGTCCCACCTGTAAATCAATAGGCCATACACAGTTGCCCCCTAACTTCTGGGACACCCTGTATATATATATATATATATATATATATATATATATATATATATATATATATATATATATATATATATATATATATATATATATGTGCTATGTGCATGTAGTGAATCCCTGATGCGGGTGGAATATTGAAGTGCGGCAGGTGGGAAATGATATTAAAACAGATGTTATTTTCTATTTCATGCTTGCTTTTCAGTGATACTAATCTCATCTGGTTGGGAGAGATCCTCTCTCGTCGCTCTCTCCCTCCTTTTCTACCTTCCATCCTCACTGCAAAACACACACAGACACAACATTAATTGCCAACAGGTGTACTGACTTTGCCACTCACCTTCCCTGGCCCCGCCCTCCATTCACAAACCACCACTTGACCACACCCCCACTGCCACATATCCCCACCGCCCGACTTAGGCTAGGGAGCCGTCGAGCCTGCAGCAGATTCCCCCCCCGACAGGACAAGAAGTCTGCCACCACCATCTGCACCCCCGGTCTCGAATTTAAACAGCTGTAGGGCGAGATACCAATGGGTGATCAGCGCATTAGCATCCTTCATGTAGCAGAGCAACTGGAGGGGAGCATGGTCTGAACAGAGGGTGAAAGGGCGCCCCAGCAGGTAGTATTGGGGGGTGAGGACCGCCCACTTGATGGCCAGGCACTCCTTCTCGATGGTGCTGTACTTACTTTCATGCATCAAGAGCTTGTGACTGATGTACAGCAGTAGACGTTCCTCACCCTCCACCTTCTGGGACAAAAAGGCCCCCCCCACCCTCTGTCTGATGTGTCCAACTGCAAAATAAAAGGTAGAGAGAAGTCAGGGGAGTGTAGAATTCGCCCTCCATACAGGGCAGCTTTTACCTTGGTGAAGGCCTGTTGGCACTGCTCCGTCCACTAGACCGGATCTGGTGCTCCCTTTTTAGTGAGATCAGTCAGCAAGCTGGTGACATCTAAATAATTAGGTATGAACCTGCGATAGTGGCCAGCCAGCCCCAGGAACTGTCTTACCCCCTTTTTGGTCTTGGGCTCAGGCAGGCAGCAATTGCTGCAGTCTTGTCAATTTGGGGACGCACCTGCCTGTGACCCAAGTGGACACCCAGATACTGTACTTCCACCTACCCAATCGCACACTTTTTCAGGTTAGTTGTGAGACCCGCCCCCCTCAGCAACTCAAGGATGGTCCTAAGGTGTTCTAGGTGCTGCAGCCAATCATTGCTATATATAATAATGTCATCAAGGTAGGCTGCTGCGTAGGTGGTGTGGGGGTGGAGGACCTTGTCCATGAGCCACTGGAACATAGCAGGAGCCCCACATAACCCCAAAGGAAGCATGACAAATTAGTGTAATCCAAATGGTGTGAAAAAGGCTGTTTTCTCTTGGGATAGAGGAGTCAAGGAGATCTGCCAATATCCCTTTGTCAAATCCAGTGTCAAATAAAAGCAAGCAGCACCTAATCGATTGAGCAACTCATCAATGCGAGGCATTGGGTATGCGTCAAATTTAGACACCATGTTGACTTTCCTTTAGTCCACACAGAACCGGACCGACCCATTGGTCTTGGGAACCAGGACCACCAGGCTGATCCAGTCACTGTGGGACTCCTCGATTATGCCCATTTTGAGTATGACCTTGAGTTCACCCAAAACCACCTTTTTTGTGTTCAGGTAAGCAGTATGGGTGGCTATGCACCATCACCCCTGGAGGCGTTTCAATGTGGTATTCTATGAGATCGGTGCAGCCAGGAAGGGGGTGAGAACACTTTGGAAAACTCCTTTTGCAACTTAGCAACTTCCATGATTTGGGCTGGTGAGAGGTAGTTTCCACATGGGACCAGAGTGGTTTGAGTAGTTACTTTTGTTTTCACCTCTGACCCCAGCTTTGCCTTCTCCAGAACTACCGACACCAATGCCATGAGGACCCCCTCATTCCAATGTTTTAACTGGTTGAGGTGGTATATTTGTAGTGTCCCGCCCCTATCCATTTGCCTCACTTCATAGTCGACATCCCCAATTTGCTGTGTGACCTCAAAGGGCCCTTGCCACTTGGCAACTAATTTGGAGCTCAAAGTGGGCAATAACATAAGTACTTTATCTCCCAGGGTGAAGTCTCTAAGGCGCATGCCCCTGTTGTGCAGCCAGGCTCGATGTTCTTGCGCCTGCCACAAATTCTCCTGGGTTAAGTGCATGAGAGTGTGGAGCTTTGCATACACGTTGAGAACGTATTGAATTTCGCTTTGACTTGTTGAAGGTCCCTCCTCCCAATTTTCCCATAGCATGTTCAAAATGCTGTGAGGCTTACACCCATATAACAATTCAAATGGGGAAAATCCCATGGAGGCTTGCGGGACCTCTCGTACTGTGAATAACAGGGGCTCATGCTATTTATTCCAATTATGTGCATCTTCGCTTACAAACATCCAAATTAAATTTTTAAGTGTCTGAATCATTCTACCAAGCCATCTGTTTGTGGGTGATAGACACTGGTGCAGATCAACTTAATCCCCAATAACCCATACAGCTTGCGAAGTGTGCGTGACATAAACATAGTGCCTTGGTCATTCAGGATTTCTTTGGGAATCCCGACTCAGGAGATAACACAGAAGAGTGCCTCTGCAATACTGCATGCTGAAATATTGTGGAGAGGCACCACTTCCGGATATCACATTGCATCGTCCACCAGGACTAAAATAAAGCAATATCCCTGTGCTGACCAATCTAATGGCCCAATGAGATCCATGCCAATTCTCTCAAAGGAGGTCTTGATTAGAGGGAGAGGGCGCAAAGGTGCTTTTGGGGTGGCCAGTGGATTTACTAGTTGGCATTTGTGGCATGCCGCACACCACTGACGGACATCCCCATGAATCCCTGGCCAATAGAACCGGGCCATTATTCGGGCTAGTGTTTTCTCCTGTCCTAAATGCTCAGCCATCAGATTAAAGTGAGCCACATGGAATACGAGTTTCCTACATCTCTTTGGAATTAACAACTGGGTTATCTGTTCATTGGTTTGAGTGTCCTGCATCACTCGGTACAAGCCTATCTTTAATAATCATGAAGAATGGGAAGAAGAGTGTTACATTTGGCTGGAGGGGTTGACCATTGATTACTCTCACTTAGTCAAATGCATGACACAGAGTCTTGTCTTGCATCTGTTCTAATGGGAAATCCTCAAGGGAATCCCGGAGGGAGGGAGGAGGGGTGAGCTGCTCCCCGCTCCTTGTATCACCCTGACATGGTGCTGATGTAGATGGCTCTGAGACAGCTTCCCCAGTCAATGCCACATGGGGATCCCCCCCATGACATATTACCACAGGACCCACCCACTACTATTTGCTCCATTAAGCCTTTAAACCATGGTCAATTGGTTCCCAGAATCAGTGGGTGGGTGAGACATGGGTTAACTGCTGCCTTTATGCGATACTTTTTCCCTAGAAATAGAATGTGGATGAACACTAGTGGATATTCATGAACATCCCCGTGCACACACAAAACCTTCACCGCTCGTGCTCTCCCCAATGCCTTGCCTTGCACCAGGCTTTGGTGGATTGGGGTCTGAGTACAGCTGGAATCCACCAACGCATGATACATATCCCCTTGAACACTCACCAGTATACAATACACTCCGGCCCGATCGATGGCGGTCTCTGGTGCATCGAGGATCCAGATCACAGCTCCCATCTCCATCGTGGAGCACTGGCCCTGGAGATGCCCGGGTTTCCCGCAGTGCCAGCATACCAGCTCAGGCTTCACCTCTGCACCGGCGATATGGGAGTCACTCACCTGGGGAGGAGAAGACACAGACACAGAAAGGGAAGACAGGAGGGAGACACCACAGGTGCGGTGGGCTGGCTGGGAGTGAGCCGGCCCCCACCTCTGTGGTGAGGGAATGGGGAGGGAACAGGAAGAGAAGAGAGGGGAGGAAGGAGAAGAAGAGTGAGAGAGAAAAAGAGAAGAGGCGGAATGTCCGCCTGCCACTGGAACCGCCACCAAATGGTCCTCCACCAAATCAATGGCTTGATCCAGCAACGCCAGGCAGTGGCACTGGACCCACTCTACTGTTCCTTCCAGAAATTGGGCAATGAAGTGCTTCAGTCTCACCAGGTCGATGATCCCCTTGGCATCGTGGTCCTCCACTCTCAGCCACCACTGGCAGGCATCCCATAGCTTTTGGCTGAACATGAATAGCCAGCCGACTTCCTCCAATGCCAGCATGCAGAAGCGTTGGTGGTGTTGCTCTGGAGAGTGGCCAATGTACTGCAGGATAGCTCGCTTCAAGTCAGCATAGACAAGCTGACTGTCAGCAGGGAGCTGTTGCGCAGTGAGCTGCACCTCTCCAGTCAGCAGCGGTAGTAGACACACTGCATGTTGCTCAACTGGCCACCCCCACACTTTGAGTGCTTGCTCAAAGAGAGCAATGAACGCCTCCAGATTGTAGTGTGGCTCCATCTTTGTTAGTGTGATGTGGGGTGGATCTGCTATGGTGGTGGTCTTGGACCCTGCCAATGCGAGTAGGTGCCGGAACACCTGGTGACCTTCCTGCTGGGCCAGCAGCAAAGCTTTGAATCATTGCTACTGCTCCTTCTGGAGGCTGATCAGCACTTGGTGCTGGCTCTGTTGGACAGCAGAGAGGACATGAATTAGGTTTTTCAGTGGGGAGGACTCCATGGTGTGGTTCCCTTCAGTATCCCGGCTTTTGGCACCACTGTAGTGAATCCCTGATGTGGGTGGAATACTGAAGCGCAGCAGGTGGGAAATTATGTTAAAACAGACTTTATTTTCTATTTTGTGCTTGTTTTTCAGCATTACTAATCTCGTTCACTTGCTCACACATATACATGTCCTCTGGTTGGGAGAGATCCTCTCTCATCACTCTCTCCCTCCTTTTCCATCCTCACTGCAAAACACACACAGACGTAACATTAATTGTCAACAGGTGTACTGACTTTGCCACTCACCTTCCCTGGCCTTGCTCTCCATTCACAAACCGACACTTGGCCACGCTCCTGCTGCCGCAGTGCATTAATAGTGCTAAAAACAAGAATTGTGATAAATGAAGATAGAAACTGTGCAAAGGTGCAGTATTGAATGGAAGATGAATAGATTGATCAATAAATAATAGATAGATAGATAGATAGATAGATAGATAGATAGATAGATAGATAGATAGATAGATAGATAGATAGATAGATAGAGAAGCTAAACAAACTTTGTAGACTTTTAAGAAGCTAAACATACTTACTAGAAATTTGGATATAAAAGTTGAACCATAATAAGAAATGTTAGGTATAGGGTGCCTTAATCAATCCTGTATATATACAGCATATGTAGGACTATATATACACAGTGCCCTCTACAATTAATGGCACCCCTTGTAAAGATTCATAAAAAGGGTGAGAAAAAATCCACCGTTTTGTGAAGTTGCTTCATCTCACACTGAAAAAATGAGAAAAATCTAACCAATAATTGAAACAAATTTATTCAGAGAAAAACAAATCCCTCATCAAGAAATAATTATTTTCAACAAAAACACATGAGTGAGTCACTCACATCTATCTATCTATCTATCTATCTATCTATCTATCTATCTATCTATCTATCTATCTATCTATCTATCTATCTATCTATCTATCTATCTGTGTGTGTGTGTTTTTGTTGAAAATAATTATTTCTTGATGAGGGATTTGTTTTTCTCTGAATAAATTTGTTTCAATTATTGGTTAGAGTTTTCTCATTTTTTCAGTGTGAGATGAAGCAACTTCACAAAACTGTAGATTTTTTCTCACCCTTTTTATGAATCTTTACAAGGGGTGCCATTAATTGTAGAGGGCACTGTGTATATATAGTCCTACACACACACACACACACACACACACACACACACACACACACACACACACACACACTGTCTGGGAAATAAGGAATTTTTAGCAGACTGTCACAGGATAGACAAGTCTGAAATGTTGTCTGTCCCTCCAGACAAGGCCAAAGGCCTGGAACAATGTGGCCGGGGGTCACAAGCTGAAGGGCTATAGATGCCTGGAGATGGTTTCTCAGCTATTTCCAGGTACATTTTTGTGATCTTCAAAGGCCATATTACACTAGACATTAGTTGCTAATTACACTACAAATTGAATATAATTTACAAGAAAATGTCAGAAGATTAAAAAAAAACATGCTTAAATTTCTACCCTGTCATGGTCCTACCTGTGGTTTCCTCTCTTCAGGTAACATTCCACTCCTCTCCACTCTGTATTACCTGCCACGCCCGCATGCTCCTTCCCCATCAGGCTCACCTGCTGTCAATTACCATCATTAACCCTCATTTGACTTTCAGTGGCTGTCATTGGCTGGTTCCTATCACCTGCTCCCTTCCCGGTGTATATTTAAACTGCAGTCCTCCCAAGCTTCAGTGTCAGATCGTCTTTCAAGGCATCAACTCCGTCTACTCTTCAGCCCTGGTAACCTGACCCTGCATTTCTGTCCCCTTTCTCGCTACCTGACCTGTGACTCTGTGTTTCAGCCTGTTCCCAAACTCCTGTCTGTCGTGCTGTCCTGTCTGTCTGCTGAGTGCCTGCTTGCTGGGAGACCGCCTGAATACCAAGTGCTGTCAGCTTACTACTCTGACTACGCCTGATCCCATCTGATCTCAGAAGCTAAGCAGGGTCGGGTCTGGTTAGTACTTGGATGGGAGACCTCAGACGTCACCACCACGCTCCCACCAGCCATCCTGCCACTGAACTTCACACACATCCTCCCAACTCCCTTTCCCCTGCTATCAATAAATTCAACATTTAACTTGCGCTCTTGGGTCCTCGTCTGTTTGTCCTGACAGAACGATCTGACCATCATGGACCCAGCGCCCTTCCCGACCAGCATGGGGATTGAACCCGAAATGACCGCCCTGCAGCGACTGGAACGCACAGAGGGAGACATAAACCGGATGTCCGGTGACATTGCATCTCTGCTCCAGCTTGACCACCAACAACGACAGCAGTTCAACCAGCAGCAACAACTGTTACAGCAACAGCTGCAGCATCAGCTAACTCAAGTCATGCAAGTACTCACCAACCTCACCACTCCATCCGCTTCTGCACCACCAAGCCCCTCTGCCGTGGCTTCTCCTTGTAATCCGGTTGCTCCAGTCCTGGCGGCACAGCCTCTAGCTCCCGGTGACCCGGAACCGAAGATTGGTAATCCGGAACGTTTTAATGGTGACCCAAACCAGATCCGGCCATTCCTGACCAGCTGCCGTATCCAGTTTTCTCTGTAGCCCAGGACCTTCTCGACGGAGGGAGCCAAGGTGGGGTATGTCATCACTCACCTGACCAGCCGGGCTCGGCTGTGGGGGACAGCAGAGTTCGACCGGCAGACCCCGGCCTGTGCCTCCTTCAGTGCCTTCGCCGAGGAGAAGTTAAAGGTGTTCGACCTGGGCTCGTCAAGAACAGAGGCGTCAAGAGCACTGATGAGTATCCGTCAGGGCAACCGGACGGTGGCGGACTACTCCATCGACTTTCGTACCCTGGCGAGGCGCAGTTCGTGGAACATGGCGGCACTGGTGGACACCTTCCTCCACAGTTTGGCGGACTACGTCAAAGACGAGCTCGTTTCCCATGAGCAACCCCTGACACTCGATGAGGCCATTGCCCTTGCTGTACGCATTGATCACTGTATCCAGATCCGCAGATGAGAGAAGGGCCACCGTGTCACCACCTACCCGGCAAAAGCCAGAGTTCACCAGGCGTAGGGGAGATCCTGGTGAGCTCGACACGTATCCAGTCTCCCTCCATCCGAAAACCCCTGCTTCAGCTCCGCCTTCAGCTTCCCGACACCACTCGTACCCTGGCCGCCCTGGTGGACTCTGGAGCCGAAGCTAACATCATGGACACAGAGTTCGCACGGCAGCTGGGTGTGGGCTGTCACCATCTCACTCCACCCGTTCCTGTACGAGCGCTGGGTGGACATCGTCTTGGCACAGTGACACACATCACAGCCCCCGTGACTATGCTGCTGTCAGGAAACCACCAGGAGTCCATCCAGTTCCACCTCCTACACTCACCCGGCCAACCACTCATCCTAGGCTACCCGTGGCTCCGCAAATACAACCCCCAACTTGACTGGGAGACTGGCACTATACGAGAGTGGGGAAGGGGCTGCCATCAGACCTGCTTAAAGGGAGCCATCCTGCCAACCAACCAGGAGATCACCAGCTCCGCCCCCGACATATCCAAGGTTCCTGTCTGCTATCACAACCTGAGAGAGGTGTTCAACAAGTCCAAGGCCACGTCTTTGCCCCCACACCGACCATACGACTGCGCTATCGACCTCCTGCCAGGCACTGCACCCCCGAAGGGCCGTCTCTACTCCCTGTCAGTCCCGGAAAGAAAGGCCATGGAGGACTACATAAACGACTCTCTGGCTGCTGGCCTAATCTGTCCATCGTCCTCTCCTGCCAGAGCTGGATTCTTCTTCGTGGGTAAGAAGGATGGTTCTCTTCGCCCATGCATAGATTACCGGGGCTTGAACGACATTACGGTTAAGAACCGCTACCCTCTGCCACTACTCTCCTCCACCTTTGAACTGCTGCAAGGGGCCACAGTATTCACCAAGCTAGATCTTCGGAACGCTTACCATCTGGTGAGAGTGAGAGAAGGCGACGAGTGGAAGACTGCGTTCAACACCCTGACGGGACATTATGAATATCTTGTCATGCCATTTGGTCTCACCAATGCCCCAGCAGTGTTCCAGGTGCTGGTAAATGACATCCTCAGAGACATGCTCAATAAGTTTGTTTTCGTTTACTTGGACGATATTTTGATCTTCTCAAAAACCCTGTCTGAACACACTCACCATGTCCAGTTGGTCCTGCGCCGCCTGCTTGAAAACTCGCTGTTTGTGAAAGCAGAGAAGTGCGAGCTCCACGCTCAGTCTGTCTCGTTCCTTGGATATGTGGTGACCGAGGGCAGCATTCAAATGAACCCTGCGAAGGTGTCGGCAGTAACGTCGTGGCCGGTTCCAGAGAGCTGTAAGAAACTGCAGCAGTTCCTGGGGTTTGCCAACTTCTATAGAAGATTCATCCGGGGCTACAGCACCGTGGCAGCCCCACTCACCGCACTGACCAGCATCAAACAGCCGTTCCAATGGACTGCAGCAGCTGACAAAGCCTTCGAAACCCTCAAGGCCCGTTTCACTTCAGCTCCCATCCTCGGGATGCCTGACGCTGAGCGGCAGTTTGTGGTGGAGGTAGATGCTTCGGACGTGGGAGTCGGGGCTGTGCTTTCCCAGCGAGGAGCAGAAGATGGCAAAATGCACCTCTGTGCCTTCTACTCCCGAAGACTGACCCCAGCAGAAAGCAACTACGACATCGGCAACCGCGAGCTACTGGCTGTCAAGCTTGCCCTCGAGGAGTGGTGCCACTGGTTGGAGGGGTCTAGGGTTCCGTTTGTGGTCTGGACTGACCACAAAAACCTGGAGTATATCCAGACAGCCAGGAGGCTAAACTCCCGCCAGCGCCGGTGGTCATTATTCTTCACCCAATTCAACTTTGTCCTTTCCTACCGTCCTGGCTCCCGCAACATCAAGCCTGATGCACTCTCCCGGATGTTTCAGAGGGACGAGGCATCCAAGGAGGAATCTACACCCATCCTCCCAAGCCCCTGTGTCGTTGCTGCCCTGATCTGGGACATCGAGGAGCAGGTTCGAGAGGCCATCAGGGACCAGCCAAGCCCCAGCACTTGCCCCTCCAACCGTCTCTATGTCCCAGCCAGTCTGAGGTCTCAGGTCATTCAATGGGGACATGACTCCCACCTGGCCTGTCACCCCGGGGTCACACGCACCCTCCATCTGCTGTCTCAGTGGTTCTGGTGGCCGTTGATGAGGAAGGACATCCAGGATTTTGTGAGAGCCTGCCCCACTTGCAACCAGCACAAATCCCCCAGTCAGCCCCCAGCCGGGTTACTCCAGCCCCTGCCAGTACCCATGCGTCCCTGGTCCCATGTCTCCCTGGATTTTGTTACTGGTCTTCCTCCGTCGGAAGGTAATACGGTCATCCTCACCATTGTGGACCGTTTCAGTAAGATGACCCACTTTGTGCCTCCCCCTAAACTGCCAACTGCGAAGGAGACTGCCCGGGTCATCTTAGAACATGTCTTTCGACTCCACGGCCTGCCCAGGGATGTCGTGTCTGACCGGGGACCGCAGTTCTCCGCCAGTTTCTGGAAGGAATTCTGCCACCTCCTCGGGGCCACTGCCAGTCTGTCATCTGGGTTTCACCCACAGTCAAATGGCCAGACTGAGCGTATGAACCAAGAACTGGAGAAGGCACTTAGGTGTGTGGCTTCATGCAACCCCCACGCCTGGGCTCAACATCTGCTCTGGGTGGAATATGCCCACAACTCCCTCACCAGTTCTGCCACCAGACTCTCCCCCTTCCAGTGTGTCTATGGTTATCAACCACCTCTGTTTGCCAGCCAGGAGGGAGAAGCCACCTGCCCGTCTGCTCTCGCCTACGTCCGCCGCTGCCGCCACATGTGGGCCCAGGCCTGCACCGCACTCCTGAAATCCAGTACCAGCTATGCTATTGGGGCTAACCGGCGGAGGACCCCTGCACCTGTTTAGCATGTCGGCAAGAAGGTATGGTTGTCTGCTCGAGACCTACCACTGCGGGTGGAGTCACGCAAATTGGCGCCTTGCTACATCAGACCCTTTCCCATACAGAAGGTCATCAGTCCAACAGCAGTTCGGCTGCTGCTGCCCAGGACCATGAAGATACATCCCACCTTCCACGTCACCAAACTCAAACCGGTGCACGAGAGCCCCCTGGTCCCGGTAACACCGACGCCCCCTCCCCCACGCTTCATTGATGGTGGACCTGTCTACACGGTCTGGCGACTGCTCCGCTCGCGATGAAGGGGTAGGGGCATCCAATACTTAGTAGACTGGGAGGGTTATGGTCATGAGGAGAGGGCATGGGTCCCTGCTGGAAGGATTCTGGATCCGGCTCTCATCGCCGACTTCCATCGACTACACCCTGACCAGCCCTCCATCCGACGGGGTCGACGTAGGGGTTCTCATCGTGCGGATCCACTTCCGGACCCTGCCTCTGCTCCAGTGTCCGAGTCTGACACTGAACCGAATCCTGGGCGGGGGCCCTTGGGTGATGAGTCTTCCGACAGTGAAGATGGTGCGGAGGCTATGGACACTGACCAGTCAGAGGAATTCTGACCCTCCACCGGTATTCCCCCTCCTCCCGCCCATCTTGGTGGATCTATGTCTAGGGACTTCTGGAGCCGTCCCTTGAGGGGGGGTTCTGTCATGGTCCTACCTGTGGTTTCCTCTCTTCAGGTAACATTCCACTCCTCTCCACTCTGTATTACCTGCCACGCCCGCATGCTCCTTCCCCATCAGGCTCACCTGCTGTCAATTACCATCATTAACCCTCATTTGACTTTCAGTGGCTGTCATTGGCTGGTTCCTATCACCTGCTCCCTTCCTGGTGTATATTTAAACTGCAGTCCTCCCAAGCTTCAGTGTCAGATCGTCTTTCAAGGCATCGACTCTGTCTACTCTTCAGCCCTGGTAACCTGACCCTGCATTTCTGTCCCCTTTCTCGCTACCTGACCTGTGACTCTGTGTTTCAGCCTGTTCCCAAACTCCTGTCTGTCGTGCTGTCCTGTCTGTCTGCTGAGAGCCTGCTCGCTGGGAGACCGCTTGAATACCAAGTGCTGTCAGCTTACTACCTAACTACTCTGACTACACCTGATCCCATCTGATCTCAGAAGCTAAGCAGGGGTCTGGTTAGTACTTGGATGGGAGACCTCAGACGTCACCACCATGCTCCCACCAGCCATCCCTGTCTCTCAGTCCTCCTGCCACTGAACTTCACACACACACATCCTCCCAACTCCCTTTCCCCTGCTATCAATAAATTCAACATTTAACTTGTGCTCTTGGGTCCTCGTCTGTTTGTCCTGACATACCCAAGAAAACAGTAGTACACACAGTTCAGCTCCATGTTCTAGAAAAAAGTATGGGGGGCAAGGATGTTCCAGTTGGTTACAACTGTAATGTGGCTGTAACAAACCAGACGCTCGCAGATTAAAATTAAACTCAATGCTTTAATGAACACAGTGAGAGAAGACAATGTGCAAAAGCCAGGCCAGGTCAATACCAAGAAATCTAACACAGTAACGAGGGCTAGACAAATCGTGGTCAGGAAACAGGCAATAGTCTAAGAACCAGGAATCAGAAAAACACAGACAAGATAAACACAAGGGCTCGGCAAATCGGAGTCAAAAAACAGGCAAGAATCGAGAAACTGGGAAGCGAGAGAGATGAGCAAACAAACACAAGGGCTAGGCGAAACAGGAGGAAACCGGAGGGCAAAAAGGGTCATACACAGGAATGCAATCAGAAATAGAAACGCTCAGTAGGCTCATAAAAATGTGGAGGCAATACTGTGCAAAGGGTAAAACAAACAGAGGGGTATAAATACAGATATAAACAAAGAGGTACAGGTGATGATAATAGAACTCGGGGGAGCCACTCCTAGGAAGTGGCTCCAGGTTGGCTGATGGAGTGTACGTGGTAGTGACAGATGTGTGAGGGGGATTGTTAGAAGTGGAGTCCTGAGTGTTAGGTGACCCCGGGAGCGTGACAGTACCCCCCCCCAGGAGTCCAACCAGGACAAGGTCGACCACTACGACCACCAACCATGCTGCTGGGAACACTCCTGAGTGCGCCATCAGAACTGCCACGGTGTTGGACAGAGGGTCGTCACCGCGGATGACCTCTGGGATCATTGCTGCGCAGAATGCTGGGAGGGCTGGACCCATGGCGCCTGGAATGGCCCCTAGGCCAAGGCACGGGCTTCTCTGGATGATGCTGATGGAACTCCTCCACCAGCCCCGGATCCAGGATATCTCGTGCGGGAACCCAGCTACGGTCCTTGGGCCCATAGCCCTCCCAGTCCACAAGGTACTGCAGAGTCCCTCCTCTCCTCCTGGAGTCCACCAACCGGTGGACAGCATACACTGGGGTACCTTCTATGTCTACTAGAGGTGGGGGCATGACATCGGGTGTGGCCTCGTCCAACAGACCTGAGACAACAGGTTTCAAGAGAGATACATGAAAAGAATTCGAAACGCGGTAATGCACAGGCAGATCCAATTTGTACGTAACTTCATGAATTTGCTGGAGAATTTTAAACGGACCTATGTATTTGGGTACTAATTTTCTACCTCCCTCAGGAAACCTGAAGTCCCGGGTCAACAACCACACTTGGTCCCCAGGGAGGTAGGTAGGGGTGTCCCCTCTATGACGATCTGCCAGCCTCTTGTGTCAGTGGAGGGTGTGTCCTCAATCTGCTGGTGGGTCTGTTCCCAGACCTGCTCGCTCCATTGCATCCAACTGTCCATGGCTGGGTTGTCAGAGGGCATGGCAGACCATGGCATTAAGAGGGGTTGGTAACCCAGCATGCATTGAAAGGGTGTGAGACCTGTAGCAGAGCTAATTAATGAGTTTTGGGCCATTTCGGCCCAGGGAAAATAGTTGGATCAGTTGGCTTGGTTCTCATGACAGTACAGTCTCAAAAACTTTCCCAGTTCTTGGTTAACCCTCTCACATTGAACATTAGACTGGGGATGGTAACCAGAGGTGAGACTGACATTAACTCCCAGCCTCTCAAAGAAAGCAGACCATACTTGCAAGGTGAATTGGGGCCCTCGATCGGACACTATATCCTCTGGGATACCAAACATACATAACACAAAATTAAAAAGGGTTTCAGCTGTCTGAAAGGCGGTGGGTAGGCTAACGAAGGGAATAAATCTAACTCCACGTGAGAACCTATCAACAATGGTCAGAATGACTGTGTAATTCTGTGAGGGGGCAGGTCAGTGACAAAGTCTACCACTACATGTGACCATGGATGGGAAGGGACAGGCAAGGGCATGAGTTTACCGGCAGGGAGAGTTTTGGGTGTTTTGCATTTAGAACAGGTGGTGCAAGAGAAGACAAACTTATGGATACCTGATAGCATATTCTCCCACCAATATCTGCCAGACAATAACTGGTGAGTACATGTCTCTCCCGGATGGCCGGACGACAGAGAGGAGTTGGCCCATGTAATCAGCTTATCCCTGCATTGAGTGGTTACATATTTACTTCCTACGGGGCAAGATTTAGGGGCAGGAGTGACAGATAGTTCTCGGTCGATCTCTTCATCTATTTCCCATCTAATGGGGGCGACTACAACTGTAGTACATTGACTGCCTCCGGGGAGGATTCAAGACTGGGATATATGCGAGACAGAGCATCTGCTTTAGTATTACAGGATCCGGGGCAATAAGAGATGGAAAAATCAAACCGGGAAAAGAAGAGAGACCACCGAGCCTGACAGGGGTTGAGCCATTTAGCTGACCGTAAATAGTCTAGGTTTTAATGATCTGTTAACACGAGGAAGGGATGCGTAGCTCCCTCTAGCCAATGGCGCCATTCTTCGAAAGCTAGTTTCATGGCCAGCAATTCTTTATCCCCAATACCATAATTACGTTCGGCAGGGGTCAGTTTGTGGGACTAGAAGGCGATTGGATGTAGTTTACAGGGGTCACCTATGTGCTGGGACAGCACTGCCCCAGTGCCTACCTCGGAGGCGTCTACCTCCACCATGAAAGGCTGAGTGGGATCAGGATGCTTCAGAATGGGGGCAGAGATGAAGGCTACCTTGAAGGATTCGAACGCCTCTTGCGCCCGGGGGTTCCACAAGAGTCTCTTGGCCGGTCCTTTCAATAAGGTGGTAAGGGGAGCTGCTAGATTACTGAAATTGCAAATGAAATGACGGTAGACATGAGCAAACCCAAGAAATCATTGGAGCTCCTTTATGGATGTAGGGACAGGCCAATTCTTTACGACTTTCACTTTCTGATCATCCATAATGACACCTTCCGGACTGATGACATAGGCACGAAGTAGAAGGGAGATGAAACTCACATTTCTCTCCTTTAACATATAGCTGATTCTCAGGCAGACGTGTAAGGACAGAACAGACATGACGAATATGAGTTTCAAGATTAGGGGAGTAGATCAAAATATCGTCGATGTAGGCAATGACATACAGTATTTGCCAAGCATTTCCCAGAGTACATCGTTTATGA
The DNA here is from genome assembly GCF_027579695.1 of Neoarius graeffei. Classification (NCBI taxonomy): domain Eukaryota; kingdom Metazoa; phylum Chordata; class Actinopteri; order Siluriformes; family Ariidae; genus Neoarius; species Neoarius graeffei. The sequence goes on from NC_083573.1 coordinate 17,807,983, forward strand.
AAGCCTGGAATACGGATGGGGCATTGCACAACCCGAAGGGCATTACCAAATACTCATAGTGCCCCCTAGTGGTTAGAAATGCTGTTTTCCATTCGTCACCTTCCTTCATACGGACTAGGTTGTATGTGCTTCTTAAGTCAAGTTTTGTAAATATTAATGCTCCACGAAGTTGTTCAAGCACTACGGGGACTAAGGGCAGCAGGTAGGAATAAGGTTTCGTGATTTGATTTAACCCACGATAGTCAATGCAGGGCCTAAGTCCCCCATCTTTCTTGTTGACAAAAAAGAACCCTGCAGCCTGCAGCTGCGGGGGAAGTAGAAGGACGGATGAAACCCTGTTGTAAGGCCTCCTGAATGTACTCCTCTATAGCTCTCTCCTCTGCCTGAGTAAGTGGGTAAATCCTAGATTTAGGTGGGAAAACATCATCTAGTAACTCAATGGAACAGTCATATTCTCTGTGAGGGGGAAGTTTGGTCACACTGTTCTTACTAAATACTTCTAACAGGTCACTGTATTTGGGGGGCACAGAAACGATGACATTGTCATGGGGGCTTTCTCTAGTCGTAGACGACACCTGGGCTGTGGGAAACTTGAGACAATGAACATAACAGTAACTGGACCACAAGAGTATTTCTTTGTCAGACCAGGAGATGATGGGGTTATGTTTTCTGAGCCAGGGCAAACCTAAAATAATGGCATACTCAAGTATTCAGTACAAAAAAAATGAATCTCTTCAGAATGCAAAGCACTGACAGTCATAGTAATGGGTTTCATGACTCGGTTAACAAGTCCTTCTCCCACGGGATCTCCATTGACGGCAGTCAGTCTCAGTGGCGTCTTCAGTGACTCCACGGGAATCTGGAGTTGCTCCACCAGCTCGGCGTGGATAAAGTCCCCCTCAGCTCCGGAATCAATTAATGCTGAAAACACACAGACAGACTGAGGGCAGTTACCTGTCACAGGCAGGAGGAAAGACTTGGAGACCAACCCCTTAGTGGTTGCACTCACCACATTAGCACATGGAGCAGGCTCCACGCACTTTCCCAGGGTCGGTGCCAAAGTACTGCATCAGTGGATTTGACAGTCACATAGCAGGTGACCCTCAGCTCTGCAATAGAGACACTGTCCCTCATGGAGACATTGTTGCTTCTCCTCCACAGACAAAGGGGATTCTGGCTCCTTATGAGTCCGGGTCAGTGGTGGGCATGGGTGACGAGGAATCAGTGCAGCAGCTGGAGCCATAGGGGATTTACGCAGACCTCTCCCGTGCTTCAGTTGGTCTAGGCGAATGACTAGGGAAATCAGTTTCTCTAGTTTTCACTAGAGAAGCTGATTTCCCTAGTCATTCGCCTAGTCTAGTTTTCACTAGAGAAGCTGATTTCCCTAGTCATTCGCCTAGACCAACTGAAGCACGGGAGAGGTCTGCGTAAATCCCCTATGGCTCCAGCTGCTGCACTGATTCCTCGTCACCCATGCCCACCACTGACCCGGACTCATAAGGAGCCAGAATCCCCTTTGTCTGTGGAGGAGAAGCAACAACGTCGTCCTTGCATGCCATTTCCACTAGTATGTCGGAGTTCAAACTGTTGCAAAATGTCACCAGTAATGCCAGCTCATTCCAACCACTCCCAGCCGCAAGAGTGCGAAATTCCAAAGCATAGTCAGACACTGAGTGATTACCCTGACGTAAACGGGTGGGTAATTCCTCTTGAGAGAGCCCCTCATTCGCGTGATTGAAAACTGCTTTAAATTCTTTAATGAAATTGTCATAAGTGTCTGACTGGACTATGGGCCAGACTGCGGTAGCCCAATCTAAGGCCTTGCCCATAAGGTGAGAAATCATAAAAAAAATGAGCCTTGTCTGAGCTCGGGGGTGAATTTGCAAAAAATATTGAACATTGTAACAAAAACCCCTTACACTGATTAGGTGAGCCATCAAATTTATCTGGCTTGCTGACAACAAATGGACTGGAATCTGCCGTGGGGGGAGCAGCCTGGTTAATGACCATAGGTGCGCAGGGGAAGCTGAGTCGTTGGAGTTGGGTAGTAATTTCTTTCATGCTTTCAACAATCTGCATTAATTGTTTTTGCTGCTCCCCCTGCTGCTGCGTAAGATTCTGGATGGACTAAGTCACGGAATCGAAACGCTGGTGATGTTGTCTTGTCCAAGCATTTGTCCTTGGCTGCTAAGCGCCACTTGTAGCTCCGTGTAATCCGCTGTCTGCATGTCGGCCCAGTATTCTGTAATGCAGCTGTGACAAACCAGACACTCGCAGATTAAAATTAAACTCAATGCTCTAATGAATACAGTAAGAGAAGACAATGTGCAAAAGCCAGGCCAGGTCAATACCGAGAAATCTAACACAGTAATGAGGGCTAGACAAATTGTGATCGGGAAACAGGCAATAGTCCAAGAACCGGGAATCAGAAAAACACAGAGAAGATAAACACAAGGGCTCGGCAAATCGGAGTCGAAAAACAGGCGAGGCTCAAGAAACCGGGAAGCGAGAGAGACGAGCAAACAAACACAAGGGCTAGGCGAAACAGGAAGAAACCGGAAGGCAAAAAGGGTCATACACAGGAATGCAATCAGAAATAGAAACACTCCGGTAGGCTCATGAAAATGTGGAAGCAATACTGTGCAAAGGGTAAAACAAACAGAGGGGTATAAATACAGATATAAACAAAGAGGTACAGGTGATGATAATAGAACTCGGGGGAGCCACTCCTAGGAAGTGGCTCTGGGTTGCCTGATGGAGTGCACGTGGTAGTGACAGGTATGTGAGGGGGATTGTGGGAAGTGGAGTCCTGAGTGTTAGGTGAGACCAGGAGCGTGACAACAACTTACTGGCAGTGGCGGCTCCAGAGATTTTTCCTTAGGGTGGCAAACAAGGGGCATAGGTTCCAGGAGGAGGGCATAGGTTGTCGATGCAGAAGTTTATGCAAATCGTAGAAATAATTTTTACTTACACTCAAGAAAGACTCACAATCAAGTCATCTTGTCAAATATGTATTGAGCTATTGTACCATCAAGGAAAACGGATTCAACCATCTTAACCATCTTTTCTGAAAGTATATTCCCAAGCAATGAATGGAACTATTCTGCCCTAGCGATGTATCAAAAAATAGACAGATAGTGAATGGTTTAGATTGTGGATCTTTACTGAAGACTTCAAACTTATACAGATGTGTTCATCCTCGATTTCCGTAAAACTAAAAGAAACAAATTAAGTATATCATTAAACTGAATAGTACACAGGCGAAAACGTGAGCTAGCTGACCTGCTAGTAATGCTAACACACAACACACAAGTTGTTTACTTTCTAAAGACTATCACTTTACAAAACTATTAGCTTTCATTTCGTTGCCTAGCATACACAGAAAGTAAAACATTACTTACAGGTATAGCTACTATCATGGGACAGATAGCTAACTAAAGCGTCTATGCTAGTGGAGTAAGACTAGTGTGCTAGTCTTGTTGCTGACTGACCAATATAAAAAATATTGATAATAAAGATAGCTGGGCTAAAAGAATAATTGAGTACCAAAATGCATGTAACATAGAAAGGACAAGACTGTGTTCTATCAGGTGAAAACAATTTGACCAACCTCTTTGCTCCAGCATGTTGCCTCATCAGAAGTCGAGCATTCAGAAGAATCATAACAGAAGAGCGTCTCTCTCTGGGTGAAACCATTTCAAAATTCTAGGGGTGGGGTGGGGTGTGAAATAATGTAAATAACGGTAGGTAGAGATGAGATGAGGGCTTATTATCTCTGTAGATAGATAATTGAATTTCAAAAATGTGTGGATAAATAATTCTTTTTAAAATAGGGGGGCAACTGGGGTGGCAAGACATATTTTTACAGTGGCAACTGCCACCTTTTGCCACCCCTTAAAACTGCACCTGCTTACTGGTACTCATATATAGGTACTATAATAACACCCATGAAACATTTGTCATCAATGACTATTTTTTATACTATGTTTATAATAAGTCTATAAGAAATTAGTAATTAACAATACAACTATTCTTACATAATAGAGTTAAAATTTTGAGTATGAGATTCCAAGTAACTTTGTAATAAAATGACTTTTACAATGACTCAAAACTAGACATGGTAATATCATTTGTCATTCAGACTAAAATCTGCTGGACTAGAACTTAGAAAGTAGAAGAAAATAAAAACTCTATAAAATATAAATCTATATCCTCCAAAACATATGACTATGACTGTCATTCTTATTATGAATTTAAAAAGTGCACATAATAATAACAACATAACCATTGATTGGCAGTTTGTCACTTAACATAATACTGTACTGCAAAGTTTCATGTAAACTGAACTCTTAAAGGACCCATGGCATGGTGGTTTGTTGATGCTTTAAACGGGATCATGGAGGCTTCCGGATGTTATGTCCGCAGCCTTTCTTGAAATGAACCCTCGGAACGTAGATATAGCCTCCTGGAAGAAAGCCCCATTTCAGCCCTTTTCCCAGTGCGTCGTTTTGCTAATGAGAAGCATGGAGGCGGGGAAGGGTAGAGGGTGGGGGTGTGCCATGGGGGGAGGGGGAGGGGCTGCCGTCTGCCTCCCAAGCCGGCCGAGAGCGCTCCTCGTCGGGCATGGCCAGGCGGGCGAATGCCCTGGTCCGTCCGCCCTGTCTAAAAAAATGGTACAACTCGAGCCCATGGTAAAACTGGGACTTTGTCATTTTTTCCCGCCTGAGGCCCATGGTAAAACTGAACAGTGGGACTTTGTCATTTTTTTCCGCCTAAGGCCCATGGTAAAACTGCACTTCCAGGAGGGGCTGCCGTCTGCCTCCCAAGCCGGCCGAGAGCACTCCTCGTCGGGCACGGCCAGGCGGGCGAATGCCCTGGTCCATCTGCCCTGTCTAAAAAAATGGTACAACTCGAGCCCATGGTAAAACTGGAACTTTGTCGTTTTTTTTCAGCCTGAGGCCCATGGTAAAACTGAGCAGTTTTACCATGGAGGAGTGGGGACTTTGCCATTTCCTCCCCCCAACTCGCCCCTGGGAGAACCGCTGCCTCCACGGGCGGCCGGTGCCGCTGGAGGGCCGCCTGCGTGACCTCGGCTCCCGACAAAAGATTGGATCTAGGGCTGACTTTCAATGGATCGCAGCGATGGAGCTGCTCTGCCACTCACGACACCCCGGCCCAGAATCAGGGAAAAATACCGCGCGCTGACGTCATTAAGGTGCGACGCGAGGAAATGAGTGACTTAAAAAAAAGAACGTGGGTGTCTTTGTAAAAACTGTTTTGATTGGCTATTATAACAGAGGTAGCACAGAGTACCTGGCTAACTGCAGGAAGCGGTTAGCTGCACAGCTAATGTAGCCATTGCAAACGCACCGATTTTAAAACACGGCAAAACGACTTAACAGTTATACACTTACTTGTTTGGTGTTTGTGGCTGATGCGGCAGGGATGCTTAGTACGGACCCAGGCTTCAGTGACAGTTGATGTGCAAAACCTGCCCTGTACTGTCCCAAGTTGTGGAAACATTCATCAGGAAAATGCTTCTGACAAACATACACCGTCTTAGGTAGACTCGACGGCGTATTATTGAAGTAAATAAAATTAAGCCACTGCGTCTTCAGGGGCTCTCCCATCAGCAGTAAAAACAGACTCTTTTCTGTGTTGTCACATCCATGTACAGCGCAATTTCCATGTTTCGCTCGCTTAGGTGATGCCATGTTGTTGTGTCCTCTATGGTCTCCTCACTACAACTGGGCGGGCAATCCATACTGTGGGTGGGAATCCAGAGGGGGGGTGTGGGGATCATCTCCCTTGCTGACGTAGTAAAGGGAAGAGCTTATCAACGCGCCGTTTTGATGCCCCATTCTCAAATGTTGGGCATAGTTTGGTTTACACATTATGAAATTTCTAGCCACTGGGGTGACTTAAGAAGGTCAGAGGAACTCATTTTAACGTTAAAAAACCTCAGAAAGTGAAAATTTCATGCCATGGGACCTTTAATCAACTGACTGGATCAATCAGATACTGCCAACCCTAAAACACTAGTTCAACTGCACCATGCAATAAAAGCAACAATAAATACCGAGTGTATTATTATTGTCTTATGTAGTGTGCCACTCGGGGAGAGGGAAGTGCCTGTAGATTTTGGCGGGGCTAGGACCTTTGGTGGCCTAGTTATGAAATTTTAAATCCCTGTGTGCATGAGCGGCTGGAGTGAGGGCTTGTACTAAAGCTTTCCGCAATCCACGCTCGCTCCTGATGTTGGATCGGGCCGAGTCTGGGCTGGTTTGAAGGGTCCCAAGGAGAGGGATGTGCCTGTAAATTTTGGGGCTAGGACCATCGGTAGCCGAGTTTTGAATTTTTAAAAGCTGGCCAAGCCAGGGCTCATGTTAAAGATTTATTTATTTATTTATTTATTTATTTATGTGATTGTCTCAGTTCATCTGATTATTTAATTAGCCTTTTATGTTTTATCAGTGAAAATGCATGCATGTACATGCAGTGGTCGAGTTGTAAAATCAAACCGGGGGGATGGTGAAATTTTTAGTCGCGTGTCGACCCATCGGTCGGTCCGTCGGTGGGAAACTGGTTTGCTTTTAGGAGGGTTTGCACACAATGTAGGTCTGTGGACCTTGTTCATTTACCAGACATACAGTATTTTGTGCTGATAAAGTGTGTAGTACACACTGTGTACCCTTTTTATTGTTGTAAAAAACATAATACACTGGTATTTTACTGTAAAACATGCACAGTATGGATGTCATGTGTCATATTTAGTCAGTCTCCTGGCTGACATACCTACCACATTCTCCATATTAGGGTGAAATGCAGATGACAAATTTGAAGTGTAACTTCATAGTCATGGTAGGCTACTTTTAAATCATTTGGTAAATAATTTATTAAAACCTCAGCAGGCAATGTAAATGAACAACTGAATCTTTTCATATCAAGTCAATAGAATTTTTATTCAAAGCTGAACATTGGGAACATTGAGTTAAATACAGAGGTAGGTAGGTAACCAATAAGCTAAAACAAGCAACAGTAAATTGTAAATCAGACTAAACTTCCTAAAAGATGTTTGAGGCATTATGCATTTTTTTGTTTTTTCCTTTTTGTTATTATTGTGTTTATTCTTATGAGTAATGCAAATTATACATGTCCATACCGGTTATTATTTTAATGGAAAGAAAAGAAAAAAACCAAAAAAAAAGTCCTCCTTTGTGGGGGAGTGAAGGTGGGCAAAGAAATGGCTTTACTTCTCATGGCTTTCCTACCTCATAGAAATTTCCAAAGACTTTCATAATCATGTTTTTTGTGGTCAATTTTCCGGGCTCTTGCTTTTGGATCATTAGCTAAGCAATGGTGTTGAAGCCAAGACTTGACATACACCTCTGGTTTGAACAGTGTCAATGGAGGGCCAACACACTGGATGAAAAGCAACGCTGACATACTTCTTACTTCTAGGGAGCGTCGAGTTGTTGTTAGAATGTTCATTTGACTGAACCCACGCTCACATTCAGCTGTGGAGATGATGAGTGTGTCCACAGCTTGAAGGAGGGGTTTAAGCTCTTCTGGTGGCTTTATTTCAGCATCAGCTTTAATTGTGACCATGTCAATATACTCCCTCATCCCTCTCTGAATTTGTCTTTCGTCATTAAGATTGAAAAAGGAGCAGAGTTCCTGGATCTCCTTTTCGGCATAACGAATCCCACATCCATCTGGCCAGTTGGAGGACTGCAGAACTTTAAAGACCCACTGACAGTCATTTCGTATTAATTTTTAAACAAACAATATATGACTCCAAAGATACATTCTGGTTTTAATTCTTGGTTTAACTGTCCGTTTTAAATATCAGAAGTAATTTTAAATTTCGCGCCGGGAGATTGACCTGGATAAGAACTGGGCTCATTCAGAGATGCCGGAAGTGACGTCACATCAGTGTGTCGTTTTTGTGATATTGAGCTGTGGTTTTGTGATTTCCTTGCGTGAAAAAGTTAAATGGCGTCTAACCGAAAAGGGATTATATGTGTGGCTTACGGGTGTTCTAACACCACGTCGGAAGGAGTGAAACTCCATTCCTTTCCTTGGAAAAAACACCCTGAAATAGCAAAATAGTGGGAAAGAAACGTTTCCAAAACAGGTGCGAACTGGAAGTCAACAAAATGGTCACGTCTCTGTTCAGTACATTTCGAGGAGCACTGTTTCACATTTGCACAGTCCTGCCGCTCAGGCTGCACAAATGTGCGCAGCTTCCCGATTTAAACTGTTTTTTCCTCATCCTTATACTTCCTGTTTCATGGACTGTAACGGATTTGCTTATTTAGTAATTTTAATACAGAATTTACTTTGAAATTATAATCAGACACTCCAACGCCCCCCCCTAAAAAAAAATTTGGATCTGCGCGATTCAGCCGTGAAAAAGGCGCCATCCGCCAAAAGGCGCGCTGTTTGCATCCCTGATATTTAGTTAGGATAATATACATGATATATGTGTGGAGTGATAGATATAAGATGTCATCCGGCATGTTTTGAAAGTTTGTGAACCCTTAAGAGTTTTTGATATTTCTGCATAAATATGACCTAAACTTCTGGTAGCTACTGTATCTAACATGATCTAACAGGAGCTTAGACATGATGTTTTTTGGAGTGGGACCAATAGTGTGACGTGACCAGGACCATATGTTTAAGACATTATGCTGTTTAAACAGAATCTTTAATAGACGTGAGGGCAGACAATCTCGATAGCTTCCCTGCTTCATGTTTTGTTTTCATGCAATCCAGAATGACATACACTGATGTGACGTCACTCGCCCTAGCGGCAAAAACAGGCAAATGGCTCATGGCGCTTGTAGAAGCCGGGGCAAAAAACACAAAATCGGCTCTGAAATTCTTGATTTTCTACAAAGACGACCCTTTATTCAAGTTGAGTTTTGGATATTTTATTTCACAATACAGCAATAAAACAATAAATACACATATTACGTGGTGTAAAAAGTTGTGTCAGTGGGCCTTTAACACTGTGAAGAAAGCGCTGGTATTCTTCTTTGCTTTTCTGTTTACCCGGCAGGCATCCCATTCTGTTCTCAATTTTTGCAGCCAAGGCATGAAAAAACTGTTGTTGGTTTATTTCTCTGTACCTTGAATTGTTTGTCAATGGGACTCCTTTAAATACCTTTAAATCCACTGCAGACTGAGCCTCTTCTGCCCTTGGTCCAGGTTGGTCTGCCATTGACTTGAGCACTCGGACCTGCTGACTGAGGCTTGCTTCGGCCTTGGGGAGTGTCATGTTTCTGAGCTGTAGTGAGAGAGAGAATTCAGCCAGTTCTTCTAAAGCATCATACATCACTCCCAAGTTCTGCACAAAGGTTACATTAGATAGGCATTTTTTAAGCCATCGAACATGCATCTCTTTGTTGAGCTTCTTTTAGGATCAGCTGAGACATTAGAAAAGTGTTTGTGGAGTGCAGGGTACTGGTTCCATACAGCTCTAATGGTCCTACAACTGGATGCTACCCATCTAGTGCTGAGGACTCTCCCTATGTTCAGGCACTGTAATGCAAGTTCCTCACAACAGTCAGTGAGCTCACGGCGGTTTTTGGCAGACACATGGTAGAGACTATAAACTTTATCAAAGAAAAACTGGAATTCATTCATCCCAGCAATTTCTTCTACAGCATCTCCAACACTCAACTCAAGACGGTGGTTCATGCAGTGCCACACCATCACGTTGGGAAACTTTTCAACAATTTTGGTTGCAACACCTGATTTACTGCCGAGCATAACAGAAGCTCCATCTGATGCAAAGCAAACAAAGCGCTCCCTCATAACATCTTCGGAGAAGCCATGGTGTGACAGATTATTCATTAGAGCTTGATAAATTCCATCTGCATTGGTTGCAGAAAGTTCCACTAACTCTAGGAAGAATGTTAATGGATCTTCAATCTTCCCTATGCTTGCTCTAATGTAAATGATTAAAACAGATTTCTTACTATCTGTTGTAGATTCATCTATCAGAATAGAAAATTTAGTCTCACTCTGAAGAACCTGTCCAACTACTCTCTCTCATTTCATTTGCAATGTGGAGGCTGATTGTTGCACATGAATGGTCTGAATGTAAAGTTCTTCCCATGTCTAATCCGTTTAAGACTTGCAGATCAATATCAACTGGTAGATCGGTGAAAGGCCTTCCAGATTTCACAATCTTATAAACTGTGCGAAATACGTGATCAGTAGTTAAGAAGTGATCCCTCTGCATATCGGAAGACAGTGTTTCCATTCTCTTTTCTTTTGCCTTTTCCATGCTTTTCTCAGCTGCTTGATGATAGTCTGACATTCTGTGCTTGTGTATCTTCTTACGGAGAGCTTGCAGCTGTGCTGCTCTCGTTGCACCATAGACTGTAACTTTAACTTTGGACCACTCATTAACAACATGCGTCTGGCTCCCACCTGCAGTTGGCCCAACTGATTTAACTTTCTGACAGATTAGGCAGCCAAGTTTTTTGCTTTGGCATATTAACCATGGATATTGTTGTTTCTTCTGCCTGAAAATATTGGATGTCCAGCAATCAGGGATATCTTGCTCATCTCCCTGACAACTTGGGCCCTCATCTGCATCACTGTCTTGCCCTGCTTCTGCTTCCTCCTCTCTTCCTCTTTCCACTATAAAAACAAGAAATCCATGATAAACTACAGTATTTTTCCTCATCTATGCTGATAATGAACTGTTTAAGGCCAACTAAAAAAGAAGTACTTAACATGTAGCATTATCTAACATAGCCTATGTTAGATAATGCTACATGTTAAGTACTTCTTTTTTAGTTGGCCTTAAACAGTTCATTATCAGCATAGATGAGGAAAAATACTGTAATTTATCATGGATTTCTTGTTTTTCAAATGAAAGCTAACATGAACCTGAGTAAGCTATCGATAGCTGGCTAGACTCCAAACTAACATTCATTATGATAGCTGTGTTGTTATCCGCCGCCCACAAATTAGGCTACATATCGGTAACTTTACAGCATGATAGTGGGCTCACAGAAAGTGTGACTGATATTCGTAACTCTTGACTTACCTCCTGAAATGTTTTTTCTTGCGATCTTAAATCCGAACTTCCTTAGGTCTTGCTGTCCACTCTGCTTGGCCATGATGCTGCAATCTGCTGCTGTCACTGACGCCGAATGAAATAAAAAATAACGGAACCCCAACTGAATGTCACCTCCTCAAACGCTTCGCTTGCGCGTGCCCTCTCTCGCGGTAGCTTATTGTATGCTCAGTTTCAGCAAAGCTACGTGGAATGGCATTTCTAATTCCAATGTTAAATAGAAGTAATGTCCACATTTATTGATAAAATTGCTCAAGGGAAGGGAGGGGGATGCCCATTTTAGAGGGGGGATGATTTTGACCATTTTTTATTCCAGGGGGGATCCCCCCCATCCCCCCTCAACTCGAGTACAGTGTACATGTATGTTGCATAAGTTATAACACCTATCCTGTTTTAATGAGAGTCAATCCACAATCACTGAAGTCAAATCAGTCTTAGTTGAGCAAGTCGGTAATAGTATTTCTTACTTTCACCATAAATTTTTATTTATATGACTTTGGTCTGGCAGCACGGTGGTGTAGTGGTTAGCGCTGTCGCCTCACAGCAAGAAGGTCCGGGTTCGAGCCCCATGGCCGGCGAGGGCCTTTCTGTGCGGAGTTTGCATGTTCTCCCCGTGTCCGCGTGGGTTTCCTCCGGGTGCTCCGGTTTCCCCCACAGTCCAAAGACATGCAGGTTAGGTTAACTGGTGACTCTAAATTGACCGTAGGTGTGAATGTGAGTGTGAATGGTTGTCTGTGTCTATGTGTCAGCCCTGTGATGACCTGGCGACTTGTCCAGGGTGTACCCCGCCTCTCGCCCGTAGTCAGCTGGGATAGGCTCCAGCTTGCCTGCGACCCTGTAGAAGGATAAAGCGGCTAGAGATGATGAGATGAGATGAGATGACTTTGGTCTATAGCTGTCAAAGGCCTTGGCCTTAAAACTGGTTACCACTGTGATGTCACACACTCAGGGATGGCTGGCTCATCGGGGTAGCTCGAATGCCAACTTTGCGGTCAATTTTAACTCTCAAAAATATATATATATTTTTAAATTCCCATTTATGCAGCATACAAAAGTCAAGGATGGAGATACTATCTACTCAGATATTTATTTAAAAATAAAGGTTCTGCATATATCCTTTAACTAGGAGAGAGAGTGTTCATTGTGCTGCTCGCTCTACCATTTAATGATCATCTTTGTGCTGCGATGCTTTTAGGAAACTCAGGCCAGTTCTGTGAAGTGTCTTTAAAGTGATAAATCCTGTTGCCTTGGTTTACCAACACTACCCATTCTAAACAACCCGGACGACTGAAAACCTTACAGACAGCTTCACAGACTGCAGTCTTTATTATTTTGATATTAGATGGCTCTCAGAAAAAAAAAGAAAAAAGGATGACATGGTCAGTACTTACATTCGTTTTCACAGTCACTCATAATCCTAGCTTAATTTGCTCATTTGTTAGTTACAAAGATGCTGGGCACAAAATCATGGCCAGGTCCACATAGAGAAGTGATGATGCTTGTATGTACTATATAAACACAGATCAATAGATCAAAGCCTCCCTGGCTTTCTGAAATGTTTGCATTCATGAAGTAAATGTTGCATCAGTCACCTTTGGTAAAAAAGAAAAAGAACTACGTATCAGCCACCCAGCTCCAGAAATGTGCCTGTGCATTTGTAAGAGAGAGAGAGAGAGAGAGAGAGAGACAAGAAGAAGAAGAAGAAGAAGAGGAAGAGAAAACATCAGTCTAATTCAGAATGAACACTTTGCTTTCTTGGTGTGTGTGTGTGTGTGTGTGTGTGTAGAGAATATGAAACCCAGGTTGCCAGGGTAACACAGGTTGACTGCTAAGCATTAAGGAACGTGAGTTTTCTTTAAAAGCATGCATTTGTTTATGTGAGTCTGTCTTCACACATGGTGTGTGTACTCATATGCTCATGTATACCCACGGTAGTCAGGAGGTGTTGTGTGTCTGTATGCCTCAGGTTGGCTGTTGAAGAACTTGATCAAGAGCCAACGCAGCTGTTTATCAATGACCCTTATGCCATGGACTCTTTGATACAGTATACAGTAGTAGCATTCAGAGCTCAACATTATATACAAATAAACCTTTCGTGGGTGAAAAAATAGACAAAAGTTCGGTGCCAGGGTTTTTTTTCTTTTCTGGAACACAAACACATTTAAACAAGAATCCTGCTGATAATATCAAAGAAGTCCAAATAATTGCACTTGGCAGACGGAGTTTGAACGTGCAGACTGGTCAAAGAGAAAAAAAAGAGGCTCTTTGAAGAAACAGAGAATGCTGAAAATGCAAGAAGAGTTCATGCTCTTTATCCTGGTGAGGATATGGTCAGTTTGGATCCTATACTGGAAACACTGGGTGTGAGGCGGGAATACAGTACATCCTGGATGGATGGGACTCCTGAACATACTGAACATGTGACAGTTTAATATTATTACATCATAAAATATAAATGTTCCAAGATGCAAATGCAGGTCATGTGACACCAGGCAAAGGGGCAGAGCATAAAAGGAGAAATATGTTGTTGTTATTATACATCACTGGAACAGGGCTTTACATTAACTTTTTTGCTCACTGGCCACTGTGGCTAGTGGTTTTCCCGAGTCATTAGCCATTCAGCCTTTTCACTAGCCACAATTTTATTGCCAGGAAATCGCAGTTTTTTTCTTCACCATGATACGTTAAAGTTCGGAAGACTTAGATTTAATTATGAATAGCAGAGTATAATGTATCTCTACAGTAGCACTCAAGTATTCAGTGCTGTTAAGGTAGCTCCCTATATGAAAACATGCAACCAATTCAGACAAAAATATAAACAGAGTATTCTGTTTATTGAACTCAAATTCAAGCCCCTTCTTCTTCTTCTTCTTCTTCGTCTTTAACTCCTGTCGGCAGTTGCTGACGTAGAGCAGTTAGAACCACATACGTAGTCAACCATATCTTTGTTGATCTCTCTCTTCAATGCACTTCGGTAAAATTGATCAGCCGTCAACCCAGAATAATGCAGAACTTGTTGCTCCATCGTGACAGCTGGTCTACCTTTCTTTACATTCTTGTTATCGTTGAACAGAAGCTTTTTGGCGACACTAGACGTTTCTTGTCAAGCTAGGTGTACCAGGTATTTGGTCTGCTGTTTTGTGACGTAGCTCATGACATTCTCTGTACGACAAATATTCAAAACATCTTCAGAAGACAATACAAATGCAAAGTTGGGCGCTGCATCATCATCACAAGGTTCTTTACGTTCAAATCCTTTACGAATCATTTTTTGTAACATGGTCACATATGCTGATTCCAATCTTTGTTGCTGTGCTTGAGTGATGTTCCATGTCTGGCAGGAATAGATGAGTCTACTATGTACCATTGCGTTCAGAACAAATACGCGTGTCTTTAGCAGAATGTTTCTGTTGGTGAGCTTCTTGAATAGCTGATAAAACTTCGACTCTACAACACTGAAACCTTACAATATGAAATATCATATAATATGAAAAATAACATTCAGTACAACTGAACTGATTCTAATATTAAAAGTCCAATTCAAAACATTTATCATTGAAAAACATTTGATGTTTTGATATGCAAGTATTATGTGTATTATCAGGCGGCACGGTGGTGTAGTGGTTAGCGCTGTCGTCTCACAGCAAGAAGGTCCTGGGTTCGAGCCCCAGGGCCGGCAAGGGCCTTTCTGTGTGGAGTTTGCATGTTCTCCCCGTGTCCGCGTGGGTTTCCTCCGGGTGCTCTGGTTTCCCCCACAGTCCAAAGACATGCAGGTTAGGTTAACTGGTGACTCTAAATTGACCGTAGGTGTGAATGTGAGTGTGAATGGTTGTCTGTGTCTATGTGTCAGCCCTGTGATGACCTGGCGACTTGTCCAGGGTGTACCCCGCCTTTCGCCCGTAGTCAGCTGGGATAGGCTCCAGCTTGCCTGCGACCCTGTAGAAGGATAAAGCGGCTACAGATAATGAGATGAGATGTGTATTATCAAGTATTATTATGTATATTATGTATTATCTATTAATAGTGTGTGTGAACATGTGTAGAGAGAGACATTAAATGTCCTCATTACATTCATCATCAGATGAGTCTGAATGGTCCATGAAAAATGGTCTTCGTGACCTGAGGCCTCCAGCATGCCATAAGTTGATAGCTGGGGCGGGATCAACTTCTTTCCAATCACATGAACATTTCTAAACAGCAGTTCCATCCTCTGCAGCTCAGCTGACTTCATGACAGCCAGGGACTTGAAAGCAATGCTGTCCCGTAGTGAACCAGCCGTCTTCGCCGGTTTTGATGTTATAGTACCGATGTGTGCATTTGACTTTTCGTGGTCCTTTATAGTTTTGAGTTTAAAATTACTGGTGCCTGTCTTTGCCAGACTTTCTACAGTCTTCGCAGTACATGGTATTTTCGGTTTTGCTATGAACTAGCCAATCTTGCCCTAACTTCCATTTGTCATTGAACTGTCTTATCTTCCTATTAGCGTCTTGTTCATCTCCATGACCGTAGCCAGCTCTGAGGCCCCTGAGGGCCAGACCTCGGTCATTTTTAAGAGCTGAAAATACATTTGTACACTAAATATTCAACTGGATAAAAAAATAAAGAATAACATTAAAACGCCTCCATAAAAAGTGCATTGTTAATTATGTTAAACGTTGATTCTGTCTTCTGTGTCTGTTTCGTGTGTGCGGCTCTGAGACCAAGAACACAAAACCGAATGAGCGCGCGACAATGCAGTGCAGGAGACACGGGGTTTCCATGGGAACCATCAGCGCACTTTCATCAAGCTATTCAATTTACATTTTTGAAGCAGGACAGTTGTAGCCTACCTTGTTTGTGATTTTAAAAACAAATCATTCGATAAGCCAAAACAATAGAGGAGAAAGTTTCAACTTATGTTTGCCTTGAATAACTTTGCCTAAAACATGGTGGTGTAGTATACTGATTTTTTTCCCAGAATTTTTTTTGTGTAGGCATAACGGATGCCAGATTGTTAATGTATCTTAGTTCCATAGGCTACATGGTTAGGGTATCTTTTGTCCTCATTGCTTGGGCCAGATCAAACCATTAAACAAGCTTAAATTATTCTTACTCTTGCCACATACATGATTTTTTTCAAAACTTACAATATTCAGTTCAAACACCATTAAAAGTAATTTCAGGAATAGATCTCTTGTGTGGCATGTAATTCACACCTCTCATTTAAATATATCGAACATTTTTTGGCACGTGCTTTGTGCATCACGGACCTCAGTAATTTTAAAATGCTGCTCTGGCCCTGATCATCTCTGCCCCTTTTTTCCTGAGCAGCAGGGTTTGAAACTCCAGCTATATGCCACCACATAGTGCACTTGTCAGTCGTCAGCAACTTCGTTGCTTCATTCATTAACCGCAGGTGACCGTATCATTGATTTTATCTGAACCGTTAACGAACATTCTAAACAATTCTAACATGTTGTCAGGATGTTTATGCAGGTGCTCATGGGAGTTGTAGGCATGTAATATTACATTGCAATGCGTTTATTATATCAGATGCCTTCAGAGAAAACTACAATTAAAATATATTGTCATACCACAGAATAAACCACCTGCCAAAGTGGCTAGTGAGACTAAAGTCATTACCCACCAAAGCCGAATTTCACCCGCATTTGGCGGGTGGGCGGGTGCTAATGTAAAGCCCTGTACTGGAAACACATTTCAGAAAGTAGAACCCACACATGACTTTTTTATTTAATCAAATGTCAGATATCTCAATTATTTGTCAGTGGTTTGCTGTGTGGAGCACCTGGAGCTAAATTGGCGCAATCTTTGCTCTCTATAAAAATGAGGAAAGGCTGGATTCCTTTTGATAAACAAGCCTGACCACAGCAACGGACAGGCCTGGTTCTTCACAGCTAAAACATTTTCCCATGTCTATCAGTGCCAAGAGCTCCATTCATCCCAAAAATAGCTTGGCCTTGCTTACGCACAGCGCTGTAAGAATGCAACCCAAGAAGCAGAAAGGGATTAAAAAGAAAAGGAAAGCAAAAGTATTGACTTAACCGTTCTACCCCAATCTCTTGCAACACTGTGGTCACTCCTCCACATGGTCCACTCATCAAATGCACTCTGGGATAACAGCACTGAATTACACTGGCTGGTTAGGGGATTTCTGCTTGCAAGAAGTAATAACAGCGCCCTTATCTGCTGATTATGTAAAGAGCAGTGCTGAGCATGAGGCAGAAAGAACAGGAGTTTGGCAACCAAACAGAGTTAAAGGAGTGGATGTTGTGGTTAAGTGATCTTACTGGACTGTTCATGTGAACCTGTGGGAGAATTTCACAAAAATGGAGAACTATAGACCTTGGAAAGGCTTCTTGTTCATTCACAAATACCAACATTGTATATGTATAAGGGTCAACAATGGTTAAAGCGATAGCTCAGCCAAAAAGGACCATTACACAGCCATGCACTTTGAACAATGCTAAACTGGTGGCATGAGCTACCTTTACTTGTTAGCTTGAGTAAAAAGCAAAGAAGCAAACCTTTAATGCGAACATACTGTATCTTCTCTTAAGCTGGGCATACACTGTGCAATTTTTTCAATCGCGGTATTCAGCTGCTGCTCACACTGTACAAGGGAATCGCAGGGGTAAACAGCATGCAGCTTACGATTCCTGTTCTCACACTATACGATCCGATGCTCAGATGCAATGCTCGGATCCGATGCTCAGGATTTCAAACAGGTTTGATTTTCATCCGATCGATCGGGAGGAGGTCGTGAGGTGTTAATCGCTTGTCGTTACCCCATGTATACTACACGATCCGAGACGCACGATTGAGCCAAAACTCGGCCCGATCTCCAAAATAGTCGCACGAGTGAAAATCGTGTCAAAATCGGGCCAAAAATCGCACAGTGTATGCCCAGCATTGTGGACTAAATTTGGGGTTGGGGAAAGTAAGTAATTTAACATTTCACTCATATGGAATTCAACAAAAATGTTCTTGTTCTTTTGATTTCCAATTATTATTTTCCCCTAAAACCAGCTGATTTCTATCACACCCATGTCCAAATTATTTTGCTACTTGACACCAGGTATTTCACACCAATGTAAATGATTACAGGATCTAGCAAAAGTATTCATCCCCCTTGGTGTTTTTCCGGTTTTGTCACATTACAAGCTGGAATTAAAATGGATTGTTGGGGGGTTAGCACCATTTGATTTACACAACATGCCTGCAACTTTAAAGGTGAAAATTATTGCTTTATTGTGACACAAACAATAATTAAGATGAAAAAACAGAAATCTGGAGCTTGCATAGATATTCACGCCCCCCCCCCCCCAATAAATAAATACAGTGGGGCAAAAAAGTATTTAGTCAGCCACCAATTGTGCAAGTTCTCCCACTTAAAAAGATGAGAGAGGCCTGTAATTTTCATCATAAGTATACTTCAACTATGAGAGACAGAATGCAGGGAAAGAATCCAGGAAATCACATTGTAGGATTTTTAATGAATTAATTGGTAAATTCCTCGGTAAAATAAGTATTTGGTCACCTACAAACAAGCAAGATTTCTGGCTCTCACAGACCTGTAACTTCTTCTTTAAGAGGCTCCTCTGTCCTTCACTTGTTACCTGTATTAATGGCACCTGTTTGAACTCATTATCAGTATAAAAGACACCTGTCCACAACCTCAAACTGTCACACTCCAAACTCCACTATAGCCAAGACCAAAGAGCTGTCAAAGGACACCAGAAACAAAATTGTAGACCTGCACCAGGCTGGGAAGACTGAATCTGCAATGGGTAAGCAGCTTGGTGTGAAGAAATCAACTGTGGGAGCAATTATTAGAAAATGGAAGACATACAAGACCACTGATAATCTCCCTCGATCTGGGGCTCCACGCAAGATCTCAACCCGTGGGATCAAAATGATCACAAGAACGGTGAGCAAAAATCCCAGAACCACACGGGGGGACCTAGTGAATGACCTGCAGAGAGCTGGGACCAAAGTAACAAAGGCTACCATCAGTAACACACTACGCCGCCAGGGACTCAAATCCTGCAGTGCCAGACGTGTCCCCCTGCTTAAGCCAGTACATGTCCAGGCCCGTCTGAAGTTTGCTAGAGAGCATTTGGATGATCCAGAAGAGGATTGGGAGAATGTCATATGGTCAGATGAAACCAAAATAGAACTTTTTGGTAAAAACTCAACTTGTCATGTTTGGAGGAGAAAGAATGCTGAGTTGCATCCAAAGAACACCATACCTACTGTGAAGCATGGGGGTGGAAACATCATGCTGTGGGGCTGTTTTTCTGCAAAGGGATCAGGACGACTGATCCATGTAAAGGAAAGAATGAATGGGGCCATGTATCCTGAGATTTTGAGTGAAAACCTCCTTCCATCAGCAAGGGCATTGAAGATGAAACGTGGCTGGGTCTTTCAGCATGACAATGATCCCAAACACACCACCCAGGCAATGAAGGAATGGCTTCGTAAGAAGCATTTCAAGGTCCTGGAGTGGCCTAGCCAGTCTCCAGATCTCAACCCCATAGAAAATCTTTGGAGGGAGTTAAAAGTCCATGTTGCCCAGCAACAGCCCCAAAACATCACTGCTCTAGAGGAGATCTGCATGGAGGAATGGGCCAAAATACCAGCAACAGTGTGTGTGAAAACCTTGTGAAGACTTACAGAAAATGTTTGACCTCTGTCATTGCCAACAAAGGGTATATAACAAAGTATTGAGATGAACTTTTGTTATTGACCAAATACTTATTTTACATCATTATTTGCAAATAAACTATTTAAAAATCAGGCACTGTGATTTTCTGGATTTTTTTTTCTCATTTTGTCTCTCATAGTTGAGGTATACCTATGATGAAAATTACAGGCCTCTCATCTTTTTAAGTGGGAGAACTTGCACAATTGGTGACTGACTAAATACTTTTTTGCCCCACTGTAAATAAATAATCTGTAAATAAAAAATCTCTATTAGCTTAGCACATCTAGCCACTGGGATTTTTGTCCATTCCTCAAGGTGAAACTGCTCCAACTCCTTCAAGTTAGATGGATTGCGTTGGTGTACAGCGATCTTCAAGTTATGCCACAGATTCTCAATTGGATTGAGGTCTGGGTTTGACTAGGCCATTCCAAGACATTTAAATGTTTCCCTTCAAACCACTCCAGTGTAGCTTTAGCACTATGTTTAGGGTCATTGTCCTGCTGGAACATGAACCTTCATCCCAGTATCTAACCTCAGACTGACTCAAACAGGTTTTCCTCCAGAATTGCCCTGTAATGAGTGCCATCCATCTTTCCTTTAATCCTGACCAGCTTTCCTGTCCCTGCAGATGAAAAACATCCCCACATCATGATGCTGCCACCACCATGCTTCACTGTAGGAATGGTGTTCTCAGGGTGATGGGAAGTGTTGGGTTTGCGCCACACATGGTGTTTCCCATGATGGCCAAAAAGTTCAATTTTAGCCTATCTGACCAGAGAATCTTCTTCCATGTGTTTGAGGAGTCTGCCACATGTTGTTGGGCAAATTCCAAATGTGTTTTCTTATTTTTTCTTTAAGCAATGGCTTTTTTCTGGCCACTCCTCCATAAAGCCCTGCTCTGTGGAGTGTATGGATTAAAGTGGTCCTATGGATAGATACTCCTATCTCTGCTGGGGATCTTTGCAGCTCTTTCAGTGTTATCTTTGGTGTCTTTGTTGCATCTCTGATTAATGCCCTCCTTGCCCAGTCTGTGAGTTTTGGTGGGCGGCCTTCTCTTGTCGGGTTTGTAGTGGTGCCATATTCTTCACATTTTGTTATAATGGATTTAATGGTGCTCCCTGGGATATTCAAAGTTTGGGATATTTTTTTTATAACCCAACCTTGAGCTATACTTCTCCACAACTTTGTCTCTGACATGTTTAGAGCGCTCCTGGGTTTTCATGTTGCTTGCTTAGTAGTGTTGCAGAGACAGGGTCCTTCCAGAACAGGTTGATTTATCCAGACATCGTGTGACAGATCATGTGACACTTTGATTGCACACAGGTGGATCTTAATCAACTAATTATGTGACTCATGAAGTTAATTGGTTGGACCAGCTCTTAATTAGGGGTTTCATACAAAAGGGGGTGAATACCTATGCACACTCCAGATTTCTGTTTTTTCATCTTAATTATTGTTTGTGTCACAATAAAAAAAAACAGTTTGCATCTTTAAAGTGGTAGGCATGTTGTGTAAATCAAATGGTGCTAACCCCCCAAAAATCCATTTTAATTCCAGCTTGTAATGCAACAAAACAGGATAAACACCAAGGGGGATGAATACTTTTGCAAGCCACTGCATACAGTTGTTGAGATCTGTACTCAACTCTTTGCTTTTTGCTTTTTTGTGCCCGATTTTCCACACTAACAGACTGCATCATTGGAATCATATGGCCGGTATGTACCAGTGCTGGGAAAGAAGAGAAGAGTGGTGTGTTTTGTACACACTGCATGTTGCCATGCAGATCCAAAGTGCCACTTTCCTGTCTTTGATGCCAAAGAGGAAAGCTGGAGTGGAGTAACTGTGTGTGACTTCATCTATGGCTACTGCACTATTATTCAAAAATTTTTCTTCACAGACTTCTTGTGGGAGCCTGGCACCCCACCCAGGGTATTCCAGCCCAGAAGAACTGAGTCCACTGTGACCCTGACCATGAATGAATGAATGAATGAATGACTTAGTACAGCTTTCATATTTGACAGTGCACTGAACTTGATCAAATATAGCCAACTCTTTTTACCGGGGGGACACACTAATCAGTGATGAGACACGCTGACGAAGATGGTAAGGATGGAGGACAGGGCATCCATGATGAAATACATCTTAAAGAGGCATTCCAGCATAAGATTAATATGGTGTTTGTCATTTTGTTGTTGTTGTTGTTGTTGTTGTTTTTGGTGGTAGTGCTGGTGTTTTTCACATTGGTGGTGGTGGTGCTGTGGGTGCTGTTATTCTGGTGGTGGTGTTAGTCATAGACATATAAACATAGACGCCGCATTGAGCTGGGTGGCCCCATTGCTGGAATACGTCAGAGTGTCCGCCATATTGGATGTGGCAAATCTTCCCCGTAAACCAATGCAAGTAAATTGGACTGAACTTCATAAAGCCCCTTTCTACAATAATATTTAACTCGATGCCTTTTATTCACCCATTAAGACGCACACGTATATATTTGGGAAACAAACAGGCATCAAAACAACATATATAACTTTTAATGTGATGGTTATAAATAGTGTGTGAAATACCCTGTACACTGCAAACTAGCGACAGATATGTGATAGATAGCTCAGGTAAGCTAATCAGTCAGCATACCGTAGCAAGCTACCAAAACCTGAGGCCACAATAACCAACCTACAAGACTGAATATGATAAATGATGGAAATAGTGGAAAAACTGGAAATAGTGAATGAAAATAAAAATTTACTGTTTTATTTATTGAGTCACCACACAGACCTACTCTCGTTGAATAAAGTGAGCTGAATGACCGCCAAACTGAGTTCGGCCAGGTTCTAACGTCATACCAAAACAAAATACATCACTGATTCCTTCACATTCAGAAAGGTTAAAAACATTCATCATACGTTCAAAAACGTTCATCATAGTGTGGCACTGTATTATCTAATTCTCACTGCTTATAACTATACACCTACCCGGTGGAGATGAGCTGGGAAACTGAAGACTGAAGGAACAGCTCCCTCTCTGATCCTGACTGTCTGACCTGTTCTCTCAAAATCCTTCATATTAGCCACAAAGTCAGAAAAATCTGTTCGTAAAATTACGTTATAATGACCAAATACAATGAAAAGTATTTTTCCAGTCTCACCTGTGAAAGGTAATCCCATGTGATCTCGTTTGGACGGTAAACCTGTTGGTACAGTTAAACGCAGCACATGAATGAGGCATCTTTATTCTCGGCTACTGTCTAGACGCTATACCAGAGACGGTTGAAGAATCTCCACTTTGCCACATCCAATATGGCGGCGAGGATGACGTATGATTCTACGCAGAATGCGGCGTCTATGTTTATATGTCTATGGTGTTAGTGTTATTGTTGTTGATGGCGCTATGGGTGCCATTGTTGTTGGTGGCACTATGGGTGCTGTTGTTGTTGGTGGTGGTATGGGTGCTGTTGTTGTTGGTGGTGGTATGGGTGCTGTTGGTGTTGTTGTTGTTGTTAATGTTGTTGGTGGTGTGAGTGCTGTTGTTTTTGGTGTGGTTGTTGGTAGTGTTGGTGATGTTAATGGTGTTGTTAATGGTGTTGGTGGTGTGGGTGCTGTTGGTGTTGGTGGTTTGGGTGCTGTTGGTGATGTTAATTGTGTTGGTGGTATGGATGTTGTTGGCGATGTTGTTCATGGTGTTGGTGCTGTTGTTTTTGGTGTTGTATTTACTGTTGTTGGATTTGTTGTTAGTATTGTTGACAGTGGTGGTGTAGGTGCTATTGTTTTTGGTGGTGTTGGTGGTGGTGTGGGTGCTGTTGTTGGTGGTGTTAGTGGTGGTGTGAGCGCTGTTGTCTTTGATGTTGTATGTGCTGTTGTTAGTTGTGTTGTTGTTGGTGGTGTGGGTGATGTATTTGGTGTTGTTGGTGGTGGTGGTGATGTTGATGGTATGGGCGCTGTTGTTTTTAGTGTTGTATGTGTTGTTGTTGGTGTTGCTGTTATTAGTTATTTTGGTGGTGTGGATACTGTTGTTATTGTTGTTGTTGGTGGTGTTGGTAGTGTGAATGCTGTTTTTGGTGTTGTATATGCTGTTGTTGGTGGTATTGGTATTGCTGGTGGTGATGTTGTTGTTGGTATTGTGAGTGCTGTTGCTGTTGTTTGTGCTGTTAGTGGTGTTGTAGTTGTTGGTGTTGTGGGGGCTGTTGGTGGTGGTGGTACCTGGGGTGAAAGGGGCCAAACATCAGTGAATGTTAGTCCCCAGCTGATGACCCAGTAATTTTCCCAAAGGCACCAATGGAGGTGCGACAGGCATCAATGCTTTAACACCTACCTGTGCACTATATACCAGAAAAGTAAATATTTACTAAAATTTACTGCAATTGTCAAGAAAGTAATTGCATAGCTGACAAAAATCCAGTTATGGAGTGGATATGAAGCACTTCATTGTCAAGCTGATGTCTTCAGGGAGTGTAATCTCCTTTCGTTTACAATGAATCTCCTCTTAATTAAAACTACAGACTCCACTCACCTGCTGCAGGAGCAGCTAGCTAATTACAGCTTCTAATAGCTCTACACAAGAAATAAAGCCTCAAGGACTGTGTGAATCAAATCCCTAGGCATAAGCAAGCTTTGTGAAATGAGAATATAAGCATGCAATCGATGATAAGACTGTGCTGAAGTTGTGATAAATTCTTTATGCTCTTTTAAAGTACATTTTTCCATGAAAAGATCGTGATTAATAAATGAAAACTAATAGGAAAGATTAGCTTTACATAATTTTATAGGTAAACTCCAGCAAAATAATGTCTTGTATTTATTTATTTTTGTTATTTAGTATTTCGTAGTGCAGTATGGCATCCCAAAATACCTCTACATTTGAATTCACGATTTTATATTGTCACGTTTACATAAATCAATGTTTGGCACTACACTATTTCAAGCATATATGCAATAGTCATAATATAGTCATAGGCACCACAGTCACCCTTCTTTTGTGTGGGGGGTGGGTGGTAGGTAGTGCATACTGTTGTTGCTTTACAGCTTACACCTGATTGGACAGGGTTACAGGTGTACCCCCACCTCCCAAAAACATGCTTATAGATGGATTGGCTAAGTGTGAATGAGTGTGTGCATGGTGCCCTGCGAGGAACTGGAGTCCATCCAAGGTGTATTCCCAACTCATTCCTAGTGTCCCTGGGATAGGCTCTGAATCCACCGTGACCCTTAGGAAATGTCTGGAACATTGGGTGTGAGGCAGGAATACACCCTGAGTTCAGAGCACTATGTTCATTCACATCTAGGGGGGATTTAGTGCAGCCAGTCTACCTACCAGCATGATTTTAGAAGGTGGGAGGAAACTGGAAGAAACCCACATGGACACAGGGAGAACTGGCCACCATGACTGAGTTAATACTGATGATTTAAAAAACAAACAAACAAAAAAACCAGAAACAACCATAAACATAAATAACATTAACCTTTTAATAAATAGGCCTTCAGAGTAAAACAGGATAGAATATATTAAGCAAAATTGCACAGGTGTGACCAGGACTGATGCAAATGCAGCTTTTCTTGCACTATAGTGCAGAAGGATTCCAGGACTGCTGGACTGCAGACCATTAAACATGGAT
Source organism: Neoarius graeffei (assembly GCF_027579695.1). Classification (NCBI taxonomy): domain Eukaryota; kingdom Metazoa; phylum Chordata; class Actinopteri; order Siluriformes; family Ariidae; genus Neoarius; species Neoarius graeffei. Next base: position 17,833,390 of record NC_083573.1, read on the forward strand.
TATAATTCAATATTATGAGGTCATATGCTGAAATCTCATGTTATTAAAGACAAAACACTATTGGGATCAATCAAAGCTCGAAAGAACTCACCCCATAACGGATTAACATGATGCATGAGGAGGTTCTATTGTTTTTGTTCAGACATTATCACAGTATATTGGGCTATGACTGGTGAGAACATGCTCCTTCTATCCTTCCTCACAGAGTATAGGAGCGTGGGCTGATGGAAAACAATACGTCCTCCCATCTTCTTGAAATAGCCAATTGGGATGCTCCAATCACAGTCACTATGGTCTTGGATTGGCTGCAGATGACATCATTACTACAACAAGTCAAATGCATCATCAATTAATGCAGGACTGCTGCACACTGAGCCAATGAGCTTGTTCCGAGGGAGCCCTTGACAACACATCTTGACTCTGTCCTTCTCTCCGAAGGCTTTTTTTTCTCTCACGGCCACTGGCACACACATACATATATACGTACGAGTGCACACACACTACTACTACTGCTACTACTACTACACTTCTCCTCCTCCTCCTCCTCCTCCTGGTACTACTACTACATGCATGTATTTCAAATACATGCCTCGCTGCCCCTGCTGCTGGGGCTGAAATACTAATGCACATCATGAAGACAGAATACATAGAGTGAAAATTCTCACATACAGTATGGGAGAGGATACAAATATTTCCAAATACATATGAGGAACTAGATGAAAACCAGGAAATAGGGAATATTACTGGTCTCATAAAACTTAAAAGGAGCAGGCCCTGTGGGTTTATTTACTTAGTGTGGAATATGTCCTGCTTTTCTTATTATTCAAAGCATAATCAGACATCCATGATCCATCCAATAAATATTTTCCTGTTTTTCTAAGGATTATAAACCCAAAATCTGGGTTCGTTTCCTATCAAATGACATTGTACCAGGGACTTAACATGCCCATGTCAGATATCAGAGAGAGAGAGAGAGAGAAAGAGAGAGGTTGGGGGGGGGGGGGGGGGGGTCTGTTTATGAGAGAGAACCATCTGTCCATGTCAGCTTTGCTTTCAATGTTGATAAAACCCAACACGTCAACCCAATACGTCCCATTGACAAATATATAACGACATCCCAATATTATGTTTTGTTGTACATGCTACTGCATATGTTTACAATGTTTTGGTTTAATAGAGGATAGCGGTAAAATATATATATAACATTGCAGCAACAGAATACTTTTTTTCTAGACAAAGCCTTCACCAGTGGATGGATCATTGATACCTATAGGATGGGATGTTTCAGGAAGGGTGGAGGTTGAGATCTGCATCTTGAGTGAATATAATAATAATAATAATAATAATAATAATAATAATAATAATAATAATAATTTCAATTTATATAGTACCTTTCTCAAAACCCAAGGTCGCTTTACAGTGAATATAAAATATAAAAATTAATAAATAAAAGCTTGTTTTGTTGGAAACTATCTTATAAGAGATTATATAATATCCATCCATCCATGTCTGCAGGTCTCGACTGTGCTGGAGCCAGTCCCGGCTGACATTGGACAAGAGGCGGGATACACCCTGGGCAGGTCACCAGTCTAGCAATCCACACTCACATTCAGACCTATGGGCAATTTAGAGTAGCCAGTTGACATAATTTGCATGGCTTTGGACTGTTGGAGGAAACCAGAGCACCCAGAGGAAACCCACACAAGCACAAGGAGGACATGAAAGGCTCCCACTGTGAAAGGCCCTGGTCAACTGGTGGGTTTGAACCCAGAACCTTCTTGCTGTGAGGCACCAGTGCTAACCACTGCAAAGTGAAACATTTTCATGGAGCCCAAAACCAAGTTATGAAGCTACACAATCTGATGTCACATTATATCCGATTCCTTTTGTCACTTTGACCCTTCTCGCCCAGAACGCCAGCAGCTGTAATGAACATTGAGAGTTGGATAAAGTCAGCCAATGAATGGAATATTTAGCGTTCCTGCGCCATCTACTGGTGATTCAGGTTCACTGTGTAGTGTATGCTGTAGTGTAGCCCGCTATGGAGAAGATGCCTGCATCATTCCGGAGTGTGTGCTTGCTCTAGGGACACTGTGACAAGCTGTGTTTAATTCTTATTATTTTCTTTTAATTCTTTTAATTAATTGTTTTAGATTAAAAATAAAATTATTTTATGTAATTTTATTTCTCTATTGTTTACTGTTTTTGTTTTTGCTTCTGTAAAGCACATTGAACTGCCATTGTGTATGAAATGTGCTATATAAATAAACTTGCCTTGCCTTGCCTTGTGACAGAATACACATGCTGTAAATAAAATACCACACGGCACAGCTGCTTAAGTAATGGCATGATACTGTCCGAAAACACAGCAGGATTTTCACGAGGAAGTAAATGTTCACTGCTCCTCTCTCATAGTGTTTTGAATAAGATACTTAACTAAAACATCCAGCAGGTGGCGATATTACTGTCACATTCATATACAGTGCTGCTTGAAAGTTTGTGAACCCTTTAGAATTTTCTATATTTCTGCATAAATATGACCCAAAACAACATCAGATTTTCACACAAGTCCTAAAAGTAGATAAAGAGAACCCAGTTAAACAAATGAGACAAAAATATTATACTTGGTCATTTATTTATTGAGGAAAATGATCCAATATTACATATCTGTAAGTGGCAAAAGTATGTGAACCTTTGCTGTCAGTATCTGGTGTGACCCCCTTGTGCAACAATAACTGCAACTAAACGTTTCCAGTAACTGTTGATCAGTCCTGCACACTGGCTTGGAGGAATTTTAGCCCATTCCTCCGTACAGAACAGCTTCAACTCTGGTGGGTTTCCTCAAATGAACTGCTTGCTTCAGGTCCTTCCACAACATTTTGATTGGATTAAGGTCAGGACTTTGACTTGGCCATTCCAAAACATTAATGTTATTCTTCTTTAACCATTCTTTGGTAGAATGACTTGGCCAAGTCACCCACCTTCTCTTGAGATTCAGTTCATGGACAGATATCCTGACATTCTCCTTTAGAATTCGCTAGTATAATTCAGAATTCATTGTTCCATCAATGATGGCAAGCCGTCCTGGTCCAGATGCAGCAAAACAGGCCCAAACCATTATATTACCACCATCATGTTTCACAGATGGGATAAGGTTCTTATAGAAGAAGAAACATTTATTTGTCACATGCACACTTCAAGCACAGTGAAATTCATTGTCTGCATTTAACCCATCTGAAGCAGTGAACACACGCGCACACACCCAGAGCAGTGGGCAGCCACACTAGAGCACCCAGGGAGCAGTCAGGGCTTAAGTACCTTGCTCAAGGGCACTTCAGCCCAAGGCTGCCCCACGTTAATCTAACTACATGTCTTTGGACTGTGGGGGAAACCAGAGCACCCGGAGGAAACCCACGCAGACACAAGGAGAACATGCAAACTCCACACAGAAAGGGCCTTGCCGGCCGCTGGGTTAGAACCCAGAACCTTCTTGCTGTGAGGCGACCGTGCTAACCACTACACCACCGTGCCGCCAGTATTTTCCTTTCTCCAAACATAACGCTTCTCATTTAAACCAAAAAGTTCCATTTTGGTCTCATCCATCCACAAAACATTTTTCCAATAGCCTTCTGGCTTGTCCACGTGATCTTTAGCAAACTTCAGACAAGCAGCAATGTTCTTTTTGGAGAGCAGTGGATTTCTCCTTGCAACCCTGCCATGCACACCATTGTTGTTCAGTGTTCTCCTGATGGTGGACTCATAAACATTAACATTAGCCAATGTGAGAGAGGCCTTCAGTTGCTTAGAAGTTACCCTGGGGTCCTTTGTGACCTCGCCGACTATTACATGCCTTGCTCTTGGAGTGATCTTTGTTGGTCGACCACTCCTGGGGAGGATAACAATGGTCTTGAATTTCCTCCATTTGTACACAATCTATCTGACTGTGGACTGGTGGAGTCCAAATTCTTTAGAGATGGTTTTGTAACCTTTTCCAGCCCGATGAGCATCAACAACGCTTTTTCTGAGGTCCTCAGAAATCTCCTTTGTTTGTACCATGATACACTTCCACAAACATGTGTTGTGAAGATCAGACTTTGATATATCCCTGTTCTTTAAATAAAACAGGGTGCCCACTCACACCTGATTGTCATCCCATTGATTGAAAACACCTGACTCTAATTTCACTTTCAAATGAACTGAATCCTCGAGGTTCACATACTTTTGCCTCTGAATCCTAGAGGTTCACATACTCTAATTTCACTTTCAAATTAACTGAATCCTAGAGGTTCACATACTTTTGCCACTCACAGATATGTAATATTGGATCATTTTCCTCAATAAATAAATTACCAAGTATAATATTTTTGTCTCATTTGTTTAACTGGGTTCTCTTTATCTACTTTTAGGACTTGTGTGAAAATCTGATGATGTTTTAGGTCATATTTATGCAGAAATATAGAAAATTAGAAAAGGGTTCTCAAACTTTCAAGCACCACTGTACACCGATCAGCCACAACATTATAACCAGGGACAGGTGAAGTGAATAACACTGATCATCTCATTACAATGGCACCTGTGAAGGGGTGGGATCACGGGCGATTGCTCTAAGACAACGAGGGAGGCTCAGCCTCCTCTAAAAATGACGAACATCATGTAGGATGAATTGTGCTAGGCTTATGTTATAGCCAACCTTATAACATTGCTATTTCAGATCCAGAATCATAGAAATATATGTGCTCAACCCAACTACAGTGCGAAATCATTCCATTATAACTTTCCCCAGTTCGCCTAATGTGTGCGTGAGTTTTTCCCCCTCATGACAGCGTGATGCAGCCCAGCCTCAGTGCACTTCAATGGCATTTGGGAGCTCTGCGCTTTCAGTATCAAAATGCAAGACGGTTATTGGACAAATACTGCGAAAACGCCCGCCCACGGAGTCTCACGGACTCCCAGCCTCAGTGGACTTCAATGGCATTTGGGAGCTATGCGCTTTTCAATCTCAAAATGCAAGATGGTTATTGGACAAATACTGCGAAAACGCCCGCTTACGGACTCCGAGCCTCACATGGGAGGGACATGGCAAAGCTTTCCGCGAGGAGACTGGTGATTGGTGAAAGCGGCCAGATATTTTCTTTGATTGACAGCTCGTTTCAACTATAGACAGGCAGCGGTACAGTGTTGCCAGATTGGGGGGTTTCCCGCCCAATTGGGCGGTTTTAAGTGCATTTTGGCGGGTTTTGAACATATTTTGGGCTGGATAACGTCAGCAGTATCTGGCAACATCAGTTCAGTCCCATGCGGATTCGTGAGTGGTCTGGTGTATTGTAAGAGATCAGCTTACATTTCGATTTCATTCATTACATATGGTTTCTACCAGCTTTTTTAGTTTGTATATATTTTCATTGTAAATAAAGTGTAAATATAGTGTTGTCGAGTTTGCTATCTTAGTTCCAGAAATTTCGTTTATTTGAGTGACTGAACTTGAACTTGAGGGGGCTAGTCAGCTAGCAAGAAAGCTGCGCACGGATGCCGAGCATTGCTGATTTAATTTTGGCGAAGCCATTTGCCAGTCTTCCTTTCGAGGAAAAAATTAAAATTAAAGAGCAGGGTAGACCAACGCCTCAAATTGACTTGGTGAAAAAGGTAGGGAATAATACTCGTTCCTTTCAGCTCTCCTGGTACGAGAAAGTGAATTGGCTAACAGCAAGTGACCCACATCAACAACAGTAAATAGGCTACTTTAGTAATATGTCATGGATGGACCAAAAATATAGAATCTATTTAAAATGTTTATGCTGAGTATATTATACTATTCAAAAAAAGTAGGGGATATTGGATTTACAAGTAGAATGAAATGCAGATCATGAGGTCAGGAAGGAAACAAATGACAGAAAAACATTAAGGAAACGTTTGTCAATTTATTCGAAACCCTGTGTACAGTCAGTAAAGGACAGTTTCTCCAGAATAAGGGTCAACACAAACACAGGGTCACACAGCAGATTTACCACCATTTTGAAACCGAGTCAGTAGTGGGTAAAACCCCCTCGGCGTGGCATACTCCTAACGAGACGTCCCAGGTCATTTTGGGGAATGTTATTCCATTCCTGTTGCAATGCTGCAGCAAGTTCTTGGACATTGGCAGGAGGTTGTTGACGTTGGCGTAGCCGCTGTCCAAGCATGTCCCAGACATGCTCGATGGGGGAAAGGTCCGGACTGAGTGCTGGCCATGGTAATCTGGTGATATTCTGCTGCTGGAGGTAATCTGTAATGATCCTGGCCCTATGACATCTGGCATTGTCATCTTGGAAAATGAAACGGCGGCCATAACGACGTGCAAACGGCACAACATGGGGTGCCAAGATGTTGTCCCGGTAGTACTGCCCTGTGACACGTCCAGCAACAACATGCAAGTCTGTTCTGCCGGCAGCAGTGATGCCTCCCCACACAATTACAGAGCCACCCCCATACGGATCATGTCTAATGACGTTAACGTCATGGAAACGTTCGTTACGTCGGCGCCAAACCCTCCTGCGTCTGTCCAGGAAGTCCACAGTGAACCTCGACTCATCTGAGAACATTACGTGGTTCCATCGGCGATTATCCCAGCGTTGATGATGACGACACCATTGGAGTCTGGCCCTAATGTGACGATCCCTCAAACAGGGAATGACACGAGGATGTCGGGCGTGTAAGTGAAATCTGTGCAGTCGATTCCTGATGGTCTGGCCACTCACTACCAAGCCAGTATCCCTTCGAAGTTGAGACCTTATCTGATTTGCTGTTACCATACGATTTCTCAAGGCAATAGTGCGGATGAATCTGTCCTGAGCCTGAGTTGTTGCCCTTGGTCGACCGGATCGTGGTCTATCCTGAACAGACCCTGTAGCACGATGTCTGGACCATAATCTGCTGATGACAGACTGGGAAACATTCAATGCTCTTGCCACAACGACCTGTCTTGTGCCAACCTGTAGCATGCCAAGGGCACATAACCTCTCATCCTGTGTTAGACGGCACATGGTCTCTGTTTAATTAACGACTTCAACCACTGATAATCTGATGCTTTCTCCTCAAAATCGTCCTTTGGAGTGGCTCTAACCTTCCAATTCAGAGTCATGCAAATTTGTGGCACGACCCCCTTGATCATCAGTAGCATCCCGTGCTGATCATGAGAGTGTCATTGATGTGTTTGGGTGATGAATTTCTTTGGAAATGCTTCCTCAGTAAGGAACTATACAACATGCTTTCGTATACCTTTGTATATGTGAAAATTTGGATCTCAAAATAAAATATCCCCTACTTTTTTTGAGTAGTATATATTGGAATATATGTTTTTCTGGATATGAATTAAACACAGCTACAATTTGGAAAACATTTTTAAACAAAAACACAGCCAAGAACATTTCACACTACAGACCTGGATTAAAAGTGAAGGGTTATCAAAATTGTCAATAAAACATTTCTCAGTCAAAATAAGTAAAATATAGGGAAAGTGTCATTGAATGAAATGTGTGGCACCCAGCTCTACTGCTGAGGTTCCTGACAAAGAGCTGCTTTCAATAATGATCAATTTTTAAACAACATGCCACAATTTTAAAATATAAAATGTTAAAATATACCCCTCCCCCCAACCCCACCATCATGTATATTGGACAGTAGGCTAATGGGCCAAAAGAACCTGTTATTTCACAGTTTGTGACGCTGCCAACAATCAGCCAGATCAGAGGCAAGAGTATGGGCAAAATTGATGTGTTTTTCTTTTAAAATCTGGAAATATCGTAACCGACCAGCCTCCCCTGTTTGAAAGACTACCAGCCGCCACTGGGTGGGATATACAGTATTAGGCAGCAAGAGAACAGTCAGTTCTTGAAGTTGATGTGTTGGAAGCAGGCGTAATGATCTGAGTGACTTTGACAAGGGCCAAATTTTGATGGCTAGATGACTGGGTCTGAGCGTCTCCAAAATGGCACATCTTGTAGGGTGTTCCCGGGATGCAGTGGTTAGTCCCTACCAAAAGGTGGTCCAAGGAAGGACAACTGGTGAACCAGCAACAGGGTCATGGGTGTCAAAGGCTCATTGATTCACATGGGGCACGAAGGCTAGCCTATATGGTCCAATCCCACAGAAGAGCTGCTGTAGCACAAACTGCTGAAAAAGTGAATGCTGGCTAAAATAGAAAGGTGTCAGCATTAACTTTTTCAGCAGTTTGTGCTACAGTTGCTGCCTTTATGTGAAACTGTCTCTGCTACTGCGTTGGACTAACGTTACTGCTTGACTGCCCCGTTTTAGTTAATGGGCCACAGATAAAAAGCTTGTTCATCGCTCAGCAAGCCCCGCCAACTGTCAACAGGGCAAATAACATGAGAAAGAGTTAACACTAGCTAGTTCATCGCTCAGCAAGCAAGCCCTGCTATCAACAGAGCACTGAACATAGCGTGTCACTTCTCTGGGTGGAGTCTTGCCAAATGACAATTGGAGTTCAAAGTTGTCCCCGTCATCTCTTTGATAATTCTTCTACATATGGAACACATAGCAGTGCATTTTTTCCCCCTGCACGAGAAGTGTGAATAAGCAAAGCGAACAATCCTAGGGACATTCTCTCCAGGCATTTTACCACCATTAACATTAGTTTGTTCCTGAACATGACGTACGAACAAGTGAATGTGCATTCTCTTGCACAAAAGTAGTATAAAAATTAATGTAGATATAAATATCTTATGCCAAATTATCATGGGATGCTGCAAAAAATGAAGAAAAAAATCAGAGTCCTTGTCTCCAATTTACAAGTCCAAGTGCAGTTAATGCACGAGTCCAAGTCCAAGTCATCAGTGCTCAAGTCACAAGTCTGTAAAATTAGGGCACGAGTCGGATTCGAGTCCAAGTCCTGGACTCAAGTACTACAAGCCTGATGGTCTATATTTTAGTGTAGAGTGCAGTGGCATTGATTGGTTTGAATGCTATTCACTTCTGACACACAACCAGCTTTTAATTTTGAAAAAAAAAAAACCAAACCTGCTGTTTACTTTTCAGTTCAGTGAAGGTCTTGCGATTCAGTGTGGCATGCTGACCTCATGTTTTAATGATAAGCAATACAGCTTGTCCATTGTACTTCACATTGTCTGCCAGACATGATTGCTTTTCTATCTCACTGAATCTTCTCCATAGTCATCCTCACAGCAGCAGCAACTAGTACAGTATTAATGCATTAAATGAGTCAACTATGTAACCCCTAATATACAATGTCTTGCAAAAGTATTCATCCCCCTTGGTGTTTGTCCTGTTTTGTCACATTACAAGCTGGAATTAAAATGGATTTTTGGGGGGTTAGCACCATTTGATTTACATAACATGCCTACAACTTTAAAGGTGAAAATTGTTGTTTTATTATGACACAAACAATAATTAAGATGAAAAAACAGAAATCTGGAGTGTGCATAGGTATTCCCCCCCCCCCCAAGTCAATACTTTGTAGAGCCACCTTTTGCTGCAATTACAGCTGCAAGTCTCTTGGGGGTATGTTTCTATTAGTTTAGCGCTTCTAGCTACTGGGATTTTTGCCCATTCCTCAAAGCAAAACTGCTCCAACTCCTTCAAGTTAGGTGGACTGTGTTGGTGTACAGAAATCTTCAAGTTATGCCACAGATTCTCAATTGGATTGAGGTCTGGGCTTTGACTAGGCCATTCCAAGACATTTAAATGTTTCCCTTCAAACCACTCCAGTGTAGCTTTAGCACTATGTTTAGGGTCATTGTCCTGCTGGAATGTGAACCTTCATCCCAGCCTCAAACCTCTGGCTGACTCAAACAGGTTTTCCTCCAGAATTGCCCTGTATTTAGTGCCATCCATCTTTCTTTCAGTCCTGACCAGCTTTCCTGTCCCTGCAGGTGAAAAACATCTCCACAGCATGATGCTGCCACCACCATGCTTCACAGTAGGAACGGTGTTCTAAGGGTGTTGGGTTTGCGCCACACGTGGCATTTCCCACGATAGCCAAAAAGTTCAATTTTAGTCTCATTTGACCAGAGAATCTTCTTCCATGGGCGGCACGGTGGTGTAGTGGTTAGCGCTGTCGCCTCACAGCAAGAAGGTCCTGGGTTCGAGCCCCGGGGCCGGCGAGGGCCCTTCTGTGCGGAGTTTGCATGTTCTCCCCGTGTCCGCGTGGGTTTCCTCTGGGTGCTCCGGTTTCCCCCACAGTCCAAAGATATGCAGGTTAGGTTAACTGGTGACTCTAAATTGACCGTAGGTGTGAATGGTTGTCTGTGTCTATGTGTCAGCCCTGTGATGACCTGGCGACTTGTCCAGGGTGTACCCCGCCTTTCGCCCGTAGTCAGCTGGGATAGGCTCCAGCTTGCCTGCGACCCTGTAGAAGGATAAAGCGGCTTGAGATAATGAGATGAGATCTTCTTCCATGTGTTTGGGGAGTCTGGCACATACTGTTGGGCAAACTCCAAACATGTTTTCTTAAGCAGTGACTTTTTTTTCTGGCCACTCTTCCATAAAGCCCCACTCTGTGGAGTGTACGGCTTAAAGTGGTCCTATGGACAGATTCTCCCATCTCCGCTGTAGATCTTTGCAGCTCTCTCAGTGTTCTCTTTGGTGTTTTTGTTGCATCTCTGATTAATGCCCTCCTTGCCCGCTCTGTGAGTTTTGGTGGGTGGCCTTCTCGTCAGGTTTGTAGTGGTGCCATATTCTTTCCATTTTGTTATAATGGATTTAATGGTGCTCCATGGGATATTCAAAGTTTGGGAATTTTTTTGACCCAACCCTGATCTATACTTCTTCACAACTTTGTCTCTGACCTGTTTGGAGGCTCCTTGGTTTTCATGTTGCTTGCTTAGTAGTGTAGTAGAATCGGGTTCTTCCAGAACAGGTCGATTTATCCAGACATCATGTGACAGATCATGTGATACTTTGATTGCACACAGGTGGATCTTAATCAACTAATTATGTGACTTATGAAGTTAATTGGTTGGACCAGCTTTTATTTACGGGTTTCATACGAAAGGGGGTGAATACCTATGCACACTCCAGATTTCTGAGTTTTTTTCATCTTAATTATTGTGTCATAATAAAACAATTTTCACCTTTAAAGTTGTAGGTCTCATCTCATCTCATTATCTCTAGCCGCTTTATCCTGTTCTACAGGGTCGCAGGCAAGCTGGAGCCTATCCCAGCTGACTACGGGCGAAAGGCGGGGTACACCCTAGACAAGTCGCCAGGTCATCACAGGGCTGACACATAGACACAGACAATCATTCGCACTCACACCTACGGTCAATTTAGAGTCACCAGTTAACCTAACCTGCATGTCTTTGGACTGTGGGGGAAACTGGAGCACCCAGAGGAAACCCACACGGACACAGGGAGAACATGCAAACTCCGCACAGAAAGGCCCTCGCCGGCCACGGGGCTCGAACCCGGACCTTCTTGCTGTGAGGCGACAGCGCTAACCACTACACCACCATGCCGCCTAAAGTTGTAGGTATGTTGTGTAAATCAAATGGTGCTAACTCTCCAAAAATCCATTTTAATTCCAGCTTGTAATACAAGAAAACAGGACAAAAACCAAGGGGGATTTGCAAGACCTACATGGTTACACAAGAAACTGTCTAAATACAGCATTATGTTAAAAAAAAAATTCAGAAGTGCATCTCATCTCATTATCTCTAGCCGCTTTATCCTGTTCTACAGGGTCGCAGGCAAGCTGGAGCCTATCCCAGCTGACTACGGGCGAAAGGCGGGGTACACCCTAGACAAGTCGCCAGGTCATCACAGGGCTGACACATAGACACAGACAATCATTCGCACTCACACCTACGGTCAATTTAGAGTCACCAGTTAACCTAACCTGCATGTCTTTGGACTGTGGGGGAAACTGGAGCACCCAGAGGAAACCCACACGGACACAGGGAGAACATGCAAACTCCGCACAGAAAGGCCCTCGCCGGCCACGGGGCTCGAACCCGGACCTTCTTGCTGTGAGGCGACAGCGCTAACCACTACACCACCATGCCGCCTAAAGTTGTAGGTATGTTGTGTAAATCAAATGGTGCTAACTCTCCAAAAATCCATTTTAATTCCAGCTTGTAATACAAGAAAACAGGACAAAAACCAAGGGGGATTTGCAAGACCTACATGGTTACACAAGAAACTGTCTAAATACAGCATTATGTTAAAAAAAAAATTCAGAAGTGCATCTCATCTCATTATCTCTAGCCGCTTTATCCTGTTCTACAGGGTCGCAGGCAAGCTGGAGCCTATCCCAGCTGACTACGGGCGAAAGGTGGGGTACACCCTGGACAAGTCGCCAGGTCATCACAGGGCTGACACATAGACACAGACAACCATTCACACCTACGGTCAATTTAGAGTCACCAGTTAACCTAGTATATTAATAATAGAAACAGATTAAAAAGATAACAATAAAGACAATGTGTGGATTCTGGTCTCCCTGTGGCTGGCTGTTTGTTCCCAACGTAACTCAAAAAGTACTGAACGAATTTTGGTGAAATTTGGAGGAAAAGTGGACCATGGGCAAATGAACAATTGATTGGATTTTGATGCAAATCTGCATACATATGTACTGTAGATCCAGGAATCGTTTTGTCTGTTCCCAACGTAATTCAAAAAGTAGTGAATGGATTTGGATGAAATTTGGTGTACAGCTTTAGTATTATCCTACGTTCAAGTGATTTGATTTTGATGTTGATAATATGTAGCTTGATGAGGTATACTCTACTCTTCTAATTCTTTCAGCAATGTCATCTTGTTCTAGTCGCTTGACAATATTTGCGTAACAGTAGTGTATTGGCTTTTCAGATAGGGAGTTAAACTTGGAAAACATTTGGACAACTTGCATAGTTCCAGGCCTCGCTACAAAACTCAGGAAAGCTCAAGATTAATACAATAATACACATCACAATTTACATACTGGAGAAATTTATTAGCATATTTATATTAAAGGCACAATCAGTAAAATAAATGAACTTTAGTTAGATACTGTGATGTTTTTAAAGTCATGAAATTGTTTTGCCAAATAACCATGACAAAGATCTTGATCTGAATTGTTCAGCTGTATTGTTCAGATGAGGTGGTTTGAAGTGATAATGGAGATAAATTAAAAAAAAAAAATTATACATAAACTAATTAGTCATTAGATCAGTGTATTTTTGTTACTTAAGGTAGGTAGTGATGCAAAGGCAAATATTCTGCTTTACAAAAAAAACAAACAAAAAAAAAACCCTCCAGCATTATTCTGTTTCGGGGCGATAAACTTTTAGTTAATGTTGATTGACTTGTTTGTTTCAAGTGCATCTATTCCAGTTTAACCTTCTGATATTCAGATCAGACACAGAAACATGCTAAATACAGTAACTAGCAAACAAAAATTAACACTTACTGGAATTTCCATGTTACTCATTACACTGCATGTTCTGAAATTTTTGAAAAATGCTTAAAAAAAAAAAAATTCACTTCATGTTGTACATGCCAAACGTCATCAAAAAATAAATACTAATCATTCGCTGCAGCAAATCTTTCAAACGCTCCCTCGGAGTACCTGAAGTGAAAAATACTTGATGTCTAACACTTCTCTGCTTGGAGGACTTCCTCCTTTTCTCCCTTTCCTGTGACCCAGCAGCTCTTTGGCTCAGTTCTTCATGATGTGGAGTTGTTTTCTCAGCAGGTAGTACGGATCCACACACATCACCCATGTCTGTTTCTCTTGACCACGATAGTCCCTGCTACAATATCATACACAGTTCTGTTGTGCTGGAAAAAGAGCAGCGTGATGAATGCCGGGAAAAAAAATGCAATGGAGAAGTTTTTGTTTAGGGCTCGGATGGTTGACCTAAGAGAAGAGAGATGTACAGTAATATAATGATTACACAATCAAGTTAAGAGTTCGGATATATATGTACAGGCAGAATACATTTTCTGATCTAAATGCTCCTGAGAATACAGATGAACAAGATTGAATTGATATAATTGAATGTTTCTTATTATGAAAAAACAATAGTTGCCGAACCTAAATAAACCTATTATACACCGATGAGCCATAAAATTAAAAAAAAAAAAAAAAAAGTGAATAACATTGATTATCTCATTACTTGTCAAGGGGTGGGATATATTAGGCAGCAAGAGTACAGTCAGTTCTCAAAGTTGACATGTTGGAAACAGGAAAAATGGGCAAGTGTAAGGAGCTGAGTGACTTTGACAAGGGCCAAATTGTGATGGCTAGATGACTAGGTCTGAGCATCTCCAAAACGGCACATCTTGGAGCGTTCCCACTACGCAGTTGTCAGTACCTACCAAAAGTGGTCCAAGGAAGGACACCTTTCTGTTTTAGCCAGCATTAACTTTTTCAGCAGTTTGTGCTACAGTAGCTCTTCTGTGGGATTGGACCATATGGGTTAGCCTTCATGCTCCATGAGAATCAATGAGCCTTCAACACCCATGAGCCTGTCTCCAGTTCACTGGTTCCCACTGCATACCAGGAACACCCCACAAGCTGTGCCATTTTGGAGATGCTCAGACCCAAAGTCACTCAGATTAGGCTTGACAGTGCGCCACTGCACTGATGAACCTCCCATATGTTTGCATGGGAGAACAGCATGTTCTCGTTTGGCATAGGACATATTTACGGAACATTATTAATTTTGTGCGGTGTTGCGATGAGCTTTTACTTTAATTGTTTAACATTGTCATGCAATACACCAAATTCATGGGCGCTGCCATCTTGGGTTTTTTAGTGATATTCGTCACCGGTCCATGTGTTTTGTTGTTGCTTCCAGCTCGCTCACTGTTGGTTCAATCAGCTTGAAACTCATGATTCCCACTGAGTGGTCAAATCTCTCATGTTGACTTGATTTTCCAATAAAATCGGCTGAACGCTTTGCTGTCTAGTGCCCGCGAAAGATCGAAATCACTGAGGAAAAATTTGTATCCTTCCTAAAAAAAGAAAAAAAAGATTTTCCTCATGTTTTTTCATGGAGGAAAAAAAATGAGATGATGTATAAACATCAGTAATACTGTTTTGAAGAGAATTAAAAAGTTTGTCCCTCTTGTACACAGCGCATTCGAGCACCACCATCATTAGTCATGCTTGGTGTCCACAATTTAAAGTGAACATACCCGCTAAATTCTGGCTTTTACGTTTAAACACAAATGGACCAATTTCATTGATGTATTACTTTAAAGCCTTCTAGGTGCATAATTGTGATCTACAAGAAGAGGAAGCAGCAGCCTTTATCTGTAATTCTTACCCTGATACTCAAAATTCTAAATCTCTTTCATTTTGGCTTTTTGGTCTGTTAATTTCTGATTGAGGTTTTTTTTTTTCCCTTCTCATGAATGGAAAATTAAACCAATGGAAAATGATTGCTGGTTTGGGACCAGGGCAAATGGAAATTTTATAAAAACACTGGATTTTCAAATGTTCATAACTTTGTTTTTTTTTTTTTTAGACATATTTACAAAATGAAGCAAGTTTTCAATTCAGATCTTCACGCTCTTTGATACATTACACAACACTATGACAACTACTTTTAAAAAAAAAATGGCCTGTCATTGCTACTCAGATCCTTACACTTGCCCATTTTTCCTGCTTCCAACACATCAACTTCAAGAACTGACTGTTCTCTTAGGTGGGGTTTACATTAGACCGTATCAGCGGATCATCAGATTAACGTTTTTAAAAACGATTAGCGTGCACACAGCAACGCCAATACACGATTCGCGTGCACACAGCAACGCCAATACACGGATACGCTAATCACACGACTAATTAGACGGCACGTAAGTTGAAATGTGTAAATGTGTAAATTTCTCCTCAGCGACTCGGCTCCGCAGGCATCCTGCGCTCCAAATCACTCCGCCCTGAACAGCGAGTGCCCTCTGGAGGGTGCGCACTCCGGCCCTGCGCAGCTCACAGAGCGCACGAGTGAAGCGCACGAGCAGTGATTCGGGACTGAGCCGCTGTGTGTGTGATCCCAGTGCATATCGGGCATGCGCAAGTCACTTACCACTTGCAAGTGGAAGGATGGCAAGCCTAAAGACAATCATAACTACACAATGGGCAGTATTTGCATCAGTATTTGCAGTATTTTTATACTTTTATACTCTTTAATGAAAGGTGATACAAGGCGGAAGTCCGCGCCGTTTTTAAGCAGTCGCGTCACATGACCAACGCCAGCGAATCAGGAAGGTGGATGTCACAGTGACATTGTCCAATGACGACGTCAGCTAGAGCTCAGCACAGCGTATCCGCGTATCCTCAATGTTTACACAGCACCGGACCAGACACGAACTGGGTTGAATACGTGGGCCCTGGCGGAGTCCCGTTTCCCGGCGTTTCAATGTGAACGGACAGTGCATCCGCGAAGAAAACGAGACAGATACGGTCTAATGTAAACTTGGCCTTAGTGCTCAATATATCCCACCCCTTGACAGGTGCCATTGTAACAACAATCAAGGTCATTCACTTTACCTGTCAGTGATGTAATGGTTAGCACTGTCGCCTCACAGCAAGAAGGTTCTGGGTTCGACCCCAGAGGCTGACAGGGGCCTTTCTGTGTAGAGTTTGCATGTTCTCCCCGTGTCTGCGTGGGTTTCCACCACAGTTCAAAGACATGTGGTTAAGTTAACATGGAGCAGCCATGGCCTGGATTGCCCTTGAGCAAGGCACCTGACCCCAACTGCTCTGGGTATGTGTGCGCGCTCATTGCTCATGCATGTGTGCGTCCACTACTTCAAATGGGTTAAATGCAGAGAGGAATTTCACTGTGCTTAAGTGTACGCATGATAAATAAAGTTGTTCTTTTTAATTTTATGGCTGATCAGTGTATACTGAACAACATGAAGTGATTATGCTCTTCTGTTCTTCCTTCCATATCACACTAATGCACAAGCATCACAGCCTATTTTACTGATCTAGGTCTCCCCATCGATCTAAAAGCAGAAGGCCACTTTAGTCACTGTTCTTCCTGAAGCACAACCACTTGAACAGTGTTTGTGACTGAAGCTCCTGCAACCTTCTTTCTCCGTGCCTTAATAATGAAACCTCTTCTATCTCTTGCCATCTGGATCCTAATTCAATCTCGACTGGGCCTGTGCAGCATTTTTATAGATGTCATAGATCGTGCTAAGACGTTTACTGGCCTTGAGCAAGGCGCTTTAAACGTCAACTGCTCAACTCGGGTCAGTCTCGATAAAAGCATCTGGTAGGTGAATGAATGTAATTGCTTAATATTATGATGCAGCTCTGATAGCATCTGTACTTTTTTTTTTGGCAGGTATCTTCCTTCACTCATTTATATTGAGAATTAAAATAGGCATCAGAACTTACGCTGACAGACTGACGTTAGTCGCAGGCACCACACGCACTCGGTTGGGTTGCACCAGGACAGAAGTGTCACATGTGACCACTTGTAGGCCAAGCAGAAATTTCCCTGGCGTGGCTCCACCAGCTCCCCAAATACATATAATCTAAACATACAGGCATGTGGATAATTGGGTATACATGACCATATTCAACAAGAACTTCATTAGATCTGTGTATTCAAGCTGACCTCATAGAAGCACACCAATATCCGGTACACAAGAGCCACGAGCATCATTTTCTGCAGCTCCTCCATTGATGTGTCTTCATCTATTTCTTCCACAATGAAGTGCATGGCAAATTTCGATATGTCCCTAAAAATATTAATAGATACAGAGATACAGGATGCCATGAGCATGACAGCAAATCAAGACGTTCTATAAAGTTTAAACTTTATGTTGGACCCAAAAAGCCAGTTCTTTGAACATACTGGGGATATTCAGTAGGACACCAGAGAAAATCTTATCTTCATGAAAGTTTTAACTACCACAGCAGAGGACTGAAAATCCATCCATCCATCTTCAATACCACTAAGGGTCACAGGGAAGCTGGAGCCAATCCCAGACTTTAAACGAATGGACAGGTTGCCAATATATTGCAGGGTCAACACAGAGACCAACAACTAGTCACACACACACACACACACGCACACACGCACACACACACACAGGGGCAATTTAGAGAAGCCAGTTGACCTAATACGCATGCCTTTGGACGGTTGGAGGAACCAGAGCACCTGGAGGAAACCCATGCATGCACAGGAAGAACATGTAAAATCTGTACAGAAAGGCAGGTTCAAACCCAGAACCTCAGGGAAGTCATGGCCTCAAGGTTTGGGACCAAAAGGTCACTGGTTCAATTCCCTGGATCAGCAAGCATGCCAGAACCTGGAGGAAGCCATGGCTTAAAGGTTTGGAATCAAAAGGTCGCCAGTTTGATTCCCTGGACCAGCAGGAATGGCTGAAGTACCCTAACCCCCAACTGCTACCTGGGCTGCTCAGTGCTGGGGGTATGTCGGGGTCCTGTTGTACGTCGCTCTGGATAAGAGCCTCTGCTAAATACCTGGAATGTAACCTTGTTGCTGTGAGAAGTGAAAATCTGGAGTGATCTCAAGATCTCAGCAGTTGAACAGACTAATCAACAGTCAAGACTTATTTTAGTCCTGATGCACACCAATCACACCAGGTGTTGCTTTCTGCCTAAAATATTCACAATTTTTTTTTTCCTCATGCACTTGAAAGTTGAATGGTGGTTTCAGTATTCGAACTCTGACATGTCAAACTTTTAACCAGGTATGTGAATACCCATGTGTCCCACCATCCATCCATCTTGGGATCAATAAAGTAAATCTATCCATCTATATTTGAGACGGAGCCAAAGTCGGCTCTCATTTTGTGCTGGTATATAACGCAGATGAGCATAGTGACAATCTCAGAGAGACATTCATTCTCTCTCTCTCTCTCTCTCTCCCCCCTGATATACATGTAAACAAACTTAGTAGAGCAGCAGCTACAGTTAGACAGTACATAATTATCAGCACCTTTTCGGATTTACCAATAAAAAACAAATTTTACAAAAGGTGAGTTTCAGTTACAACAGTTATTACTGGTTAATCAATCAATCAACCGGAAGACCCCCCTCGCCCTTTGATCTTGTCGTCTGATGACACACATTACCTGAGATAGAATTTTTTTTTAGCACGATCAGCAATTTGAGGAAAACCCGGATGTTATCATTGCAGGTAAACATGGTGGAAAGATCATGGACATGTTTTTACTTATCAAATTCACAGATATTTCATGATCTCCTTGTCGAAACCTACTTTGTTTCTTACTCTTTCATTTGACAGGCGGCATTTTGTATCTAAATGCACGTTTGAGAAGTCACGTGAGGTGTCAATAATAGTGATCACTTTCACCGGTGTCCACCATTATCGACACCCTGTGGAATTAAGTGACATTTACAACTGTTATGGATCGATCTTTGTGTAACATTGTTGAAGTAGATTAAGTACTTTAAAAAAAAAAAAAAAAAAAAAAGTGGTGCGATTTATAATATTTTTTTCCTGATTCATAACAGAATGGAATGTTTATAGAGTATTTCAAATCCGATTGCAATAAATAGAATTAGACCAGAATTAAATTCCTAGCATATAAAAAAATGACATGCTTGAAATATCAGATTTTTCTATTCCATTCAGAATTTTTTTTTTGCAGTTTGTTGTAAATATCTACCACATATTACAATATCAGTAGACATTTTATATTTTGGTTCGAGGAATGACATGCGACTTTTGACCTGGATTTTCATGTGGTTACAGTGTCAACTGCCTGTTGACATTTATTGGTAAACTCCAAAACTAGAAATTAATACAAACAACAATGAATGATTAACAAAATGTGATCTACGAAAATACTTAGAAAGTGGAACAAAAAGATTTTCCGACACAGGTTAAACATTATCAGTTCATTTGTTTACAAACATTAGAATTTCTTCCTCATTTACATAAACACACATCAATATAATTATATAAAGATATTTTGCTAAATTTTAAATAAAAACTAGATGTTGTTTTGTTAACTTAATACCACAGATAATTTTTAAAATAAATAAATCATCTGGATGTCGATAATTGTGGAACGGTGTCGATAACTGTGGACAAAGGTGTCACGTGATCAGACACGCTAAGTAATCGGGAATCAACTCATTTTTTTCCAGTGGAAGTTTGAGGAATTATTCATGCACAATTTACGTATTGAAAGTCTTTTCTACTTTCTCAATGGCCAAAAGGTAGTTAAGGTGTCGATAATTGTAGCGGCTCTAGTAAATTTGAAAGTTGAATGAAATTAATTGAACCTACAGACACTTGGCATACAGACCCAACTCACTTCATTCCACTGAGGTGCATTATGCTTAAGATGATGGTTGCTTTGATGAAAAAGAGGATGAAGAAGTCCACCATCTCAGCCAGGAAGCGATGGAGAGGAGAGGGAATGAAATATTCTTGACCTGAAATCCACAGCACAGGTAAAAATTGTTTTTATTGATTTTAGCAGTGCTTTTAACACAATACAACCACATTTGATGGTGAGAAAGCTTCTACACCTAGGAGTAAATCCCAGACTCATACTGTGGATTAATGCTTTTTTAACTGAACGCAGTCAGCAAGTAAGATTTAACTCCCACATCTCCTCACTGAAAAAATTAATACTGGAGCACCGCAAGGTTGCGTTCTGTCACCAATTTTATACACACTGTACACCAATGACTGCCAGGCATCCTCCCCAGCTCATACCTTTTTTAAGTACGCCGACGACAGCACTGGTGGGCTTCTTACATTCTGACACCTTATCCGTTGAAGGTTTTGAAAGGGAGGTTCAGGGTTTTATTAAGTGGTGTACAGACAACTTTTTATTGGTCAATGTTAAAAAGACAAAGGAAATGGTGATAGATTTTAGCAAAAAAGGAATACCCATCTCCCCATCCAAGATTAATAGCGAACAGATAGAGCGGGTCTCATCTTACAAGTATTTGGGAATAGAGATAGACGACAGATTGTGTTTTAACCAGTGTGCACAGACCACTGTAAGAAGCTACAACAGAGGATGTTCTTTCTTAGGAAATTCAAAGATTTTAGATTAGACTGCAGTATTCTCCAATTGTTTTATAAATCACTTTTACAGAGTATTTTATCATTTGGGCTAATCTGCATCTATGGAAATATGCACGTACAGGACCACAAAAAATTGCAGCGTATCATTAAATCAGCCAGCCGGGTTATTGGTGTGGACCAGACATCTGCAGTCGAGCTGTACAATGAGCTTATTTTAAGAAAGATGGATCAAATTTTAACTGACCCAACACATCCTCTGTTCCCAAAGTTTTTAAGAAGCACCAGGTCTAATAACAGATTTCTGCAGAGGCCAATCAGGACAGCAAGGTACCAGAAATCATTTGTACCCACAGCAATAAGACTAGCTATACAATAACAAACCAAAAACATCTGTTGCACTTTAGTTCACTCATCTGTACAAATTTCCTTTTATGCATTTTATTTATCACACAGTTTTTATCTTTTATTTTTATCTTTTATTGTTTTTATCTTACATCACACCTTTTATCACAGATTTATTTTAATGTGGTATGTCTATTGTCTGTCATATGTCTTTGGTATGTTTTGAGGAGATGTGCAATATGGACCACTTGAGTTTCCCCCTGGGGGATAATAAAGTTTACCTTGACTTTACAGGAACAGCACAGGTACAGGTGTACAAATCCTGAACATTTACATCATGTAGACTAGGTAGTACTAGATGCACAGATGTACACTGGGACTGAAATGATGTTTATTTATGATATTTATGGCTTGAATATCTGAGCAGCTTGCTTTAGCTGTACCTGGCTGTTGGATGTTCCCATGTTGCTGCAGGTGCAGGGGGACAGGAAGATGTTGACTCTGGTTATTGATCTCTACCTGTCTCTCACTGGTATTATTAACAGCTGTATTGGCAATGGGGACCCCAGTGGACGGAAATGAAGACAAAGGGACACCATAGGACTGAGTGAACCAGGTGTGTAGGTCTCCGTTAGGCACATCCTCCCCCCATGTTGGTGCTCTCAGGCTCCCACTCGCTGCTTGTGTTGGAAGTGAGGGAGGAAAAGGAAAGCCAGTCCCCCAGCTCACATACCCACAGTAATACTGCCACATCCATTCCTGCAGTTTTTCACAATACTGTGTTTTGGCCATTAAGTTAGAAACGACCCGTGAACTGGAAGAATTCATCCTCTTCCCGTTATTATTCCCACTGAAACTATTAGCTTCCTTCCGCTCGTACGCTCCTCCGTCCAAGTCCGCCATGACAACAACACAAACCTGGTCTTGCTAGAGTTCTGAGGCTGAATCTTAAACGGCCACATAGTGCACTATATAGGGCGCAGGACATATTACTTCCTAATCTAGTGTAGTGGACGTAGCCACGGAGTGGAATTCTATATGGAATTGAACCCATGTAGACGTGTATACTAAGTAATACGGTACTGGACTGTTGCATACTATATACTGAGTAATGCGGTAATTACTCCTATAAAAAACACATATGTAGGGTTGCCAGATTGGTATTATTAAAGTTTAGACAAATTATAATAACATTTAAACTGAGGAAATTACATTTATTTTGTGAGCACGAGTTTGTCGGAAGTTATTAAAATTAAAAGTAATTAAATATATTTCGAGATTACTTTGAGGGTTACTTTATGGTAAATGAGATGTAAATCACTCTCTCTCTCTCTCTCTCTCTCTCTCTCTCTATATATATATATATATGAGATATCTGGCAACCCTGTATAGAACTAAAGGACGTCTTAAAGCAGCTATTACACAGCATTACTGCACATTTTAACTACAGGCCTTAGTGAACATATAATACTGCATGTGTCTCTGTGATGCCAGGGAAAGATAAATAACTTGGGAAAATACTACCACTACTACTTCTACTACTACTACTACTAATAATAATAATAATAAAATCTCATCTCATTATCTCTAGCCGCTTTATCCTGTTCTACAGGGTCGCAGGCAAGCTGGAGCCTATCCCAGCTGACTACGGGCGAAAGGCGGGGTACACCCTGGACAAGTCGCCAGGTCATCACAGGGCTGACACATAGACACAGACAACCATTCACACTCACATTCACACCTACGGTCAATTTAGAGTCACCAGTTAACCTAACCTGCATGTCTTTGGACTGTGGGGGAAACCGGAGCACCCAGAGGAAACCCACGCGGACACAGGGAGAACATGCAAACTCCTCACAGAAAGGCCCTCGTCGGCCACGGGGCTCGAACCCAGACCTTCTTGCTGTGAGGCGACAGCGCTAACCACTACACCACCGTGCCACCATAATAATAATAATAATAATAAGGGTGGTACAGTGGTTAGCACTGTCGCCTCACAGCAAGAAGGTTCTGGGTTCGAGCCCAGTGGCCGACGGGGGCCTTTCTCTGTGGAGTTTGTATGTTCTCCCTGTGTCTGCATGGGTTTCCTCCGGGTGCTCCCACAGTCCAAAGACACACAGGTTAGGTTAATTGGTGGCTCTAAATTGACCGTAGGTGTGAATGTGAGTATGAATGGTTGTTTGTCTCTATGTGTCAGCCCTGCGATGAACTGGTGACTTGTTCAGGGTGTACCCCACCTCTCACCCATAGTCAGCTGGGATAGGCTCCAGCTTGCCCACAACCCTGCACAGGATAAGCAGTTACAAATAATGGCTGGATGGATAATAATAATAACTTGGCAAGTGAATGCATGTGGCAAATTGATCCAACCTAGTTATTAGATTAGAGTAGTATAGAATAATTATAAGATTATCAAATATATTTCCAGAGATGATGATTCTTCTTCTTACACCTTTTCCACACTTCTATGTGGGGTCAATAGAGTTAAGGGCCTTGGCCAAGCGCCCAACAGCTTGGCAATTTTTGGTTTATTATACATCAGCAAAAATCCCTGAGTTAGAAGGTAGTTAAGGATCAATGTGACTATATGTGTTTATGTGTCATTTTATTAGTCACTGCCTAAAAGTGGAGCTCCTGATGAGTGTATTAGCAAGATATTTGCAAGGGAAAAAAATCAGCCTGAATAGAATAATAATATTATAGCATATGAATTTGAATTGTGTAGTGTAGTGTAGTGTATTTCACGTCAGTAAATTGCTGCATTGTCTTGTGACAGTGATACCAATAAAGAGATAAGCACAGCACTTATGAATACTTATTTATTACTTTCTTTGACACCCAGAAACACCACCACGACATTTATTATGGTGTGACTCTGCTGGGTGCCTGGTGGACAGCAGTGAACCAGCGCTTTCATTTTACATCATTACTGTATAGTTACGATTGAATATTATCAGATATAAGAACTAATTAATATTGATCCATGGTAGTTTTAGATTATCTAACACTAAGGAAAGATGCTCATAATTGCTATTGAACTCTACAATAATTATGTTTACACAAGTGTGCAGAGTAAAAAATCGTTCAGGTAAGAAAGTATACAATGCAAAGACACGTTGCCCACTATGGAAAAAAACCCCAGTAAGATAAAAACCTTCAGGAAAAAAAAAACTACTGGAAAACATCCTCCTTGACCGAATGCAGTGTATGAGCTCCGAGGGTTTGAGCTGCGATCTTCATATTTCAAAACTGATGTTAAACTGGTGTCTGGTTACAACTGGTCAACAAGCTAGTGGACTAATGAACCTGTTTTAGCTAGTTTTACATGAAACTGTCGTGGATATTTTCTATAAAATTTGTTATCCCACATTATTTAAAAAAAAAAAATTTAAAATAAGCGCTGGATAAAAACCCCATCTATCTTATGAAATAAAGTTACAAATTTCATTATTCGATGGTGATGTGTTTGTGAGATACATTGCCTTGCACTTATGATCGGTTCCTTGTGGTGATACAGTGGTGCTTGAAAGTTTGTGAACCCTTTGGAATTTTCTATATTTCTGCGTAAATATGACCTAAAACATCATCAGATTTTCACACAAGTCCTAAAAGTAGATAAAGAGAACCCAGTTAAACAAATGAGAAAAAAATTATACTTGGTCATTTATTTATTGAGGAAAATGATCCAATATTACATATCTGTGAGTGGCAAAACTATGTGAACCTCTAGAATTAGCAGTTAATTTGAAGGTGAAATTAGAGTCAGGTGTTTTCAATCAATGGGATGACAATCAGGTGTGAGTGGACACCCTATTTTATTTAAAGAACAGGGATCTATCAAAGTCTGATCTTCACAACACATGTTTGTGGAAGTGTATCATGGCACGAACAAAGGAGATTTCTGAGGACCTCAGAAAAATAATTGTTGATGCTCATCAGGCTGGAAAAGTTTACAAAACCATCTCTAAAGAGTTTGGACTCCACTGATCCACAGTCAGGCAGATTGTGTACAAATGGAGGAAATTCAAGACCATTGTTACCCTCCCCAGGAGTGGTCGACCAACAAAGATCACTCCAAGAGCAAGGCGTGTAATAGTTGGCAAGGTCACAAAGGACCACAGGGTAACTTCTAAGCAACTGAAGGCCTCTCTCACATTGGCTAATGTTAATGTTCATGAGTCCACCATCAGGAGAACACTGAACAACAATGGTGTGCATGGCAGGGTTGCAAGGAGAAATCCACTGCTCTCCAAAAAGAACATTGCTGCTTGTCTGAAGTTTGCTAAAGATCACGTGGACAAGCCAGAAGGCTATTAGAAAAATGTTTTGTGGATGGATGAGACCAAAATAGAACTTTTTGGTTTAAATGAGAAGTGTTATGCAGTGTTTTCCTTTCTCCAAACATTCCAGCATAAGAATCCCATCTGTGAAACATGGTGGTGGTAGTATCATGGTTTGGTCCTGTTTTGCTGCATCTGGGCCAGGACGGCTTGCCATCATTGATGGAACAATGAATTCTGAATTATACCAGCAAATTCTAAAGGAAAATGTCAGGACATCTGTCCATGAACTGAATCTCAACAGAAGGTGGATCATGCAGCAAGACAACGACCCTAAGCACACAAGTCGTTCTACCAAAGAATGGTTAAAGAAGAATAACGTTAATGTTTTGGAATGGCCAAGTCAAAGTCCTGACCTTAATCCAATTGAAATGTTGTGGAAGGACCTGAAGCGAGCAGTTCATGTGAGGAAACCCACCAACATCCCAGAGCTGAAGCTGTTCTGTATGGAGGAATGGGCTAAAATTCCTCCAAGCCAGTGTGCAGGGCTGATCAACAGTTACCGGAAACATTTAGTTGCAGTTATTGCTGCTCAAGGGGGTCACACCAGATACTGAAAGCAAAGGTCCACATACTTTTGCCACTCACAGATATGTAATATTGGATCATTTTCCTCAATAAATAAATGACCATGTATAATATTTTTGTCTCATTTGTTTAACTGGGTTCTCTTTATCTACTTTTAGGACTTGTGTGAAAATCTGATGATGTTTTAGGTCATATTTATGCAGAAATATAGACAATTCTAAAGGGTTCACAAACTTTCAAGCACCACTGTACATGCTTGTCATTCATACATATGGTCACAAAAGCCATCAAAAATCAGATTGATGCGTTATCATATTCTCTTAATTATGGAGCTTTGCTCTGCTATGAAGTTTTCGGTGCAAAAATAAATACATAGTCACAGTAGTACAGAATGCAATAAGAGGGAATGTAGAGTGCAGGGATTTTGATAAACCTTCTTTTTGGTCTTTTTGATAATTATAATTTGCATTAACGGCAGAGCCCGATCAGCTGAAGTATCATCAAGAAAATTGTTACAATGTCGAGGTAGAGGTTCAGTGCAGCAAAAATGTATTCCTCTGCATTGATGGTGTATTTGTGTTTCCCGCCCAGCATTAGTTGTGTATCCATGACCAGGTACTAAAGGGAGAGAAACAGACATGTGACATGCTGTCATGATTAGCGTAATAATATATGACAAGTAATATGGTGTCAAAAACAAACTTTATAAGAATAAATAAATATGGACAATTACTTACGATAGAGAAAACCAATGTCCCCAGGGATGCGTAAGCAATATATAGAAACTGTTGAAAGTAAACTAAAGATGAAATAAAATATAAAGAACAGATTCTGATCATTCATTTTCCGTGTCAGTCATATTGTTTACCTGGGATCTCATGATAGCACAGAGTAACCCAAACGAGACCAGAGTCCAGCATAGCACCCAAAGGGTTCCACTGACAGATGTGAAGTCCCACTATGAGCAAAAGAGTTGGACAAGTTGGAACAATTATTCATTGATTTATATTTATTTTTAATGCAAAGTTCCAAATGTCATATAAATGTCATGTAGTCATGAGATCTGCATATAAATGTGAAAAAAACCCTTAAACATTAC
This sequence comes from Neoarius graeffei, assembly GCF_027579695.1. Lineage (NCBI taxonomy): Eukaryota > Metazoa > Chordata > Actinopteri > Siluriformes > Ariidae > Neoarius > Neoarius graeffei. The sequence continues at coordinate 17,860,689 of NC_083573.1, forward strand.
AATGCTAAAAGAAGTGATCAGAGATTCTGGTTTTCCAACATGTGCAGAATTAAAAACCTCATTCAGTAACTAGAGATGTCACATTTAACAACACATCCTGCAATCATATGTCCTATGTTCATCACTTTGACTCCAACGTCTCTGTAAATCTGGCTTTTGATTCTGTCTGTGCACGTATCACATACTATGATACGACTTTTTCCATGGAATAAAAACATGCATTCTATTCCCTTCTAGTGGGTTTATTGATGGCATGCGATATTATCATATCGCTTATCCTCCATGTATTACACCACTCTCCCTAATGGAGAATGAGCATGGAATATTGTTATAATATTGCACATTGTCAAGACAACACAACGTCACACGTCAGAGCTCGTGAGAAGATCCAGTGACAAAACTTTGCTGTTGCACATGCGCACAATCATTTCTTTGTTGGCCGCGAAAGAGAGAGGACGGGGTTAATTTGGTGCTCAGTTTAAGTACTAAATAAATAAACTGAAAACTGAAACTAAAGACACGCTGAACACCCGAAAGGCTACCAAAACTTCATTATACAGGGTGGTTCAAAAATTTTGCTATCATTTCACAATCTAATAACTTTGCCAATTCTCATTCAATTGACCTCAAATTTTAACAGCATGTGTGGAAACAGGTCAAAATTTTATGTTTAATGTATGTTTTTTTATCTTTTTAGATATAGAAATGCCATTCACTGGAAAAGAAAAGGCGTTTTGTGTGGTAGAGTAAAGAAGATAGATGGGTTTTTATCTTGTCTCGTCTCGTCTTCTTCCGCTTTATCCGGGACCGGGTCGCGGAGGCAGCAGTCTAAGCATGGAAGCCCAAACTTCCCTTTCCCCAGACACCTCGGCCAGCTCCTCGGGAAGAACACCGAGGCGTTCCCAGGCCAGCCAAGAGACATAGTCCCTCCAGCGTGTCCTGGGTCTTCCCCGGGGCCTCCTCCCAGGGGGACATGCCTGGAACACCTCCCCAGGGAGGCGTCCAGGAGGCATCCGAAAAAGATGCCCGAGCCACCTCAGCTGATTCCTCTCGATGTGGAGGAGCAGCGGCTCTACTCCGAGCTCCTCCCGAGTGACTGTGCTTCTCACCCTATCTCTAAGGGAGCGCCCAGCCACCCTGCGAAGGAAACTCATTTCGGCCGCTTGTATCCGTGATCTTGTTCTTTCGGTCATTACCCAAAGCTCATGACCATAGGTGAGAGTCGGAACGTAGATCGACCGGTAAATTGAGAGCTTCGCCTTTTGGCTCAGCTCCTTCTTCACCACAATGGACCGGTAAAGCGACCGCATCACTGCGGAGACTGCACCGATCCTCCTGTCGATCTCACGTTCCATCCTTCCCTCACTCGTGAACAAGATCCCGAGATATTTAAACTCCTCCACTTGAGGCAGGACTTCTCCACCAACCTGGAGAGGGCAAGCCACCCTTTTCCGGTTGAGAACCATGGCCTCGGACTTGGAGGTGCTGATTCTCATCCCAGCCGCTTCACACTCGACTGCAAACCGCCCCAGTGCATGTTGAAGGTCCTAGTTTGAAGAAGCCAACAGGACAACATCATCCGCAAAAAGCAGAGATGAAATCCTGTGGTTCCCAAACAGGATTCCTTCCGGCCCCTGGCTGCGCCTAGAAATTCTGTCCATAAAAATTATGAACAGAACCGGTGACAAAGGGCAGCCCTGCTGGAGTCCAACATGCACTGGGAACAGGTCTGACTTACTGCCGGCAATGCGAACCAGACTCCTGCTCCGTTCGTACAGGGACCGGACAGCCCTTAGCAAAGAGCCCCGAACCCCATACTCCCGAAGCACCCACCACAGAATACCACAGGGGACACGGTCGAATGCCTTCTCCAGATCCACAAAGCACATGTGGACTGGTTGGGCAAACTCCCATGAACCCTTGAGCACCCTATGAAGGGTATAGAGCTGGTCCAGTGTTCCGCGACCAGGACGAAAACCGCATTGTTCCTCCTGGATCCGAGGTTCGACTATTGGTCGAATTCTCCTCTCCAGTACCCTGGAGTAAACCTTCCCCAGGAGGCTGAGAAGTGTGATTCCCCTATAATTGGAGCACACTCTCCGGTCCCCTTTCTTAAAAAGAGGGACCACCACCCCAGTCTGCCACTCCAGAGGCACTGTCCCCGACCGCCCCGTTGCAGAGGTGTGTCAACCAAGACAGCCCCACAACATCCAGAGACTTGAGATACTCAGGGCGGATCTCATCCACCCCCGGTGCCTTGCCACCGAGGAGCTTGCAAACCACCTCAGTGACTTCGGCTTGGGTAATGGACGAGTCCACCTCTGAGTCATCAGCCTCAGTCTCCTCATTGGAAGACAAGACAGTCTCCTCATTGGAAGCCCCTCCTAGAACTGCCACCTTATTGTGGTGGAGGGGTTTGTGTGCTTGAATGATCCTAGGAGCTATGTTGTCGGGGGCATTATGCCCCTGTCAGGGTTTCCCAAGGCAGACAGGTCCTAGGTGACAGGCCAGACCAAGAGCAGTTCACCAAAACCCTTATGGAGAAACCATTGAGGATCGTGACGTCGCCCGGTATGGCGCAGCCGGGGCCCCACCCTGGAGCCAGGCCTGGGGTTGGGGCTCGTTTGCGAGCGCTTGGTGGCCAGGCCTTTGCCCATGGGGCCCGGCCGGGCTTAGCCCGAAGAGGTGACGTGGGCCCGACCTCCTGTGAGTTCACCACCCACAGAGGTAGTAGTAGGGGACTGGTGCAGTGTGGATTGGGTGGCAGTCGAAGGCAGGGGCCTCGACGACCTGATCCCCGGACACAGCGGCTAGCTGTTGGGACATGGGTTTTCATCTTGTGTTTAAATTAAAATTTAAAGTTTAAATTAAAAATATTTGCATGAGACTATTTGCTAACACATTTTACGGAAAATATTCACAACAGTTTCATATAAAACTAGTTAAAACAGTTTTATTAGTCCAGTAGCTTGTTGGACAGTTGACAGTTTCTGTCATATAATGGCGATAGATGGATGTAAGTGCAAGAAGAGTTTTATTGAAAACACACAAGCAAACAGATCCAAAACATAGACAAAGGCAGAGTCAGAAAAACTGGCAGTGGTTGAGTGAGGCACAGACAGGATATCAGAGGTAATACAATACACACAGTACAAAAACACAAATAGGGTCAAAACCAGAAAAGTGATAATACAAGGCTCTCGCAAAGTCTGTCCTTGTGTTTCCGAAATCACTCACTACTCACTATAAAGTGCACTATATAGTGGACGATATAGTGAGTTCGCCATTTTGTAGTGCTGTCCAAATGTATAGTGAGAATTATTACACCCTATATAGTGGACTCGTAGTATCCCATAATGCATCGTGAACAGGGGTGGACAGTAAAGAAGTACATTTACTTGAATACTGTACTTAAGTACACTTTTTGAGTATCTGTACTTTACTTGAGTATTATTTTTTTCTGGAAACTTATGACTTTAACTTCACTACATTTGAAAGACAAATATTGTACTTTTCACTCCACTACATTTCTATCACGGTCCTCATTACTCGTTACTATGAAGCAGCTTTGAAAGTGGAGGCTTTTTCTTTTCTTTTCTAAAATGTGATTGCTTTTTTTCCGCAGGCGACACTGAGACAGTAATCACTAGGGTCAGGTCAGGTCCATAGACTGGATAAAATCAATTTCAATGATTTCCCTGTCGCATTATTTGAACAAGATCAGTTGATGGCAGACTGGAAGGAGGCGGTTCTTCTGGGGAATGCACACACTCATGGCTATAACTAGAACCTATGTTTCAGTTTTCTGAAAGGATTAAAGATTCGTTTAATTTTAAACGTTTGCTTTGTTTGCCTAAAACTAACCACATCACGGCCTATAAAAACCTGCAGAAGCATATTGAGGGATGTAAACGTTTTATTCCAAGAGAAAGCCTGCAATGAAGTTGTCTGTGCTTTTAGAGCTAGCGATAACATTGCAATAGCTATGCAGTCTGGTTAGTCAAAGGACTTTCTATAGATTTGCCTGCCAAGTTGCCATTGTCTTGTCCATGGCTAACGTTAACACATAGCTAGTTAACTTGGACACTATTAGTTAGCATGTAAAAACGGAGTTACGCTAACATGAATAACGTTAACTTATCTGAAGTCCTTTCAGAAATGTTTTAACATAATCTTGCCAAATAAACAGAATGTAGAAATCTTTATTTTCTAGTAACGTTAGCTACCCAATATGATTTCAAGTTTGAAAAGAGTTTGCTAGCATGTCAGGTGGAGCTTCACTGACTAGCTAGCTTAACGTTAAAACACCATGATGGCGCAGCATGTGTTAATTTTGTAAAGCCAGTAGGTTGCTTCAGAGGCATTTGGTATTGTAAGTGTTGAGGCAATAATACAATAATGCAGTGACAGAAAATATACTTTTAATACTTAAGTATTTTTAAAAGCAAGTATTTCAGTACTTTAACTTAAGTAAAAATTTGACTTGACAACTTTCACTTGTATCGGAGTAACATTTGACCAGTGGGATCTGTACTTTGACTTAAGTAATGAAGTTGGGTACTTTGTCCACCTCTGCTCGTGAAAAGAAGTGTATAACTGATAGTCACTAACCAAGCAATATATACCATCATGCATTGCAGTCATGCTGAATGAAAAGCTGTAAAAGCTGTTTCATAAGGATCGTTAAGTATTTTAGATTGAGTATAGCAGTAGTCTGTTTTTCCTTATGACAACAGGCATGTGACAAATTTATAAGTTGTGGCACGAAAATGGCAATAATGGATGGAGGAAGAAACACATTAGAAACGGACATTCAAGTACAATTAAAAATAGTAAGAGAATAGAAAATAAGCTAAAACAGAATAAGACAGATAAAACACAAGAATAAAAGTTACAGTGCAGAGCAAGGAATTAATCAAAATCCTCAAATTTGATTTAATAAAAGGCAGCGGCAAAGAAGAAAGTATTCAGCCTTGATTTAAAAGAACTGAAAGATGCAGCAGACACAAAGTACTTTTTTATTTATTAAAGGAAAAGGCAACTTTTGTACAAAACCAGGTGTGTAATAGGAGAAAAACATATACGTAATCAATTCCGTTAATTATTTCCATTATATATCGAGCATGAAAAAATATTTTTAACTTTGAAATCATGAATTGACACAGAGGAGTTGAAGTTGGAGGAGTCAGCCATTTTGAGATTGTGGGCAACTATAAACCAATCAGAATCTTTCGTTAATGCGCCTCCCTCTGATCTGTGACGTCACTGGGCCCATGAAAACAGTGTTTACAAGCAGATCACTGTGATTAGGAGTCCCGGCAGGTGGCTTGTATTTGATTCGTTTATATCCCGACCTTGTCAGCTGTCAGATTTATGTTCATGGACCCGGTAAGCTAGTAAATAATATATATATATTTTTTTTCTTTACCAAATTCTAACAGAAAACGAGAGCGCCCGAAAGGGAAAACCGAGCCGAGCCGCTTCACGCATGTGCAGTAGGCTTGGTAGGACAAATCCAAATAGGAGTCATTCAGGATTCAGCCATGTTTTTGCTCCGTGTTTTTACTCAACCAAAGTTATACAGTATTATGAGCTTTAAGTTGCATAAATAAAACCATTTGGTGAAACTTTGAAGAAGCGATTGTACTGGTTTTTTACCTTATTACCATGAAGCACTGAAGAGTTCTTTTCAGTGGTGGGCCGCATGACGTCACGCAGTAGATCAATATGGCGGAACGCATCTTCGCTGAGCTCAGCGAAAGCCCATATTATTAAAAGTCAAAAGATACGGGGGCGTCGTGGCTCAGGTGGTTAGGGCGCCGTGCCATGAATGCGGGCGACCCGGGTTCGGTTCCGGCCCGGGGTCATTTCCCGATCCCTTCCCGTCTCTCTCTCCCGCTCGTTTCCTGTCTCTGCACTGTCCTATCCAATAAAAGGTGCAAAAAGCCCCAAAAAAAATCTTTAAAAAAGTTAAAAGATACTGTTATGCGGTCTGTTCTTTCTCTGTAAATTCCATGATCGATTACTTTATATATTTATCTATCTATTTGTGGTGATTTTGTACAAAAGTTGTCTTTTCCTTTAATGTGGGAAATACGCTTAGGATAATGTATATTTATTATTTTGAAAACCCACCAGCCGGGGGCGGCACGGTGGTGTGGTGGTTAGCGCTGTCGCCTCACAGCAAGAAGGTCCGGGTTCGAGCCCCGTGGCTGGCGAGGGCCTTTCTGTGTGGAGTTTGCGTGTTCTCCCCGTGTCCGCGTGGGTTTCCTCTGGGTGCTCCGGTTTCCCCCACAATCCAAAGACATGCAGGTTAGGTTAACTGGTGGCTCTAAATTGACCGTAGGTGTGAATGTGAGTGCGAATGGTTGTCTGTGTCTATATGTCAGCCCTGTGATGACCTGGCGACTTGTCCAGGGTGTACCCCGCCTTTCGCCCGTAGTCAGCTGGGATAGGCTCCAGCTTGCCTGCAACCCTGTAGAAGGATAAAGCGGCTAGAGATAATGAGATGAGATGAGACCCACCAGCCGACTGACCTGGCACGTTTAAATTGTGCAACAGTAATGACGTAAATAACGGCACAGCGGAGTAGTGTCCAAAAGTTTTTGTTTTTTTTATTTTACCAATGAGCTTACTGTATATAGTCGTCTATCTAGAATTCCCTAGATAGTGAGTAGGGAGTAGTGAATGAGTGAGTGATTTTGGACAAAGCTTGTGTGTTACTGAGAGTCCTTATATATGTGCGCTGTGATTGTGCTCTAATTAGGAACAGGTGCTGTTAGGACTGGGACTGTTTTGGCCTCTAGAGGCCGCTGTTATTTCCTTTTCGTGTCATGTTTGTTTTGGCCTCTAGAGGCCGCCACTGTTCCTGTGTTTTGTGTTTGTGTTGATTGTCTGTTTAGTCCTGATTATTTTCACCTGTGTTCAATTTAGTTTGTGTATTTATACCCCCTGAGTTCAGTCCTCTTGTCACGGAGTCTTTGTGCTGTTATGTTTATCTCCAGTTTCCTCTGTACCGTGTTCTTTGTTTTGCACTTTGCTTTTCTTTTGGACCTAGTAGTGACTGTGTTTTTGGATCGTCTGAGCTTTGGTATTTTTGCCTTTTCTTTTCTGGTTTTTTGGCTTTTGTTTTGAACTTTTGGATTTTTTATTTTTTCCCTTATATCTTCTGAGCGTTTTTGGATTATTACTTTTTGGATTCTTTTGTGTATATATTGTAAATAAACCTTTTGATACTTTTTCTACTTCCGCCTCACGCCTCTGCATTTGAGTCATCCCCCTGGTGGCCTAGTGGGGGTTTGCTGGATTATCACACCAGCCAACCAGGTTCGAATCTCAGCAAAACCCTAACAGAAAGACTCCGTCATGACCGACTCAGCAGAGGCTGCTTCAACTGTCTACCTGGCCAACCTTCAGGGAATTATGGCAGCTTTGACACGCTTCGGAGCGACCATGGACGCTCATGGACAAACGCTCACCAGCCAACGTGAGGCCCTTGCTCACCACGAGGAACTGCTTCAGCAAATTGGGAAAACCCTGGCACAGCTGCCACCTCTGCCTGCATCTCCTCATCCTGATCCAGCTCCCGCTCCTGCTCCAGTGACTCCTGCCATGCTGCCCTTCTTCACCTCGCGAACCCAGCCTTCCTGCACCACAGAGGTATGATGGCAAGCACAGTGAGTGCCGAGAGTTCCTTACCCAGTGTCAACTCACCTTTGAGCTTCAGCCTACCACCTACACTACGGATCGCAGCAAGATTGCCTTTGTGATAACCTTATTAGCTGGTAAGGCGCGAGCCTGGGCTACTGCTATCTGGCAGAGACAGGGACCTGAGTGCTTTGATTTCCAGCTGTTTTCTGAAGAGATGCTTCTGGTCTTCGATCAGGCGGACATCAGTACCGACGCAGCCAGAAAGCTCATGTCCATCCGGCAAGGAGGAAGCGTCGCAGATTACGCCATCTCGTTCCGGACGCTCGCAGCAGTAAGTGGATGGAACGAGACTGCCCTGGTGTCAGCCTTCCACCATGGTCTGTCTGACCCCATCAAGGACGGTCTGGCCTCTATTGGATGCCCAAGTGACCTCGAAACTCTCATCTCACATGCTATTCGTCTGGACAACAGGATTAGAGAACGCCGCCAAGTCCTGAGCCCCCCCAGCCTCCCTACCTCTACCTGGAGCCCATCTACCTCCTTCAGTGACTGTCCAGAACCCATGCAAGTGGGTCGTACTTGCCTCTCCGCATCTGAGAGGGAGCGCAGAAGGAGGGACAAGTGCTGCATCTACTGTGGCAAGCCTGGTCACTTCCGAGCATCATGTCCCGAACTCTCGGGAAAAGGACCGCCCCGTCCAGCCGAGGGAGGGTTGTGATGGGGCCTACCCTCTCTCCTGGACTCCCTGGCCAAGGAATCTACATCCCGGTCTCCATCTCCTGGGGTGAGTCCGTCCACTCTTGTCAAGCTTTGTTAGACTCAGGGGTGGCTGGAAACTTTATGGATATTCACTTCGCCCAAAGTATCAATGTCCCGACTGCACCTCTTGAAGTCCCACTGTCTGTGTCTGCCCTGGATGGCCAAGCCTTAGGTGACGGAAGAGTCACCCAAGTAACTTCTCCAGTCTTCCTCCAGTCTCAAGGTCACAAGGAAGAAATATCCCTGCACCTGATTCCTTCACCTGAGTTCCCAGTTATTCTAGGTCTCCCTTGGCTTACTCGCCACAACCCTCGCATAGACTGGGTAACAAGCCAGGTTGTGGAATGGGGCCCTGCATGCCATGCCTCTTGTCTGCTCTCTAGCTCTCCTGTGTCTCCTGCCAAGCCCCCTGATCTCACCGAGTTATCTCAAGTTCCCACAGAGTACTGGGATCTCAAAGAGGTCTTCAGCAAGAGCAGGGCCGCCGTTCTTACTCCGCACCGGGCCTACGACTGTGCCATCAACTTGCTCCCTGGGACTACCCCTCCTCGTGGCAGACTGTTTTCCCTCTCTCAGCCAGAACGCAAGGCCATGGAGGAATACCTCAAAGACGCCCTGGTCTCTGGGTTCATTCGACCCTCCACCTCACCTGCTGGTGCCGGCTTCTTCTTTGTCGGCAAGAAGGATGGGGGGCTCCGACCATGTATTGACTACAGGGGCCTGAACAAGATCACTGTGCGCAACCGATATCCCCTTCCGCTGATGTCCACTGCTTTCGACCTGCTCCAAGGCGCCACCGTCTTCACCAAGTTGGACCTACGGAACGCATACCACCTCATCCGTATCCGACAGGGAGATGAGTGGAAGACTGCCTTTAACACCCCGCCTGGGCACTACAAATACCAGGTGATGCCCTTCGGACTCACCAACGCACCAGCTGTTTTTCAGGCCCTAATCAACGACGTCTTAAGGGACATGATTAACCTGTACGTTTTTGTCTACCTCGATGACATCCTTATCTTTTCCAAGACCGTGCAGGAGCACCGCCACCATGTCCGCCAGGTTCTCCAGAAGCTGCTACAGAACAATCTGTTCGCCAAGACCCAGAAATGCGAATTTCATGTTCCCGAGGTCTCCTTTCTGGGATTTATTGTACGGACAGGCCAACTCCAAATGGACCCAGCCAAGACCCTGGCCGTCCGGGACTGGCCTACTCCCAAGTCCGTTAAGGAGGTTCAGTGGTTCTTAGGATTCGCTAACTTCTACTGCAAGTTCATCAGGAACTTCAGTTCTGTAGCAGCACCCATGTCGGACCTCACCAAAGGGACAGGTGGATCTTATGTCTGGTCTCCTCAGGCGGAAAAGGCGTTCAAAGACCTCAAGGACCGCTTCTGCACGGCACCCATTCTGGTCCTCCCGGACACCTCCCAACCATTCATCGTGGAGGTGGATGCCTCGGACAGTGGTGTCGGCGCGGTGCTCTCTCAACGTTTGGAAGGAAAGCTGCACCCCTGCGCTTACTTCTCCCACCGCCTGAGTCCTGTGGAGTCCCGGTACGATGTGGGGGATCGAGAACTGCTAGCAGTCAAACTGGCCCTTGAGGAGTGGAGGCACTGGCTGGAGGGAGCGCAACATCCATTCCTGGTTTGGACTGACCACAAGAACCTGGAGTACCTCCAGCAAGCCAAGAGACTGAACCCACGACAGGCTAGGTGGGCCCTGTTTTTCAGTCGGTTTGACTTCACCCTCTCGTACCGCCCCGGCTCCAAGAACACCAAACCTGACGCACTGTCCAGGCTGTTCTCTGCCACTAACAGGGAGAGTGAAGTCGGGCTTATTATCCCTGTGTCCCGGATTGTGGCCCCTGTCCACTGGGGTATTGAGGAGGCTGTCCGACGAGCCCAACGCCAGGACCCTGGTCCTGGGACGGGGCCACCGGGCCTCTTGTACGTCCCACATCAAGCCCGGGCCAAGGTTCTCCAGTTGGGTCACTCTTCCCCTCTCACCGCCCACCCGGGAGCTCGGAGGACCCTGGACTTCCTGAAAAGACGCTTCTGGTGGCCTAACATGGAGAAGTAAGTAAGGTCATTTGTCCTGTCCTGTGAGGTTTGCACCAGAACCAAGAACCCATGACAGCGTCCCCAGGGTCTCCTGCATCCTCTGACCATTCCCCAGCATCCCTGGTCCCACGTGGCAATTGACTTCATCACGGGTCTCCCTGAGTCACGAGGTAACACTGTCATTTTGGTCATAGTTGACAGATTCTCCAAGGCCTGCCGCTTCATACCACTGTGCAAACTCCCCTCTGCTCTTGAAACAGCGAAACTTATGTTTAATCATGTCTTCTGAGTCTTTGGTCTCCCACAGGACATCGTCTCAGACCGAGGGCCCCAGTTCTCCTCCCGAGTGTGGCACGGGTTCTGCAAGGTCATCGGAGCCACTGCCAGCCTCTCCTCTGGGTTTCACCCACAGTCCAATGGTCAGACGGAGAGGCTCAACCAGGACCTGGAAACCACCCTGCGAGGCCTGGCTATGGATAACCCGACATCGTGGAGTACCTGGCTGCCATGGGCAGAGTACGCCCACAACACCCTGCAGTCATCGGCCACCAAGCTGTCGCCATTCCAGTGCCAATTCGGGTTCCAGCCACCTCTGTTCCCGGACCAGGATGAGGACGCGGGGGTGCCCTCAGTCAACCAATATGTGAGACGGTGTCGCAAGACCTGGAGCAAGGTCAGGAAGACCCTCATACAGACCTCCAGAACCAACCAGACTCAGGCCAACCGCCATAGAAGACCTGCCCACGCTTTCCGCCCTGGGCAGCGGGTTTGGCTGTCCACTAAGGACCTTCCGCTGCGGGTGGAGAACCGCAAGCTTGCTCCTCGCTACATTGGCCCCTTCAAGGTGGTGCACAGGGTGAACCCTGTCTCCTACCGGCTCCAGTTGCCCCGGACTCTGAGGATCAACCCCACTTTCCATGTTTCCCTGTTGCGGCCCGTACTGACGTCTACGTATGCCCCTGCCCCTAGGAACCCCCCACCCCCCGCATCTTCCAGGGTCAGACTGTGTTCACTGTGCATCGCCTGCTTGATTCCCGCCGGGTCCGTGGCAAGCTGCAATATCTGGTGGACTGGGAGGGCTATGGTCCTGAGGAGCGCTGCTGGGTTCCTGCTCGGGATGTCCTTGATAAAGAACTGTGTCGGGACTTCCATGCGGCCCATCCGGATCGCCCTGGGAACGTCAGGAGACGCTCCTAGAGGGGGGGGGGGTCCTGTTAGGACTGGGACTGTTTTGGCCTCTAGAGGCCGCTGTTATTTCCTTTTCGTGTCATGTTTGTTTTGGCCTCTAGAGGCCGCCACTGTTCCTGTGTTTTGTGTTTGTGTTGATTGCCTGTTTAGTCCTGATTATTTTCACCTGTGTTCAATTTAGTTTGTGTATTTATACCCCCTGAGTTCAGTCCTCTTGTCACGGAGTCTTTGTGCTGTTATGTTTATCTCCAGTTTCCTCTGTACCGTGTTCTTTGTTTTGCACTTTGCTTTTCTTTTGGACCTAGTAGTGACTGTGTTTTTGGATCTTCTGAGCTTTGGTATTTTTGCCTTTTCTTTTCTGGTTTTTTGGCTTTTGTTTTGTACTTTTGGATTTTTTATTTTTTCCCTTATATCTTCTGAGTGTTTTTGGATTATTACTTTTTGGATTTTTTTGTGTATATGTTGTAAATAAACCTTTTGATACTTTTTCTACTTCTGCCTCACGCCTCTGCATTTGAGTCATCCCCCTGGTGGCCTAGTGGGGGTTTGCTGGATTATCACACCAGCCAACCAGGTTCGAATCCCAGCAAAACCCTAACAGGTGCACAGTAATTAGTCCTAATGGCGTGCGCACGCTTTGCAATCTGCAGCTGCACACTCTGAGCTCCAACACATGACAGATGTAACCAGACAACTGTTTGACATGTCAAGTTTGATATCTGATCTGAACTGTATAGTAATGCTGTAAAGTGAAAACGCTGGTTCACTGCTGTCCACCAGGCACCCAGCAGAGTCACACCATAATAAATGTTGTGTTGTTGTTTCTGACGCATGGCATGCGGTGTCAAAGAAAGGAATAAATATGTATTCATAACTGTAATGCGGATCTCATTATTGATCTCACTGTCACAAGACGATGCAGCAATTTACTGTCACAAAATACACAACACAATTCGATGGTTCATATGCTATAATATTATTATTCTATTCAGGTTGAGTTTGTTCCCTTGCAAATATTTTGCTCATACAGTCATTAGGAGCGCCGCTTTTAGGTAGTGCCTAAATATCTATATTACCAGTTTTTAGAAAGGTCTATTAAAATAAGACGTATGTCCTACTTCTGGCTGGATTTCTCATCACTTCACTCCTGTGGAGGACGGCTCAATATGGACAGCCTAAAGATACACTTAGAAAATGGCTCTGGACACTTACAGTTTTACCATGATGGCTGAGGACTACAATTGCCATGATAACTTTAGTACTGCAGTTGTCATGAACAGTTTTCTCCATCAATGAACAGTTGATAATTTCAACAAAATAGACTTCATGTTAAAACTATCATGAATTTCCTGGTGACACAGTTGTACTTTGTGACTTTACAGGCAGTGTTGTAGTCGAGTCACTAAACCTCAAGTCCGAGTCCAGTCTCGAGTCCCCAGTGTTCAAGTCCGAGTCGTTAAAAAAAATTTGAGTCGAGTCTGAGTCAAGTCCACTATCGATCCGAGTCAAGTCCGAGAACAAGACTCCAACCGCACCATTTGACGGTGGCTGTTTTAGCACCATTAACATTAGCTTGTTCCTGAACATGACGTATGAGCAGGTGAATGTGCATTCTCTTTGTCAGGGAGTGTGAAGTATTCTGTCAGAGATGGTTGGGAGATGGATGTAAGTGCAAAAGGTGTGTTTATTAATACAAATGAAGACAGGTATTAATCCAAAACGGCAGGCAAAATCGTAAAACAGTGAAACAGGCAATAGGTCAAGCGAGGCACAAATAGGTTATCGTAGACGAGGTAGAATCAAAAACAAGAAACAGGAAACCAAACAAGGAAATAAGGCTCGGTAATGTGTCAGCAATGCAACTCAATACTTTGCAAAGTACGTGCATTTTCACAGTTTTTATATCAGCACGCTGATTGCACCTTAATCCTGGGCAGTTGTGAGTCGTTTACGGTTCGTGTGCGAAAGTCCGCTTGGCGCGCATGCTGTCTGGAGCACGTCCTAGAATCTATCTGAAGCACACGCCAAGGCACGCAGATGTGACTCTCTTGCACAAAATTAGTACAAAAATTAATGTACAGTAGATATAAATATCTTATGCCAAATTATTATGGCATGTTACAAAAAACAAAGAAAAAATCACAGTCCTCGTCTCTAATTTACGAGTCCGAATGCAGTTAATACATGAGTCCAAGTCTGAGTCATCAGTGCTCAAGTCCAAGTCAAGTCACGAATCCTTAAAATTAGGGCACGAGTTGGACTTGAGTACTACAAGCCTGTATATAGGACACACTTATAGAAGTGAGTTATTTATAATCACACTATCTGTCGTCACCCAAATGAGGATGGGTTCCCTTTTGAGTCTGGTTCCTCTCAAGGTTTCTTCCTCATAACTTCTCATAGAGCTTTTCCTTGCCACCGTTGCCTCAGGCTTGCTCATTAGGGATAAATTTATTAGTTCACGTTTATAATGTATATTTTTCTGTAAAGCTGCTTTGCAACAATGTCTATTGTTAAAAGCACAATACAAATAAATGGACTTGATTTGACTTCCCATATTGTTTGCTTTACATATACATAAGGATACATAATAAAGACGGAAGCTGAAAATACAAAAGCAGCATGGGCAGATTTCTGTAAGTGGATCGCCATGTAATAATGATGTCTTCGAAATTAAAATCTGTTCAAGTAAATGAGAAGTGTGAATTCGAACTTTTTGATTGGACTTTTTATATTGCCATGTTACTGACCTTACTCTGCATTGCAAATAGACTCAGACCAAAGGACACAAAGGCAGTGGCTCCTACTGCCCACAGAACAGCCTCTGCATTAAAGAACCTAAAACACACACACGTTCATCAGTTCTGGCTGTCTTTATACTATAATTCTCTTTATAAAGAAGCTGTATAGGATAAATACCCTATACTTGACTCTAAAAAAATGTATTTTATCATTTATCAAAAACAGATGGTTGTATACTGAATACAAAATTTTAAAAATTAGTAAAAACCAATGATGCAAAGTAGTATTTAATTATGCTAATTAGGTAAAAATGTCAAATTGGTACAGTCAATAAAAAAATCATCAAAGATTATTTCTAATATCTTCTTTCTGCTCTGTAGGCCTTTGTATTTCTCAAAAGTAGGGCCTACTAGTGTTTATATTAAAGAATATAAATGATTCTTATTTCAATTAATATTTACAGCTTTCAAGGCGAACCTCGAAAAAACTGTGTGATCCACATCCAATAAACAATCCTGGTTAACTGAATTGAAATTGACACTCACACACTGTAAACCCAGATATCAAATGTACTTTTAAAAATTAATTAAAATGCACTTAAAAATATAAGTTTGATGACATTACTGGGAAATACTAAGTATTGTCAACTTGTGGAAATAGTCGTTTAGATGAATACATTTAAGTTGAATGGATTAAATTCATAAGTTTTGTTTATGACCACACCTCTTTTTCTTTAGACTGCGTCAACTGGCCTCTACCCAGAGGCGGGCAGTAACGAAGTACATTTACTATACTGTACTTAAGTACAGTTTTGGAGTAGCCTATTTGTACTTTACTTGAGTTTATTTCTTAAAAAATACTTTAACTTTCACTTCACTACATCTGAATGACAAATACCATACTTTTCACTTCACTACATTTCTGTTAAGGCTCTTATTACTCGTTACTTTTCTCAGATATCAGGCACACGCACACACACTTAAGTATGACCATTAAGGTGTATTTCACTTCACTCCAGTATATTTAAGAATATATATATTTAAGAATATATTCCAGTATATTTATTTCGTGGCTCAGATGGCTAAGGCACCATACCATAAATCCAGGGACCCGGGTTCGATTCCGACCCAAGGTCATTTCCCGATCCCTCCTGTCTTTCTCTCCCACTCATTTCCTGTCTCTCTACACTGTCCTATCCAGAAAAAAAAACAACAACCCGAATAGTAAACAATAAACATGGAGTCGTTAGTGTTGCTGGTCTTGGTTCTGTGGCTTGTTGACAACGGCAACAGATACTGGCAAGAGCGTATACGTATATGAGGCGAGGCGCATAAGGCTTCAGAAATTCTTGTAATTCTTCTTCTTCCGGGTTTACGGTGTGTTTTGCTTCGATACAAGTGTTGCCTCAACCAAATGTTCCAAGTTTAGTTCAACCCAAACGGACACTCAGAGTCCTAAAAAGAATGTTGCGGCAACAACAGCAGAGAGGTTGTTTTTAGACCTTTTGTTTTGTGCAAAATGGTAAAATAAAAATGCAATTTTGATATTTTAATTTCCTGTTGTTTTTCTTCTACTTTTCTAGCTAATCGGTTACAGAGATGGAAGTTAAACATAAAGATAACATAACTAGAACAACAACAATGGTTTTCCCTTTTAAGGTGTTAAAAGTTTAGGTGCCTTGCTCAAGGGCATTCAGCTATGGATTTTTCTTGCCGATCCAGGGAATTGAACCAGCGACCGTTTGGGCCCACGGCTCCATCTCTAACCTTTATCCCATGACTTCCCCAGCTAAATTTGCCCTCTAGTTTTGCTAACTAGTTTTCTTGGTAATATTTACCAACTATAGTTTTGTGTTCAGTGGTGTAGTGGTTAGCGCTGTCGCCTCACAGCAAGAAGGTCCTGGGTTCGAGCCCCGGGGCCGGCGAGGGCCTTTCTGTGTGGAGTTTGCATGTTGTCTGCGTGGGTTTCCTCCGGGTGCTCTGGTTTCCCCCACAGTCCAAAGACATGCAGGTTAGGTTAACTGGTGACTCTAAATTGAGTGTGAATGGTTGTCTATGTGTCAGCCCTGTGATGACCTGGCGACTTGTCCAGGGTGTACCCCGCCTTTTGCCCGTAGTCAGCTGGGATAGGCTCCAGCTTGCCTGCGACCCTGTAGAAGGATAAAGCGGCTAGAGACGATGAGGTGTTAAAAGGACTAGGGAAGACAGTAATGTTGTAAGTGGTTTCAAGTTCAGTCAACTTGGAATTTAGTGAATGTAACTTAATATTTTATGTGTAATAACTATATATAACAGTTGATCTTACAGAAGATTTTTAGTTTGATCAACTTGGGATTTAGTACATTTAACTTAAAATTTTACATACAATAACTATATATAACAGTTGATCTTACAGAAGATTGTAAGTTTAAGGTACTCAATTCAATCATTAATAATTACTTATTTTTTTTAAGGCAACCACTTTCCTCAATTTTTTTTAAGTAAACTCAACTTATTCGGGTTTACAGTTCATTTCCGACTTGCGTTTTTTTTTTAAGTATCATTCAGACCACTAAGATCGCAATGTTTTTCATCAGAACAACTACAGCTTTATTCTAAAATACTTATTTATTTACATGAATCAGTTTGATTTGAAAAAATAAGTAGGTAAAGCTATGAAAACTTACTTCAACGTCTTCCATGAATCATAACATCAAAACTATCTGATGGAAAATTTTGCTGAATACTTCATCAGAACAGCAAGAGTGAGAGTGCATCCTGAGATAACATAACGAGATAAATTTCTTTGGAAAGCAGAAATTATAAGCTTTTTAATGATCTTATTGATAGAAAATATTCAAGAGTTGACCAGTGAGTGTCTGATATGCCTACGATAAGTAATAACAAATAGCATGTACAAGTTTTTTTAATATGTATATTTAATATGGACAGGAGTGTTTTACTGGGAAATACACCACTTGTATTTTTCGTACGAGCTACATCCAGGACATGGAGATCCAAAACCGTGAGATATTTCTCTATATATCATCGTGAGGAAATCGATGAATTGTTTTGATAAATTTGTATACTTTTTGTTTGTGAATGTGTCTATATAATAAAAAGAAAATCACACATTGACTTGAAGATATGAAGTTTATCTTCTCATGTTGAAAAACTCGCATTTTTTATATAAAATACATTGTGGATCTCATCCTTCTACAGGGTCGCAAGCAAGCTGGAGCCTATCCCAGCTGACTACAGGCGAAAGGCGGGGTACACCCTGGACAAGTCGCCAGGTCATCACAGGGCTGACACATAGACACAGACAACCATTCACACTCACACCTACGGTCAATTTAGAGTCACCAGTTAACCTAACCTGCATGTCTTTGGACTGTGGGGGAAACCGGAGCACCCGGAGGAAACCCACGCGGACACGGGGAGAACATGCAAACTCCACACAGAAAGGCCCTCGCCAGCCCCGGGGCTCGAACCCAGGACCTTCTTGCTGTGAGGCGACAGCGCTAACCACTACACCACCGTGCCGCCCCATTGTGGCTCTGAGTGACATATTTCCTGATATTTCACTCCGATGATGTCACTCCCAGTGTTTTCCTGCTGACTAGACACGCGTTGTCAAAATGGCAAACCGGTTCAAAATTAAAACTCTTTTGATTAAGTTGCGTATTTTTCTGTGGATGTGTCCATATAATATAAAGAACATTACACGGTGGTGCAAAAATATGAAATTTATCTCCACATGTTGAAAAATATCACTCATTTGATTTGCTTGCTCATGAAATATCCATTCAGCACATGAAGAAAAACTTCATATCTTTGCACAACTGTGTAATATCCTGTGTGTGTGTGTGTGTGTGTGTGTGTGTGTGTGTGTGTGTGTGTGTGTGTGTGTGTGTTCTATATAAACCAAACAAATGGCATGCTAATGTTAATGCTTGTTCAGTTTATTATTTATTTATTTACTTACTTATTTAAATGCATTAAGTAATGAGAATTTTACCTTTATTCTTTACTAAAGACTGATGTGTTACTGTGTTATTCTTCAGTAGTTAATTATGATGTGAAACAATGGTAATTCATTACTACTAATTACTGAAGCATTCATATTTTGCTATTTAAACATAAACTACTGTATTTACAAGACTGTTGAAAGCAAGGTAATAGATAATATTTTTTTATTTGTTGCTACATAATAGCTTTGTATGTTTGTAGGTTATTGTTGTCTATTTCTCACTTGACTAGATAAATTTAAAAAACACACCCATATAATAATAATAATAATAATAATAATAATAATAATAATAATAATAATAATAAAACTCATGGAGACATTTACAGGATATACACTGAGATTTTGGAATTCATTAAGGTATATTAGGCAGTAGATCTCAAGGAGGAACGTAAGGCTTTGCCACTGAGAATTAATGTTTATGTGATCAGTAATTAAAAGTGCAATATTTAGTAGTTATGCAGGAGAACCAGTAATTACTGCTTAAAGACACTTTCAGACTGGAAGAACTTCTTTATAGTTCTTAGAACTGTCAGAGGAAGTTCTGCCTTTGTTTTGTGTGTCCACACTGCAGGAAGTGAGACTGATCGTAGTTCTTAGAATGCTGTTTTGAGGGGCATTTTTAGCTCCTACTTCAGGATAGGTCTTCTCTCAGCACAAGCGGAATCATGAGTGACCGCTGTTTTTAAAAATCTGTGTAAAATGTTAGCTGTGTAAACAACAGCTTCTATCGTTAACATCAAAAATGGGGAAAAAAGAAAAAATACAGACAAATGGACCGACAGTGAAGTCCAGGCTTTATTGAGCGTATATGCGGTGGAGGAAATACAGCACAATTTTGATGCATTTAAGCAAAATATAAAAATCTTTGCTAGCATTTTCTGCTAACAGCATGCTAGCAAGCCAGCTTACATCACTTCAGTGTTCCTACCGGTGGTGCGAATAGAAACAGAAAACAAGCCCTTGAAGGTGTGTACCTCCTGAATGAGCTCCCCAGTGAGCAGTTCTTTTCAATAAGTCCTGAGAACCGTTTGGTCATAAAACACCTCAGGACCCAGTAATTACTGCTTAGTTAACAATGAATGCTTCATAAATATTGAGTAATTAACTAGTAGTACTTAGTAGGAACAAGATAAGTGATGATGAAGAATGACTCATTTGTTCCTGCTTAGTCCCTGCAGAGTTACCCCTGAGTTATGTATCACTGTTGTAAAGGGTTACCAATTTTTGCAAATGGTGAAGTAAGAACAGCTCTCGATAGTGAACTCAGATTTATGGATCTTCGTGTAGAAAAGTAGATTTTATATGTAATTTGTAAAGATATTACTTACACAGTCACCGATCCAAGCAGCAGCCCCTCTGCAACAGTCTGTTTGGGAATAGATCAGTTAAAAACCAAAATACTGTGTGTGTACTCAGTGTTTTCTTAAACATAGGGCAGGTTGATGTTTACTTACAAACAGCCCAAGAAAGAAGAAGTTCAAGGGAACCTTTCGCCGGACATCAGCACAGCAGGAAAACACAATGATAAGGACTAGGGTTGTCCCCCTATTGAAAAGCACACACACATTTTCATACTTCGATCATTGTGGGGACTCACTGACATAATACATTCCCAAGCCACTTACCCTAACCTTAACCATCACAACTAAATGCCTAACCCCAACCCCTACCCTAACCTAAAATTTATTTTATCCTGAACACTAAAACAAAGTTTTAACCCTCAAATGGCCTTTTGAAAAAGTGAGGACCAACCAAAATGTCCTCACTTTCCAAAAACGTCCTAAATCTGGTGATTAAAATGTATTCCAGGCCTCGATATGTAGCAAGTACACACACACACACACACACACACACACACACACACACACACACACACACACACACACACACACACACACATTCATGTACTTCTATCTTTGTGGGGACCCATTGATGTAACACATTCCCTAGTCCCTTACCCTAATTTTAACCATCATAAATGCCTAACCCCATTCCTTACCCTAACCTAAAAAAAAATTTATCCTGAGCAGTAAAACTAAGTTTTAACCCTCAAATGACCCTTTGAAAAAGTGAGGACCAGCCAAAATGTCCTCACTTACCAAAAATGTCCTAAATCTGGTGATTAAAATGTATTCCAGTCCTCGATATGTAGCAAGTACAAGTACCCACACACACACACACACACACACACACACACACACACACACACACACACACACACACACACACACACAGTTGCATGGAGGTGCACTGTGTCTCCTGTAATTTTGCCTCCTTTGTCATAGTCCAGATTACTGACTTATTTAGATCTGATAATCACACAGCCTGGTGTCAGTATTACGTATGATCCCTTATCTACAAACCCACAAACACTGAGTGATGTCAAACACTTACATCATGGTGTAGGCAAACCAACTGGTGCGTATAACCCAGATTTTCAGTGTTTCCCTGTTCAAAGGGGACAAAAGCAACATTAATTTACTCGAGAACTAGAGAATCATATTCCAGTTCTTCGACCTGGGTATCAGAATTATTGATATTAAAAGCCTGGTATGAGTATTGTCCATTTGGTATAATATAATCATTTATGAGTGAGTACTCAAATGATTAACCTGAACAGCTTATTACTCACCAATAGAGAAATGCACAGATAATTCCAACTGTTATCAGCAATTGAACCATAAGGGTGAGGTATACCTTTCTGATGAAACCTGAAGATAAAGGTATTAATAGATAAAGTCAGTTACTAAGGGTGAGGATGGAAAACAGGTTTGCAGGTGACTATGCATTACTTAATCCAGTAGAAGGCAACGAGAAACCACTTCTACAGTATAATTCTTCCCTAGAGACTTTGATGGCTGATGCCATAGCGCCCACGTCACTGCAGTGATATGCCAGATAGATAGATAGATAGATAGATAGATAGATAGATAGATAGATAGATAGATAGATAGATAGATAGATAGATAGATAGATGCATTACTTGCTTATGAAATATACTTATAACTGATACTGGCATCATTTACCTCAGAACTGCTTTAGTGAAATGTTACAGTGTTATAAATGAATATATTCAGTTGATTAACAGTGTACACAGATCCACATACCTCGTCTGATGGAAGCTTCAGAGAAGCAGCTAACATCCTCAAAGCACTGTGTGTATTCTGGGGGAATGCTGTCTGCTGCTTCGACATTATTACTACATTGAGTAACTGTAGAAATTCCAGCCTCCCCGACATTCCTGGCTCCGTGGGCATAGGCTTGAGGGCATGTAGGGTTGTAAGGAGGGGGAAGCTGATCCCCGTTAACCACCGCCGGCCTCTCCATGTGAGTCTGGGTAACTGAGGAGTTCTCCATTATGGGAACCTGGTAAGTTTAACTAAATATAGGAGACTAGAAAGCAGAACATGAGTGATTTGTTAGTAATCATACATTATTTGCATTCCATATATACACTCACCGGCCACTTTAATAAGAACTTGTTCTTGATTCTAAGATTCCTGTTCTTGGCTGGCAGGAGTGGAACCTAATGACCATTCTGCTGTTGCATGAGGAGATGCTTTTCTGCTTACCACAGTTGTAAAGAGTGATTATAGTATGAGTTACTATATTCTTCCTGGCAGCTCAAACCAATCTGGCCATTAGGCGTTTCCACCCACAGAACTGTCGCTCACTCAATATTTTTTGTTTTATGCACCATTCTTTGTAAACTCTAGAGACTGTTGTATGTGAAAACCCCAGGAGATCAGCAGTTTCTGAAATCCTCAAATCAGTCCATTTGGCTCAAACCAACACCCATGCCATAATGAAATTCCCACTTTGAGATCACAATTTTTCCCATTCTGATGTTTGACGTGAACATTAACTGAAGCTCTTCATTTGTATCTGCATGATTTTATGCATTGTGCTGCCGTCAAGGGATCGGCTGATTAGATAAATGCATAAAATAGCAGGTGGATGGGTGTTCCTAATAAAATGGCCGATGAGTGTAACTTCCTTGTACGTGTACACACATACACACACATTCACTAGGTTGATTTGATTGAGTTTTATTTCATTCATTTATTTCAAGTAAGGATCTGGTGATAATTTGGTATCTTATAGCTTCAACCAGATCAAATGTTATGAAACTGAATTAAAGAAGCAGAAGAAGGATGAGGAGGAGGAAAATACACTAAACAGAATCAAATGTTAATAAGTATGTTACTCATACAATTATTCGGATAGTTACACAAATACGTGCTTGTTTCACAAAGGCAAACATTCAAGAATGTATCTCATGATTTCATTATGATTTCTTTTAGTCAGATTAATGATCATAGTCTCATCTACATTTTGTTATTACGTAGATATTTAGCTTAATTCACGTCTATCTTACCTTTCACTCTCGGCTTCAGTGCAGCTCTGTTTCATAAACGCTACATGCAGGGCAAAGTCTACTCTCAATAGCTTTGTTTCCAGAGAGACTCGAACAAGCCTGTGAGAGCCAATCAATATTTAAGGTCCTTTCCATCTGAATTTAACACCTGCCTCATAGAAACATATACAGTGTTGAATCAAGACTCACATTACATAAAGATATAGAGTTATGATTTAACATTTACACTGAAGTACTTTTACATCCAGTGTTATAAATCAATAATGCTGCATTAACACTCTGTATGAAAAGAAGTACTATATTGGTATGTTTACTTCCACAGGGTATATGTAATGGGCACGTATTGATAGTATCAGTCAAAAGTTTGGACACACCTACTCTACTCATTCATAGTTTTTTCTGTATTTTGATTATTATGTACATTGTAGAACAATACTAAAGACATCAAAACTATGAAAAAACATCTGGAACATATATGGACAATGTGGTCAATTAAAAAAAAAAGTGTTAAACCCCCCCAAATGTTTCATATTTTAGATTCTTCAAAGTATCCAGCATTTACCTTGATGATGCTTTGCACACTACTGGGATTATCTTAACCAGCTTCATGAGGTAGTCACCTGGAATACTTTTCAATTAACAGGCGTGTCTCGTCAAAAGTTCATTCGTGGACGAGTTTCTTGCCTTCTTAATGTGTTTGAGATCAACCAGTAAATAGTAAATAATAACAGTACAGTAAATATGCCTATTCAACACCACAACTGTAGTAACCCATATTATGTCAAGAACCGAACAACTAAATAAAGAGAAATGACATCCATCATTAGTTTAAGACATGAAGTGACTTTTAATTAAGTCAAGTCAGTTTATTTGTATAGCACTTTTAACAACACACATTGTCACAAAGCAGCTTTACAGAAAAATAAAGACTTTAAACATATGAGCTAATTTTATCCCTGATGAGCAAGCCTGAGTTGACAGCGATAAGGAAAAACTCCTTCAGACGACATGAGGAAGAAACCTTGAACCAGACTCAAAAGGGAACCCATCCTCATTTGGGTGATAACAGATAGCGTGATTATAAATAACTCACTTCTATAACTGTGTCCTATGCAGAGGTGGACAAAGTACCCAACTTCGTTACTTAAGTCAAAGTACAGATCCCACTGATCAAATGTTACTCCGATACAAGTGAAAGTTGAACAGTCAAATTTTTACTTAATTTAAAGTACTGAAGTACTTGCTTTTAAAAGTACTTAAGTATTAAAAGTACATTTTCTGTCAATGCATTGTGTTATTGCCACAACACTTGCAAAACCTAATGCCTTTGAAGCAACCGACTAGATTTACTGACTAGCTTGTAGAACCTGTAGAATAAAAATCTGGTAGAATGCTCCAAAATGAAACACAACTTACAACCAAGCAGAATCATCAATAAGATGCTAGCTAGTTTTTCTCTTTGGCTACTGGTAAAAAATACGTAGTAGCTATAGTAATTATGCAAGGTCACAAAAGTTACAATGTTAACATTACCAAAGACAGAAATGTGAATTCATGAAATGAACGCATGCTGTGACATCAAGGTGGTTTAATGTTAAGCTAGCTAGTCAGTGAAGCTCTACCTGACATGCTAGGAAATTCTTTTCAAACTTGAAATCATATTGGGTAGCTAATGTTACTAGAAAAGAAATATTTCTACATTCTGTTTATTTGGCAAGATTATCTCATTTCATCTCATTATCTCTAGCCGCTTTATCCTGTTCTACAGGGTCACAGGCAAGCTGGAGCCTATCCCAGCTGACTACGGGTGAAAGGTGGGGTACACCCTGGACAAGTCGCCAGGTCATCACAGGGCTGACACATAGACACAGACAACCATTCACACTCACATTCACACCTACGGTCAATTTAGAGTCACCAGTTAACCTAACCTGCATGTCTTTGGACTGTGGGGGAAACCGGAGCACCCAGAGGAAACCCACGTGGACACGGGGAGAACATGCAAACTCCGCACAGAAAGGCCCTCGCCGGCCACGGGGCTCGAACCCGGACCTTCTTGCTGTGAGGCGACAGTGCTAACCACTACACCACCATGCCGCCCCTGGCAAGATTATGCTGAAACATATTTCTGAAAGGACTTCAGATAAGTTAACATTATTCATGTTAGTGTAACTCCATTTTTACATGCTAACTAACAGTGTCCAAGTTAACTAGCTATGTGTAAACGTTAGCCGTGGACAAGGCGATGGCAACTTGGCGGGCAACTCCATAAAAAGTCATTTGACTAACCAGACCGCATAGATATTGCAACATTAAAACAAACCACAATGATGTGGTTTGTTTTAAGCAAACAAAGCAAACATTTAAAATGAAACAAATATTTAATCCTTTCCCCAGAGCATTCCCCAGAAGAACTGCCTCCTTCCATTCTGCCATCAATTGATCATGTTCAAATAATGCTGCTGAGAAATCATTGAACTTGATTTTATGTGGTCCATGGATGTTACGTGACCCTAGTGATTACTGATCGGCTGTCTCAGTGTCAACTGCGAAAAAAGCAATCACATTTTAGAAAAGAAAAGAAAAAAACATCCACTTTCAAAGCTGCTTCATAGTAACAAGTAACGAGGACCTGGATAGAAATGTAGTGGAGACGATATTTGTCTTTCAAATGTAATGAAGTTAAAGTCATAAGTTTCCAACAAAAATAATACTCAAGTAAAGTACAGATACTCAAAAAGTGTACTTAAATACAGTACTCGAGTAAATGTAATTCATTACTGACCAGAGTCCTATGTAGTCACAAAGTACAACTGTGAAACCAGGAAATTCATTAAAATTTTAACATGAAGTCTTTAATTGAAGGTATAAACTGTTCATTGATGGAAGCTCGAGTGTAAAACTGTTCATGACAACTACAGTCTGAAAGTTATCATGGCAATTGTTTTCACTGCTATGCTGATGATACCCAACTGTACATCAGCACCAAACCATCTGCTCATCTCCCTCCCCTACCACTTGTCCACTGCTTGCATGCAATAAAGACATGGATGGCCGCTAACTTACTGAAATTAAATAACAACAAAACAGAACTCATGGTGGTGGCCCCCCCATCACTTTCCAAAGAAGTCAGTGACATCCTGCTTAATGTGGACGGCTGTACCATCAGGCCTTCAACAGAAGTGCGAAACTTGGGTGTTATCTTTGACTGCACACTCTCATTCCAGGCCCACATCAATAACACCACCAAATCCGCCTTCTTCCACCTCAAGAACATCTGCAGACTCCGCCCTTCACTATCCCACTCTGTTGCAGAAACTCTTATCCATGCCTTTATTACCTCACGTCTGGACTACTGTAATGGTGTCCTTTATGGCCTGCCCACTAAAGCCCTGGACCGATTACAGCGCATACAAAACTCAGCTGCCAGGGTTCTTACACACACGAAGCGGTGGCAACACATTACCCCAACACTCAAGCAGCTCCACTGGCTCCCAGTGAAGTCTCGAATCACATACAAGATCCTACTCCTCACATACAAGTCACTCCATAATCTTGCTCCTCTGTACCTTTCTGACCTCCTCCAGCCCTACTCCCAATCAAGGTCCCTGAGGTCCTCTGGCAAGGACCAACTTGTCATCCCACGCTCCAGGCTACGGACCTTTGGTGACAGAGCCTTTTGTGTTGCTGCTCCCACCCTCTGGAACAATCTACCTCTCCGCATCCGCCAAGCCCCCACTCTGGCTATGTTCAAAAAGCATCTCAAGTCACATATCTTCACTGAGGCCTATGGTCCTTAATCCTTCCCTCTCCCCCCATACCCAATTCCTTGACTTATCTCCTCTTTTGTAAAGCGACCTTGGGTTCCATGAAAGGCGCTATATAAAACTAAGTTATTATTATTATTATTATTATTATTGGGCGGCACGGTGGTGTAGTGGTTAGCGCTGTCGCCTCACAGCAAGAAGGTCCTGGGTTCGAGCCCCGGGGCCGGCAAGGGCCTTTCTGTGTGGAGTTTGCATGTTGTCCACGTGGGTTTCCTCCGGGTGCTCCGGCTTCCCCCACAGTCCAAAGACATGCAGGTTAGGTTAACTGGTGACTCTAAATTGACCGTAGGTGTGAATGTGAGTGTGAATGGTTGTATGTGTCAGCCCTGTGATGACCTGGCGACTTGTCCAGGGTGTACCCCGCCTTTCGCCCGTAGTCAGCTGGGATAGGCTCCAGCTTGCCTGCGACCCTGTAGAAGGATAAAGCGGCTAGAGATAATGAGATGAGATTATTATTATTATTATTAATTGTAGTCCCAGCCACTGTAGCAAAACTGTAAGTGTGCAGAACCGTCTTCTAATGCCGCTTTTCCACTACAAACGCGGCTGAGCCATGCCGTGCTGAGTCGAGCTGAGTCGAGCTGAGCGGGGCTGTTGGAGTTGCATTTCGACTACAACCGTGCTGAACCGTGCTGGCTGGAAGTGGGTGGACACATTGGGTGGAGTTAGCGAAAGTGGGTGGACGTCACGTGATGTCGTTAAGCAGCGCAAACAGTGACATCAGTGACAGTGGCGGAACAAGTCAGAGCCGGGCCGGGGGCGGGGCAAATGACCGGGCCCTTTATTAAAGCTTATCATAACATCATTTTAGGCTACAAAATGTCCACAACTGCGGTGTTTACCAATTTCAACACTACCGGGTGCAACTATGTTATTTAGTACATCAAGTCCTTCAAACGAACATGTAACTCAGAAACAAAAAACATTAGGATACTGTATACATGGCTCATAATAAAACATCAATAGCCTATACTGCGCACATTATTTGAAGGGCA
Organism: Neoarius graeffei; assembly: GCF_027579695.1. NCBI lineage: Eukaryota > Metazoa > Chordata > Actinopteri > Siluriformes > Ariidae > Neoarius > Neoarius graeffei. The sequence continues at coordinate 17,888,299 of NC_083573.1, forward strand.
TACGAATGAGCGCTCAGAGGTTGCAACGGTGACAGGAAGAGTCAGAAATAAAAGGAGGGCGGTGCAAACCTCACTGAATGCACTGTGTTTACCAATTTCAACACTACGGGGTGCAACTATGTTATTTTGTACATTAAGTCCTTCAAACGAACATGTAACTCAGAAACAAAAAAACATTAGGCGACATACTGTACATGGCTCATAATAAAACATCAACAGCCTACTGCGCGCATTATTTGAAGGGCATACGACGAGCCTTGCGCTCCGCGAACTCGTGCACGATGCTCTGTATGTCACTGATTCAGTGATCTTTTAAGCGGTAGTCTCACGACCCGGATAGTAAACAATAAACATGGAGGACATGGAGTCGTTAGTGTTGCTGGTCTTGGTTCTGTGGCTTGTTGTCACCGACAACGCCAACAGATACTGCCAAGAGCGTATAGATGAGGCGAGGCGCATAAGGCTTCAGAAATTCTCGTAATTCTCCTTCTTCCGGGTTTGCGGTGTTTACAGATCCCAGCGCGCTCGCGGGGCGTGTGTGGGCATGTGAGGACACTCCTCCTCACCAATCAGTGCACAGGGGAGTGTCTGCTCACGCCCCCAGCCTCACTCGGCACGGCTTGGCTCGCTTCAGCCCCACTCCAAAACGGTGCGAGTTTTAGGGGCTAAGCAGGGCTGAAACGAGCTGAGTCGTGCTGGTTTTTGGTAGTCGAAACGCGAGCCGTGTCGGGCTGAAGTGAGCTGAAGCGAGCTGAAGTGAGCTGAAAAAGGGTAGTGGAAAAGGGCCATATGTGTATCTTTAGGCTGTCCATATGGGGCCATCCTCCACAGGAGCGAAGTGATGAGACTCCAGCCAGATGTAGGGCATCAGGATAGATCAGGCAGCTCTGAAGAGCAGAAGAGGTCAGCATCACTGATGTCTCATGATCGACATTTAATTCTACAGGGAGAGACAGACGGGGGGACACAGAGGCTGTTCGGTATGCCCAATGTCACCTAATTGTTAAGAACAGGATACATTTTGCGCTGAGAGCAAGCGAGGACTCCGGCAAAACTAACTATGACTGCATAACTAAAAGGGGCATGAGGGCACCCTGGGACATAAAGCAGCCAGCCACAACACTGTCAACAAATTAATTTAATTAATAGAATTAAATAAAAACCATTGAATTAGAAGGTGTGTTCAAACTTTTGACTGGTACTGTACAGTTGTGGTCAGAAGTTTACATGCAGTGACATGAATGTCATGGCAATATTTGGGCTTTCAGTAATTTCTTTGAACTGTTCTTTTTCTGTGGCAGAATGATTGTACAGCATACATCTTTAATTAAAAAAAACACTAGAATTTGGTGCACAAGTTTTAATTTTCTTTGCGTTTTCTGAAATCAACACAGGGTCAAAATTATACATACAGGGTAAAAAATTTACATATGCTCACTTAGATTAATAATTCAGAGGTGCTGAGACTTCCAAAATGACCTCTTGCCAAGGCCGAGGTCTCTTAACTTCTGTTAACAAACATGATTAACTACAGCTGGTAGCTTCTCTGTGCCTTCATAAAAAGGGTTTTTTACAGCACTCATTGGACTGACTAACACACAATACAATGGGAAAGTCCAAGGAGCTCAGTGCAGATCTGAGAAAGAGAATCGCAGATATACACAACTCTGGAACGTCTCTTGGAGCCATTTCTAAACAACTGAAAATTCCAAGATCAGTTCAAACAATTGTATCCAAGTTATTGTGAGGTGTAGTCACTTTGCCAAGCCACTTTGCTTCAAGAAAACCCAAACTATCACCCTCAGCTGAAAGGAAATTGGTTTGGATGGTCAGGAACAACCTGGGAACCACCATGGCACAGCCCTGCCATGAACTGGAAGCTGATGGATCACTGTCTACAGTTCAGATCACCATGGACTAAGAGGCTGCTATCCAAGAAATAACCATCTGCTTCAAAATTTACACCTTCAAGTTTAACTAAAGTTTGAAGCTGACCACACGGACAAAGAAAAAAGCCTTCTGGAGGATAGCTGGATGGTCAGATGAGACAAAGATTGAGTTGTTTGGCCACAATGACCACCATGTACAAAGGGACACTGTACCAGCTGCTGGTGGTGGTGGGCTCATCATGCTCAGGGGCTGTTTTGCTGCCAGTGGAACTGGTTCATTGCACAAAATGGATGGAATAATGAAGAAAGAGGACTACCTCAGAATTCTTCAGCATAAACCATCAGAATCTTGAACACGACCTGGGACTTGGGAGTTACAACAGGCCAATGAACCCAAACACGCATCGGAGCTGGTTGTGGATGATAAAGCAGGCTAACATTAAGTTTAAAACAAGTCCTGACTTCAACCCTCTTGAAAATATATAGACCATACTTATAAGTTGAGTCCATGCCAAGAAAAAAAAAACAAATTTAATTGAACTCTACCAATTCTACCATGAAAAGTTGTGAAATATCCAACCAGAATTCTGCCAGAAGCTTGTTCATGGTAAACAAAAAATGTTTGGTCAAGGTGAATCTTGCGAAGAGACATTTTACCCAAATATTAGGTGTGCTGTATGTATATTTTTGACCCTGTATGTATAATTTTGACCCTGTGTTGATTTCAGAAAACCCAAAGAAAATTAAAACTTATGCACCAAATTCTAGTGGTTTTTTTTTTTAAATTAAATATACACTACCGTTCAAAAGTTTGGGGTCACTTTGAAATTTCCTTATTTTTGAAAGAAAAGCACTGTTCTTTTCAATGAAGATCATTTTAAACTAATCAGAAATACACTCTATACATTGCTAATGTGGTAAATGACTATTCTAGCTGCAAATGTCTGGTTTTTGGTGCAATATCTACATAGGTGTATAGAGGCCCATTTCCAGCAACTCTCACTCCAGTGTTCTAATGGTACAATGTGTTTGCTCATTGCCTCAGAAGGCTAATGGATGATTAGAAAACCCTTGTATAATCATGTTAGCACAGCTGAAAACAGTTTAGCTCTTTAGAGAAGCTATAAAACTGACCTTCCTTTGAGCAGATTGAGTTTCTGGAGCATCACATTTGTGGGGTTGATTAAATGCGCAAAATGGCCAGAAAAATGTCTTGACTATATTTTCTATTCATTTTACAACTTATGGTGGTAAATAAAAGTGTGACTTTTCATGGAAAACACAAAATTGTCTGGGTGACCCCAAACTTTTGAACAGTAGTGTATGCTGTACATTCTGCCACAGAAAAAGAACAGTTCAAAAAAATTACTGAAAACCCAAATATTGCCATTACGTTCATATCCAAGATGACATTCATGTCACTGTATGTAAACTTCTGACCACAACTGTATATTCAGAAGTGCAGGGGCTCTCAACAGTCAAATTATGGAGTTTAAACATGTTTAAAAGTCCAACATCCTTTCGATTCTGTAGCTAAAAGTGGCCTCCCCTGATGCTCTCACTACAGTATTTGTACCCTGACAAAATACAGTAGCATTTTTCAGAGTGCCCATACAATATCCAGTAATCTTATTACTACTGACAGTGTTAGAGTGAGAATTAACACTAACAATGTTGAGTTTTGCTGTGTAGTAACCACACTGTCTATTTGTCCATTCATGGCGGCATGGGGCAGTCATGGCCTGAAGGTTAGAGAAGCAGTCTTGGGCCCAAAGGGTCGCTGGTTCAATTCCTGGGACTGGCAGAAAGAATGTGAGGGGGGTTGAGTGAATGAACAGCACTTTCCACTCCCTCTGTATGATGGCTGAAGTGCCCTTGAGCAAGGCACCTAATGCCCAACTATTCCCTGGGTGCTGTAGCATAGTTGACCACTGCTCTGGGTATGTGTATGTGTGCTTGTTGCTCACTTGTGTGTGCATGCATGTGTTCACTGTTTCGGATGGGTTAAATCAGAGTACTGTGCCTGAGTACTTGTGACCAATAAAGGCTCATTATTATTACTTATAATCAGTGATGACTGGTCATGATATTAACACGAAAATCTAATATTTATCAGTGGCTCAACAATAAAACTATTACGGCTGACCAATGCATTATAATGTTTTCTGGAAAAAAAACACACAAAACGTACAGTATTGTTATCAATTCTTTTGTGTAATTTGCATTTTGCCTGACAATGTGTGCTCAGTCTATCTACTTTTAGTTTCTCCCTCCAAGGCATTTTTGGAATTATTTTTTTTACATGCATCATTGCAATCACTGTTGATGACACAGTGGTGTAGTGGTGAGCACTGTCGCCTCACAGCAAGAAGGTTCTGGGTTCCAGCCCAGCGTCCGACAGGGGTATTTTGTGTGGCGTTTGCATGTTCTCCCCGTGTCTGCATGGGTTTCCTCTGGGTGCTCTGGTTTCCCCCACAGTCCAAAGACATGCAGGTTAGGCTAATTGGTGGCTCTAAATTGACCGTAGGTGTGAATGGTTGTTTGTGTCTATGTGTCAGCCCTGTGATGACCTGGCGACTTGTCCAGGGTGTACCCCACCTCTCGCCCATAGTCAACTGAGATAGGCTCCAGCTTGCCTGTGACCCCACAGGATAAGTGGTTATGGATAATGGATAGATGGATGTATATGGTGTTTCATTCTGACACAACTGAAAGAAAGAAAGAAAGAAAGAAAGAAAGAAAGAAAGAAAGAAAGAAAGAAAGAAAGCACAACTTTATTCATCACACACTTGTGAAATTCCTCTCTGCATTTAACCCATTTGAAGCAGTGAACACACACTTGCACACACACACGAGCAATGAGCACACACACATACCCAGAGAAGTGGGTAGCCATGCTAACAGCGCCCGGGGAGCAGTTGGGAGTTAGTTGCCTCGCTCAAGGGCACCTCAGCCCAAGCCTGTCCCATATTAACCTAACCGCATATCTTTGAACTGTGGGGGAAACCACAGCACCCGGAGGAAACCCACACAGACACGGGGGAGAACATGCAAACTCCACACAGTAAGGCCCCCGCCAGCCGCTGGGCTTGAACCCAGAACCTTCTTGCTGTGAGGCGACCGTGCTAACCACTTACACCACCGTGCCGCTACATGAATACATGCTACATGCTACATGACTCTACAGTCTGGGCTAGAAATTAATCACCCCATCAGACTAATTTTTTTCCCTTCTGATTGTAGGTCGTGCTATCTCCCTTGGTTCCACAAAAATCCAAAATAATCCAGCTTGAATGATTTGTTAGAAGAAAATAATCTGGATGACAATCATGAAACCCTATATTGATGTCTTTTTTTAATCTTTGAAAGACTGCTAGCCAATTTATACCAGCCACCGCTGCGTATTTCCATCAGACGGTAACAGGAAACGTTTAATTCCTCCAAAGTCATACAGTGGTTTTACTGCAAAAGGTTCAGGTGCCAATATCTCAGAAACTGCTGAACTGTTGGATAGGAAACCTTGTACACATTATGCAATTCATGCAGTTATCTAATCAGCCAATCATGTAGCACAATGCATCAAGTAATGCAGATACAGGTCAACAGCTTCAGTTAATGTTCACATCACATATCAGAATGGAAAAAAATGTGATATGTGGCATGGTTGTTGGTACCAGATTAGCTGGTTGGAGTATTTCAGAAACTGCTGATCTCCTGGGATTTTCACACAAAACAGGCTCTAGAGTTTACACAGTATAGTGCAAAAACAAACAAACAAACAAACAAACAAACAAACAAAAAACTATCCTGTGTGCAGGCTGAAACTCCTTGTTGATGAGAGAGATTAGAGGACAATAACCAGACTGGCTTCAGCTGACAGGATGTCTTTAGTGAGTCAAATAATCACACTTTACAACTGTGGTGAGCAGAAAAGCATCTCGAAATGCACAACACATCAAAGCCTGAGGTTGATGGGCTACAACAGGTTCAATGTTTTGTGCATGCTGAGATGCTTTTCAGCTCACCACAGTTGTAAAGAGTGATTATATGAGCTACTATATTCTTTCTGGCAGCTCGAACCAATCTGGCTGTTTTCCTCTAACCTCTCTCAAGAGCTACTCAATCCAGCTCTTCTGGTACCAACGTCCATGTGACAATTAAAGTTACAGAGATCCAACTTTTCCTTTATTCTGATGAACGATTATGAGCCTGTGTCTGCATGATTTTTTTTTTTGCATTGTGCTGCTGCCACATGATTGACTGATTAGCATGAATGTGTCAGTGTACATGTGTTCCTAATCAAGTGGACAGTGAGTGTATAGACATTTGATGATAATTATGGTAAATTGACTGAAAGTGGTTTGTCATATCTGTTGATGGAATAATTATAAAACCTACATCCCTAGTAGTATATTATTGCACTAACAGTGTATGACTATAGCACCACTATGTAGATAGAAAGTGTTTGAATATGACTTTTGTATATTTGTGATGTTATACATGTTAAAATCATGTCCTATTCAATGAAATTCTTTTCCACAATGTGGTGTATTTCCTAAATGCACATTTTTGCATATGACTGTTCTTTGTTTTGAATTTGCGAGGGGTAAGTGAGATTTGCCTTGAAAAACATCCATCCTACATCTACACCACTTATCTGTTAAGGGTTGCAGGGAAGCTGGAGCAAACCCAACTGACTTTGGGCAAGAAGTAGGGTTCACCCTAGGCAGGTTGCCAATCTATCACTGGGCCAACACAGGGACGAACAACCGTTCACACCTATTGGCAGCTTCAAGTAACCAGTTGACCTAATCCCAAGGCGTGAGGAGAACATGCAAAATCCACACAGAAAGGCCCCAGTTGGCCATGAGGTATGAACCCAGAACCTTCTTTCTATGAGGCAACAGCACTGACCACTGCACCACCGTACCGCCCCTCCTTTTAAAATATTTAATTCGAAATTATTGCATTCTCATCTCATTATCTCTAGCCGCTTTATCCTGTTCTACAGGGTCGCAGGCAAGCTGGAGCCTATCCCAGCTGACTACGGGCGAAAGGCGGGGTACACCCTGGACAAGTCGCCAGGTCATCACAGGGCTGACACATAGACACAGACAACCATTCACACTCACATTCACACCTACGGTCAATTTAGAGTCACCAGTTAACTTAACCTGCATGTCTTTGGACTGTGGGGGAAACCGGAGCACCCGGAGGAAACCCACGCGGACACGGGGAGAACATGCAAACTCCACACAGAAAGGCCCTCGCCGGCCACAGGGCTCGAACCCGGACCTTCTTGCTGTGAGGCGACAGCGCTAACCACTACACCACCGTGCCGCCCCTCCTTTTAAAATATTTAATTCGAAATTATTGCATTCATTGTGAAAAAAATCCCTACACCTGAAAAACAAAACAGATTTTATGAAAATTAAGCCAAAGGTAAAGCATCCAGGATTCCCAGGGAAACGTAACTACATATTTAAGTAAAGATCTCACTACCTAGGCTATGTTAACATTTATATGGATGTGACAGCAGAGTGGGCTAAAATTCATTAGTCCCAGTGCACAATAAATCTAATAGGCATTTTGCCAAACGTAATCACTTAGTGGTCACTGAGGCTGTGTGAATCTGCCTGGGCTAAAAAGAAATCAGCCCCAGCCTCATACATGTTTATCTTCCTTATTTTTATTTTGTGTTGCTCTACTAAAGTAAAAATTCACTTTAAGTCATTTGTTAATAGTGAATAATATGATGTGGAAAGCAAAATCAAAGCTTATTTCTATTCTATTTTATTTTTCTTGAGGGAGACGTAGGGCTTTGTCCTTCCAGCTGATTTACACCAGCCGGCTCTGTATAAGACAGTGTCAGTTGCACACTACTATGAGAAGTCATTCCCACACTTTGCTGCTTCCTCACTATTTCCTTTTTTCAGTTTATCATAATATAATGACTGTTTTGTTCATAACTTTTATGGACAGAATTTCTAGGCGCAGCCAAGGGGCGGAGGGTGTCCAGTTTGGTGGCATCAGGATCACGTCTCTGCTTTTTGCGTATGATGTGGTCCTGTTGGCTTCATCAATCTGTGACCTCCAGCAGGCGCTGGGACAGTTTGCAGCTGAGTGTGAAGTGGCTGGGATAAGGATCAGCACCTCCAAGTCCGTGGCCATGGCACTCAGCCGGAAACGGACGGAGTGCCTACTTTGGGTCAGGGGGGAATTGCTACCTCAAGTGGAGGAGTTGAAGTATCTCGGGGTCTTGTTCACGAGTGAGGGTAGGGGGGAGTGGGAGTTGGACATATGTATCGGAGCAGTGCCAGCAGTGATGCTGATGCTAAACCGGTCTGTTGTGGTGAGGAGAGAGCTGAGCCAAAAGGCAAAGCTCTCAATTTACTGGTCCATCTACGTTCCCACCCTCACCTATGGCCATGAGCTGTGGGTAGTGACCGAAAGAATGAGATCACGGATACAAGCGGTCGAAATGAGTCTTCTCTGCAGGGTGGCTGGGCTCTCCCTTAGAGACAGGGTGAGCCGCTTGGTCATTCGGGAGAGACTCAGAGTAGAACCTCTGCTCCTCCAAATCGAAAGGAGTCAGTTGAGGTGGTTTGGGCACCTCGTTAGGATGCCCCCTGGACACCTCCTAGGGGAGGTTCTCTGGGCATGCTCCACTGGGAGGAGACCCCGGGGCAGACCCAGGACACACTGGAGAGATTACATCTCTCGGCTGGCCTGGGAATGCCTTGGTATTCCCCCAGAAGAGCTGGTGGAGGTGGCTGGGGAGAGGGAAGTCTGGGCTGCTCTGCTTAGAGGGAAGTCTGGGCTGCTCTACCCCCGTGACATGGACCCGGATAAGAGGCAGAAAATGGATGGATGGATGAATGGATAATGACCGTTCTGTTTAGCGTGTGATTTATTCCATGAACTGTAAATTGTGGAGAAAAAGCTTCTTTCTGGCATTTGCTCTAGTTTGAAAACCAGTCATTGTTTTGTCAGTTGTAAAGAAAGTAATTTATACACTGGCAGTCAATGAAAAAGTCCAGGTCAATAATTCAACATATTATGCAATACGGAGTTGGGGAAATGTTTGAGATGTTTCTATTGAATAGCGTGCAGAGAAGTCATTAATGAGTTCTCCTCAATCCAAACATTTTTCAATAGTCTTCAGGGAGTGGTCTTTAGGAATCAGCTCAAAGTGCTGTTTTGGAGAAAAACAAAAATTTGTACACGGTTGAAAGGATGGGTTGGATAGCCTTTATTAAGGCCATGAAAAAGCCGACTTTTGTATTCCTTATGTCCAAGATGCCACGGTTAAATCCAGATGACAGATGCACGTCCGCATGCTGCCCGTGTCACCAGAGGGTTCCTGGAAGGTCAGAATGTCCAAACCCTGCCATGGCCTGCGTATTCACCTGATCTCAATCCCATTGAGCATTTATGGGATCACCTTGGTGTTCAGATCCAGAACCGTGTTCCTCGTCCCATGAACAGAAGTCAACTGATCCAGGCTCTTCAAGAGGAGTGGCAGGCCATTCCACAAGACAGGATTCGCCGTTTGATACGCAGTATGCGTCGCAGACTGACGGCTTGTATTGCTGTTGGTGGGGACAATACTTGGTACTGAAGCTGCAACTTTCCAATTACAGGGTATCCATTTTGTTCGGACATTATCAAAGCTCACAACAATTGTGATTTTTTGTTTATTAATCTCGAGTTAAATGTCAGTATATTGATCTGTAAGCTTCTAGTACATGATTTCATAGCTTATGAATAAAATTATTTTCATAAATGTCACCTGGACATTTTCATTGACTGTCAGTGTACAATAATGAAATAATATCAGCTTTTTCTGGCTCCATACCATGTGTAATTTCACTTGGAGAAATATCCAGTAGAGGGCAACAAGCACTAGATAACTAAAGCAACAGCAGTACTGTAAACCACTGAAAACTGCTTTAAACTACTCTAAACCACTGAACATTGCTGTAAAATGATGTAAACGTCTGTAAACTACTGAAAACCGCTATAAACTACTGTAATCTGCTTTAAACTAGTGTAAATGGCTCTGAACTACTGTAAACTACTGAAAACTGCTGTATTATGTAAATTATGTAAACGGCTTTAAGCTACTATAAACTACAGAAAACTGCTATAAACTACTGTAACCTGCTTTAAACTAGTGTAAATGGCTCTGAACTACTGTAAACTACTGAAAACTGCTGTATTATATAAATTATGTAAACAGCTTTAAGCTACTATAAACTACTGAAAACTACTGTAACCTGCTTTAAACTACTGTAAATAGCTCTGAACTACTGTAAACTACTGAAAACTGCTGTATTATGTAAATTATGTAAACGGCTTTAAGCTACTATAAACAACTGAAAACTGCTTGTGAACGAGCAAAAATAGCTGTAAAATGATGTAAACTTCATTAAACTACTATAAACCATTGAAAACGTCTGAAAATGGTGATGCAAACTGCTGTAAACTAGTGCAAAGTACTGAAAACTGCTATAAACTACTGTAACCTGCTTTAAACTAGTGTACAGTAAATGGCTCTGAACTACTGCAAACTACTCTAAACTGCAGTATTGTGTAAATTATGTAAATGGCTTTAAACGACTGCAAACCACTGAAATCTTCTTGTAAACTACTGAAAATGGCAGTAGAATAATGTAAACTGCTGTAACCTACTGTAAACCATTGACAATTGCAGTAAAATGATGTAAACTTTTGCGAACTGCTGTAAACCACTGGTAAACGACCAAAAACAGCTGTAAAAGGATGCAAACTTCTGTAAACCACCGGAAATCTGCTCTGGGTACGTGTGCGCGCGCATTTGTGTGTTCACTGCTTCAGATCAGAGGCGATTCTAGAGTCTGTTGTGGCCCCAAGCAAAAATTTCCAGGGGGTCCTTCTGACCAGTGTTCATCACCAATATGTTATAAATAATCTGACACCAACGAAAAATGTATGAAACCAAAGTTTTTTAAATTCCAAATGTGAAAATGCAATGGTTAAAAACAATAAAAAACAAAATAAATAAGCCCTTGGGCCCTGACTCTCGGGGGGCCCCTGGGCCAGGGGGACCCAAGCAGTTGCCTGCCTTGCCTGTTCACAAGCTGCGTGTCTGCTTCAGATGGGTTAAATGCAGAGAGGAATTTCACAAGCGTGTGATGAATAAAGTTCTTAACTTTTGTAAACTTCGGAATGGGCGAAAAGGATGTAAACGCTTGTAAACCACTGGAAATTTCTTGCAAACTACCAAAAGCGGCTGTAAACCAGTGTAAACTGCTATACTAATCAGTAGCCCAAAATTGTGCACATACCATATTTACCTAAAACCATGTGCACTACTATTACTTATGACAGAATGCAGATTCGTAAAGAATATTTGTTGGTCGGGCGGCACGGTGGTGTAGTGGTTAGTGCTGTCGCCTCATAGCAAGAAGGTCCGGGTTCGAGCCCCGTGGTTGGCGAGGGCCTTTCTGTGTGGAGTTTGCATGTTCTCCATGTGGGTTTCCCCCACAGTCCAAAGACATGCAGGTTAGATTAACTGGTGACTCTAAATTGACCGTAGGTGTGAATAATGAGAGCGTGAATGGTTGTGTGTCTAGTGTCGGCCCTGTGATGACCTGGCGACTTGTCCAGGGTGTACCCCACCTTTCGCCTGTAGTCAGCTGGGATAGGCTCCAGCTTGCCTGCAGAACAGGATAAAGCGGCTAGGGATAATGAGATGAGATATTTGTTGGTCCTATTGTAGGATGAATGACCTAATGTATTATGAATGAACGATTTTTAAAATGCAATCGATTTACAATTAATGGAAGTATTCATCAACTAACTGTAAATGCAGTTACTCTTTTTTTATTGATTTAACATTATGCATGGTGGCATGGTGGTGTAGTGGTTAGCGGTGTCGCCTCACAGCAAGAAGGTCCAGGTTCGAGCCCCGTGGCCGGTGAGGGCCTTTCTGTGCGGAGTTTGCATGTTCTCCCTATGTCCGCGTGGGTTTCCTCCGGGTGCTCCGGTTTCCCCCACAGTCCAAAGACATGCAGGTTAGGTTAACTGGTGACTCTAAATTGGCCGTAGGTGTGAATGTGAATGGTTGTCTGTGTCTATGTGTCAGCCCTGTGATGACCTGGTGACTTGTCCAGGGTGTACCCCGTCTTTCGCCCGTAGTCAGCTGGGATAGGCTCCAGCTTGCCTGCGACCCTGTAGAACAGGATAAAGCGGCTAGAGATAAGAACATTATGCATCACATTTCTTAGTTATTTCCATGCTTTAGCAATACTCTAACTGCTATAACGGTCACTGGAAGAGGGAGGGGGGAGAGAGAGAGAGTGAGTCATTGGTGCTTAATATTCAATGACCTATAACCTAAAACAGCAGAGCTTCAGTCGCCTCACAGAAGGGAGGCCGCCTGCAGCTGACTGACAGGGTTTGCTGGCTTTCCAGCTCCTTGTACTTTCTGAAACTTTTCCTTCTCCGCCGTGTCTACAGGACGCCATGGAGGCGCTTCTTCTCTTCTCGCGTATGCAAACGCGGCCTCTGACGTGTGCAGTCACGTGGCTTTTGGCGTCGCACCCCCCTGCGCTCGCGCATTTTTTTTCGGCTGTTGTCTATAGGGTTCGGTTTGGATCTTTACATGTCCGCGGTGTTTTTATACATCATTCGGAAAAGTCGCGCACTCCTTCTTTCGGGTTCATGCTGTCGCCTTGCGCTTCGTCTGATACCATGGACAGGTAAGAACGCTGAAATAAATATTCACAGAAACCCAAAATGACCAAACCTCATCTAAGCTAAAAAAGTTATAACTATTATGTATGCGGTTGCTAGCTAACTAGTTAGCTTTAGCGCCGTGGCCTAAACCTTAACTCTTAACTTATCTATTGAACTTTGTTTGCCGTGTATATAAATATATATCGTACAAAGTGGGTAACAGGGATGGAAAAAAAAAAAGAAAGACAAGCCCACTCGTATGTCCTGGTAGCGCTGATTTAAATAAACAGTTCCACGCTGAGCTGAGGTTTAAACATTAGCCGAAGATGTTAGCGGTTCAGTTAAAAGCCGTTTTAAAGAGGGGGCTAAATGTGCGCGTGAACGCGTCGAAAAATCATGGCTTCCAGCGGCGACATGGCGACTTCACGGTGGCACACACAGGCTGCTGTAGGCTGTCTGACTAGCCGGTTTAATAACCGACGTCCGGGTTATTTCTCGCCGGCTGGTGTTTATTCACGCGTCCAGAGACCGGGGAACCATGGCAGTAGGAGGACTTCAGGAATGGCTAACGAGCTCCTGTGATGTAGGCAGGTGACGCCTCTTCTCCCTTCCAGCACACACTGCAGCAACGTTTCTCACACTTTTTATTCTTATCGTTATCATTATCATTTCCACACAATCTGGTTTGGATCATTGTTCCAGGAGTGAGTGAGATGATGCTCTTGGGTCAGATCATCTTACTTTGCTCCCTTAGGCATCCTTTCTGAAATCAGAAAGGATTAACTTCAGCCTTCATGTGTGTGTTTAATAGTTTGAGGAACATTTTTATGAAGACCTTTTATGAGTCAACCTGTGTTTGACTCGTACCTGAGTTCACGTTAGTCTTTACAGAAAACCTTGGTGTAAAACACCACACGTGCTTGGATGCATATGCAGGATGATTGTTGATTAAGATGATGTCTTAAGTGTTATCTTCTGGCCTGTTAGTCAAGTTACTCCTTATTCAAGTTCAGAGCTTGATGGCTGGTCAGTTGAAGAGGCTCAAGAGAATCGTAGCCAGAACACACGTGTCTCAGATATGTGCAGTCATGAAAATAATTTTCCCAGCACGGTTAATATTGTTTTTAAAGTGAGGATTAGGATTATGTTGCCAGCCAAATGCAGTTTGCAGTTGTCTGGATTTGTTTGGAGTGATGTATATAAATAAATAAATAAATAAATAATAAATTCAAGTACTCTGTGATCAGGTTGGAACTTTGAAGGAATGCCTTGTGTATATTTTTGCTTCAAGCTATACACTGTAAATAGGTCTTGAGATCCGTAAAAGTTGTCTGGAGGTTTTGAATTTTGTAGGCCTGAAGTTTTTTTTTTTTTAAATTAAATCATATCAGTAGTATAAAATCCAGATTGTGAAAGTGTTGCTGCTTGTGCACAGTATATAAATATTAGACCCTGATTCAGCTTCCCTAGCTCTGGCACCAAATGCTTTTTGTGCCAGGTGACTGGCTTGATTCAAAATGGCTGCCTGCGTCGGTGCTAGAGAGCTGACGTCACCGAGGAGGCGGTTTTGCTGCCCAGGCCGTCGATGACTAAGCGAGCAGAGGCGATGATGTCATAGCCGTGGGCCGGGCTCCTTTCAGAGCTGTATTTTCTCTGCTGCTGGTGGTGATGACTTCACTGAATGGAAAGGTTCATTGTGAGAGTGTCTTGCCTCACTTAATGTATTATTAATCTCTAATGAAGGCTCCAAATCTTCTCTTCCTGTCTTCATCTCTGTAAGAAAGTTTGATGGGTTCAGCCATTAAGGTTCACTTTTTAGAAGACGTTATCGCCTACACTCCTGCTCTCTGACTTGACTTGAGTGTCATGGAAATAAGAGAGCAACAAGTTCTCGCAGGATCTTCTTGTCGTGTAGTGAATGTTTGTTTGTTTTTGTTTGGTTGAACGTCCTGCTTTTTGGTGTTTGTGGAGTAATCCATCATCCAACTTCGAGCTACAGTGTTTTTGATGAATGTGAACAACAAATATGCACAACAAAATTACTTTATTAAAGGCTTTGAAACACAACAACAGGAAACTGTGCAAAAATTTATATAGATTTTAGGTGCAACACTGGTTATTGACAGTCTTGTTTGTATTACTTGCTGTTACATACACACAAACGCACACGAGTTCGGTCTAGAGAGTTTGAGGACTGCTGTCACAGGCCTCAATGTTAACTTTTGACACCTTAAATGGCCTCAAACCCCCCCAATTTCCTTTTGCCCTCAAATTTTGCAGTATTCGGCAAGTTTTCAAGTACACGGTTCAAGGCAATACTGATATGTTTTCTCGGGGTACAATTGAGTTATTTAGACAAAAGTACATGTTTAAAAAAAAAAGTTTATTTTTAAAAACGACATTTATTTCTGCAACAGAAGAACAAGACAAGCCCTGAAAACATGAAACATAAATCAATATCATATATGTAAGATTTATGTATGGTACTGGTATGTAATACATCTTTTTATATAGAGTTTAGGAAACGTAGAGGGCACCAGCGACCACTCGTAGTGATGAAAAGCACAAAATGTGCATGTGTGCCTGAAGTGAGCCAATCAGAATCGCTGTTACAAATCTCATCTCATTATCTCTAGCCGCTTTATCCTGTTCTACAGGGTCGCGGGCAAGCTGGAGCCTATCCCAGCTGACTACGGGCGAAAGGCGGGGTACACCCTGGACAAGTCGCCAGGTCATCACAGGGCTGACACATAGACACAGACAACCATTCACACTCACATTCACACCTATGGTCAATTTAGAGTCACCAGTTAACCTAACCTGCATGTCTTTGGACTGTGGGGGAAACCGGAGCACCCGGAGGAAACCCACGCGGACATGGGGAGAACATGCAAACTCCGCACAGAAAGGCCCTCGCCGGCCACGGGGCTCGAACCTGGACCTTCTTGCTGTGCAACGACAGTGCTAACCACTACACCACCGTGCCGCCCGCTGTTACAAATCAGGAAGAAAAAAAACAAAATGGCGATCACAGGGGAGGCAAGGATGCTGGTTAATACGTCTTGTTTTTTGGAACATACTCGCTCGAAAATCATTTTTGTGCTTAAAGAAGCTGACCATAGGTGTGCCCAAACAGGCCTCACTCGCTAAAATATTTCTGCCCGAACGTCTTGGTCGGGCAAATCGGGCATTCGGGCAATGCCTGGCATTGAGGCTTGTGTCAGAAGGGATTCTGGACAGTAAAAGGTCTAAATATTATCACCGTGTAGCTAAAATGCATTGTGTTACTTCAAAGCATGAAAAGCTATAGTTGTTACTCGCTGTGTATTTTCTTTATACGGTCAGTGTGTTACTGTATGCTGTGTATAATTAGCTGTAGTTTATACCCAGTGATAAGCTAATATTTGTTCACTATAGTAATTGCTGTTGGAAGATAAATATTTGTTTTCCCAACAAGATCTTCATCAATATCAAATGCTCATGTGCTGCTACTATTATTAAGGCATCTGTTGTTGCCTGGTTTGGCTGCCAGATTTGATGTCTTCATTATGATAATTGATCTCCAATTGCATATTTCAAGAAAAAGAGGAAAAAAAACCAAAACCCACACACGCACCCAGATGGCCAAGAGTTGACAGTTTGGTGCATCTCTAATCATAACTGTTTTAATTCAGTTCTTTACCATCATGTGAACCAAATAATGTGGAGATCAAAAGGAGCAACTTCTCAGCTCTGAAGCTCCAACACACACTTTTGTGTTCACTGTACCTTTTGGGTTCGTGAGAATTCTTATGGAAATATTTATATCCCACATGCTCATGAGCAGTTTGTACAGATTAAAGTAAATACACTTTAATTACAGGGGAATGATAAACCCAGAGTCATCAAGCAAACAGAGCAGTGACCAACATTTGTCATAAAATATGTAATTATCGTTACATTACAGGCATTTAGCAGATGCTCTAATCCAGAGTGACCTACAGCAAGGGGTACATGACAGTGTTCCTGGAGCAGAGAGGGTTAAGGACCTTGCTCAAGGGCCCAGCAGCAGCTTGTTAGTGCTGGAGCTTGAACCCATGACCTTCAGATCAGTAACCCAGAGCCTTAACCACCTTAGAATAAACAACACGTTTGAGCAATAATACTGCTATTAGTACATGTAATTATTGTATTAATTAATAATGTAATTATTGTACCATCCATGATTAGATAAAATAAAATCTTACAATATTGTTTGAAAGTCTAGAGTAAGATATTATTTTACAAAAAAATAACAGTTCAGCTATTGTTTTAACAATAATAAGCATTACTGTATAAATGATAGAGTGCAAATAGCTGTGTAACTAGATGTCCTCGGGGTTGCTGAGACATGGAAAGCTGGGAATGCCATCTAGCCCACAGTTCAGGTCGGAGTCCTTTGAGAGTAAATGCATGGGTGCAAATATAAAATTTTCAAAAACCTGAAAAGTCTGACAAACTCAGGTGTGCATGGCACAGCCATGCAGGGGGGGTTACAAAGAGGGGTGAGCCCCCCTTAGGGCTCGAAAAAAAATTTTTAATTACAAGTTAAAATGGTTGTCTCTCATGCAGACATTTATAATATTAATAGTTATATGATTTGCATATTCACATCAAATGTTTAATACATTTCATCAATTCATCTGAAGTAACATTTCAAGTACAAGGTTTGATATTTCAAAACATCTAGCAACTACTAATTTAAATGTTGAAACAACCATTTTTAATATGCTTTTGCTATGATACCTTTTATACAATATATACACAGCTTGAGTTAAAATAAGGGGCCACATGTCTTGATGTCCTCAGAAACTCCTGGATTTTAGCAAATGACAAGATTCAGCTTTTTCCATATACAAAAATATCTATATTTTATAATCCATTACTGACTACAAATGAGTTTTCAACCTAACAACCACATTAGAAAAGATGATAAAAAAGCTAACAAACTTATTTCAAGACCTACCTTGATAGTCTTTGAACAGCAGTCACAATATGCAACTCCCGGGACGTCCGGTTTTCTCAGCCATATTCCCCATTTGTCACCGTTTTTGTCACACTCAGTTAACCATTCCCATCTCCATTTATTTCTAGACGTCTTTTCTAATTCTTTTGTATTGGAGCCTTCCGATAAAACTTCATTTTGACATGTTTTGATCAGCAACCAGAGGCAAAGCACGTGGATCTGTCGCAAGGGAGGGAAGCGAAATAAGGCTTATTATAAAAGCTGAAGTTTCACTGGACGGCAGTTAACAGTGAGCCAATCAAAAGCACCGTTCTAACTTGCACCAAAAGAAACGGCGACTCATGGGAATAGCTGTGTTGATTTGGTCGAACAACATGCTACGTGCGTGAAACATGATATCACACTTATAACACCGTGAAACAACGGGCTAGTCAGGACCGCTCGTCGGTGAGCGGCGTATAAATTGAATGAGGTTTGTGGTGAAGACGAGATGAAAAGATTTGTCTCGTGCAGAGACTGTACCATGGTAACCTGGTAATACGCTGAGAGTGAGACAGTGAGAGGGCCACCCCTATTACCCCCCCCCCCCCCCCCAAAAAAAATCTCAACGGATTTACACGATTTGGAAAAATGGCTTTTTCAGAACCGCAAAAAACGGAGCTTCCGGCACATACCGGAAAACTTGCACCCATGTAAATGCTTTGGCTTTCGCAACATTCTGTTCCCAAAAGCTGATGTCGGGGGGGGGGGAGTCTTTACACAAAGGTTTTCTTGTTTTTGTAGTTTTTTTTTTTTTTTTAACTGTTCTTCCATGTTAGGACTCTTCGGGGGGAAAAAGAAGGTATACTCCAACATGTAGCTAACTCTAGGCCACAAATCTGCATAGTCACTCCAGTTGTTTCGAGGAATTTTGTACGGATCATAACTGTACTCTAATTTCCATGTATATCTATCCTTTGCGGGGCGGCACGGTGGTGTAGTGGTTAGCGCTGTCGCCTCACAGCAAGAAGGTCCTGGGTTCGAGCCCCGGGGCCGGCGAGGGCCTTTCTGTGTGGAGTTTGCATGTTCTCCCCGTGTCCGCGTGGGTTTCCTCCGGGTGCTCCGGTTTCCCCCACAGTCCAAAGACATGCAGGTTAGGTTAACTGGTGACTCTAAATTGACTGTAGGTGTGAATGTGAGTGTGGATGGTTGTCTGTGTCTATGTGTCAGCCCTGTGATGACCTGGCGACTTGTCCAGGGTGTACCCTGCCTTTCGCCCGTAGTCAGCTGGGATAGGCTCCAGCTTGCCTGCGACCCTGTAGAAGGATAAAGTGGCTAGAGATGATGAGATGAGATCTATCCTTTGCTTCTTTCTGACTAAGATTATCCAAGTAATCCAGTAGCAGAGCTTTTTTTAGCTGTAGTTTTCTTTGGGCAACAGACACCGGACATCTTTGTTTGGCTTCAGTATGTGAACAGTATGTAAACAAAGTTCATCTGTCCCCCAGGCATAAGGTAGTAACGGTTACTAAGGTAAATGTGACGTCGGTGCAAGGGTGCTTGCCCGCGCATTGAAGCGTCATGATACCAGTGCAGCAGCAAAGTGATTGAGGGTGTTTGTTGTGATTGGGGATTTCCCAGGGGTATTTCTGGTCTGCCTGAGTGCATCATGGCAGGAAACCGGCCCAAAACACTGATTTTCCTTCAAAATATGCCCCAAACATTGCAAGGTAGAAATTTGACGCGAGTTTTCAGTGAGTATCGGAGCAAAAAAATAGCGTGTCGGCATGAAATTAAAGCATATCATCCCCGACGTGCAAAAGCGCTCCGGGGAGAACACTGGTGTGTGTGTGTGTGTGTGTGTGTGTGTGTGTGTGTGTATATATATATATATATATATATATATATATATATATATATATATATAATATAATATAATATGACCTTTGAGAGATTCTCATTAAAATTGAACATTTCTAACCAGGTCAGAGACAGATCTTCACACTTTCCACAATTACCCCTTTTTGACCAACAGGAAATGAACCAGTTCCGTCCAGGATTCTTTGAATGTTGGTGCCAGCTAGCGAACCGGCCCACGTTTTGAGTGGAATCATGATGAACAGAGGGTGTTGCGCAATTCACAACGGGAGTAAACAGTAGCAGCAAGATGGCAGAGCGCACCGATTACCTGCAAGCTTTTGTTCTGTTATTGCAGATTTGTTTTCATTCTAGCTTTCATTTTTTTCTGATGTATCCTTTTCTGCTGCGCTCTGCTTCCTGTCCAAACTGACACACCCACTGATGTCATCACAGCTCGTGCTGGAAAAACCAGCTATATTTTGGCTTCAGCTGAAAACCAACTTTTCAGGTTCTGAAGCAATTAATTTTTAGTCGAAATGTTCTGAAGGGTTCGAAATTTGGTGTGCGAACCAGAACGGAACCCATTTCCTGTTGGTTGAAAAGGGGTAAATGTGATTTTGTTGCTGGTTCTCAATGCGAGTCCTCTTTAGGTCGTTCCGTTTCATAAAGACATGGTGCCTTTTGTTGATTTTGCTTGGTATTCAGCCTTTGACCTTGAGGCGCACAATAAAAAAAAAAAACAACACAATAACCCTGTCTGACTGCATGTTCAGCTGAGCTATATATGCTCACGATATGGGGAAATATCAGTGGTGTTCTTAGTTTATGTTTACATTAGACCGTATCAGCGGATCATCAGATTAATGTTTTTAAAACTATTCGCGTGCACACAGCAACGCCAGTACACGATTCGCGTCCACACAGCAACGCCAGTACACGGATACGCTCGGCTCCGCAGGCATCCTGTGCTCCAAATCACTCCGCCCTGAACAGCGAGTGCCCTCTGGAGGGTGCGCACTCTGGCCCTGCGCTGCTCACAGAGTGCGCGAGTGAAGCGCACGAGCAGTGATTCGGGACAAATAGCAGGAAGTGAAAGTCCGCGCCGTTTTTCAGCAGTCGCGTCACATGACCAACGTGGCATGACCAACGCCAGCGAATCAGGAAGGTGGATGTCACAGTGACGTTGTCCAATGACGACGTCAGCTAGAGCTCAGCACAGCGTTTCCTCGTTCCTCAATGTTTACATAGCACCGGATCAGATACGTAATGGATTGAATACGTGGGCCCTGGCGGATTCAAGTTGTTCCGCCTGTGGAGTCGTTTCCCGGCGTTTTAATGTGAACGGACAGTGCATCCGCGACGAAAACGAGACGGATACGGTCTAATGTAAACACCACCTTATTTGACTCCACTTGAGCTTGAGAGGCAAAAAAGAGGATCCATAATTACCTGTTTAAACTGCACTTAGAGAACGTCACGTTTAGGATACATGTGTTATGGGCCGAATGGATTTCATTAGAGAAGTTGTAGGTGTGCGCTTTTAAAAATCTGTTAGTGTTCTGATAAACTATAATGTGAATATGTAGGACGTGGACTCGTAAACGTTTAAACATGGATTCAATGTGAAGGAACAGCAGTGAAGAAGCAAAAGCTTCTGAAACCCTGTTCCTAGGGAAGCTTGTTCCTGACTGGTGGCTTTTACATTTAAAAGCAACACGTTATGAAAATCTCATGCTTTCAGTGCTTGCGCAAATGCATTTGGGTATCTGGAGCTGACCAACCTACAAACTCTGAAATAAGACACCCAGTCAGTTTCTTTTGTGCTGCTTATTTCAGAAAACATGAGCTTCAACAATCCGTTCAGTTCCACTTTGTATGTCGCAAGGAGCATTATTCCGCCCCTCATCCGAGTATCTCCACTCATGGATTGAGAACTGCCTTTGTGACTGAATATTCATGAGGAAAGTGCTACCTGATTAGCTGATGGACATGGGGGTGGGGTGAACAGTGGGTCATTATCATTTAAAGGAACAGGACTGTTTAGACAGAGTGAAAAGGGAGCTGTGGTGCTTTTATTCTTGTGGTATTTTGACCAAAGCATATTACAGACATTTTGCACAGTGTGTGTTAACATGTGGAAAAGGGGTATGTCACCTTTAACACATCAAGCTCACACCAAGAATATACTGCATGTGTGTGTTATATAATACAGTACTGTGCAAAAGTACACTACCGTTCAAAAGTTTGGGGTCACCCAGACAATTTTGTGTTTTCCATGAAAAGTCACACTTTTATTTACCACCATAAGTTGTAAAATGAATAGAAAATGTAGTCAAGACATTTTTCTGGCCATTTTGAGCATTTAATTGACCCCACAAATGTGATGCTCCAGAAACTCAATCTGCTCAAAGGAAGGTCAGTTTATAGCTTCTCTAAAGAGCTAAACCGTTTTCAGCTGTGCTAACATGATTGTACAAGGGTTTTCTAATCATCCATTAGCCTTCTGAGGCAATGAGCAAACACATTGTACCATTAGAACACTGGAGTGATGGTTGCTGGAAATGGGCCTCTATAGAGAGCGTGCACGTGACGTCACGAGGTCACGTGATGTTTATCTGCCATCTTGGACGGCATGGCCGCGCATAGAACTTATGCCGCTTTTCCACTGCCAACGCGGCTGAGTCGGGCTGAGCCGTGCCGTGCTGAGTCGAGCTGAGTGGGGCTGTTGGGGTTGCATTTCGACTACAACCGCGCTGAACCGTGCTGGCTGGAAGTGGGTGGACACATTGGGTGGAGTTAGCGAAAGTGGGTGGACGTCACGTGATGTCGTTAAGCAGCGCAAACAGTGAGATCAGTGAGCTTTTAAGCGGTAGTCTCATGACCTGAATAGTAAACAATAAACATGGAGGACATGGAGTCGTTAGTGTTGCTGGTCTTGGTGCTGTGGCTTGTTGTCACCGACAACGCCAACAGATACTGGCAAGAGCGTATAGATGAGGCGAGGCGCATAAGGCTTCAGAAATTCTCGTAATTCGTAATTCTTCTTCTTCCGGGTTTACGGTGTTTACAGATCCCAGCGTGCTCGCAGGGCATGTGTGGGCATGTGAGGACACTCCTCCTCACCAATCAGTGCACAGGGGAGTGTCTGCTCACGCCCCCAGCCTCACTCGGCACAGTTTGGCTCGCTTCAGCCCCACTCCAAAACGGTGCGAGTTTTAGGGGCTAAGCAGGGCTGAAGCGAGCGGAGTCGTGCTGTTTTTTGGTAGTCGAAACGCGAGCCGTGTCGGGCTGAAGTGAGCTGAAGCAAGCTGAAGTGAGCTGAAAAAGGGTAGTGGAAAAGGGCCAATAGACGAAGCCGTTCTAATTATCAAGTGTGTGGGAGTAGATCTTTCGAGAACGGTTATATCTTGTTCAGCATTTGGTTGTACCAATAGACAGGGCCAAAAGGAGGGCCTGTCATTTTATAGATTCCCTGCAGACGAGGAGAGATGCGCAAAATGGGTGTCCGTTGTGCGAAGAGTAAACTGGTACCCCAGTTCTACCAGCCGAATTTGTAGTGAACACTTCATATCAGGTAGGTGTAATCTTCTAATTCAATACTCCTAGTACATCTGTTAAGTTGATTTTCGGATTGAATGATAACTGCATACTTAGAAACTAGACAGAACAGTGTTTGTGGCCGTCAGTCCACTTGATCTCTAACGTTTAAAATGGCTGTGCCTAGCCCTACTACCCTGGCCTAGTCTATGACAATGTTTTATCTTTTTGGCTCATATATGCCTTTGAAAGGCCAATCCATAGTATTTCACAAGTTCATATAAGGGTCCCCCTTGGAGAGAGTGATCCAGACCTATTTGGCTCACAGCCTGACCCACACTGACACAGGGGTGTCAGAAAATATTTTTTTAATTTGTTTGAATATAGAAGCTGGACATATCTGTGACCCCTATACATTTATATCTGATATTGAATAATAATTCTGCACAGATAAAGATAGCGGTGATTTGTGATTTTTTTTTTTTTTTTCAGACAAAAGCATACATATTTACAACCCTGTTTTCTGGAACTGAGTTTAGATTTCGAACATTCTTACGATAAAACGTCCTGTATAGTCTCTTTATGATAAACGTCTTAATGCCACTTACCCGTGAGGTTATCGAGTAGACATTCTTCTTCGGAACCTTCCAGAGGTATAGTTGGGATACCCATCCTACAACAAAATATTTATAAGCTTCCAGGCTCTTGTAAGCTTTGAGGGCTTTGCCAGTGTAACACGATTCACGATTAACAAGAAAATTGTAAGTGTCGTGGTAGGCCAGATTGGGCAAATCGCCGGCACCGCAGCTCCGAATTTCCTTGAACAAGGATTGCGGCAAGTTGTACGGATCTGCAATCCCCAACCTGGAACACTTTTCCACGTGACGCTGCCTCACGTCACCTTCAAGATGCTGAACAAACTTAGACAAGTTATCGTGCGATGTAGATGGGGTATTATGTAGTGAAAATTCATTGTCTGATTATTATAACTATTCTTTAAGTTCGTTTCTTAAGACACGTATGGGGCAGCGACCTGACAGCAGGAGGTGTGGACTATCTGTCAAATTGGGCGGGACGTTCACGCCTCCATAGAGTACATCAGCTGATAAGGCACGTCACCACTCGACATCTGGTGACTGTTTTGAAGAAGGCGGAAGTGTTCGCCGAAACTGTCAACAAACGAGGTAACATCCTAAAAAATACGTGTCTTAAGAAACGAACTTAAAGAATAGATGGGGTATTTTCCGAATTTTCTTGGGGATTACTTCCTGGATCCATTACGCTCGCGCAAGGTAAACAATCCTGAAGCCGTCCAATATGGCGGAGTAAACACGGGTGGGTCACGTGACTGCACATCCTCTATACACCTATGTAGATATTGCACCAAAAACCAGACATTTGCAGCTAGAATAGTCATTTACCACATTAGCAATGTATAGAGTGTATTTCTGATTAGTTTAAAGTGATCTTCATTGAAAAGAACAGTGCTTTTCTTTCAAAAATAAGGAAATTTCAAAGTGACCCCAAACTTTTGAACGGTAGTGTATTAGGCACCCTATTTTTTTCATACAAACTTTCTTATAGATTTCGATTTTATGACTTCTACATTATCGAGTCAGTACAAAAACATTTTAGAGTTCCAAACGTTCGTTTTCCAGCACAAAACTAAATGTTGCAGAAAAGCAGCATATTACAAAAGAGAGCACTTTTCAGACTAAAAAAGAAAACATAATGAAGGCTACTGGGTTTTGGTGCAAAATGAAGAAGCCAGTGTGACAAAGTGTCCAGAAGAACTGTGGCTGCTTCTGGAAGGTGCTCAGTAAAACCTACAGCTCATTTCCTTATAAAACTGCACTCATTGTACCTGAGACGACTATTTTATTTTTTTAAGTAAAGGGTTGTCTCACGCCAAATATTGACTTTTTCATTTATTATGGCTTACTGCTGTTATAGTATTTTTTTTATGTTGAAACATTTAATTTCATTATTTTTTAAGCCATTTTCAGTCTACAGCATTTTTTTTTTTACATGTGCCTAAGACTTTTGCACAGTACTCTGTGTGTGTGTGTGTGTGTGTGTGTGTGTGTGTGTGTGTAAAAGGAAATGGCCACAACTGGATAGTGTGAAGAAACTGTGGAGAGGTAAAGAGGGAACTCAGGACTGATATGAACTCCAGTGACACCGTGTTGGCAACCCGAGCTGTTTTTCTTCCTGAAAACTGCTGCAAATGAACAATTAAATGTCACTTTTTGCTGGACCTCAGCCATTATGCAATTATTCTGCCTACAGGAATTGTTTCCTGTGTTTATGGGAATGGAACTGCTTGGTGGATGTAGTTTATAGTGGTAAGGGCTTTTTTTTTTTTTTTTGGCCTTTTAAACTCTCATCAAACAGCACACACCATCACTGAACCGGCATGCAGTTAGTTGTGTACAGAGATCTGACGCACTATAACTTCAATTAAAGTTTAATCAGACTCAAAATCTACCTTGTTTGATGATTATCTTTCAAAGCGCAACCACTGAGACATACTGCTGTACGAGTCATGAGGTCTCCTGTTGCAAGATTGAATACACTGTGCTAAAAATACTACACAGTGCTATTTTTTTTTTTTTTAAGTGAGATATACACCATGATCCAATGATTAGGGCGTTCCTTTGCCCTTGAATGCAGGTACGCTTTCAGAAAACCTGCAGACAGCCACTCCTCCTCCTCCTCCTCCTCCTCTTATAGAGCATACTTAACAGTAAATGTGTCATTGTTATGAAATAAAATGGTCACATGCTACATTTATAGAAATGGTATTTTTATTTTACACTCGTGAATATCAGATACGTATAAATACGAATTTTTGCTTAGTATGAAGTCTGATATTTTAGTCAGATCAGTTTTGGTCATATTATGAAGGCATCAATGTGTTTTGCTTATTCTCGTGTTTTTTTTTTTTGTTTTTTGAAACCACTATTGAACCTCAAGAGTTTCTTGTGTAGACTTGATTTTCTGTACACAAGTTTTCTCATCCTGAAAGTCTACATTGTTTTGACTCACAGTCAGAATGGGACAGAACGTTATTTTTGCAAGGTTGAAATGAACCCCATCGTGTGAGAATTTGTATTTTCTGCTCTAAGGCTCCCCCTACAGTTGGGGAGTGTACTTATGCCACTCTCGTAAATACAAGTCATGCTTTGAGCTCTTGTTATGGATCTCTGTGCATGTACGCTTGTTTCTAAGCTGAAGGATACAGACCGGTAGAAGCCAAAAGAGAAACTAGAGGGATGATGCAGGATTTTACACAAATATGACTGCACAGTTTTATTTATTGTGACCTTGGAGATGAACACTAACACAGCGCAAAGAATATCAAAGTTTTAGTTTTGCTGAAATACCATGTTTGAAATTTCAGGCCATGTACATTGTTTGCTAAGCGTTTGTGTGTGTGTGTGTGTGTGTGTGTAAAATTGATGTGATCTAGGCACACATTGCACGTAATATACATTGGGCAGCATAATTTACTACAGGGTAGCTGCAGGAGTTTTGCAAAGTTGCAAGCGTTCAAGGCTTATTTATTTGACATGAGACTGACCGAATATTTTGGCTTGCTTATTTATTTATTTTATTTATTTATTTGCATCCTAGCCTGAGATGGGACCAAGGTTAGATGACTTTTGAATACTGGTCAACCCCCAAAGAATTCATTATTCATGAACACCTGCGTGTGTACACACCAAGGGTAGATGATTTTTTTGATTACTTAACCCCCAGAGAATGGAAAGCAGTAGGTCAGATTATGCGACACAGTCACGCCCTTTTAGGGGGATCCGGGGGCATCCTCCGGGGGAGTGTAAAATGGTGCATTCTCCTGCATTCCGAGTGCCATATCTCAAGAAAATACAAACACACATACTGGCATGATTTGTTGTAATGTGTGACCTCACTGCTGGCTGGCTAGAACCATAACAAGAGCCAATGGAATGGTGTGATAAAGCAGTACAATTTAAGCCTAGGTCACAACCGGCCGTACGTGCTCCTACGGCCGGTCTATGTGCAAAAAACGCAAGAAACACACGGAGGGCGCGCGTGTGACGTGCTGATTTTTGAGCCATAGGCTGGCCGCAGACCGGCCGCAGAGGTTCTTTGTCATGTCAAACAAACTCTATAGGCTCTTACGTTTTTTTTCAGGTTGCAAGACAAACTTACGGCCAACGTGCGTCTTTCTCCATGAACAAAAAAAACCGCAGCGATTTGGGAAACGCCAAAAATCACATGGCCAAAAAATCATACGTCCGGTTGTGACCTAGGCTTTTGATTCAACATCATGATTGCGCCGTTCCGTTTTCTCTCGGCTTCACTTAATGACTATTTGACGTTCTGTATCCCCTGTGCTGTTAAACAGCTGAAGTGAGGTCAGAAGAGAGAATCCAGCAGTGTTCAATGATTTTGTAATGTGGTAGTTTTTAGAACTAAAAGCGGTACGCGGTATTCACCTGTCAAAAGTAGTAGACTAGCGTGTGAATCAGTAGTGTTGGCAAGTATGCGTTTGTCATCTGGAAAACCTACAAAGGAATAACACTGATAACGTTACAGCTTACGTTGCAGTCTTTCATAAATAAAAGCGGTCGGATTGTCAATGTTTTCCAGTTAGCCATGAGACAGATCACTACTTGGGTCTTGATTTCAGCTTCTTTTTTTTTTTTTTTTGCCGCCATGCTGCAAATCAGAATTTGCACTTGCACACAACTCGGAAGTTGTTGTAGCATGCTAGGCTAACAAGCCCAGACCCGCAGTAACAGACACATCTGATGCCGAGGGATGCTAATGGACAAAGAACAGCTAGTCAACTAAATTAACCTTAAAATCTTATACTGGATGCCCCTGGCACAAAGTGATGCAAATATGGGTGGCAAACTTGCCAACAAAGTGAGACAGAAACCAACATAAGAGCACTTCTTAACAGTCACGATGTCCAAGTGTTTTCTTAGCGTCTAGCGAGTTTGCTAACATCGCCTCAAGATGTAGCTAGCGGCTAAAGTTCTGTCAAAATGGACTGACATGGTTTATGATCAAAAGTGAGTGAGTTGAAAAGAGCTAGCAGCCAAATATCAAGCAAGTGCAACAACACGACACACAGCAAGCTGTCTAACTTATTACATACTCTTTCAACAGAAAGAAGCCCAGCTCAGCGTCCATCTTGCAGCTGTTTATCTATTGGCTCTAAAATTTACTCGTCTTGCTCGGTCATGCTTTTTTTCTCTTCCTGGCCTCCTCTGATGGTGTCTTCTTTGGTTTCTTCACCTTGACTGTCATGATGTTTGTACTGAGAATACTGGTTCAGCTATTTTATTTTGGATGCTGGTTGGGGTGCCATAAAGCATTTACAGTTCTCGTGAGATGTCTCAGGGACGCTCTTCCGCAGTTACGTAATGCTATAAATAGCGAACCGGGTGCAGACTCAAAATGAAAGGCAAGCCATTCTCCCATTTCCAAGTCAGTGGAAGAAGCAGCAGCCACTCAAGCACAGTGAAATTCCTCATCTGCATTTAACCCACGTGAAGCAGGGAACACACAAGTGAGCAATGAGCACATGCATATACCCAGAGCAGTGGGCAGCTATGCTACAGCACCTGGGGAGCAGTTGGGGGTTAGGTGCCTTGCTCAAGGGCACTCCAGCCATGATACAGAGGGAAGGGAAAGCGCTGTTCATTCACTCAACTCCAATCACGTTTTTCCTGCCGGTCCCAGGAATCGAACCGGCGACCCTTTGGACCCAAGGCTGCTTCTCTAACCTTCAGACCATGGCCATGATTTCAAAGCTGATATTTTAAATTAAAATTCCTACCTAGCGTTGCTTTAAACTTCCTCATGGACCTTGTAAGAAGACATTGCACTGACTGCTTTCTATTTGTACAGCTTTTAGATAGAAACATAAAGGAGAAATAAATAAGGACGTTATTTATTTTACTTCATATCTGGCTTTTGTTTCTTGGTCATAGCTTATAAGCTGTGAGTATTAGCTGTAGACGTGTGGCCTTTGTATGAGTCAAGCGTTTGGATGCTGTGACTCAGCCTCACAGTTGGATGACGGCAAAGGCTTGATGAATACCACTGTGGTCTTCTAAGCACTGAGCAAGACATAGACTGAAACGATGTACACGTCCGTGCAAACAAGAGCAGCGATTTCAGCATTGAACTCGTTTTAGAAACTGCCTTAACACGTGGAAGCCAAATGAGGAATTATGTGAAGATGATTCGTACACAGTTGTTTGTCTTTGGTGTTTGTGAATCTGCTTCTCATTGCTTAGGAGTGGGACCACACTGAAGGTACTGTATTGTATTGCTTTATTCCTGGGTTCATTTAAAATAGTTTGTTGTGGAATGCATTTCTCTGCTCCTTACTGAGGCGGCCCACGAGTAGGCAATGTTCAGGAGCCGGCCTCCAATCATTATTAATGTTCATTACTAGTGTTGTAGTGAAGACCACCTGTCAGGGCGAGACTGAGTCAAGACCAGTGTGTGTGAAGGGAGGTGGGGAGGGGTGACAACCGTTAACCGTAACAAAAAATTCAAATTAGCAATGAGTCATGTTATTGGTTGCATTTGAAGGAGGAAGTTTTACATCCAATCACAGTAAATGATGCTAACAAATAAATCAGACAATGCACAGTAGTGGTGTAGTACTTGAGACTGGTCTTGGTCTCAAGACCACTTTTTGAAGGTCTCGTCATCGACCGCATTTTTTACTTGGTCTTGTCTCGGTCTCAGACATCGAGGACTCTGGATTTTATTTCAAGGTTGGGAAGATCACTAAATTTCCTGCAGGCTTTCGTCTAAACCGGGGAACAGGGGCGCTGCGCACTCTTACTCTCGGTGTGCGCCCTCTTACCGAAATGCCGATTGAACCCCAAGTCACACTTAGGCCATGCACTTATATGCTACTGCACAACATGCAATCTTTCTCAAAACGATCTTTTCTCCGTGAAAACATTCCGGCAACACCACGTGACAGTGTCTGATCATCAAATACGTTATAATTACTCCAGAAATATTCCAATCATAGTAGATACACCGCCAGATGGTGCAAAAACAATCCGAATTGGCGTTTTCCGGACCGAGGCGCCATGTTTAGTTGTTTACTTGTCGCGGCTGCTCTCGCGAGATTTGACATGGGTTACATACAAGGTCAACTGACTTGTAGAGCGAGATTTCTCGAGACTGAATGACTTTTCACCCACTGGTGCGGGAGCTTTTGACAGAAGTAGTTCGCGAGTTGTTTTTGTTGACACTTGGGGATTTAAAGATGTCATCCCGCGGCATGAAACGGAAGAAAGCCAAAGACTGTCTGGGGCAGAAGATGATTACTTCTTTCTTTTTCAATGTTGGCAGACAATTTGTTACAATTTCCCTCTCAGATAGCCTCAGAATGTCCCATTGTAGCCTCAATTTTTCAAAGGCTTCGCACAGCGGAGGGGGGGACGGACAACCGGCACCCCCCGGTCGCTTTGCTCCCTCGCCATGGTGAGCGCCCTCATACTAATTTTTTCTAGAAAAAACCCTGGCCTGTGCAAAGGGTCTGATTATTCGTGAACATTGTTACTGTGATTGGATGTAAAACTTCCTGCTTCAAATGCAATCAGTAATGTGACTTGTTGCTAATTTGACATTTTCATTACTGTTAACAGTTGTCATCCCTCCCCACTTCCCTTCACACCTACTGATCGGGTCTTGACTTGATCTCAGCCTCTCAAAATCTTGGTCTTGTCTCAGTCTTGATGCACTCTTTTCTTGGTCATGACTTGGTCTCGGTTTAGGTGGTCTTGACTATAAGGTTAGTGCACAAGTGATTTAAAGGGATCCTCCAGCGGATTTATTCTCAAACTTAAGTAAAAGTAGTTGCAGATTTCAAAAATCAAACTTTCATTTTCGGAGACCAAATAGTGTTCTAGAAAGATGAATTTCTTTAAAATATCAGATGGGCTTCCTGCAGTGGTGACGTATGCAATGACTTCACGTTGTGGTCGCTTGGAGAAACTTGGCTGTTTATGTTCTCTGTTTACGTCATAGTTTTGCTAGTTTTACAAGTATTTTACCAAATTTCAGTTTTTAAGTAAGTATGCCCCATTGTGTTGCATATAAATGCCACAATGATGCTAAAAAGAAAGCACAAGCTGGAACTAGACTGTATTTCCGCAGAGAAAACGCAAAGTGTGCTTAATCAGCTGTAGCAGTGTGTCACCGACAGAAACTGGATCAGGCATGAGACCTCGTGCTGCAAAATCTTTTTTACACCATTGACAGATGGTGTTTAATTTAAAATTTAAGTAAATGTATTTTCTTAATAACCAGCAATAATTTACACATTTGCAAAGATTGGAGTAAAAAATAATGGCCTATTAACTAAAAATGAAAGTTCATAACAAGTAGGTCTTTCCTTAATAAACTTGTATGAACATTTGTAATGCCTCCATTTGCTTCTCTTCTCTTTAGCTTTCAGCAGTCCGTACAAACAGAGCTCCGGTTTCTTGTTAAATGTATTTGTACAGTCAATCACACAACAGCTCTTTTCCATTTTAGATGTGGGGTTTTGTGTGTTTCTCTCACAGGATTAGAACTCTGTGACTTCCACCTAGGGTGAAGTCACTTGTTCCCACTATTGCAACCTCTGCTGTCTAAACAATGGAATTACAGTAAGGAAAAACTAAGATTATGCAGCCTGATAATAGTGATAAATGTATTTAATTAATTCAAATCATCATAAATTTGTATCACGATTTATCGTCACACAATATATTGTTACATGCCTTATAATCAACTGTTTGGGATGTGTAGTCACTGCTCTTCTTTTATTATAAATATGCAGGATAATGATGGAAGAAATATGGATCTCAAATGTGGTAAAAAAAACAGATTAAAAAAAATTGTTCAGCAGTTATACCACGAAATTGTTTTGTACGCGAGTTGATGGTCGATGAGGCGCATAGCACCAGGTTAGCTATAAGCCATGTACGACGAGATTGAGTGAGTGGAATAACTTATTTTATCCATGTTCACTGGATTTTGAGAAACGGAGAATTTTTATTTTTTGCGAATTCGATAAACAAACACTTTATACAAAACGTACGACAATCATTTCCACTTCGAATGTAAACAAACTGGCGAAATGACAGGAGCAATTTATGAAAAATGCTATAATTCTTGACAAATAAAACAAATATGTTCTTGCCATCAAATACTTTTATTCCATATTTTGTTGCTTATTTTTTGTATTTCTTGGGGTTTTGTTGTTGTAGAGTTTTTATTTGATCCTCGGCTGGTTCAGAAACACGCTCCACCATTTTGTTTTTCTCTACTCACAGTATTGAGGTATTTCACTCACGTGACCAAGTCATGTGATGCTGCCATTTTGGACGGCACGGCTCGAATCAGTTTGAATGCGAGGAAGGCGACAAACGAAAAACATAAAAGAAAAAGGAGCGAGATGCAGAAAACACCTTCACTATCCAGCGACGTAGGGCATTTACAGGGCGAGCAGAGGGAGAGGTATTTGCAAAAATTGAGGCAGGCTTAGAGAACGACGTTTACCTGCTTCCACCAGGATTGTTCACTGATGTACGGAAGTACACAAAGCCCTCGTCTTTACCTGACTTCGGCCCACATGATCTGTATACCTATGTCGTTAAAAACCCATCGCCATACACAGGTATTGATCTGAAAGCGTATACGAGTTTGGATACCTACAAATATTTTGTGTCAGGCTGGGTAACATGCCTACATCAGTGGGTCGTCCCTGGAGCCGGTGGTCGCCATCTTATTACAGCTAAAGTTTGTTCACATTTTCATTTACTTTCGGTCCTCAGGATAAACAAAATGTTATTAAATGTCATTGAAATAACTTCTTAGTCTGTTGAGACATGGCCCGTTATAAATTTGCTGTTACCAGGCAATGACTAAGAACTGTATTATTAGGGTCGGTGTAGTTGTAGCAGTGTATTAGCAACTAGCTGTTAGCACTAGCTAATGTCAACAACATCATAGCTAGTATGTTACTGTAGCAATGTTTACGTTCAGTCATTTGGATGACTGTTAAAACCTTTCAGTCTCAAGTTTTTCCTTTACTGTATTTACTAGTTTACTGAGCTAGCGCGCTCGGGCAAGCTGGGAGCTAGCGCGCGCTAGCCTGCCAGCCGGCCGGCGCGCGCTAGCTCAGTAAACTAGTAAATACAGTAAAGGAAAAACTTGAGACTGAAAGGTTTTAACAGTCATCCAAATGACTGAACGTAAACATTGCTACAGTAACATACCAGCTACTGTTGTTGACATTGGCTAGCTTGACGTTCAAAATGGCGGACACCGGGGCGTCACGTGACCCTGTGACGTCAGGTGAAATACCTCAATATGAGCTGATAGCCTAGTAGTGGCGTAGCCAATCAGAGCGCGCAATTGCTCATATCCAGTGAATGTGGATAGAATGTGATATAATTCAGTATAATATAGTCTGACTGGTGTGTTTTGTAACGTAGTAGTAAATGGCTGTTTTTTTAAAAGGTGTTCATGGTGGTGTTGCTTTGGTTAAAGGAAAATAAAGTTGTAGTTTCTGGATAAGGCCTGTACTTGATTATTAGAAGCAACAACTGAAATGAAAGAACATGAGTGTTAACTTGGAGGAGGCCACATGACCTCCGAGAACAAAAGATGGCGTATGGAGGTGGTATGTGTGTGTAAGCAGTCAGTCAGGACTGGACTATTTCTCTGAGGGTTGGTGCCAAAAGGAATCTAAACCATGACTGAGTATAAATACATGCTTTAGCTGTGATGCAAACATGTCATTTTATTTTAATTACCTTGTGTGTGTTTCTTCGCTGGTAATGTATTTTGGGTAATACTAACGGATAGCTGGGCACACGGCTGAGAAATGGGCTTGGATTCGTCTGCTTTTTGATGGCTGTTATGTTTTAATGATTGTTTGCTTATTACTAGTTTTGAGCCACAAAACTCGTAGTAAACTTGCAGGTCTAAGGATGAGCATTTTCTGTACAGGACAGTGTAAATGGCTTTATCCACATCTGCTGCATGTGGATTTTAACCCGCAAAAAATGTCTTGGCCAAAAATAGGAATGCGGAATAATGCGGATCCTCATCTGGACCTCTGGTGAGGAAAAAAAACCCTCCCACCCTCGTGCCTAGGGCCGTTTCCATGGCAACCCAAGAGGCACGCTGCCTTTTTTTTTTTTTTTTCCCTTTCCTTCCCCTCCCTTTAAAAACCCGGAGCCTGGTCTCAAGATACCCCTCGTCAAAAAAATAACCCTGGAAACCTGAAGAGGCATGAACTTATGAAGGTTTTCTTCCTAAAAGTTCAAATATACAGTTGGGCACAGTCATTCAAGGCAGTGTGCAAGTTATTTTTATCATGTTATGTTAAAGACATGTACCGGATCGCTTTATAAATGAGCTTCAGTTGATTTAATAGACATTTATTGCTTTCTCAAAGAGAACCCTTATGATTTCATGTCATGGAGCCTGCGTTTTATGCATTTCATATACAGTCTCATCTCGAGTTTGGTTGGAAGCAGACTCCACTAAGGTTCGAAACACAGGCACGTGCGCACACCTGTCACTTTTTGCCTTCGGAAGATGTATTTCACCCCATCACACAAGCACGAAACCTCAAACTTGTTTTGGAGGGAGATAATTGGAGCCAGTAGTTTTGTGTATTGGTCGATCAGCAGCTCTGCATCTGAAGCAAGTTGCAGTGCAGTGCTGCAGGGTTCCTAGGCCCCATCTGATGAGATTTAAATTAATTCTGCCTCGATCCCAAATTCAGCCCCTTCCCTGCTGCACTGCATGGTATTAACAAGACGCTGTCTCCGCCTCCTCACACAGCAGTAACACAGTTACGTCCTCCCATGGAAGGATGCGGCTCAGCCAGTGGAAAGGCACACAATGCTCATCTTCCTCTCTCTAGTACTCTCTGTGTAACATATGCCTCGGTCACATTTCATTCAACCGTTTGTCAAATACGCATATTAAAAGGGGCAGTGGAGAGGAAGCAGGATTACAGTACTGGGAGACGGTTTTTTTCGTTCTTTTCAGGTGAGACAGGAAAGGAACAAGCCATCGAAGGAAAATGTTATTTTCAGAAAACTGCAGCAACTTAATAACCCTCCTTGCGCGCACATTTTGAGTGATGTTTCTTTTCTCTGAGTATTTTGTTAGGTCTTGTGGAATTAAAAACCTCTCGATGTGGAGATGAAATCAAAACTTTTGTAAAGAACAACCCTGGTGACCCAAATGACTGACTTAAAGTAGGACAAAACCCACTTGATAAAATGTCCTGTATCACATTTGAACATCTTTGTTTACCCTCGGATCAACTGCTTTGAAAACAAACAAATGAATAAAGTACTGGGAGCCCTTATGTGCTCCAGGCTGGATCTGCTGGAGTGAGTTGAGGTTGAGATACGAGAGCACTGTGGCTCATGCATATTTCATGACCCTCCACTGTACTGAGACACGAGGTCAGTGCAAGCCTGAGGAAGATTAACACTAGATAACCGATCAGACGTGCCAGAAGATATTTTTCTCCCTCTGGCAATTGCATCTCTTTCCACACTAATTAAAACATGTAAGGATCCTTAATCCACTGCTGTGATGTAGCACAAGGGCAGGCCGCTCTCTCAAAGCAGTTGCTATAACTACAACATGGAAATAAGGCCCGCCTTAATTTTTAATGAAGCCCTGCTCGGACTATGACGGCGCAAACCCGATACGAATCAAGAACTTCCTGAGTCCTGAGTGGTGATTAGCCCTTACTACACTCATAATGTCCTCTAAATATGAAGAGCGCTCGTCTAAAAGGCTGATTTTTATTATTTAGTGAAATTGCATCGTGTATAGATCGCTGATGGTCTGTAAAGTAGAAATGTAGTTTCACATGCCGTCAGAATTTGCAGTGGTTTTGTTAACTGTAGATATCTGTCCTAGGTTTACTGTAATTAAGCAAAATGTCACTTTGAAAAGGTGGGCCTGCAAGAGTGTGTATTTTCTTTGTAATCCAGCTGTTTTCTGTTTCTGTGTCTAGTAGGAAATGTGTAATTAAGCTTGCTGTCAGGAGATAATGGCTCCACTGTGTAAATGAACAATTGTGAAACAACAGGTTTGTGAGATGGTTTCTGTTGAAAGATATGGTGACTGGCTTCAAGTGTTACAGAGGAAATCAGAGAAATACACTTGAAAGCAGATACGCAGAACCTTTATTTTTAAATACATTTCTGAGTGAATAGTATCTCCATCCTTGACTCTTGTATGCTGCATAAATGGGAATAAAAAAATATTATTTTTGAGAGTTAAAATCGACCGCAAAGTTGGCATTTGAGCTGCCCCACTGAGCCAGCCAGCCCTGAGGGCGTGACGTCACTGCGGTAACCGGGTTTAAGGCCGAGGCCTTTTACAGCTATAGACCAAAGCCATATAAATAAAAATTTATGGTGAAAGTAAGAAATACCGTTACCGACTTGCTCAACTAAGACTGATTACTTCATTGATTGTGGGCTGACTCATTAAAACAGGACAGGTGTTATAACTTATGCAACATACATGTACATGCATGCATTTTCACTGATAAAATGTAAAAGGCTAATTAAATAATCAGATGAACTGATAATCACCATTCTGAAGCAAATTAAATACTTATATCGGTAACTTAAACACACAATACAAGTTACATGTATTAATCTAAATGGAGGTAAACAAGTTTTTTTTTTTTTTTTTTTTAATCCAAATGAGACTCGGAGCTTACCCGTCTGTGTTCTCGCTTCTTGAAGGCCGATTGTTTCAAAACAATCTGACTTTCAGTTGTTCATTCACTTCTTTCACGTAAGGGCAAGATGGCAGCAATATCCAGTTTAGAATTAAGACAGCTGGTCCACTCATTCTCTCCATACTGTGTATTCCACCATTACTGCTCGGCTCAGGCAATTACTAAAACCCAGGATGGAATGGGACGTCACCAGTTTTAGCAACAACCGCAGGGAGGTCACTGCCCGAGCGATATGTCCCGTCCCATTCCGTCCCGGGTTTTAGCAACAACCCTCAGCTCACGCTCCAGGAGGACTGGTGCAACTGAACTCACTTTTAAAAAATAAAATAAATACTTTCCTTTTGTTTTATTTTTCTTTAATTGTTGATACTGCACCCTCTTTCAATACGGGCTTGTAGCCAACGCTCCTCAACAGATCAGAGGTTTCGTACGAGTCTTCAGTAAAAAGTGCAGAGACCACTTCATAGGTGCCCAATGTGCCCGTGAACTACTTGCAAAACGCATCCAAATCTTTGCAGTTCGAACATTCTTGGGCAATGAATGCAACGTAAATCTACCTTCTGTTGTGTTGCTGCACCAGGCAAAAACACAGCTACGTGGCATGGCGATAAATTAGCTCAAAATGGAGGATCAGAGTTGCAGTCAGCTCTGTGTTTTAGTATAGCGGAAATGGCGATGAGACTTCCTCTTGTGACATTACGGACGTCAAGGTCATTCACTCAGACCGCTACCTATATAAATCACTTTAATCGTAAAAATTACTATATTAGATTCATTGTTGGTGCTCAAAACTATTCCTGTGCCATTCTTGAGGTCTCAAGGCATTTATAAACGAAAGTGAGGCCATGGCTCTGCATATATGCTTTAACATTAGCAGATTATTTAAGTAGGTAGAAAATGCACATGGCCAACATTTGAGAGTACTGAGAAACACTTTAAATGTGATTGATGCTCCCTAGACAATTTATTGGCTATTATTAGGTTAAATTAAGCATGCTTTACTGCAGGGGTGTCAAATATACAGCCCACATCCAACCGGCACAAAGATTCAAAACAGCCTGCACGTCAACCGTTACCACGAAATGCAATTCATCATCCATCCACTATTTGGTGACAACAGATTAAGTAAACAGCTTATTTATTGACTAAAGTAAGCATATTAGGTGAAAATTTAAATTCAGTCCAAATTGCTCGAAACTGCTCTCATTGGATTCAGAATTGAATGCAGAACATGCTTTTTACAGAATTAAAATGTTTATCCGTTCTTAAGATATTACAAATAAAATATTGAAGAAATGGCTTAATTTTTAGAAAGCTGCCGTAATATTCAGTATGAGGATCGCATGGTCCAAAATGGGCCTCATTTAACCAATGAGCTCAAATGGTTTTTCTTAACTTTTCCATTTTTCAAGATATTTACATGGAAATTGACAGCCACATAGATGGTTGTATACTGAATACAAAAGTTGAAAAATTAGTAAAACCAATTATGCAAATTAGCATTTAATTTGCATTAATTATGCTAATTAGGCCAACAATGTTAAAATCGGTGCACTCAATAAAAAAAAGTAATAAAATATTTCTAGTACAATCTTTGTGCTCTGTAGGCCTTTGTATTTCCAAGTAGGGTCTACTAGTGTTTATATGAACGAATATAAATGATCATTTCGATTAATATTCACAGCTTTCAAGGCGAACCTCAAAAAAAAAAAGTGATCCACATGAATAAACAATTCACATTAACTGAATTGAAATTGACACTCGTGTTTCTGACTTCCGTTTTTTTTAAATCTCATTCGACCCTAAGATCTCAATATTTTTCATCAAAACAGTGACAGTTATTTTAAAATAGTTATTTATTCATTTAATCAGTTTAACTTGAAAAAATAAGTAGGTAAAGCTATGAAAACTCACTTCCGAGTCTCCCGTAAAGCAGAACATCAAAACTAGCTGATGGAAAATGTTGCTGAATACTTCATCAGAAACCGTGAGAGTGAGAGAGCATCCCTGTAAAAGTTATCCGATTTGATATTCACAAGTAATCCAGTCAGAAACCGATCAGAAGAGAGAGAGCCTGACTTCTTTCCCGTGACTCAAAACGCACCGGCAGTTTCCTGACATCCTGTGAGCAGACTGTACTCTCTGTTGTACCGACTTCAACCTGCCGTTACTCCCAAAGTACTGAACAGATCTTAACGAGAGAAATTTCTTGGGAAAGCAGAGATGATAAGCCTTTTAATGATAATGTTCAAGAGTTAAGCAATGACAGATTTGGAAATTTAGATGAGCGTCTGCATGCACAATTTTCACAGCACGGCCAGCGAGCGCCTTGATATGCCGCACTAAAGAAATCGCGAGCTAGCTTCTTGCTGTCAAGTGTCAAGATGTTGTCAAAGAAAAGGCAAGTTTATAGTCGAAATGTTCAGGAAAAGTGGACAAAAGCCTACTTGTTTCGGGAAGTTAACAGTAAGCAAATTTGTTTAGTTTGCTCACAAGTTGCAGTTTTTGAATGGTGAGGACAGGCAAGTTTATAGCTTATATTGAATGTAAATTGTTGACTGCACTTTCATTACTGTTAATAATTCTACTGTATGTTACATGATAAACAAAACACACTGGAATATACAGTGGTGCTTGAAAGTTTGTGAACCCTTTAGAATTTGCTATATTTCTGCATAAATATGACCTAAAACATCATCAGATTTTCTCACAAGTCTTAAAAGTAGATAAAGAGAACCCAGTTAAACAAATGAGACAAAATATTATATTTGGTCATTTATTTATTGAGGAAAATGATCCAATATTACATATCTGTGAGTAGCAAAAGTATGTGAACCTTTGCTTTCAGTATCTGGTGTGATCTCCTTGTGCAGCAATAACTGCAACTAAACGTTTCCAGGAACTGTTGATCAGTCCTGCACACCGGCTTGGAGGAATTTTAGCCCGTTCCTCCGTACAGAACAGCTTCAACTCTGGGATGTTGGTGGGTTTCCTCACATGAACTGCTCGCTTCAGGTCCTTCCACAACATTTGGCCCTTTTCCACTACCCTTTTTCAGCTCACTTCAGCTCGACACGGCTCGCGTTTCGACTACCAAAAAACAGCACGACTCGGCTCGCTTCAGCCCTGCTTAGCCCCTAAAACTCGCACCGTTTTGGAGTGGGGCTGAAGCAAGCCGAAGCGAGCCAAAGCGAGGCTGGGGGCGTGAGCAGACACTCCCCTGTGCACTGATTGGTGAGGAGGAGTGTCCTCACATGGCCACACACGCCCCGCGAGCATGCTGGGATCTGTAAACACCGTAAACCCGGAAGGAGAATAATTACGAATTACGAGAATTTCTGAAGCCTTATGCGCCTCGCCTCATCTATACGCTCTTGCCAGTATCTGTTGGCGTTGTCGGTGACAACAAGCCACAGCACCAAGACCAGCAACACTAACGACTCCATGTCCTCCATGTTTATTGTTTACTCTCCGGGTTGTGAGACTACCGCTTAAAAGCTCACTGATGTCACTGTTTGCACCGCCAAACGACATCACGTGACGTCCACCCACTTTCGCTAACTCCACCCAATGTGTCCACCCACTTCCAGCCAGCACGGTTCAGCGCGGTTGTAGTCGAAATGCAACTCCAACAGCCCCGCTCGGCTCGACTCAGCACGGCATGGCTCAGCCGCGTTTGTAGTGGAAAAGCAGCAATTGATTGGATTAAGGTCAGGACTTTGACTTGGCCATTCCAAAACATTAACTTTATTCTTCTTTAACCATTCTTTGGTAGAACGACTTGTGTGCTTAGGGTCGTTGTCTTGCTGCATGACCCACCTTCTCTTGAGATTCAGTTCATGGACAGATGTCCTGACATTTTCCTTTAGAATTCGCTGGTATAATTCAGAATTCATTGTTCCATCAAATGATGGCAAGTCGTCCTGGCCCAGATACAGCAAAACAGGCCCAAACCATGATACTACCACCACCATGTTTCACAGATGGGATAAGGTTCTTATGCTGGAATGCAGTGTTTTCCTTTCTCCAAACATAATGCTTCTCATTTCAACCAAAAAATTCTATTTTGGTCTCATCTGTCCACAAAACATTTTTCCAATAGCCTTCTGGCTTATCCATGTCATCTTTAGCAAACTGCAGATGAGCAGCAATGTTCTTTTTGGAGAGCAGTGGCTTTCTGCTTGCAACCCTGCCATGCACACCATTTGTTGTTCAGTGTTATCCTGATGGTGGACTCATTAACATTAGTCAATCTGAGAGAAGCCTTCAGTTGCTTAGGCCAAGTTTACATTAGACCGTATCTGTCTCGTTTTCTTCGCGGATGCACTGTCCGTTCACATTAAAACGCCGGGAAACGGGAATCCGCCAGGGCCCACGTATTCAACCTAGTTCGTATTTGATCCGGTGCTGTGTAAACATTGTGATACGCAGATACGCTGTGCTGAGCTCTAGCTGACGTCGTCATTGGACAACGTCACTGTGACATCCACCTTCCTGATTCGCTGGTGTTGGTCATGTGATGCGACTGCTGAAAAACAGCGCGGACTTCCGCCTTGTATCACCTTTCATTAAAGAGTATAAAAGTATGAAAATACTGCAAATACTGCCCATTGTGTAGTTATGATTGTCTTTAGGCTTGCCATCCTTCCACTTGCAAGTGGTAAGTGACGCGCATGCCCGATATGCACTGGGATCACACACACAGCGGCTCAGTCCCGAATCACTGCTCGTGCGCTTCACTCGCACGCTCTGTGAGCTGCGCAGGGCGGGAGTGCGCACCCTGCAGAGGGCACTCGCTGTTCAGGCCGGAGTGATTTGGAGCGCAGGATGCCTGCGGAGCCGAGCGTATCCGTGTATTGGCGTTGCTGTGTGCACGCGAATCGTGTATTGGCGTTG
Source organism: Neoarius graeffei (assembly GCF_027579695.1). NCBI lineage: Eukaryota > Metazoa > Chordata > Actinopteri > Siluriformes > Ariidae > Neoarius > Neoarius graeffei. Next base: position 17,929,976 of record NC_083573.1, read on the forward strand.
CTGTATGCACGCTAATCGTTTTTAAATACGTTAATCTGATGATCCGCTGATACGGTCTAATGTAAACCCCACCTTAGAAGTTACTCTGGGGTCCTTTGTGACCTCGTCGACTATTACACGCCTTGCTCTTGGAGTGATCTTTGTTGGTTGACCACTCCTGGGCAGGGTAACAGTGGTCTTGAATTTCCTCCATTTGTACACAATCTGTCTGACTGTGGATTGGTGGAGTCCAAACTCTTTAGAGATGGTTTTGTAACCTTTTCCAGCCTGATGAGCATCAACAACACTTTTTCTGAGGTCCTCAGAAATCTCCTTTGTTCGTGCCATGATACACTTCCACAAACATGTGTTGTGAAGATCAGACTTTGATAGATTCCTGTTCTTTAAATAAAACAGGGTGCCCACTCACACCTGATTGTCATCCCATTGATTGAAAACACCTGACTCTAATTTCACCTTCAAATTAACTGCTAATCCTAGAGGTTCACATACTTTTGCCACTCACAGATATGTAATATTGGATCATGTTCCTCAATAAATAAATGACCAAGTATAATATTTTTGTCTCATTTGTTTAACTGGGTTCTCTTTATCTACTTTTAGGACTTGTGTGAAAATCTGATGATGTTTTAGGTCATATTTCTGCATAAATATAGAAAATTCTATAGGGTTTACAAACTTTCAAGCACCACTGTACTTTTAATATCCTGGGAATGAATGGAAGTTGAATTTTAAAGATGTTCCTATTGAAACTACAGTGTTTTGCAAAAGTATTCATACCCCTTCAGTGGCGTGCACAGACATTTTGGGGGGCAAGTGCTCTGGGGGGAAAAAGGGCACTTTTTTGCACATGTGGAACACCTTATTATAAAAGTCTGAGATTTAACCCTCCTTTTGTGTTCATAATCATATCAAAGTTTTAGGTATTTTTCTGTAGTTCCATCTTTAAAAAGTCTGATAAAGTCTGAAAGTCTGATCTTCCCGTCACTGACTTGAGTCTCAAGACTGTGTTTATTCACAGATTTCCGTGCGATCATCTTAAAATTTGTAACGAAATATACACACTCAATGGGTTCAACGGAGCTCTCCTTTATTTGCATAACGGCGTGCATACTAGCATAACGTGATATTCTTAATCATGTTATAAAAACAGGTCGGAATTGATGGAGAGTGGGGTTGCCTCAGTGGTTTAGGCTACATTTAAAATGTTGTTCAGTTTGTTTCTCCATATGGAAAGGGAGCAAATAAGCTGGCAAAGGCTGCCATGTGCAGTTGTTTCTGTATGTGACAGGCTACTTCACGACAAAATAATTACAGCTTGGGCTTAGAGGGCAAACAGTACATTTTCACTCGATTCATGTGTTACCTGGCTGGTGGGGCAGGGGAAGAGCTGACTGACTGCCCGATGTGTTGTCTGCGCTACGACAAGGCCGTGGCTTCCAGGACGCTATGCTGCTGCAACCTCACATTGAATGCACTGCACGCTTGTTCACGTGACAGAGCAAGAGAGACAGAGGTCCGGTGTGTGCGCGGAGGGGGCACACATCGGGACATTATTTTCACACGCTTTTAATGCCGCGGCTTTTCTAAAAGATCATGTCGACATTGGCCTCAGTAAACTGTAAAAAAAAAAATTCAAAAGGGCACTTTTTTGGACAGAGGGCAGAGGGGCAGGTGCTTGAGCACCACCTCGTGTCTATCTGTGCACGCTACTGTACCCCTTGAACTTTTTCACATTTTTCCACCTTACAACCACAAACTTAAAAGTTTTTTTTAATTGAGATTTTATGTGATAGACCAACACAGAGTAGCACATAATTGTGAAGTGAAACGAAAATGATAAATGGCCTTCAAAATTTTAAACAAATAAAAATCTGAAAAATGTGGTGTGCATTAGTATTCAGCCCCCTGTACTCTGATACCTCTAAATACAATCCAGTGCAATCAATTGCCTTCAGAAGTCATCTAATTAGTTAGAGTCCTACTGTGTGTAATTTACTCTCAGCATAAATACACTTGTTCTGTGAAGGCCTCAGTGGTTTGTTAGAGAATGCTGAAGAACAAACAGCATCATGAAGACCAAAGAACTCACCAGACAGGTCAGGGATAAAGTTCTGGAGAAGTTTAAAGCAGGGTTAGGTTATAAAAAAATATCCCAAGCTCTGAACATCTCAAGAAGCACTGTTCATCATTCAAAAATAGAAAAAGTATGGCACAACTGCAAACCTACCAAGACATGGCCGTCCACCTAAACTGACAGATCGAGCAAGGAGAGCACTGGTCAGAGAAGCAGCCAAGAGGCCCATGATCACTCTGGAGGAGCTGCAGAAATCCACAGCTCAGGTGGGAGAATCTGTGCACAGGACAACTATAAGTCGTATACTCCACAAATCTGGCCTTTTTGGAAGAGTGGCAAGAAGAAAGCCGTTGTTGAAAGACAGGCATAAGAAGCCATGTAGGGGACACAGCAAACATGTGGAAGAAGGTGCTTTGGTCAGATGAGACCAAAGTTGAACTTTTTGGCCTAAATGCAAAGCGCTATGTGTGGCGGAAAACTAACACTGCTCATCGCCCTGCACACACCATCCCCACTGTGAAACATGGTGGTGGCAGCATCATGCTATGGGGATGCTTTTCTTCAGCAGCGACAGGGAAGCTGGTCAGAGTTGATGGGAAGATGGATGGAGCTAAATACAGGGCAATCCTGGAAGAAAACCTGTTGGAGGCTGCAAAAGACTTGAGACTGGGAAGGAGATTCACCTTCCAGCAAGACAATGACCCTAAACATACAGCCAGAGCTACAATGGAATGGTTTAGATCAAAGAATATTCATGTGTTAGAATGGCCCAGTCAAGGTCCAGACCTAAATCCCATTGAGCATCTGTGGCAAGACTTGAAAATTGCTGTTCACAGACGCTGTCCATCCAATTTGGCTGAGCTTGAGCTATTTTGCAAAGAAGAATGGGCAAAAATTTCAGTGTCTGGATGTGCAAAGCTGGTAGAGACATACCACAAAAGACTTGCAGCTGTAATTGCAGCAAAAGGTGGCTCTGCAAAGTATTGACGCAGGGGGGCTGAATACTAATGCACATCACATTTTTATTTGTTTAAAATTTTGAAGACCATTTATCATTTTCATTTCACTTCACAATTATGCGCTACTCTGTGTTGGTCTATCACATAAAATCTCATCTCATCTCATCTCATTATCTCTAGCCGCTTTATCCTTCTACAGGGTCGCAGGCAAGCTGGAGCCTATCCCAGCTGACTACGGGCGAAAGGCGGGGTACACCCTGGACAAGTCGCCAGGTCATCACAGGGCTGACACATAGACACAGACAACCATTCACACTCACATTCACACCTACGGTCAATTTAGAGTCACCAGTTAACCTAACCTGCATGTCTTTGGACTGTGGGGGAAACCGGAGCACCCGGAGGAAACCCACGCGGACACGGGGAGAACATGCAAACTCCACACAGAAAGGCCCTCGCCGGACCCGGGGTTCGAACCCAGGACCTTCTTGCTGTGAGGCGACAGCGCTAACCACTACACCACCGTGCCGCCCCATCACATAAAATCTCAATAAAAAACTTAAGTTCGTGGAAAAATGTGAAAAAGTTCAAAGGGTATGAATACTTTTGCAAGGCACTAAACTGTTAAGTTTTTACTGCCAGGCTGGTGATGACAGGCAAGTTTATAGCCGATTGACATACTGAATGTAAATTGTTGACTGCACTCATTTTCGTATTAAAAGATATCAAAAAGTTGGAAGTGTATTGAAATGGAGTCAAATGAACTGAATAGGAAATTAGCCTATTCATTGTTTTACTGATTCCCAATGAAAGTGTTCAAAACTTATTGAATAAACTAATCATTTTGCTGTGTAGATTTCATGGTTGCGGTTTTTAAATGGATGTTCAGTGATTTGGCCCTTGATGACCAAGAAATTTAGTGATGTGGCCCTCAGTGATAGTTTGACACCCCTGCTTTTGTGTATTGAAAACTACTACTTGTACTAAAGAACGTGTTTCAAATTCAAATGTTGTTCTTTTGCATTTGTTTAGATCGTGTGGCCTGCGATGAAGTCTCATGAAGTCACCTGCTGGAGCTGACATTAATGGTCAGCAGAAATATTCTCTAGCAAGTCCCCAGACAGAGATCCATTCAGTCCTTTGTCAGGGTTTCCCTGTCATAGTTCCACAGTAGGTCATGGCCAGTCGAAGAAAGTCTACCACTCCTTGTATGATTCGGCCAAATGACTTGTTGGACCAGGATATAGACGACACTGTGGACAGTACAGTGGAGAATGGATCTTCATGTGTTCCTGCTAGTGAGAATTGGACTGACCAGAGGAATGTTGTAAGCACTGTACCATCAATAAATGATTCGGAAAAGCCCGAGGCAGAAATTCGCCCACAGAAGAAGGTGCTGGGAGGCTACGAGTGTAAATATTGTACCTTCTCCACACAGAACCTTAATGAATTCAAAGAACACGTGGATTCCAACCACCCTAATGTCATCCTCAACCCTCTGTATCTATGTGCTGTCTGCAACTTCAACACAAAAAAGTTTGACAACTTGACTGAACACAATGAGAAATTCCATCCTGGAGAGCACAATTTCAAATTCAAGAGGATAAAACTGAACAGTCAGACCATCCTGGAGCAGACAATTGAAGGTTCAAACTGTGCAGCCATTTATGATGTTCGGAGTCCTCAGTCAGGAGAGGACCTTTCTCCTTCAAGCAAATCCATGGTTCTGAAGAAACCAAAAACTGATGGCAAGCGCCCTCTGGGAGACAGTCAAACAGAGAAGCTCACCCCAGAGTTATCCAAAAAACAGATCACTGCAGTGAATGTGAATGGAACAGTCATCATCCCAGATGCAACACTCAACGAGGGTCTCTCGCACATAATGCCGTCCCTGCAGCGTCCACCTAACTACAGTTTAGTGCCAAAAATCGCTGTTCCTCTAAACACATTGAAATACAATGCGTCCCTAGATGGAAACCTGACTCTAATTACTTCCTTTAACAAGTTTCCCTATCCTACACAAGCTGAGCTCTCATGGCTCACTGCAGCATCGAAGCACCCAGAAGAACAAATCAAAGTATGGTTCACGACCCAAAGGCTAAAACAAGGCATCAGCTGGTCACCAGAGGAGGTTGAGGAAGCACGTAAGAAAATGTTCAATGGAACTATTCAGCCTGTTCAACAAGCATTCACTGTCTTACCTGCCCAGCTGACTCAATCCACAAAAGCCTCCCAATCCCTTATTCAGACTGTCCCTTGCCAAGTTCTTGGACAGTCTGGCTTGGTGTTGACACCAGTAGCCAATGGGTCCAATGCAACTTCTGGTCCGCTTGCACTAACGGTTTCAAATCAGGCAGCACAGGCTGTTAAGAGGCCCCTCATGTCCCCTGTTGCTTCTCCAGAGGTGAAGAGGCCTTCAATAATACAAACAGTTCAGACGACTAATAAATCGGTCTCTCCTACCCCCAGTCTTTCTTCAGATTGCAAAAAAACACCAGGCCAGATGAAAGAGCTGATGGCCAGCTATACTCAGTGCCAGTTTCCTGATGACGAAGAAGTGTATCGTCTTATTGAGATGACTGGCCTTTCCTGGGGAGAAATTAAAAAGTGGTTCAGTGATCAGCGTCTTGGAAACCAAAAGCCTGGACTGCCATTAAGGGCTGACTTTGCATTGAAAGAAAACCAGCCTCAGAAACCTGTAGCCACCAAGTTTCCCCTTCTGGAATGGGTAAAGGGAAAATCCTCAGAGCAAATGAAAATGTTAGAGGAGTGTTTCCAGAGGACAAGCTTTCCGTCACAGGCCGAGATTGAAAACCTGGTGATTGACACTAGAATTTCCAAAACAGAGATTGATGGCTGGTTCACGGAGCGTCGTGCTTTAAGAGATAACCTTGAACAAGCCTTGCTCAACTCCATGGGCTTTAAAAGACTGGACAGAGGAGCTCTGAATGGGATACATGAGCAGGAAGCCCGGTCAAGGTCCTCTCCCCTTCCTCTTCTAACTTCTGTTTATCCTGAAATTGACAGCAAGTCTCTTTACCTTCTGAAAGAGGTTTTCTCGCAGACACAGTGGCCGTCGCCAGAAGAGTACAGTGAACTGGAACTCCAGACAGGGCTTCCTCGTACAGAAATCGTACGCTGGTTTAAGAATAACCGATCTGCTCTGAGAAATGGAACCTTGGAGTGGATGGAGCAGTTTGAGAATATGAGCAACAAAAAACACAACGGGCAGAACAGCTTGCCGAGTCCAGAACCAGCCCACAGTGTTCTCCAGCAAAATTTCCCAGAGGCAAAGCTACTAAACCTAGAGGAGGATGACAAGCTGGCAGAGCGCTCGAAAGTAGTCAGTCAGGACATAGTCAATTGGGTTACCAGTAAGCTCGGTCACAACATGCAGGACATTAGCAGGAGCAAGGACCAACATGAACTGGTGACGATGGACAGTGGGAGATGGGTTAAAGTTTCCATGGCAGCTGAGAATGAAACAAAAGACTCTGAGGCACGGAGAGTGGCCACCGACCTTGAGGTTCTGACCACAGAACACACAGTGACGGGATGAACTGAGAAAGGTAGGCCCAGTATTGTAATGCATTACAACTACGTGCGTTACTCCCCACTTTATTGGAACCGTGCAAGCACCTGAACATGCAGCAATACAAAGTAAAATGGCTGTGCTAGGAGATTCAGGCATTGATCCTAATATCTTAATATCTAACTAACATTTTGCAGCTAGGAGCAGCTGTGTGTTAACATTATCCACAGGGATGGACAAACGATAAATACCTAAGCTAGCTCACCAGCCAACAGCTGGGGTAAAAGTGGTGGTCAGCTAAGCTCACTGTTCACAAAGCGTTATTATCGATGGGATGCCTTGCTAGTCATTAAAATGCCCTACACTTGCGTTGTTTTGTCCTGCTCGAAACGAACAAACTGATAAAAGTTTCTTCCGGGTTCCCCGTGAAGTGATAGAGTGAAAGAGCAAAGGATTTTACCAAAAGACGATGAGAAAGGTGGCTCTTGAACCTTTCGCTGCAGTAGAAGGGAGCCAAGTCAAAGAATGCTCGAGTTTGCAGCGATCACTTCGTGAAAGGTTTGTAAATGCCTCTGATTTTATTTCGTTTGGATTCACAAGTCACCTTTCTTGCCATTTTCCATTATTTTGTGATATTTTGAAGTTCAGGAGATCGGTTTTTGTTTACAGTTTGATTATATTCGCCATATTGTAAACTAGTGAACGTGTTCACTATCAGGATGTCGAGCAACCTTTATAAGGACGATGTAGATTGGGCTCCTACGCTGAGCTAGATAGGTAAAATAAATTGGATAATCCACGGAAAAAACACAAAAGCAGAGCTTACGAGTAAACAGCATGATGCTGCTTCCGTGGCCATGCAGTTACAGTGAGCTGTGATGACTTCTCCATCCTGTTTCACCAATACCCAGGTCTTTTAAAGGGGTTTCTGTGAATGATTTATCTGGTTGAGAAGAGCAGGGAGGATTGAGACTCGAGCGGCTGTGGTTTATTTACATACGATACGAAAATTTTCTAGCATCCAAGCAACCATCTGCGTACAAAAAGCCCAAAAATGTCTACTTCCCCAGGCATAAATAATACAGGATTAATCTTGTAGTGTCCCGACTCCTAGCTCTTTAACCCAGCCTCATATAAAAAGTTGTACACCTCCGTGCTCTTCCAGGTTTCCATCTGTTTGTCCGTGTACAGTAGAACGATGTCTGCAGCACCAAGTAGTTTGAGATGTCGGGGAACTCGACGGATGGATAATTTTCCAACTCCTAGGAAAAATCCTTTACTAGCGTGCAAGGATCTATCCCATTGCAAAGAGAAACTTTCTGAAGGTATCTTGACCATGCATTGACTTCTAAACTGCGAAAACAGCCAGATGGTTTCACTGGCACTTTACATAACAGCAGCCAAATCGTTTTGCCTGACCACCACTTCATTCACCGGGAGGAAACTCGCAAGCAAAAGTCACGTGACTGAATACAACCTATGAAATCCCCCATGTACTTCCCAGTCTCATGTTACGATTGCCCTAAAAATCCAAGTAACATAATGTAACTCAAAAGTACAATGAACTGATTGTGTGCATTGATACAGAGCATGGAAAATAAGCGAGTACCTGAATGCCTGGGAGAGACAACTTTAGCTCCAGTCACTGTCCTTTCCTCTCCTCAGGTCTCTGCTAGTGAAGCAGTGTTTTTCCTATTCCTTGACATAAAGGCATGTGTTTGGCTAACTCTTTATCTACGAGCTGTGGTGTTCTCTTATCACACCACGGCATTTTTAGTCTTGACAGTGTCCTCATATTTTGCTTTAAGCGTTTAAGTATGAGGTGACTGTTGTGCTTGTATTACTTATAGATTTTGTGCTATTATACACTATATTGCCAAAAGTATTTGCTCACCCATCCAAATTATCGGAATCAGGTGTTCCAATCACTTCCATGGCCACAGGTGTATAAAATCAAGCACCTAGGCATGCAGACTGTTTTTACAGTTTGGAGCTGGCCCCTTCCTCTTCCAACATGACTGTGCACCAGTGCACAAAGCAAGGTCCATAAAGACATGGATGACAGAGTCTGGTGTGGATGAACTTGACTGGCCTCCACAGAGTCCTGACCTCAACCCGATAGAACACCTTTGGGATGAATTAGAACGGAGACCAAGAGCCAGGCCTTCTCGTCCAACATCAGTGTGTGACCTCACAAATGCGCCTCTGGAAGAATGGTTAAAAATTCCCATAAACACACTCCTAAACCTTGTGGACAGCCTTCCCAGAAGAGTTGAAGCTGTTCTAGCTGCAAAGGGTGGACCGACGTCATATATGGATTAGGAATGGGATGTCACTTAAGCTCATATGTGAGTCAAGGCAGGTGAGCAAATACTTTTGGCAATATAGTGTATTTGGCTCCGTTTAGTCAGTTTCCACATCCCTTCATATTCCTGATTCTTGAGTTGATTGTTTGGCATTTATTCATGCAAATTAATATGTCTAGTAAGAAGAGTTCCTTCCTACAGGTAGACTGTGTCCTCGGCGTGGGGTGCTGGGATTCAGAAAAGAGTAGCAGTACAGCATACACTAGAAATATATACATTGTGTGTTATGATAACTTCATTTGATATTAGGCATGTAATGATATATTGTGTGACCTGTAATTGCAATACAAATTTGATGGTATGAATTGATGACTTGAGAATATTTTCAGGCTGTATAATAGGGTGCATCAGTTGCCCCCTAAAAATGAAAAGTTCCTCCAATCATGATGCATTTTTATGTTCCTTTTGGTAAGAAAACACACTGGGTGAAATATTTTGACAAAATTCAAAAGTTTAATGGTGGCTCCAGGAGCTCAAAGTTAGGGAAAAAGCTGCTATTTTATGACTTATGACACAATTTCGATCACTTTTCATGAAACATTATGGCACCTTATAGAGTATACCAAATATCTTAGATACACGTTTTTAGTACATATTCTAAATATATTATCAAGCACAGTTTGAGTTTTAGCTGTTCATTGAATCATTGTTCAACTACTTTTAAACAAACAATACAAATGTATTATGAATCACATTAATGCTTCTCAATCCCTTGCAGAGGTTCTTAACATGATCTCTGGGTCACAAGAAATCAATAAATGGAGTCCAACGTTGTGATTCAAACCTTACGTGAAAACATAAAACAAGTGTTTTTTGGCAAAAAATGAACCTCATGGTGCCACCATTAGACTTTTGAATATGGTCAAAAAATTTTACAGGATGTCTTTATTGGTGAAAAGGAACACCCAAACAAAAATGCATCAGATTTTATGAAAGTGAGGGCAACTGATGCACCCTACTGTGTAATCTGTTCTTACTAGCTGTAATGGTCTTTAGCCAGCAAAGGGCACAATAGCAGGAATGTGTGTGACTTCAGTGTAGGCAGAAGTAACACAGCGCTAATGCTGCAAGAAAACAAACAAATCTAAAATAGGAAAGAGCTGTTGTGTGATGGTTCAACAAGAGATCGAAGCGCTCTCTTTACAGACTTCTGAAGGCTAAAGAAAAGAGAAGCAAATTGAGGTAGTACAAATGTTCATAAAAGTTTAAGAAAATGTCTTAACAGGCTTTTAAATTTTACTCCAACCTTTATAAGTGTAGATAAATATTGTTGGTTAAGAAAAATGAATCTTTAAATGCCTATTTGATTATATATGAATTGCTTCTTTTGTGAAGGCTAAACAGGGAATATTGTACCCATAATAACGTTACTGGGATTGACTCCGGACTCACTGAAGATTAATAAATAGGTTTTTTTTTTCTCTCTCTGGTTGTTGGAGCTCAGTGAAAGGGGGGAAAAAACCCTCCAGGATATATTAATAGCTTACTGTATAACTGTGTGAATGAAATTCTGATTTATAGATTACTAGTGATAGTCTGTGTGTTTCAGGTGCCCAGGCTAGCAACACCTACCCCAGGAGTTAAATATGCTCCAGTAAAGATATTCTTTAGAATGTAAACACTTTCAGAAATGTTTTCATTGATTCCCTCTTGTCCATTTTCATTCACTCCTGGTCATATCCATTGATTATTCTGTATAGGGAAATGAAGTGTGATGATTTAAAGTATGTAAAGCTCTGTTATAAATAAAACATCTTTGCCTACTAAAAGATGATCACTTTCTAGAATTGCATCTGCTTCCATGATCTAGTACACACGTCATCATTATGTCCATGTCGTATCTCTGTTCATACTAAATACGCATCTGTTTTTTGTTGCAGGATAAAGACTAGGCTGCTATGACTAATCCTGAAGCGGGAAGGAAAATAATTGCGTTGACGTACTTGGAACCAATGATCTCATGCCTGGACTCTGATCTCATCAGAGGAATAAAGGGACAGAGTGTGTCTAAGTACTGACCACGGCGTGCCAAAGTCAGACTGATACGCTACTGTTACTACATTAGGTGTTTAAGGATTTTTGTTATTTTATAGCAGAAGAGCCCATGTAAATATGTTTGACAGATTTGTAAAAAAAAAAAAATTGAGGATGTTTTGTTACATTTATAATACTGTAGATGTTCCCAAGCCATTTTTGCCTCACGCTCCCGAAGGAACGTTTGGCCTTCTTGTGAAAGGACGTTAAATGATGGACCTGCTGATTTAAGTTTGGTCACTACGGCACTTAATATCTGAAGCGGACAAGAGGCAAGCAGTGCTCTTTTGATCTCATTCCTCAAACGACGTGAAAGTACAGACTTTTCTTTGGACCATAGAAGCATTGCGTGCACATGATGGATATAATCCAGATTGAAATCAATGCCAGTCAGGCATAAAACACGTTTATTTCTAGTTCATCTTCACAACATAACATTACTCTCGCAGAAGAATTGCTCCCCTCTTCCCTGTGTTCAAGGCATAGTTCCATTTCAGCATCCCAGCTGTGGTCTGCATTTTCGTCCCCTCTTCTCATGTTCAGACATGTATCAGGAATACTGTATGGGTATCAAGAATCATGCTTGCTCTTTCTTTTAAAACGGCCTGCTGTAACTCAATAAAAACACACAACTGAAATGAGTGTGTTAGACATCCGTTTTAGACATCCACAGTGTGATGTGTTTTCTTTCAGCTTGGTCAAAATAATTCATCCAAGCCTTAGGTTTATATATTAAAAAAAGAGTTAGACTGAACAGCACTGACACATTTTATTGAACTTCCTGTTGCTTTATACAATCCACATACCAGTTTTACTATGAAGAACTGTTGATAAAGCATTCCCCCCCCTCCTTAAAATTGTTTTTCTAAAGTCTTGTTCAGAATATAGTCCAGGCCACATCACTGTATGGTATCATTTCTAGACTTGCAGTCCCTTCTCAGTACAAAACGCTTCATCATAAATGAGCCATTTACTCAATACAAGTACTAGAGCTTGAAATTACTGAATTACAGCCAGTACTTCCTCTTCATAGCTTAATTTACCTCAGCCAACTTCATTAGAAGGTTATGTTTTCACATTCCCCTCCCAGCATGACTCAAAAAGCAGTGGACGAAGCTTGGTGGATAGCTTCATCCTAGATTCAAGTGATTTGATTTTGATATTAAAACGTGCACATGTTCATCAGAATTTCACTGCTTTGTTTTTAAGTATCAGCTTAACATGGCTGTAAAATGCCCTGGTGCTTGTTTAAGGCAATCATTTTGTCACGGTTGATAGTTATTACTTAAAGTGCGACTACTCAAGTGTTTTAAGTAAATCAGACTATTTACACAGCGCTTGGTTGTCAGTTTAGCTCAATTTACTCACTATCACCAAGTTCTGAGTTATCATTTATGATCTACTGACACCTACAGGCCAAATCTAAATATTGAGAGGGGGATTTTAATTTAAATAATGTTTAGTTTAGGAGCAGAGCTCGTTAGACACGTGTGTCAGACTGACTAAGGTATGTGTTGAGACAAAAGGTTACACTTGACAGCCTTGGGGGGGAAAAAAAAAATTACTAGTAAAAGTGATTAACAAATAGTCATACTTTAGTACAAAAAAAATTTTATATTCTGTACATAAATCAACAGGACCGCGATAACTGAAGCATCTAATCTGAAGCCATCTCACACTGCCACAGTGCGCTGAATCATCTCCTTTACCCAAACACTGCCTGAGCTCCTTTCTCTGCATGCTGATAAACCCAGTTCCAGTGTGAAGGAGCTCTGTGTGATCACCTTCTTTTCATTCGTCATCAGAAGGAGAGAGAGAAAAATGCAAACTTTGTGTTCTGCAGCATCAGTGTTGTATGCCTGGTGAGCATCAGTGTCCATGGAGGCTTCAGCAGGGCGACGTCCTCAATCTTCCCCAAGCCGGAAGCCTTGGCCCCAGTTGTGACGTCCTCTGCCGCCGCCGCCTCCTCCTCCTGCTTGTTCCTGAGGAGCGCGTCTACTAGCGGGTGGGACACCAAATCCAGAAACTCCGCCGCGCCGATTCGGAAACCACCGATAGCTGTTGAAAAACAAACCTGTTGAATGTACTCTAGACAAAACAGATGTTGGTTGCATCTTAAAAGCACAACAGCAGCAGATGTGATGCTGAACAAGCATGTTGTAATGATTGTGTACGTCACTGTGGTACAGTAAAGGAGGACCATCTCAGCTGATCAGCTCACAGCTTTAGTTTTACTCCACAATCGGTCTTTGAAAGTCTGTGAGGTTTATACCATGTCGCTGACAAAAGTAAAGTGATAACTCGGTGAATATGGAAATGTTTTTGACTGTGTGCTTACAAGGTCTGTGGGGTGGACAGGAACGATCTGCCGCCAAGGTCCATGGGATATTTGAACATGAGGAAGAAGTAAAGATGGCCTACTAAATTTCCAATCAGCTCGTTCACAACACTAGAGCGAGAGAGATTGTGATAAACTCAGTGTACAAATCAATCAGGGATCATTGGTTAGATTTCACCAACAAAAGTAATTATATGCCTTTAAAGGTCTGAGGTTCTGATGCAGTTCTGTTACCAATGGCATGCTTTGTTAATACACAAATCAAAATATACGGACTCCATTTGTTATAGTTAGACTGCAGTGATTATCAGTTACAGGAGTCTTGTAGATACTCAAACCTTTAGAAGCCATGTTTCAGTTGACTGTGTTCAGAGAGAGGTTGTAGAGATGACCTCAGCAAAAAGGTCCATGAGATAACTAATAACCTTAATTAACCTCTATTCTCATTCTTGTTTAAAAAAAAAAAAAAAAACCCACACCACCCACATGCTCCGAATCATAAACAGCAGAAACCTGTCTGACAAAATGCACACTAAACGGCAATAAAAATAAAATGAAGGTTCTTACGAGCCGCCGATGATATAGTTGAATCCCAGAATGACCCAGGGGAGATAGCAAGCCTGCAAGCATAACATGTCAGACTAATTGAAGGTATTCTTATGCAGTGTAAAAAGACAGTAAATCTGCAAAATTGGATTTCTACCTTAAATCTTGTACCAAACCAAAAGGACACCATCATCTCTCGGTTCATTTGGGCCCACACATACAGCACAGACATGATCAACGGGATCATCAGGAGCTGGGGAGGGGGGATTAAAAGAGCATTATTTAAAAAAAAAAAAAAAAAAAAATTACCACCACCTTATCTAGATGATTTTGTATTTTAGTCTGAGCTACACAGAATATTCTTTTGAAAGCTGTACAAGCAGATGAGGCAGGGAGTAATATTCAGAGAAGCAAACAAACAAAAAACACTATTCTCTGAGACAACAATCATGTGCATTCTGGGAAACACAGTTGAAAATCTTTTGGCTTTATTCTTTGAAACTGCACGATCGATAAGGAAAGACCTCATTTCCCATCACTTTCAACTCAGCCATTCCAAAGTAACAGATTTGGGCAGAGAGAAGAATGCATACACACAGTAACAGGAAACTGCTCCTGCACAACAATTAAACATTTATAAAACAAACAGTCAAGACCCCCCCCAAAAAACAAAGGCAGATAAAACAAACCAAATGTGTTTATACATTCATCTCCTGTTGCATCCAAGAAGCTCAACAATCACATGCTTGCCGCCTGCAATGCATCCTGAGAAACGCAGTTGAATCTTTTCTATAGTTGCTGTGCCCTGCATTCCCTTGAACCCTCGGCTGAGACGTGGCGGCTGTGGCGTGATGAGGTTGATCCAACCTTTCAAAGTGAAGCGATGTGTTGCCTTGGCAAAAAAATAAAAACCCCACTATTTTTCCGTATTTCTCATAAATTTGTGACTTTTTAAATCTTGGAAATCTCACTTTCATACTCCGAATTTTTGTGGGTTTTTCCCCCCACCCTTGCCTCAACTCTGCATTTCTCTCCAAGATCACACTTTACACTAAAAATTTTCACATTTTGAAACAAGATGCACTTATCTTTAATCTGTTCAGCAGTAAGCAGTGTCTGAACTCGTGTGTGATTGTAAATGTTAAAGCATATCCAGTTTAACATTTCAAAACAGACAGCTTGGTACAGACGGGGCATAAACGGATGAAATGCACTCCACCGTCACTCACCGAGCTCTCCTAATGAGGACTGAAATCATAACGTAATAAAGGATAAAACAACAGCCGACTAACCTGCATGTCCATCATCAATCCTGTTATCTGGATCATGTAGATAAGGACCCGTAATTTAGCAAACAATACTGCAACCCCCCCCCACAAAGTGAAAAGGATACAACAATGCAAAGCCAGTTGAAAAGCAGCATGTACATGTAGTCTGCTGGTCTTCCATCAAAGGCCCCTAATGGAGGAAGAGGAACATAATGGAGCAGTTCAGACTTTTTAAAGCAAGTGTTTGTGTGATGGAAGGTTTGCAGTGTAATAAATTCACCCTGTTTTCAACTCAACCCCCTTTTTTCTTACTTTCACAACATACTTTAGGAATGCTGGACCTGTGTGAGCTGAAAAATGACTCCCCCCAATAAAGCAGGTGTTTTGGTGACTGCAAACGCTCTCAAATCAACACTGAAATATTGCAGCCGATATCCTGGTGGAATGCCTTTTTTTTTCTTAAATGCATCATGTTTTTCAACCATTTACAACTATTTTGCTATTCTATACATCATGACTCTCTAAACAGAGAATCATTTGACTTATGTACAGCATGTGACCTACATCTGGTCTGCGCAGCTAAAACAGCAAAAACGTTTCATTAGCAACCAGATGATTTTTATTTTATTCACGTTTATCTGAAACTGAACTGAAGACGATGCGTTTAAACATTTCAGCTGCTGTTCCAAGGCAAACTGCAGTATCTGCGGCAAAAGATGGTCCAATAACGAATAGGTGACATTATCGGACCGTTTTTCGCCACCGACAATATTGCCTACTGCAGTTTGCCTTTGTACAGCTGCCAGATACTGCCGCTGTCTGTTCAAGTAAACAGCAGATAACTTTTAGGCTAATCGAAAAAAAGAATTACTTTCAAAAATTGCTCAAAGGGACACATTATGAAAAACACACTTTTTCAGTGCTTGTGTAAATACATTTGGGGATCTGGAGTGTCTCCGAACCAACAAACTGTGATAAGACCCCCATTCAGTTTCTTTTGTCCTGCCTATTTCAGAAAACATGAGCGTCAACAAGCCGTTCAGATTCGGCTTCACTTCCTATGTCACAAGGGGAACTCATTAGAATTATCCCGCCCCCTCATCTGAGCATCTCCACTTTGTAGAGATGAAAGTGGAGCAAAAAAAAAAAAAAACACCTGAACTTTTGAAAGTCAAACTAAGATTGCGGGGGACGTCCCCCGAAAATATCTTAATAACACGCAAAACCCTGCATTCTAGTGCATTTTAGTACTTATTTTCACTAAAATAAGTTATAACTTTTAAGCCTTTTTCTTTCATGTACATTAATGATTAACATGTCAAAAATATCAACTTTAATTCCCCGAATTAATGAGTAATTTTCAGGAGTGCATTTAGAAAATGTGGTGATTTTCCTGGCTACACAGTTCATTACTTTGAAAAAAAAAAAAAAAAAATCAGACAAAGGTAAACTCAGCAAAATCTCAAAAGAGTACTGTTAAAAAGTAAAGGTCTGTTAGAGTTTCTAAAGCTTTCAGGTTTCAATGTTGGGGACAGTGAGCCTCGTTTATTAATCTTTTAGTAGAGTTGTGCGTTTGCATAAGCTAAAGTGAACTAAAAATTTCCAATTCATATTTATGCGAGTTGAAGCCAATTGTTTACATTAGTTCATATTGTCTGTAAATTTCTCATGTAAATCAGGGGCGTAGCTAGGATTTTTCAGGGTGTGTGTGTGTCACACACTGACTGGCAGCCTGAGTACATTATGTAACAAAAAATAATTACCACTGCTAGTTTTAGGCAGCTTAGAAACCGGCTCTTCTTCTAAAACTTGGCTTCGAAACCACAAAATGCAACTTTGATGGAAAAATTATATAATAAATTGCTTACCTCTCTTCACGTCCAAAGGAGGAGGAAAGTTTCACTTGTTTTGACATGGCGAATTAACAACACAAGAGAAAATACTCGTAATTCGCAACTAAAAAGACTGCAGCTACACTGGCAGCTTGAACATGCTTTCTAGTGCGATTGTGTTGCGCTTGCGCAGAACAGTGTCAGTCCTGCGTGCCTTAGCTCGTGCCTAACAAGCTCCAGCACGCGCGCCGTTAACAAAGAACACCCGTCTTTAAATCAATGAACTATGTTTGGGCTGTTTAAGGACCGCGCCCATGCAAGGACGATGCGAAGTATTACGCCGCGTCTAGGAACGCGAAAAATCCGAAAAATAAATTCTATTCGGAAAACAGGAGATTTTCAAGAGTTTTGTCAAATATCCGGATTTCCGGAAGACTTTCATCCCTGACTTTGACTGACTGACAGAAGAGAGGGGTGGGGTGAACAGTGGCTCATTATCATTTAAAGGAGCAGGCATTAAAATCGGCTGTTTTGACATCATGAGAAGGGAGCTGTGATGTTTTATCCGTGTGGTATTTTGACCAAAGTGTGTCACATATTTCATTAAGCCCTCAGGGAAGTGCATTAACTCGTGGAAAAGGGGCACGATGTGTCACCGTTAAGATTTAGTATTCAAATCTGCTACGTGGAAGGCATACAGTTACAGTAGGTCATACCTGTTTCCAGTCTGGACGAGTACTGATACAGGAAGTACAGATTGACCAAATAGAGAAAACCTGTTCCTGGACCAACTGGGAAATACAGTGTTGAAGATATCGGTCTCCATATCTGTAGAAAGACAGATGATCCAAATGATTAGTGACCCATTACATCATGGCTTTGTCCCAAACAGAGGTGGACAAAGTACCGATACTGCTGGTTGAATGTTACTCCAATACAAGTGAAAGTTGTCCAGTCAAATTTTTACTGAAGTACTTGCTTTTAAAAAATACTCAAGTATTAAAAGTACATTTTCCGTCAATGCATCATTGTATTATTGCCACAACACTTACAAAACCTAATGCCGTTACGAAAGACAGAAATGCGAATTCACAAAATGAACGCATGCTGTGCCATCATGGTGGATAATATTAAGCTAGCTAGTCAGTGAAACTCCACTTGACATGCTAGAAAACTCTTTTCAAACTCGAAATCACATTGGGTAGCTAACGCTACTAGAAAAGAAAGATTTCTACACTGTTTATTTGGCAAGATTGTGCTAAAACATATTTCTGAAAGGACTTCAGATAAGTCAACGTTATTCATGCTAGCGTAACTGTTTTCACATGCTAACTAACAGTATCCACGTTAACTATCTAGGTGTTAAACGTTAGTTGTGGACAAGGCGATGCCAACTTGGTGGGCAAATCCATAGAAAGTCATTTGACTGTATAGCTATTGCAACGTTATCGCTAGCTCTAAAAGCACAGACAACTTTGTTGCAGGCTCTCTCTTGGAATAAAACGTTTATATCCCTGAATATGCTTCCACAGGTTGGACGGCGAGTTTTTGTAGGCTGTGATGTGGTTCGTTTTCAGCAAACAAAGCAAACATTTAAAATGAAACGAATCTTTAATCTTTTCAGAAAACTGAAACATGGGTTCTAGGTATGGCCATGGGTGTGTGCATTATTCCCCAAAAGAACCGCCTCCTTCCATTCTGCCATCAACTGATCGTGTTAAATAATGCTGCTGTGAAATCATTGAACTTGATTTTATCCAGTCTATGGACGTGACCCTTGTGATTACTGATAGGTTTTTTTGCAGGTGACACTGAGGCAGCCCATCACGTTTTAGAAAAGAAAAGAAAAACATCCACTTTCAAAGCCACTTCATAGTAACGAGGACTTTGATAGAAATGTAGTGGAGTAAAAAGTACAATATTAACTTTGCTACATTTGAAAAAGGCAAAAGTCACAAGTTTCCAAAAAATAAAGTACAGATACTCAAAAAGGGTACTTAAGTACAGTACTCAAGGAAATGTACTTCATTACTGTCCACGTCTGGTCCCAAACGCTAAAAACTCACATCATTTGAATGTCCTGAATGCTTGGGCACATCTGTTCTAACAGCGATTATTTTCCACATCAGTGTAGTATCAATGGCTCGGTGGTTTCCAAAACACAAAGGATTGTGTAATAGTTAGCTACATTATCTACAACAGCGAGTAAGAGGGTATATTTTATAGTCACTGTGCTCTCTGTGTAGTGGCAGTATTTCTGTGTGACCTTATGTAAGAGTGTCCTCTTCTAACCACTAATTAGCTGATTAGCAAAGCACAGGACAAGCTAAACATTTATTATGTTCCATCTCATTTAGGGGTGGGTTTTCTAAAAGCCTTTTAACGCTAAGAGCATATTAACTGTTCTGCTTGCTGTACCACTTTACGATGATCTTTGTGCTGTGATGCTTTTGGGAAACTCAGGCCAGATGGGTATAATAGCAGACAGCTTGTGTCTCTCATATACAGACGTCAATGAGACATGTCCTGGAATTTGAACTCAAAACGTTGGTGATGACAAACAGATTGCATTGATTGCTGAGCAACAACTGCACCGCACATCCAACCAGCTAAAATTCATCTGCCCAGTCATCCATTTTAGCCTGGTTACTACCTGGCATAGAAAATGGGTCAGGAAAGAACGGGCATTTCCCCCCCCCATCCTGTTCGCTGTACATCTTCAGTGTCTTGACTTCCCAGCAGCTCTGGGTGACAATTATTTGGTTTCTTTATATTCACTGTACTGTTAAAACAAAACCTGCAATAGTTATATTGTGTCACATACTGCTTGAAATATGTAATAAATCAGTTCAGCCCATTTTCTAAAGAACAAACCATGCAAAATTGATTTACAACAGCGTCACTCAATCCAAAACGTTCAGATGTTTAAAACATGCACTTTTTTTTTTTTTAAAGTGTCAAGTCTCACGTGATTTGCTTTCATCATCATCCACTGAGGACATCTGGGTTTGAGAACAAAACATGAACCTGAGATGACGGACCAGAATTTCAGCATTGAGTACGGTGGTGCTTGAAAGTTTGTGAACCCTTTAGAATTTTCTATATATTTCTGCATAAATATGACCTAAAACTTCATCAGATTTTCACACAAGTCCTAAAAGTAGATCAAGAGAACCCAGTTAAACAAATGAGACAAAAATATTATACTTGGTCATTTATTTCTTGAGGAAAATGATCCAATATTACATATCTGTGAGTGGCAAAACTATGTGAACCTCTAGGATTAGCAGTTAATTTGAAGGTGAAATTAGAGTCAGGTGTTTTCAATCAATGGGATGACAATCAGGTGAGAGTGGGCACCCTGTTTTATTTAAAGAACAGGGATCTATCAAAGTCTGATCTTCACAACACGTTTGTGGAAGTGTCTCATGCAGGGTTGCCAGATACTGCTGACGTTTTCTAGCCCAAAATAAGTTCAAAACCAGCCAAAATGCACTTGAAACCGCCCAATCTGGCAACACTGGTCTCATGGCACGAACAAAGGAGATTTCTGAGGACCTCAGAAAAAGCATTGTTGATGCTCATCAGGCTGGAAAAGGTTACAAAACCATCTCTAAAGAGTTTGGACTCCACCAATCCACAGTCAGACAGATTGTGTACAAATGGAGGAAATTCAAGACCATTGTTACCCTTCCCAGGAGTGGTCGACCAACAGTGATCACTCCAGGAGCAAGGCGTGTAATAGTCGGCAAGGTCACGAAGGACCCCAGGGTAACTTCTAAGCAACTGAAGGCCTCTCTCACATTGGCTAATGTTAATGTTCATGAGTCCACCATCAGGAGAACACTGAACAACAATGGTGTGCATGGCAGGGTTGCAAGGAGAAAGCCACTGCTCTCCAAAAAGAACATTGCTGCTCACCTGCAGTTTGCTAAAGATCACATGGACAAGCCAGAAGACTATTGGAAGAATGTTTTGTGGACGGATGAGACCAAAATAGAACTTTTTGGTTTCAACGAGAAGAGTTATGTTTGGAGAAAGAAAAACACTGCATTCCAGCATAAGAACCTTATCCCATCTGTGAAACATGGTGGTGGTAGTATCATGGTTTGGGCCTGTTTTGCTGCATCTGGGCCAGGACGGCTTGCCATCACTGATGGAACAATGAATACTGAATTATACCAGCGAATTCTAAAGGAAAATGTCAGGACATCTGTCCATGAACTGAATCTCAAGAGAAGGTGGGTCATGCAGCAAGACAACGACCCTAAACACACAAGTCGTTCTACCAAAGAATGGTTAAAGAAAAATAAAGTTAATGTTTTGGAATGGCCAAGTCAAAGTCCTAACCTCAATCCAATCGAAATGTTGTGGAAGGACCTGAAGCGAGCAGTTCATGTGAGGAAACCCACCAACATCCCAGAGTTGAAGCTGTTCTGTACGGAGGAATGGGCTAAAATTCCTCCAAGCCATTGTGCAGGACTGATTAACAGTTACTGGAAACGTTTAGCTGCAGTTATTGCTGCACAAGGGGGTCACACCAGATACTGAAAGCAAAGGTTCACATACTTTTGCCACTCACAGATATGTAATATTGGATCATTTTCCTCAAATAAATGACCAAGTATAATATTTTTGTCTCATTTGTTTAACTGGGTTCTCTTTATCTACTTTTAGGACTTGTGTGAAAATCTGATGTTTTAGGTCATATTTATACAGAAATATAGAAAATTCTAAAGGGTTCACAAACTTTCAAGCACCACTGTATATCCTGATATTTTATTCACATATTTTCCAGCATCCAAGTATTGTTAGAAGCTTGTGGAAGTCTAGCCCAAGTGTTTGATTCAATCTAAGCAATTGCCACCAAATCTTAAAGTACGTAAACTTTCAACTTGCCGAAAATCTGGAAATTGTGCTCATTACTGCGGACAGAACTGGTATTTCTCAGTTAGATATGTACTCTGACACTAGCTGCTAATAATTATTCTTCTTCATGATGCCATTTTTTTTTTTAAAGTGCATCAGTCCTTTTTCCAGCAAAACACCCGACATGATGCTACCACCCCCATGCATCACAGTTGGGATGGTGTTCTTCAGCTTAAAAGCTTCAACTCCTTTCTGCCCTGATCATTATGGCCCAATAATCCAACTAGGTTTTTTTGGTCTAACCAGAGAACATGCCTCCAATTGCGAGGTCTTCATCCTTGTAATCAGCTACAAACTTTATTCGGACTTTTTTTTTTTTTAAATTAAGTAAACAAACATCGGTCTTTGAGTAGGAGCTTCTGCCTTACACAACAGCCACTCAGACCAATGGTAAAAATGCACCATATTTTGGTGAATATTTTGTTACCTGGCACTTCCAGTTCAGTCAACATGATGTATTTGAAAGATCTGGCCTCCTGGAATTCTGATAACGGATTAAATCGGTCTCAAATTGATCATTTTAAAAATGACCTCTGATATGAAGAAAGTAGATGCCCTATTGGACTTGGACGTAGCACCTGAGCCATCTGCATCACACTGACAATGTTTGTACCTGAATGTTATTATTGAAGCAGGGGCATTTCTAGAAAAGAAAAAAGTCCCAGGCTCCTCCAGGAGACTTAACGTTTACAGCCAGGCTGTAGCAGGTTGCATTGCTGCCTAACAGTTCCAGGGGTCTGAGCTGGGCTAGTGTAAGGTGCACTGTGATGGACTGGCATCTCACCAAGGGTGGATTTCTGCCTCACATTCAGTGTTCCCAGGATAGGCTCTGAATCCACATCCACCCCAACCCTGATAAAGTGCTTACTTTAGATCAGTGTTTCTCAACCACTGGGCCACGAAGCGCCACCTAGAGGGCCGAGATTTTTTTCCCCAGGTTGAAGCTAATTTTTACTCGTAGTAGGGTACAATTGCTGAACTGCATCCGACGTCCCATCCGCGTCATTAAGCTACAGTCACGGTACAGCTCACGATGCTTTGTGATGGGTTATCGATGAAAATGAGGCATTTTAGTGGCGATATACAGTAGGATGCATCAGTTGCCCTCACTTTCATAAAATCTGATGCATTTTTGTTTGGGTGTTCCTTTTCACCAATAAAAGACATCCTGTAAAAATTTTTTGACCATATTCAAAAAAGTCTAATGGTGGCACCATGAGGTTCATTTTTTGCCAAAAAACACTTATTTTATGTTTTCGCGTAAGGTTTGAATCACAATGTTGGACTCCATTTATTGATTTCTTGTGACCCAGAGATCATGTTAAGAACCTTTGCAAGGGATTGAGAAGCATTAATGTGATTCATAATACATTTGTATTGTTTAAAAGTAGTTGAACAATGATTCAATGAACAGCTAAAACGCAAACTGTGCTTGATAATATATTTAGAATATATACTAAAAACGTGTATCTAAGATATTTGGTATACTCTATAAGGTGCCATAATGTTTCATGAAAAGTGACCGAAATTGTCATAAAATAGCAGCTTTTTCCATAACTTTGAGCTCCTGGTGCCACCATTAAACTTTTGAATTTTGTCAAAATATTTCACCCAGTGCGTTTTCTTACCAAAAGGAACATAAAAACAAAAATGCATCATGATCAGAGGAACTTTTCATTTTTAGGGAGCAACTGATGCACCCTAATATACAGGTGAACTAAAAGTTGTGGTCACACAGCAGGTGAACACTTGACTGTCATGCTTCGCGCGCTTGAGTCTGGTGCAGCTCAAACGGTCATGCATGCTCACAGAACGCGTAGTCTGCATACTGGGGACCCAGTCATTAAGGGAAACACCTGACGCTGATTTAAGCACTGTTTTCACAGAGACTTTGTGAAGTATTATCATCAGGCCATCCTTAAAAAAAATAAATCCGTTTC
Organism: Neoarius graeffei; assembly: GCF_027579695.1. NCBI lineage: Eukaryota > Metazoa > Chordata > Actinopteri > Siluriformes > Ariidae > Neoarius > Neoarius graeffei. The sequence continues at coordinate 17,953,797 of NC_083573.1, forward strand.
CTGTCCACCGGGTGAGCAAAAAAAAAAATTCAGTCGGGAGGGAGGGATTTTTTTTTTTTTATATGGATGGATAAGAAATCGCAATGCTGTGTTTGCTTTTTCTTTCAGTACTTTATTACAAAAGCAGACACATTTAATAAAATGACAGTTTAATCAACTGAAACTTGTACAAAAACTGTGTTAGCATTTTAAATGCTGACTGCAACATTTGCAAAAGTTTTACAAAAGGTACTTAAAATGTCCGACACACGGACTTTTTGTAGTTCTTAATCGACCGTTAGGCCTAGTTCGGATGAAATTACACTATTAAAATGATCACTGAATGATTTTTTCTGAATCTTTACTATTTTGTTGTTCGCTAGAATACCATTTTGCGATTTCACACTTAAGCAAATGTTTGAAAACTCCGGATCTCCTTCCTTCATGGTGGCTGCCATTTTTTTGTGCCGCATGGCGCATGCGCAGAACTGATTCAATTCTACCGTATATCCTGCGCGGAATGCAGGGCTTTCCACAAGCGCCGGCTGCCGGCCATACAGCCGACTACACAATTAAGTCCAGCCGGCTACTTTAATGACATTTTTGTAGCCCACAGGCTCTAAATATTAATTTTCGATTTTAATAAAATTAAATGTTTATCTAACAGACTGACAATAATGTCAAACTGAACCGCACTCATTTAAGTTGTGATTCGCGCTGTTTGTACCGATAACCACAAATTCCCTGCTGACGTCGTTGATCAAGGGAGAGTAACTCATCCGCGGCCCCAATACGTGGTGTGCGCGCGCACTCGGCGGAGGCAGTATTGTGTCGGGGCCGTCGGAGGGAACAGAAGCAGAGATAACACTTATTTTGTCTCCAGTAAACCAGTCTTCTCTCGTTCAATTACGTGCTGGCATCAAAAGACACCGTTGGTTGTAAATGAAACCAAACTGAGTCGTTGGAGTGCATTTCCATACACAAATGGAGAAATGTTCGCTGAGTGTTTAATTGTGTAGCCACCACTGCAGACCGTTGTTGTTAATTCATAGCATGCTCAGCTGCGTGAATGTGTCATGCACCGAAAATAAGAGATTTACAAGCCAGGAACACCTCGTGATGCAATACGCAAGAAAAGAAAGAAGATTTACTGCCATTTTACTTTGTATTTGAGTAAAGTGAATAAATAAATGGTCTGTGGAAAATACATTTAACCCTGGGAACCGCGTGTACAGGAGTTTATTTTGTGTTTCCTCCCCCCCCAGCTACTTATGTGTCATGGCTGGCTAGTATGAGCCTTAGTGGAAAGCCCTGGGAGTGCGTAAATGTCAAGTTCGATTTTACCATAGATTTACGAACCCGAAAAAAAAAAAAAAATGTTGAAAAACCTGGGGGCATCGTGGCTCAGGCGCCACACCATAAATCCGGGGACCCGGGTTCGATTCCGACCCGAGGTCATTTCCCGATCCCTCCCCATCTCTCTCTTCTGCTCATTTCTTGTCTCTACACTGTCCTATCCAATAAAGGTGAAAAAAGCCCAAAAAAAGTCGAAAAACCAGCGTTTAAAAAAAAAAAAAAAATTAATACATTTTATATATATATATATATATATATATATATATATATATATATATATATATATATATATATATATATATTTTTTTTTTTCCAACGGCACTCACCCAGTCGGTGGACCGGAAACAGAGCATTTTTTAATAATGGCCTCATCACGGTCACGTTTGCTTCGAGCCATGTTTATGACTGGTTAAGTGCTTTATGATTCTGCTTTCATTTGCGTTTTGTTCCACTGACCTTGCCTCATGTTTTGGTTTTGTAAATAACACACTAACATCTATTGCTGCATACCTGACAGAATACTTCACAAAGTCTCTGTGAAAACAGCACTCAAATCAGCATCAGGTGTTTCCTATAATGACTGGGTCCCAAGCATGCGCACAACACGCTCCAAAGAAGAGATCATCAGGAAGGATTGAGAATTGAGCAGCTGTGGTTTGTTTACCTCCGATACTAAAACTTGTAGTGTCCGTGCAGTCAGTCATCGCAAAGACACATACAAAAAACCCAAAATTCCTACTTCCCCGAGAATAAATGATACAGGATTTATCTTTTAGCTTCCTGATCCCCAGATCTTTAACCCAGCCACATATAAAAAGTTGTACTCCTTCATGCTCTTCCAGGTTTTCATCCGTTTGTCCATGTAGAACGATGTCTGCAGCACCAGGTAGTTTGAGATGTCGGGGAACTTAACGGATGGATAATTTTCCAACTCGTAGGAAAAATCAGTTAGCGTGTAAAGATCTATCCCATTGAGTGGTTTCTATATCCACTTCTTTTGAGTGTACAACCCCGATTCCAAAAAAGTTGGGACAAAGTACAAATTGTAAATAAAAACGGAGTGCAATGATGTGGAAGTTTCAAAATTCCATATTTTATTCAGAATAGAACATAGATGACATATCAAAATGTTATGTATCATTTAAAGAGAAAAATTAGGTGATTTTAAATTTCATGACAACACATCTCAAAAAAATTGGGACAAGGCCATGTTTACCACTGTGAGACAGCCCCTTTTCTCTTTACAACAGTCTGTAAACGTCTGGGGACTGAGGAGACAAGTTGCTCAAGTTTAGGGATAGGAATGTTAACCCATTCTTGTCTAATGTAGGATTCTAGTTGCTCAACTGTCTTAGGTCTTTTTTGTCATATCTTCCGTTTTATGATGCGCCAAATGTTTTCTATGGGTGAAAGATCTGGACTGCAGGCTGGCCAGTTCAGTACCCGGACCCTTCTTCTACGCAGCCATGATGCTGTAATTGATGCAGTATGTAGTTTGGCATTGTCATGTTGGAAAATGCAAGGTCTTTCCTGAAAGAGACGTCGTCTGGATGGGAGCATATGTTGCTCTAGAACCTGGATATACCTTTCAGCATTGATGGTGTCTTTCCAGATGTGTCAGCTGCCCATGCCACACGCACTAATGCAACCCCATACCATCAGAGATGCAGGCTTCTGAACTGAGCGCTGATAACTTGGGTCGTCCTTCTCCTCTTTAGTCCGAATGACACGGCGTCCCTGATTTCCATAAAGAACTTCAAATTTTGATTCGTCTGACCACAGAACAGTTTTCCACTCTGCCACAGTCCATTTTAAATGAGCCTCGGCCCAGAGAAGACTTCTGGATCATGTTTAGATACGGCTTCTTTGAACTATAGAGTTTTAGCTGGCAACGGCAGATGGCACAGTGAATTGTGTTCACAGATAATGTTCTCTAGAAATATTCCTGAGCCCATTTTGTGATTTCCAATACAGAAGCATGCCTGTATGTGATGCAGTGCCGTCTAAGGGCCCGAAGATCACGGGCATCCAGTATGGTTTTCCGGCCTTGACCCTTACACACAGAGATTCTTCCAGATTCTCTGAGTCTTTTGATGATATTATGCACTGTAGATGATATGTTCAAACTCTTTGCAATTTTACACTGTCGAACTCCTTTCTGATATTGCTCCACTATTTGTTGGCACAGAATTAGGGGGACTGGTGATCCTCTTCCCATCTTTACTTCGGAGAGCTGCTGCCACTCCAAGATGCTCTTTTTATACCCAGTCATGTTAAATGACCTATTGCCAATTGACCTAATGAATTGCAATTTGGTCCTCCAGCTGTTCCTTTTTTGTACCTTTAACTTTTCCAGCCTCTTATTGCCCCTGTCCCAACTTTTTTGAGATGTGTTGCTGTCATGAAATTTCAAAATGTCTCACTTTTGACATTTATATTGTCTATGTTCTATTGTGAACACTATCAGTTTTTGAGATTTGTAAATTATTGCATTCCGTTTTTATTTACAATTTGTCCCAACTTTTTTGGAATCGGGGTTGTACTTCTTGGTTTTAATAACTTGCTTATTTGCTGTACACAAACATGACAAGTTCTTGTGTTAATTCACCAGACTCCACTTTTGGATCATTAATCCCTTTTGACTGAGAATGACCTACATGCATGGTTTTGCTTCTGGTACATCCATACAGTTTTAAATACAATACATACAATTAAAAAAAAAAAGTTTGTTTTTATTGCATTTATTTAATTCTTGGGCTCCCATCTGTAACAGGGAGTGAGGTTGCATCCCATTAATACACTTTACGATAGAAAATTAAATTCTAATAGAATAGATGAGCCAAAATAATTGGGGATCTGTTTTTAATGGGCCTCGACTTCTAAGTATGAATAGGTGGTCCTTAAAGGAGATACACAGAACCTTTACTTTTAAATACATTTCTGAGTGGATAGTATCGCCATCCTTGACTCTTGTATGCTGCATAAATGGGAATAAAAATATATTTGAGAGTTAAAATCGACCACAAAAGTTAGCATTCGAGCTGCCCCACTGAGCCAGCCAGCCCAGAGTGCGTGACGTCACAGCAGGAACCGGTTTTAAGGCCAAGGCCTGTGACAGCTATAGACCAGTCATATAAATAAAAATTTATGGTGAAAGAAATATCGTTACCAACTTGCTCAACTAAGACCGATTTGACTTCATTGATTGTGGGTTGACTCTCATTAAAACAGGATAGGTGTTATAACTTATGCAACATACATGTACATGCATACATTTTCACTGATAAAAGGCTAATTAAATAAACCAGATGAACTGAGAATCACATTCTGAAGAAATTTAAATAATCTTACGCCGGTAACTTCAATACACAATACATGTATTAATCTGAATGCAGGTAAACAAGAAGTGTTGTTTTGTATCCAAATGAGAGTCGCATCTTACCAGTCTGTGTTCTTGCTTCTTGAAAGCCGACCTTGTGGCCGATTTGAAATGATCTGACTTTCAGTTGTTTGTTCAGTTCTCTGTTCATTCGCTTATTCCACATAAAGCACGAGATATTGCTGCTGAGGCAAACATATCCAGCGGAGAAGTCAGATGGCTGGTCCACTCATTCTCCATTTTCTTCATTCTCCATTACTGCTCAGCTCAGGTAATTACTAAAACCCGGGATGGGACATCACTGGTTTTAGCAACAACCCTCAGCTCACACTCCAGGAGAACTGGTACAACTGAACTTACTTTCCTTTAAAAAAAACAAAACACTACTTTCCTTTTCTTGTGGTTTTCTTTTCCTTTAATTGTTGGTACTGCACCCTCTTTCAATACAGGCTTATAGCCAGTGCCCCTCACCAGATCAGAGGTTTTGTATGAGTCCTCAGTAAAATGTGCAGAGCAGAAGAGACACCATTTTGTAGGTGCCCAATGTGCCCGTGAACAACTCGCAAAACGCGTCCAAATCTTTGCAGTTTGAACATTCTTGGGCCACGAATGCAACATAAATCCACCTTCTGTCGTGTTGCTGCACCCGCCAGCAACACATCTACATGACATGGTGATAAATTAGCTCAAAATGGAAGGTCAGAGTTGCAGTTAGCTCTGTGTTTTAGTATAGTGGAAATGGCGATGAGACCGATAGACTTCCTGCGGTGATGTCACAGATGTCCAGATAATTTCCGCAGACCGCTACCTATATGAATCATTTTAATCGTAAAAATTACTATTAGATTTATTGTTAACACTTAAAACTATTCCTGTGACATTTTTGAGGTCTCAAGGCATTTATAAACAAAAAGTGAGGCTATGGTTCTGTGTCTCTCCTTTAAAGTAGAAAAGGTTGAGAACCCCTGCTTTAGATGAATGAAGAACATCTACAGCCAGCATTTGAAATCCAGACGATCCCTGGTGCTTCTATCCAAACCTGGACCTAATAAATTATATAAAAATACTCCACCTAATCAAAACATATTTCCTCTTCATTAGATTGTCCTATAATGGATGCTTTCTATTGTTTCAACTGGACTGAGGATAAAGGTCCAATCTCATGTTTTACCGCATTACTAAACACCTCAGGATAAAAATTGTAGTTAACTGCTAATCAGTTCGATCCGACTACACATCTGCATACAGCCACACGATCAGAAAGTGAACGAGGGACAATAAGCAACACTTCAGTATTAGGTGTTTGCTTCATGCAGTAACCATATCTTCTGCATTGCAATCACAGAACTACAGATAGCTTCACACGCAGGAAGATCGAAACAGAACACTTTTGCTTATCTGAATGTATTTGATGTTTTTATAAAGACCAAAATATCAAGGTCATGAAACAGTCGAGTCAATGTACAACTCAAGTGTGACTTGATTCCAAGCCCCCAAGTCAAATTTGCCATAAAAGCTAAATAAAAATATATTGTAGCAGTTTCCCCTAACTGGATATTACTGCCCTGTAAAATGAAATGATGAAGACATTGATATTGGGAATGTGTTTGGTTCTAATACACGTTACCACCTCACACCAATCCACCCTGTCCTGAAGGTCTACATCTGCAGTGCAGAGAACAGCGAGTATGAGAAAAACACACGCCACAGGACTGCATGGGAAGAGAACGAGGAATGAGGTTGAGGGGAGGGAGGAGGAGGAGAAACAAATCCAAGTCAAGTGCAGTGCGGCTTGGACACCACTTCTGTGGGATGAAATACGAAATGCTTCAGGACATTACCACCACAGTCTATGCTTCAGAAAGTCCCGCTTTGCTTGACTGACTATTTGCACGTATTTACTGGTCAGACGTTTCATCCAAAGCACTTTAAAGTGACGCAGAATTCAATCTGCACCATGAGCTGAGAGTTAAAGGTCAATCAGAATCATACAGTGCCGTAAAAACATGTACCATGTTGGCATCAGTGCGTCACAGCAGCTCTTTTGGTTGCAAGTCAACGGTGTGAGCAATCACGTGGTGATCCGTGGTTTTGTTACGTTATCAGAGATGTCTACAAACGGTTCCGGGTTTGAACTTCACGGTCGACCGGGGGGGGGGGGGGGGGGTGTTCTCCAGGTGCTCCAGTTTTCTCACACAGTTCAAAAGACATGCAGATAAAGTAAAATACCCAGCACAAGACAGTGCATACTTGGTGCCAGTCCCAAGCCTGGACAGACTGGGGAGAATTGCGTCAGGAAGGGTATCCAGTGTAAAACCTATGCCACATCAAATATGTGCAACAGATCCACTGTGGCAACCCCGAACAGACGCAGCTGAAAGAAGATAATTAGAGACATCTACAAACATCAAAGTACATTGTGTCTAACGTAAACAGAGCACATAAGACAATTCGAGTTCTGAAAATATCTTCATTATTGCACAACTTGACGACTTCAATTAAATGCAAAATGTTTTGGACTTGAAACTTTCAGTTGCAGAAGAAAATCTCCACACAGCTTATCGAAACAAACGAAAGAAGAAAAAAAAAATGTAACGTGGGTGCAGGCCACTAAATTCAGGGCTGCACTGCAGAGGAAAGCACTATTCCGGGACCCAAGATGGTGGGAGAACCTAAAGTCCTACTCTTTATTCATGAAGGACACACATTGTAAAATAAAATACAAATATGTATTTATGTATTTTTTTTACTGATAAAGCTGGAAAAAAAACCAAGTACTCTTAAAAGACTGCTTTTTGGAAGTAAAGATGCAAATTGGACAAAACATTAAGATGAAAGGAAGCCAACCCTGTATCCTGTGGATCTTGAGACTGGTCTCGTCATCAACGGCCATCATCAAACGTACTCCATCTTGTCTCAGTTTCAAAAGACTCAAAATAAATTTTCCAACACCCCCTCAAAACCACATCATTTGCATGAACAAATACAAACTGTGACTAGAAATTCCAGGAGACCACCGTATGTTTCAAGTTACTTTGTCCTCTTATGTTCATACAGCACGAGTACTTGCTGTATTTGGTTTCAGAAAGTTGCATAAGCCAAAACAAATTCTAGTTTTTAATGCCTTTCTACAAAAATGGGCTTGGATTTGCAAGTCTGTGTGTTATACTGCTTCCTGTTGTATTTGTTTTAAATGAATCTTTTGTATGACTAGCAAAATGTGTTACGCTTAACATGTCCTGTGTGCATCTTGTGTACTTATTTATACAAAATGTGTTCTTTTGGTTAATTCAATAGAAATGTCCTGTCACATTAGGAAATTACCATTCATTCATTTTCTATACCACTTATCCATGACTAAGCTGGAGCCAATTCCAGCTGGCATTGGGTGAGACACAGGGTTCACCCTGGACAGGTCAGCAGTCCATCATGCAGCTAACAGAGAGAGACCGACAGTGAGTCACACTCAATTCACACTTCCTGGCAATTTAGAGTAGCCAGTTGACCATTTCCTCATGTCTTTGGAGGGTGGGAGGAAACCTACACAGAGACACAGGGAGAGCACGCAAACTCCAAACAGAAAGGCCCCGGTCAACTGGCAGGTTCAAATCCAAAACCTTCTTGCTGTGAGGTGACAGTGCTAAAACACTGCACCACTGTGCTGTCCCAGAAGTTTCCACAACCAGAAAATTAACGTTCAAGCTTCCGAATTCGATCTTGACAAAGACTCAGCCATGTGTGGTGTTGGTCTCGTTTTGAACCCGTGTCATTCTGGCTCTGATTCAGTCTTGGTCCTGGCATCACTCTTGGTTTCGGTCTCAACTCAGTCTTGGACTCACTCTTGGTCTTGACCTCGATCATGACTCAGTCTTGACCAAGTTTTGGTCCGAGTTGAGACCGAGACCAAAATTCGGTCAAGATCAAGTTACAATCGAGGTCAAGACCGGGTCAAGACCAAGAGTGAGATCAAACTTGGTCAAGATCGAGAGTGACACCAAGAGCGAGACCAGGTCTTAACTTGCTTTTGGTCTCAGTCTCAACTCAGTCTTGGCCTCACTCTTGGTGTCATTCTCGAGCTTAGTCTTGACTGAGTCTTAGTCTCACTCTTGGTCTTGACCCAGTCTTTGTCTCGAGCGTAGCTCAGTCTTGACCAAGTTTTGGTCCGAGCTGAGACCGAGACCAAAATTCGGTCAAGACCAAAAGTGAGATCAAACTTGGTCAAGATCGAGAGTGACACCAAGAGCGAGACCAAGAGTGACACCAGGTCTTGACTTGCTTTTGGTCTCAGTCTCAACTTGGTCTTGGTCTCACTCTTGGTGTCATTCTCAAGCTTAGTCTTGACTGAGTCTTAGTCTCACTCTTGGTCTTGACCCAATCTTTGTCTTGAGCATAACTCAGTCTTGACCAAGTTTTGATCTCACTCTTGGTCTTTGCCTCGGTCTCAACTCAGTCTTGGTCTCGCTCTTAGCGTCACTCTTGATCTTGGACCCAACACTACCTTATAATACACTTGTTTGAGTTTTCACCCTGATTGATAAACAACTTCAAAAAGACTTATGTAAGTATTATTTCTCGCCATAGATTTCTGAGTTCAACCGGTTTATTCCCTGTATATAAGCACAAGATGAGTGTTGGGCGCCATCTTGTGACCCTTCAGTCAACGAAACTCCTTCTGCTCGGGGATGTGCGCAGTCCTTCATTATTACAACAATATTGTACTTATTTTTAACCGACAGGTTTTTTATTTATTTATTTTATTTCTCTATCTTACTGTCAGACAAACTCGTGGCTCCTCATTAAACACCCGACCTTTTCTCAGGGCGCCGTTTCCTCGCTTTATTAACTCACTTTCAGAGAAACCTGAACATAATAATAATCTAACAGAAACTAACAGTGAGCAATAAGAAGAAAAGTGTTGGACTCTAATAACCTGTCTGCCAGCCCGGAACCCGGAAGCACCCGTTACGGCTGGATCCTAAACCCTACACTCTGTTCGACAGAAAGTGCACTAAATACGTGTCCCAAAAAAAGTAATATCTGGACCAGTTCTACAGAGTCTGTTAATAACATTTATAGACGTAGAAGGCATTACTTTGTATTCGATATAATATACTTGTATAAGCAATAGCAGTTCGTTCACAGCCCATTTACGCGTCGTACACTATCTAGTGGAGAACAGTGCCATTTGGGATACAGCCGCGTGATCCTTCAGTGTCCTGCGTTCATGGCAGCAACGACACCGAGGCCTGTCGGATCATATTCACTCTAATCATGTTTACCTGGTTCAGAGGTTTGCTCTCACTCACCTGGAACTTATGAAAGAATGCTTCCGGCCACAGGACGAGAAGCGCGGGATTGATCAAGCCCAGTTTCCCGATCAGCGGAACCGCGATCGAACCTGCGAACCAGTAGCGCGTGATAAACGGGATGCTCCTGAACCAGTCCCCGATGTCCGACATCTTTCCATACGATACAAAGCTGTATTTAATAAGGTCTCCTGATTTGGAGAGAGAATCCCTGTACAGCCGCAGTGGAGCGGAATCGCAGCTGCTAAATCCTGTCTCAGTATATTCTATTTTGGTTTAGACGTACTCTTACTCCATTTACAATGACGTGGCCGCACACCAAACGCTACTTTTCCCTACCCGTTTTCTGACAAGTCCCTCTTCCTGTACTGGGATTCTCTCATAGGTCCGAATTCACAACCCTTGAATTGACTAGCCAATGAGGAACCTGTTCGTGGGTACTACTCCAGGTTTTAGCCAATCACATTGTAGGAGGTGGGGACAATCGGAACGCGAGTAGGAACTAAAATAACGCGACTTGGTACGTCCTAAGTTGTGGTTTTCTGCTTTTGCATGTCGATGTCAAAATAAAAGCCGGTTGTATTTTTTTTTCAAAAAAAAAAACGGTTAATGCTAGGATAAGCAGTTACTCAGAATGAATAAAATTACATATAGAATAACATTGTTTAGTATGTTTTAGTGCTTGTCACATACTCATAAAATGGCAAAACGTAGCTATAAATAAAATATCCCCAATATGCAACAATGACACACCTCCATTTTCTCCTTCCATCTCAGTCACTCATATTAGTTTATTTAGTTAGCAGGTTAGCTAACTGCTAGCTCATGTTTGTCACATTTCAGACACAAGTGCGATTTTAGTATCAAAGCCTGTACATTCTCAGCAATATATTGAACACATTAACCAAAAAATATGTTACATATTACAAATATAATTGTGTCTATCATAAACATTAGTTAAAGCAAAGTCTGTCCACTCGGTGACCATCTTGAAAACGTTCAGTTGGACAAGACCAGGCTTCAATCTGTTTAAAATGAACAGAGGGCCATACACACACCGATCAGCTATAACATTATGACCAGTGAGAGCTGAAGTGAATAACGTTAATTCATTACAATGGCACCTGTCAAGGGGTGGGACATATTAGGCAGCAAGCGAACAGTCAGTTTTTGAAGTTGTGGTGTTGGAAGCAGGAAAAATGGGCAAGTGTAAGGATTGGTGTGACTTTGACAAGGGCCAAACTGCTGAAAAAGTTAATGCTGGCTAAAACAGAAATGTGTCAGCATTAACTTTTTCAGTAGTTTGTGCTACAGTAGCTCTTTGGTGGGATTGGACCATACAGGCTAACCTTTGTGTCCTATCAATGAGCCTTCAACACCCATGACCCTGTCACCGGTCGTCCTTCCTTGGACCACTACATACCAGAGACACCCCACAAGATGTGCCATTTTGGAGATGCGCAGACTCAGTCATCTAGCCATCATTATCCACTTATCCGTCAGGGTTGCAGGGGAAGCTGAGGCCAATCCCAACTGACTTTGGGTGAGGGGAGGAGTTCAGCCTGGATAGGTCACCAATCTATCGCAGGGCTAACACAGAAACAAACAACCATTCAAACCCATGAGCAATTTAGAGTAACAGGTTGACCTAAGCTGTATGTCTTTGGACTGGGGGAGAAAACCCACACAGGTATGAGGAGAACATGTAAACTGTATAGAAAGGCCCCAGTTGACTAAATCCAGAACTGGGAGGTGACAGTGCTAACCACTGAACCACCACCAATAATAATAATAATAATGGGCGGCACGGTGGTGTAGCGGTTAGCGCTGTCGCCTCACAGCAAGAAGGTCCGGGTTCAAGCCCCGTGGCCAACGAGGGCCTTTCTGTGTGGAGTTTGCATGTTCTCCCCGTGTCCGCGTGGGTTTCCTCTGGGTGCTCCGGTTTTCCCCACAGTCCAAAGACATGCAGGTTAGGTTAACTGGTGACACTAAATTGACCGTAGGTGTGAATGTGAGTGTGAATGGTTGTCTGTGTCTATGGTGGGGTTTACATTAGACCGTATCAGCGGATCATCAGATTAACATTTTTAAAACGATTAACATGCACACAGCAACACCAATACACGATTCGCCTGCACACAGCAACGCCAATACACGGATACGCTCGGCTCCGCAGGCATCCTGCGCTCCAAATCACTCCGCCCTGAACAGCGAGTGCCCTCTGGAGGGTGCACACTCCGGCCCTGCGCAGCTCACAGAGCGCGCGAGTGAAGTGCACAAGCAGTAATTCGGGACTGAGCCGCTGTGTGTGTGCTCTCAGTGCATATCGGGTATGCGCGTCACTTACCACTTGCAAGTGGAAGGATGGCAAGCCTAAAGACAATCATAACTACACAATGGGCAGTATTTGCATCAGTATTTGCAGTATTTTCATACTTTTATACTCTTTAATGAAAGGTGATACAAGGCGGAAGTCCGCACCGTTTTTCAGCAGTCGCGTCACATGACCAACGCCAGCGAATCAGGAAGGTGGATGTCACAGTGACGTTGTCCAATGACGACACCAGCTAGAGCTCAGCACAGCGTATCTGCGTATCCTCAATGTTTACACAGCACCGGACCAGACACGATCTAGATTGAATACGTGGATGCTGGCGGATTCCCGTTTCCCGGCGTTTCCAGGCGCTTTAATGTAAACGGACAGTGCATCCGCGAAGAAAACGAGACAGATACGGTCTAATGTAAACTTGGCCTATGTGTCAGCCCTGTGATGACCTGGCGACTTGTCCAGGGTGTACCCCGCCTCTCGCCCGTAGTCAGCTGGGATAGGCTCCAGCTTGCCTGCGACCCTGTAGAACAGGATAAAGCGGCTAGAGATAATGAGATGAGAATGAAATGAATTACTACTAATGCTGCTGGTATTGGAAGTGATTGTAGAATAGGGTGCATCAGTTGCCCCCTAAAAATGAAAAGTTCCTCCAATCATGATGCATTTTTGTTTTTATGTTCCTTTTGGTAAGAAAACACACTGGGTGAAATATTTTGACAAAATTCAAAAGTTTAATGGTGGCACCAGGAGCTCAAAGTTATGGAAAAAGCTGCTATTTTATGACTTATGACAAAATTTCGATCACTTTTCATGAAACATTATGGCACCTTATAGAGTATTAGATACACATTTTTAGTACATATTCTAAATATATTATCAAGCAGTTTGAGTTTTAGCTGTTCATTGAATCATTGTTCAACTACTTTTAAACAATACAAATGTATTATGAATCACATTAATGCTTCTCAATCCCTTGCAAAGGTTCTTAACATGATCTCTGGGTCACAAGAAATCAATAAATGGAGTCCGACATTGTGATTCAAACCTTACGCGAAAACATAAAATAAGTGTTTTTTGGCAAAAAAAAAAAAATGAACCTCATGGTGCCACCATTAGACTTTTGAATATGGTCAAAAAATTTTACAGGATGTCTTTATTGGTGAAAAGGAACACCCAAACAAAAATGCGTCAGATTTTATGAAAGTGAGGGCAACTGATGCACCCTATTTTAGAATCAGTAGTAACTGGAGAGGAAAAGAGACTTTTATTTTGTCATCCCATTACTCGTAAAAACCCGGAAGCTTTTCTTGTGGCGCGTTACTTTAGAGAGGTAGGTAACCACTAGTATTTTTTTTTTTTAAAGTTCAGTGTGTTTTAGGAACATTTTTGAAAGCCTCATTATAGACATGATGTTACTGCGTTTTGAACAGTGTAGTAGGAAAATCAGTTCACACTCACATTAGCTTCTCTGGCTAACTGTGCTCACCTGTAAACAAACTAAATTCAGAGGTGCAGTAAACTAGCACACTGAACATAACAGTACTCTGTATACAGGAGAACCTTTTATAGCGGGTGTGCTAGTGCATTTAGCTTAATGTACTTAGAATTTAACGCCTTCATTAAACGCCACCTGTTTGTTTGATTTTTTTAATGAGACAGTACAGAGAGATGTCCCTGACTTCCATTCAACCCCAGCTGTCCGTTCTGAAGTTATGTCAGACTGATATCAACACAGGAATGGACATTGTGTCAGAAGTCGCCCTGGACCTGGTGGAAGCTCAAGGTGACTTTAGAGCAATTCCAGCGTTATGGACGTGACACTTAGTACATCTAGGGCATGCCAGAAAACGCCAATAAAAGATGCGTTATGGATGTGACAGAAAAAGTATCACTTTTCTTGAGTGACTGTACATTTTTATCAAACTCTGTGAAATCGTAAACCTAATGTCGAAATGGAGATATCCATTTGATAGAGGGGTCCAAGGTGAATATTAAAAAAATCTTTGTTTAAAATATTTTGTATTTCATGCAGAGTTTCGGAAGGAAAAGTCAGCGTTATGGATGTGACGAAATTCCGTTATGGATGTGACGCGTCTGAAATAGACATGGCATATGTTTAGAAAATCAGCAATTTAACCACCATAACCCTTTGAAAAACTCTCTAAATATCAGCTAAAACTATCAAAGTTCTTAAATAATATTTAGGATGGCTATTGTTTTGCTGTTTTGTGGATTTTAGCATACATTTCTGTGGCTTGTGGCAATAATATAGAATTGTACATGATCAAAGTTGGTTTTAGCTTGGGGTTTACATTATAAGAAAGAAAGACTGACAGTGACATATTAGGTTGGTTACAAATTGGTTCAACTTATTCACATCTGTAAAATACAGGCCTAGGTGATATCTCTGGGAGTGGTTTTGATGTATTACATGTTGCTTTATTTTTGCATGGTGAGGTTGACATTTACATGGAATTGCCCTTTAGCAGGAATAAACAATGAGGACATTGCATAACATTATGACCACTGATTGGTGAGGTGACTAACATTCATCTCATTATCTCTAGCCGCTTTATCCTGTTCTACAGGGTTGCAGGCAAGCTGGAGCCTATTCCAGCTGAGTACGGGCGAAAGGCGGGGTACACCCTGGACAAGTCGCCAGGTCATCACAGGGCTGACACATAGACACAGACAACCATTCACACCTACGGTCAATTTAGTCACCAGTTAACCTAACCTGCATGTCTTTGGACTGTGGGGGAAACTGGAGCACCCGGAGGAAACCCACACGGACACGGGGAGAACATGCAAACTCCGCACAGAAAGGCCCTCGCTGGCCACGGGACTCGAACCCGGACCTTCTTGCTGTGAGGCGACAACGCTAACCACTACACCACCGTGCCGCCGGTGAATAACATTGATTATCTTATTACAGTAGTACTTGTCAAGGGGTGGGATATATTAGGCAGCAAGAGAACAGTCAGTTCTTGAAGTTGATGTGTTGGAAGCAGGAAAAATGGGCAAGCGTAAGGAGTTGAGTGACTTTGACAAGGGCCAAATTGTGATGGCTATAGATGACTGGGTCTGAGCATCTCCAAAACGGCACATCTTGTGGGGTGTTCCCTGTATGCAGTGGTTAGTACCGTCTAAAAGGAAGGACAAGCAGTGAACCAGTGACAGGGTCATGGGTGTCGAAGCCTCATTTGCCCCTTTTCCACCAAATCAGTTCCAGGGCTGGTTCGGGGCCAGTGCTTAGTTTGGAACCGGGTTTTCTGTTTCCACTGACAAAGAACTGGCTCTGGGGCCAGAAAAAATGGTTCCAGGCTAGCACCAGCTCTTTGCTGGGCCAGAGGAAAGAACCGCTTACATCAGCGGGGGGGGCAGAGTTGTTAAGACCAACAACAATAGCAAGACCACAAAAGGTCGCCATTTTTAAATAAGCGACGAGATATCATGGATGCAGTAAAGCAGCAGTCATCCATTATTGTTGTTGTTGCTGCTTCTTCTTCTCTGTGTTGTTGTTGCTTCGATGTTCGCGCCAAGGTTTATGCAAACGCAGTGACGTAACTGACGTGGCTCCCCTTAGCACCCCGAGCTATGGAAAAGCAAACTGGTTCTCAGCTGGCTCGCAAGTTGAACGAGTTGTGAACCAGCACCAGCACTGGCCCCGAACCAGCCCTGGAACTGATTTGGTGGAAAAGAGGTTATTGATTCACATGGGGCACGAAGGCTTTCCTATCTGGTCCAGTCCCACAGAATAACTCCTGTAGCACAAACTGCTGAAAGTGAACCCTGGCTAAAACACAATTTGGCCCTTGTCAGAGTTGCTCAGATCCTTACACTTGCCCATTTTTCCTGCTTCCAACACGTCAACTTTAAGACCTGACTGTTCTTTTGCTGCCTAATATATCCCATCCCTTGACAGGTTCCATTGTAATGAGATATTTAACAATTCTTCGCCTCAGGCTCAGTGAATATTGGTGAATAATAACTGGGACAAAGTCGAGGTTTTTATTCACCGAGCCTGAGGCAGATAATTGTTTTAGTATAAATACACAGGTGTTTATTTAAAAAAAATTTTTTCAATCTTCAAAAGCAGCATGCAAATGTCATAAAGGCACGGCACAGACTTGTCACTTATCTATGCCGAGTCACATAAAATAAATCATAATTCCACCTTACCTTTGAATCGTTTTAGACCAAACTTCGTAGCATCTTTAGTGCTTTTAGGAACAGCATTTTCTTTCACAATTTCTAATTCTTCCTCACATACGGTGACAGCGATTGGCTGCTGTTTTGCCGAGTCACATGAGGTGATTATTGAGAAATAGTCCGAAGTTCTCGACCAATCAGCGCACGCGATTTTCTATCATCACCTCCAGATTTATACTAATCAGTGTTATTCACTTCACCTGTCAGTGTTTTTAATGTTATGGCTGATTGGTGTAATCAATGAACGGGGTGGTGTAATGTGGCAGGTCCTGAAGTGTTTTATTATTATTCCTGTTACCACTTAACATTGTGACAGTTCTAAACAGTGCCTTCAGTTTACAACGCAATATTTTTGTCTTTCACGATGGTCACTATGTCAGATTAGGCAATCATAGTGCCATAAACACTTGTTTTGGTTGGGACTCAGGAGACTGGTCAGGGTCAAAGTTTTAGTGTTGCCAATCATCGTTCATGTCGTCAGGGAGGAGGGGCAAGAAATTGTCGATCGTGGCTACGAAGGGAATGTCAAGGAACATGTTATCAAGATAGGTGAGAAAATCCAAAAAAACTCTGAAATGCTTGACTTTTCGTCAGAGTGTCCCAAACACGACCTCGTTGTTCTTTGATTATGTCCCACTACAAAGCCTGTTCATTCCCGATGTTCGTATTCGGGCCTGGTGCTGGAAATTTGTCAGCCGTGTCAAAATTGGGCTGAATTCGTGTAGTCTGATCCCTGCATAAGATTAAAAACACACACAGCTTGTCATGTTACTGACAAACTGGAAACCCAAAGCTCTCTGTTTTGAAGATTTTCTCGTGTCAGAAAACTTTTTAAAATTGCTTCTGGTTGTGAAAGTGCAGACACTGGAGACTCCTTCCAAAAATGCTAAAAATACAAAAATGTCTTCTCACATAAAAGTACACCATATCACATCACATGTACTGGGCAAAAGTCTGAGGCACCCTATTTTTTTTCATACAAACTGTTATACATTTCTATTTTTCGACTTCTCCATTATCGAGTCAGTACAAAAACATTTTAGAGTTCCAAACGTTTGTTTTCCAGCACAAAATTGTTACAGGAAAAAAAAAAAGTTTGTATCTGAGCAGCATATTACATAAGAGACCACTTTTCAGATTAAAAAAGAAAACATAATGAAGGCTACTGGGTTTTGGTGCAAAATGAAGAAGCCAGTGTGACAAAGTGTCCAGAAGAACTGTGGCTGCTTCTGTAAGATGCTCAGTAAAACCTACAGCTCATTTCCTTTTAAAACTGCACTCACTGTACCCGAGACTAAAGCAACGGGTCATCGCATACCAAATATTGTCTTTGTTTCATTTATTATGGTTTACTGATTGTTTATAGTATTTTTTTTAATATGTGGAAACATTTAATTTCATTATTTTTAAGCCATTTTTGGTCTACAGCATTTCTTTACTTGTGCACAGAACTGCATATACGGTTTTATTACCAGATCTGTGGCGCGTCCATCATTCAAGTACTTATCAAGTACAAGATTATAGACTTGTGTATTAGGTTACACAGGTGGAAATGACTCCAATTTAAATGGAAAAATGCATTAAAATTGTTGACAATTTTTTAAATTCCAGCTACTAATGACAGTCCAGGTGTGAAGAAACTGGAACAGATGATGTTGGAATGTGCCAAACTAGATCAAGAGATCAACTGCTTTGTGGAATCTGTCGAACAGATGATTACTCAGGTTAGTATCTTTGCTCCAGGTGACATCACAGTGCTGCTTTCCACTTGTCTCACTGAGCTCCTTCGTGTTGTAGGTGAGACGTGAGCCTCCACACGCCATGTTCAAGCTGAAAGACTCTGTGAAGGAGCGAGTCGCTGAACGCATGGATGCAGTCTCAGACGCTGACATTGAACGCCACAGTAAAGTGGTAGACTTCAGGGACAGCATCAGGAAATCTCTGCAACAAGGTAATGCAGGTGACATGATGATGCTCTGCCACTCAGTCCCTTTCATTTTTGCTTTGGGGGGTGGGTTAGGATTTAGTCAGTTCTCCCATATTATACAGTAGAAGAGCTACCTATTGGTGTGGGTGGAGGCTGACGTATGACATGACGCTGGTCAGCTGTACATCTTTTGTAACTGCTGCTCATGCTGCGTATAACACATCTGAAGGAAAGCACTGTCTGCCCACTTCTGCATACGTGAGCTCACAGACACGATTGCCTAGTGGCACTGTGATTGACAGACTTCCATCCCTCCCACTCAGATGGCTGTGGTATCGCTTGGATTTGAACTCGTGATCTCTGGATGTTAGGATAGGGTGACCACTTTTCCTGTTGCTGTGTAAGCTTGTTGGACCCAGAACACGTGGTCAAACTTCAGGGTTCTCCACCTCTGATTACATAAAAACATAGAACTACACATTTCTCCGTTTTTTTTTTTTTTAATCTCAGCACTCATGGCTTACAAAGGTTATGAAACGATTTCTTTGTTAAGTAGTTTGTTACGCTAAAAACGTCAGAGAACCTTCTAATTGACTTAAGAGACCTATCCTCCTCTCCTTCATGGCCTCTTCTCTTTTCTCTTCAGTTCAGTCCACAGGTTTTCAGTAGTTTGTAGATTGTGGTACTAGGATGATTTGAACATCTGTTTCAGACCATTGATCATTCTGTACAAACACCCAATCGTATCCTAGGTGTAACCTCTTGGCAGACTTTCATTTAAAGCTATACTGCCTTTCAGATTTTTCACATGTAGGTCATAAAAAGAATTTTCCCGACACCCAGTTATTTTTGTTTAGTGGACCGAAAGCTACTGAATTCGAATCACAAACTTCCAATTTTATGAGGTTTTTTAAAATAGAACAATTAATGAATTTAGAGCCACGTGGCCTTAAATTCTCCGCTATTTTTTCCTGCTTCACCATGACGCAATTCAAGATACTACGTCATGCGTCACGCGGTGAGCTTTCCCCGTTCGCACAAGGCATTGTGGGATACAAATTTGAAACAGGAGAGAACAATGGCGGACGTGAGTGTGTGAATGAAACATGAAAGACCGACTACAGTAACAGAAAGCGAGAAGAAAAGATGTTATCTTATGAAGGAAAGGAAACGTAGGACCAAACTAATAAATATCAGCAGTCAGCGAGCACCTCCGCTGACCATATCAGCTGTTCGTTTAGCAACAGAATGATGTAACTGTTAGTGCACGGTCTAAGGTAAACCTTCCTCTGTCTGCTTGACTGCGCAAAGCGAGCGATTTCATGCACATTATTTGCTCTAGAATCCCCTCAAATTAAATAACTTCCCTGCCATAGAATGGCCTGTTTTTTAAAGATATTACAAAAATAAACACATCACAATGACCAAATTTCACCGATTTTTATGAACTCGAAAGGCCGTCTACTTTTAAAATCTGCTGCTGTATGTCCTAACAAGGTTCCCAGGGCCTCTGGAGATGAAACAGTTCCGCAGCATCCACCACAGAACAGGGATTCTGGTGTTTTCTGTATCCTGTGTAACTATTCTTCTTTTCACTTGAGTGATGTGAAATTTAGTGCTCCGATAACAGTCCTATTTTTTGGACTGTTTATTCGGTATAACTTAATTCCAAATAATATTGAAAACACAAGCTTAATTCCTGTCAACCAATATCTTATTAAGCCACAGACCATCAGTTCTCCGAGTTTTGAAGCTTTCTTGTTCTCTCAAAACTACCAATGACGAGCGGCCATCTTTATTCGAAAACCCAGGTCCTGCCTCTTGCTAAATTTAATACTACTGTGTGGGGATATAAACATCAACCCTGGTCCAGCCTGGAAATACCCCTGCGGACTTTGCAAGAAGCAACCAACTTGGCATCCAATGTGACTCATGTGATTCTTGGCTGCATGTCCGCTGCCTGGAGATGAACATTGATGATTACGAAATTCTGGCCAATTCTTCATGCTCGTGGATTTGTCTGAATTGCGATCTCTCGAATTTCTCTACTACTTTATTGGAATCGTCTACTAGCTCGATCGATCTGTCTAATTCGTTTGATATTCTGTCAACGAATTGTACTCAAACAACATCAAGTACTTCAAGAGAAAACATGAACTGTGCTAATGTACCCAAGTGTGACAAGACACCTAAGAGGAATACATTAAGAGGTTTGATTATAAATTGTAATGGATTGAAGAGCTCAGGACATTCTACTGAATTCCAAGCATTACTCGAATTACATGATCCGGGTTTTGTTTTGGGAACTGAATCAAAGCTCCATCCTGGTATACCTACTTATTCTATCTTCCCGCCTACGTACACTGTTTTTAGAAAGGATAGAAATGGTTACAGAGGTGGAGTTTTCCAAGCAATCAAATCTGACCTGGTATGCACTGAAGAAGTCGACTTTAATAATGACGACTGTGAAATCCTCTGGACGTCTCTCAAAATGACAAACTACAAGACCTTGTACCTGTCATCGTTCTACAGACCACCAAATTCCTCTACTGAGATCCTCGACCATCTTAACACTTCTGTTAATGACGTGTTCACCAGAGTGCCAAATCATCCAAATATCGTTATCGGAGGAAACTTTAATTTGGGTGATATAAACTGGGACCATGAAACACCAACTACCACTAACCCTGTTACTGCATCACAGCACAATAAGTTTTTAAATCTGTTGGATGACTACTCATTAACTCAACATGTCACAGTACCTACGAGACCTGCTTCAGAGAAAACCCTGGATCTACTGTTGACAACCTACCCCAATTCTACCTCTGGAGTGTGTACATCTGTTGGACTGAGTGACCATGATATTGTTCATTTTGAGGTTAACTTGAAAGCAACACGATCTTCTCAGCATCCCCATAGAATTTGTGTACAAAAAAGCAGATTTCGGTGGCCTGAATAAATTCATAGCCAAGTCGTCGTCTGAATTTTTTGCATCTAACCCATGTGAAAATTCTGTAGAGCAAAATTGGAATGCATTTAAACATGCAGCAAATACTGGTATTTCTCAGTTTATCCCTCAGAAATCGTCAAATCCAAAGAATAAGCTGCCATGGATAAATCCCGAGATCAAGCGAGAAATGTGCAAAAAAGATCGTCTTCACAAGAAAGCTACTCGCTCCAAAAATGAACAGCATTAGAAAGTGTTTAAATGCCAACGAAACTTGGTGGCCAAACTCATCAAGGAATCCCATGACTGTTATCTAAATGAAGTTATTGGTGATAGCTTGATTGACAACCCAAAAAAGTTCTGGTCGTATGTTAAGCATAGCAAATCTGAAAATCTTGGAATTCCTCCTCTCAAGACAGAAGATGGATTGAGTATTTCAGATAAAGACAAAGCAGAAACTCTGAATTTTTATTTCTTTTCAGTCTTCACCCGTGAACAGATTCCTTTCCCCGAAATTGGACCTTCACCGTTCCATCCGATTGGAGACTTACAGTTCTCGCCTAATGGAGTTGCTAAACAATTAGCTCAGCTAAATCCTCAGAAAGCTTGTGGACCAGATGAATTACCCTCAAGAGTGCTCAGAGATTGCACAAACGGCTTCTGAGTGGCTTGCTTTTATTTTCTCACAGTCATTTAATCTTAACATCGTTCCAACAGATTGGTCCAAATCCCGCGTTACTGCAGTCTTCAAAAAGGATAATAAATCTGATCCAGCAAACTACTACCGTCCAATTTCTCTGACTTCTATTTGTTGCAAAGTTATGGAACATATTGTCCTTAGCCATATGGCTAAACACCTCTCTAGAAATAACATTCTGATTGATGAGCAACATGGTTTCAGGCAGCGGTTCTCCTGTGAAACACAACTGATATCAGCCATACACAATTGGGCGAAGTTAATCAATGTTCGCAGCCAAACTGATGTTGTTCTACTTGATTTCTCCAAAGCATTTGACACTGTCCCTAATCAACGGTTGTTAATGAAGCTTGATTACTATGGGATTAGAGGGAACATGCTCAAGTGGATCAAGGCTTTCCTGACAAATCGCACCCAATCAGTTTCAATAAATGGTCTCCAGTCCTCTACTAAGCCCGTGCTTTCTGGGGTCCCACAAGGCTCGATTTTGGGTCCTGTTTTATTTCTGTTATATATAAATGACATATCATCGGTAAAATCAAATCTACGTCTTTTCGCTGATGACTGTGTCCTTTACAGAGAAATTCGTGAGGTACAAGATTGCTGGGCCCTACAGGATGACCTTGATCAGTTGTTTCTATGGTCAAAAACTTGGCAACTCCATTTTAACTTGAAGAAATGCTATCATCTTGGTGTAACGTAAGAAAGTACCTACCGAGTTCCAGTACGTCTTAAATGGACAGTCTATTTCTAGAGTCTCTTTAGCACTATATCTTGGGATCACTGTGGCAGATAACTTGTGCTGGAATGAGCATATTAATAACATCTGCAAGAAGGCAAATTCAACTCTTGGGCTACTGCGTCGTATTCTTAGTGGATGTGATCCAAAAGTTAAAGATCAAGCCTATCGTTCGTTGGTGCGTCCAAAGCTCGAATACGGTTGTAGTGCGTGGAACCCCTATACTAAGCAGAGTATCGACCAAATTGAAATGGTCCAGCATCGTGCTACACAATTCGTCTACAATGACTATTCTCGTTTTAGTCATGTGACTCCGATGATAGAGCGTCTTGGTTGGGATTCTCTTGAAGATCGCAGACTCTTCTTTCAAGCCAGTATGTTCTACAAGATCTTAAGTGGACATGTTGGCATTTGTTTCCCTCCTGAAGTGCGTCAAATTACAAGAGCTACTAGACTACCAAACACTCATCCTTTTCATCAGATCAGTGTATCAAATAATGTTTTTAAGTTTTCTTTTTATCCAAGGACGATAACATGGAATAATTTACCTATAAATGATGTAAATTTAAATAATTTTAAATCCATTGCTCTTGCAGCTATTACGTCATAAGCAAGTATTTTATATAAGTTTTTAGATTATATTGTAAATAGATTTTGTTGACCACTATATTTATATATTTTATTTATATTTTTATTTAAGGTTTTTTTTCCTCCTAGTATAGTGTATGCTGTTTTTAGGAATATTTTCATTAAAGGATTAAAGTGTTTGCTGCTTTTTAAAAAAATGGCTTTTTTTTTTTTTTTTGTCTAAGCACAGAATACAGTTCCAGTAGAATCGAGCAAACTGTAGTCACTTGTGATTTATGATGAGATGAAGAGATTTTAAGCTGTCCATCAGAACCACACACGTGATTGTGTTTTCATAAAAACTTCCCCACGTGATAACTGACTGAGGAAATCGTCTCCTATTTATACCCCAGTGAGACAGGAAGTCGTGGATGAAGTGCTCCCAAAGGTGCATTTCAAAAGGCTTTTAAACACCAGGGTGTTTTTTCTTCTTTTTTTCATGCGATTAATTTGGATGTCAATATATATTTTTTCCAAACTGTTGTTTTTGTCATGAGTACTTGCATACAGAGTACGAATAGTACAAAGCAACGTGGTTATTTCCCCCCCCCCCCACATCTATCATCATTAGCTTCTGTCTTTTCATCACTACAAGATGGCTGCATCATTCACTCAGGAAACAGTGAAATGAGCATGAACTAGGACACAGAATATTAAAAAAAATTGAATCAGACTATGTGCATACCGTGTGCAGAAATTTTTGTTGAAAATTTTCATGTCGTATCGGGCATGTAAAGGCTTTAACTGTCTCTGATTTTTCTCATTACATTATTCTGTTAGAGTGATTTGTTATCCCATAAAAATCCTCACGTATTAACTTCTCAAAAACCTTTTGAACAGTTCGGATTATGTGAGTAGCTGTTTGGATGTTATCTATTGAGATGTCCTGACAATGACTTAAAACGCATGCAGTTCAAAAATAGGATGTAATAAAAGGATATAAATGTTCTGATGTCACCAAATGAATTACAGTACCGTGTAAGTGTCTTAGGCACGTGGAAAGAAACATTGTGGACCAAAAATGGCTTAAAAATAATGAAATGAAACATTAAAAAAAAATTGAATTTTGTGCCAAGAGGTAATAAACTTCCCTGTATACAGTTGTGGTCAGAAGTTTACATACAGTGACATGTCATCTTGGATATGAATATTATGGCAATATTTGGGCTTTCAATGATTTCTCTGAACTGTTCTTTTTCTGTGGCAGAATGATTGTACATCTTTCAAAAATAAAACTAGAATTCAGTGTACAATTTTCTTTGGGTTTTCTGAAATCAACACAGGGTCAAAAGTATATATCAATGTCAAATTTACATACAGCACACCTAATATTTGGGTAAAATGTCTCTCTTTGCAAGATTCACCTTGACCAAACATTATTATTATTTATATTATTATTATTTTATTTATTTATTTTTTTTACCATGAACAAGCTTCTGGCAGAATTCTGGTTGGATATTTCATGACTCTTCAGGGTAGAATTGAATTAAATTTTTTTTTTTTTCCCTTGGCATGGACTCTAGTTATAAGCACAGTCCATATATTTTTCAATACGGTTGAAGTCAGGACTTGTTTTAAGCTTAATGTTAGCCTGCTTTATCCTCCACAACCAGCTCTGATGCGTGTTTGGGTTCATTGTCCTGTTGTCACTCCCAATCAGGTTCAAGTTTCCAATGGTTTGAGGTTATGCTGAAGAATTCTGAGGTAGTCCTCCTTCATTATTCCATCCACTTTGTGCAATGAACCAGTTCCACTGGCAGCAAAACAGCCCCAGAGCATGATGATCCTACCACCACCACCAGCTGGTACAGTGTTCCTCTGTACATGGTGGTCATTGTGGCCAGACAACTCAATCTTTGTCTCATCTGACCATACAACTATCCTCCCGAAGGCTTTTTCTTTGTCTATGTGGTCAGCTTCAAACTTTAGTTAAGCTTGAAGGTGTCAATTTTGGAACAGGGGGTTATTTCTTGGTTAGCAGCCTCTTAGGGCCAATTTAAAGCCTTGTCGCAAGAGCATGCAGAGGTCTTTAGTCCATGGTGATCTAAAACTCACTGAACTGTAGACAATGATCCATCAGCTTCCAGTTCATGGCAGGACTGTGGCATGGTGGTTCCTGACCATCTAAACCAATTTCCTTTCAGCTGAGAGTGACAGTTTGGGTTTTCTTGAAGCAAAGTGGCTTGGCAAAAAGTGACTACACCTCACAATAACTTGGATACAATTGTTTGAACTGATCTTGGGATCTGCAGTTGTTTAGAAATGGCTCCAAGAGACATTCTTGAGTTGTGTATAACTGCGATCCTCTTTCTCAGATCTGCACTGAGCTCCTTGGACTTTCCCATTTTACTGTGTGTTGGTCAATCCAGTGAGTGCTGTAAACAAACCCTTTTTATGAAGACAGATAAGCTACCAGCTGTAGTCAATCATAATCACTAAGAGGAAGTTAAGAGACCCTTTGTTGGCAATGACAGAGGCCAAACGTTTTCTGTAAGTCTTCAAGGTTTTCACACACTGTTGCTGGTATTTTGGCCCATTCCTCCATGCAGATCTCCTCTGGAGCAGTGATGTTTTGGGGCTGTCGCTGGGCAACATGGACTTTCAACTCCCTCCAAAGATTTTCTATGGGGTTGAGATCTGGAGACTGGCTAGGCCACTCCAGGACCTTGAAATGCTTCTTACGAAGCCACTCCTTCGTTGCCCGGGCGGTGTGTTTGGGATCATTGTCATGCTGAAAAACCCAGCCACGTTTCATCTTCAATGCCCTTGCTGATGGAAGGAGGTTTTCACTCAAAATCTCACGATACATGGCCCCATTCATTCTTTCCTTTACACGGATCAGTCGTCCTGGTCCCTTTGCAGAAAAACAGCCCCAAAGCATGATGTTTCCACCCCCATGCTTCACAGTAGGTATGGTGTTCTTTGGATGCAACTCAGCATTCTTTCTCCTCCAAACACGACAAGTTGAGTTTTTACCAAAAAGTTTGGAGTGTGACTGTTTGAGGTTGTGGACAGGTGTCTTTTATACTGATAACGAGTTCAAACAGGTGCCATTAATACAGGTAACGAGTGGAGGACAGAGGAGCCTCTTAAAGAAGTTGTTACAGGTCTGTGAGAGCCAGAAATCTTGCTTGTTTGTAAGTGACCAAATACTCATTTTATCTCGGCCTTGGCAAGATAAGACACATTTTGGAAATTTCAGCACCTCTGAATTAATAATCTGAGTGTATGTAAATTTTTGTGTTTTCAGAAAACCCAAAGAAAATTGTGCACCGAATTCTAGTTTTTTTTTAAAAGCTGTATGCTGTACAATCATTCTGTCACAGAAGAACAACAGTTCAGAGAAATCATTGAAAGCCCAAATATTGCCATGATATTCATATCCAAGATGACGTCACTGTATGTAAACTTCTGACCACAACTGTATATTTTATATCTAAAAGTATGTGACAGGCTTGACACTAATCAGATACACTCATTCAGTACTTTACACTGATATATGCATATGATGTATGTTATATACACGTGTAGCAAATCAGGTGGCATGTGGCAGCGTGGAAGAGGAGCTGGACGAAGACATTGCTGTGACACAGAGCCAGACGAACTTCACATGCCCTCTTACGCAGGTATATTAAATACATGTCCATAAAAGCCGAGACGTCTCACTCATCTCAGTGTGCTGTTAATATTGCCTTAATACTTCCAGCTTAAAACTGGTAATATTGTGAAAGAGGAATGTGATGTACTGCGCAATTTAAGCTGGACATCAGAATCATACTTGTGTTTTAATTACAATAGTGTTGGTGTTCAAAACCTGAGCCACACCATCTGTCGCGATGAGCATATGTTTGAAAATGAGCTCGGTCTCACGGACTCCCACTCAAGGGCGGGGACTGGGAGAGGTGGGCTGCCCACATCTGATTAGAGAGCGTTAACTTTTTTCTTTTAATAAAAATTAATGTAGTAGAGAAGTACAAATGGCTGACTCTAAGTTGGTATCAGGCTTGCAAGGTTCAGGATGATTTAAACCAGTAGATGCTGGTAGTTTTGAGCCGTTTTCAACTCCTGAAATACCTGTTTTTATAAAATTGTCAATATTAACACCAGTGTTAACGTTTTATCACAGTCGACATTTAAGTGTGCAGTACCTCTTTAACTGCGTATGATGATGTTGACAGGTTGAAATGGTCAATCCAGTGAAAAACAAGAAGTGCCAGCATTACTATGATCATGAAGCCATTCTGTCCCACATTAAGATGAAGCAAAACAATAAGAAGAAATGTCGGTAAGCTGAAACAAACTTTAAACTGCTACAGCTAAAGTCCTACCTTTCCTACCTGACATTCCCTTTTTGGATTTGTTTATTCCATCAGCTGTCCTGTGGTCGGTTGTGGAAACACGGACGTCAGGCCAGTGGATTTGGAGCCAGACCTGGTTATGAGGAGAACTATAAAGAACCATAAGAGACAGACTGGAAAGAGCTGAGCTAGACTCGTGCGTAAATACTATGTATGTGTATAAAAAACCCATAGAGACAAGTGTTTTACTGGGAAATACGCCACTCATATTTTTCATACAAACTACATCCGGGCCATAAATCTCTATATGTCACTCCTGAGGAAATGTTTTGATAAATTTGGGTACTTTTTGTTTGTGGATGCGTCTATATAATAAAAAGAAAATCGCGTTTGCTTGAAGATATGAAGTTAATCTTGTGTTGAAAAACTCACAATTTTCATACAAAAATACCTTGCGGATCTGAGTGACATATTTCACTCCGATGACGTCACTCCCAGTGTTTTCCCGCTGATTGGATGCACGTTGCCAAAATGGCGAACTGGTTCAAAATTAAATTTATTATGATTAACTTGAGGCGGCACGGTGGTGTAGTGGTTAGCGCTGTCGCCTCACAGCAAGAAGGTCCTGGGTTCGAGCCCCGGGGCCGGCGAGGGCCTTTCTGTGCGGAGTTTGCATGTTCTCCCCGTGTCCGCGTGGGTTTCCTCCGGGTGCTCCGGTTTCCCCCACAGTCCAAAGACATGCAGATTAGGTTAACTGGTGACTCTAAATTGACCGTAGGTGTGAATGTGAGTGTGAATGGTTGTCTGTGTTTATGTGTCAGCCCTGTGATGACCTGGCGACTTGTCCAGGGTGTACCCCGCCTTTCGCCCGTAGTCAGCTGGGATAGGCTCCAGCTTGCCTGCGACCCTGTAGAAGGATAAAGCGGCTAGAGATAATGAGAGAGAGATGATTAACTTGCCTTTTTTTGTGGCTGTGTCCATATATTATAAAGAACATTACACGGTGTGAAGATGTGAGGTTTTTCTTCTCGTGTTGAAAAATATTTCACTCATGATGTATACAGTGGGGCAAAAAAGTATTTAGTCAGCCACCAATTGTGCAAGTTCTCCCACTTAAAAAGATGAGAGAGGCCTGTAATTTTCATCATAGGTACACTTCAGCTATGAGAGACAGAATGGGGGGGAAAGAATCCAGGAAATCACATTGTAGGATTTTTAATGAATTGGTAAATTCCTCGGTAAAATAAGTATTTGGTCACCTACAAACAAGCAAGATTTCTGGCTCTCACAGACCTGTAACAACTTCTTTAAGAGGCTCCTCTGTCCTCCACTCGTTACCTGTATTAATGGCACCTGTTTGAACTCGTTATCAGTATAAAAGACACCTGTCCACAACCTCAAACAGTCACACTCCAAACTCCATTATGGCCAAGACCAAAGAGCTGTCAAAGGACACCAGAAACAAAATTGTAGACCTGCATCAGGCTGGGAAGACTGAATCTGCAATAGGTAAGCAGCTTGGTGTGAAGAAATCAACTGTGGGAGCAATTATTAGAAAATGGAAGACATACAAGACCACTGATAATCTCCCTCGATCTGGGGCTCCACGCAAGATCTCACCCCGTGGGGTCAAAATGATCACAAGAACGGTGAGCAAAAATCCCAGAACCACACGGGTGGACCTAGTGAATGACCTGCAGAGAGCTGGGACCAAAGTAACAAAGGCTACCATCAGTAACACACTACGCCGCCAGGGACTCAAATCCTGCAGTGCCAGACGTGTCCCCCTGCTTAAGCCAGTACATGTCCAGGCCCGTCTGAAGTTTGCTAGAGAGCATTTGGATGATCCAGAAGAGGATTGGGAGAATGTCAGATGAAACCAAAATAGAACTTTTTGGTAAAAACTCAACTTGTCGTGTTTGGAGGAGAAATAATGCTGAGTTGCATCCAAAGAACACCATACCTACTGTGAAGCATGGGGGTGGAAACATCATGCTTTGGGGCTGTTTTTCTGCAAAGGGACCAGGACGACTGATCCGTGTAAAGGAAAGAATGAATGGGGCCATGTATCATGAGATTTTGAGTGAAAACCTCCTTCCATCAGCAAGGGCATTGAAGATGAAACGTGGCTGGGTCTTTCAGCATGACGATGATCCCAAACACACTGCCCGGGCAACGAAGGCGTGGCTTCATAAGAAGCATTTCAAGGTCCTGGAGTGGCCTAGCCAGCCTCCAGATCTCAACCCCATAGAAAATCTTTGGAGGGAGTTGAAAGTCCGTGTTGCCCAGCGACAGCCCCAAAACATCACTGTTCTAGAGGAGATCTGCATGGAGGAATGGGCCAAAATACCAGCAACAGTGTGTGAAAACCTTGTGAAGACTTACAGAAAACGTTTGACCTCTGTCATTGCCAACAAAGGGTATATAACAAAGTATTGAGATGAACTTTTGTTATTGACCAAATACTTATTTTCCACCATAATTTGCAAATAAATTCTTTAAAAAATCAGACAATGTGATTTTCTGGATTTTTTTTCATTTTGTCTCTCATAGTTGAGGTATACCTATGATGAAAATTACAGGCCTCTCTCATCTTTTGAAGTGGGAGAACTTGCACAATTGGTGACTGACGTGACTTTTTTGCCCCACTGTACATTCACCATTCAAAGATAAACTTCATATCTTTGCGCCATCATGTAATATATATTTATTTATAGTCCTCATGAAAAAAATTCCCATGCAGGGATTGGCCAAGGATGGCTCACGTGACAAATAGTTCCATCATAGAGTGCTTAATCAGTCTCGTGATGTCAAAAATTAAAGCGAGACGGTTTTTTGATTTTGTGAAATTTGGTCATTGTGATATGTTTATTTCTGTAATATCTCACAAAATATCAGGCCATTCTGTGGCTGGGAAGTTATTTAATATGAGTGGATTCCCTAGCAAATAATATGCATGAAATCACTCATGTCAAGCAGACAGAGGAAGTCCATGTGCGCATGCACAGGTTTACCTTGACCGTGCGCTGACAGTTACATCATTCTGTCGCTAAACGAACAGCTGATCACACCGAGGTGCTCACTGACCGCTAATATTTATTAGTTTGGCCCTGCGTTTCCTTTCCTTCACAACATAACGTCTTTCGCATTTAATTTGCGCACACATCCTCAGTTTTTCTCTCCTGTTTCAAATTTGTATCCCACAATATCTTGCGTGAATGGGGGAAAGCCCACCATGCGATGCATGATGTAGTATCTTGAATTGCGTCATGGTGAAGCAGGAAAAAATAGTGGAGAATTTAAGGCCCCACGTGGCTCTAAATTCATTAATTGTTCTATTTTAAAAAACCTCATAAAATTGGAAGTCTGTGATTCGAATTCAGTAGCTTTCGGTTCACTAAACAAAAATAACTGGGTGTTGGGAAAATTCTTTTTATGACCTACACTTGAAAAATCTGAAAGGCCGTCTACCGTTTAAAAAAAAGAGTCATTGATGGTATATCCTGGATATACCATGGACTGACGTCACAGTTTCAAGCTATACAGCCGACTTGAGTCACAGCTGTGGCTCCATGAACGTTTGTGTGCGCGCATACATCTACGTATAATGATCATGACTCGTGATTTGATTTTTTTTTCCAGATTTATTTCTAATTCTTTGTCGCTAACACTTAGTTTGGAATTTTTTGATGAGGGATATAAATCTAAATATACCATGCACTGAGAATTATGGATTCATTACGGTGACTGGCATAGCACAGTTTTCTTCAGGGCTGTGCCCCTCACAAAGAATCCATAATTTCAACCAGAGCCTGTCGGTGCATGGTATACTTGATAAAATATTACTTCATTCAGTAAGCAAATGCAAAAAAAAAATTCTGTTGGATCAAAAAAACTTGTATACATGTCTTGTTAGCTTTTCTAAAAATAAAATAAATGTTAAATATACGTACTGTCATGGTCATCTGCGTTCTAGGCATATTCATACGGTACATGACACCTGCAGGGATTTTATTCACTGTGGACTTTAGCCCTCCCTGTTTAAACATTGTTCATATTGTTTTATTGATTTCACATCTGAACAGCATAGGTTGCACATTCACAAATTCAAACCAGAACCTGATTTAAATTCTATATAAATGTTACTGTAATACAATTAACCTATTACAACAGCCATGAAAGTTGTCCCTCCCCATCCCAATATCATCAACTCAGTGAAAGTGAAGACTACAGGATACACACTCCATGCAGATGGACAACAGCGTGGATGAAGCGCACTGTCACAGTTTCATCTAGTTGTCATAGTGGTGGAACAGTGCAAATCTTCTCGGTTGTCTGCATTCTATCAGCTGTCCACCAGGTGTCCCACTATCATCTCATCTCATTATCTCTAGCCGCTTGGAAACACTTTCTCAAATTTCGCAGCAGTGACTCATCCAAGCACTTTGGGTGTCCATGTCTTATTTTTTGAGAATCAAACCTATAAATATTTTG
This sequence comes from Neoarius graeffei, assembly GCF_027579695.1. Taxonomy (NCBI): domain Eukaryota; kingdom Metazoa; phylum Chordata; class Actinopteri; order Siluriformes; family Ariidae; genus Neoarius; species Neoarius graeffei. The sequence goes on from NC_083573.1 coordinate 17,986,087, forward strand.
GAAGCAGGATTTATTTGGACAAGAAAGTACTCTCCAGTGGAGTCTTTGCTTCACCATGTCTCCTGTTGAACACTGAACTGTGACTTAAAAAAAAAAAAAAACTTAGATTTACAGGTTTACAAATTGGACTCAATCTCGTTAAACACCACTAACACCAACAGTACATATAAACCCAGTGGAAAAGTGAAACACATACCAGTCTCTCCAGTGACGCACTTAACATGACCGATGAAATGACCAAAGCAGATTTTATTTTTTTCTTCTTCCTGTCCTTCCAGCCCCTCGTAATGATTTACAGCAATTACAAGAAATTCAACATTAAAAAGGAATTCCTGATTTGACCTGGTATTGAAAAATACTTGCATGATCATGAATATGAACCCAGCATATAAATTTGTCCCAAGGCCGGTCCAAGCTCTGACAGTTTTGTCAAGTCAGAGACAAAGGGACACGGAACCTGTCATGGCATATTATAGTACAGTGTACTACGACTTGGAGATTAGAGAGATTGAGCTGGCTGGCTTACTCTCTGCTTTTATTGTGCACCTGATCACTGAGCTTGCCTGGGACAGAGAGTAAATTGTCAGTTTTAATAAAATGTAGGGATTAAATCTTATTTTGAACATAAAGTCCAAAGGCTGACAGATTAAATGCTTCCTTTTCACGTGTGTCACAGATGAAATGCACATCTCGAGCCTAACAAACTTTAGAAATCATCAGGGACGCACATAAAAACTGCATCATTATGTAACCTAGAGGCACCTTTTTAGGAGTAAACATGAAACTTTTTTTTCTAAATATTTTAATGTTGTCTGATCATGATCCGTTTCTTTTCACATGAAGTAGATCGGCAAATATGAAACGCCGGTCACTTTAGCCTGATTTATTGTAGTCCTCATGTGTAGTCCATATGTGTACTCCGCAGTGCTTGTGGGAGAATCTGAGTCCATCTGGTTGTTGGTCCATGTCCCCCTGTCTCTCTGCACCAGTTCACGTCTGCTTGAAATGCAGATCTGCTGCAATTTGTTGCTCCTGGTGCAAGTCTAACCAATAGTAACTCCAAAACCGCATTGAAACTTGTTTTTGCGATGGTTCAGGAAGGCGCCGAGAGCTAGAGACAACGGGAGTGGCAGCAGTTTCTTCTCCAGCGTAGCCCCTACCACCCAGTTACTGTCTAATGAACCTGCGGAATTTCATGTGAAAGGTTTTTTTTTTTACTACATTTTACTAAATCTACTTTTGCAAATTCAGCAATGTCTGAAGTTACACTGTATTATTCACAATATAAAATACAACAAATATATTTCAAACTAAAATCAGTCACTTTTGGGTCATTCCATGTCAGTTCACACAAATGCCCAAAACCTCCCCAGTGACACCTCTTCAATTTGCCTTATTTTTATTTTCTTAGTGCCTTATTATGTCAAATGAAAGAATCAAAAATTTTAGCTTCCTAGCTCGAACGTTTTTTGAGTTATGGCCCTTCAAAATTTGGGTGCCACGCCCAGCGCTCGAAACTAATGGTGTCCCGATGTCCCGGGGACCATAAAAAATGTCATCGGGACACAAAATTATCATATCTGGGACAATCCCGGGACAATGGAAAAAAATAGATCTAGAAAAAAAGTTCTACATTAATATTATTTACAAAGCCGTAACACATACGTAGACATTCACCTAATTTGTCAATTTTAATTTTAAAACGTTAACAGCGAAAAATACATAGTAGCTTCACTTTCGATGCATCTGCATCCGTAGGCTACAGAGCAGCGCATTCTGTTCTAGAATCTTCGGCCGGAGTCCGCATTATATGGACTTGGAATGGAATTGCTACCGCACACGCTGCACCGACTCTTGCCAGAACAAAAATGCTTAAGTGGTTGAAGCGGACCGACCGCGGGGAAGAAACTGAAAGCCCAGACATAACGTCTCCGGGACCTTCAGGATCCAAAGTGTCATCGCCTGGTCTGCAGGCAACGCTAGCAACTGAATGAACTTAATGAACACTGTTAGACACGTTATAAAATACAACAGGAATGATGTGGATGATATTGACGGAAGATACCGTTCAACAGAATAAGTGAGTTTTCTTGGTGTCTTTCTAGTTCAGAAAGTTTAGTCAGTCAGCAGCACAACTAGGCTCGGACCTGCCACTATGCTGATGTTGCTAACGTTTGCACCCGGCAGCGAAAGTTCATAAAAATGGATAACGGTAATGGATAACGGAAAGTTCATAAAAATGGATAACGGTAATGGATAACGGAAAGTTCATAAAAATGGATAATGGTAATGGTGAAAATTATAAATTGGCCTTATAAGTGCCAACAGATATTCAAGGTATAAGTAGATGAAATGAACATAAAAGGGGTCTTATTTTCAACTAAAGTGTACTGCAGATGTAGGGAGTTGAAACATTTTCTGAATGAGCTAGTTGGCCCCTTTAAATAAACGGGTATCTATTCATACAGTGAGATCGCCAAAGTTTAATAAACTGAAAATGCAATAACTGTAATTTTGAAGTAGATGATGTATTGGACATGTGTCGCTTGTGTCTTGTGACTTATTGTAAAAATGATATAAAGGGTTCAAAATTGCATAGTTACAAATATAATAGTAACTTCATATGATAATATTAACCACTGGTTATTTCAGAGAGGAAAAAAATGGGGACACTATTGCTTCCATTCGGGACAATACAACACAGAATTCGGGACCACTGGGGGACACAAAGAAAAAAAGTTAATTTCGAGCCCTGGCCACGCCCACTTTTGGGGTCCGGGAATTGCGCACTTAATTTGCAAGCATTTTTGGAGGCCCATATTTTTTGTTCTAAGGGGGATATAGACCTGTAAATTGCTATATCTATGTATTCTGGCCCTGTCTATCAGATTCTGCACCTAAAAATAGCACAGGTTTACTAACTTTATAGATAATAACCCCTTAAAAGTGGATTTTTTAATGACAATTTTTTTTTACATTTTGGGGGTCCATATCTTGGAAAGTTTTTATGTTGATGGGGTTTCAACTGATTTATCATCATATTTGGGAACTCTACTGTGTACTTGGAGAGTTTCAGGGCACTCAGAGCTTTGGTGGGGGTACAGGAGGGCCCCAAATATGGCTTCAGGACAAAATTACCATTTGGTACGCCCTACTTCAGGCCATTAGTTGGCCATGTGGGCACATGATGACTAGAATGAACCTTTAACCCTATCAACAGACACCTTTTTATCAAACTTTTAAGCCAATAAAAACTTTGATTATCCAACTCCTTCAATATAAACTAAGCATTTGTATATGGTACTATTTTTGCATATTTTCTGAAAAATCCTAAGTCCGGAAAGTAGGTCAACTGTTGTTTTGACTGCCTATTCATGTTTAAGGTAGTAAAAGCACACCCATATAGTGATTTTAATCTATGGGAAGATTATTTATACCCAATACCCCATCAGTTATATTGACAATTTTTTTTTTTTACATTTGACACCTTTCCCTGTATCCAACCAAACTCTGACCACTATACACTTAATAGTTAAATGCATCTTTCAAACAGGAAAGGGAAAGATGCAAACAAGGGGATGATCCCAAGAAAAACATCCTGGTTGCTTTACTACATTTGTTCTGACATCCGATCTGGAAGTTAAACCTAGACTCATCAGGGTATTTTTTTCAAGAAAAGGGGAAGGGGCCCCTAGCCACTCATGTGGGGAAAATTAGCATATCAATTAGTAAAAAGGGGAAATTTTATATATATATAAAGATTATTTTATTATAATCATTATAAACATGAAGGTAGAAAGAATTGAGATGCTTCTTCCAAAGTACATTCATGCTTAATTGTCAGTGTCAGTCAGCAAGCCTGGTTATGGTTTTAAATTGAATTGAATCATTTTGTATTGTGCCTACATGTATTTTACAGCAGTAAATGGCGTCCATGCCTCATTAAAATTGTCTGATCTGATCACATGACTAATTTATTCTTAAGTAAGTGTAGTTTAAGTTACGTGTGTGTGTACAGTGTGCAAAGGGTTAATAAATGTAAACTGTCAGTTTATATATTCAAATATATGTGTTCAGTGATATCCTTGTTTTAATCTTACTATTTTATAATTTGAATGTGTTTTAGTACCTTTTGATTTGAATTGGCAGTTAAAACAATAGCTGACCTACTTTCTGGACTTTTCGGATTTTTCAGAAAATATGCAAAAACAGTACCATATACAAAAATGCTTAGTTTATATTGAAGGAGTTGGATAATCAAAGTTTTTATTGGCTTAAAAGTTTGATAAAAGTTGTCTGTTGATAGTGTTAAAGGCTCATTCCAGTCATCATGTGCCCACATGGCCAACTAATGGCCTGAAGTAGGACGTACCAAATGGTAATTTTGTCCCGAAGCCATATTTGGGGCCCTCCTGTACCCCCACCAAACCTCTGAGTGCCCTGAAACTCTCTAAGTACACAGTATAGTTCCCAAATATGATGATAAATCAGTTTAAACCCCATCAACACAAAAACTTTCCAAGATATGGACCCCTGAAATGTCAAAAAAAAAAGTCATTTAAAAAAAAACACTTTTAAGGGGTTAATATCTCTAAAGTTAGTAAACTTGTGCTATTTGTAGGTGCAGAATCTGATAGACAGGGCCAGAATACATAGATCTAGCAATTTACAGGTCTATATTCCCCTTAGAACAAAAGATATGGGCCTCCAAAAATGCTTGCAAATTAAGTGTACAATTCCCGGACCCCAAAAGTGGGCGTGGCACCCAAATTTTGAAGGGCCAAATATCAAAAAACGTTCCAGCTAGGAAGCTAAAATTTTGGATTCTTTCTTTTGACATCATAAGGCACTAATAAAATAAATATCAGGCAAATTGAAGAGGTGTCACTGGGGAGGGTGTGTGAATTGACATGGAATGACCCTTTTGTATTCATTACTCTGCTACTGTAGGAAGTTATACAGTGCATTTATTAGTACCTTTAAACTGAAGATTAGCTTTGGGCAGGTCCACCTGATAGCCAAAAGTCACACTTGTGTCTTGCATGCGTGTGCTCGCCTCAAACTCCACTCCAACTTGCAACTGCAGAAACAAAACCTTTGTGACTCGCAGAGGAAAGTTTCATTCACTTCATACTGTCAAACACCTGACGTTACAGAAGAGTGGATATTTTACTGCAGCCGTAAGTACGCTGGCAGATGAATTGGTGCATTCAGTTAAAATGAGCTATAGTTTTAAATAAAGCTGATACAAAATCCAAGGCTACCTGATCATTGGCTTTGTGGTAGTATGATGCATGAGCACCTGCTCCTCCAACTGTCAGTGTGGCCACGTAATTGGTGCCTGAGAGGAAAACAGGCAGCATGTAAAGTCGCTATAGATCCTGGGGATATTTTATGTAAGGAATAAAACACTTTTTAGGGGGGGAAATGCTGTTATCTGAAAATCAACCAACCAACTGTTTCTAGAAGAGCATGTCCCAAAGTGTTTTATTCCTCACTGCCATTAGTGTTTGAACATCCCAGCTTACCCCTCGTGTCCAAACGTGTGGGGTCTGTTTCATACCTGTGTATCTGCCCATGAACGAGGTGACTGTGCCCTCCTCTCCAGGTCTCTTGTGGTACACCAGCTCACCCCCCAAAGCCAAGGCAGGCGACAGAGACTGAAGGTAATGAGCCACTAAAATCCCTAGCAGACAAATCATAAAGATGCTGTTATACCCACCTGCCCTTTTCCTTAATTTAATCCATACATGAGTAGGCCTTAGGGCTATTATATTTATAATTCGGTAATATTTCTCTTAATCCATATAATAGAGATGTTCAGAATTCACCATTTAACTGATAAGAAGAGTTTTAACCCATTAATACTATCAGTTAAACCATTAATTAAAAAAAAAAGATAAAAGTTTGCAGTGTGGTAAATGCACAGAACATAGAGAAAGATGAGACAGAAAAAAAAAAGATGAGACAGGGCCCAATGTTACAGCTTATCAATTCATGGGGGCGTATCAACACGTGCAACCAATACAGGTGCCTACAGGCTATAGCCATATTTGCAGTCTGAGCGAAATGAAACGAGCCAAAAGTAGTTCTGTTTGGGACCATTTCAACAGAAAGGATGATGCGGTTATATGTAAGCTATATTAGGCAGTGTTGAAATGTAGCAGTAGTACAACTGCAATGCAGTACCACTTGCGAAGTAAACATCCATAAGCACTGTGTGATCGAGGACGACAAACTTTGCCCTCCATGTTAGCTGGGAGAAAATGTGAATCCCAGTGGTCTGAGGAGATAACTCAGATAATTTGTTTAATGTTGGAGAAAGACATTTTGCGCATTCGTGTGGTCTGTGGAGAGGGTTTTCAGGAGCAAACCGGGGACATCGATGCCATCTGAGTGGGTATTTGCCGCTGCAGGTCTCACAGTAAATAGACAGTGCACAAGCATGTTGACATTGCTATTTCTGAATAAAATCAGTCAACAAGTTGTCCGGGTTAAAATAGAGGGTCTTTTTTTTTTTTTTGGAAGTGTGAAAGCGACAACCTTTCGTTTTGTTAAAATGTTGGCTGTTGATCATGAATTAAATTGACATACCCGATAGCAGAGCTGGTTTTCGTTTCAGCACACTCTGTGCTTATACATTAGAAAGTGTGCCCACTTGCTGTTCATTTTAACAGGCCTGAGTTTTACAATATTGTCCTACACAGGAGACGTAGGCTGCTGGACCTGCCGGTTAAGCGCACTTGGCACTGGACGATTAAATATTTTTCGTTTTGTTCATCTGTTTTGTTCATTGCAAAGTCTGGCAATGTCTTGCTAATTATCTACATAAGTTATAAATTGTTTGCATTTGGGGGAGGGGGGTGATAAAGCACTTTTAATTTCTAAAGAATTTTTTGTATTGGTGTCACAGTCACTCGGGGAGCACGGTGGTTAGCACTGTCGCCTCGCAGCAAGAAAGTTCTGGGTTCGAGCCCAGTGGCTGACGGAGACCTTTTTGTGTGGAGTTTGCATGTTCTCCTTGTGTCTATGTGGGTTTCCTCCAGGTGCTCCGGTTTCCCGCACAGTTCAAAGACATGCAGTTAGATTAACATGGGACGGCAATGGGCTGAAGTGCCCTTGAGCACGGCACCTAACCCCCAGCTGCTCCCCAGGCGCTGTAGCATAGCTGCCCACTGCTCTGGGTGTGTGCGCATGCGTATATTCACTGCTCCAGCTGGGTTAAATGCAGAGGACGAATTTCACTCTGCTTGAGCATGCATGTGACAAATAAAGGCTTCTTCTTCTTCACTCCATCCATTCTAAATAGGCCTACCTTTTAACGGTTAAATCATCGATTAAGGAGTGTCAACTATCGGTGACGACAAAAATCTGAAATGGATATTGACTCGGACAGTTAAACTATCATTTAACTAATTCAATACCAAGAGGACAACTTATTTGTTTCAGGTTTTTCTACTTCTTAATATTATGTGGAAAACTGAACAATGCAATGTACACAAAACATTAAATTTCATTAGGGACATGCAGAAAAAGGTAAAAACTTTATTATTTTCACTTTGCTCTTTCCTGAAAAATAATATGGGGCTCTGCATTTCAAAAATAAAACTTGGTGCTGGGTATCTCTATATTAGTTCTGGTCAAGTGAAATAGTCAGCTTATGTGAAAGGATGTCCTAAAACTATTCAGGAGGTAACTTTATCCTGGTGAGGATTGCAGTGGATCTGGAGCCTGTACTGTGAATACTGGATGCAAGGTGGGAGAATTTACGCCAGATGGCTTCGGTCCATCTCACATACAATTTAGCACAGCCGATCTGCCTCCCTGCATGTTTTTTTTTTTGGAAGAAAACTGGAGAACCTAGAGGAAACCCAGGTGACTATGGGGAGAACATGCACAGAAATGCTACACAAACAGTAACCCAAGCTCAGGTTCAAACCCAGGACCCTGGAGCTGTGAGGCGCTGATGCTACCTGCTGCACCACCATGCTGCCCGAGTCAATAATTATTTCATCGGAAACACACCAGATCCAACAAGAACATCTGGATTGCCCAGTGTTATAGCAGCAGTGAAGTCATCTCCACGGTACTCTGTGTCACACTGCCAGTTCACAAACTTATGTTGCTGTGTCTGAAACAGATAGAGAAGACAATACCTCAGTCTGATGAAAACCACGGTATGTATGTATAAAGCAGCTCAGAGTCACATTTTGGTCTTAAAGAGCACATATTATGTGTTTGTGTGTGCAGTGATGGGAATAACGGAAGTTAGAAATAAACGGCGTTACTTTTTTTAGTAACGAGTAATCTAACTAATTACTTTTTACATCGTTATAACGCCGTTCCCGTTACTTACAATAAAATACTATGCATTACTTTATTAAAGCTGTTCTCATCTGGCACGCTGCTCGTTCAGCCTTTCTTTACTCTGCTTTCGTGTGGGGCGGGGAGACACGAGACAACGGCACAGTAAGCCAATCAGAGTAGATTTGGACAACATACGTAGGTAGGCCACGCCTACTGCACTACTGCGCGCTCTTTCAATCGGAAGACACAGCAATGGCGAGCGGTCAGCCCAACACTGCGCTTTCACAATGGAAATACAGCCATTACTTTTCATTACTTGAAATAAAAGGCAAGAGTGTCTATGTGCAATACACATTATGTCGAGGAACAAAGCGTTTGTCCTCGTCAGTGGCCAGTAATTAGTAACATTATTTTTGTAGTTATTAAAATTTATTAAATTTGATAGATGTCTTATCTCACACTGTCCCACAAAAATATTAATATAGTGTAGATAACATTACTAATTGGTTCTGTTAAGTGTCCATTTCAGTCATTAAACACATTTAACATTCACTTTTATTATGATTACACTAACTGAATTTGATTTTTTTTGAGGGGGAACAAAATGTAACGGAATAATTACTTTCCCTGGTAATTAGTTACTTTTATGACAAAGTAACTCCGTTACTAACTCAGTTACTTTTTGGGAAAAGTAACTATAACTAATTACTTTTTGAAAGTAATGTGCCCAACACTGTGTGTGCGTGTGTGTGTGTGTGTGTGTGCATATATATGTGTGTGTGTATGTATATATGAGTGTTTAGTCTACGTCTAGTTCATATCTAGAGTGTTTATACTGTTTATATTGTCTGTTTGAGTGTTTAGTCTTTGTCTAGTTCTTATCTAGTGTTTACACTGTTTATATTGTCTGAGTGTTTAGTCTATGTCTAGTTCTTATCTAGTGCTTATACTGTTTATTTATACTGTTTATATTGTTTGAGTGTTTAGTCTATGTCTAGTTCCTATCTAGAGTGTTTATACTGTTTATATTGTTTTTTTTTTTTTTCAATTATTCTATTTTTATTTTTATTTACCGCATTGCCTATTTGCACCGTGGGTCAGAGAGGACTGAAATTTCATCTGTGCTGTATGTCGAGCATGTATAGCATATTTGACAAAGTTGACTTGACTTGACATTATGGGAAAAAAACAAACAAACAAACCCTTTTACAGTGCTTGTGCACATTTGGGTATCTAGAGTGTCTATTAACTCAAACTCTGAAATAAGACATCGAGTCAGTTTCTTTTGTTCTACCTATTTCAGAAAACATGAGCTTCAACAAGCCGTTCAGATTGGGCTCCACTTCCTATGTCACAAGCAGTTCGTTAACATTATTCCGCCCCCTCATCTGAGTATCTCCACTCATGGCTTGAGAACTGTCTTTGTGAATGAATATTCAAGAGTACAGTGCTACCTGATTGGCTGGCTGAAGAGGTAGGCAGGGTGAACAGTGGCTCATTATCATTTAAAGGAACAGGCACTCAAATCAGCTGTTTTGAACAGGGCTGTTTAGACAGAGTGAGAAGGGAGCTGTGGTGCTTTATCCTTGTGATATTTCAACCAAAGCATATCACACACATTTCATTAAGACCTCAGGGAACTGTGTTAACAGCTAACGGGTATGTCACCTTTAAGTTCCAAAAATATTTTCTTTATAAATGAGTAAATATTCTGGGGCGGCACGGTAGTGTAGTGGTTAGCGCTGTCGCCTCACAGCAAGAAGGTCTGGGTTCGAGCCCCGTGGCCAGTGAGGGCCTTTCTGTGTGGAGTTTGCATGTTCTCCCCGTGTCCGCATGGGTTTCCTCCGGGTGCTCCGGTTTCCCCACAGTCCAAAGACATGCAGGTTAGGTTAACTGGTGACTCTAAATCAGGGGTCATCAAACTACGGCCTGTGGGCCGACTCCGGCCCGCCACCCCCCGTTGACCGGCCTTCCAGCCCCTCTGTCCCCCACCACTTGAACCGGCCCTATGAGGCAATCCCCAAAAGTGGTCATGGCCTATTTTTTTTAATTGCTTTTTGGCAAATAATAACATGTCTGCATCTTGTATTTTGTTGATTTTATCAATTAAAATTGATATTTAGTTATAAAATGAACTATTCATATTTTCCGAATTTTCATCATATGCTCGCGATCAAGCGGTGACAGGCAGTGCACGCGCAGAGAACTGTCAGTGTTCAGGACAGCAAAATGGCGAGCGGTAAGCGAAAAGCTGACAGAGAGTGCAGAGTTTTTAAAGAACAGTGGACCACAGATTATTTTTTCGTTCAGTGTAAGGACCGTGCAGTTTGTCTTGTATGTAAAGAAAGTGTGTCGGTTTTCAAAGAATATAATCTGCGTCATCACTATGAAACCCGCCACAAAGAGTATGCTAGTTTGCGAGGGCAAACAAGAGAAGACAGGATTCGGAGGATGAAATGCGGACTGGCTGCACAACAGAATGCATTCCTTCGCCAAACCCAGATCAACCAGGCTGCTGTCTGAGCTAGCTATAAGGTAGCTCACCACCTAGCTACCCATGGAAAGCCGTTTACTGATGGGGACTTTGTTAAAGTATGCGTGCTTGCTGTGGCCGAGGAGGTGTGTCCCGACAAGAAGGATGCGCTCAACGCGGTGAGTCTCTCCGCACCTACTATGACCAGGCGAACCGAAGATTTGGGGGACAACGTGTATGACCAGCTGAATGAGAAAGCGTCAGAATTCGAGTTTTTTGCTTTGGCCATGGATGAGAGCAATGACGTGCAGGACACAGCACAACTGCTGTGATCTATTGCTTATTGCTGTGATCTATTATAATAAAATATTATTATAATTTCACTGGTTTTTTTAATGTATTTATTTTATAGGCCTATTTATTTGACCTTTATTAAGTGCTGCACACAATTATTATTAATATTATTAATAATATCAACAGGCCTACCTACAATTTATAATTTTCCACTCACCTTTGCCAGTGTCAATCACCTCAACTAGGCAGATGTTTCTTACCTTGACAGATTTGATGTTATTTTTATTAGAAAATAAATAAATGGAATATCTGTGGTATTTCAAATTAAAACAGGGTGTGAAGACTCGATTACTACTTTTGCAAACCACTAGTAAAGATAAACAAATATGTGCCAGGAATCAAGTGTTGATATAGTAGTGGGGATGGCTGTGCCAGGCTAGTAATCTCTACTACACAATGAGGCCTGCTGGTGGTCATATTTGTCTGGGTCATACAATTCTATGTTATATAGCTGACCTGACCCCGGCCCCCCATCACAGTCAGGAATGACAATGTGGCCCCCAGAGAAAAAAGTTTGGTGACCCCTGCTCTAAATTGACCGTAGGTGTGAATGGTTGTCTGTGTCTATGTGTCAGCCCTGTAATGACCTGGCGACTTGTCCAGGGTGTACCCCGCCTTTCGCCCGTAGTCAGCTGGGATAGGCTCCAGCTTGCCTGCGACCCTGTAGAACAGGACAAAGTGGCTAGAGATAACGAACGAGTAAATATCCTACTACTACTACAAATTGAACAGTGTAATATGTGGATTGTGAAAATGAAAACACATACTAGTTCAGGGTTCTCCAGAAAATCTGAAGTAGCTGGCTTAAAAAAAAAAAAAAAGTAGTAGGTGGCTAACGTTAATGCGCTAATGCTAGGGAGATCGGGGGCATGCAGAAAATTTTGAAATTTCCATGCCTTCTGGTGGCTTCTGGTACATTCTCAGATAATAATTACTAACCATTTCGCTGTAAAATACTTGCAATATCTGTATGAAATTTCCCTCCAGATGTGCGTGTGCTTGGCTTTCTCAGTTACCCTCTGTAGTATGCTGCCTGGCTCTGTAACATAACTACAAACGTGACGGCGTGGTCACGTGGTCCAGCTCAGCCGATCAGAACGCGAGAATCGATCAACAAATATGGCATCACTTCCGGTCTTGCTAGACCGGAATTGAAGACAATTTCATGGTGGTATAATTGGATTTGCAGCAAATTATGGGCAGCGGAGACTATATAAATTGCTTGAACATTGAAAGGCAAGTTTTTTTTTTTTTTTTCCTGGGATCAAGTAGCCAGCGCAGACCGTCTATGTAGGCGGAGAAAACCTTTATAACTAGCAGAGATGTGGACATCTCTGCTAGTTATAAAGGCTTTTTTTGTTTTTAGCTGATTACTCAGTGTTTACTCACACACTATCCGCATAAGATTTATTATACATTATTCTCCTCTTTATTAACTGTAATACTTTCAGAAGTGTGGGATTCTGGACCATCTCTATACCTGTAAAAGTGCTGCTGGAGTGACTGATTACAGAATGAAGTTTTCTTGAAAACAAATGCACAAGAAATACAGCTCTGTGCATTTCGTGTTTGTATACTGTAAATTGTAAATACATACTACTGTTAACTGTTTCCCACAAATAGGCTGGAAAAAAGTTAAGTCTTTTTCTGTGGTTTTTAAATCAGAACATGATTATGCTGTAAATGTTTTTATTCATAGTTATATAGACAAAACGCTCAGATTCCAAATGCTGACTTTTCTCAATCCTTTAACTGACACTGTGCCTTTGAGTACAAATACTTCTAAATGTGAAACTATCACTGACTCCATTTTATTATTATGGAGGTAACAAAACTCCATGTATAAATAACGGACTACAAAATGAGTGCGTGTGTTGGCTGAGGCATTCCTCCAGTGTGTGGTACTTACCTGCAGAGCCACTTTGGAGCGTACGTGTGTGGTCAGTTGGTGGATAAACTGTGCATTGAGACTGCCCGTGTTATCCATGTCACCAACCATTACTGGAAATGACTATAAAAAATAAAGAATGGCACATACACCAATCAGCCATAACATTATGACCACGGACAGGTGAGGTGAATAACATTGATTATCTCATTACAATGGCACCTGTCAAGTGGTGGGATATATTAGGCAGCAAGAGAACAGTCAGTTCTTGAAGTTGATGTGTTGGAAGCAGGAAAAATGAGCAAGCGTAAGGATCTGAGCAACTTTGACAAGGGCCAAACTGCGATGGCTAGATGACTGGGTCTGAGCATCTCCAAAACGGCACATCTTGTGGAGTGTTCCCAGTATGCAGTGGTCAGTACTAGGGCTGCACGATATCAGAAAAATATGCGATATTCAATAACATGACTGAATATCTCGATATCGATATGTATCACGATAATTAAATATATAATGTTTTTCTTACCTCTACTCGCCGTTCTGCCCTGTATCTAGCATTTTAAAAAACCACCCAATGCATCGCTTCCATTCCAACATTATTTTTTATTGGAAAAACATGGCTACACCTGCAATGGTGTCCATCAATCATCTTTAAATCTCTTAATTTTTGTGAGCGCAGCAGAAAATGTCTTAAGTTGAAGTAAACAAAAAACTGAAAACTACATTACATTAACATAAAGCATTCAAAACGGCAATTTCAGCGGCTCCCGGGAGATGAAGGTGAGCGACACAGATTCACCATAAACTCAAACACAATCTGTTAATAACACATGCGGGTGAGAGAGCAGTGGTGTGTGTGTGAGAGAGAGAGAGCGGTAGCGTATGTGAGTGAGCGAGCGGTAGTGTGTGTGTGTGTGTGTGTGTGTGTGTGTGTGAGAGAGAGAGTGAGAGTGGTAGTGTGTGTGAGTGAGCGAGCGGTAGTGTGTGTGTGAGAGTGAGAGGTAGTGTGTGTGAGAGAGAGAGAGTGAGAGAGAGCGCGGTTTTATGTTTTTATGCTTCTGTACAGCAGTGTTTGTCCCAGTGAGCCGCCCCACCACTGTTTTACAGGTACATGTCTTGCAAAGTACCTGAGTTTGCAGTACATCATCCCTCCTGAATCCAAAGTACTTCCAAATAGCAGACGTGCATTTTTTTTTTTTTTGGAAACCAGTTCCTCCTCACACAAGTTTGTCTCACCACACTTGCTCCCGCCTTCCGCCATCACCACGAGGCTTTTACTTGTTTTGCAATAGGGGGCGGAGTTATCCCGTTGAGATTCAAATGTGATTGGACGGCACAGAAAAATGTGCCTTTTATCGAAATTTAAGTAATTTTTGCGGTATGTGTATCGCAAACTATGATATCGCGATATCGATACTTTTTCGATATATTGTGCAGCCCTAGTCAGTACCTACCAAAAGTGATCCAAGGAAGGACAACCGGTGAACCGGCGACAGGGTCATGGGGGTTGAAGGCTCATTGATTCACATAGGACACGAAGGCTAGCCCATATGGTCCAATCCCACAGAAGAGCTACTGAAGCACAAACTGCTGAAAAAGTGAATGCTGGCTAAAACAGAAAGGTGTCAGCATTAACTTTTTCAGCAGTTTGTACTAAAGTAGCTCTTCTGCGAGATTCTCTTCAACAGGAAGATGTACTGTTTTGGAGATGCTTAGACCCAGTCATCTAGCCATCACAATTTGGCCCTTGTCAAAGTCGCTCAGATCCTTATGCTTACCCATTTTTCCTGCTTCCAACACATCAACTTCAAGAACTGACCATTCTCTTGCTACCTAATATATCCCACCCCTTGACGGGTGCCATTATAATGAGATAATCGATGTTATTCACTTCAGCCGTCGGTGGCTTTAATGTTATGGCTGATTGGTGTATGATCTTTGCACAACACTTCCATCTCTGCTTTATAAGAAATCTATATTTAACATTGCGCCAGTTTAAAATCCTACAGTGATGTCCATGTAACAGCACTTCAACTGTGGACAGAATCATATGGATCAGTACTGAAAAAATGTTGGCCTGTAGAAGGCCTGCTTTAAAAGTTTCCTATATCAATTATACCTAATCAATTTTATTAATATATGGCAATTTTATTAAGCCATCAGTACTTCATTACATACTGAGATGCTCTCGAGAAAGACCATTAAAATAAATAAATTTTCTCAAACAGTTTACTAAAGTAAGAACGCTCACCTCAGTAGGTCCCGTCTGCTTGCTCCCAACATATGTGGCTGCAAACCTGTAACCGGATTCTCCCATGGTACTCAGTGTAATCGTGTGGCTCACCTGTAGCAATAAAGCCAGAGGTCACATGTAATTCTTCCTTTTCTTAAAATGATTATTAGCCCATGCTAAGTGGTGACCAATCAGTTCACCTTACTGTTCTTATCATTATTATCACTGTGCAGTTACTGTGGATGCTTTAGAGGCACAGGGGGAAGGAATCATTCGTAATTAGGTATGTAATGAGAAATCACAATACAAACTTATGATGATTCAAATACAAAATAAAAGATGAATCATCATTATCATCAGGCTGCATAATCTCTTAGTTTTTCCTAGCTGTAACTGTGGTATTTAGACAGCAGAGGGAGAAATAACATACAATAGCGGGAATACACATGGCTTCACTGTAGGTAGAAGTAATACAGCTCTATTGCTGCATTAAAAAACAGATCTAAACTGGGAAAGCGCTGTTGTGTAATTGACTGTACAAACAGATTTACCAAGAAATCAGAGCTCTCTTTTGACAGACTGCTGAAAGCTAAAGAAAAGTAAAGCAAATGCAGGTAGTATAATGTTCACAAAAGCTTATTAAGAAAAGGCCTATTCAATTAATTAATTAATAGCAGAGCTCGACATTTAGGACTGCCCGATTGCCCGGGACAAGTGGGATATATCCCCCGACATGCCCAACTGGGCAAGTTGGAACAAGCATATATTACGAACTAGCACCACAAAAATTCGGCTTTTTGACCTTTTATTTCAGTTCCTAAAAGCATCTCTCACTATGCATCCGCCATTATGTCTTGGCTGTTTTCTTAGTCTCGGTTTCATTTACTGCTTTGCAAGTTATTTTATATAGCCCCGCTGTTGTAGTATGGTACACATACTGTTTATAGACCCCTTGTGCATGACGTCACGCATCACGTGATAATTACAGCTGGGTCAGACAGACACCGTCTTTCATGCAAGCAAGGCTTAATCTGTCTTCAACATGGTTAATTTTTACGCTGTTTTTGCTTGTTCAAACATAGAAATAGATAAAAGGCATTACCATCTCCCCGCTATCAAGAAAAATGTTAACAAACAGAAGCAAATGCTTCAAGAACAACGAGAAAATTAGTGGTTAAAGAATATGAGGAGAGGAGCTCAGCCTGAAAACTCCAGAGAAATTCACAATTGTATTTAAAATGTATTTTATGAGTCGGAAGTGAGGATGGAAGAGTTTGCTTAAGAATCTCGTTTTATTTTTTTTTCTGCTCACATTCGAGTTAGCTCCTTCATGAAAGTGTTTGATTTGCTTACAGGTGAAGCCGCTTTGTTATTCGACACAGAAAACCCAGATTGGTTTCAAACAACTCGGGCATAAAAAAAACTCAAGTAGTGACATGCACAATAAATCCTGAAAGAACAGAACAGATTAAGAGCAGAGAGAGCTGGAGCTTTGTTTCTGTTATCAGAGGAACACAGTCCTGTGCAAAATATTTATATTTATTTTTTTCGCGGTCCGGTTTCCATCAAATCCTGCACTCTGATTGGCTGGCGAGCAGGTCCGTATCCTACGATACGGACCCCGGTTACGGACCTCTGGCGACTCGCTCGTTCACAACAACAAAAAAACATAGTAGCAATTTTTGTCAACATTTATTTTCGCATTTCTCAGTATAATAGCATTAATTTTACAGCATGGATAGCGATAACAACAGTCTTCACAGCGAAAGCAAGTTTTACTACCCTGATGAAGACGAAATAAAAAGACATTTAAGGAGAAGGCTAAAAACCTGTAACTGTTGCTAACGCAGAGCAAAAACATGGCTGAATCCTGAATGACTCAATTTTGTATAAATAGAGGACTACATAGGTGACAAAATGTAGATTTCCTGCCATGGAAGTGCACTTGTATACCGAGGAGAAAGCAATTTGCATTACAGCCATGAATGAGGATTCAAAATGGCGGCTCGCCTCGGCATGGTTTTCCCTTTCGGGCGCTCTCGTTTTCTGTTAGAATTTGGTAAAGAAAAACATAAATATATTATTTACCAGCTTAAGGTTGGTCCGTATGGTGAAATACCGTGACCTCGGTCAGTACTTTCAAGACCTCGGTCACGGTATTTCACGATACGGATTTCCCAGCTGGCAAATAACATATCTTTTTTTCTTTTTTTTTTAATAACCTAGAGGTGGGCGGCACGGTGGTGTAGTGGTTAGCGCTGTCGCCTCACAGCAAGAAGGTCCGGGTTCGAGCCCCGTGGCCGGCGAGGGCCTTTCTGTGCAGAAAATATATTCTCAAACACAACACTGTTCAAAAGTCTTGGCACCCTATTGTTTTCTTCATACAAACTTTATGGATTTCTATTTTATGATTTCTACATTATCGAGTAATGAACCTACAGTCTGAGAGAGTTCTACATAAACACACTGAACTTTACAACAGCTGCATGCATGTGAAATGGAAATAAATCGACTAAGGCAGGAAAAACTATTTTGGATAAAATTGTTATTGTCCGTTACAAGTAAAAAGTAACCAATAACCAAACTTAACAATAAACTTAATCAATAACCAAACTTCAACTCAATGTGTGATCTTCATTTTTTGTTGCAATTCACAACTATTCTATGGTTTTCCGAAAAAAAGTATTCCTTGCAAAATAGGGGGCAAGTGGAAATTAACTCCCACTTGTCCCCCAGGGCAAGTTGGTTTAAAAGTTAATGATGAGCCCTGATCAGGCAATTATATTTTACTTCATGTTTTATAAACGTGGGTAAATCATTGCTGGGTATTAAGAAAATGAAAAACTGATTTAAATTTAACAAAAGGAATATTTAAGTTGATAAAGAATCAGAAAATAAATGTTGCATTTTTTTGGTCATAAAATTTTCATTTAATTTTTTTTCAAAAATATCGTAGGAAAATCAAATCATGAACCCAATATTGTGAATCAAACTGAATTGTAAATTGGGTGAATTGTGACACGCCAATTTATACTCAACATTAATTTATTTGAAGTGATGGTAGACAATAGTTCCAGAATCAGGAATATGAAAGGAAACTGAGCATAACACACAGTCACCTCACACTTAATCACTTCACGGAACACTACTGAATTCACTAGCAAGAATCCTTCACGTCTTTAAGTGCATGAGAGAACTCACGGGTGAAATACTTTAGCTAGCTACATAAAGTCACCTTTCCCAGTGATTAAGGAGAAAAAAAAGAAACCTTTAAGGAGAAACCTTTATTCGTCACATGCACACTTCAAGCACAGTGAAATTCATCCTCTGCATTTAACCCATCTGAAGCAGTGAACACATGCACACACACCCAGAGCAGTAGGCAGCCACACCAGAGCACCCAGGGAGCAGTCAGGGGTTCGGTACCTTGCTCAAGGGCACCTCAGCCCAAGGCTGCCCCACGGCAACCTAACTGCATGTCTTTGGACTGTGGGGGAAACTGGAGCACCCGGAGGAAACCCACGCAGACACAGGGAGAACACGCAAACTACACACAAAAAGGCCCTCGCCGGCCACTGGGTTCGAACCCGGAACCTTCTTGCTGTGAGGCGACCGTGCTAACCACTACACCACTGTGCCGCCCAAAAATTCAAGTACTCACTTATTTTCAACAGTCTGTATTAATGCACATAATTGACTAATTATATGGAGTAAAATGATGTTAGCCTAATTAACTGGATTTCCACTTAAGCATAACATGGGACTGGGCAGCACATTACCCACTGGGCTAGCGAATGAACTTAGGATTTGAAGTCTAGTTGTGCAGTCAGTCACTACACACACACCATATTCCAGTTTTTACCTTTATTCTGAAAAAGACAATATTCCTACTAAGCTGTTTACATGCAGGGCTCGACATTAACGGTAGCCCGACTGTCCGGGACAAGCAACTGTTTGGTCCGGAGAAGTCAGATCCGCATCTGCCTGTCTGACAAGACAAGCTGAATATTTATTTGTTGAGAATCACCATTTTTCTAGTAATTATTGAAGAGTTACATCAATAAAAGTTCCAATAAAACTAGTTCAATCCCCTCAGTGATTCCACCATGTTTTTATTTACAAAATTCCGGGGAGCCGAGTACAGCAGGTGCATGTGTAAAAATAATCACGTCGTAATATCTAATTATAGATTATTAGTCACTGAATTCAACTAAATCAGAGAAAAGGTGATCAAACACGTCAATTTTGCAAAACAGCTTTGCAAGTGACCCCATAGCAACAGTAACTACGCCGCCATGACAGGGGGCACGCATGTAGTGCTTCATTCAGCTGAGTTAATCATTACTGATCAGTATGGGAAGGCTTTGCTGCGTTTTTGGACATGCAAATCGTTTGGAACAAAACAAAGACCTAAGATTTTTTTTTTTAATTTACCAAAAATAATTCATCATGGGGCGGCACAGTGGTGTAGTGGTTAGCGCTGTCGCCTCACAACAAGAAGGTCCTGGGTTCAAGCCCCGTGGCCGGCGAGGGCCTTTCTGTGCGGAGTTTGCATGTTCTCCCCATGTCCGCGTGGGTTTCCTCCGGGTGCTCCGGTTTCCCCCACAGTCCAAACACATGCAGGTTAGGTTAACTGGTGACTCTAAATTGACCGTAGGTGTGAATGTGACTGTGAATGGTTGTCTGTGTCTATGTGTCAGCCCTGTGATGACCTGGCGACTTGTCCAGGGTGTACCCCGCCTTTCGCCCGTAGTCAGCTGGGATAGGCTCCAGCTTGCCTGCGACCCTGTAGAACAGGATAAAGCGGCTACAGATAATGAGATGAGATAATTCATCATCGGGGGAAAAAATAGAGAAATTTCTAAATGTAGAAGGGAAAATGGGGGCAAAACACATTCAGCGGGACATCAGTGTTGAACGGAGAGGTCAAAAACCCTATGGTATACTCACTCAATTTCCACGAAGGTAAGAATTCCAAAAATAATATTCACAATTACAGCAAGGAGCTCATTCTTATACAGTGAAGTGAATATGAGCAACACAGTGTCTTTACAGAGCCGTTTTCACCGAGACTTAAAGTGCATTTATATTCGGGGATCCTTCGAAGTGTGTTGCGCGCACGCTTGGGAGCCAGTGATTAAGGGAAACACCTGATACTGATTTGACTGCAATCAGCATGCACACATAAGGACGCAGAGGCTTTGGGAAGTATCATCATCATCATCACTGTTACGCTTGTTTGTAGCCATGTTTATGACTCTGCTTTTGGTGTCGTTTGTGTTTTGTTTTTGTAAATATCACGCATACTAATAAACACTCTTCCTGCACTTAGACCCCCCTACTGCCGCATAGTACCTGACAGAATACGTGCAAAGACTCTGTGAAAAACAGCGTGCCGATTGCACTCAAATCATTATGGCTTGCTGCTGTTTACAGTATGTTTTTTTATGTTGAAACATTTCATTTCAATATTTTTTAAAGCCATTTTTGGTCTACAGCATTTCTTTACATGCACCTAAGACTTTTGAACAGTACTATAAATGTACTGTACCTAAGTTGAGAAACTAGTAAGCAACTATTAGTAAACTCACATCACACTAGATTCATGAACATGAGATAATTTTACAGTGTAGCATCATGAAAATACTGATGCTTTTAAGGTATTTAAAAAAGGGGGCTATGATTCTCACAGCACATTTCATAACCTAAGAGATAGCAATAACACTGACCTGGAAGTGATTACTTAAACCCTTGTTGACCACCAGTCGCACACCCTCCATCTGCAATGGGAAGACCTCTGAAGGTCAGAAAAATGAAACAGTAAGAATGTGACAGTTTCTACTCAGCACTCAACAGCGTGTTCTTTGGATTTAATGTTCTTAATGGTATTTCAGCACTCACGGGTCCTGTGGAAAACTGGTTAAAGAATCGACGTTCTTGGTAGCTACCTTTGCATTTCCGATGGCACTCTTCAAATGTGCCTGGGTTGGTGAGAGAGGACTCTGTGTCTGTGCCAGCCTGTGCACCGGTGCCCACAGATGATGGCATGGTGGGCATGGTGAAGCCAGGAGGCACCATCAGGCCTGGACCCCCTTGAGAGCTGCTGCTGCTGCTCCCACTGCCTGAAGCAGGGGGGTTTGGGGACGTGGCAGCCAACACACTGCCCATACTGAGACACACAATTTAGAGTTAGTTATTCAGGCTAATATTATAAATAATACACCACTTTAATTAGGGCCTTTCAACTGCTCGAGACTGTAAGATGAGATCCAGGCATCAGTAGAAATCTTATGTTCCAGATACAATATAAATTATAAATGTCCAATTTACTATTGTAGTTTCGAATAATAATTCTATTTATAAACTTGCTAGAAATGTTTTAAGAAGTGAAATCAACACTGTTTTTTGTCTCCAAGAAATGACAACATATAAATATAAAAATGTTAATTCAATTAATTTTTCACACAGCATATTATTTGCAGTGTGCCATGGGCTGAATCCTTAATGGCCTCTACTTCCTATACAAGTACACTACACAAGCTATAAAACAACAAGGCGTCTACACCCTATGTAGGGAGCTTTGTTTTCAAATTGTACGCATTTGGAGATTGGCCCTTGACCTTAGGTCTGTTGCTAGTTTTGAAACATGCTACCAAACCACCAAAGGACAAAAATAACACGCAGCTAACAGCTTTTTGTCAACAACCTCCTTTAATCAACATCAAATTGAGGAGAAAAGGCCAGTTAATAATAATGAAGTACACAGTAATTCTTGGTGCACGGTTCACTTGACAGGACAGCAGGTGAGCTAAATTGCTAACATGCTAACACTTGTTAAAACGCTACACTGCCTTTAGTCGTGAAGGGAAACTATAATCCCACACTAAACCTCCCTGACCTCTTCTATAATAACATTTACAACACTAAAACACAGCCTATGAGTTCAGTAGTTTATTTATCTATTTCATTTGGCCTCGTGTTCTACTCACGTTGTGCAATGCAGTCCAATTACAGGGCTATGAAGCACCGGTAGAATGTATGGGACAACCTACAAGACCAACGTCTTGGCCCGCCCACTTCGTCCTGTCTTTGCAAGGGATTGGGTACAGCATGCTAGACCTGCAAGATGATTGGTTGAAGGGTGCTGTAACTGTAAGGGGATTGGTTCCCTGCTGAGTTTCCTTCAGAGGTAAGAGGTGAAGATCAGGAGTCAGGAAGTGACATAACGCTCATCCATTCACTACACGTTCACTTCAAGGGTATCCTGCGGTTATTCCAGTTAAACCCCTGCTGAAACAAATGAACATGTGATGTATTCAGTAAAACTTAAGATGCTTTTAACAAGTAGCACAATTATACAAAAGGTTTCATTTCCGCTTAACACTGAAATCTATGCTTCCATTCATATTTAAGAAGGGAAGAAAGGAAGCTTCCTCATAATGTCTTACTATCTCACAATCATGATTTTCAACCTTCTTCTTCTGGCTGCTCCTGATTAGGGGTCGCCACAGCGGATCTTTCGTCTCCATTGCTCCCTGTCTTCCGCATCCTTCTCTACCACACCTGCCACTTTCGTGTCCTCTCTCACCACATCCATGTATCTCCTCTTTGGCCTTCCTCGTTTTCGTTTGCCTGGCAGCTCCATCCTCAACATTCTCCTTCCAACATGCTCTGCATCTCTTCTCAGGATGTGCCCATACCATCTCAGTCTCATCTCTCTTAGCTTAATTCCCAAGCTCTCCACATGTGCTGTCCCTCTGATGTACTCGTTCCTTATCCTGTCCAACCTTGTCACTCCCATCGCAAACCTTAACATCCTCAACTCCGCCACCTCCAGCTTTGCCTCCTGTCTCTTCGTTAAGGGTACGGTCTCCAATCCATACATCACAGCTGGTCTCACTACTGTCTTATACATCTTACCTTTCACTTTTGCTGGGACTTTCCTATCAAAAATGACTCCCGAAATCCTTCCCCAACTGCTCCACCCTGCCTGCATTCTCTTTCTCACTTCACTATCGCAGCCCCCATTTTCCTGCACAGTTGACCCCAGGTACTTGAATTCACCAACTTTCTTTACGTCTGCTCCTTGCATCTTCACTATGCTCTCATCCCCATTCTCATTGATGCACATGTATTCTGTTTTGCTCCTGCTCACCTTCATTCCTTGTCGTTCCAATGCATGCAGTGGTGCTTGAAAGTTTGTGAACCCTTTAGAATTTTCTATATTTCTGCATAAATATGACCTAAAACATCATCAGATTTTCACACAAGTCCTAAAAGTAGATAAAGAGAACCCAGTTAAACAAATGAGACAAAAAAATTATACTTGATCATTTATTTATTGAGGGAAATGATCCAATATTACATATCTGTGAGTAGCAAAAGTATGTGAACCTCCAGGATTGAGCAGTTAATTTGAAGGTGAAACTAGACAGGGACACTCTAACGAGTGCAAACCCCGCCTTTTCCCTATTAAAATACATTGGGCGAAAATTTCGAAGTTCTGCCATGACCTTGACCTTTGACCTCCAAAATTTAATGGTTTCCTTCCTGGGTGATTGGCAACACGTACAAAATTTGGTCCAAATCGATCCATTGGTTCTTGAGATATCTTGCAGACACACAGACAGACAGACAGACAGACAGATACACACACACACAGACTGACGCAGGTGAAAATAATAACCCCTCCGACTACTGTCAGCGGGGTTAATTAAAGTCAGGTGTTTTCAATCAATGGGATGACAATCAGGTGTGAGTGGGCACCCTATTTTATTAAAAGAACAGGGATCTATCAAAGTCTGATCTTCACAACACGTTTGTGGAAGTGTATCATGGCACGAACAAAGGAGATTTCTGAGGACCTCAGAAAAAGCATTCTTGATGCTCATCAGGCTGGAAAAGGTTACAAAACCATCTCTAAAGAGTTTGGACTCCACCAATCCACAGTCAGACAGATTGTGTACAAATGGAGGAAATTCAAGACCATTGTTACCCTCCCCAGGAATGGTTGACCAACAAAGATCACTCCAGGAGCAAGGCGTGTAATAGTCGACGAGGTCACAAAGGACCCCAGGGTAACTTCTAAGCAACTGAAGGCCTCTCTCACATTGGCTAATGTTCATGTGTCTATCACCAGGAGAACACTGAAAAACAATGGTGTGCATGGCAGGGTTGCAAGGAGAAAGCCACTGCTCTCCAAAAAGAACATTGCTGCTCATCTGCAGTTTGCTAAAGATCACGTGGACAAGCCAGAAGGCTATTGGAAAAATGTTTTGTGGATGGATGAGACTAAAATAGAACTTTTTGGTTTAAATGAGAACCATTATGTTTGGAGTAAGGAAAACACTGCATTCCTGCATAAGAACCTTATCCCATCTGTGAAACATGGTGGTGGTAGTATCATGGTTTGGCCCTGTTTTGCTGCATCTGGGCCAGGACGGCTTGCCATCATTGATGGAACAATGAATTCTGAATTATACCAGCAAATTCTAAAGGAAAATGTCAGGACATCTGTCTATGAACTGAATCTCAAGAGAAGGTGGGTCATGCAGCAAGACAGTGACCCTAAGCACACAATTCGTTCTACCAAAGAATGGTTAAAGATGAATTAAGTTAATGTTTTGGAATGGCCAAGTCAAAGTCCTGACCTTAATCCAATCAAAATGTTGTGGAAGGACCTGAAGCGAGCAGTTCATGTGAGGAAACCCACCAACATCCCAGAGCTGAAGCTATTCTGTATGGAGGAATGGGCTAAAATTCCTCCAAGCCAGTGTGCAGGACTGATCAACTGTTACCGGAAACGTTTAGTTGCAGTTATTGCTGCACAAGGGGGTCACACCAGACACTGAAAGCAAAGGTTCACATACTTTTGCCACTCACAGATATGTAATAATGGATCATTTTCCTCAGTAAATAAATGACCAAGTATAATATTTTTGTCTCATTTGTTTAACTGGGTTCTCTTTGTCTATTTTTAGGACTTGTGTGAAAATCTGATGATGTTTTAGGTCATATTTATGCAGAAATATAGAAAATTCTAAAGGGTTCACAAACTTTCAAGCACCCCTGTACCTCCATCTCTCCAAATCCAACTCAACCTCCTTTCTACTTTCACCACATATCACAATATCATCCGCAAACATTATGTCCCATGGTGACTCTTGCCTCACTTCGTCCGTCAAGCTATCCATCACTATGGCAAACAAAAAGGACTCAAAGCAGATCCTTGATGGAGTCCCATCTTCACCTTGAACCATTCAGTCGTTCTAACCGCACACCTCACTGCTGTTTCACTGTTCTCATACATGTCTTGCACCACTCTAATATAATTCTCATTCACTCCACTCTTTCTCATACAATACCATAACTCATCTTTTGGCACTCTATCGTATGCCTTCTCCAGGTCTACAAACACACAATGTAGCTTTCTCTGGCCTTCTCTGTACTTCTCCATTAACAATCTTAGAGCAAAAATTGTATCCGATGTGCTCTTCCTTGGCATAAACCCGTACTGCTGTTCACAGATTGCTACCTCTCTTCTCAATCTCGCCTCCAATACCCTTTCCCATAGCTTCATGGTGTGGCTCATCAGTTTTATTCCTCTGTAATTACTGCAGCTCTGTACATCTCCCTTATTCTTGTATATTGGGACTAGCACACTCTTTCTCTATTCATTTGGCATTTTCTCATTCTCTAGGATCTTATTGAACAGTCTTGTTAGGAACTCCACAGCCGTCTCACCCAAACATCTCCAATCCTCAATCGGGATACCATCTGGTCTGACTGCTTTCCCAGTCTTTATTCTTTTCATGGCTGCCCTCACCTCATCCTTACTAACCAACTCTGCTTCCTGATTTGCTGTCTCCAATGAATCTGACCTTTTCTCTCGTGGATTCTCCTCATTTAATAAATCCTCAAAGTACTCTTTCCACCTTCTTAATAGACTCTCTTTGTTTGTCAGAACATTTCCATTTACATCTTTCATCACTTTTACCTGCTATACATCCCTCGCTTCCCTGTTTCTCTGCCTAGCTAGTCTGTACAGGTCTTTCTCGCCTTCTTTGGTCTCTAGTCTTTCGTACAACTCCTGGTATGCATCTGTTTTCGCCTTCGCTACAGCTCTTAGATTAGATTAGATTAGATTAGATTAGATTAGATTAGATTAGATTAGATTAGATTAGATTCACTTTATTCATCCCACATTGGGGAAATTCACGTGTTACAGTAGCAAGAAAATGTCAAACAGATAACAAATAAAACTGAAATAAAAATTAGACAAATGAAGGATTAAATACAAAGGGCTATTTGCATTATCTACCATGAAAAAGTATAGAAAAATTGCCTTATTGAGAGGCTCGGAAAAATTGCACATTACAGGTAGACTCTATATATACACATATATATACATAAATAATATTTATATATATATAAATATAAGTATGCATAAAAATAGTTTAAGGCCTATATTATTGCACATAATAATTGCATCGATGAGAGATGGCAGAGGTAGTAGTGGTGAAGTAGTTCAAATATAATGACAAACAGGTTATTGTTGCTACGTTACAAGTTGTGGGTGTTATACAGTCTGACAGCTGCAGGTATGAATGATCTGCGGTATCTCTCCTTCTTACACAGTGGGTGTAGCAGTCTACTACTAAAAGAGCTGCTTAAAGCCCCCACAGCCTCATGTAGGGGGTGAGAGGGGTTATCCATGATTGAGGTCAGCTTGGCTAACATCCTCCTCTCAACCACCACCTCAATGGAGTCCAGAGGACAGTCCAAGACTGAGCCAGCCCTTCTGACCAGTTTATTAAGTTTCTTCCTGTCCCTCTCTGAACTTCCACAGCCCCAGCAGACCACAGCGTAGAAAATCGCTGATGCTGCTACAGAGTCATAAAAAGTCCTAAGCAGTGTCCTGCACACACCAAAAGACCTCAGTCTTCTCAAGAGGTGGAGACGACTTTTGCCCTTCTTGTACAGGACATCTGTGTTGTTAGTCCAGTCCAGTTTGTTGTTGAGGTGAACACCCAGGTATTTGTACTCCTCCACGATCTCAATGTCCAAACCCTGGATGTTCACTGGTGCAATTTGAGGAACCGTCCTTCTGAAATCGATCACCACCTCCTTTGTCTTGCTGGCGTTGATGCGCAGGTGGTTCAGTTCGCACCAGGCAACAAAGTTGGTGATGACCTCTCTGTACTCCAGATCGTCCCCCTCTGACACACGTCCAACGATGGCTGTATCATCCGAGAACTTCTGGAGGTGGCAGCTGTCCGTGTTGTAGCTGAAGTCAGATGTGTAAAGTAGGCTTGGCACGGTTATGGGAAAAAAACCGAACCGTATGATACGCCTGTTGCGGTGCAATACGCGTATAAACCGCAGTACCCCTATTTAAGACGTTCGCCAAAAAAAAAAGCTGAATGCCCGTATGAAACCACGTGGTTCTCTTTCGCGCAAACAGGGGTGATAGCGTTCCGGCGCCGCGCCGGATTTCCGGCGTACTGTGGCGCCGGAAAAAAAAAAATCTAGTTCGCCCATTATCCTGTGTCATTCTGAGATGCGCAGATAGACAGTAAAGGGAATTCGGAATTCCCTTTACTGTCTATCTGCGCATCTCAGAATGACACAGGATAATGGGCGAACTAGATTTTTTTTTTTTCCGGCGCCGCGGTACACTGGAAATCCGGCGCGGCGCCGGAACGCTATCACCCCTGCGCGAAAGAATTGAAGTGACAGCGGAGTGTGGATGGCAAGTGCAAAAATGGCAAGTGGGAGTGGAGAAGGCAGGTCGTCGTACATAGAGGATGCCCCCGCGGCATTCAAATCAGGTGTGTGGGAACATTTTGGTTTTCCCATTACATGCGATGACGCCGGCAAAAAATCAATTGACAAAAACGTCACAATATGCAAGCTTTGTAAAGTACGAATGCCGTACACTCGTGGGAATACTTTAACACACACATCTGTTCAAAAGTAAGCTTTAAGAACTCATTTTTATTTCTTCCAATTATGAAAACTCTGTATGTGACAAAAGACACCTGGTTCCTCTAGATGCCACAATATGGCAGCAAACACTCCTGACACTTTGTATAAATACTGTAGTAAATAAAAAAGCTGTTGAAATCATCCATGTCTTCCCTCTTGCTGTTTCAAAATACTACCTGGCTTTTCATCAGAGATTGTTCATAAAATGTGCTTATGTCAACTCAAACTCAGTTTGTGCATGATTATTTCATTGTAACTATAATTTTAACCTCTCTTAAATGCTGTATCCTAAACTATGTTTACTTAAGGTAAATAGTAGGCTATATGCCCAAATACAGAGTACTTAAGATTTAAAAAAAAAAAACCCGCAATACGTACCGAACCGCAGACCTCAAACCGCAATATGTACCGAACCGCGACTTTTGTGAACCGTGCCACCCCTAGTGTAAAGTGTAAAGAGGAAAGGAGGGAGCACTGTACCCTGTGGAGCCCCTGTGCTGCAGACTACCACATCAGACACACAGTCGCGGAGCCTCACATACTGCGGTCTGTTAATGAGGTAGTCGATGATCCATGCAGCCAGGTGGCAGTCAACACCAGCTCCCTCCAGCTTCCCCTTAAGCAGTGATGGCTGGATTGTGTTGAAAGCACTGGAGAAGTCAAAGAATATGATTCTCACAGTGCTCCCAGTGCCCTCCAGGTGTAGCAGGTAAATGACCGCGTCATCCACACCAATGCCCGGTCGATATGCGAAATGCAGGGGGTCTATCTCGCTATTCACCAGGTGTCGGAGGTGGGAGAGAACAATCCTCTCCACGATCTTCATTAGGTGAGACGTTAAAGCTACTGGCCGAAAGTGGTTGAGCTCCCTGGGGTGCGCAGTCTTGGGAACTGGAACCACACATGATGTTTTCCACAGAAGTGGAACTTTCTCCAGACTGAGGCTCAGGTTGAAAATGTACAGAAGAATCCCACAGAGCTGATCTGCACAGTCCTTAAGCAGTCTGGAGTTGATACCATCAGGGCCAGCAGCTTTCCTTGTCTTGATCCTCCTTAGCTCCTTCAACACCTGATCAGCTGTTATGGAGAGGCGAGGGTTGTAGCCGAGGTGTGAGTCCTGTAGAGTGAGATCGGGGGTGGAGTGCATACATGAAAATCCCTCACCTTTCATCGAAATTCGCCGTTTTGAAACCAAAATGGGTGACCTACGTGAATCATGTAGATCCGATGAGAACAAAAATTGGGAGGGAGGGGGTGTTTGATATTGACCCAAAGGGCAAGGAGGTCGCTTCGCACCCATAGACAGTTCGTGCCGGTTTGCACCTCCTCCTCCTGCTTTGATATTGACGCCATAGCGACGAGTACATCTCGCTGCGAAGGGCAAGCAGCATCATTTCACGCCTCTTCTCCTGCTGGCCAAAGCGTGCACACATCAGTCAGAGTGCAGACCAGACCACCAGAAGCTGGAAGCTGGATTGAGTCATCGGACTGAATTTCCTACTTTTTTCAAACTTTCCTGATTGCTATCAAAACAAACAAAACTTCCGGCTTGATTATGTCAGCATTCGAAAGAGGGTGCGCGCATCTTTTGACAATCCCTGTGTCCAAAATTGCTCGCTACTCACTATATAGAGAGCGTGCACATGACGTCACGAGGTCACATGATATTTGTTTATCTGCCATTTTGGACGGCATGGCCATGCATAGAACTTAGACAAACCCGTTCTACTTATCAAGTGTGTGGGAGTAGATCTTTCGAGAATGGTTATATCTTGTTCAGCATTTGGTTGTACCAATAGACAGGGCCAAAAGGAGGGCCTGTCATTTTATAGATTCCCCGCAGATGAGGAGAGACGCGCAAAATGGGTGTCCGCTGTGCGAAGAGAAAACTGGTACCCTAGTTCTACCAGCCGAATGTGTAGTGAACACTTCATATCAGGTAGGTGTAATCTTCTAATTCAATACTCCTAGTACATCTGTTAAGTTGATTTTCGGATTGAATGATAACTGCATACTTAGAAACTAGACAGAACAGTGTTTGTGGCCATCAGTCCGCTTGATCTCTAACGTTTAAAATGGCTATGCCTAGCCCTACTACTATCTTTTTGGCTCATATATGCCTTTGAAAGGCCAATCCATAGTAGGGATGGCGAAAACTAAAAAAAATCTTGACTGACCACCGAGCCTCATTAGCCGGTTAAAGTCGGTTAACCTATGAGTTTAAACAGGGATGCAAACGGCGCGCCTTTTGGCGGATGCCGCCTTTTTCACGGCTGAATCGTGCAGATCCGATTTTTTTTTAGGGGGGGCGTTGGAGTGTCTGAATAATTTCATCAGAGTAAATTCTGTATTAAAATTACTAAATAAGCAAATGCCGTTACAGTCCATGAAACATAGGAAGTATGAGAAGAAAACAGTAAATCAGAAAGCTGCGCACGTTTTTGCGCAGCTTTCTGATTTACTGTTTTCTTCTCATATCTGGAACTGAGTTTAGATTTCGAACATTCTTACGATAAAACGTCCTGCATAGTCTCTTTATGATAAACGTCTTAATGCCACTTACCCGTGAGGTTATCAAGTAGACATTCTTCTTCGGAACCTTCCAGAGGTATAGTTGGGATACCCATCCCGCAACAAAATATTTATAAGCTTCCAGGCTCTTGTAAGCTTTGAGGGCTTTGCCAGTGTAACACGATTCACGATTAACAAGAAAATTGTAAGTGTCGTGGTAGGCCAGATCGGGCAAATCGCCGGCACCGCAGCTCCGAATTTCCCTGAACAAGGATTGCGGCAGGTTGTACGGATCTGCAATCCCCAACCTGGAACACTTTTCCACGTAACGCTGCCTCACGTCACCTTCAAGATGCTGAACAAACTTAGACAAGTTATCGCGCGATGTAGATGGGGTATTTTCCAAATTTTCTTGGGGATTACTCCCTGGATCCATTACGCTCGCACAAGGTAAACAATCCTGAAGCCGTCCAATATGGCGGAGTATACACGGACGGGTCACGTGACTGCACATCCTCTATAGGGCACTGTATAGTGGAGACGCCATTTTGTAGTGCTGTCCGTGCTGAAAGAAATCAAATTAAAAAGTCTCAAATTTGATTTAATAAAAGACAGCAGCAAAGAAGAAAGTATTCAGCCTTGATTTAAAAAGAACTGAAAGCTGCAGGTACTTCCATATCTTGGAAGGCTGAGTGGTATGCTGGGGCACCTCTTGCCAGCAGACCAGGATATCCAGAGGGAACTTGTGTGGTTCAGTGTTGACCTGACTATCCCCAGCTTCAAGGAGGGAGAGAGCATTGTGGAGTGGTGGGGTCATGTGTTCGACAAACCAGACAAGTACCCCTCCCTGGGTGCACTGGTTAAGTGTTGCCTCTCCATCTTTCATGGACCTAGAGTCGAGTCCTTATTTAGTCTGATGAATGATGTAATTGATCAAAGGAGTGGCAACATGAATGTGGAAACATATAATGCAATACAGACAGTCAAGTACACGCTGATGTCCAGGGGGAAGTGCAGCTCTTTAGAAGGGAGGACGTGAAGTTTGGGGAAGTGGACAGAACATTGTGCAAGAACATTAACTCTGCAGCAGCCACATACAAACACCAGCAGAGGGTGAACAAGGAGGAAAAGCAGCAGCAGCAGAGCAAGTATGGCTCTCAAGCAACTTGCAGTGCTCAGCAGGCCAGACTGAAACAGACTGCTGAAGGAGAGAAGCGGGCAAGGCTGAAACATGTGGCAACTCAGCAAAAGCGGGCCATGGAGACACTGGTGGTCCAGGAAAATAAAAGGAAAAAATGATCACTATTCCTTGTGTGTTCTCCACTTTCTTCGTTCTATTATTCGCATTTTTTTCCAGGGCATAATTTCACTATAACTACATGTATTTGAATTTGTATTTGTACTGTATGTCCTTGTGCAAATGTCAATACAGTATACTTAGTAAGGAGGCTATAATATTTATTCTGGGGGAGGACCCCCCAAACAAAATAAAACAACACCAGAGGCCACGTCACCACTCGCGCACCCTTCTCACCTTTTTCACCCCTGGCCCGTTTTCATGCCTGGGAGTGTGTGGATTGGTCTGGCAGGGATCGGAGGGGGGTGATGTGGTGTGAGGAGGGAGCTGTTGGTGTCAGAGGTATTATGGGGGGGGGGGGGGGGTGGAGCGATATCACAGACCGGTCAGGACTATGGTGAGTGGGGGAGGGTGGGTGGCACAGTCAAATCTGTTGAAAAAGAGATTCAACTCATTTGCCCAGTCTCGGCCCCCAGATACAGGGCCCCTCCCACTGTCCTTTGTGTGGCCAGAGATGGTTTTCAGGCCTCTCCATACCTCTCCGGTGTTGCTCCCCTTGAGGCGCTCCTCCAGCTTCCTCCTGTAGCTGTCCTTGCCTCTCCTTATCCCCCTCTTCAGCTCCCTCTGCACTCTCCTCATCTCCTCCTTGTTGCCAGATTTAAAAACCCTCTTCTTCTCGTTTAATAGGGCTTTTAGTTCAGAGGTCACCCAGGGTTTATTGTTGGGAAACACCGTACCTTCCTGACTGGCACAGTGTTTTCAACACAGAAATTAATGTAATCCATGATGCAGGTTGTCAGGCTATCAGTGTCATCCCCGTGAGGTTCACACAACACATCCCAGTCCGTGGTGTCAAAGCAGTCCCTCAGTGCCATACTGGTCTCCTCAGACCAGCTCCTTACATACCTCTTGGTGGGTGGTTGTTTATTCACCATAGGTATGTATGTAGGTCAGAACGGCCCAGCAGGGGGAGGGGTGATGAACTATATGCGTCCTTGGTGTTCACATACATTAAATCCAAAGTTCTCTTGTCTCTGGTGTGGCATTTCACATTCTGAGTGAAGGTTGGGAGAATGGAGGACAGGGAAGCATGATTGAAGTCACCGGAGATTAGTAGCAGGGACTGGGGGTGCGATGTCTGAAGCTTTGACACTGAAGTGTGGAAGAGCTCACAGGCTGCAGCAGCATCGGCCACTGGGGGGATGTACACAGTTATCGCGATAACGTGCAAGAATTCCCTCGGGAGGTAATATGGCTGAATGCTAACCGCTGGCAGTTCAATGTTTTTACTGCAATACTGCTCCTTTACCCTGATGTGCCCCGGGTTACACCATCGGTCATTCACAAACATCGCTATACCCCCTCCTTTCCTCTTACTGCTCTTTTTGCTTTCTCTTGTCTCTCTGTATAACCGCCTGCTTTCCTCATCTCTCTGCTCATCCCAATTCTTCTTTGCTAGCCTCTTCTCTTTTATAATTTCCTGCACTTCTTTGTTCCACCACCATGTCTCCTTGTCTTCCTTCCTCCTTCCCAGTGACCACCCTAGCACCTTCCTTGCTGCCTCTCTTACTAGTACAGCAGTAGTATTCCAATCTTCCGGCAGATGTCCATGACCACTCAATGCTCGTCTCATTTCTTCCCTTCTGATGTTCAACCTCTTTTAGTTTCCACCACTTAATCTTCTGCTCCACTATTTCACGCTTCCTCTTTTTCACTTTCAAGCTCATCCTGCACACGACCACTTGATGTTGTCTAGCTACACTCTCCCCTGCCATCACTTTACAGTCTCCAATCTCCTTCAGGTTACCCCTTCTGCAGAGTATGTAGTCCACCTGTGTAGATCTTCCTCCACTCTTAAACGTCACCCTGTGCTGCTCTTTCTTCTCGAAGTATGTATTGACTATTGCCAAATTCATCCTCTTTGAAAAATCAACCACCATTTGCCCTTCCACATTTCTCTCTCTTACACCATATCTGCCCATCATGTCCTCATCTCCTCTGTTTCCCTCGCCAACATGTCCGTCGAAATCTGCTCCCATCAGCACGCGCTCCTCCCTCGGTATACTTTCTACCACTTCATCCATCTTTTCCCAGAAAGACTCTTTCTCTTCATTCTCACATCCAACCTGTGGGGTGTACGCACACACAACATTGATTACCACTCCTTGAATCTCCAACTTCATGCCTATCACTCTATCTGACACCCTCTTCACATCAATCACACTGTTGACCAACTCTCCCCTCAAAACAATACCAACATCATTTCTCTTTCCATCCACTCCATAATATAACAACTTGCATCCATCTCCAATGTTCTTGGCCTTGCTTCCTTTCCACCCCGTCTCCTGCACACACAAAATGTCCAACTTCCTTCTTTCCATCATACCTGCTAACTCTCTCGCTCTGCCAGTCAATGTTCCCACATTCAGTGTTCCTACCCTCAATTCTAAGCTCCTTCCCTTCCATCTTTCACGCTCTCTCCTAACACGCCTCCCCCCTCTCTTTCTCCTTCTCCGTTTTGGCGCAACAGTAGCACACTTTCCACCGGCACCCTGTTGACCAACAGTACCAGAGGCGGTCGTTGTTAACCCGGGCCCTGACTGATCCGGTATGGTATTTCTCTTTTCATTCCGCATGTTAGATTTGGCACAGTTTTACGCCGGATGCCCTTCCTGACGCAACCCTCTCCAATTTATCCGAGCTTGGGACCGGTGCTATGCACCCCCATGATTTTCAATCTTAATATAATGAAATCCTGTCTCATAATAATGATCTCAGTTATGACTTGCTACCTCATAATATTAAGATCCTATCAAATATCTCATAATTATGTCTTAAGTTCTCATAATGATGAGTTCGTTGTCATCGTCACTGCCAAACCCAATTCCGGCTTGAGGCAAACCATAGTTGGTTGACTTGGCCAAAATTGCAGCAGTAGGGCAGCCAGTTCCTTTCTGTGCACTCACACACACATTCACACCTATGGGCAATTTAGAGTAGCCAGTTAACCTAACTGCATGTCTTTTGGACTGTGAGAGGAAACCCACATAGACACAGGGAGAACATGTAAACTCCACACAGAAAGGCCCCCATCGACCACTGAGCTCAGAATGTTCTTGCTGTGAGGTGACAGTGCTAACCACTATACCACCGTGCCACCCCATGATGACTTAATATCTCATAATTATGATTTTCAATCTAAATATAATGAAATCCTCTCTCATAATCGTTGGCATCCGTCCGTCTTACTAGACAATGGGTCGTCTCACCTGTTGTGGACTTATAGGGTTGCAACGTCTGCTGTGGCTGAACAAACCAATGTGCGAGTGGCAGTCCTTCCCGCACTTCTGAGAGGTGAAGGTGGAGCATTCCTGGGCTGTTATAGCCAGTTTCCTCAATCTCCGCTTCTCTGCTGCTTTCTCAGCTCTTGCTGTCTCAGATTCCAGGACACCTTTCCTTATACTGCTTCTCCAGGCTACCCTGTCCTCTGCCAAATCTTCCCATTCATTTACTGAGATGTTACAGGCCTTCATGTCCCTCTTGCACACATCCTTGTATCTCAGATGTGGGCGGTCCTTGGGTCTTGTTCCTTCAGCTAGTTCGCCATACAGTATGTCTTTGGGAATTCTGCCATCATCAAGTCTTCTAACATGGCCAAGCTAATGGAGACGACGCAGGGACAGTGTTGCAAACAAGCTGGGGACCTTGGCTCTTTGGAGGACTTCTGTATTTGTCACCTTGTCCTTCAAGGTGATTCCCAGGATTCGCCGCAAACACCGAAGGTGGAAATTGTTCAGCCGTGACTCCTGGTGAGCATACGTTGTCCAGCACTTGCTGCTGTATAGAAGTGTGCTTAGGACGCATGCTTGATATACCTGCACCTTGGTGTTTATGGTGAGCATTCGGTTGTCCCACACTCTGCTTTTAAGTCTGGACATTGTTGCAGCAGCCTTGGCTATTCTGTTGTTGATTTCCACATCCAGAGATAGATTGTTGGTCATTGTGGATCCAAGGTAGGTGAAGGCATTTACCACTTCGAGAGGTATGTCGTCAATCATCAGTACTGGCGGTTCTGTTGGATCCTGTCCCATGACCTTGGTCTTTTTGGTACTTATGATCAGACCAAATTCCTTACAGGCATGGGAGAATCTGTCCAGCATGTTCTGCAGTTCCTCTGCTGTGTGAGCCACCAGTGCTGCATCATCTGCGAAGAGCAGCTCGCGAATTAATAAATGTCTAACTTTAGTCTTGGCCCTGAGTCTTGCCAGGTTGTATAATTTCCCACTGGACCTGCTATGTAGATGGACACCATCCATTGACTCCTGGAAGGCATAGGATAGCATGGCCAAGAAGAATATCCCAAACAGGGTTGGAGCCAGAACACAGCCTTGTTTAACGCCACTGCTGGTCTTGAAGGGTTCAGATGAGATGCCATTGTTGATAATCACACAGTGAGTGTTTTTGTGGAAGGATTTGATTATGCTGAGAAGGGTGGGTGGGCAGCCAAGCTTTTCCAACATCTTGAACAGACCATCTCTGCTGACTAGATCGAACGCTTTTGTAAGGTCGATGAAAGCTATATACAATGGTTTCCGCTGTTCCCGGCATTTCTCCTGGAGTTGCCTGAAGGAGAATACCATGTCTATGGTCGACCTTTGGGCTCTGAAACCACACTGTGACTCTGGGTATATACGAGCAGCAATAATCTGTAATTTTCCCAAGGCTACACATGTGAACACTTTGCCAACTATTACCAGCAAGGATATACCTCGGTAGTTATTGCAGTCCATTCGGTTGCCTTTGCTGTTATACAGGTTTATTGTGTTCGAGTCCTGCATTTCTTGAGGCACAGCATGTTCAGACCAGCAAAGTTTTAATAGGTTGTGTAGATGTTGGATAAGAACTGGTCCTCCAGACTTGATCACTTCGCCAGGGATACCATCACTTCCTGCAGCTTTTCCACTGGTGAGGCTGTTTATGGCTTTTGTGAGTTCATCTACTGTTGGTTCAGCATCCAGCTCTTCAATGATGTCAAAACTGGGAAGCGAGCTGAGTGCTGCTTCTGATACAGTGTTCTCAGTCCCATATACTTCCAGGTAGTGTTCCACCCATCTATCCATCTGCTTGGATGTGTCCATGATCAGCTCTCCAGTCCTGGATTTCAGGGGGGTTGTTTTGGTGTGGACTGGTCCAAAAGCTTTCTTCATGCCATCATACATCCCTCGGATGTTGCCTGTATCAGCACATGTCTGTATCTCCAAGCTGAGCTTTGTCCAGTATAGGTTGGCACATTCACGGGCAGTGCATTGAGCTGTACCCTTGGCTGTCCTCATTCTTTCCCAATTTTACCTTGTTGGATGCTGCTTGAAGTTTAGCAGGGCAGTTCATTTGGCTTCTGTGACTTTGGACATCTTGGGCCAGGAGGCTTCAGACCAATTGGCATTCTTCTTATTTCTTTTTCCAAACACCTTGACTGCAGACTCATGAGTGATGGTCTTGATAGAATCCCATTTGTCTGATGCAAGGTCATGATGTAGGTCTTCTGCTGAGAAGACATGCCTGAAGGTGTCTAAGAATTCCTCTGCTTTGGCTGGATCTCTGCAGCTGCATGTGTTGATACGAGGGATTGCATCTCTCTTAGAGTGATGCATCTTCTTCAGCTGTAATCTTATCTTGGTGCACACTAAGGAATGGTCTGTGTCACAGTCTGCACTGTGATAGGTTCGGGTTCTGAGAACACTGTTGAGTGTCTGGTGTCTGGTGATAATGAGATCTAATTGATGCCAGTGACCTGATCTGAGGTGTCTCCATGACACTTTATGACAATCCTTGCTCTGGAAGAAGGAGTTTGTTACACACAGGTTGTGGAAACAGCAGAGCTCCAGGAGCCGTTGACCGTTTTCAGTCATTCTGCCAATACCATGGTGACCTAGACAAGTTGGCCAAGCAGCTTGATCACTTCCTACTCTTGCATTAAAATCACCAAGGAGGAGGAGGAACTCATTTGCTGGTACATTTTTGATAGCTGTGTCCAAGTCAGCATAGAATTTGTCTTTGGTTTCTGGAGTGGCTGAGAGTGTTGGAGCATAGATGCTCATGATAGTGGCAGGGCCTTGTTTTGTGGTCAGGCGAATCTGGAGTAGACGTTCAGTACCATTTGCTGGGGGTTCTGTCATCTTCAGGAGGGAGTTTCTCACTGCAAATCCCACTCCATATTCTCTTGTTTCCTCCTCGGGTTTACCCTTCCAGTAAAAGGTGAAGTTTTCCTCTTTGACTGATCCGCTGTCTGCCAGCCTGGTTTCCTGAAGTGCAGCTATGTCCACTTGCAGCCTTAAAAGCTCCTTGTCAATGATGGCAGTTTTCCTAAGACCGTCGACTTCACACAAGTTGGTTGTTTGTCCAGGTTGCATAGTCCTAACGTTCCAGGTTGCAAACCGAAGAACAGATGTCTTCTTTCTTTTCTTTATGTCTGGTGACTGGGTTTTATGGCCAGCTTGTCAAAGAACAGGTTCTTCTGAGCTCCAATCACCCATTGAAGCAGGCTAGCCGTGGTGAGACAGCACCTAACTGACTGGGGGCTGCCCAGCTTGAGGCGGGCGGTAGCTGTCCAGTGGAATGTGATAACCCCTCCCACCATCAGAAATGACCCCTGGCGCCCTTGTCCTACACCAGTTAGACTAGAGCTTAGAACCGGTAACTGCCGCTTCTCGTGTTGTTTCTTCGTCCTAAGTGTGGTTTAAAACTGGAATGTCCTCTCCAGGTGATGAGCCTGGGCAGTGATGAGGAAGCTCTGGCTTGCCCAGTTTCCAGGACTTCCCTCTCGGCCTTCCTGATGATACCCAATGGAAAGGAGTAGACCAGTACAGATTAGCACCAGGTTGGCTGCAGGAGTTGCCAGGAGTTGTCTCTGTTGACATCAACCGTCTGTGGGGCTCCACTCCGTATTTTTTGTTGGGGTTTTCTCCCTTAGTCTGGTTCTCTCACCGAGTGACCCACTAGGCAACGGGGCTGTTTAACCCATAGCTGGGGACCTGGTACATGTGCATCAGGACAGGTCCACACGCCGGTGGGCTTGCATGCCACATGTCTGGGGGCCAGATCTCCTCCGAGTCCTTTGCAGTTTAGCCTGGGGCCGCAGGGTGCCCAGTTACCATGTGTCGCCACGAGGAGGCACTACATAAGGCTTACTAATGGAGAGGCTATATACTGGCACAGGAAGGCTTACACACTCTGCTCCCTGGTTCGCAGAACACTGCTAGCCATTTACGCGTCACATCAGTCATTGAGACACACAGTGACTCATAATGTCTCATAATAATGACTTAGTATCTCAGTTATGACTTGCTATCTCATGTTAGTATAAATACGGAGGTGATTATAGAAAATCCCGTGTGTTGATTTGTTGAGGAATTTGGACTATTTCTCAATAATCACCTCGATCGTCTTGGCAAAATGGCAGCCAATCACTTTGTCACTGTATGTGACAAAGAATTACAAATGATGAAAGAAAATGCTGTTCCTAAAAGCACTAAAGATGCTACAAAGTTTGGTTTAAAACTATTCAAAGGTAAAGTGGAATTGTGATTTATTTTATCTATTTCAAAACCAGCTACGTATTTTATGTGACTCGGCATAGATAAGTGACACAAGTCTGCATGCAACTTTATTACATTTGCATGCTGCTTTTGAAGATTGAAAGAAATTATTTTTAATACGATTTCTCTTCTCTTCTTCTTCTTATTATTATTATCACCTGTGTATTTATACTAAAACAATTATCCGCTTCAGGCTCAGTGAATATTGGTGAATAATAACCTCGACTTCATCTCCATTATTATTCACCAATATTCACCATACCTTCAGCGAATAATTGTTAAATATTAAGATCCTATGAAGTATCTCATAATTATGACTTACATTCTCATAATAATGAGATAGTAAGTCATCATTTTGAGAAAGTGTTCTCATTATCTCATCTCTCATCTCATCTCATTATCTGTAGCCGCTTTATCCTGTTCTACAGGGTCGCAGGCAAGCTGAAGCCTATCCCAGCTGACTACGGGCGAAAGGCGGGGTACACCCTGGACAAGTCACCAGGTCATCACAGGGCTGACACATAGACACAGACAACCATTCACACTCACATTCACACCTACGGTCAATTTAGAGTCACCAGTTAACCTAACCTGCATGTCTTTGGACTGTGGGGGAAACCGGAGCACCCGGAGGAAACCCACGCGGACATGG
The DNA here is from genome assembly GCF_027579695.1 of Neoarius graeffei. NCBI lineage: Eukaryota > Metazoa > Chordata > Actinopteri > Siluriformes > Ariidae > Neoarius > Neoarius graeffei. The sequence continues at coordinate 18,026,384 of NC_083573.1, forward strand.
GGAGAACATGCAAACTCCACACAGAAAGGCCCTCGCCGGCTACGGGGCTCGAACCCGGACCTTCTTGCTGTGAGGCGACAGCGCTAACCACTACACCACCGTGCCTCCCGTGTTCTCATTATGAAAGAGTAAATTATTATTATGACAAAATAAGTCATAATTATAACATAGCACCTCATAATTATGAGATACATTATCATTATTATGACATACTATGTGATGACTTCTATCTATCTATCTGCCAAGTGGTGAAAACTTCTACAAACTTCTGTAGAAAGCTGACTGAAATAGATCAGACAATTTACAAATGATATATTTAATCTGGAGCCTATCCCAGCTGACTACAGGCAAAAGGCAGGGTACACCCTGGACAAGTCTCCAGGTCATCACAGGGCTGACACATAGACACAGACAACCATTCACACTCACGGTCAATTTAGAGTCACCAGTTAACCTAACCTGCATGTCTTTGGGGGAAACCGGAGCACCCAGAGGAAACCCACACGGACACCATGCAAACTCCGCACAGAAAGGCCCTCACCGGCCACGGGGCTTGGACCCGGACCTTCTTCCTGTGAGGCAACAGTGCTAACCACTACACCACCGTGCCGCCCCAGCTCAAAACTCAATTTTAAAATTTTAAAACGTTGATAAAAATCTGAGTGATGCTCACAGTGCCCTGGATCTAAAAGTATATATATATATATATATATATATATATATATATATAGGCAGCACGGTGGTGTAGTGGTTAGCGCTGTTGCCTCACAGCAAGAAGGTCCTGGGTTCGAGCCCCGGGGCCGGTGAGGGCCTTTCTGTGTGGAGTTTGCATGTTCTCCCTGTGTCCGCGTGGGGGTGCTCCGGTTTCCCCCACAGTCCAAAGACATGCAGGTTAGGTTAACTGGTGAGTGTGAATGGTTGTCTGTGTCTATGTGTCAGCCCTGTGATGACCTGGTGACTTGTCCAGGGTGTACCCAGCCTTTCGCCCGTAGTCAGCTGGGATAGGCTCCAGCTTGCCTGCGACCCTGTAGAAGGATAAAGCGGCTAGAGATAATGAGATGATATATATATATATATATATATATATATGCACAGTACCAGTCAAAAATTTGTACATCCCTACTCTACTCATTCATAGGTTTTTCTGTATTTTGACTCTTTTCTACATTGTAAAACAATCCTGAAGACATCAGTACTATTAAATAAAATCTGGAACATATATGGAATTATGTGGTAAACAAAAACGTGTTTAAAAAACCCAAAATGTTTCATATTTTAGATTCTTCAAAGTATCCAGTGTTTACCTTGATAATGCTTTGCACACTATTGGCATTATCTTAACCAGCTTGATGAGGTAGTCACCTGGAATGTTTTTCAGTTAACAGGTGTGCCTCGCCAAAGTTAAGTAGTGCAATTTCTTGCCTTCTTAATGTGTTTGAGATCAAACAGTCTTCTTCATCTGTCATCTAAAAAATTATACTTGATCATTTATTTATTGAGGGAAATGATCCAATATTACATATCTGTGAGTAGCAAAAGTATGTGAACCTCCAGGATTGAGCAGTTAATTTGAAGGTGAAACTAGACAGAGACACTCTAACGAGTGCAAACCCCGCCTTTTCCCTTTTAAAATACATTGGGCGAAAATTTCGAAGTTCTGCCATGACCTTGACCTTTGACCTCCAAAATTTAATGGTTTCCTTCCTGGGTGATTGGCAACACATGTACACAATTTGGTCCAAATCGATCCATTGGTTCTTGAGATATCTTGCAGACACACAGACAGACAGACAGACAGACAGATACACACACACACAGACTGACGCAGGTGAAAATAATAACCCCTCAGACTACTGTCGGCGGGGTTAAAAATAAAGAAAAACCATTGAATTAGAAGGTGTTCAAATTTTTGTCAGTATTATATACAATGCTGGCGGCATGGTGGTGTAGTGGTTAGCGCTGTTCCCTCACAGCAAGAAGGTCCGGGTTCGAGCCCCGTGGCTGGCGAGGGCCTTTCTGTGTGGAGTTTGCATGTTCTCCCCGTGTCCGCGTGGGTTTCCTCCAGGTGCTCCGGTTTCCTCCACAGTCCAAAGACATGCAGGTTAGGTTAACTGGTGACTCTAAATTGACCGTAGGTGTGAATGTGAATGGTTGTCTGTGTCTATGTGTCAGCCCTGTGATGACCTGGCGACTTGTCCAGGGTGTACCCCGCCTTTCGCCCGTAGTCAGCTGGGATAAGCTCCAGCTTGCCTGCGACCCTGTAGAACAGGATAAAGCGGCTAGAGATAATGAGATGAGATGAGAAAAATCCAGCTTTTTATTGAAACAAATTTATTCAGAGAAAAAAACCTTGCTCGTTAAGAAATAATTATTTTCAACAAAAACACGTCACACTGTTATTGGTACCCCTGGAAATGATAGTGAACATAATGTAACTGAAGCGTGTTTCCCATTTAAATTGTATATTTTTGAGTTGATTGGAGTGTAGGAACTTTCAAGCTGTAATCCATGACTTCATTATTAACTGGGGGACAAATATGAGGTGACACAGAGGCCAAATTCCCTTAGTCATCCATCAACATGGGAAAGAAAAGAGAACATACAAACCAAATGAGGGAGAAGTGTGTTGACTTTCATAAGTCAGAGAATGGATATATATATATATATATATATATATATATATATATATATATATATATATATATATATATACTGTATATAAGCTACTCACCGGAAAATGTCCATTTCTACTGTTGGGGCAATAATAAAAAGTGGACACCAACTGGTGTTTTGAAGTGTCTTTTAATTAATAAAAATAAAGAAAAAACATTGACTTAGAAGGTGTGTCTAAACTTTTGACTGGTACTGTATATATACACTGTACATATTCAAAATGTTGAAGTCCAGAGCTTTATCATTGTGTTAACCACAAGAGGTCAGTAGCTGTATGCATGTAATTTATGTTTAACACTTTTGTCTAGATCTAAAGTAGTGTTTGATTTTTTTTTCCCTGTAATTTTGTAGTTTTTTTTTTATCAGGATAAAATAAAGTATTTATAAACCCAAGGTATAGACGCAAACAGGTGGCAAATTAAAAGGGAAAAATGTCTCTGTTATGCTATGAAGACATTTTGTTGGCATAATGTACAGTAGGTTCGTTTGTCTCCACAGAGAGAAATCACAGCAAAAAGTTCTTCTTTAAACATTTCTATCCTGATGGGAGTGTATATGTCCCATCCACAGGTCACAAGGGTCACGGAATGGTTTAATAAGGATAAAAATGATGTAAATCATATGCTATGGCTTTTACACTCAGCATATCTCAACCCAATGAAACACCTATGGGAGACTTTGGACTGAAATGTTCAACTGTATTCTCCATCACCATCATCAACACACCAGTTAAGAGAATATCTTTTGTAAGAATGATGTTCATTCATTCTCTCTAGCACAGTTATGGAGAGGTGCACAATCTATGCCAAGATGCATTCAAGCTGGTCTGGTGGCATGCCAAACACTTTACTACAAGAATAAGAAATTTATGGGAGTACTGAAAAGCAAGGCTGGACTATAGTGCTGAAAAATATCCTGCAGTGTCATCTGAGACAGACAACAATATTGCTTTCCCAGGAAGTAGATGAAAAAAATGGACAGTTATTTTTGTCTGTGAAAAAACACATCTCCAGCAGGGGGCAACATTGTCATTAACTTATGCCAAGTAGGCCAAGGGGACCATTTGTTTTGGACCAAATAATTAATGATATCCAATATAATAGTAATGTATTAATAGGGGGCAGCACGGTGGTGTAGTGGTTAGCACTGTCACCTCACAGCAAGAAGGTCCTGGGTTCGAGCCCAGTGGCCGACGAGGGCCTTTCTGTGTGGAGTTTGCATGCTCTCCCCGTGTCCGCATGGGTTTCCTCTGGGTGCTCCAGTTTCCCCCCACAGTCCAAAGGCATGCAGGTTAGGGTAATTGGTGGCTCTAAATTGACCGTAGGTGTGAATGTGAGTGTGAATGGTTGTCTGTGTCTATGTGTCAGCCCTGTGATGACCTGGTGACTTGTCCAGGGTGTACCCCGCCTCTCACCCATAGTCAGCTGGGATAGGGTCCAGCTTGCCTGCGACCCTGCAGGACAGGATAAGGGGGTGCAGATAATGGATGGATGGATGTATTAATGGGATGCGCTCTTCTTACATAAACATTCTCAGCCAATGTGGATCATGATGATTAGGATTAAACCTGCATCACTGGCTTCACTTCACTGGCTCACAGGCTTTTCTGAAACAGGAAATACGTTGTCATTCATCAGCTGACTCTGTAAGTGAGCATTTCCTTCCCCTGTTCCTGAGCAAGACAGATACAAAGAGGAGGCCATAAATAGCACAAATACACTTGTTACATGTCGCTGAGAAAATGTGTTACATTCCCATACATGTTTTACCTCTTCCTTCTTTTTGATTTATAATATTACATATTTATGATCAAATGCAGACACTGATTTAATATACAGAATAAAACATTGTTGGGAACATGGGAACATGGCTGTATATGTGTTAACCATTTATTTTAGTATCTTTGAAGCAAACTGACAGATTTGTTATGGTGCAATATTTATTTCCAGTTGTGAATCATGACTGTGTGAAACTCTGCCACTCCTGTTTCTTTCTTTATAACCTACGTAAAATTAAGGCAAGGGACGACAGTAAAGGACTGTGCCAGCAAACTGCCAGTTTCCTCATGTAAACACGGATTCTGACACAAAAAATAAATTGAGAAAGAAAAGAAACAACAAAAATATTGTTTTTTAAAATTGTTAGATTTTTTTGTGAACAACAAAACATATCTAAAAACAGTTTAGTTTGTTCAAAACTAAACTGTCAGCTTCAAATATTCCAGATTCTATGCAAGAAATACTTCAGTACCCCAGAGACAGCTATGATTTTTTTTTGTCTTTTCTTTGCTGCACCTTTATTATGGCATTGAATGGCATATTTCTATAAGACAATGTAATTGTAAAACACTTTCATTTTTTCTAATGTGACTTTGCTTAGGGTTTACACAGCAAATTTGACCAAAAATTTGTGGACCGAATGTCTTATGTGGTACCGAATGTCTTTATGTTGTATCATTGCACATTCCCTTCACTGGAACTCAGAGGCCCAAACATGTTCCAGTATAACAAAGCATAAAGTAAGGTCCATGAAGATATGGTTTGCCAAGTTTGGAGTGGAAAAACTCATGTCCTGCACAGATCTCTGACCTCAACCCCAATGCCCTTGTCAAAGTCACTCAGATCCTTACACTTGCCCATTTTTCCTGCATCCAATACATCAACTTTCAGAACTGACTGTTCACTTACTGCCTAATGCCTTGACAGGTGCCACTGTGGCTGATCAGTGCGTTTATAGCTGTTATAAAATAAGTTAAAACTGGTACTATCTTGTGTCTGGGATGTCCCACAACATTGATTGTAACTATAAAGGGATAAAGAATGACGTTTCAGATAAACAAAAAACAGGCTCAGAAATTGCTGTGTGATAAGAGCAATAAGGAATAACTTTAGGATGTGCTTTTATGGGCTGTTGGCTTGCATCACACCACCCAGTTAATTATTTTCATGCCACAGCAAACCCTGTTGCATAATTAAACTCTTCTTATTCTTGGTCAAGACTTAACTAAGCAAATAAATAACCAAAACCTGAAGCACAGTCAAGTGAATTGTCAGTTGTTTACTTTTGCTTTTATTTTATTAATAGCTATGTATCAAGAAGTGGATTAAAGCCAAATTTGAATCAGTCATTTGCAATAAATTGATGCTACAAACATGCTCAACATATTAACTGAAATAAGCCACAGAAAATACTGATACAGCATATCACCATTTTCATAGCTGATACTATCCAATAAATCAACCTAGTTTGTAGGGGTGTAAACATGGGGGTCAGCGTGAAGGGCGAAGGGTGTCATGGAGGAGCCAAGAGTCCAATTCACATCAGATAACTACTGATAAACTTTGAAGATGTATTGTCTCCGTACACTTGTACTTTCTTCATTGTTGAGGGTTAAACATAAACCACCTAATGGTGTTTATGCCCAAATCTCACCCTAGCTTCAATGGATAATCTCACCTGGATATAGTAAATTTGTACCAAATAACTATTGCTGTACAATATGATACCCATACTCAACATCATTTCAACACATTTACTACTGTTTGACTTTATATTATACAGTTGTTGAATGTTTTATAATCCCATTATCTGATGTCACTCAGAAGAAGATGGGTTCCATTTTTAGTCTGGTGCCTCTCAACATTTTTTTCTCATGTGGTCTGGTTTTATTTATTTTTTTTCCTCTTAGGAATCTAAATCTACATCAAGTTTGCTGTAAAGCTGATTTATGACAACGTATGTTTTTAAAACACTATACAAATAACATTGTATTGAACTGAATTGAAAAAGTGTCCGGTTTGGTGGCCTCAGGATCATGTCTCTGCTTTTTGTGAATGATGTGGTCCTGTTGGCCTCTTCAATCTATGACCTCCAGCAGGCACTGGGACGGTTTGCAGCTGAGTGTGAAGCAGTTGGGATGAGGATCAGCACCTCCAAGTCCAAGGCTATGGTACTCAGCTGGAAATGGGTGGAGTGCCCACTTCAGGTCGGGGGGGGAATTGCTGCCTCAAGTGGAGGAGTTTTAGTATCGCGGGGTCTTGTTCACGAGTGAGGGTAGGGGGGAGTGGGAGTTGGACAGATGGATCGGGACAGCATCAGCAGTGTTGCGGCTGCTAGACCGGTCTGTTGTGGTGAAGAGAGAGCTGAGCCAAAAGGCAAAGCTCTCAATTTACTGGTCCGTCTACGTTCCCACCCTCACCTATGGTCACGAGTTATGGGTAGTGACCGAAAGAATGAGATTGTGGATACAAACAGTTGAAATGAGTTTTCTCTGCAGGGTGGCTGGGCTCTCCCTTAGAGACAGGGTGAGAAGCTTGGTCATTCAGGAGAGGCTCAGAGTAGAACTGCTGCTCCTCCACATTGAAAGGAGTCAGTTGAGATGGTTCGGGCACCTTGTTAGGATGCCCCCTGGACGTCTCCCAAGGGAGGCTCTCTGGATATGCCCCACCAGGAGGAGACCCCGGGGCAGACCCAGGACATGCTAGAGAGATTACATCTCTTGGTTGGCCTGGGAATGCCTCGGTATTCCCCTGGAGATGTAAGCCGGAGGTGGCTGGGGAAAGGGAAGTCTGGGCAGCTCTGCTTAGGCTGCTACCCCTGTGACTTGGACCTGGATAAGTGGTAGAAAATGGATGGATGGATGAATTGAATTGAATAGAATACATCACCACGATCAAGTGTGACTCAGTGTCAATAGTCAGTATTGCCATCAAGGTGCACCAAGAAATTTGGGGGTAATCATCAATGACCATCTTCACAAACATCATTGGGATTATTTCTAAAGCCCTTTGATAGATTGACGACCTGCCCAGGGTGTACTCTTCCTCTCACTCAAGGTCAGCTGGGACTGGTTCCAGCTTCTCCCATGACCGTGATAGATAAGAGGTACAGATAATGGATGGATGAATACATGGATGAATTATAAGTAAATCTTGCAGATTTACTTTGCATAACATTGGGAAAATCAGACCAAAAATATGTGACATAACTCCTTTTGTAGGTTTCATGCCAACTCACAACTGAACTATAACTACTCTCTGCTGTCTAGCAACCAGGAAACCTCCAGTTATATATAGCAGCTCACATCAACTTCAAATATTTTCATGCTAACCTACAGAGAAACCTCTGGAACTTCATTTACCTTCATGATGGCACTTATGAGGACCTACACTCTGTCCTGATAACTACGGTCCAGGAATAATGAGCACCTGGTGATACTAACATTGAGTGTTAAAGCAAGGCTAAATCCAGATTGTTTTTACTTGTGATTCTGGAATGGTGGATGATACACCTGGGTTGCCTGGCAGATTCCCTCATGACCTTTGAAAACCCCCTGAAGACTCTGAGAGCATTTCAAGAAAGAAACACCCTCAGCACTGACCCTCTAATTGCACATGTCTGTGTATATATGTCCAATATCATTCTCTTTTGCCATGCTGTTAACTTTTTGGACAAATACACTCACTGGCCACTTTATTAGGAACACCCATTCACCTGCAGTTGTCTAACCAGCCAATCCCTTGACAGCAGCACAATGCATAAAATTATGCAGATACAAATCAAAAGCTTCAGTTAATGTTCACTTCAAACATCAGAATGGAGAAATTATGATCTCTGTGACTTTCACTGTGGCATGGGTGGTGCCAGATGGATTGGTTTGAGTATTTCAGAAACTGCTGATCTCCTGGGGTCACACAATAGTCTCTAGAGTTTATACAGAATGGTGCAAAAAAAAAAAAAACATCAAGTGAGCAACAGTTCTGTGGGTGGAAATGTCTTGTTGATAAGAGAGGTCAGAGGAAAATGGCCAGATTGGTTTGAACTGCCAGGAAGGATATAGTAACTTACATAATTACTCTTTACAACCATGGCGAGCAGAAAAGCATCTCAGCATGCAACAGCAAAAGACCACATTGGGTTCCACTCCTGCAGCCAAGACCAGGAATCTTAGAATCAAGAACAAGTTCCTATTTAAGTGGCCAGTGAGTGTATATTTTACTTCATCATGCATTTGCAGAACAACAGATTATATCTTATTGGGAACATTGATACCAAACTATGAGAAGATATTCCAAATGGTAGTGTTTAATCAAAAGCATGTTTATATAAATAGTGATAGCCTTGGAGAAAATACCTGTCTTTTATCTGGCACATTTTGAACATCAATCAAGCCTATGTGATGGTCCTTATGAGCATATCAAGAATATCTCTGTTTCTGTCTTCCTAATTTGTCCCGGAAATTCCCAGATAACTTGCTCTGAGATATTGCATACCCAGTAATAATTTCCTTAAACCATCCTACAGTGTGTGATCTTACCTGTTTGATGTTCTGTGAAAAACAGCACCTGTCCATAATGCAATCAGTGGAGAGGAAAAGCTGTGTGTGTGTGTGTGTGTGTGTGTGTGTGGGAGATTAGCTAGTCATTAAATTCATTTAGTGATTAAACTGAGGATAACTTGGTAATTGTGTTAAAGGTTGCTGCTGCAGGGAAGGTGTGCGATAAACTTCAGGAGGCATGATGGAGGAGATATTTTTAGACAAATCTCAAGATTTTTGTAGGTCAGTGGTGAGTAGCTGCAGTTAAAGTCATGTTGGCTGTGATGCTGTTTCAGGCCAAGTGTAGTATGAACATAAATGAAGTATGAAGTAGCACAGGGAGAGCTACATTGTCATTACAGGCAGATAGTTTGAAAGAAACCAGCAGACTGAGCAATGTGTTATGTAATTGTTAACCTGGCAACGGATGACGAAGGTTCCAGGGGGAAAAATAACCCAATAGAAAAACTGGTGATTAAAGGAAAACAAACACACAGTAGTTTAGAAATGCTGTGAAAAAATAAAAGTGCACAAATTGCTGTACTAATGATGTCAGACTGTAGGAGTTGGTGTAAGTGATCCTGCAGAGACTGAACCAGAGCTCCACTGAGCCAAACAAGAGTCCCAAAACAATTCAGAGCGTCTTGGAGGTGCCTACAATGGCGGCTCAGTGGTTAAGGCTCTAGGAGAACAATCAGAAAATTGAGACTAATAAAATTAAATAAAAGCATCTTCCAGATGGATAAATGTAAATGGAGATTCTTAGTGTGATTCTCTATGACAGAACTCCATGACAGAAAGGAAGTAGAAGTAAAGCTGGAGATAAGGCTAAACTAGGGGAGTGGGTAGTGACAGGAGTCTGGGAAGCTTGCTCAATACAGCCTCACCCCCAGGATTCCTGAGATAGGCTCGGGATCTGCTGTGCCCTAATCAGGGCTTTAGGGATTGATGTGCCAGGGAGCAGAGGACATGTTTTGGCTAAATAAATCTAGGACAAGAGAGCTGAATAAAGATTCAACAGGAGCCATTATGTTGCAAGGAGGCAAGCGCCAAGTGTCTGGAAATGTGTTTTAGTACACAGAGTATGCCAAGAGTGACTACAGAGCTGAAACAGCCCCCTCCCCTGGCTTCTTGCTGGTTTTCCGGTCTTCTGATTTATTTAGCTAAGAGTACTCACATTTTTGGGCATTTCTTGGGCATGCTCATTTATATGCCAGTGAGCCACAATACAATACGGTCAATCCTACCATCTTTCCACTGAATTAAACTGAGAAAAATTGGTCAGAGATCTAGTAGACCTAGTAAAAAAATTACCCAATAATTTAATTCAATACCAAAGGTATAGCCAGCACCTGACTCATGAGGAAGAGGGTAGACAGGATGTTGCAACCTCCTGATGTTTGTTCATTGGTCATGTCCTGACTGTGGGTTAAGATCTCCTCCTAGAACTGCATCCAATAAGTGGTGACTGTTGACACATGCTACTTTACAGTTGCAATGAATCATCTCCTAAGTATGCATTTAATAGTCATATAGTATGTGCCTCAAAGTTGAGTGATAAGACCAGTCTCTTAGCTTAAATAGAACATTAAAGATTAAAAGATATATGATTAATAAATATTCATTGAAAACTAAATTAAAACTAAAATATTTAACTTTTTTTCAGTTTCAATTTCAATTTATTTGTATAGCACTTTTAACAAGAGACATTGTTGCAAAGCATCTTTACAGAAAAATATATATTTTAAACATATGAATTCATACATTTATCCTCCATGGGCAAGCCTGAGGCAATGGTGGCAAGGAAAAACTTCCTGAAATGACATGAGGAAGAACCCTTGAGAGGAATCAGACTCAAAAGCGAACCCATCCTCATTTGTGTGATAACAGATAGCGTCATGATGAATAACTTGCTTCTATAAGTGTGTCCTATATGGTCAAAAAGTGCAATTGTATGACCAGGAAATTCATTATATTTTTGACATGAAGTCTATTTTGTTGAAGTTATCAGGTGTTCATTGATAACTTCAATGACTGAGTGCAAAACTGTTCATGACAACTGCAGTCCTAAAGTTATCATGGCAATTGTAGTCCTAAGCCATTGTAGCAAAACTATAAGTGTCTAGAGCCATCTTCTAAGTGTATCTTTTGACTGTCCATATGGGGCCATCCTCCACAGGAAAGAAGTGCTGAGAACCTGAGAACCTCAGCCAGAAGTGGAGCATCAGGATGGATCAGGCAGGTCCGAAGAGCAGGAGAGATCAGCATTACTGGTATCTCAGGAGTAATGTGTAATATGAGAGAGAGAGAGAGAGAGAGAGAGAGAGAGAGAGAAACACAGATTGTTCTATTGTTCTAATGGTTAAGAACAGTGTACATTGTGCACTGAGCTCAAGCAGGGACTCCAGCAAGACTAACTATGACAGCATACCTGAAAGGTTAAAAAGGAGTGCCAGAAGGTAACACAGACATGAGGGCACCCTGGGACATAAAGCAGCCAGCCACAACACTATCAACAAATTAGTGTGAACACATGAGATCGGGGGGGTGACAGCATCCATACATCCCAGTTTACCAACACATTCTATGCCCAAGAATCCTCCAGATCTGTTCCTTTGCCTAATAAAACACTATTAACAAAAGGCTTGACTAAACAAATATGTTTTCAGTCTTGAGTTAAACACTGAGACTGTGTCTGAGTCCCTAAAACTACTTGGAAGGCTGTTCCATAACTGTGGGGCTTTGTAAGAGAAGGCTCTTCCCCCTGCTGTAGCCTTCACTATTTGAGGTACCAACAAATAGCCTGCAACTTTTGATTCAAGTAGGAGTGATGGCTCAAAAAAGACCAGAAGTTTGCTTAGGTACTGTGATGCAAGATAATTCAGTGCTTTGTATGTCAATAGTAGTATTTTATAATCAGTGCAAAATTTGATTGGGAGCCAATGCAGTGTGGATAGGACAGGGGTGATGTGGTCATATCTTCTGGTTCTGGTAAGGACTCTTGCTGTTGCATTCTGGACTAACTGGAGCTTTTTTACGCACCTACTGGAACATACAAACAGTAAGACATTGCAATAATCCAACCTAGAGGTCACAAAGGCATGAACTAGTTTTTCTGCATTGTGCAGTGACATTATATTTCTTATCTTAGCAAAATTTCTGAGATTAAAGAAGTAATATTATCTACGTGAGTTTCAAATGAAAGATTGGAATCAATAATCAGACCAAGGTCTTTTACTGCTGCACATGATGAAACAGAAAGGCCATCCAGAGTTACTATGGAACTCTGTATGTAATCAGAAAGCTCGCTTCTAGCTGCATGTGGCCCTAGTACAAGTACTTCTGTTATATCAGAATTACATTAATAAGCATCCATCCATCCATAACCACTTATCCTGTGCAGGGTCACGGGCAAGCTGGAGCTTATCCCAGCTATGGGCGAGAGACGAGGTGCACCCTGGACAAGTCGCCAGGTCATCGTAGACATTAATATGCATCCAGTGTCTAATGTCCTTTACACATTCCTCAACTTTATTAAAGGTGCCCTTCCACCAAAAACGTTTAATACTGGCTCTTTTTGAAATACCATAGTTCACTCCGAGTTGCATATGCATGCTGCATGTGAAAATGTAATTCTACCCCCATTCCCTGTATTAGCTTATGAAAGAAAATAGTCGGAAAAACGAGCGAATCTGAAAAAGCCCTACGATCTTACGTCACTTCATAAATTAGTATTCATGGCCTCGCCCACCTTGGCTTGCGACCGCCCACGGGAAGGAAATTCAGATTTAGGTGCGAGGGGAGATAGCAGAGCCAATGATGCCAGATTGGGTGGTTTTAAGTGCATTTTGGCGGATTTGAACATATTTTGGGCTGGAAAACATCAGCAGTGTCTGGCAACACTGAGCAGAGCCCATCTCGTCAGTAGCTAACGAAGAGGACCTAACAGCAAGTTGAAAACATGTCTGAAGAAGTTCGTGCCTGTGTTATTTGTGGCAGTAAGACATCAACGTTGCATTTCTTGCCCAAGATAGAAGAGGTGAAGAATAAATGGTTGGAATTTATCTTTGGAACACTACCAGTAAAGTATAATGCAGTGTTAGTACTGTGTTCTGATCATTTCAACCACAGTGACTTTTCAAACTTCGGTGCCTTCAGTAGTGGTTTTGCTTCGAGGTTGCATTTAACCCCTGGATCTGTGCCGTCAAGACGATTGACTACCAGCTCACAAGCTGTAAGTAAAACATGAACTTTTTGTTCGAAGGTTTTTGTTACAAAATAGCATGTTCATATTCTCCATGTTAGCATGCATGACATGGTCACAAGCTAGGCAGGGATGAGAGTTTTCCGCTTTTTCTGAGTAAAAAACGACCTTTTTATATTATGCCAAATCTGTTGAGAATTTGTTTTATTAATTTCGGGGGGTTGGGGTATGTTCCTTCATGCTGTTCAAACTTTATTAACTCCAACGATGTTTACACATTATTTGTAAGTCACCATCTTTAGTCTCGTTTAAATCTCATTGAATGTGATGTAAAATTCCTGTTATCTACATTGTTATTGGTCAAAACATCAACGTCAAGACCATAATAGCCAATCAAAACAGTTTTTACAAAGACACCCACATTCTTTTTTTTAAGTCACTCGTTCATTTTATTCATTTATTTGTTCAGTAAAAACCCAAACATTTGTTGAAATTTTTCTTATTTCCTCGCGTCGCACCTTAATGACGTCAGTGCGCGGTATTTTTCCCTTCGCGGTTTGTTCCTTCTCTCTTGCCGTAGTAAGACACCCACATCTGCTTGTTCTGACTCACTGGAGGTAGCGTCACAGTGCTGTTAGCCAGTCAGAGGTAACACGTTTACATGTCATGAATATTAATGAGTAAGAGCTGAAATCCTGTCGTTCTCCCGCCACCCACTCCTCCAGCAAACTAGAACAGCCTGAAACAGGAGAACCACAAAATTTTTTTTTCACCAAAACTAGCTCACAGGGAATTCATTCATATTAGAGACCACCGCACAATTAATGAAAAAACGATGCAAGGAGACCTTTAAGCTGGTGTCTCTCATCTGGCTTTGCTGAAACATACAACTGTGTGTCATCAGCACAACAGTGGAAGTCAATACCATGCTTATGCATAATATTCCCCAGAGATAGCATATATAAAGGAAAAAGCAGTGGGCCTAAGATAGAACATTGCAGAACACCAATCTTCACCTTAATATGCACAGAGAAGTCGCCATTTATATCAACAAACTGATAGTGATCAGTTTAATAACACCTGAGCCAGGAGAGGGCTTTTCCCTTAACTCCAATGACATTTTATCTATCTATGACATTCTGTCAAGGAGAATAATATGACCAATGGTATCAAAAGGTGCACTAAGGTCAAGCAACACAGGTAAGGAGACACAACCCTCATCAGAGGCCAGTAGTAAGTCATTTACTACTTTAACCAGTGCTGTCTCTGTGCTATGATGCTGTCTTAAATCCTGACTGATACATTTCATAGATGTTATTCCTATGTAGGTATGAGCATAACTGCTGTGCCACAGCATTTTCTATGATCTTGGAGATGAAGGGAAGATTTGATATTGGCCTACAGTTGGACAGCTGACAGGGGTCAAGGACACTTTTTTTTTAATCAGGGGTCTGATAACTGCTCGTTTAAAGGAAACTAGAAAAGGGGAGAGGGAGGGATGACTCCTAACAGGCTGGAATTCAAACAATATGAGACTCAGCAGACTCTTGCATGGAGCCTAATGTCCTTGTTTCTTTAAATGGGTTGCTTCCTAAATGAGCACAAATTCTTATTGTTATTATGCCTGCCTTGAATTTCCAGTCAGAGAAATCATTACCACTGCTCTAGTTGAAAGTAGTAGGCACTCCTTGTGGTGTCATGTACAGCCCTTTGTACAAAGTTCTGTCGTATGTTGTCATAGTTCTTCATACTGCAGAAAGTATACATACAGCACTTTGCAGCTGTATTACTTTTTTTTCATTTTAGATTTATTTGTAAATAAGGTAACATAAGGACTAACCTATGTTACTCTGTATGAAATCTGTGGGACAATAATGTAGCTGGGCGGCACGGTGGTGCAGTGGTTAGCGCTGTCGCCTCACAGCAAGAAGGTCCTGGTTCGTGGCCGGCGAGGGCCTTTCTGTGTGGAGTTTGCATGTTCTCCCCGTGTCCGCGTGGGTTTCCTCCGGGTGCTCCGGTTTCCCCCACAGTCCAAAGACATGCAGGTTAGGTTAACTGGTGACTCTAAATTGACCATAGGTGTGAATGTGAGTGTGAATGGTTGTCTGTGTCTATGTGTCAGCCCTGTGATGACCTGGTGACTTGTCCAGGGTGTACCCCGCCTTTCGCCCGTAGTCAGCTGGGATAGGCTTCAGCTTGCCTGGGACCCTGTAGAACAGGATAAAGCGGCTAGAGATAATGAGATGAGATGAGAATAATGTAACTTTTGTGTCTGCATTGGAATTAGGGCTTGTCTGTGATTAATTAAGGAAGAAAGAACACATTACCACTTGTGACCATCTATAAATTCCAACACCAAGTGGACCTATTAATCATGGACGAGTGACCTGAGCCAGTAGCCTGTATAGATAGAACTGTATTTCCCGCCTGAATAAGCAAATAAACATGCGCCTTCTCCTGAGCCCTTCCTGTGCCCAGGGGCTCCTGTCCAGACTTGATTCCAAAAATAATACCCAGCTGGACAGAATGGCTTCACAGAAGACCTTAGTAAGAAAGGATATGGATGTGGATAGAAGCATCAGTTTCTTGTCATTGTCTGAAAGAGCTTTATTCACAGTCAGACCTACTTTTACACTAAAAATAGCCTTTTTTTTGCTATGGAACATATAAAAGCTTTGAACCATATGGAGAAACATATGATGCTTCAGTTTATAGGGTTAAATTTGAGGCAGCACTTCAGTGAACTGGGTTATTCCACTGACTACACATTTCTATACCCTGGAGTATAGAGGTCAATCAATCTCTAATTTAGTCGGGTGGCTGTGGGTGTGGGGAAAACATATTGAAATGTGTTTTTGAATGAGGCTAGATTTTTGTGTTAGGGTGTTTACCTCAGGATCTCAGGTCAGAATGGAAACTCTAATAACTGATATTTTTTAAATATTGCAGCAGGTATTTACTTACAAGTTTATTATTTGGGTTAACTTGGCAGCATTTTTTGTGTTGTTTGGTTACCTGTTTACATTTCCAGTATTCCATACACAGTCTCAGGCCCTGAATATTGGCTTTCAGTTAAACATTAACTGTCTGAAACACGTCAGTGACTGAAATGTTCAGAATTTGACACACTTGCTTTAGAGTGTACACACTGAAAAGTAGTGTAAAAACTGTATAAAACAATCAGTAACTGTAATAAATACCAGTGTGTTATAATACATGCCAGTCCTGTGCTAGTCTCGATAATAGACATGATTATTTAACTACTTTGTATTATGTGTGTACAGTTAGAACACTTTCACAACCATTCTTTAATATATCTTTGAATAATAACTATGTTATTCTTTGTGGTGTCCACCCAAAGATGTTTACTGGTGCTGACCTGCCACCCCACTTAATTTTTTTTTAATGACTTAAAAGCCAAGTCATTAAAACAGGTATCTTTGGATACAAAAGGTTAGAAAAGGTAAGTGAAATGTACAATTTCGAAAACTGTATCCAAAACACACTGCACACAGAGATGTTCTGTTTATACTTACACAGTAGATAGAATTACTGCATGAAACTAACATTAATACAGCTACTGAAGTGTTAGGTATTGTTTCATATTGTTTAGTAATGCAAGAAAACAAAGTGGTACTTGAAAGTTCATGAACCCTTTAAAATATTCTGTATTTTTGCATAAATATGACTTAAAACTGTCAGTAACTGCACAGAGAACACGAGTTTTGAACAGCATTCAAACATGGTTGCTCCGGACTCCAAACCCCAAGAGTCACAGCACCCTCTGTCACCTGATTATTTATCATGCCACCTACATCTTTTTCAACAATCTGCTCCTCACCTATATAAGCTCAGCTCTCATGCCACATAAATGCAAAGTATCATTTAGTGTTCTCTGCTAGCATACCAAACCATATGATTTCCACCTGTCTCTCAGTGTATGACCTGTATTCCCATTTCGTCTTTACCTCACCTTATTGTTTATTCTACATTGCTCTGTTCACTGATTGGTCAACCCTCGCTTGTTTCCTGACCTCTCTTCCTGCATGCCGATTTGGATTATGTCTGCAGTTTGCTCAGCCCCGGTCTCCCCTGTGCCTGCATCGTAAGTGCTTGCACTCTGACATGATACTTTGCCACTGATGGATGCAGCAGAGGAGTCAAAGTAAACTGTGCTCAATGCTCAGGGGCACTTGTTGGGAGAACATGAGCAGATGCCTTGGGATCTAAGCACCAGGATCGCTCAGCTTGCTGCTGTCATGTTGCAGGCCCTCTCACCACACCCCGCATCTCCCAATGTCTCTATGCAGTTCATTCTTCTGCCAGAAAAGTTTTTGGGTGAAGTGTCACAGTGTAAGAGATTTCTTCTTCAATGCTCCTTGTACTTTGCTTTGATCTCCAGAGTAACAGAGGAACAGAAGATTGCCAAGTTTCTCACCTTCCTCACTGGCAAGGCACTCAAGTGGGCATGTGCTGTATGGGAATGTGGCAGTGACTCTACCACTTCCTGCAACTGCCTCCTAGAACTTTTTAAAAAGGTGTTCAATCACAAGCCCAAGGGGATTGAAATTGGGGAGACCCTTCTATCCATTAAACAGGGGGATCAAAGAATCACCAAATATGCCCTGGATTTTCATATACTAGATGCCAGCAGTAGATGGAATGAACCGGTGCTAAAAGGCATGTTTTGCCAAGGACTGTGTCCAGAGGTATTAAGCGAAATAGCATGCCGTGATGAACACTTGTCCCTTAATGCCCTCATCAACCTAGCAATTTGTTTGGATCATCTAATAGCCAGCTGATCATCAGTGTCACCATCCACCTCTCCTGCTCAGGTCACGGGCCAGTCGACGCCTATGGAAATGTTTCGTATATGGGTACAACAATCCGAATGAGAAAGAATAAGGAGAGAAGACTTATATTTCTACTACGGTGAAGCCAGCCATGTAATTGCCAAATGCCCAGTCTGCCCGCCAAGAGGAGCTCCTGCTCATCAAGAATGTGTTCCACCCAGCCTGGTGAGTCCTGTGTTTAACCCTAAGACTCAATCTCTTAGATTACCTGTACTTTTGAAATTGCCAGACACTACCCATGTCCTCTCTGCACTCATAGACTCAGGGGCACAAGGGAATCTTATCAACTGTGTGGTCTTCCAAAGATTTAACCTGGAGACAGAAGCCCTACAGGGACTGCTCAAAATAAAATCCATCGATGGGGTCCCACTGGAGACAGACTGATCACCACACACACAGCTCCTCTCCAAATCCAGGTGGGGGCCCTTCATTCCGAAAACATTTCCCTGCTCTTCACCCAAGCAGTCCATCACGACATCATCTTAGGATACCCCTGGCTTCAACTCCATGACTCCCTAATCTCCTGGCAGAAAAAGATTATTATGCAATGGTCTCCTGCCTGTCTTCAGAATTGTCTACAACTCCCACAAGTCATGATTTCCTCTACTTCTGTGGAGAGCCCTATGCCCGATTCCCTGGACAACGTTGCAACCTGCTATCTCGATCTGAATGAAGTTTTCAGCAAGGGTAAAGCATGTGGCCTACCACCTCATTGCCCATATGACTGTGCCATCGACCTCCTCCCAGGCACGACTCCACCTCACAGCAGAATCTACCCACTGTCCCAAAAGAAACAATCGGCGATGGAGGAATATGTTCAAGAGGCACTTAAGCAAGGTTACATACCTCTCTCGCATCTGCTGGGTTCTTCTTTGTGGAAAAGAAAGGGGGGGCCTCCGGCCATGTATTGACTACTGAGGACTGAATCAAATCAGCGTTAAATACCCTTACCTGCTACCACTAGTACCATCTGCCTTGGAACAACTAAGATCAGCAAAGATTTTCTCAAAACTAGACCTTCGCAATGCTTACAACCTGGTACGTATTCATAAGAGGGATGAATGAAAGACGGCCTTTAGCACCACTGCCAGCCATTTTGAGTACTTGGTCATGCCATATGACCTTTCTTCGGCTCCAAGTGTTTTCCAGTGCTTAATAAACAACATATTGAGAGACATGCTGGGGAAATTCATTATTGCATACATCAATGACATCCTGATTTACTCCCCAGACAAGGACAGTCATCATGTTCACGTCAGGTCTGTGCTATCTCACTTGCTCAAGAATCACCTCTTTGTCAAAGCACAGGGATTTTTGAGAATGTCAATCAGATCTCGTTTTTTGGATACATAATCAATTTGGAGGGAGTAAGCATGGACCAGACCAAGGTTGCAGCAGTCACATCATGGCCCACTCCCACATCGATTAAGGCACTACAATGCTTTCTGGACTTTGCAGATTTCTACAGGCATTTTATCTGTGACTTCAGCACTATTGCCGGTCAGTTAACTTCCTTGCTGAAGAATGGACCATGTCGGCTTAAATGGGGCCCAGCGGCTGAGGAAGCATTCAACAAACTCAAGGCAGCTTTCACCTCTGCCCCCATTCTGCAACATCCAGACCCCACCAAACCATTTATCATAGAAGTAGATGCATCTGAAACTGGAGTTGGAGGGGTGCATTGGGGAAAAGAACAAACTGCACCTAGTGGCCTTTTTCTCTAGGAAACTCACACTGGCAGAAAGAAACTATGACATTGGTAACCGAGAGCTCCTACCTATCAAGCTTGCCTTAGAAGAGTGGAAACACTGGCTGGACAGTGCCACACACCCATTCACAATCCTTACTGACCACAAGAACCTAGAGTACCTGAAGATCACTAAACAACTGAACCTGCGACAAGCCAGGTGGACCCTATTCTTTACCCACTTCCAGTTCACAATATCCTACTGGCCCAGCTCCAGAAACACCAAAGCAGATGCCCTCTCCCAAATCCACAACTCCTCATCCCACAGCTCTGAACCCACTCTGATACTACTGCTAGAGTGTTTTGTACAGGCAATCACTTGGGATATTGACAAGGAGATCCAGCAGTCACAAGCCCAGAACCCACCTGAAAACTCCCCCCCAGACTCCTCCATGTTCCACCTGAAATCAGGGGGAGCCTCATCACTTGGGCTCTTCCCCCACCACTGGTCATCCCAGTAGCCATCACACATACCAACTCATAAGAAACAAGTATTGGTGGGAGAACATGGTCTCCGACATAAACCACTTTGTCTCCTCATGTTCAGTGTGTGCCCAGGCCAAGATACCACATGCCCCTCCTGCTGGAAAATTATGCCCTCTCCCAGTACCTCAGAGACCCTGGTCACACATAGCCACAGAGTTACCACCTTCTCAGGGCAATACTGTCACCATGGTAATCATATATCAATTCTCCAAAGCGCTTCGACTCATCCCACTACGAGGTCTGCCAACAGCTTTTCAAATGCCTGAATTACTATTCAACTTTGTCTTCCATTACTTTAGTATCCCCAAAGACATAGTTAGTGACTGGGGACCCCAGTTCATCTCCCAACTTTGGGCCAGTTTCATGGACAAAATAGGCATATCGGTAAGTCTCATGTCCGGTTATCACCCACAATCTAAAGGGCAGGTGGAACATGCGAATCAGGAGGTGGGTTGCTTTGTAACACATTTTCTGCATGAGAAACCAAAAGGACTGGGCACAATTTCTCCCATGGGTTGAGTATGCACAAAACTGTCTCAAACATTCTGCCACACAATTAACAATGTTCCAGTGCATGCTCAGCTACCAACCTCCCTTGTTTCCATGGGATGACATACCCACCCAGTTACCAGCAGTTGAAACTTGGTTCCAAAGAAGCCAACAAGTGTGGGAAGAAGTGCACCAAAGGTTGGAACTGGTAAAAAATAACAAGTATAAGCAATATGCAAACAAGCATAGAGGCAAGAACCCAGATTACTCCCCAGGAGATTGGGTATGGGTCTCCACAAGGGAGCTAAGAGAATCGAACACATGTAAGAAACTACAAGCATGTTACATTGGCCCATACAAGGTACTACGCAAAATAAATGAAGTATCCTACAGGTTAGAACTCGCACCGCACAGCAGAATGGCACCTACATTCCATGTCTCTTGTTTAAAGCCTGCCATACAAGGTCCCCTGGCCACAGATACCCCCCCAAGACCTCCACCTCTCCTGACTCCAAGGACGAATCCATCTACCAGGTAAAGAAGATCTTAAACTCCTGTCACAGGCAAGGTCAGCTGGAGTGCCTGGTAGATTGGGAGGGCTACGGCTCAGAAGAGTGAAGTTGGGTGAGCTCCAAGGACATTTTAGACCCCCTGCTAACACAGGAGTTCCACAGCAAAAACAAGCCTGCACTTAGAGGAAGAGGGCAACCAAGAAAATCACTGGCTCCCAGAGGGAGCTCCTCGGGGGGGGGGGGTTCTGTCAGTAATGGTGCAGAGAACACAAGTTCTGAACAGCATTCAAACATGGTCACTCCAGGCTACAAACCCCAAGAGTCACAGCACCCTCTGTCACCTGATTATTAATCACGCCACCTGCATCTCATTCAGCACCAGCCCCTTGCCTATATAATCTCAGCTCTCACACCACATAAGTGCAAAGTATTGTTTATTGTTCTCTGTTAGCATAGCAAGCCATTTGGATTTCTGCCTGTCTGTCAGTGTATGACCTGTATTCCCATTTTGTCTCGACTGCACCTTATTGTTTATTCTACGTTGCTCTGTTCACTGATTGCTCGACCCTCACTTGTTTCCTGACCTCACTTCCTGCACACCAATTTGGATTACGTCTGTAGTTTGCTCAGCCCCGGTCTCCTCTGTGCCTGCATCTGCAAGTACCTGCACTGTGACAAAAACATCATCAGATTTTCACAAAAGTCCTAAAAGTAGATAAACAGAACCCAATTAGACAATTGAGACAAAAATATTATACTTAGGCATTTATTTATGATGGAAAATGATACAATATTACATATCTGTGAGTGGCAAAAGTATGTGAACCTTTGCTTTCAGTATCTGGTGTGACCCCCTTGTGCAGCAATAACTACAATCCACCAACATCCCAGAGTTGAAGCTATTCTATACAGAGGATTGGGCAAAAATGTTTGTGATCACTGTTGATCATTCCTGCACATTGGTGTAGCGATAGTTTAAGGTGTGTGGAGCACAAAAGCACGGCAGGCCAGAACTGAGTTCTCACAAAACTCTTTATTTGCACTTTTCAGTGTCTTATTTTGCTCGCCCGCACGCACACAAGTCCCAGGTTTCTTTGCTCTCTCCCTCTCCTTTTATAGGGTGCGGTCACTGGGGGAGACACAAACACAGGTTAATTCACGTCAGGTGCAGTGATTTCTGCCACTTACCTTCCCTGACTCCGCCCTCCATTCACAGACAGATGCTTGACCACACCCCTGCTGCCACATGCCCCCACTGCCACATACCCCCACCGCCCAACTCAGTCCGGGGAGCCGTCCGGTCTGCAGCTGACACCCCCCCCCCGACAGGAGAGGAAATCTGCCACGACCATCTGTGGCCCTGGCCTGTGGACCACCTCGAACTGAAACGGCTGGAGTGCCAGATACCAACGGGTGAGCCGCGCGTTGGCATCCTTCATGCAGTGGAGCCACTGCAGGGGTGCATGGTCCAAACAGAGGGTGAAAGGGTGCCCCAGCAGGCAGTGGCGGAGGGTGAGGACCGCCCACTTGATGGTGAGGCATTCCTTTTCTATTGTGCTGTACCTGCCCTTGCACACCGACAGCTTCCGGCTGATGTACAGCACTGGACGGTCCTCCCCCTCCACCTCCTGGGACAGAACAGCCCCCAGCCCCTCTATCCGACGCATCTGTCTGCAAAACAAAGGGGAGAGAAAAGTCAGGGGAGTGTAACAGTGGCCCCCCACACAGTGCAGCCTTTAACTCAGAGAAAGCCTGCTGGCATTGCTCCATCCACTGGACCAGATCTGGTGCCCCCTTTTTAGTGAGATCAGTCAGCGGGCTGGTGACGTCTGAATAATTAGGTATAAACCTACAATAGTAGCCAGCCAGCCCCGGGAACTGTCTCACCCCCTTTTTGGTCTTGGGCCTCAGGCAGGCTGCAATTGCTGCTGTCTTATTGATTTGGGGATGCACTTGCCCATTGCCCAAGTGGAAGCCCAGATACCGTACTTCCACCCGCCCAATCGCACACTTCTTCGGGTTGGCTGTGAGACCCACTCGCCTCAGCGACCTAAGGATGGCCCTTAGGTGTTCTAAGTGCCGTGGCCAGTCATTACTATAAATAATGATGTCATCCAAGTATGCAGCTGTGTAGGTGGCGTGGGGGCAGAGGACCCTATCCATAAGCCGCTGGAACGTAGCGGGCGCCCCAAACAGCCCAAAAGGAAGTGTGATGAACTGGTGTAAGCCAAACGGTGTGGAAAAGGCCATTTTCTCTCGGGATAGCGGAGTCAAGGGGATCTGCCAATATCCCTTTGTCAAATCCAGTGTCGAATAAAAATGAGCTGTGCCTAGTCAATCGAGCAATTTGTCAATACGAGGCATTGGGGAGAGCACAATTGGTGAAGGTGTTGTGTGTGCACGGGGATGTTCACAACTACCCTTTAGTGTTGGTCCACATTCTATTTCAAGGGGAGAAATTTATAGTAAAGGCGGCAGTTAATCCTCGCCTTACCCACTCGATAATTTTGGGGACTGATTGGCTGGGATTTAGGGAATTAATGGCACATTTAGTGAAGAGTGGGGCCTGCCATAATTTAGTGGGGTGAGGTCCCGGTGTGGCATTAGCGGGAGCAGCTGTCACAGAGCCGTCTATGTCATCACCGCGTCAGAGGGAGGAGGAGCCTGCTGCTTTGGTGGATTGAGGTCTATTTACAGCCGGAGTCCACCAAAGCCTGATACGTATCCCCTTGGATACTCACTGGTATGAGATACGCTCCGGCCCGATCGAGGGTGGTCCCTGGCACGTCGGGGATCCAGACCACCTCGTCCACCTCCATCGCCGAGCACTGATGCTGGAGGTGCCCCGGCTCCTCGGTGGGGGAATGGGGTGAGGACGAGGAACAGAAGGGGGGGAGAGAGAGAGAGAGAGAGAGGGGAGAAGAGGAGACACGCTGTCCTGCCATCGGAACAGCCGCCATATGGTCCTCCGCCAGCTCGATGGCCTGATCCAGCGATGCCGGGCGTTGGCACTGGACCCACTCCACTGTTCCTTCAGGAAGTTGGGCGATGAATTGTTCCAGTGCCACCAGGTCGATGATTCCCTGGGCGTCGTGGTTGTCGGCCCTCAGCCACTGCTGGCAGGCGTCCCGGAGTTGCTGGCCAAACGCGAACGGCCAGCCCACCTTCTTCAGGCGCAGCGCGTGGAAGCGCTGCCATTGCTGCTCCGGAGTGTGCCCCACACGTTGGAGGATGGCCCTGCGGAGGTCGACGTAGACCAGCCGGCTGTTGGCGGGGAGCTGTAGCATGGCCAGCTGCGCCTCACCCATTAGCAGGGGGAGGAGATGCACCGTGTGCTGTTCCACCGGCCAACCCCACACCTCTGTTGCCTGCTCAAAAAGTGCGAGGAAGGCTTCGGGGTCGTCATGTGGACCCATCTTTTTTAGGGTGAGGTGGGGAGGGTCTGCAGCAGTGGTGATGGTGGACCCCGCCGATACAAGCAGGTGCCAGAATGCCTGGCGATCTTCCTGCTGCGCCAGCACCAGGGCTTCGAACCGTTGTTCCTACTCCTTCCGGAGGGTGACCAGCACCTGGTTCTGGCTCTGTTGGGCTGTGGCGAGGGCATGGACCAAGTCCTTGAAGGGGGAGGACTCTATGAGGCTGTTCTCTTCTGTACTCTGTTCCGGGTTTCGGCACCACTGTAGCGATAGTTTAAGGTGGGTGGCGCACAGAAGCACGGCAGGCCAGAACTGAGTTCTCACAAAACTCTTTATTTGCACTTTTCAGTGTCTTATTTTGCTCGCCCACACACACACAAGTCCCAGGTTGGGGGAGTGCTCCCTATCTCTGCTCTCTCTCTCCTTTTATAGGGCGCGGTCACTGGGGGGGGCACACAAATACAGGTTAATTCATGTCAGGTGCAGTGATTCTGCCACTTACCTTCCCTGACTCCGCCATCATTCACAGACAGACACTTGATCATGCCCCTGCTGCCACAATCAGCTCGGAGGAATTTTAGCTCAATCCTCTGTATAGAATAGCTTCAACTCTGGGATGTTGGTGGATTTCCTCACACGAACTGCTCACACAACATTTCTATTGGATTAAGGTCAGAACTTTGACTCAGCCATTCCAAAGCATTCATTTTATACTCCTTTTAACCATTCTTTCATAGAACAACTTGTGTGCTTAGGGTCATTGTCTTGCTGCATGACCAACTTTCTCTTGAGATTTAGTTCACAGACAGATATCCTGACATTTTCCTTTAGAATTCACTGGAATAATTCAGAATTCATTGTTCCATCAATGATGGCAAGCCGCCCTGGCCCAGATGCAGCAAAACAGGCTTAAACCATGATAATACCACCCAGTGGCGGCTGGTAGTCTTTCAAACAGGGGAGGCTGGTCGGTTACGATATTTCCAGATTTTAAAAGAAAAAAGAAAAAACACATCAATTTTGCCCATACTCTTGCCTCTGATCTGGCTGATTGTTGGCAGGGTCACAAACTGTGAAATAACAGGTTCTTTTGGCCCATTAGCCTACTGTCCAATATACATGATGGTGGTGTTGGGGGGGTATATTTTAACATTTTATATTTTAAAATTGTGGCATGTTGTTTAAAAATTGATCATTATTGAAAGCAGCTCTTTGTCAGGAACCTCAGCAGTAACAGCAGAGTGTTCCGGAAAGCACTGACCTTGGGGAGCCAAACACAGAGCTGGGTGCCACACATTTCATTCAGTGACACTTTGCCAATATTTTACTTATTTTGACTGAGAAATGTTTTATTGACAATTTTGATAACCCTTCACTTTTAATCCAGGTCTGTAGTGTGAAATGTTCTCGGCTGTGTTTTTGTTTAAAAATGTTTTCCAAATTGTAGCTGTGTTTAATTCATATCCAGAGAAATATATATTCCAATATAATATACTCAGCATAAACATTTTAAATAGATTCCATATTTTTGGTCCATCCATGACATATTACTCAAGTAGCCTATTTACTGTTGTTGATGTGGGTCACTTGCTGTTAGCCAATTCACTTTCTCGTACCAGGAGAGCTGAAAGGAACGAGTATTATTCCCTACCTTTTTCACCAAGTCAATTTGAGGCGTTGGTCTACCCTGCTCTTTAATTTTAATTTTTTCCTCAAAGGAAGACTGGCAAATGGCTTCGCCAAAATTAAATCAGCAATGCTTGGCATCCGTGCACAGCTTTCTTGCTAGCTGACTAGCCCCCTCAAGTTCAAGTTCAGTCACTCAAATAAACAAAATTTCTGGAACTAAGATAGCAAACTTGACAACACTATATTTACACTTTATTTACAATGAAAATATATACAAACTAAAAAAGCTGGTAGAAAACGTATGTAATGAATGAAATCGAAATGTAAGCTGATCTCTTACAATACACCACAGCACTCGCGAATCCGCGTGGGACTGAACTGAAATTCACCGCTGCCTGTCTATAGTTGAAACGAGCTGTCAATCAAAGAAAATATCCAGCCACTTTCACCAGTCACCAGTCTCCTCACGGAACCTGTCATGTCCCTCCCATGTGAGGCTCGGAGTCCGTAGGCGGGCATTTTCGCAGTATTTGTCCAATAACCGTCTTGCATTTTGAGATTGACAAGCGCATAGCTCCCAAATGCCGTTGAAGTCCACTGAGGCTGGGAGTCCGTGGGAATCCGTGGGCGGGCATTTTCGCAGTATTTGTCCAATAATCGTCTTGCATTTTGATATTGAAAGCACATAGCTCCCAAATGCCATTGAAGTGCACTGAGACTGGGCTGCATCGCGCTGTCACGAGGGGGAAACAGTGTTGCCAGATTGGGCAGTTTTAACTGCATTTTGGCGGGTTTTGAACATATTTTGGTCTGGTAAACGTCAGCAGTATCTGGCAACATTAGGCAAACTGGGGAAAGTTATAATGGAATGATTTCGCACTGTAGTTGGGTTGAGCACATATATTTCTATGATTCTGGATCTGAAATAGCAATGTTATAAGGTCGGCTATAACTAAGCCTAGCGCAATTCATCCTACACGATGTTCATTATTTTTAGAGGAGGCTGAGCCTCCCTCGTTGTCTTAGAGCAATCGCCTGTGCTACCACCATATTTCACAGATGGGATAAAGTTCTTATGATGGAATGCAGTGTTTTTCTGTCTCCAAACATAATACATTCTCATTTAAACCAAAAAGTCCCATTTTGGTCTCATCCATCCACAAAATTTTTCCAATCACCTTCTGACTTGTCCACATGATCTTTGGCAAACTGCAGTTGGGAAGCAATGCTCTTTTTGGAGAGCAATAGCTTTCCTCTTGCAACCCTGCCATGCACACCATTGTTGTTCAAGAAAAAGAAGCCTTTATTTGTCACATGTACTCAAGCACAGTGAAATTCCTCCTCTGCATTTAATCCATCTGAAGCAGTGAATACACACATGCGCACACGGGTGAGCAATGAGCGCACACACACATACCCAGAGCAGTGGGCAGCTATGCTACAGTGTCCAGGGAGCAGTTGTGTTAGGACTAGGACTGTTTTGGCCTCTACAGGCCGCTGTTATTTCCTTTTCATGTCATGTTTATTTTGGCCTCTAGAGGCCGCCACTGTTCCTGTGTTTTGTGTTTGTGTTAATTGCCTGTTTAGTCCTGATTATCTTCACCTGTGTTCAATTTAGTTTGTGTATTTATACCCCCTGAGTTCAGTCCTCTTGTCACGGAGTCTTTGTGCTGTTATGTTTATCTCCAGTTTCCTTTGTACCGTGTTCTTTATTTTGCTTTTCTTTTGGACCTAGTAGTTACTGTGTTTTTTGGATCTTCTGAGCTTTGGTATTTTTGCCTTTTCTTTTCTGTTTTTTTTTGGCTTTTGTTTTGTACTTTTGGATTTTTTTATTTTTTCCCTTATATCTTCTGAGCGTTTTTGTATTTTTACTTTTTGGATATTTTTTGTACATATTGTAAATAAACCTTTTTGATACTTTTTCTACTTCCACCTCACGCCTCTGCATTTGAGTCATCCCCCTGGTGGCCTAGTGGGGGTTTGCTGGATTATCACACCAACAAACCAGGTTCGAATCCCAGCCAAACCCTAACAAGTTGGGGGTTAGGCGCCTTGCTCAAGGACACTTTAGCCATGATACAGAGGGAGGGGATAGTGCTGTTCATTCATTCAACTTCCTTAACATTTTTCCTGCGGATCCCAGGAATTGAGCCGGCGAGCCTTTGGGCCCAAGGCTACTTCTCTAACCTTCAGGCCATGGCTGCCCCCCAAAATTGTTCAATGTTCTCCTGATGGTGGATTCATGAATATTAACATTAACTGATGTGAGAGAGGCCTTGTTTAGAAGTTACCCTGGGTTCCTTTGTGACCTCACAGACTATTACATGCCTTGCTCTCAAAGTGATCCTGGGAAGGGTAACAATGATCAGTCAGACAGCCATCTGACTGTGGATTGTTGGAGTTCAAACTCTTTACAGATATTTTTGTAACCTTTTCCAGTCTGATGAACATCAGTAACTTTTTCTGAGGTCCTCAGAAATCTCCTTTGTTCATGCAATTATACACTTCCATAAAAATGTTTTGTGAGGCTCAGACTTTGATCACTGTTCTTTAAATAAAACAGCATGCCCGCTCACACCTGATTGTCACCCCATTGCTTGAACACACCTGACTCTAATTTCACCTTCAAATTAACTCCCAATCCTAGAGGTTCACATACTTTTCTCACTCACTGATATGTATTATTGGATAATTTTCCTCAACAAATAAATGACCAACTATAATATTTTTGTCTCATTTATTTAATTGGGTTCTCTTTATCTACTTTTAGGACTTGTGTGAAAATTTGATGATGTTTTAAGTCATACGTATTTATGCAGAAATATGGAAAATTCTAAAGGGTTCACAAACTTTCAAGCACCACTGTAACATTAGCTTGATTGGTTATTAAGCTGTTTTGAAATAAACCTTTTACAGTAGGAATAACTGTTTTATACTTTAAACAAAATATATTTAAAAGGAATCAATGTTCAAGATGTGGAGATTTATTAGATGGAGTATATTATTTTGATGGTTAAGTTCAACCCCATTTTACACTCACAGTGGCAGAACTTGAGGCAGTTTTAAAGAGCAATTACATACTGAAGTGACCAACAAAGAAAAGACTCTGGAGCCAACTTATAGGTGGGCTTGTATGTGATTTTAACTTGGCCACTGATACTTTTACCTTTGGCTGAAATACTAAGGAAACAGTACTCAGTTTTCATCTATCAATGCAGCGTTTCATGCAATAATAATAGTTTTAGTTTGCTGAAGTATGGGCTAGTACCAGAGTGTACTGTATAATAATAATAATATACCTTAAACCAAATCCAGTACACTATCATATGATATCTGATATGCAAAACACATGCAAGAAATACAGGGATATAGTAGCATCATAACAGTTCACTCTTAAGTGCAGCAGATAGGAAAATCAGGTGTTGTGCATTCATGCTTATTGGTCCCCAAGCGTGATGCCTGCAGTAAGAGAGTTTGTATGGATGGGGCTGTTTCCATGCTGACAGAGCCCAGTATGGACCCTGAAGTCAGGCTTTAGTTTAAGCATAAACCACACTGGGCCTCATATATGCAATTGGCATGGAGCTTCATGGATGAGAGTCTTGGGAGACCGATGTCTCTTTGTGCCAGCGATAGAGGCAACACATGTGCTTAAGGCAGGCTGTGATAAATGTTGACAGACCATGACAGTCAGTGATGCATTTGCATTATCAAAAGTCACTTGACATGCAAAAGATAAAATCTAAATGTTCTGTAGCATGATAGAAAGGAAATGTAGTGAGGTTTTTTTTTGTCTGTCTCCCCAGTTTGAACTCATATCTGGTGTTCAAAAGCTCATTTCATTGTGCACTTGTCATTGATTTGTTTGCTACGTGATCCCGGAGATACTAGTGACTATGCATTTAGGACATCCTGGACCTATGGGGGCTCTTAGATAAGGAGATGGAATTTTGCCATACATACAAAAAGTCATTCCCTGATCTTGGTGTACAGATCAGGTGTCAGTTTGCACAGGAGAATAACTTCCTAATTTTAGGACACAGTCCTCACATTAGCATTGCATTAGCATCCTTCTTTTTATTTATTAATTTTTTTTATTTATAACAATGTTTATACAGGAGGCTTTCATCACCATGGTGTTATTCAGAGAGGTTCTGCACATATATACTCATAACTATCTAATAAACAAATAATATGAATAGGAAATTATACAAATAAAAACTAAAAACTAAATATTTCTAAAATAATATAAAATGTAATATATGAATACAATTAAGTTATCTTAGAAATGATTTGAAATCATTAAGGCATCTAGCCTGTCTTACAGTAATATCTAAATTATTCCAGTCAGAGGCCACATGAAATATAAAACGCTGTTTGCCCCAGTTCATACATGCACGTGGCAAGTATATCCTGACAGTGGCATGTAGCATAATTATATATATACTATAGTACTATAATCAAAATCTATACTATTGTTAAGGCATTTATATACAGCTATACAACGATGGTGGTGGCAGTGGATAGCTAGAGGTTCCCATTTTCACTGATTAAGAGCTTGAGTGGCAGAAAAGTACTTAGGTTGGTCTAAAATAGATCTTGCAGTATTATTTTGTAATATTTGAAGATGTTGCATGAGACCTGGCGACTTGTCCAGGGTGTACCCCGCCTTTCGCCCGTAGTCAGCTGGGATAGGCTCCAGCTTGCCTGCAACCCTATAGAACAGGATAAAGCGGCTACAGATAATGAGATGAGATGAGATGTTGCATGAGTACTTCATTATTTTTATCACCACATACTAAATCAGCATAATCAAAAAGCGGTAATATAAGGCTACTGGTGTATGTAATGTGTATGATCTAGCCTGGGGTTAGCCGTTTTAAGTTCTCAATTTCATCATGGCTTGGCTTCACGAACAAAGATCATGAAGGATGTTGTCCATGTCTGTTGCACGCCCACTGATGGCTGGTGAGCCCGATTCTGGAGAGGCAGATCCGGTTGCAGGTGAATGACTGGTTGGGTGTGGGAGTACAGGGTATGAGCGTAGTTGTAGTAGTGGTAGTAGAGGGCACCTTGCTCTTCCTCTTTGACCTTTTGTCCTCCAGGTTGGCCCGTCTGGCACACTCGAAGGTCTTGACCACACCGTGAATGGTGTTTTGCCAGCTCTTGTGGTCAGCAGTGTGTGAGGACCAGTCACAGGGATCAATATGGCAGTTGGTGAGGGAGCTTTTCAGGAGGTCTTTGTACCGCTTCTGGGGTGCCCCTCTCTTACGCCACCTGGTTAATAGTTCACCGTAGAGAACAATTTTTGGAAGGCAGTGTTCCTCCATTCTGGACACATGTCCTGCCCACCTAAGTTGTGTCTTGAGCAACATGGCCTCGATGCTGGTAGCCTCGGCTTTCTGAAGGACCTCCACGTTGGTAACAAAGTATTTTTTTATTTAATTTATTTTTTATTTTTTTTATTTGTATAGTGCTTTTAACAATAAACATTGTCGCAAAGCAGCTTTACAGAATTTGAACGACTTAAAACATGAGCTAATTTTGTCCCTAATCTATCCCCAGTGAGCAAGCCTGTGGCGACGGTGGCAAGGAAAAACTCCCTCAGACGACATGAGGAAGAAACCTCGAGAGGAACCAGACTCAAAAGGGAACCCATCCTCATTTGGGCAACAACAGACAGCATGAGTATAACATTAACAGTTTTAACATGAAGACAGTTTCGTTGATGTTATAATTCTTCATTGATGGAAACTTGAGTGCAAAACTGTTCATGACAACTGCAGTCCTAAAGTTAACAAGTCAACTGTAGTCCTCAGCCATAACAGCACTACTGTAAGAGTCCAGAGCATCCTCCAGGTATAACCCTCAACTGTCCTCATGGGGCCGTCCTTCACAGGAGTGATGCAATAAAACTCCGACTAGACACAGGGCACCAGGATGGATCAAGCAGGTCCGAGGGGCAGAAGAGGCCAGCATCTCAATCCCAGGACCAACATGTAAGTCAGAGGGACAGATGGGGGGGGGGGGAGAGAGAGAAAACACAGGTTGTTAGGTATGCCCTAAAAATGACACAAGTATTAAATCTGTGTGGTAGGCTCGCAGAGATGAGAGTCTTGACATCAGGCATAATAGACAACAATGGCATGTTAATATGGTTAAAAAATATCATGACCTGCTCTGGCTGGATGCTTGATTGGGTGATGGGAGCACACTCCTCAGCAATGATGAGATGGAGATGGGACCCGTAGGGCTGGCCAAGACAATTCAGTTACATTTCACCGGGTCTGGGACATGCGACAGAATGTCTGACGGCCAATTCCCTGCAGGCTACGATAGCCAGTCGAGGTCTCCACCCTCTCCACCAAAAGATTTCCTGTTGACTCCATGTAACTCAGAGGGACAGATTTGGGGGGGAGAGAAAGAAAACGCATGTTGTTAGGTATGCCCAATGTCACCTGAATAAGTAGGAACAGTATACATATTGCACTGAGTACAAGCAGGGACTCTGGCAATTAACTATGACAGCATAACTAAAAGGGGAGAGCCAGAAAGTAACACAGGCATGAGGGAGCCCCGGGACATAAAGCAGCCAGCCACTACACCGTCAACAAACTCGAGTGAGCAAGCGAGTGGGGACTGACAGCATCCATACATCCCAGTTTACCAAAACACTCTATGTCTGAGGACCCTCTAGATCTACACCTTTACCTCATAAACACCATTAACAAAAGGCTTGACTAAACAGATATGTTTTCAGCCTAGATTTAAATGCTGAGACTGTGTCTGATTCCCAAACATTACTTGGAAGGCTGTTCCATAACTGTGGAGCTTTGTAAGAAAAGGGTCTGCCCCCTGATGTAGCCTTCACTATACGAGGTACCAGCAGATAGTCTGCACCTTTTGATCTAAGTAGGCATGGCGGGTCATAGAGGAGCAGAAGTTCACTCAGGTACTGTGGTGCGAGACCATTTAGTGCTTTAAAGGTCAATAGTAGTATTTTATAATCAATACGAAATTTGATTGGGAGCCAATGCAGTGTGGATAAGACAGGCGTGATGTGGTCATATTTTCTAGTTCTAGTAAGGACTCTTGCTGCTGCATTTTGAACTAACTGGAGCTTGTTTATGCACTTATTGGAACATCCAGACAGTAAGGCATTAAAATAATCCAACCTGGAGGTAACAAAAGCATGAACTAGTTTTTCCGCATCATGCAATGACATTAAATTTCTTATCTTTGCAATATTTCTGAGATGAAAGAAAGCTATCCGGGTAATGTTATCAATGTGAGTTTCGAATGAAAGACTGGGGTCAATAATCACTCCAAGGTCTTTTACTGCTGCATGTGAAGAAACAGAAAGGCCATCCAGAGTCACTGTGTAATCAGAAAACTTACTTCTAGCTGTATGTGGTCCTAGTACAAGTACTTCAGTCTTGTCAGAGTTAAGCAGAAGGAAATTAATAAGCATCCAGTGTTTAATGTCCTTAACACATTCCTCAATTCTATAAAGCTGGTGTCTCTCATCAGGTTTTACAGAGACATACAACTGTGTGTCATCAGCATAACAGTGGAAACTAATACAATGTTTATGAATAATATCACCCAGAGGTAACATATATAGAGAAAAAAGCAGTGGACCCAAGACAGAACCTTGTAGAACACCAAACTTTACCTCAGTACGTCTAGAAATAACACCATTTACATCAACATACTTATAGCGATCAGTTAAATAAGACCTGAGCCAGGAGAGGGCCATTCCCTTAACTCCCACAACATTTTCTAGTCTATCCAGAAGAATGGAATGATCAATGGTATCAAATGCTGCACTAGGGTCAAGCAACACAAGTAGCGAGATACAGCCCTGATCAGACGCCAACAGTAGGTCGTTGTGGCAGCGGGGGCGTGGTCAAGTGCCGGTCTGTGACAGGAGGGCGGAGCCAGGGAAGGTGGGTGGCAGAATCACTACACCTGATGGTAATTAACCTGTGTTTGTGTGTCTTCCCAGTACCGCGCCCTATTTAAGGAGGCAGAGGGAGAGCTCATCCCGGGACTAGAACACAGCGTGTGTGTGTTTTTCCTCTAAAGCATAAAAGTAGGCTGTGACACTGAAAAGTCAAACAATAAAAAGCCTATTAGTACCAGAAGCTTTGTCCTGCCGTCCTCTGTGCTCCACCCACACTTCAGAGAGCTCTACAGTGGTGCTGAAACCCGGGAAAAGGTGGAGCACCAACCTCACAGCCCCATGGAATCCTCCCCGTTCGCGGACCTGGTCCACGCCCTCGCCACGGCTCAGCAAAACCATCACCAGGCACTCGTCACGCTCCGAAAGGAGCAAGAGCGGCGCTTCGAAGCCCTGGTGCTGGCCCAGCGGGAAGATCGCGAGGCGTTCCGGCATCTCCTCGCGTCGGCGGGGTCCACCAGCGCCCCGGCCGCGGGCCCGTCTCCCCTCACCGTGACCAAGATGGGCCCGCAGGATGACCCCAAGGCGTTCCTCACTTTGTTCGAACAGGTTGCCGAAGCCTCGGGGTGGCCGATGGAGCAGCGCGCAGCGCGCCTCCTCCCCCTCCTGACGGGAGAGGCGCAGCTGGCCGCGCTACAGCTCCCCGCCGACCGCCGGCTGGCCTACGCGGACCTTCACCGGGCCGTCCTCCAGCGCATGGGGCGCACACTAGAAGAACAGCGCCAGCGCTTCCGCGCGCTGCGGTTGGAGGAAGTCGGCCGGCCATTCGCGTTCGGCCAGCAGCTCTGGGACGCCTGCTGGCGGTGGCTGAGGGCCAACAATCGCGACGCCGAGGGAATCATTGATCAGGTGGTGCTGGAGCAGTTCATCGCACGCTTACCAGCCAGAACCACAGAGTGGGTCCAGCGCCACCGCCCGGCGTTGCTGGATCAGGCAGTAGGACTGGCGGAGGATCATTTGGCGGCTGTTCTGGCGGCAGGACAACCGACGGCATCTTCTCTTCTCTCCTCTTCTCTCTCTCTTTCTCCCCTCCCTTCTGTGTCCCGTCCTCGCCCCATTCCCCCACCACGGAGGCGGGGGCCGGCTCCACCCCAGCCGGCCCGCCACACCCGTGGTGCCCTCCCGTTTCTCCCTTCTGTGTCTGTCTCTCCCCCCCCTCAGGTGAGTGAGCCCCAGAGCACAGGTGCAGAGGGAAAGCCCGGGCCAGTTTGCTGGCGCTGCGGGAAGCCGGGCCACCTGCAACAACAGTGCGCAGCAATGGAGGTGGGCGCGGTGGTACGGATCCCCGACAAGCCAGAAGCTGCCCTCGATCGGGCCGGAGCGTATCGCATACCGGTGAGTGTCCAAGGGGCTACATATCAGGTGTTGGTGGATTCTGGTTGCAATCAGACCTTGATCCGCCAAAGCCTGGTGCAAGACGAGGCATTGGGGGGAGCACAGGGGGTGAAGGTGTTGTGTGTGCACGGGGATGTTCACAGCTACCCTTTGGTGTCGGTCCACATATATTTCAGAGGGGAAAAATCTATAGTGAAGGCGGCGGTTAATCCTCGCCTTACCCACTCTTTAATTTTGGGGACTGATTGGCCGGGATTTCGGGGTTTAATGACATGCCTAGTAAAGAATGGGTCCTGCCAGTTGACAGAGGGAGGTCCCGGTGTTGCTTTGGCTGGAGCTGCTGTCGCAGAGCCGTCTACGTCATCTCCGCGACAGAGTGAGGAGCCGCCGGCTCCTCCTCTTTCTGTTGGGGAATCCCTCGCGGATTTCCCATTAGAACAATCGCGAGACAAGACTCTGCGACATGCGTTTGACCAAGTGAGAGTAATCAATGGTCAAACGCTCCAGCCGAATGCCACCCCGTCCTTCCCCTATTTTTCTATTATGAAGGATAGATTATACCAAGTGACGCAAAACACTCAGACGAAAGAACGCATCACACAGCTGTTAATTCCAAAGAGCCGCCGGGAATTGGTATTTCAGGCGGCTCACTTTAATCCCATGGCTGGACACCTAGGGCAGGATAAGACACTAGCCCGGATAATGGCCCGATTCTATTGGCCGGGGATTCGCGGCGATGTCCGTAAGTGGTGTACGGCGTGCCGCGAATGCCAGTTAGTAAATCCAGCGGCCATTCCAAAAGCGCCTTTGCACCCCCTACCATTAATCGAGACCCCGTTCGAAAGAATTGGGATGGATCTCGTCGGGCCATTATATCGGTCAACACGAGGGTACCGCTTTATATTGGTTCTGGTGGACTATGCAACGCGATAACCGGAAGCGGTGCCTCTTCGCAATATCTCAGCACGCAGTATTGTGGAGGCCTTCCATGTCATCTCCCGGGTTGGAATCCCGAAAGAGATTCTGACTGACCAAGGCACCTCGTTTATGTCACGAACACTGAGCGAACTGTATGGGCTATTAGGTATTAAGCCGATCCGCACCAGCGTTTATCACCCACAAACGGACGGTTTAGTCGAACGGTTCAATCGCACCCTCAAGAATATAATTAAAAAATTCGTAAGTGAGGACGCACGTAACTGGGATAAATGGCTCAAACCCTTGTTATTTGCAGTGTGAGAGGTCCCCCAAGCCTCCACGGGGTTCTCCCCGTTTGAATTGTTATACGGGCGTAAGCCGCGCGGCATTTTAGATGTGCTGCGTGAAAATTGGGAGGAGGGACCTTCACAAAGTAAAAACGAAATTCAGTACGTTATGGACCTGCGCGCAAAACTCCACACACTCACACACCTAACTCAGGAGAATTTACGGCAGGCCCAGGAATGGCAAGCCCGCCTGTACAACAAGGGCACGCGGCTTAGAGAGTTCACTCCAGGAGAGAAGGTACTCGTACTATTGCCCACGTCGAGCTCCAAATTAATCGCCAAGTGGCAAGGACCCTTTGAGGTCACACGGCGAGTCGGGGACGTCGACTATGAGGTAAGGCGAACGGACAGGGAGGGGGCGCTACAGATCTACCACCTCAATCTGCTTAAACTCTGGAACGAGGAGGTCCCCGTGGCGTTGGTGTCGGTAGTTCCGGAGAAGGCGGAGCTGGGGCCGGAGGTTCAAAAAGGAACATTGGCATCACGTACCTCTCCGGTCCCCTGTGGAGACCACCTCTCCCCGACCCAACTCACGGAGGTCGCCCAGTTGCAGGCCGAGTTTTCGGATGTGTTCTCGCCCCTGCCCGGTCGCACTAACCTCATAGAACACCACATAGAGACGCCCCCAGGGGTGGTAGTGCGTAGCCGCCCTTACAGGCTACCCGAACACAAAAAAAAGGTGGTTCGGGAAGAACTTCAGGCCATGCTTGAAATGGGCTTCGTCGAGGAGTCCCACAGTGACTGGAGCAGCCCGGTGGTCTTGGTACCCAAGGCCGACGGGTCGGTCTGGTTCTGTGTGAACTATAGAAAAGTCAACGCGGTGTCTAAATTCGACGCGTACCCAATGCCTTGTATTGACGAGCTGCTCGATCGACTAGGCACGGCTCGCTTTTACTCGACATTGGATTTGACGAAGGGATATTGGCAGATCCCCTTGACTCCATTATCCCAGGAAAAAACAGCCTTTTCCACACCGTTCGGCTTACACCAATTTGTCACACTTCCTTTTGGGCTGTTTGGGGCGCCCGCTACGTTTCAGCGGCTGATGGACAGGGTCCTCCGGCCCCACGCCACCTATGCGGCCGCATATCTCGATGATATTATTATTTATAGTAACGACTGGCAGCGGCACCTGCAACACCTGAGGGCCGTCCTTAGGTCGCTGAGGCGGGCGGGTCTCACTGCCAACCTGAAGAAGTGTGCGATTGGGCGGGTGGAAGTACGGTATCTGGGCTTCCACTTGGGCAACGGGCAGGTGCGTCCCCAAATTAATAAGACAGCAGCGATTGCGGCCTGCCCGAGGCCCAAGACCAAAAAGGGGGTGAGACAGTTCCTGGGCCTGGCTGGCTACTATCGTAGGTTTATACCTAATTATTCGGACGTCACCAGCCCGCTGACTGACCTCACTAAAAAGGGGGCGCCAGATCCGGTCCAGTGGACGGAGCAGTGCCAGCGGGCTTTCTCTGAGGTAAAGGCTGCACTGTGTGGGGGGCCACTGTTACACTCCCCTGACTTCTCTCTCCCTTTTGTGTTGCAGACCGACGCGTTGGACAGAGGGCTGGGGCGGTGTTGTCCCAGGAGGTGGAGGGGGAGGACCGCCCCATCCTCTACATTAGTAGGAAGCTGTCGGTGCGTGAGGGGCGCTACAGCACTATTGAGAAGGAATGCCTGGCGATCAAGTGGGCGGTCCTCGCCCTCCATTACTACCTGCTGGGGCGCCCTTTCACCCTTTGTTCGGACCACGCGCCCCTCCAGTGGCTCCACCGCATGAAAGATGCCAACGCGCGGATCACCCGTTGGTATCTGGCACTCCAACCCTTCAATTTCAAGGTGGTCCACAGGCCGGGGGCACAGATGGTCGTGGCGGACTTCCTCTCCCGTCAAGGGGGGGGAGTCGGCTGCGGGCCGGACGGGCGCCCGGCCTGAGTCGGGCAGTGGGGGTATGTGGCAGCGGGGGCGTGGTCAAGCGCCGGTCTGTGACAGGAGGGCGGAGCCAGGGAAGGTGAGTGGCAGAATCACTACACCTGACGGTAATTAACCTGTGTTTGTGTGTCTTCCCAGTACCGTGCCCTATTTAAGGAGGCAGAGGGAGAGCAGAGGGGAGAGCTCATCCCGGGACTAGAACACAGCGTGTGTGTGTGTGTTTTTCCTCTAAAGCATAAAAGTAGGCTGTGACACTGAAAAGTCGAACAATAAAAAGCCTATTAGTACCAGAAGCTTTGTCCTGCCGTCCTCTGTGCTCCACCCACACTTCAGAGAGCTCTACAGTCGTTTACTACTTTAACCAGTCCTGTCTCTGTGCTATGATGAGGTCTAAATCCTGACTGATACATTTCATGGATGTTATTCCTATGTAAATATGAGCATAACTGTTGTGCCACAGCTTTTTCAAGGATCTTGGAGATAAAGGGGAGGTTTGATATTGGCCGATAATTGGACAGCTGACAGGGATCATGGTCAGGTTTTTTAATCAGGGGTTTGATAACTGCTAGTTTAAAGGATTTGGGTACATAGCCAATCGTAAGAGAAGAATTTATTATTTTTAGAAGCGGTTCAATTACTTCAGGTATTATCTGTTTGAATAGACGTGTAGGTAAGGGATCTAGTACGCAAGTTGAGGCTTTTGATGCAGAGATTAATGAAAGTAATTCAGTTTCTTTAAGGGGAGTAAAACATTCTAACTGATGATCTGATACAGTTATATAGTTAACTACAAGGTCACTTTCATTGTCTGACCTTAAATTAGTAGTTTGAATTTTTTGTCGGATATTCTCAATTTTGTCATTAAAAAAATTCATGAAGTCGTTGCTACTACATACTGCAGGTGTGCATGTGTCTATAGTGGACTTATTCCTGGTTAATTTTGCTACAGTATTAAATAGGAATCTAGGATTATTTTTGTTATCTTCTATTAGGGAGGAGAGATATGTTGATCTCGCAGCACTGAGAGCTTTTCTGTACTTCAGGAAGCTCTCCTTCCACGCTAATTTGAACACTACCAATTTTGTTTGACGCCATTTACGTTCCAATTTTTGAGTGGTCTGTTTTAATGTGTGAGTGTCATCATTATACCAGGGTGCTAATTTTTTGTCTCTGACCATTTTCCTTTTTAGAGGAGCTACATTATCTAAGGTATGGCGGAATGTTGACTCTAAGCATTCAGTTGCCTGATCAAGTTCTGCAGGGACTGACAGTGACCCAATCAAAGTTGATAACTCTGGGAGATCATTTATAAAGCTCTGTGCAGTAGTTGACGTGAATGTACGTTTAATACAGTAGCGTGGTGAGGTGCATATATTATTACTCAGACATAGTTTGAATGAGATGAGATAATGATCTGAGATAACTTCAGACTGTGGAAGTATGACTATATTGTGTACGTTTAATCTGAATGTTAGTATTAGATCAAGGGTGTGACCACCATTATGGGTCAGTCCTATGACATTCTGATTAATTCCTACTGAATCCAAGATGGACACAAACGCTATTTTTAAAGGGTCTTCTGGGTTATCGAAGTGAATATTAAAATCTCCGACAACTAAAGCTTTGTAAGGAAATAACCAGATCTGAGATAAAATCTGCAAATTCAGAAAGAAACTCAGAATATGGCCCTGGGGGCCTGTAAATAATAAGCAATGGAATTAACTGGGTAGACTTATTTTTCGAGGCTACATACATTATATGAGTATGAAGAACTTCAAATGTATTAAATTTATAACCAGGTTTTTGTGTTACACCTAGATAATCATTATAAATAACCGCAACGCCTCCTCCTCTGCCAGTTTGACGAGGCTGGTGTATATAATTGTATCCAGGAGGACTCGCTTCATTTAATGTTATATATTAATTTGGCTTAATCCATGTTTCAGTTAAACAGAGTACATTAAACTCCTGATCAGTAATGATCAGGAGTTAAGGCGGGACGGTATCCATCCCACTCGGGAAGATGCTGCTCTCATTTCCTGCAGCATAGGTCATAGCAAAGGCGCCTTTGCTAATAGGTCATTAACCATTAGCGCTTTAGATGTAAGAGATCTAATATTTAATAGCCCCACCTTTAGATCAAAGGTGCTGGCAGCAGCTGTACAGTCAGTATGATCTAATTTTATATTGATTAGGTTACTGGAACAAACTCTCTGAAAATTTCTACCTTTTTGTTGAGCTCGGGGAACAG
The DNA here is from genome assembly GCF_027579695.1 of Neoarius graeffei. NCBI lineage: Eukaryota > Metazoa > Chordata > Actinopteri > Siluriformes > Ariidae > Neoarius > Neoarius graeffei. The sequence continues at coordinate 18,067,446 of NC_083573.1, forward strand.
ACACAGTCTCGATGTAGTGGACCCTGAGTGACGACTCTGTGCAGCTAGCAGACAGTCGGTTTAGCCTGTTCGTCTGCTCCCTGGCCTTGGCTCTGGATTGTCAGAAATTAACTAGGCCTGTTCTGAGACTATGACCTATGCTGCAGGAAATGAGAGCAGCATCTTCCTGAGTGGGATGGATACCGTCCCGCCTTAACAGGCCAGCAGTGCCCTCAAAATTAGCCCAATTATCTATAAAGCCCACACTGTTTTCAGAGCACCACCTGGACAGCCAGCAGTTCAGCGACCATAACCTGCTGTAAGCTACATTGCCACGCCGCATTGGGATGGGGCCAGAGCATACTACAGCATCGGACATCGCCTTTGCTAATTTAAACACCTCTACAAAGTTACTCTTAGTAACCTCAGACTGACGAAGGCGTATATCATTAGCTCCTGCATGGATAACTATCTTTGAGAACCTGTGCTTGCCTAGGACCCTAAGATTACCTGCTATGTCCGGCACCCTGGCTCCCGGTATACACCTGACTAAAGCTGCTGGTGCCCCTAAAGGCTGAGCTAATTTCACATGCCATATGATAGAGTCCCCTATAACCAGAGCTCTTTCAGGTTTCTCAGTGGGTGCATCACTAAGGAGAGCAAACCTGTTCGACACGTGACGCGGAGAGGAGTGGTGCTCCCGTGGGCGAGCCTCAGCGGTGGCTTTGGCTCTATGCTTATGCCGCCGAGCCATCACCCATTCGCCCTGCTGTAAGGGCTCTAATGCCGGAGTTGGGGGATTACTAACTCCACCTAGGGCATCCAGACTTTCCCCTACAGAAACTACACTGTTCTCATGCTCACTAACCTTCACTAAAGCCTGGACACGCCCTTCTAGCACTGTAATCTTCTCCGTCAGAGAGCTAACTAATCTGCACTTATCACAAATAAAGCTAATAAAGCTATCACTAGTGACGGAGGAAGAATGACTAAACATCCTGCACTCAGCACACTGAACAGGCTGAAGGTGTGCCATGATGAAAAGATTAATGTACCTTAATCGAAGATCTGTTTATATTAAAGCAGAGCTGATGTGGATGGCCTCCGCTTGTGGTCTTTACACAGGAGGAGAGAAAAAGAAAGCTTCTGGTCTCGGCGTTCTTCCGAAAAAAGAAAGGGAGAGAAAGAAAAAAAAACGGAAAAAGGAAAGCGAAAGTGAAAAGTACAAAAAGGAAAGCGACAGTACAATAAAAATGAAGAGGATACTGGAAAATTATTTGTAGAAAAAAGTTAAAAAAGGATTAGTAATTAACGCCAGCACTCGCGGGAAAAAAGGACTCGGCGCAAACAACTCAGGAACCAGGAAGTGCGTCCAGTGGATGCCGAGGATGGAGCGGAGGCAATGCTGATGGAAGCGTTCAAGGAGACGAAGGTGATGGCGGTAGATGACCCACCACTCAGAGCCGTACAGAACTGTGGTAAGGATGACGGCTCTGTACACACTGATCTTTGTTTGTGTTGTCAAGTCTTTGTTTGACCAGACACACTTGTGGAGCCTGCCGAAGGCACTGTTTGCTTGGCCAGTCTGCTGTCAATCTCCTTGTCGATCTTGGCATCTGAGGAGATAGTACACCTGAGGTAGGTAAATTGCTGGACAGCTTTCAGCTCTGTCTGGTCAATGCTGATGTGAGGAGGATGGTACTGCTCATTGGGTGCTGGTTGGTAAAGCACCTCCATCTTCTTCAGGCTGACTTCCAGGCTGAAGTGTTGGGCTGCAGCTGTGAAACAGGTCATGATGCGCTGCATGGCTGGCTCAGTGTGGGCAACAAGAGCAGCGTCATCCGCAAACAGCAGCTCACGGATGAGCTTCTTTATTGTCTTGGTGGGGGCTGTCAGGCGCTTGAGATTAAAGAGGCTGCCATCCGTGCGATATCGGATGTAGATGCTATCGTCACTGTCCATGGTTTGGGTGGCCTGCTGCAGCATCATGCTGAAGAAGATGGAGAACAGTGTCACAGCCTTGTTTGACGCCATTGATGATAGGAAAGGCCTCAGAGAGCTCTCCATTAAGTCGTATTTGTCCAAGCTGGTTGTCATGAAGCTGGGTGACCATATTCATGAATTTTGGAGGGCAACCAAGTTTCTCCAGGATCGTTCAGGGTCCTTCCCTGCTCACTGTGTCGAAGGCTTTGGTCAGGTCAACAAAGGTCACATACAGGCTCTTATTCTGCTCACGACATTTCTCCTGAAGTTACCGGAGGACGAAAACCATGTCAGTCATGCCTCTGTTGGCTCTGAATCCACACTGGCTCTCTGGAAGGTGTTCGTCAGTGACTGACGAAAGCAGTCTGTTAAGAAGAATTCTTGCCAGTATTTTGCCTGCAATGGAGAGCAGAGTTATTCCCCTGTAATTCGAGCAGTCTGACTTTTCTCCCTTGTTCTTGTACAGCAGGGGTCATCAAACTACGGCCCGCGGGCTGACTCTGGCCCGCCACCCCCCGTTGACCGGCCCTCCAGCCCCTCTGTCCCCAACCACTTGAACCGGCCCTATGAGGCAATCCCCAAAAGTGGTCATGGCCTATTTTTTTTAATTGCTTTTTGGCAAATAATGTCTGTATCTTGTATTTTGTTGATTTTATCAATTAAAATTGATATTTAGTTATAAAATGAACTATTCATATTTTCCGAATTTTCATCATATGCTCACGATCAAGCGGTGACAGGAAGTGCACGCGCAGAGAACTGTCAGTGTTCAGGACAGCAAAATGGCGAGCGGTAAGCGAAAAGCTGACAGAGAGTGCAGAGTTTTTAAAGAACAGTGGACCACCGATTATTTTTTCGTTCAGTGTAAGGACCGTGCAGTTTGTCTTGTATGTAAAGAAAGTGTGACGGTTTTCAAAGAATATAATCTGCGTCATCACTATGATACCCGCCACAAAGAGTATGCTAGTTTGCGAGGGCAAACAAGAGAAGACAGGATTTGGAGGATGAAATGCGGACTGGCTGCACAACAGAATGCATTCCTTCGCCAAACCCAGATCAACCAGGCTGCTGTCTGAGCTAGCTATAAGGTAGCTCACCACCTAGCTACCCATGGAAAGCCGTTTACTGATGGGGACTTTGTTAAAGTATGCATGCTTGCTGTGGCCGAGGAGGTGTGTCCCGACAAGAAGGATGCGCTCAACGCGGTGAGTCTCTCCGCACCTACTATGACCAGGCGAACCGAAGATTTGGGGGACAATGTGTATGACCAGCTGAATGAGAAAGCGTCAGAATTCGAGTTTTTTGCTTTGGCCATGGATGAGAGCAATGACGTGCAGAACACAGCACAACTGCTGTGATCTATTGATCTATTGCTCATATTATTATAATTTCACTGTTTTTTTAATGTATTTATTTTATAGGCCTATTTATTTGACCTTTATTAAGTGCTGCACACAATTATTATTAATATTATTAATAATATCAACAGGCCTACCTACAATTTATAATTTTCCACTCACCTTTGCCAGTGTCAATCACCTCAACTAGGCAGATGTTTCTTACCTTGACAGATTTTATGTTATTTTTATTAGAAAATAAATAAATGGAATATCTGTGGTATTTCAAATTAAAACAGGGTGTGAAGACTCGATTACTACTTTTGCAAACCACTAGTAAAGATAAACAAATATGTGCCAGGAATCAAGTGTTGATATAGTAGTGTGGATATAGTAGTGGGGATGGCTGTGCCAGGCTAGTAATCTCTACTACACAATGAGGCCTGCTGGTGGTCATATTTGTCTGAGTCATACAATTCTATGTTATATAGCTGACCCGACCCCGGCCCCCCATCACAGTCAGGAACGACAATGTGGCCCCCAGAGAAAAAAGTTTGGTGACCCCTGTTGTACAGGGTGATGATGACCGCATCGTGCAGTTCATGGGGGAGTTTGCCCTGCTCCCAACAGGAGCTGAGGAAGGAGTGGAGGCTAGAGTGGAGAGATGGCCCTCCATACTTCCAGATCTCTGGTGGGATGCCATCTAACCCGGCTGCCTTTCCTGTCTCCAGGGATGTAGTGGTAAAAAAAAAAGAGGTGGGTAAACTATAAATTTTGTGATCAGGGGGAGCATGGCGCAGTAATGGCCGATTCATATTTAACATAAGCAAAGGTGAATGCAAGGACACCATGATGCATATAGTGTTTTGCGACAACTTTTCTGACGCAACAAAGACATACACGTGTGGTGCATGCCTCTTTCCTCGTGTGTGTGTGTGTGTGTGTAAGTATGTATGCGTGTGTGTTGGAGAGAGAGAGAGAGCGTGTAGGTAACTGATTTTGCATGTATGCACGTGTGTGCATGCATTTCTCTGTATGCATAGTGTGCATAGGATTGTGTGTGTGTGTGTGTGTGTGTATTCCTGTGTGCATGTGTGTGTGTGTGTGTATGTATGTGTGTGAGACCAAGGGTTCCCTCAGGTCTCCACTTAGCCGCTATTTAATTCCTACATTAATCTAAAAATCCCTGTTAAACAAGATAACAGAGACAATAACTAGGGTTGAGGTTTATTAAATCTCAATAATCAATTACAAGAGAAAAATAAAGTCTATAGGAAACAGGCTGAATTATATATCAACAGTAGGCCTCATCTCATTATCTCTAGCCGCTTTATCCTTCTACAGGGTGGCAGGCAAGCTGGAGCCTATCCCAGCTGACTACGGGCGAAAGGCAGGGTACACCCTGGACAAGTCGCCAGGTCATCACAGGGCTGACACATAGACACAGACAACCATTCACACTCACATCTACGGTCAATTTAGAGTCACCAGTTAACCTAACCTGCATGTCTTTGGACTGTGGGGGAAACCGGAGCACCCGGAGGAGACCCACGCGGACACGGGGAGAACATGCAAACTCCACACAGAAAGGCCCTCGCCAGCCCCGGGGCTCGAACCCAGGACCTTCTTGCTGTGAGGCGACAGCGCTAACCACTACACCACCGTGCCGCCCACAGTAGGCCTCTCTGAAAAATAAATCACATCATTAGATCTGGCACTGGAAGAATCTTAACTTTTGTATGTCTAGGTAGCACAACACAAAACTGCAGCAATTCAAACAAAACAAAGAATCATAACAGCACTGAACCTACAGTATTTGTAGCTACCCTACTAGTAATTTTATCACAACAGTGCCCAGAGAGCTTCTTTGTCTATTGGGTGTGCAGGGGCGTGTCTGTGGATCTGTAGCTCCTAATTTTGTAGCTATACCCTACTAATAATATCACAACAGTGCCCAGAGAGCTTCTTTGTCTATTGAGTATTTTAATGTGCAGGGCCGTGTCCGTGGATCTGTAGCTCCTCTGTGCTTCACCAGCCAAGATTTCACATACTCATTTGGATTCCACTTTATCAATGGAGGGCCATTCAGATTCACAAACATTAATGATGACACTGTCTGTATCAACACCCTACACCTCAGGGGAGACACAATGATGTTCATTAAACTGAATCCTCGTTCACATTCTGCATTGCTCACAGGTATCAGGCTGAGAATATTGGTCACTGGGGACAGGTTTTGAGGTATCACACTGGAGTCCTCTTTGTAATCCCTGAAGCCTTCAAGCACTTTCCTAGGGTCAAGTCTGAAGCGATATGCAAGTTCCTTTATGCAAGCTTCTCCATACTGCTCATGTAAGGGAACAGGCCAGTTTTCTGGATTGAAAACATTAAAGTGATCCAGCAAGTCTGTATATTGAGCAGTGTTCTCAGCTGACACACCAGGGTGTCTGCTTGAGCCAGTGCTGAACAACCTGTCCTCTAGGTTCTCAGTAAGAGACTGAAGGAACACTGCTGAGTCTATCTGTCTCAACCTAGGATTGGCTGTTAAGGGAATGCCATGAAACTCCTTTCTCTCTGCAGCTGCAAGAGCATCCTGCCTTTTATCCCCTGGGGAGGTTATCATGGATGAAATTATGCGAATGGTTCTTCTCATAAGTTTATCTGCTTTTGTGAGTGTCATTCCTCTTTCTTGCAAGTTCAGGGAGAGGTGTGCAATTTCCTCTAATGTGTCATACATTAAACCTAAATCACAGAGGAATTCTTGGGTCTCCATTTTGGTCATCAGCCCTCTATACATAGCCTTCTCATTGTCCTCTCTTGTTCCATCCATAGCAGCAGCACTGAAGTGCTGATGTAAGGCTGTGTATGAACTCCATACAGCCTTAATTGTTCTAAAGCTGCTAGCTGCCCATCGAACATCAAGGACCCTCCCAATCTTCTGCACATTTACCTCAAGTTCTTGTGCATGCTGAGCCAGTTCGTGACAGTTCTTTGGTGACCTGTGGTAGAGGGTGTATATTTTGTCCAAAAATGATGTGAAATGGTTTACATTGTTGACATGTTCCACAGTATCACCTACAGCCAACTCCAATCTGTGGTTGAAGCAATGCCACACCATTAGATCTGGATACATCTGTCTTAGACGGGTGGCTACTCCAGATTTCCTGCCAAGCATTGCACTTGCACCATCACAAGTGAAAGCTACAAAGTTTGCCCTGATGAAATTTTCATCTAGTCCCCAAGTATTTAGGCACTGTAGTAAGTTCTTTGTTATATCCTCAGCTGACTGGCTTTCTAGCTCAACTAAGTCAAGAAATATAGCTGTGGGCACATAATTTACTGTGGATGTTAAATACACCACCAGTGTTGATTTCTTGCTAAGTGTTGTGGACTCCTCAATTAAAATGCTAAACCTCTGGTCTTTCGTTAGTATGTGATTCATTATTTTCTTTCCCATTTGCTCTGCTGTGTGGTCAATTATGTTTTTAGCAGTGTATCTTGAATGGAGAGTGATTCCCATGTCAAGGCCATTCGCTTGCTGGAGTACCACCAGGTCTTGATAGTCAGCATATGGCCTGTTTTTCTTTGCCATATGGTAAGCTGGTCGAAACAGTGAGGCTGTCTTGTCTACTTCCCCTTCTACCTGTTTTTGAATGGACACATAAATTGTATTTTTTTTTTTTGTTAAATCTTCTGCTGTCATATGGCTTTTTGACATTGCATGTTTGTAAATTTTGCTCCGCAAACATGAAACTGATATTGCCGATGGCCATTGTGGCTGTATGTAACTTTTTTGTTAGAGGCCATTCATTTGAGAGAGACATTCCTGTTTCTTTAAACACTCCAAGGGATTTGACATGTTTACATGTTTCACAGCCGAGATATTCACCATGGACAATAAACCAAGCATTGTCTTTTTTAAACTGTGTATGTTGCTTTTCAGTCCAGATGTGTAGATGGCATCTGACACTCTCTGATTCCGTCTCAATTTCTTCTGCCTCTGTTTCTTTTTCCTCTGTCTTCTCTCTCTGATTCTCCTCCCTCATTTTCTCCTCTCTATTTCTTCTGTCTCTCCTCCCTCTGTTTCCTCTCTCAAAGTTTCTCTTAAAGGCCTATCTGTTTCTCCATCCATTTGCCTTCTCTCTTTTCCTCCCTTTTCTCCTCTTTTAGTTGGTCCTGTTTCATCCTGTCCTCGCCCTATCTTCCTCCTCTCGCTCTCTCCTCCCTCTGTCTGTCCTCCTGCTGTTTCTCCTCGCCCTGCAACACTGTCTGTCTCTCCACCACTATCTGAAAAATAAAGCTTAAAATGGCTAAGAAACAATCATTGTGCCCTTCAATAGCCCTCTACACAAACGTTAATTGACCTTAGGCCAACACCTTACACACGCCTCTCCAGTATATCGAGGAGGGCAAGGGGGAGGGATGACTTACACCTTGCCCACTTCAATTAGTAGGCTGTCAGAGTAAACTCTCTAAAGCTTTAGCATCACCCACTATTTATCTTACAATAGGCTACATACTGAATTTGGTTTGTAATATTAATTGTCAAAAGTTATGTGAGTGACTAACAACTTCATGTGTCTACCAGAAATGCCATTTAGCCCATGCTGACAACGTGTTTTAGTCATGATCCATCAAACCAAAACATCTGGGAATTGACCTAAAAAAACGTGAAGTTTAGCATTCCTTTTGGACTCACTTTGACGAGACGTTTTACTGGCATCAGCAGGAGGGGTACCGCTCCGACGCTTCAAAAATCTCCTGATATCCATTTAGCTATATCATCTCTCCACACTCATAAACAGTGATAGTAATCGATCTTGCAGCCTGCTGCTTCCTGCTGGATGCCACAAGAGGGTGATCAGTTGTGCAGAAATTAATTGGAAGCCTCCGTAACTGTATCTACATAGAACAGGAGGCGTATAGGTGCGTAAACTATATTTAGATGTGCGTAAACTCTGCTTGGAGGTACATAAACTATATGTAGAGGTTCGTAAATGCTATTTCTGAAATTTGGGGGGTGCATAAACGGCATTTAAGTGCATTTACGCACCACTACATCCCTGTCTGTCTTCAGCTGCTCTATGGCCTTCACTATCTCTTTCAGTGTGGGTGGTACGTCTAGCTCTACTTTGCTGGGTTGCTGGGGGATGCGGTCAATTGCTGATGCCTGGACTGTGCGATTGGCGTTGAAGAGGTCCTTGTAATGCTCAGACCAGTGGTTCAGAATAGAGCCCTGCACTCCCGCGGGAGTCCCACGGGACTCGCGGGACCCGCCGCAAAGCAGTGCGGCGCGGGACAAATTTTGAAAGCTCATTGCGGGCGCGGGCGAGACCGGGAGTGCACATATGCGGCGCGGGTGGGAGCGGTGATAAGCTGCAGTCCCGCTAACTAAAAACGTGTTTGAAATAAAATTTATAAATTATTAATTTATGTCTATCATATATAATTTGTGCTGGATATTTTATTTGGCATTAATAAAAACATTTTAAGATGCCTCAATTTGCAGAGAGAGTCAGATTGCCAGATTGAGTGAGGGGTGGCATCTTAAATTTGCCATTGATCACCCTAACGGGAAATCCTTTGATCACTCTAATGACTCGCCGTTCACACCCAGCCTCCAGTGACCCACACTAACATGATGCCTCAGTGACACCTTAGATGAGCTGGTCATCAGAATTCTGATTCTGATTCTGATCCAGGAGAGGATAAATAACTCTCGTTCGTTTCTCGATTCCTTTCCTCTTCCGTGTTTGAGATCTCCGATCATGGCAGAAGAGCAGAGCTCCTTTACTGAATCTCACAGTGCTTCAAAAGTAAGTGCTGCTTTAAAAAGAGGTACATTTACCGTTAAAAAGTCAAGAGTCCTGAAATCTTAGGATGATCAATGCAAATGAAAGACAATACGTGACAGAAGCTGTGAAAGAGATGACCGAGGAGTTGGGGTTTGATGTCCAAACTGATGAAAGTGCGGAGCCACCTCCACCTAAAAAGGTCACTTTTCGTGAGTTTGAGGAATGGGAGGATGTCGGTGCTACGGGTGCTGAATCGAAGTCTTTAAACTCCGAGATTGATGATTATCTGAAAGTGAAACTCATTGGATCCGAATCACACCAATCTAAAGATATCCTGCTGTGGTGGAAAAATCACTGCTATGACTTTCCCACACTTGCCAAACTGGCACAGCATGTACTGGCCATTCCAGGTTCCAGCGCACCATCCGAGCGCGCGTTCAGCATATGTGGTCGCATACTGGAGGAAAGGCGCAGTATGTTGAAGCCCTCAACAGTGAACAATTTGCTGTTTCTCCTTAGCTGTTCAAAGAACCCGATAGCCTAAACAATAGGCTTAGTTGTTTCGTTTACCTGCATTTGATTTTCTCATTTTTCTTATTCATATTCAAACAAGGTCAGCTATGTTATATTGAGTTTAACACTTGCATGGAGGCTCAAGCCCAAATAGTTTTAGAAATGTGCAACCATAGCCCTATAATGGCTACAGTAGCCTATACTGTCGATTTTTTGTTGTTGTAGGCTAGGACTGTGTTTTGTTATAACATTTATATATGCTATGCTTATAGGGTATTCTATAGGATATTCTAGTTAGAAATGCTTAACAAATGTAAACTGGGTTAGCCTAATGTTTTGTATGGCTGAACAATAAATATACCAAATTTCCACTTGGAATTACGTGCTCGCCTGTCTTTTATTATTATTATTATTATTATTATTGTTGTAAAAAATGTCGTGTTATTATCGCGTTAATTTGATTCAATTTTAACGGCGATAATTTTTTTTATCGCGAGATTAACGCTCTGTGACATGATGTAGGTTTTTCATAAGCTTTTGAAACTAATAGAGATGGGATTTATGGCTCTTTGATGGGATCCGCATCTTTGTGATCCGTTCTTTGAAAAGAGCCATTCAAAAGACTGGCTCATTTGGCTCTTTTTAAATATTTATTCAGTTTTAAGAAGACAGCGTTTGTAAACTCAATGCTATCCCAGAAATCCTTCCTGTAATATGCAAATTTGGCCGCCTCTGATTGGACAGCGCGACGCATCAACAGGCAGAAAGTGTAAAAGTACAAAATGTGTTAAGTGAGCTGAAACAGTAAAGATCAGATTCAATGCAATATTTATCAACGAACAACTTAAAGTTAATATAATAGTGTACTTTATATTATAATCAAGCATGTCAAGCCTACTGTCACTGTGTAACCTGTCTCTCTGATTAGAGTTGTAGACTAACTCAAGCAGTAAATCACTTCACTCATGGTTCTCCTGCTAGCTCTGCTTTGTAATAAAAAAAAAAATTGGTACAAAGCAAGCCCATTCACTTTTTTTATGCTGATCAGAGAATTACAATGGTTTCTCATGTGACAAAAATGTGCGATTCACGATTAAATATTTTAATCGCTTGACAGCACTAATTATTGTTATTATTATTATTATTATTATTATTATTAGAGACACTACATGCTGAATTCAGAAACAAGGTAAATAATAACAAACGTGAACATGAGCTGTAGATATTTATGCTCAAATCCACTCAAGGTAGGGGGCGGGGCACCATCACGCTGTGTCAAGACAAGAACTTTCCTGAGAAATAACGCGAACGTCTGCATCATGCGGGATTTGCGGGAGGGAGCAGGACAAAATATGGCAGGTGCGGGCGGGAACGGGACTGAAAATCATAATTCTTTGTGGGCGGGAGCGGGACTGAAAATCATAATTCTTTGCGGGCGCGGGCGGGAGTGGGACTGCACAATGCGGGCGCAGGTGGGAGCGGGACTGAAAAATCCGACCTGCGCAGACCTCTAGTTCAGAATGGATGTCCTGTCCGTGAGGAGAGAACTGCCATCTGTGCAGCGTAATGGGCTCTGGACTTGATAAGTGGGGCCATAGACCGCCTTCTGGGCTTCATAAAATCCCTTGTAGTCCCCCATGTCAACACACTGCTGAGTCTTCTCTGCAAGGGTTGTCCACCACTTGTTCTTGATCTCAAGAAGGGTGCGCTGGAGATTGTCGCATGAGAGACAGAAGGCTGCCTTCCTCAATGGACAGGTTGTCTGAGCTAGATGGGCTTGGTGAGCTGACCTCTTCTTTGCCAGTAATTCCTGTATCTCTTGGTTATTTTCATCGAACCAGTCCTGCTTCTTTCTGGAGGTGTAGCCAAGTGTTTCTTTGGAAACTTGTAGGATGGAGGTCTTCAGATGTTCCCAAAGTTCCTTAGGGTCTGCGTCCTCCGGACAGCTGTCTTCTTCAAGCTTGGTTTGCAAGCATGTCTGGAAGTTTGCTTTCACTTCAGTTGACTGGAGGCTGCAGACTTTGAGTTTTTTCTGGGGTATGTTCCTTTTCCTTGGCTTTGGCTTAAATTGTAGGTTTAGCCTGCATCGAACTAGATGGTGGTCTGTGTGGCACTCAGCACTGGGCATCACTCTGATCTGTAAGACATCTTTTTGGTCTCACTGCTGCACCAGGATGTAGTCTATAAGGTGCCAGTGTCTGGAGCGAGGATGCATCCACATTCTTTTAAGGCTGTTCTTTTGCTGGAAGATGGTGTTGGTGATGACAAGCTGCTGCAGGAGAACTCCAGAACTCCAGCAGGAGATGACCGTTGTCATTGCAGTTCCCAACACCATGTTTGCCTAGCACTCCCTTCCAGGATTCTGTATCTCGGCCTACCCGGGCGTTGAAGTCACCAAGAATGATGATTTTCTCATCTGCAGGCACCTGCAGCAGGAAGCTGCGCAGATCGGAGTAGAACTTGTCCTTGTCTGCTGGGTCTGCTTGGAGGGTCAGAGCATAAACACTGATTAATGAGCTGTTGATGTTACCTTGGAGAGGGAGGCACATGGAGATGATACGGTCTGAGTGACCTCTGGGCAGATTAGTGAGCTTGGAGGCAATGGAGTCTCTGATCATGAAACCAATGCCTGAAAGGCGTTTCTCTGTCTGTGGTTTGCCAGACCAGTACAGGGTGTAACCAGTGCCGTGTTCCTTCAGGCTACCTTCTTCGGCAAAATGGATTTCACTGACTGCAGCGATGTTGATGTCAAGCCGTTTAAGTTCATGTGCAACAAGAACGGATCTGCATTCTGGGCGTTTGTTGTCGGCTGTGTCTAGGATGGTTCGGATGTTCCAGCATGCAAGTTTCAGTCTTTTCCCGCTTTTATCGGTGAATGAGGGGCATCTTTTAACTGTTGTTGTTTGACCGCATTTGAAGACGCCCGTTGACTGCAGTAAGCCAACTGGGTTTGAGGGAGATGAGCTTTGGTTAGGCCACCTTTTCTAGGCCCCTCCCCGTGTGGGGCAAGCAGTATTGTCCCTGAAAAGGGCTGCTTGGTCATTCAAGGGTGCTGCCGGGAGACGTTTTCATCCCCTGTTCAACATCAGACGACCCCTGACCCCTGAGCTGCCTGCATGCAGGATTGGGACTGCGGCTTCCAGTGGCATCTTCCACCTGCCGTTTCTCCCCTTTCCCATTGCTACAGGACTTGAAAGTGTTGGTGAAGGTGAGAGTGACGTGACTTGCTTTGGACTTCATTCCTTCAGGCCTGCACAATGGAGCTTTGAGGTGGAGTGCAGTGTGCGCAATACTGGCCCCACCCTTTACACCCAGGTTTGTCTGCCATGGCCCAGCAAGCTGGGATGATGACATTGAGGTCCATGGGTTGTAGGTTTTGCAGTTTCCTTCTCTTTGGTGTCATCACCTTTGTGTCCGTTGGGCTGATCTAGCAGTCTCCTCCACACACTCAGCCAAAGCCAGTCTTCACTATTTTACCCATATATTTGTGGGCATCAGAGCATGTCCACACACCGGTGGGCCTGGCATGCCGCACGTCTGGGGGCAGACTGGCATGCCGCACGTCTGGGGGCAGACCACCTCCGAGTCCCCTGCAGTTTAGCCTGAGGCCGCAAGGTGCTCAGTATCCATGTTTCACCACGAGGAGTTCTCGATTTAGTTATACTTTATATGGTTGCTTTGTTTCCTTGTCTGTTTGAGTATTGATACTTAAACAGACTTACACTAGGTATTGCTGTCACTTGTTCAGTTGGCACTAGAACTTTCTTGTCTAGAACTTCAACATTTTGTGTACTTGACTTTTGCACTCATTGTACATTGCTCTGGATAAGAGTGTCTGCTAAATGCCATGTAATGTAATGTAATGTAATGTAATGTAATGCTATTGTAAAGTGTCAAGCAAGCGCTAAGTAGATGCTTAATGTGGCGCAATATGCCAAGCCTAAATCCTTCATATCAAAAGAAAGATAAGCCTGAAGTACAAAGTACAACTTTGTTACAGCTTAAACATTCACAAATGCAAAAGTGTTTACTTGTCTTTCCATATACAGTCAGGTCCATAAATATTTGGACATTATAGCAAAGGTATTGTTATTTTAGCTGACTACAACAGTATGTAGAAGTTGAAATTAAATAATGAATATGAGCTAAAGGTGCAGACTGTCAGCTTTAATTTGAGGCTATTTACATCAGTTGTTCCATATGTAAGCAGATAAAGGTTTGCATTTGGAATCCACTGCTGTTAATTCTCAATATGAAACCCAAAGTGTTGTCACTTTGCAAAAATCCCATTGCATGGAATTGTGGCTAAATTCAGGAAAGATCAGGTTTTGACCAAAATTGAGTTATTCTGCCAATGATACACGTTTACATCTCTTCATCCCTTGGCTGTCTGCTTGTAAAGATCACTAGTTAAATGTCGCTCTCTCACAATGTGATCAGGATTTGGATATTTACACGCCAAAGAAAAATGGACATACGCCTAATCACCTTGTCTGCAATACTCCTGCTCAGTCACATCATCATCAAAACAGAGAACAGCGCTTACACTGTCTGTACAAATGACACCAAAAGACATTAATAGCAGCAAGAAACTTAGTCAGCAGCACTGACTGAATGAATCATTGAGTATTTCAGCATGGATATTCCAGCAGGCAGTCAAGTGGCTCATGTGTAAATTGTGAGAGTGACTTTTACCTCAGCTGATGACACCAAGACTGATGTGGATGATTATGTTAATCAAAGTGAGAACTAATTTCCCATCATAAACGTATAATACTTTAAATTTGTCAGTGAACTTGCATTTCCATTAATAGATTAGTTTATAAATGCACTTGATGGGGAATCTTTCAGTGGAATTGAAATGGAATCTTTAAATACAATTTTCTCTTTTTTCATGTAAAGGCTAGAATTTTACTTGTTATTGACATATGTGCAAAATAGCAACATATTTCAGTCCAGTCATTTTTTAAAACTATATACAGTATAGTATACAGTTGATAACTTCAATAAAATGGACTTCTTGCTAAAACTATAATGAATTTATTGGTTACGCAGTTGTACTTTGTGACTATTATAGAAGTGAGTTATTTATAATCACACTATCTGTTATCACCCAGATGAGGGTGGGTTCCCTTTTGAGTCTGGTTCCTCTTAAGGTTTCTTCCTCATGAGGTCTCAGAAGTGGCGGAACAACTGCACACAAGGCCCTGAGGTAAAACACCAATCAGGCCTCCCACATGGCGAAATTGCAAACAAACAAATTAGAAGGCTTGCGGCATATAGGCCTACTCAGGCTATATCTAACAAAAAGCAGTTTTTAAGAAAGTAGCCTTTGGACCTAGCCATGGAGAAATTGCAAACAAACAGAAGGCCTGCAGCATATAATCAGGCTATATTAGAACAGAACTTGCTCAAAGTTTTTTTTTTATTATTGTTATTATTTTATTATTTATTTTTTTATAGGCCTACATAGCCTGTATTTTCCATTCATTTTTTATTATGTTCCAAATAGACACTAAACATCAACAAACAAATCCAGCAATCATGAATGATACACCCTCATTGTGTAAGCACATCTTCAACTACAAAGCTGACACAGAAACCTGCGTTCGTCATTAAAAAGGCATTCGACGTGCCTTGCGTGCCGCAAAGTCGTCGACTATTTGAGGGATGTTGAGCACTCTTGCTCGCTCATTCTCAATTGATAAAATGGCCAATCCACAGAGTCTCTCTTGACCCATTACACTCCTGAGATAATTTTTTATCAATTTTAATTTGGAGAAAGAGCACTCTGCTGTCGCAACTGAGACAGGGAGAGTGAGAAAAAGCAAGAAGGCCGTGCACACCTCACTAAATGTAATAGTTACTGCTGGATGATCTACTACCAGGAACCTGGCCAGGCTAAGCACAGATGTGTGTCTCGCTATCTGCTCCTTGAAACAAGCCTTAAATGACACTAGTTGGCCAGGAAAGCTGGAGTCAATATCCTGACTATAGTGATCACACAGTCGATGGGACACTTCGTATAGCTCCTCATCCTTGGCATGCTGGAGCGTATTTGGATGAATAGCCTCAAACATATGAGCAGTCTGATTTAAACTGACAAACCTTTGTGACAGCTGCTGAATAATTACATCAAGGCATGCATAGAACACATTCACCCGAAAATAATGTTCTGCATCGGAAAGCCGACTGTCTTCGCTAAGGTGATCAAAGTGGCGCTTTACTTTTTTCAACCTGGTGGCTACAAATTGCATTTGACTGCCCCATTTCACAGCCAATGCCAGAATGGAAGCCTTTTGCCTCATTAAACTGCTCCCTGTACTCCTGTAGAGTTCGTACAGCATTCTGCAATAATGCAGACGCTTTGAGGAGATCAATGGTCTTCTCCTGCATTAACTCTGAGATGGCATTAGTGCACTCCAAAATCTTTGTCTGAAGGCTGATTAAAAATATGAACTGAAATTTAGTAATGGCCTTTTTAAGTGCATCTGCCTCATCTCGTTCAATCATTTTTTCGCTTGTAAGTGAGAGCTTGTCGAGAGCTTTAATGACGTCTCCATATCTGTACTTTATGTAGTGAAAGTTCATTATGTCTAACTATTATAACTATTCTTTAAGTTCGTTTCTTAAGACACGTATTTACGTGTCTTAAGAAACGAACTTAAAGAATAGATATCTGTACTTTAATGCAACAAGCGCATCGTAGCGGGAGGACCAGCGGGTTGGGCAGGGGCATTTCAAGGTTATGTCCCTGCTCTCTGGGCTCAATAAGTCGCCAAGTAATGCCCATCTCTTAACACTGTTGGCAAAAAAGTTGTACAGTTGTTCAACCACATCATAAAACTGTCTAATCTCTGGGATAGTTTTGATAGAATCATTCAGTACCAAATTCAGACAATGAGCTGCACAGTGCACGTACAAAGCAAGGGGCTCCTGCTCTGCTATTCTCGCTTGAACACCAGAATAAATTCCGCTCATGTTCGTTGCACCGTCATAACCCTGTCCACGGCATCTGGAGAGATCTAAGCCATTCCCGTCAATGCAGCTAATAATTCGGCCCTCCAGTTCAGAAGCTGATGCGTTCACAGTTATCTCGAATCCAAGAAAAGCCTCAACTATCCTGATATCTGTAGCAACACCCATTTCGTCTCGATCAATTAAAACATACCTGAAGACCTGGCTCAGATGATCGCGCTTTGCTACGTCTTGAGTGGTGTCCATAATGATGGAATAAAATGGAGATGCATTTATTTCATGGACTATGTTGCTCTTGACTCTCATCTCATCTCATCTCATCTCATCTCATTATCTCTAGTCGCTTTATCCTGTTCTACAGGGTTGCAGGCAAGCTGGAGTCTATCCCAGCTGACTATGGGTGAAAGGCGGGGTACACCCTGGACAAGTCGCCAGGTCATCACAGGGCTGACAGATAGACACAGACAACCATTCACACTCACATTCACATCTACGGTCAATTTAGAGTCACCAGTTAGCCTAACCTACATGTCTTTGGACTGTGGGGGAAACCGGAGCACCCGGAGGAAACCCACACGGACACGGGGAGAACATGCAAACTCCATACAGAAAGGCCCTCGTTGGCCGCGGGGCTCGAACCCAGACCTTCTTGCTGTGAGGCGACAGTGCTAACCACTACACCACCGTGCCGCCCGCTCTTGACTCTCTGTGATAATATATAAATGATATCATCCTGAATAGCATGGCTCAGATATTTAACTGATCCCTCAGGCCAGCTGATCAGTTCTTTCAGGACAGGGTCGTAGCGGGCCAACAGTTCAATGATGGACAAAAAGTTTCCTGCATTCCCCTGCCCAATGGACTCTCGGTGTCCCCTAAATGCCATCTTACATGATGCTAAGGTCAGTGTGACATTCACAATGCGCTCTAACACTTGCATCCAAAAGTTAGCTGCGTTACGAGCATCCCTCTCCATATCAGCATCTATTGTACCATGGAGTTTCCATTGCTCATAGACTACACATGCACCGAGATGGATCTGGGTAGATTCATGCACTGCAATTTTGGAGGAGATATGTTTCCAATCTCTAACTCTGTTTACCCAGGCATTATGGAGGGGGCTTGATGATTGGCAAAAAGCCAGCAAGGCTTACAATATGCACAGTCAAGCTTGGGCCAGTAGCATAACCAGCTTTGTGGAAGTTTAATACCAGCTTTAGTGACAGATGTGTAGTAATGGGTTGAAAAACTGCGATTGCCAGTGACGGGAAAGGGACCATTTGGCTTACGTGGGCCAGTTTGAAGGATATATCTTTTCACATTAGCATCTGCAATGTTTTCAGGGAAATTACCATGGTCTGTTGGAAAATTAGCTGGGTTTGATGATTCCATGCTGGGAGTCATGCTGCTCACTTCAGCTAACTCCGCTAACTCTCCACATTCCCTACCCTCCTGATTCTGGTTGCTCATCTCAGCTAACCCCTCTCCACATTCCCCACCCTCCTCTATATGACTTTGGCTGGAGCTACTGCTAAGCACCACTACACTACTGCTGCTAGTGCTAACACAGGGCAATGCATGTTCACTACTAGCAAATTCAGGGACAGGAGAAGGCAAAGTAAAAAATGAATCCAACTTGGGAAGTTTAGAGTTTGCCTCCTCTTTATTTTTCTTTTCCTTCCTCTTTTGTGCCCCACTTTTACTTTTAAACATGCTGAATTCGTTTCTAGTAGACAACCAACAACCACAACCAGGCATGCACCTTCCTAGTCTTGTTGTATGTCGTCAGACGGATGAGAACGTTAGGCAGCCTTTAGATCCTACCCATCATGCATTGCAGTTTTTTTGCAAATTCCTCAAACAAAAAACAATTAAATACAAAAGGAACAGCTTAGTTCAGCTTGAAAACATTACAATTTATTATATTTTAAGTTTGTTTAGGGATTTCACAGGGTTTTTATTTTATTTTATTTTTTTTTAACCATGATAATGTGTAGCAAAAATGAGAGATATATAGGTCAACTAGTCTGTAATCATGTGAAAACTTGTAGGTTTCAAGGAATTTCCAATAAAATCGCATAAGGCACATTTACTGGGAGGGCCTGAATGTCAAAGGGTGGGGCCCTGTACAGCTAGGGGGATGCCCCCCCCTTAACTCCACCCCTGGGTCTCAGGGTTTTTTTCCTTGCCACCATTGTCTCAGGCTTGCTCATCAGGGATAAATGAATTTATTAGGGATAAAATTAGTTTATATGTTTAAAATCAAATAAACTGACTTGACTACAGTAGACCATTTAAAAATCTCACCATGTGAAAGGTTTTCCCAGACCACTGCTCATATGTAACATGTTAGAGTAACATCACTGCAAACTAATGGAATATTTTGATAAAGCTTTTTTTGGTTCAACTACATTTGTAGTATCAACTACTGTTGTATTGGTTGTTCACTAAATTTATGTCTGTGTTTCGAAACTTTGTGAGGCTGGCAGGAATAGTATTAAAATAACAAATTAAAGTAATAACAAAGCCACCATAAAATTTGGCAGTGCATAAAACATAAAAGCTGCCTGCGTTCATATATTACAAGTTACTTAAGCATGGAACCACCCAAATTTGCTATGTTGGCCCAGATAGTACTGTCAGGGTGCAGGCACTTATGGATGCAATCACAGGGGAGAGCAGGTACATTGCAAACTGCAAACTGAGCCAAATTGGGAAACTAGAATCTTAGTCAGGGACAGGCAGGGGTCAGTCGATCAGCAAACATGATAACGCAGGAAAGACGAAAAGATGAAGTTGGAACTAAACGTAAACAGGGATTTTAACAGGAAGTCAAGCAGAAATCAAACGGGTCAAGTACAGGGACACAGAATGATACTTTGCACTGATTGAGTGTGACAGCTGAGTATACATAGGCTTGGTGATTGCAGACAGATTGGTGGTAGGTGATGTAATTAGAATCCTGGTGACAGGGGCTCTTGGGAACTGTAGTCCAGAGCAGCCATTTTTGGAGGCTACTCCTGTTAGGGTTTTGCTGGGATACGAACCCGGGTCACTGGTGTGATAATCCAGCAAACCCCCACTAGGCCACCAGGGGGATGACTCAAGTGCAGAGGCGTGAGGCGAAAGTAGAGTATCAAAAACAGTTTATTTACAATATTTACAATCCGAGGGAAAAAACAAAAAGGAAAATCCAAAAGCTCAGTAGATAAACAAAATAAAAATATCCCAAGGTTCAATGTCCAAAAAGAGAAAAGACAAAAAATGCAAACGCCCAGAAGATTCAAAAATGTAAAGTGCAAAGTCCAAAAAACACTAGGCGATAAACAAGGTACACGGGACAGCGGTAACTTAGCCAAGAGCAGCATAGCATAAAGACTCCGTGATAAGGGACCAAACAGAGGGGTATTTATACACAAACTAATTAAGGAACAGGGTGGGGCAGGAAACAGGCAATCAAGACAAACACAAAACACAGTGGCGGCCTCTAGAGGCCAAAACAAACATGACGAGATAAACATAACAGCGGCCTCTAGAGGCCAAAACAGTCCCAGTCCTAACAGCTCTGAACTCAGGCTTTCAGCATCATTACTGACAGATACTAGGTTAGGGGTTCTTAACACCAGTTTTGGGGAGCTCCTGCCTGGCATAGTTTGAATTTCTCAACAGACACAGTCCAGCTCATTAAGGGCTTCATATTTGTTCTGCTTATTTCAGAAAACATAACCTTCAACAAGCCGTTCAGATTTGACTCCCCTTTATATGTCACAAGTGGAGCTCATTAGAATTATCCCGGCCCCTCATCTGAATATCTCCATTCATAGCTTGAGAACTGCCTTTGTGAATGTATATTCATGAGGAAAGTGCTACCTGATTGGCTGGTGGAAGAGGTGGGCAGGGTGAGCAATGGCTCATTATCATATAAAGGAACAGACACTCAAATCAGCTGTTTTGAACAGGGCTGTTTAGACAGAGTGAGAAGGGAGCTGTGGTACTTTATCCTTGTGGTATTTTGACCAAAGCTTATCACAGATTTCATTAAAACCTCAGGGAAGTGTGTCATCTTGTGGAAAAGGGGTATAATATGTCACCTTTAAACTCTGAAGAAGAGGATATTATGAGGACTGGAGTTTACTAGATCCATCCATTCATCCATCCATTATCCATAACCGCTTATCCTGTACAGAGTCGCAGGCAAGCTGGAGCCTATCCCAGCTGACTATGGGTGAGAGGCAGGGTACACCCTGGACAAGATCATTGCAGGGATGACACATAGCAGTGTTGTAGTCAAGTCACTAAACCTTGAGTCCGAGTCCAGTCTTGAGTCCCCAGTGTTCAAGTCCAAGTCATTAAAAAAAATTTGAGTCGAGTCAGAGTTGAGTCCACTATTGATCCAAGTTGAGTCCGAGTCGAGTCCAACAAGCAAACCCCACCATTTGACGGTGTCTGTTTTAGCACCATTAACATTAGTTTGTTCCTGAATGTGATGTACCATATGAACAGGTGAATGTGCATTCTCTTTGTCAGGGAGTGCGAAGTAATCTGTCAGAGATGGTTGGGAAATGGATGTAAGTGCAGAAAGTGTGTTTATTAATACAAGTGAAGACAGGTAAACAATCCAGAATGGCAGGTAAAATCGTAAAACAGTGAAACAGGCAATAGGTTGAGTAAGGCACAAACAGGCTATCATAGACTCGGCAGAATCAAAGATGAGAAACAGGAAATCAGGGATCAGGAAACCAAACAAGGAAATAAGGCTTAGTAATGTGTCAGCAACACAACTCAATGCTTTGCAAAGTAAGTTTTTATATAGGTGCGCTGTTTGCGCCTTAATCCTGTGCAGGTGCGAGTGGTTTACGGTGCGCGCGTGAGAGTCCGCTTGGTGCACGCACTGTCCGAAGTGCACCTGAGAGTCTATCTGATGCATGAACCAAAGCATCCAGGTGTGACACTCTTACAGGAAATTAGTATACAATTAATGTAGATATAAATATCTTATACCAAATTATTATGGCATGTTACTAAAAAAAAAAAAGAAAAAATCCAAGTCTTTATTTACATTTTCTGAGTCCTAATGCAGTTGATGCACGAGTCCGAGTCATCAGTGCTCAAGTCTGAGTCTCACAAGCCTGACACATAGAGACAAACAACAATTCACACTCACGGTCAATTTAGAGCCACCAATTAACCAAACCTGCATGTCTTTGGACTGTGGGGGAAACCAGAGCACCCGGAGGAAACCCACACAGACAGAACATGCAAACTCTACACAGAAAAGCCCCATCGGCCACTGGGATCGAACCCAGAACCTTCTTTCTGTGAGGCAACAGTGCTAATCACTACACCACCATGCCACCCCAGTTTACTTGATGCTATCAGAATAAATTCCTCTCTAATTGATGTGTTTTGGATTTGCCCTTCCTCTCAGTGGCTCCTTGATCTCTTGTCTCCAACAGAATCAATCAATTTGTGCAATGTGATACCAGATAATTGTCAGTCCTGCGTGCCCTGGCACGTGCACCAGTTGAACTCTCAGGCATGCTCCAGACTGTGCGTGCGCCAAGTAGACTCTTGCACGCACGCCGTTAATCATGCACACCTGCATGGGATTAAGGTGCATCAGTGTGCCTATATAAAGACTCAGAAAATGCACACTCGGTGCAAAATATTATGCTACATCAGTGCGCATTACCAAGCCTTATTTTCCGAGTTAGATTTCCTGGTTTTCTGATTCCTGTGCCTGTTACTAGTCTCCATTGTTCTCTGTGCCTGTGGTAGTCTGGTTGTGCCTCAGCCAACCTTTTGCTTATTTTCTATTCATGAGATTGCTTGCCATTTTGGATTGTTTGCCAGTGTGTTTTCACTTGTCTTAATAAAGATTACTTCTGCACTTGCATCTGTCTCCAACTGTGTCTCTGACAGAATACTTCGCCAAACAATGGATGTAGCAGAAGGGTTCCAGTACACCATGCCACACCACTTCTGGAATTTTGTACCTCAGACTCCAGCCTTATTTTTCCGGCAGCGTACTGGCATATACACTCCAACACCCTATGATGGAGAGTATCACCCTTGTGGATTCAGAATACAGTGTGGTGTCTTTTATGTGGACCTAAAAGAACCCAAGCCTCCCAAACTCATTTGGGTATGATGCATGATTTCCTGGCTGATTGGATGAGCATGCCGATGGGCCGAATCCCTCATTAGTATAGAGCACCTGTGCCTTTGGAGCAGTGTTGTTTTCGTTAACGATGATGATGACGAAATGATTTCGTTAACGCACCTTTTTTCATGACTAAAATGAGACAGTGACGAGCTAAACATAACTCTTTGATCACGAAAATATGAGACGTATCTGTTGTTTTCATTGACGAGACGAGACGAGATGAGACGAAAATGTTAGTGGGTTGGCTATAGGACTATCAAAATGCATGGTGTTTCCTCCAACGGTGAGTGCAATCTGTCTGCCAAATGCTGAAAATATCAGCAATGCACCTGCATCCTGTCCTTGTTTGGTCACGCCCACCACCAGGCATGTATGGGCACAGTGCACACCGGGGCAGCCACACACAGTTCATGGACCATGGCAGCGGCAATGCCAGCACAAGGGCTTGGTGGGCGGAAAAGACGTGATGATTTATGGACATACTTTACACATAATCCAGCAGAAAATAAAACGGAATGCCTTGTAGTGGGAGACAGAGGTACACACTGTGGCTATAAACTACGTGGCAAGAATATGACCAACCTCAAGAGGCATCTAAAGGCTCACCATGCTGCTATTTCTGCGACAGTAAGTTAACGTTACAAGAAGTCCTGTTAACAGATCATGTATACGTTTGCTAGCTTTGGTTAATGTCACTCAACAATCGGTCTGTGATTAATTTCCTATGAAGTTTTCCAAAACACTGTGACCTGGTGAAAATGAATGGGACCGCTAGCTTCATGCTAAAGTTGGCTTGGTTAAGCTAACTTAAATTCAATTAACATGTCATGAGTAAAACTTGTCCTGCAGGGATTATTGGTGGGACAGCAACTGAATGCTTTGTCATATATTGACCCATATTTGAGTTACTGTGAAACATATGGGGGGAAATGTAGCTTTTCAGACCTGTTGCTGTGACTTAATATTTCTAAATGAGCAGCAGCACACCTGACTACTCTAACATTAGCAGCATGTTTAGCCATCATATTTACATTAACGGACAGTGTGGTCATCTTCTAGTTGTGTGTTCATCATGACATGTTTGTGCTCTATCAGCGCATTGCAAAATGTTAAACAGAGGCAGAAACACGAGTCTGTGAACAATGGAGTATACACACTAGACAGCGTTTATGTAGAGAGCATGCACACTAGACAACGTTTATGTAGAGAGCATGTTATGCACAACCTGTCAACCTCGATTACAATTTCCTATCTCTGTATTGGCCTAATTTAATGTTTTAAAGTAATTATTTTTTCGACTAAAATGAATGACTAAAACTGGACTAAAACCCTTTTAGTTTTTGTTGACTAAAATGAGACCAAAACTATCAAGGATAGAATTGACTAAAATGTGACTAAAACTAATAAGCATTTCGTCCAAAAGACTAAGACTAAAACTAAATCAAAAATGGCTTCCAAAAACAACACTGCTTTGGAGCTCACATGATTTTCAGGTCATGCTCTGGTTCTAGTTCTGCCTGAACCAGAGCAAGAGCCAGCACCCGAACCAAAGCGTGAGCCAGTGCCAGAGCCAGCGCCAGTGTCAGCTCCAGTGCCAGAGCCAGTGCCAGTGTCAGTTCCAGAGCCAGCACCAGAGTCGGAGTCAGACCCAGTGCCAGTGTCAGCTCTATTGCCAGCATCAGAGTTGGAGACATTGCCAGCCCCAGAGCCAGTGTCAGCTCCAGTGCCAGCACCAGAGACAGTGCCAGTGCCAGAGTCTGAGCAAGAGCCAGTGCCAGCACCAGAGTTGGAGCCAGTGCCAGAGCCGGTGCCAGCTACAGCACAAGAGCCAGTGCCAGAACCTGAACCAGTTCCTGAACTAGTGCCAGAAGATGATGGCGCGGCCTCTGCCTCAACCGGCCTTGAAGATGTCATCCCACCGCCGCCCGGCCTCGAAGATGTCATTGTCTCACTGCCACCCAGCCTCGAAGACGTCGTTGTCCCACCGCTGGGTCCTGACCAGGACCAGAATGATGTGCAGACAGAGCCTGAGTCCAGTCCAGAATCCAAGTCACCTCCAGAGCTCGAGCCCACTTCAAGTCCAGAGTCTAAGCTATGCTCAGAGCTCAAGTCTGTACCTAGTCCAGAATCCAAGCCAGCTCCAGAGCTTGAGCCCACTTCCAGTCCAGAGTCCAAGTCATGTTCAGAGCTCAAGCCTGAGTCCAGTCCAGAGTCCAAGCCATGTTCAGAGTTCGAGCCCATGCCAGAGTCCAAGTCCTGTCCTGAACCTGAGCCTGAGCCCCCACCTGAGCCAAGTATCCAGTGCCACATCAGTTCAGAGCGATGCACTGAAGGAATGGCACCCAGCATCAGACCCTCATCCCTGGGGCCAGGAAGGATGGATTTTAGCTCTCAGAGGGAGCTCCTGGGGGGGTTTCTGTCAGTCCTGCGCGTCTTGGCACATGCACCAGTTGAACTCTCGGGCACGTTCCGGACTGTGCATGCACCGACAGTCAATTATATTGGCTTTGCCACTCACCTTCCCTGACCCTGCCCTCCATTCCCAAACTGACACTTGGCCATGCCCCCGCTGCCACATACTCCCACCGTCCGACTCAGGCCAGGGAGCTATCCAGCCTGCAGTGGACACCCCCCCCCCGATGGGACAGGAAGTCCGCCGCCACTGTCTGTGCCCCCGGCCTGTGGACTACCTCAAATTTAAATGGCTGGAGGGTGAGATACCAACGGGTGATCTGCATATTGGCATCCTTCATGCGGTGGACCCACTGGGGGGGGGCATGTGGTCCAAACAGAAGGTGAAAGGGCACCCCAGCAGGTAGTATCAGAGGGTGAGAACCACCCACTTGATGGCCAGGCACTCCTTTTCAATGGTGCTGTACTTTCATACATCAAGAGCTTGCGGCTGATGTACAGCACAGAACGCTCCTTGCCCTCCGTTTTCTGGGACAAAACGGTCCCCAGCCCTCTGTCCGATGCATCTGTCTGTAAAATAAAGGGGAGAGAGAAGTCAATGGAGTGTAGAAGTGCCCCCCCACCACAGTGCAGCTTTTAGCTTAGTGAAAGCCTGTTGGCACTGCTCCGTCCACTGGACCGGATCTGATGTTCCCTTTTTAGTGAGATCAGTCAGCAGGCTGGTGACGTCCGAATAATTAGGTATGAACCTATGATAGTAGCCAGCCTGCCCCAGGAACTGTCTCACCTCCGTTTTGGTCTTGGGCTTCGGGCAGGCCACAATTGCTGCAGTCTTGTCAATTTGGGGACGCACCTGCCCATGACCCAAGTGGAAACCCACCCAATTGCACACTTTTTTGGGTTAGCTGTAAGACCCTCATGCCTCGGCGACTCTAGGACATCCCTAAGGTGTTTGAGGTGCCGCAGCCAATCATTGCTATAAATAATGATGTTGTCAAGGTAAGCTGCCGCATAGGTGGCATGAGGGTGGAGGATCTTGTCCATGAGCCGCTGGAGCCCTGTAAAAAGTATGAATACTTTTTAAATCTGTGCACAACATGTGGACTTTTATATGTGTCAATGTATCTGCCATGGCTTGTCTTTGTCTTTGGTTTTGTTTGTGTACCGTCCCTGTTCACTCGCACTATATTACCCAAAATGCACCACACCGTTAGTTACATCGGCATGCTAATTGCATGTATCTCCTTTGAACCGGCAGCGGCATTTACCCGGTGAGTTTTGATCATTAGCGGCACACATTACAAACCATAAACACAGTTACTTTACCGTTTAAATGCAGTTTAATCCAAACATCCTAGCGAACAGTAAGATGGCTTCTGATTCTGCTCCATTTTCCATTCCGTTGTTGATATTGGTTTCTCCACAACTCACACACTTGCATTTATTAGCACTGATGTCTCCCTGGTCCGTCTGACATGGATTCCCCGTAGGAAGCGCGCGCCTCGGGTGAGCGATGTTTTTAAGTTCCACCTTGGGCTAGGGAAAGTTTACTGGTTGTAGGGGTGAGTGTTGTGTCTTTTGTGATGTTTGTGTCATTTATGTTAACTGTGGGGATGGGAAATGTATGTAGGTATAGTGGTAGATGTTTGTTATGCATTTTAATGGTGAATGGAATGTTGACATTTTTAATCTTCACTGTGAATGTTGATTTGTTTTGGTTTGTACCTCTGTGGTGAATGGATTTATCCAATCATTTACACTGGTTTTCATTGGTGGTTGTGTTTAGGAGGTAAGTTGGCCAATTATAGGATTATTACTTTTCCTATCCCTGTCAATTATTGTATTACTGTGCATTGTATTTCAGCCAATCATAGCACTCCGCATATTGTGGGCTCAGCCAATCAGAGGGTAATTGGTGGGATATTTAAAGGGCTGTATTTTCTTTGTTGTAAATTATTAACAAATATTTTAATACTTGCTCTGGTGGAGGTGAGACCCTTGTAATTCAGAATTGAGAATTGAGAACTGTGAACTGTAAGCACTGTTGTTGCAACTTGTCGTGAGGTTGCCTTCCAGTTCTATGTGTGTTTATTTAGTTATGCCTATGATGGCTCGTTTGGTTTTCATTTTGAAAGTCTTTTTGTTTGCATTTTGAGTACTTCTCCACATTGTAAAATAAATTACACTCATTTACTTTTAAAACTTTCGTTCTCGTTGTACTCATTTGGTGGTGACGCTTAGTGGAAGTGGGACAGCAACGGTACCCTTTCACATTTTGGTGTCAGAAGTGGGATCCTAATGCTCTCCAGGTGGAGCAAAGGAGAAAGCTCACCACCAGTGGGTCATGTCTCGGCGCCTAACAAGGCAAACCAGTGCGATGAACGAGCCAATTGACGAGGGTGAAGTTGGAGCTACAGGAGGGGTGAAAGAGGTCATTTTGACGGGAGAGCCAGAGACTCCAGGCCTGCAAGCCCTCTTCCAGCTCATCCAGAAGTCAGTGGCGGCCCAGGAGAAGGAGTCAATCAAACAGGAGCAGAGGTGGCGCAGGGTGCAGATACAGATGAACCAGTTTCGGGAGGATCTGGAGGAGGGGCAAAGGACTGCTAGGGATGGAGGTCAGCGGCGAACCGAACAGGGTTACGACCAGAGGGAGGAGGACGAGGAACATCCGCTCCCAGTAGAAGAGCTAGCCGCGCCAGAGGACCAACATGCAGACCAGCCTGCCCCAGCAGCACCGTGCGTCCCACCACCATCACCACCACCACCAGCAGCAACACCAGTAGCCTGGACGCGAGCGGCTGTTCCAAAGTTGGAAGAAGGTGACGACATCGAACAGTAACTCACCACTTTTGAGAGGCTTGCTGCGGCCTACAGGTGGCCACGAACAGATTGGGCAGTGTACCTGATCCCTTATCTGACGGGCCGGGCACACACGGCTTATGTAGCAATGGAAGTTGATGAGGCGATGGACTACAGCAAAGTCAAAGAGGCCATACTCATGAAATATGACATTAATGAGGAGATCTACAGGGAGAGGTTCCGTGAGCCAGATATCTGCCCAGGGAGCTCTATCATCGGCTGAAGGACCTCTACAAGAAGTGGATCAAGCCAGCAGGAAAGACTGTGGAAGATGTCGGGGAAATCATCATTTTGGAGCAGTATCTGCATTCCCTGGCCCCAGATGTGCGTGTGTGGGTGAAGGAGCATAGGCCAACAACAGGCCAGCAAGCTGCAGAGTGGGTGGAGGCATTCCTGTCGGCCAGACGTGGACCCAAGACCTTCAGGTTCCAGAGGGCCAACCGACCAGTGGCTGGAGGTAAACCTGGGGGGTTTGGTAGTGGAGTTGATCCTAGTACATCTGGGCAGGGTAGGCCTACAGACACCACCACACACCCTAGTACACACTCTGCACAGCGTAGGATATACACAACACCCACCACACACGGTAAACCACCCACGACATCCACCAATACACCTGCTAGAGTCCCTTTTGTGTGCCATTTTTGTAGTCAGGCAGGACACATAGCCAGAAATTGCCCCGTTCGAGTAGCCAAGGGGACAGGTATGTGTGGGCTACCTAGGCCTGGGGGGGAGCAGGTAGATTGTTTGGGGAAAGTACAGACCGCTCCTGTTGTTGTTAATGGCCATTCTACTGTAGCATTGCTGGATACTGGTAGCACCCAAACCCTTGTACAGCCCCATCTAGTGGAGGCCCATGAAGCCTTGGGGGAAAGGAAACTGCGGGTGTGCTGTGTAAATGGGGATGAGCATATTTACCCGGTTGCAGATGTATGTGTGGAGGTTGGAGGTCAGGCCTATAGGCTAGCTGCTGGGGTAGTGAAGGGGTTAAGCCATCCTGTGGTGTTGGGCCAGGATGTGCTGATACTACCTGAACTGGTGCAGGCCTCAAAGTTTGTTAGCATGGTGGTGACCAGAGCCCAAGCGAAGGGGGGTGCAGCGGAAACCCCTGGGCAGGCTGTGAACAAAAGCCTCCTAGACCTCATGCCATACAGCAACACAGAGATTGATCCCCCAAAGCAGCCCAAAGTTCGAAAAACCCGCAGGCAGAGGAGGAGAGAGATGTTGGGCACAGTGCAGAACATGCCACTAGAGGGGGCGGGTCAAGAGTTACAGGGGGCTGGATTTTGAGAGTTACCTAGTGATTTTGCTACTTTGCAGAAGGGTGATGTTTCTTTGAAGGATGTTTTTAAGAAAGTGGTTGAAATTGATGGAGTCAAAACTGGTGTAGCCAAAGAGTTAACTGGGGAGTATTATTTTGTGAGGGAGGGTCTGCTCTATTACCAACCAGAAGAGGGCAGAGTAGAGCAGCTTGTGGTGCCAAAGACTTTGAGAGCGAAAGTGCTAGCATTGAGCCATGACATTCCATGGGCAGGACATCTAGGTAGGGTGAAGACCCTTGAGAGGATAGCCGCACATTTCCACTGGCCAGGGTTGTACGTAGATGTCCAGCAGTACTGTAGGAGTTGTCCTACATGCCAGCTAGCCAGCAGCCACAAGGTCAAACCCTCACCACTCATGTCACTACCCATTATAGGCATACCATTTCACCGCATAGCAGTCGACATTGTAGGACCACTAGAACGCACACAGTCTGGTCACAGATTCATACTGGTAGTATGTGATTACGCAACACAATACCCTGAGGCATTCCCATTGCGTAAAGTCACGGCAGGTGCCATTGCACGTGCATTACTACAGTTGTTTTCACGTGTAGGCCTACCACAAGAAGTGCTTACAGACCAAGGCACAAACTTTTTGTCAAAAACACTCAGACAAATGTACAGTCTGTTAGGCATTAAGGGTATTAGGACCACTCCCTACCACCCCCAGACTGATGGGCTGGTGGAGAGGTATAACCGTAGGCTGAAAAGTATGCTGCGGAAGTTTGTGGCGGCAAATGCAAAGGATTGGGACCAGTGGCTGCCCTATCTTCTATTTGCCTATCGGGAGGTGCCCCAAGCATCCACTGGGTTTTCTCCCTTTGAACTTTTGTATGGCCGCCAGGTGAGGGGGCCATTGGACCTCCTGAGAGAGGCCTGGGAAAATCCTCGACCAGAAGGGGGCAGCATCATCATCAGCTATGTCCTACACATGCGGGGCAAGATGGAGGAGCTGGCAGACCTGGTCAAGGACAACATGCAGCGTGCCCAGCAGACTCAGGCCAAGTGGTACGACCAGAGAGCCAGGCAGCGGACTTTGCAGCCGGGCCAGAAGGTTCTCCTGCTCCTGCCAACCTCAGAGAACAAGCTCTTGGCCAAGTGGCAGGGGCCCTACCGTGTGTGTCGTCAGCTGGGTCCAGTGAATTATGAAATTGACATGCCTGAGCGACGAAAGACAAAGCAGACGTTTCACGTCAACTTGTTGAAGGAGTGGCACGAACGGGACCTGCCATTCAGCCATCAGCTGCTGGTGCGAGCAGTGGCGGAGGAAGATGATCCATCCGAGCAGTTCTTCCCGTCCAGGGCGGCCTCAGCAGAGCTGGACTACAGCCACCTTACACCACCGCAGCAGCAGGAGTTGCAGGCAGTCATTCCAGAGGGCCTGTTTCAGGACCGGCCGGGCCGGACGTCTCTGGTGGAGCACGATGTCCCGCTGAGGGACTCCACGCCAGTGAGGCAGCGGATGTACCGCATTCCTGAGCGCCTGCGGCCCGTTCTTCAGGAGGAGTTGGCCGTGATGCAGCGCCTGGGGGTCATCGAGCGGTCAAGCAGCAGCTGGAGTAGTCCAGTTGTCCTGGTTCCTAAAAAGGATGGGACCCTCCGCTTTTGTGTCGACTTTCGTCAGGTGAATGCGCAGTCACAGTTTGATGCCTACCCCATGCCGAGGCTGGAGGACCTCATTGAGCGGCTGGGGAAGGCTCGGTACATCACCACAGTGGATTTATGTAAGGGTTACTGGCAGGTGCCAATGGCTGAAGGAGCTAAGCCATACACTGCCTTCAGAACCCCTCAGGGACTGTTCCAATTCACGGTAATGCCCTTTGGTCTCCAGGGGGCGCCGGCCACTTTCCAGAGGCTAATGGACCAGGTCCTGGAGGGCATGGGGGCCTTTGCAGCAGCCTATCTGGACGATATTACCATCTACAGCGCCACCTGGGAGCAGCACTTGGAACATTTGCGGGAGGTGCTGCATCGGTTGCACCAGGCGGGCCTCACCATCCAGCCCAAGAAGTGTGCTCTTGCTCAGCAGGAGGTGCACTATCTGGGGCACGTTTTGGGCAGTGGGGTGATTTGTCCGCAGAAGGACAAAGTGGACGCCATCCGTGACTGTGACACACCGCAGACCAAGAAGGATGTACGCTCGTTCCTGGGTCTGGCGGGATGGTACAGGCGATTCATCCCCAACTTCGCTGCTCGAGCTGCACCTCTCACGGACCTGACTAGGAAGTTGGGGTCGAACTCTGTGCCGTGGGAGGAGGGGCACGAGCGGGCGTTCATGGATTTGAAAGGGGCACTGCTCTGCGAACCTGTCCTGCAGAGTCCGGACTTCAATAAGCACTTCACAGTGCAAACTGATGCCTCTGGGGTAGGGCTTGGGGCAGTCCTGCTTCAGGGGGAGGCAGAGCATCAGAGACCTGTGGCTTATATAAGCCGAAAGCTTTTCCCACGTGAGACCCGGTATTCGGTGGTGGAGTTGGAGTGCCTGGCGGTTAAGTGGGCATTGGACACATTTAAATACTATTTGCTGGGGAGGGAGTTCACTCTGGAAACTGACCACAGGGCTCTGCAGTGGTTGGGGAAGATGAAGGACTCCAATGCACGGGTGACCAGGTGGTTTTTGGCTTTGCAACCATTTAGGTTTGAGGTGAAGTACAGGGCCGGCAAGTTAAACCCTGTTGCGGACTTTCTGTCTCATCACCCCGGTGCCGAGCCATCAGAGGGGGAAGGAAATGTAAAAAGTATGAATACTTTTTAAATCTGTGCACAACATGTGGACTTTTATATGTGTCAATGTATCTGCCATGGCTTGTCTTTGTCTTTGGTTTTGTTTGTGTACCGTCCCTGTTCACTCGCACTATATTACCCAAAATGCACCACACCGTTAGTTACATCGGCACGCTAATTGCATGTATCTCCATTGAACCGGCAGCGGCATTTACCCGGTGAGTTTTGATCATTAGCGGCACACATTACAAACCATAAACACAGTTACTTTACCGTTTAAATGCAGTTTAATCCAAACATCCTAGCGAACAGTAAGATGGCTTCTGATTCTGCTCCATTTTCCATTCCGTTGTTGATATTGGTTTCTCCACAACTCACACACTTGCATTTATTAGCACTGATGTCTCCCTGGTCCGTCTGACATGGATTCCCCATAGGAAGCGCGCGCCTCGGGTGAGCGATGTTTTTAAGTTCCACCTTGGGCTAGGGAAAGTTTACTGGTTGTAGGGGTGAGTGTTGTGTCTTTTGTGATGTTTGTGTCATTTATGTTAACTGTGGGGATGGGAAATGTATGTAGGTATAGTGGTAGATGTTTGTTATGCATTTTAATGGTGAATGGAATGTTGACATTTTTAATCTTCACTGTGAATGTTGATTTGTTTTGGTTTGTACCTCTGTGGTGAATGGATTTATCCAATCATTTACACTGGTTTTCATTGGTGGTTGTGTTTAGGAGGTAAGTTGGCCAATTATAGGATTATTACTTTTCCTATCCCTGTCAATTATCGTATTACTGTGCATTGTATTTCAGCCAATCATAGCACTCCGCATATTGTGGGCTCAGCCAATCAGAGGGTAATTGGTGGGATATTTAAAGGGCTGTATTTTCTTTGTTGTAAATTATTAACAAATATTTTAATACTTGCTCTGGTGGAGGTGAGACCCTTGTAATTCAGAATTGAGAATTGAGAACTGTGAACTGTAAGCACTGTTGTTGCAACTTGTCGTGAGGTTGCCTTCCAGTTCTATGTGTGTTTATTTAGTTATGCCTATGATGGCTCGTTTGGTTTTCATTTTGAAAGTCTTTTTGTTTGCATTTTGAGTACTTCTCCACATTGTAAAATAAATTACACTCATTTACTTTTAAAACTTTCGTTCTCGTTGTACTCATTTGGTGGTGACGCTTAGTGGAAGTGGGACAGCAACGGTACCCTTTCACAAACCCCAAATAACCCAAAAGGAAGCATCACAAATTGGTGTAATCCAAATGGTGTGGAAAAGGCTGTTTTCTCTTGGGATAGAGGAGTCAAAGGGATCTGCCAATATTCCTTTGTTAAATCCAGTATTGAATAAAAGCGAGCAGCACCTAACTGATCAAGCAACTCATCAGTGCAAGGCATTGGGTATGTGTCAAATTTAGACACTGCGTTGACTTTTCTATAGTCCACACAGAATTGTACCGACCCATCGGTTTTGGGAACCAGGACCACCAAGCTGCTCCAGTCACTGTGCAACTCCTCAATTATGCTCATTTTGAGCATGGTCTTGAGTTCATCCTGAACCACCTTTTTTTGTGTTTGAGCAAGCGGTAAAAGCTCGCAGTTGACTTGCTCACTTTAGGACTATGGTTGTCGTGAGCAGTTTTGCGCTCGGGTTTCCGTCGGTGGGGGGTTTATAGCATCAACAAAGCTGGCTTTATGTTCGGACTGTTAATGTTATAGTCATGTTGTCTGTTGTTGCCTGGATGGGGATGGGTTCCCTTTTGAGTCTGGTTCCTCTCGAGGTTTCTTCCTCATGTCGTCTGAGGGAGTTTTTCCTTGCCACCGTTGCCACAGGCTTGCTCATTGGGGATAGATTAGGGATAAAATTAGCTCATATTTTAAGTTGTTCAAATTCTGTAAAGCTGCTTTGCGACAATGTTTATTGTTAAAAGCGCTATGCAAATAAACTTGACTTGACTTGACTTGACTTAAAGGCGGCTATGCACCACCACTCCCAGGGGGTGTTTCAATGTGATGTTCTATGAGGTGGGTGTGGCCGGAAAGGGGTGAGAACATGTTGGAAAATTCCTTTTGCAACTTGGCAACCTCCGTGAGTTTGGCCAGTGAGAGGTGGTCTCCACAAGGGACCGGAGCAGTTTGGGTTGTTACTTTTTTTTTTTACCTCCTGCCCCAGCTCTGCCTTCTCCAGAACTACTGATGCCAATGCCACAGGGACCACCTTGTTCCAATGTTTTAACAGGTTGAGGTGGTAGATTTGCAGTGCCCCACCCCTATCTTTTTGCCTCACCTCACAGTCGATGTCCCCGACTCACCGTGTGACCTCAAAGGGCCCTTGACACTTGGTGACTAATTTGGAGCTTGACATAGGCAATAACATGAGTACCTTGTCTCTCGGGGTCAACTCTCTAAGATGCGTGCCCCTGTCATACAGCTGGGCTTGATGTTCTTGTGCCTGCCGTAAATTCTCCTGGGTTAAGTGTGTGAAGGTGTGGAGTTTTGTGGGCAGGTGGAGAATGTATTGAATTTCATTTTTATTAGGTGAAGGTCCCTCCTCCCAGTTTTCTCATAGCACATCCAAGATGCCATGCGGCTTATGCCCATATAATAACTCAAATGGTGAAAGTCCTGTGGAGGCTTGCAGGACCTCTTGTACTGTGAGTAACAGGGGCTCGAGCCATTTATCCCAATTACATGCATCTTCACTTACAAATTTCCGAATTAAGTTTTTGAGTGTCTGATTGAATCTTTCCAGTAAGCCATCTGTTTATGGGTGATAGACACTGGTGCGGATAGATTTAATTTCCAATAACCCATACAGTTCGCACAGTGTGCGTGACCATAAATGTAGTGCCTTGGTCCATCAGGATTTATTTCAGAATCCCGACTCGGGAGATAACATGGAAGAGTGCCTCCGCAACTTTGCGTGCTGAGATATTGTGAAGAGGCACCGCTTCTGGATATCACGTTGAACAGTCCACCAGAACTAAAATAAAGTGATATCCTTGTGCTGAACAATCTAATGGCCTCACGAGATCCATGCCAAGTCTCTTGAAAGGGGTCTTGATTAGCAGGAGAGGGCACAAAGGTGCTTTTGGAGTGGCCATGGGATTTACTAATTGGCATTTGCGGCACGCCACACACCACCGAGGAACATCCCTGCAAATCCCTGGCCAATAGATGTTCCAGTAAGTGCATAAACAAGCTCCAGTTAGTTCAAAATGCAGCAGCAAGAGTCCTTACTAGAACTAGAAAATATGACCACATCACCCCTGACTTATCCACACTGCATTGGCTCCCAATCAAATTTCGTATTGATTATAAAGTACTACTATTTACCTTTAAAGCACTGAATGGTCTCGCACCACAGTACCTGAGTGAACTTCTGGTCCTCTATGACCCGCCACGCCTACTTAGATCAAAAGGTGCAGGCTATCTGCTGGTACCTCGTATAGTGAAGGCTACATCAGGGGGCAGAGCCTTTTCTTACAAAGCCCCACAGTTATGGAACAGCCTTCCAAGTAGTGTTCGGGAATCAGACACAGTCTCAGTGTTTAAGTCTAGGCTGAAAACATCTGTTTAGTCAAGCCTTTTGTTAATGGCGTTTATGAGGTAAAGGTGTAGATCTGGAGGGTCCTCAGACATAGTGTTTTGGTAAACTGGGATGTATGGATGCTGTCAGTCCCCACTCGCTTGCTCACTCGAGTTTATTGATGGTGTCGTGGCTGGCTGCTTTATGTCCTGGGGCTCCCTCATGCCTGTGTTACCTTCTGGCTCTCCCCTTTTAGTTATGCTGTCATAGTTAGTTGCCAGAGTCCCTGCTTGTACTCAGTGGAATATGTATACTGTTCCTACTTATTCAGGTGACATTCGGCATACCTAACAACCTGTGTTTTCTCTCCCTCTCTCTCTCTCTCCCCCTCCCCCCCAAATCTGTCCCTCTGAGTTACATGTTGGTCCTGGGATCGAGATGCTGACCTCTTCTGCTCCTTGGACCTGCTTGATCCATCCTGGTGCCCTGTGTCTGGTTGGAGTCTCATCGCATCGCTCCTGTGGAGGACGGCCCCATGATGACAGTTGAAAGTCACACTTGGAGGACGCTCTGGACTCTTACAGTAATGCTTTTATGGCTGAGGACTACAGTTGACTTGCTAACTTTAAGACTGCAGTTGTTATGAACAGTTTTGCACTCAAGTTTCCATCAATGAAGAGTTTATAATATCAACGAAACTGACTTCATGTTAAAACTGTTAATGTTTTAGTCATGCTGTCTGTTGTTGCCCAAATGAGGATGTGTTCCCTTTTGAGTCTGGTTCCTCTCAAGGTTTCTTCCTCATGTCGTCTGAGGGAGTTTTTCCTTGCCACCATCGCCACAGGCTTGCTCATTGGGGATAGATTAGAGATAAAATTAGCTCATGTTTTAAGTCATTCAAATTCTGTAAAGCTGCTTTGCGACAATGTTTATTGTTAAAAGCGCTATACAAATAAACTTGACTTGACTTATCCTGCCCTAAGTGTCCAGCCATAGGATTAAAGTGAGCCGCATGGAATACAAGTTCCCTACAGCTCTTTGGGATTAACAACTGGGCTATCCGTTCACCGGTTTGAGTGTCCTGCATCAATCGATACAGCCTATCCTTAATAATTGCAAAGCATGGTAAGGAGGGTGTCACATTTGGCTGGAAAGTTTGACCATTGATTACTCTCACTTGCTCAAACGCATGACACAGAGTCTTGTCTCGCGACTGCTCTAATGGGGAAATCTTTGAGGGAATCCCCAAGAGAGGGAGGAGGGGCGAGCTACTCCTCACTATTTGTATCACTCTGACGCAGTGCTGACATAGATGGCTCTGTGACAGTTTCCCCAGTCAATACCACACTGGCATCTCCCCGTGATGTACTAATGCAGGACCCACCCCTTACTATGTGTTCTATCCAGCCTTTGAACCCTGGCCAATCAGTCTCCAAAATCAGCGAGTAGGTGAGATGAGAATTAACTGCCGCCTTTATTCTATGCTTTTCTCCCCAAAATAGAATGTGGATGGACACTAATGGGTAGTTGTGAACATCTCCATGCACACACAGAACCTTCACCACTGGTGCTCTCCCCAGTGCTTCACTTTGCACCAGGCTTTGGTGGATTGAGGTCTGATTACAGCTGGAATCCACTAATGTGTGATATGTATCCTCTTGAATACTTACCGGTATATGATATGCTCCGGCCCAATCGGGGGCAGTCTCTGGCATGTCAGGGATCCAGACCACAGCTTCCACCTCCACTGCGGAGCATTGACTCTGGAGATGTCCCCGCTCCCCACAGCGCCAGCACATCGGCCCATGCTTCTCCTCTGCACTGGCGTTATGGGCGTCACTCACCTGGGGGGGAGAAGACACAGACATGGAAGGGGAAGACAGAAGGACACCACGGCTGCAACGGGCCAGCTGGGGGGGAGCCGGCCCCCGCCTGTCTGGTGGGGGAATGGGGTAGGAAAGGAAATTAGGCGGGGAGAGAAGGAGAGAGCAAAAGAGAAGAGGTGACACGTCCACCTGCCATCAGAACCGCCGCCAGATGGCCAACCCAATGGCTTGATTCATCGACGCTGGGCGATGACACCAGACCCACTCTGCAGTTCCTTCCAGAAGTCACGCGGTGAACTGTTCCAGTGTCACTAGGTCGATGACTCCCTCGGCATCGTGGTCATCTACCCTCAGCCACTGCCAGCAGAGCTGTTGGCTGAATACAAATGGCCAGCTGACCACCTCCAATGTCAGCATCCGGAAGTGCTGACGATGTTGTTCCAGGGAGCTGCTGACATGCTGCAGGATGGCTTGCTTCAAGTCGGCATATATGAGCCAGCTGTCAGCAGGGAGCTGCTGCGCGGCGAGCTGCACCTGTCCATTTAGTAGCAGAAGTAGGTGCGCTGCGCGTTGCTCAACCACCCACCCCCACGCTTCGGCCGCTTGGCTCAAAGGGCACTAGGAAGGCTTCTGGATCATCGTGCGGACCCATCTTCATGAGGGTGACGTGGGGAGGGTCCGCTGCGGTGGCAGTCGAGGACTCCACCAACGTGAGCAGGTGCCGGAATGCCTGGCGATTTTCCTGCTGGGCCAGCATCAAGGCTTCAAAGCGTTGTTCTTGCTCCTTCTGGAGAGCGATCGGTGCTGGTTCTGCTGAGTGATAGTGAGGGCATGGATGAGATCTTTGAACGGCAAGGACTCCAGGAGGTGGTTCCCTTCCGTACTCCCGGGTTTCGGCACCACTGTAACAGTTCCCTGATGTGGGTGGAGTACTGAAGTATGGCAGGTGGGAGATGATATTTAAACACACGTTCATTTAGGCTTCTCAGCTTAATTTGCTCACTTTTTGGACACACACACACACACACACACACACACACACACACACACACAGTTGTGTTCTGGTCTGGGGAGCTCTCTTCTCTCTGTTCTCTCCCTCCTTTTCTCTGTTCCACCATCACTGCAACAAACACACACAACATTAATTGACAGCAGGTGTAGTGACTTTGCTACTCACCTTCCCCGACCCCTTCCTCCATTCACAAACTGACGCTTGGCCATGCCCCCACTGCTACTCTGACTGCCAGACTGACATTACTGAAATAGAATGAAGTGAAATCGTTGGTCTCAGCCATTTTTAAATATGGAAATTTTTCTCTTTCCTCATGTAAAGGCTTGTATTTTTAATGTGGAAGAAAATTGTGCTGGATTTTTTTTAAGTGCCAGTTCTCAAATTCACTCAGGAACTCCTGTAGATACTTCTCTAACACAACTCCAAGAACCATAAATGTAATTTGTCATTCTGAGCTACAAACACACTCTAGTACATCTGGCCAACATCTGAGATCTGTACAGGTCAAGGAACAAATACTAATTGCTCGAATTCCTAAACCTTGTGTATTTCAGTAGAATATTTATTCATTCATTTTTAAAGGCATAACAGAACTGTGTTAGATGCCTAGTAGGGGAGAGCGGGGTAAGATGAGCCAGGGGGTAAGATGAGCCACCCCCTGTTTCTAAGAAACAGTACACAAATGTGACCATGTGACCACATTCAAAGGGGGCCGGGACCATTTACTTACACTTGTGGAGAGGAGCACCACATGTCAAACTAGGTGAGGGAGATATTTATAAAAATGTGTTTTTGTGCTTTCTAAGTCAATTCCATGTTTGTCCACAGTGAAGATGATTTAGAGAAGACAAAAGTAGAATAATATTTAGACACATTAGGGTTAAGTTAGTGGCTTTCTAAGCTATGATATGAATGCTAATAAAAATAATTTTGATTAGCCTAATCCCCTTTATTAGCATTTTTCTACAAAATGGTGGCCACGGGGTAAGATGAGCCATTAGATGTGGGGCAAGTTGAGCCACTGGCTCAACTTACCCCATTGGTGGCTGAGCTTACCCAATATGGATGACACTTAAGTTTTCACATTTACTGGTCATATATGACATATATATATATATATATATATATATATATATATATATATATATATATATATATATATATATATGACATCAGATGAGGAAGACCAGTTGTTAGATGTGGGGGATTACGTTGTGGCAAAATTCACAGGGAAGAAGAAAGTGCATTTCTTCATTGGCCAGATAATCAAATTGGATGTCTTCGAAATAGAGGCAAGATTTCTCAAAAGAAGCCGGTCATGCCATGGCTCTGCAAGAAAGCCAACCTTTGTCTTCAAAGAGAAAGATGAGGCTGTCCTGTCAAGACAGGATATTGTGAAAAAATTGCCCCGCCCCTTTACTGTTGGGGGGACAGCACGGAGGGAGAGGCAAATGGTGTTCCCTTGCAATTTGAACGCTTGGAACATTGAATAATGATGAAATTATTATGGATGGAATGATTGCTGCATGTTTTAACCTACTGAAAGAAATAAGATTTTTTGGCACTGTTCTACTGTTTTAGTAATTTCTATAATATAGTACATCTCTCATTCCCTCTCTAACCATCCCTCTTTCTATCTATCTATGCATATCTCTCTCTCTATCCATCTATCTATCCCTCCCTATCCCATCTCGTTCTCTCACCTCTCTCTTCATCTCCCCTTCTCTATGCAACGGCCCTATCCCCCACTTGATTGACTTGACTTGATTCACTGATTGCATTTCTAATAATAAAAGTTGTTTACTTTGTTAACCTAACATGTTTTGTGTTGGCTCAATTTACACCACACAGTGGCTCATCTTACCCCGTGCATGGGGTAAGTTGAGCCACTTGACATTTTTTTTTCAAGAGGTAATATCACTCTAACCATAAGAGCTTATCAATTATTTTTTGCTCAGATAGTAACAGTACACTTTGAAATTTGGTATGGTGTGTAGACTGGAAGCAAAAATGGCTTTAACATGTAGTTATGATGAAAAATGTAAAAAGTGGCTCATCTTACCCCGCTCTCCCCTATGCAGTGGATGTTCAGTGGTCATCCTTTTTCCAGGGTCTTTGTTTAAAACGTAACAAGATTACATTAATTTTCTCCTAATATGAACACATCTAAAATGACATAATGTTCCTTCCTCATGGAAAAAGGGCCATTCCTAAAATATATCATCAGTTATCCTTAAGCTCGGTGCACACAGGCGATTTTCCATGGCAACTTTTTGATGCAAGCGAAAAATTGCTTCATGTGCAGATATTTGCGACAGCGATTTTTTGTTGTTTGCGACAGATTGCAGGTATCAAACATGCTTGATATTCTGTAACAAAAAAAATCAGCAGTCGCTGACTTGTTGCAGAGATATCGCCGCATGTGTGTCTTTGCGATAGCGAAGTGATCACCTCCAAAGGTTAAGCCAATCCCTGCCCGCGAAATAGTCACATGATTTCCACGTGACTT
Source organism: Neoarius graeffei (assembly GCF_027579695.1). Classification (NCBI taxonomy): domain Eukaryota; kingdom Metazoa; phylum Chordata; class Actinopteri; order Siluriformes; family Ariidae; genus Neoarius; species Neoarius graeffei. The sequence continues at coordinate 18,108,392 of NC_083573.1, forward strand.
GCATCTCCCTCCCCAAATTGCCCACTGGTCACAGATAACGTGCACACACAGCTACCTGAGAGGGGAAACTTGCTTCCAAAAATCGTAATACACTTGCGACGAGAAGGTGCCCGTGTGCACTGGGCTTTAAGGGACATGGGGATGATATCCTTTATAAGCCACTCCACCCATTAAACCTAACTTGTTCTCTTGACGGCTTTCTTCTCCAGATTAGGATGTACTGTCACTGCCAACTGCCCTACTGATTTATGGCTGGAAATCAGGGCTACTAGGAAAACTGATGACACTACTGATCCATGAGTGAGGGGAATGAGGGCCATTTCTAATGGTCACAAAAGAATCCAAAACAAGCTAGTTAATTATAGCTTTTTATCACTAAATTATACATATATTAAATATATAATACACTTTGACAAGGGCCAGATTATGATGGCATTAACTTTTTCAGCAGTTTGTGCTACAATAGCTCTTGTTGATAGCCTTACAATAGCTCAATCACAATTTGACCCTTGTCAAAGTCACTCAGTCACCTTACACTTTCCCATTTTTCCTGCTTCCAACACATCAACTTCAAGAACTGACTGTTCTCTTACTGCCTAATATATCCCACCCCTTGGCAAGCACCACTGTAATGAGATGATCAATGTTATTCACTTCACCTGTCAGTGGTCATAATGTTATGGCTGATTGGTGTATATGGTGTCATGTCCCATGGACAAACAGCTTTACACATAGCCCCACCCAATAAAACCTGATGAGTTTATGTGTGAAACACCTACATGAGGGACAAGACCAGAAAAGAATTAACCTTCTGTATCAAAATGTATTGTTTAAAGTCAAAGCACAAAGTTACACAGAGGTCAAGATTGTAATTTACAGTTACGGGCAGAAGTTTACATACACAGACATGAATGTCATCATGGACATGAATGTTATGGCAATATAGGGCTTTCAGTGATTTCTTTGAACTGTTCTGAAATCAACACAGGGTCAAAATTACACATGCAGGGTAAAATATACATAGAGCACACCTAATAGTTCCACCTTGACCAGATGGTTTTGGTAGCCATCAACAAGTTTCTGCAGAATTCTGGTTGGATGTTTGACCACTCTTCTTGGCAGAATTTGTCGAGTTCAATTAAACGTGTTTCCTGGCAGAGACCTGACTTTTAAGCACAGTCTACATGTTTTGTTAGGGTGGAGGTCAGGACTTATTTTAAACTTAATGTTAGCCTACTTTATCCATTCCACAACCAGCTTTGCTGTGTATTTGAGGTCACTGTCCTGTTGGAACACCCAATTGTGTCCAAGTTTCTGATGGTTTGAGGATATCCTGAAGAATTCTGAGGTAGTCCTCCTTCTTCATTATTCCAGCCACTTTGTGCAATGCACCATTTACACTGGCAGCAAAACAGTTCCAAAGAATGATGCTACCACCACCGTACTTAACAGTTGGTACAGTGTTTCTCTGTACCTCTGGTCATTTTGGCCAAACAACTCAATCTTTGTTTCATCTGATCAAAACACTATCTTCCAGAAGGCTTTTTCTTTGTCCATGTGGTCAGCTGCAAACTTTAGTCGAGCTTAAAGGTGTTGATTTTGGAGCAGAGGCTTCTTTCTTGGACGGCAGCCTCTCAGTCCATGGTGATGTAAAACTTGTTTGACTGTAGACAGTGACACTGATGTTCCAGCAGCTTCCAGTTCATGGCAGACCTGTGATTTGGTGGTTCCTGGGTTGGTCCTGACCATCTGAACCAACTTCCTCTCAGCTGAGGGTGACAGTTTGGGTCTTCTTCCAACAAAATAGCTACACCTCCCAGTAACTTGTACTTACATACAGTTGTTTGAACTGATGATCTTGGAATCTGCAGTTGTTTAGAAATGTCTCCAAGAGACATTCCTGAGTTGTGTAAATCTATGATCCTCTTTCTCAGATCTGCACTGAGTTCCTTGGACTTTCACATTGTAATGTGTGTAGGTGAACTCAATGAGTGCTGTCAAACAAACCCTTTTTATATTGGCATAGAGAAGTGACACATGGGCCAAAACTGCCAAAGTAAGCATGCTATAACAATACTTTAATTAGGTGATGGACAGAGTTGTGGATTATGATTACAGATAATTGTTTTATTTTGACATAGATCACCTTCTTTACTCCTCTTTCAAATCAGTTGTCTCCTCAGTCCAGAATAGTAAAGACAACTGCTTTGATAGAAGAGTAAATGAGGCTGTTCTCTGCTCATGCACCAAGATTTATGACTAAATTATTATTAATACTTTTTAGGGGAAACACCCTAAGGATGATATGGCAATAAAACAAAAAGGTTAGCAGACTACAGAAAACACTAAATCATCATTACATCTAACAATCTACAACAGGCAGCTAAACTTCAAAACTGATGCCCATAAACACAAATACAGTAGACACTGGGTATCAAAATTTGTGATCAGCTTTCTGTTATACCAGCATTTCATATACTGAGGTGAGACAACTCCAGCTGAAGACCTCTGATGCGTTGATACCCTGATCAATAGTAAAGCAACCCCTCTAATATTACTAGGCAAGAAGAACGTTAAAATCACAAGTATTACCATTTTGCCTGGAGACGTGGAAGGATTCTTTTAACCACAACTATACTTGCTATGCTATAAGCTGCCCTAGTGATTAGTGTGTACGCACTCGACTGGGAGATTGTGAGTTCTACTTGCGGTCGGGTCATACCAAAGGCCATCATAAAAATGATACCAACTGCCATATGGTAAGGCATGCTGCAATACAGATGTGAGTAGGGAGTCAAACTCTTGCAGTTACCAGAGGGCTGGCCCCCCACTGTAACCCTAGCTAAATAATAGGCAAGAGGCTTGCCCCTTTTCCACCAAAGCAGTTCCAGGGCTGGTTTGGGGCCAGTGCTTAGTTTGGAACTGGGTTTTCTGTTTCCACTGACAAAGAACTGGCTCTGGGGCCAGAAAAACCGGTTCCAGGATAGCACCAGCTCTTTGCTGGGCCAGAGGAAAGAACCGCTTACGTCAGCTGGGGGGCGGAGTTGTTAAGACCAACAACAATAGCAAGACCGCGAAAGGTCGCCATTTTTAAGCAATGAGAAGCAGCAGCTGTACAAACACGAAGTCATCCGTTATTGTTGTTGTTGCTGCTTCTTCTTCTCTGTGTTGTTGTTGCTTCAATGTTTGCGCCAAGGTTTATGCAAACGCAGCGACGTAACTGATGTATACAGTGACGCAACTGATGTATACAGCGACGTAACTGACGTGGCTCCCCTTAGCACCCCGAGTTATGGAAAAGCAAACTGGTTCTCAGCTGGCTTGCAAGTTGAATGAGTTGTGAACCAGCACCAGCACTGGCCCCGAACCAGCCCTGGAACTGATTTGGTGGAAAAGGGGTAGCTGAGGGCTATAGAAACGGAGATCAGTGCCACCCAATGTGCCTTAAGGGCTTGGTTAGTACTGGGATGGGAGACTGCCTAGGAAGACCAGGCCCTGAGACTGGAGGGACTTTGACACCTGCTATAATAATAATAATAATAATAATAATCAGCAGCATCTGTCTCCTCATCATATTGTACGAGGTGTAGATACTTTTGACTATAAAATGTTAAAATGGTCTAGTCTGAGTAGTTTTAGAATTTGTATGTAGGACTGCAAGTCAGCCTTTGGAGTGCTGCCATCAGCTTAAGGTTTTTTTTTTTTAAGATAAGACGTGTAGATTTTTAACAAATTAAATTTAATAGTGCTGCACACTAATTGCACTTTTTTCTTTAAAATTGTAACACTATATCACTGTAATCAACACATTCTCTGTTTAAGAAATAATTTGACGATGACATTTGATATGACATCAGTACATACCACAAGTATGCTTAAAAATTCCAGCATTCCCAATATAAAATGCCTTCCTGCACTCTGACATTGTATTGTATATAACTGAATATAGTTCAAAAAGAATTTGCAAATCATTGCATTCTGTTTTTATTTGCATTTTACACAGCAGCCTAACATGTTTGGAATTAGAGTTGTAAGTATTTTACTGATTAAGCCTTTTGGAACAGTAGACACCGGTTCATTTAACACATTTGCTTGCATGCAATTCTGCCACACTTATAAGTAACTTTGCACAAAAGCATCTGCCAATTAAATAAATGGAAATTAAAAAGTTAAGGTAACAGAGAGGTCTAGAGAACCAACCATTGAAGCAGCTTGAGAAAATGCCTGAAGAACTCTGAAACCTTTATGGGACTATGGAATAATCAGCAAGCTGTGCCTGAGTAGGAACGTGTAAAGAAACTTAAGGAACTGTGAATAGGATGCCAGTCCTGGGAGCAGTGCCAAAACCAGACAGAGCCTTCCTTACAGACCCCCAAGAGCCCTGTTTACAGCTGAAGTATGATAGACTTTATCTCACCATACAAGTGGATCAACTAAACATTCATTCATTCATTCATTTTTTAAAATTTGACATTGGAGTAAAACTAATTGCATTCCATTTGATGTAGCTAAATGCTGTAAAATCAGTTTAGATCATAGAGCAGTTTTGTGGACAGGACTTAAAGTGTATGTAATGCCTCTAAACCCCACTTTTTTCCTTGTACAAAGCAACAATCATTATGTTGATTGACCTTGTGTTTTTGAACCATAGCTGATCCAAAAAGCCATAAATTGATGGAAAATCAATAAGATCAGCCGATTTTCACAGAATCTGCCGAGACTGATCCGGAAGATCCCGAAGGGGTGCATGACATCACGTGTAACAATTCAGGTATCAATTTCGTTCCTGTGTGCAGCAGTAGTTAGACTAGTCTCGATATGGAATCACATTTTGGAGAGAATTCTGATAGTGACTGGGATTCTTATATGTCGGATGAAGGGGCAGATGATTATCAAGGATATTCCGGAGTAAATGGTAACTTTTCTAGCTCCCAAGACAAGAAACTTCCAGTTCACTCAGTTCACGACAGTCTTCCTCTATAGTGCGCGAAATGGATAGATAGACAGAGAGAGAGAGAGAAATGTGCAGAACACGGTGGTTACTTTTCATCATGTTTTCCTAAACAAAACTAAAAACAAATTGAGTCTTGCAATATTGCAATCTGAGAGCATTTAACACGTTTCAGTTAATAATTAATAATGATTGTGCGCGCATTTCTCTTCCTGTTAAAGTGCATCAGATATGATAAGATCGGATGTCGCAAGCATGCAAATGTTGCTCATAATCCTGCGTCTGCTCCAGTGTGTGTGTGTGTGTGATAATAGGGGAATCAACGAACTGTCCAAATGTCAGATCAAATGTCATTTATTAAATAAATGGGTTTCTTTTTTGCTCCAATAATTCCCATGTGGTCATTCTGGTGGAGATGAACACTTGATGAATCAGATTTATTATTAGTAGGTGACCCGAAATCTGCCCGCTTCGTTTGCACAAACCTCACCCACTGTCGCTTTAGATTAGTGTCATTTCTTAGAAATTCGTGAACTGAATGTCCTGTTGTATATGGATTTGAACATCCAAACACAATGCAGTGCTTTCCCATCGTTATTTTTGTAAGATTCCAATAACAATATCCAATCTCAGTGAGTAAACAAGCATGGAGTCAGATGAACGGAAATGACCCAAATAACCGGGGTTCAACATGTGATGTCATGCGAGATTAGCCCTGGAGCAAGGCTGCCTTTTTCTGAGATCCAGAAGCCACGATTTATCGATAATTTTGTGCTTAATAAAATAACAAATAACTAATATTATTTTCCCCCCTGATTTATTAGTTAATTTTGGTCATTACTAATAATATATATTAATTTTAAAGCATTACAATAAGGCATTATATGCACTTTAAATAAGTAAGCCTTAATCCTGAAGAGTTAATGAAACTCTTAAAATTGGGTTTCTGAAACATATCTTAATTTACGATGAGCTATTTCCAGACTTTGAAGCTATGAACGAAATGAACTAAACTACACCTTTGCGAGTACAGCCATGGCATGATGTTTCGAGAAGCAGCTTTGGGACCAAAAGGTCACTGGTTTCATTCCCTGGACCAGCAGGAATAGGTGACGTGCCCTTGAGCAAGGCACCTAACCCCCAACTGCTCCCCAGGCTGCTCTGAGTATGCTGTATGTCACTCTGGATAAGAGCGTCTGTGTGGCAGCGAGGGCGTGGTCAAGCGTCTGTTTGTGACCGGAGGGCGGAGTCAGAGAAGGTAAGTGGCAGAATCACTGCACCTGATGTCAGTTAACGTGTGTTTTCTGTGTCTTCCCCAGTGACTGCGCCCTATATAAGGAGAGAGAGGGCAGAGGAAGGGAGCTCTCCCCAACCAGACGCCTTGTGTGTGTGCGTGCGTACCTGTGTGGCTGGGAGAGTGGAAAATAAGTACACTGAAAAGTGGAAAATAAAAGAGTTTTGTTGAACTCAGTTCTGGCCTGCCGTCCTTCTGTGCTCCACCCACCCGTCAGAATTGCTACAGTCTGCTAAATGCCTGCAATGCAATGTAATGTAGTGATTAGTGACATTGAAAGGCAGAAAATTCTGTGGAAATAGAAAGTAAAATCTAGATGAAACAATGGATGAAGAAAAATGAGAATGGACCAAATACTAAAATAAATCAAAGTGAAATGAGAAAGGCTCAGAAATATGCAGGTGTGAGCATGAGTGAGTAGGTTTCCATCCATCCATCCATCCATCCATCCATTATTTGTAGCTGCTTATCCTGTACAGGGTCACAGGCAAGCTGGAACCTATCCCAGCTGACTATGGGTGAGAGGCGGGGTACACCCTGGAAGAGTCGCTAGGTCATTGCAGGGATGACATACACAACCATTCACACTGAGTGAGTAGGTCTGATTGAGGATTCGAGTCAGGAAATGGAAAGGCTTTATTCTAGCTGTAGCTGTATTTTCTAATTGCAGTTCCTAATTGATCATGCTTTTTTCCACCATTTTCCATTATTCTTGTCCTTAGTACTTTTCAAAACAAAGATACCCCCATGGTTCATTTTTGTTGCTGATTACAGAATTTTATCTTGATGTCAATCTTGCATTCAGTCATTGCTGTAGTTTTAGCTGATGCAAAGTTATGGAGTGCACACATTTTAGACATTAATGAAATAATTGGGGGCGGCACGGTGGTGTAGTGGTTAGCGCTGTCGCCTCACAGCAAGAAGGTTCTGGGTTGCCGACGAGGGCCTTTCTGTGCGGAGTTTGCATGTTCTCCCCGTGTCCGCGTGGGTTTCCTCCGGGTGCTCCGGTTTCCCCCACAGTCCAAAGACATGCAGGTTAGGTTAACTGGTGACTCTAAATTGACCGTAGGTGTGAATGTGAGTGTGAATGGTTGTCTGTGTCTGTCAGCCCTGTGATGACCTGGCGACTTGTCCAGGGTGTACCCAGCCTTTCGCCCGTAGTCAGCTGGGATAGGCTCCAGCTTGCCTGCGACCCTGTAGAACAGGATAAAGCGGCTACAGATAATGAGATGAGATGAAATAATTGTCATTGTAATAAATACATCACGTTACACTTATCAGAATGGAGTGTAGAGTGTAGAATGGAGTGTAGAATATTTGTTATAATAAGAGTACATTCCCAACATTCCATAATAAGAGAATTGTATCTTGTACATTACCAAGCTGGCGGTACGGTGGTGTAGCACTGTCGCCTCACAGCAGGAAGGTTCTGGATTTGAGCCCAGTGACCGACGGGGGGCCTTTCTGTGTGGAATTTGCGTGTTCTCCCTGTGGGTGTGCTCCGGTTTCCCCCAAAGACATGCAGGTTAGGCTAATTGGTGGCTCTAAATTGACTGTGAGTGTGAATTGTTGTTTGTCTCTATGTGTCAGCCCTGTGATGATCTGGTGACTTGTCCAGGGTGTACTCTGCCATAGTCAGCTGGGATAGGCTCCAGCTTGCCTGTGACCCTGCACAGGATAAGCAGTTATGGATAATGGATGGACATTACCAAGCTTTACATACGACATGTTCACTAGCTCCAGAAAAATTATCTCTGATAAATTTACTTTATGCATTCAAAGCAGCAACACACTGTGAACATTAAAATCATCCAGGTCATATAAAGAGTCAGTGTGTCAGATGTGTAATTTAAACTCCCATTTACTCACAGAGTGATGTTAATCTTTGATTTAGTTATTTAGAGTTAAGCTAGTGTAAAAGGGTATTTCATTCTACAAGTATGTTTAATCCCTGATTAAGATCAGATCTTGTATACTGATATTTCATCATTGCCTTAAAAGGAAGCCGCTGCATGACTACAGATGTTGGAAAAAGCTAAAAATTAGGTGACAATAAGATACTATTCAAAAGTCAAAAGTTTGGCTGCATCTTCTAATTCAATGGTTTTTCTGTATTTTGACTATTTTATACACTGAAGATATCAAAACAATAGCTATAAAATAACATATGGATCATATATGGAATTATGTGGTAAAAAATGCTGAAAAAATATGTTTCATATTTTAAAGGTTCTGACTGCAAAGTTGAATTCTGGACAAAATGTTCTATTTCTATTGCTGTTGGAGTTTCGAGATGTTGCGCTGCTGCACACACAGTGTATCTTGTGTGCAAATGTTTTGCGGAGGTAAAACGCATCCCACATTTTACGATTCCGGAGATTGGCGCAGCAAGTGAGCAACAATATCACGTGACCACTGTGGGGTGTTTGACCTACTTTTAACCAAAACAAGTTGGCGTGGGCAAACATGGCAGACTCCACTTTCCCGTGAGCTACAAGCCAGTGGAAAAGAAAAGGAAAATATGAAAGCAAATCAGCTAGAAAGTGAGCCAGAAAAGCAATGGAAACCACAAATTACATACCTGTGACTCAAAACTCTCCGAAGTTGATGCAGAGTCACAATTGTTTTCTGTGTGTCGCCATCTTGGTGTGACACAGTTCAATAATTATGTTAATTAGTTAAAAATCCTGTTTCTGTAGGGCCATCCTGTTTACTTCAAGAGGTAGAAAAATGGCCCCAAATGGAGAAGAATAGCGATCCTCAGCACATCAAAATGATCACATCTCATCCGCATGATATTCTTCTTGTGAGACATAGGAAAATGCCATGCACGATTTAAAAAAAAAAAATTCAAATGACTTTGCAGTCAGCACCTTTAAATTCTTCAAAGTATCCACCGTTTACCTTGACGCTTTGCACACTACTGACATTATCTTAACCAGCTTCATGAGGTAGTCACCTGGAATGCTTTTCAATTAACAGGTGTGCCTCATCAAAAGTTAATTAGTGCAATTTCTTGCCTTCTTAATGTATTTGAGATTAAACAGTAAATAGTAAATAATAATACAATAAATAGCCCTATTCCACAACTGGAGTAATCCATATCAAGTAATCCATATCAAGAACCGCTCAACTAAGTAAAGAGAAATGACATGCATCATTACTTTAAGACATGAAATGACTTAATTAATAAAAGTAAAGAAAAAACATTGAATTAGAAGGCGTGTCCAAACTTTTGTCAGTACTATATACAGTGCCCTCCACAATTTGGTGAAGTCGCTTCATCTCACAATGAAAAAACGAAGGGAAAAAAAGCCAATTGAAATAAATTTATTTAGAGAAAAACAACTCCCTCATCAATAAATAATTGTTTTCAACAAAAACACAGCCTGATTCATCCTGATGTTCTACTTCTACTTGGCACTTCTGCACCTATGACTCACTTTTAGGAGTTTGTAGATGGCTTTCATAGTTACTTGCTTCAGTGGAAAATAATCAGGATGCTGTAGACTTGTACCTAATAAATGAAGCTATAATCATGAAGCCTGTGTTTCTCATGCTGAACATCTTTTCCAAAACACTTAGTACTGTTTGACGTTACAGTATAGGGGAGAGCGGGGTAAGATGAGCCACTTTTTACATTTTTCATCATAACTACATGTTAAAGCCATTTTTGCTTCCAGTCTACACACCATACCAAATTTCAAAGTGTACTGTTACTATCTGAGCAAAAAATAATTGATAAGCTCTTATGGTTAGAGTGATATTACCTCTTGAAAAAAAAATGTCAAGTGGCTCAACTTACCCCATGCACGGGGTAAGATGAGCCACTGTGTGGTGTAAATTGAGCCAACACAAAACATGTTAGGTTAACAAAGTAAACAACTTTTATTATTAGAAATGCAATCAGTGAATCAAGTCAAGTCAATCAAGTGGGGGATAGGGCCGTTGCATAGAGAAGGGGAGATGAAGAGAGAGGTGATAGAACTAGATGGGATAGGGAGGGATAGATAGATGGATAGAGAGAGAGATATGCGTAGATAGATAGAAAGAGGGATGGTTAGAGAGGGAATGAGAGATGTACTATATTATAGAAATTACTAAAACAGTAGAACAGTGCCAAAAAATCTTATTTCTTTCAGTAGGTTAAAACATGCAGCAATCATTCCATCCATAATAATTTCATCATTATTCAATGTTCCAAGCGTTCAAATTGCAAGGGAACACCATTTGCCTCTCCCTCCGTGCTGTCCCCCCAACAGTAAAGGGGCAGGGCAATTTTTTCACAATATCCTGTCTTGACAGGACAGCCTCATCTTTCTCTTTGAAGACAAAGGTTGGCTTTCTTGCAGAGCCATGGCATGACCGGCTTCTTCTGAGAAATCTTGCCTCTATTTCGAAGACATCCAATTTGATTATCTGGCCAATGAAGAAATGCACTTTCTTCTTCCCTGTGAATTTTGCCACAACGTAATCCCCCACATCTAACAACTGGTCTTCCTCATCTGATGTCATATATATATATATATATATATATATATATATATATATATATATATATATATATATATATATATATATGTCATATATGACCAGTAAATGTGAAAACTTAAGTGTCATCCATATTGGGTAAGCTCAGCCACCAATGGGGTAAGTTGAGCCAGTGGCTCAACTTGCCCCACATCTAATGGCTCATCTTACCCCGTGGCCACCATTTTGTAGAAAAATGCTAATAAAAGGGATTAGGCTAATCAAAATTATTTTTATTAGCATTCATATCATAGCTTAGAAAGCCACTAACTTAACCCTAATGTGTCTAAATATTATTCTACTTTTGTCTTCTCTAAATCATCTTCACTGTGGACAAACATGGAATTGACTTAGAAAGCACAAAAACACATTTTTATAAATATCTCCCTCACCTAGTTTGACATGTGGTGCTCCTCTCCACAAGTGTAAGTAAATGGTCCCGGCCCCCTTTGAATGTGGTCACATGGTCACATTTGTGTACTGTTTCTTAGAAACAGGGGGTGGCTCATCTTACCCCCTGGCTCATCTTACCCCGCTCTCCCCTACAGTTGTAGAGGTGTAATGTTTTATAATCCCATCGATGACGATGGGTTCTGGTGAGTAGTTTTTCTCTGACATGTCACCTCTGGCTTGTGTATTACTCATCTAAATTTCAATTTACATCCAGATTTCTGTAAAGCTGCTTTGTGAAAATGTATATATTATTAAAAGTGCTTTACAAATAAAATAAAATTGAAATAAAAGACTACACCTGGTTACCTGATGCTTCATCCCAGGTCATGTCAGATACAAGTTGGAAAGAAGTAATAGACTTTGTACATTCACCGGACACTTTATTAGGTACACCCACACACCTGCTGTTTTATGCAGTTATCTAATCAGCCAATCCCTTGACAGCAGCACAATGCATAAAATCATGCAGATACCAAATAAAGAGCTTCAGTTAATGTTCACTTGAAACATCAGAATAGGAAAAATTGTGATCTCAAAGTGTGACTTTCACTGTAGCATGGGTGTTGGTGCCAGACGGACTGGTTTGAGTTTTTCAGAAACTGCTGATCTCCTGGGGTTTTCACACAGAACAGTCTCTAGAGTTTACACAGAATGGTGTGAAAAACAAAAAACACTGAGCAAGCGGACAGTTCTGTGGGTGGAAACAAATGCCTTGTTGATAAGAGAGGTCAGAGGAAAATGGCCAGATTTGTTCGAGCTGCCAGGAAGTATATAGTAACTCATATAATCACTCTTTACAACTGTGATGAGCAGAAAAGCATCTCAGCATGTAAGAGCAGAAAACCACATTGGGTTCCACTCCTGCCAGCCAAGGACAGGAATCTTTGAATCAAGAACAAGTTCCTATTAAAGTGAATGTAGATGTATCCTATATTTCCAATAAATATCCCTCTACACTGCATTTTGGTGAATGCAGCAATTACAAAAACTGATTTCCAGTTAAAACCAATTCAAGGTGTATCCACTCCATTTACAATCAACAACCCCTGAGTACTGGTGCTGAATCGCAGTCACATTATTGCTTTTCTAGAGTGCAAATTTGTTGTTTGGAAAAGGCTATTGTAGTGCTTTTGGGGGAACAAAGTGAATGCATTCAAAACCAAGGCGTATAATTTTATATACGGAGTGCAAGTTTTCCTGATTTCTCATCTGATCTGTCTAGATCAGGCGTCCTTAATCTTAATGGCTTTCATTCCAACCAAGCACCTGATTCCACTTCATCTTGGTCTCTGATCAACTATCAAGTGGGTGTCCTTTTTGGCTGGAATGAAAGATACATGCGCACTACACCAGCCCTTTGCAGATAAGACTGAAGATACCTAGTCTAGATGCATTTATAGTTTCTTCTCCTATGGTTCCTGTCACCTGCACTGAACAATAAATGCAATCTCATTCAGGTAATTTCACGAAAGAGGAAGTAATGGTGAAGTTTATTGGGTTGTTACTGGAATTTTGTGCATGTGTGTGTTTCATGTTCTCTATCAAGTTCTTCCTTTTTTAGCTGAATTTTAAGTTCTAGTTCCACAGAATTGTTTGTTTTTCTTGACCTATTCCACATTTTAGAATCAACCTTAGGCCAGCACAATCTCACTAATCCACAGTAGGACGTGTGATTTAAATTTAGTCTAGTGTAATTTAGTTCAGGATAGTCTAGAACAGAGTTTCTCAATCACTGCACCGCAGCCCATTAGTGGGCCGTGAATTTATTTTTCAAGTTGAAGCTAATTTTTAGTAGGGTGCAATTGCTGGGTTACATCCGACATCACATCCACCTCATTAGATATGCAAGACATGAAGTGGTGGTCAGCTAAGCTTGCTGTTCACAAAGCATTACTATTGCTGGGGCACCTTGATAGTCATTAAAATGCCCTATGCTTGCTTTGATTTATTTCCTGAATCTTTCACTGTGATGGAAGGGAGCTGAGTCGAAGAACACTCGAGTTTGCAGTGATCACTTTGTGAAAGGTTTGTAAATTTCTCTGATTTATTTCATGTGGATTCACAAATGAGTTTTTTCACCATTTTCTGTTATTTTGTGATGTTTTGAAGTTCAGGAGATGCTTAAGTTCTCTGTTTGATCATGGTCACCATATTGTAAACTAACGCATATATAATATGCTTAATACCCAGGTCTTTCAAGGGGTTTCTGTGGATCTTTGTAAATGATTTACCTGGAAGAGAAGATCAGGGATGATTTTTTTTACACCCGATACTAAAACTTGTAGTATCCTAGGAACCATCGGAAAGGCGTGTACAAAAAGCCCAAAAATTCCTACTTACCTGGGCATAAACGATACAGAATTCATCTTGTAGTGTCCTGATCCCCAGATCTTTAACCCAGCCACATAGAAAAAGTTGTTCACTTCCATGCTCTTCCAGGTTTTCATCTGTTTATTTGTGTAGAACGATGTCTGCAGCACCAAGTAGCTTGAGATGTTGGGAACTCAATGGATGGATAATTTTCCAACTCATAGGAAAAATCCTTCTTTGTTAACATGTAAGGATCTATCCCATTGAGTGGTTTCTATATCCACTTCTTTTCAGTGTACTTCTTGGTTTTAATAACTTGCTTGTTTGCTGTACACAAACATAGCAACAAGTTGTTATGTTAATTGACCAGACTCCACTTTTGAATCATTAATCCCTTTTGACTGAGAATACCCTGCATACATGGTTTTATGTTGGCTTCTGGCTCATCCATACAGTTTTAAATACAATACCTACAATTAATAACAGTTTGTTTTCATTGCATTTATTTAATTCCTGGGCTCCCATTGGCAACAAAGAGTGATGTTGCATTCCATTAATACACTTTACAGTAGATTATTAGATTCTAATAGAATAGATGAGCCAAAATAATTAGGGATCTTTTTTAAGGGGCCCCGACTCGTTTCAAGTATGAATAGGTGGGCCTTAAAGTAGAAAAGGTTGAGAACCCCTGGTCTAGAATTTACTTAAGATGAGTTGCAGAATTCCTTGATTAACCATCTGGGGTTAAGGCCTACTCCTGTTCTGCAAAACCGCCCCAAGGAGTCTAATCCATGGCACAAATGGCATCACGCTAATTAAGTCCAGAGACACTGTCAGGAATGCAGGCAACAGACGGGTGTAAAAGTGGCAGAGAGTTTATTAAAGGCAAGTGTAACCGGTTGTTTATTGCTCTGCGTTGTGATTGGTCCAGGGTGGGTATAAAAAGTGACGCCAACACAGCTGATTCCTTTCGCGCACTTTACTGCAAAACCAACATGTACACAAACACAGCATGGGTGAGCTCCTTCCCCAACTCCTCTTCCCCAGGGTGACAAAGACAGGGAACGTAACCCAAGCACTATATTTACACGGTATAAAGTAAAATAAAACCAAACAAATACATTACAGGCTTCCCAGATAATTTGCAACACTTTAGGGAGCAACCGAAGCTAAATAAATGTCCAGAGATAGCCTAGCTTCCCATTCAAATACAGTGGGAGTTAGCTAACTCCGTTAGCATTAATGCTAGCGGGACCTAGCATAAGAAAAATTAGCTAACATGCTAAGGGTCACAACAGTAATTTATAGACGATAAAATTAACAAAACAATTGAAAATAATGACACACCTGCAAAACCAACATGTACACACACAGCATGGGTAAGCTCCTTCCTCAACTCCTACGTATAAAGAGTGCAGACAGAGAGCATAAACCAAAATACAAACTATGTCAGCAATCAGATAAACAGCATGAGTGCAAAGGTTTGGGAAAGTCAGGCAAGGGAATGCTGAGTGTTTACTTCTTCGTGAGAATGTGCACTGAGAGTCCTTAAATACTGTGGCTGTGATCAGGAACAGGTGTGTATGATTATCATTATTCTAGAGACTAAAAGCGATCAGGTGCAGGATGGCTGTTGTAATCTGCGATGGCCATGTTTGAAGTATGCCACTGCGAACCCTAAAGGCCCGGTCCCACTGGCCGATGGACACAAAACGTATGCAAAAAGGACACAGCGGACGAACAAAATTTCGGGGGTGGCGCTATCCGTTTTCATCCGCTCCAGAAATGGACAAAATTGGCGAAAATTTGCGAAAACAGAACGGAAAAGAACGGACGTGGGTAGTATATAGCGGGGATGTTAAACGCATGTTCATAGGAAGCCTAGCGGATGAAAGCGGATGGAAGTGGATGACAGCTCCGAAGGGGTTACCGGTGATAACTGAGAAGCGGACGCATAGCAGAAAGAGCGGATGCATAGCGGATGAAGGGGATGCATCACGTACGCCTAACGGAAACAAAGGGGATGTTGCGCGTAGGGCTGGGCAATTCACCCCAAAAAAAAAACCTTCGATTTTTTAATAAAAAACTCGATTCATGATTCACGATTCGATTCAATGACCACCTTCAAAATAAAATGACTGCTCACGGTAAATGTATTTCCAAAACACATTTATTTTCATAAGAGGCTTCAATAACTGTATTCAGCAAAAAAAAGTGCTTGTGCACTGTAGTTTTATGGACCCGCACTCCAATGAGCTATTAAAGAGCCCAAAGCCTGAGGTAACACATCCAATAAAAAAACTCAACTGTTAATTTTAAAGAAGTGCAAACATTCTTCATAAGGCCAGTTGTTGTCTTTCATGGCTTTAATTACGTTGGAGCCGCTGTCGGTTGTGATGCAGGTCAGTCGCTCCTCGGGAAGGCTCCAGCTGCTGAGTGCGTCTTTTAACTCGAGAGCTATGCTTTCGCCTGTATGATCCTGCGGGAAGTATGAGGTTTGTAGACACACACTTCGAATTTTCCAACTTTCGTTGACGTAGTGAACCGTAAGGCTCATGTACGGCTGCATGGTTCGACTAGACCACAAGTCCGTAGTGGCAGCATAAAAATCAATTCCTTGCAACTCGCTTAACACCTTCTGTCGAGTAAGATTGTACAGTTGAGGAAGCGCAACACCCGAAAAGTACTTGCGGCTAGGAACGTTGTACCGAGCATCCAGAACCTTTAGCATATGCTGAAACCCCCTCTTCTCTACTGAATAAATCGGAAGCATGTCGGTGGCTATGAAGTATGTAATTGCATCCGTAATAGCTTTCCATCTTGCCCCACTCTTCTCGTACGGGACACAGCTTGAAAAGCTTTGCGGTAGAGTGGATTGTTTGGCAGATGTTGACTTAGCAGTGGAAGTACGGCTAGGAATGCTTTCTTTCCGTAGAACGCAGCATTTCTCCCATTCGGCGGGATGTTTTCGTTTCAAGTGTTGAAACAGATTTGTCGTGCTGCTGCAGGTAACGACAACTGGTTTCAGACACACTTTGCAAAGCAGTGTTGTTTGCTTTTCATCTGTTTCAGCAAAGTGGTACCAGTTCCAGATTACTGATGTAGTTGTGCCTATTTTGGGCAGGAGCCTCTCTTTCTCATCGTCTTCACTCGCCATGTTTGTTTGAACGAGAGAAACTGCAGGACGTGTACGGAAAGCCTCGAGGGTTCTTTGGCGAATGTAAAAATGCGTGCGCTGCGGGCTTGCGGCCTGGAAATTGATGTCGGGACAGTGGATTGGTGAATATAAAAATGACATGCGTGCACCATGGTCTTGGAAACATGAACGACAAAGGATAGTGCATTGGCGAATGTAAAAAATGATATGCCTGCGCCGTGGGCTATAAAACATGAGCGACACATAGACAGTGGATAAATAAATAAATAAATAAACCGTAAAACTCGAGTTTCTTAAAAAATGAATCGATTTCACGTGCCCACTCGATTTTAAAACCGCATCGATTTTTTGCCCAGGCCTAGTTGCGCGGATGTATATCGGATGCAGACCGTTCACTGCGCATGCGGGGGGTACGAATTGCGTCTGCTCCGCGGATATAAAGGGATGCAGCACGCACGCCGTCAGCATAAAGCGGAAAGACGTGCTGGCGGCTACATCGATACATCTCTACTACTAGATGATTTTCTCCCCCTTTTTATACAAAATATCGATTGTCTGCTAGGTGTCCTTCTACATACTCTAGACATACTCCAGACATCCTAAATATACGAGATACATCCCAGATATAAACGCTTTGTCCGTTTTGAATACTTTATATATGAGATGCATACGCTTACATCCTTTCTATTTCCGTGCTACTAACGATGAATAGACGTTTCATGTACCTTATCTTTCCTCCCTCTTTCCGTTTTCAGCTACAGCGGATGTGAGTTGCGAGGATGCCCAGAGGATGCAGAGAGGATACAGCAGACGTTTAACGGATGATAACGGACATAGAACGTTTGTTGCTCGTATATATCGCGGATTTACATCGTACACGGCGGAAAGTTCATCCGTTCTAAAAGTTTTGTGCAGCTCAAAACTTTTTGCGCGGATGAAATCACAGTGGACGGATGCTCGATAGATAGAGCGTATGAAGCACGTATGCAATGAGTACACAACGGATGCGTAGCGTTTTCCAATGGATGGCAAAGATTTTTTTACGTTTTACATCCTCTTTGCATCCGTAAGTGCAGTGGGACCGGGCCTTAAGCAGGTGCAGACATGACAGACACCTTTTAACACAATCCTACTCAGGTGTTATTTCTCACTCCTTTGCAGTTGACAGTTTCAAATGTGTTGAAGTTAATTTTGGTCTGGTATCTAATGGCAAAGCAGTGTTTTTGTTCAGTTTAACTATCTGCTAAGTGCATAATGTGCTATATTCTCATATACAGTATGTGCCATTTCTTCATAGTGGAGCAGAGCCCCATACTTAAGAGAACATATCAACTTGATTTTTGATGGCCTTTGCCACTGTATGACGTCTGTCAGTCCATCCGTACGTGTACTGCCACAGGGAACCTGATTGTAAGTGCAAGACAATGTATCTCATAAACATTTGAACACCGGACAATGAAACTTGTATCTTCATTTGCATATGATAGATGGGTTTTTATCCAGTGCTTATTTTTAATTTGATTTTTAAAAAATAATGTAGGATTATTTACTAACACATTTTACAGGAAATATTCATGACAGTTTCATATAAAACTTGTTAAAACTAGTCCACTAACTTGTTGGACAGATGACAGTTTTTGTCATGTAAGGGCAGTAGACAGATGTAAATGCAGGAAGTGTTTTATTGAAATTACACAAGCAAACAGATCCAAAATGTAGACAGAGTTGAAAAACAGGCAGTGGTCGAGTGAGGCACAGACAGGATATCAGAGATAATATAATACTCAAAGTCCAAAATCACAAACAGGGTCAAAACCAGAAAAGCGATACAAAATACAAGTCAAGTCAAGTCAAGTTTATTTTTATAGCGCTTTTAATAACAGACATTGTCGCAAAGCAGCTTTACAGAGTTTTAATGACTTTAAACATGAGCTAATTTTATCCCTAATCTATCCCCAATGAACAAGGCTTGGGAACGTCAGATGCGGGGTGCAGAGTGTATATTTCACAAAGTCTGTGCTACTGAGAGTCCTTATATGTATGCGCTGTGATTGCTCTCTAATCAGGAACAGGTACATTCTAATTAGTCCTAACGTTGCATGGATGTGACAGATGTAACCAGACAACTGTTTGACATGAAGTTTGATATTCGATCGTAACTATATAGTAATGATGTAAAGTGAAAACGCTGGCTCACTGCTGTCCACTAGGCACCCAGCAGAATCACACCATAATAAATGTTGTGGTGTTGTTTCTGGCACATGGCATGTGGTGTCAAAGAGAGGAATAAATATGTATTAAAAACTGCAATGTGGATCTCATTATTGGTATCACTGTCACAAGACAATGTAGCAATTTATTGATGTGAAATGTACTACACTACACAATTCGCTGGTTCATATGCTATAATTGTTAGGGTTGCTGGAGGTGTGATGAATTAGGACCCAAAAGCAGAACACGCACACAGACAGTAATCCAAGAATCGTAGTAGGTTTAATCCAGAAAGAGGCGTGGCAAAAATGTAAACAAACTTGATTAAGAAAACAATAATGGAAATAGTCCAGGTATAAAAAAAAACGTGAAACTTGACTTGAAAAAACAAGGAAGGCAAAGACATGAAAAAACACTTGAAGGAAAAAACATGAAAAACTCTCGAGGCAAAAAACGGCTAGAGTCTACATACGAAACGTTCTGGCACTGCCTGCGGCTGAGAACGACATTTAAAAAGGTAGCAGTGGTAATCAGGACATGAATGCAGGTGAGCACTCACTGAACGGGGAAGCAGGCAGGATGGAATTCCCGTCCCGGATCCAGATCGGAGCTGACGTGGAAGATCCGCAAACTCAAGAGCGGATGTCCAGGGTGGAGTGTGACAGTACCCCCCCTTCAATGAGCGCCTCCAGGTGCTTTAGGAAGAGCGTCAGGGTGTTGCCGGTGGAAGTCAGTGATGAGGGTTAGGTCTAAGATGAACCTGGCGGGGACCCAACTTCTCTCCTTGGGACCGTAACCTTCCCAGTCCACCAGGTACTGAAGTCCTCTGCCTCACCGCTGCACCTTCAGCAGCTTTTTGACAGTGTAGGCTTCACCGCCATCTATGAGCCTGGGAGGAGGAAGGGGTTTGGAGGGTGGGGACAAAGAACTGGAGACAAGAGGTTTCAACTGTGATATGTGGAATGTGGGGTGAATGCGTCGCATGGTGAGTGGTAATGCCAGTTTGACGGAACATGGATTGATTTCCTTACTGACGAGGAAGGGTCCTACATATCTGGGAGCCAGCTTGCAGAAGATGGTTCTGAGAGGCAGATGGCGCATGGAGAGCATGACTCGCTGCCCCACCTGGTAGGTGGGCGCCTTAGAGCGGCGTTTGTCGGCCTGCCTCTTGGATGCTAGGGTGGAGCATAGGAGTCTTCTCTGGGCCAACGCCCATGTCCTCCTGCAGCGGCGTATGACAGTCTGGGCTGAGGGCACGGTGACCTCCTCCTCTTGGTTGGGGAAGAGTGGTGGTTGGTAGCTTAGGGAGCACTGAAAGGGCAAGAGACCTGTGGCAGATGAAGGCAGAGTGTTGTGAGCATATTCAAACCAAGGTAGGTACTTACTCCAAGAACCGGCATCCCTGGATGCCATGCACCTGAGTGCCACTTCCAAGTCTTGATTTTCCCGTTCTGCCTGGCCATTGGTTTGAGGGTGGAAACCTGATGAGAGACTACAGGAGGCCCCAATGAGTTTGCAGAAGGCCCTCCAGAACTGTGCAGTGAATTGAGGACCCCAGTTGGAGACGATGTCAGAGGGGAGTCCGTGTATGCGGAAGATGTGGAGGATGAATAGTTTGGCAGTTTCTTTAGCTGTGGGAAGCTTGGGCAGAGGGATGAAGTGGACTGACTTAGAGAAATGGTCAATGACTGTGAGAATGCATGTGTTGCCACCTGAGTTGGGGAGTCCTATGACAAAGTCCAGGGCGATGTGTGACCAGGGTCGACGAGGAGTCGGGAGGAGTCTCAGCAAGCTGGCAGGGGTTCGATTGGCTGTCTTGTTCCAGGCACACATGTCACAGACTGCCACAAACTCCTGGACGTCTTCCTTGATCGATGGCCACCAGAAGAGTTGTTGAATGAGTGTCATGGTTCGAGCAGCTCCTGGGTGACAAGCCAACTTGGAGCCATGACCCCACTGCAGCACCTGGGTTCACACAGAACAGGGAACAAACAGATTTTTACATGGTATATTGCTAGAGTTACCAGCCCCGGGGTCCTGCTCCAGGGCCTTCTGCACTAACGTCTCTACCTCAAGTAGGGTGGCCCAAACCAGATAGCATGGGGGGAGGATGGTTTCGGGCATTCTAGACTCCTCCTGGCGAGAAGAGAATATCCTGGACAGGGCGTCAGGTTTGCTGTTCTTGGAGCCTCAGTGGTAGGAGAGCATGAACCAGAATCGGGAGAAGAAGAGAGACCATCGGGCTTGCCGTGAGTTGAGACGTTTGGCGGACTTGAAGTATTCTAGATATTTGTGGTCGGTCCAGACAATGAAGGGGAGATCCGACCCCTCAAGCCAGTGTCTCCACTCCTCCAAGGCCAGCTTGACGGCCAACAGCTTTCTGTCACCAATGTCGTGGTTCTGCTCAGCAGGGGACAGCCGGTAAGAGAAGAAGGAGCGGGGTGGACCTTGTTATCATTGGCCCTCTGGGAGAGAACGGCTCCAACCCCGGACTCGGAAGCGTCAACCTCCACAATGAACTGCTTGGCCGGGTCGGGTATGGTGAGGATGGGTGCTGTAGTGAATTTGCGTTTGAGCATGGAGAAGGATTTTTCTGCTTCCTCCCCCCACTTGAGCAGGCTCTTGATTGAGGTCAATGCCGTGAGAGGTCCGGACACTGTGCTGAAGTCGCGGATGAAGTGCCTGTAGAAATTAGCGAACCCCAGGAAACGCTGGAGCTTCCACTGTGAGGATGGGGTGAGCCAGTCAGCGACTGACTCAAGCTTGAGGGAGTCCATCTGGATCCTCACTGGGGAGATGATGAACCCCAGAAACGAGACGGAGCTCTGGTGGAACTCACTTTTTTCCGCCTTGACAAACAGCTTATTCTCTAACAGGTGCTGGAGGACCTGCCGGACATGACTCCAATGTTCCTCCAGGTAGCAGGAGAAGATCAGGATGTCATCCAGGTACACGAAAATGAAGATGTTGAGATAGTCCCTTAAGACATCGTTTACGGGTGCCTGGAAGACTGCGGGAGCATTAGTCAGGCCGAAGGGGACTACGAGGTACTTGTAGTGAACCGTGGTGGTGTTAAAGGCCGTCTTCCACTCGTCCCCCCCCCCGATCCTGACGAGATGGTAGGCATTACATAGATCCAGCTTGGTAAATACCTTGGCTCCCTGGAGTAGTTCAAAGGCCGTGGTCATGAGCGGTAGTGGGTAGTGGTTCTTGACTGTGATGGCGTTGAGACCTTGATAATCAATGCAGGGGCAGAGTGACTTGTCTTTTTCTCCACAAAGAAGAATCCCGCCCCTGCTGGGGAGGAGGAAGGGCGGATGATCCCAGCTGCCAAGGACTCGAAAATGTACTCCTCCATGACTTGCCTTTTGATGGGAGAGAGAGAGTAGAGTCATCCTTTGGGTGGCGCCGTCCTGGGCAGGAGGTCGATTCCACAGTCATAGGATCTGTGAGGAGGGAGGGACACTGCTCGGGTCTTACTGAAGACAAGCTTTAGATCCAGGTATTCTGGAGGCATGTGAGAGAGGTCGGGAAACTTGCTGGCTGAACGCTGCGGTGGCTTGGCGG
Source organism: Neoarius graeffei (assembly GCF_027579695.1). Lineage (NCBI taxonomy): Eukaryota > Metazoa > Chordata > Actinopteri > Siluriformes > Ariidae > Neoarius > Neoarius graeffei. The sequence goes on from NC_083573.1 coordinate 18,130,865, forward strand.
GAGGCAGAGCGGAGTGCAGGCAGGAAGCTAGGCAGGACTGGCTCCAGCCTAAGATGGTGTTGTCAGCCCAGTTTAGTTGGGGGTTGTGCTGCATTAACCAAGGTAATCCTTGAACGATGGGTACGTGGGGGTCGTTCATGATGTGAAGTTGGATGGTTTCAGAATGATTACTGGAAATCCTCAGGGTGAGTGGGGTGGTGAGGTGGGTGATGGTGGTCAAGCCGGTGCCACTGAGTGTCAGGGCAGTGAGAGGAATGTCGAGAGTGAGTAGTGGGATTTCCAGACGCTTGGCAGTGGCGGAGCAGATCAGGTTTCTGTTTGCCCCTGAGTTGATGAGGGCCTGGAGGTGGTGATGCTGGTTGTCAAGGATGATGATGATAGGGAGTAATGGTCAATCAGCGGGGGGGCTGGTTTCGAGTGTTGCCCACCAGGGCCCCTCGAGTCACTGGTGGGCTCATCCTTTTAACGGGCAGGCTTGGCAGATGTTCCAGCTGACCGCAGTAGAAGCAGGCCCCTGTGCTCCGCCGGCGCTGTCGTTCTTCAGCTGACACCTGAACCCGGTCTACCTGCATGGGTTCGACAGATGAGGCGGGAGAGGAGGTGAAGCTGGGGTGAGTCTTCTCTCTCCTCCGTTGCTGGATACGGGCGTCGATACGGTTAGCGAGGTCCATGAGGCTGGAGAGGTCCAACGGCAGTTCCCGTGATACTAGTTCGTCCTTCATGGTGTCGGACAAGACGTGCAGGAATGCATTGACCTGGGCACTCTCGTTCCAACCGCACGATGCCGCCAATGTCCGGAACTCGATGATGTAGTCTGAGGTAGACCGGGACCCCTGCCGCAGCTCCATGAGTTCTCTAGCCACTCGAAAGTTCGCCTCATGTCCTTGGAGAAATCTTTGAAGTTGGAGCAGAAATGTGCATCGGTGTCCCAGACCGCTGTTCCCCACTCCCTGGCCTTGCCGGTGAGGAGCATGATGGTATATGCTACCCAGGAGCATTCTGTGGGGAAGGCCAGAGGTTGCAGCTCTAGGATTAATGAGCATTGAGACAAGAATGATCTGCAAGTACCTGGTTCTCCATCATAGGTTTGAGGTGCTGGGAGTCTCGGCTCGCAGAGAAAGGCGATGGCAGGAGCTGGAGTCAGAGACGGCTGGGCAGGGGTAGGCACGGCTTGATAATGCTGCATCTGCATGGTGAGGAGGTTGAGTGAGTCGGACAGGGCAGCAAGGGTCTGACTGACTTGTCATAGGTCTTGTTGATGGGTCCCGAGGAGAGTCCCTTGTTGTTGGACGGCCGTTCTCAGATGGGTGAATTCTGCTAGATCCATGTTGGCCAGAACGTACTGTTAGGGTTGTTGGAGGTGTAATGAATTAGGACCCAAAAGCAGAACACGCACACAGACAGTAATCCAAGAAGTGTAGTAGGTTTAATCCAGAAAGAGGCATGGCAAAAATGTAAACAAACTTGATTAAGAAAACAACAACGGAAATAGTCCAGGTATAAAAAAAATGTGAAACTTGACTTGAAAAAACAAGGCAGGCAAAGACATAAAAACACTTGGAGGAAAAAACATGAAAAACTCTCGAGGCAAAAAACGACTAGAGTCTACATATGAGATGTTCTGGCACTGTCTGTGGCTGAGAACGGTATTTAAAAAGGTAATCAGGAAGTGAATGCAGGTGAGCACTCACTGAACAGGGAAGCAAGCAGGATGGAATTCCTGTCCTGGATCTGGATCAGTGCTGGCATGGAAGATCCGCAAACTCAGGAGTGGATGTCCGGGGCAGAGCATGACAATAATATTATTATTCTATTCAGGTTGATTTTGTCCATCTAGCCATTATCCATAACTGCTTATCCTGTGCAGGGTCGCGGGCAAGCTGGAGCCTATCCCAGCTGACTATGGCCGAGAGGTGGGGTACACCCTGAACAAGTCAAGTCTGGACAAGAGCTGACACATGGAGACAAACAACAATTCACTTTCACATTCACACCTATGGTCAATTTAGAGCCACCAATTAGCCTAACCTGTATATCTTTGGACTGTGGAGGAAACAGGAGCACCCAGAGGGACCCACGCAGACACAGGGAGGACATGCAGACTTCACACACAAAGTCAAGTCAAGTTTATTTGTATAGCTCTTTTAACAATAGACATTGTTGTAAAGCAGCTTTATAGAAAAATTAAAGACTTTAAACATGAGTTAATTTTATTCCTAATTTATCCCTAATTTATCCCCAATAAGCAAGCCTGTGGCAATGGTGGCAAGGAAAAACTCCTTCAGACGACATGAGGAAGAAACCTCAAGAGGAACCAGACTTAAAAGGGAACCCATCTTCATTTGGGTGATAACAGATAACATGATTATAAATAACTCGCTTCTATAACTGTTTTCTATATAGTCACAAAGTATAACTGTGAAACCAGGAAATTCATTATAGTTTTAACATGAAGTCTGTTTTGTTGAAGTTATAAACTGTTCAGTGATGGAAACTTGAGTGCAAAACTGTTCATGACAACTGCAGTTCTAAAGTTAGCAAGTTGACTGTAGTCCTCAGACATAAATGTATTACTGTAAGTGTCCAGAACCATCTTCCAAGTGCGACTTTCAACTGTCCATATGGGGCCGTCCTCCACAGGAGCAATGTGATGAGACTCCAGCCAGATATAGGGCATCAGGTTGGATCAGGCAGATCCGAGGAGCAGAAGATGTCAGCATCTCGTTCTCAGGATTGACATGCAACTCAGAGGGACAGACAGAGTGAAGGGGGGGAGAAAGAGAGAGAGAGAAAACACAGGTTGTTAGGTATGCTCAATGTCACCTAATTAGTAAGAACAGTATATATTTTGCGCTGAGTGCAAGCAGGGACCCGGCAAAACTAAATATGACAGCATAACTAAAAGGGGAGAGCCAGAAGGTAACACGGACATGAGGGCATCCTGGAACATAAAGCATCCAGCCACTATACCGTCAACAAACGCAAGTGGACGAGTGAGTGGGGGGCCAACAGCATCCATACATCCCAGTTTACCAAACACTCTATGCCTGAGGACCCTCCAGATCTGCAACTTTACCTAATAAAACTATTAACAAAAGGCTTGACTAAACAGATATGTTTTCAGCCTAGACTTAAACACTGAGACTGTGTCTGAGTCCCGAACACCACTTGGAAGGCTGTTTTATAACTATGGGGCTTTGAAAGAAAAGGCTCTGCCCCCTGAAGTAGCCTTCATTATATGAGGTACCAGCAGGTAGCCTGTACCTTTTGAGCTAAGTAGGCATGGTGGGTCATAAAGAACCAGAAGTTCATTCTGGTACTGTGGTGCAAGACCATCCAGTGCTTTAAAGGTCAATATTAGTATTTTATAATCAAAGCGAAATTTGATTGGGAGCCAATACAATGTGGTGACAGGGGTGATATGGTCATATCTTTGAGTTCTAGTAAGGACTCTTGCTGCTGCATTTTGAACTAACTGGAGCTTGTTTATGCACTTATTGGAACAGTCAGACGGTAAGGCATTACAGTAATCCAACCTAGAGGTAACAAAAGCATGAACTAGTTTTAATGCGTCATGTAGTGATATTATATTTCTTATCTTAGCAATATTTCTGAAATGAAAGAAAGCTATCCGAGTAATGTTATAAATATGAGTTTCAAATGAAAGTCTGGGGTCAATGATTGAACTGAGATCTTTTACCGCTTTACGTGAAGAAACAAAAAGGCCCCTTCCTAAGCCCAGGATGTACTCTTTACAAGACACCAGGAGTCAAGTGAATAGCTTGAAAGAGTAAGAGGGTGTGCACGTAAAACAAATGTCAACTACAGAAGACACAAGTCTATGGGTTGGTTCTCAGGAGGATATTCTTCTTCTTCTTTTGGCTGGTCCCGATTAGGGGTTGCCACAGTGGATCTTTTGTCTCCATTGCTCCCTGTCTTCCGCATCCTTCTCTACCACACCTGCCACTTTCATGTCCTCTCTCACCACATCCATGTATTTCCTCTTTGGCCTTCCTTGTTTTCGTTTGCCTGGCAGCTCCATCCTCAACATTCTCCTTCCCACATGCTCTGCATCTCTTCTCAGGATGTGCCCATACCATCTCAGTCTCATCTCTCTTAGCTTAATTCCCAAGCTCTCCACATGTGCTGTCCCTCTGATGTGCTCGTTCCTTATCCTGTCCAACCTTGTCACTCCCATCGCAAACTTTAACATCCTCAACTCTGCCACCTCCAACTTTGCCTCCTGTCTCTTTGTTAAGGGTACAGTCTCCAATCCATACATCGCAGCTGGTCTCACTACTGCCTTATACATCTTACCTTTCACTTTTGCTGGGACTTTCCTATCACAAATGACTTCCAAAATCCTTCTCCAACTGCTCCACCCTGCCTGCACTCTCTTTCTCACCTCACTATGCGATCCCCCATTTTCCTGCACAGTTGACCCCAGGTACTTGAATTCACCAAGTTTCTTTACGTCTACTCTTTGCATCTTCACTACACTCTCATCCCCATTCTCATTGATGCACATGTATTCTGTTTTGTTACTGCTCACCTTCAGTCCTCTTCGTTCCAGTGCATACCTCCATCTCTCCAAACCCAACTCAACCTCCTTTCTACTTTCACCACATACAGTGGGGCAAAAAAAGTATTTAGTCAGCCACCAATTGTGCAAGTTCTCCCACTTAAAAAGATGAGAGAGGACTGTAATTTTCATCATAGGTACACTTCAACTATGAGAGACAGAATGGGGGAAAGAATCCAGGAAATCACATTGTAGGATTTTTAGTTAGTTAGTTAGTTAGTTAGTTAGTTAGTTAGTTAGTTAGTTAGTTAGTTAGTTAGTTAGTTAGTAAGTAAGGAAGTAAGGAAGTAAGTGTCATTTATTTGTATAGCACATTTAAAACCAAAGTGCTTCACAGTAAAATAATAAGAAAAATAAAATAAAATGAAATAAATTAAAAGAAATAAATACAAAATATACAGAATATACAGGTACCAGTACTGACAGATGAGACAGAGCAAACAAGACAGGAAAGAAACAACAGCACAGCAATACAACAATACATACAGTAATAGGGTTTCCATCCCAGAATTCCACAATTTCAAAGGTCATTGAAGGCAAGTCTAAACAGGTGTGTTTTGAGAGAGGTTTTAAACACTGACACCTCAGATACAGATCTCAGTTCCTGTGGTAGACTATTCCAGAGACGTGGGGCATAGACACTAAAGGCCCTGTCCCCTTTCATGGAAAGCCATGCACGTGGGACCATCAGCTGTCCCTGGGATGCAGATCTCAGTGACCGTAAAGGGACATATGGACTTAACATGTCCACTATATATGTTGGAGCACGTCCATGTAATGCTTTAAAAACTGTCAATGCTACTTTGTACTGGATTCTAAACTTCACAGGGAGCCAATGTAGGTCCGCCAATATGGGTGTGATGTGATCTCTTTTCCTGGCTCCAGTAAGTAGCCTGGCTGCTGTGTTTTGGACTAGCTGTAAACGTGCAAGAGATGATTCACAAATGCCAGTGTAAAGTGCATTACAATAGTCCAGTCTTGAGCTAATAAAAGCATGTGTGAGTTTCTCAAGATCTGGTACAGTTAAAAAAAATTTTAACTTGGCTATGGACCTAAGCTGAAAAAAGCTGCCCTTTACAACAGCATTTACCTGCTTATCAAATTTTAGCTCTGAGTCAAATAGTACACCAAGATTTCTGACTAGGGGTTTGCTAAAAGCAGTTAGAGGGCCAAGATCTTTCTTCAGGGCCTCAGTTTTGTTAGGAGGTTCAAATAGTATTACCTCGGTTTTGTTGGCATTTAACTGCAAAAAACTGTGAGCCATCCATGTTTTGACCTCTGTGATGCAGTCACTGAGCAATTTCATGGAGCTCTGGCTTCCAATGGACAGAGGAAGATACAGTTGCAGATCATCTGCATAAAAATGAAATGAAATGTTGTGCTTGCGCAGGATTTGACCTAGAGGAAGCATATAAAGAGAGAAAAGAAGAGGGCCCAAAATGGACCCTTGTGGGACTCCAGAGGTCAAGGTAGCTGGTGTGGATGAAAAGGTCCCAATGTTAACTGTGTAAGATCTGTGCTTAATGTAGGAAATAAACCACTGTAGAGCCATGCCTCTAATACCCACACAATGTTCTAGACGCTCAATGAGAATGTCATGGTCCACTGTATCAAAAGCAGCACTCAGATCTAATAAAACCAGTATAGAACAATTTCCAGAATCTACATTCATTAACAGGTCATTTGTAACTTTAACAAGAGCAGACTCTGTGCTGTGGAATGCCCTGAAACCTGACTGAAAAGTTTCAAAGATGTTATTGCTCTGCAGAAAAGATGTCAGTTGGACAGAGATAACTTTTTCTAGAACTTTACTTAGAAATGGTAGTTTAGATATAGGCCTATAGTTACTTAAGTTGTTTACATCCAAATTATGCTTCTTTAAAAGAGGCTGGACTATGGCCTGTTTGAAGCAGTTAGGAACTGTACCATGCACAAGGCTAGAATTTATAATAGCCAGAACATCATAACCAATAGTATCAAAGTTTGCTTTAAAAAACCAGGAGGGCATTACATCATTTGCAGAGGTAGAGGATTTCATGTGTCTGATAATGTCTGATAGAATGGGGGGAAAGAATCCAGGAAATCACATTGTAGGATTTTTAATGAATTAATTGGTAAATTCCTCGGTAAAATAAGTATTTGGTCACCTACAAACAAGCAAGATTTCTGGCTCTCACAGACCTGTAACTTCTTCTTTTAAGAGGCTCCTCTGTCCTCCACTCATTACCTGTATTAATGGCACCTGTTTGAACTCATTATCAATATAAAAGACACCTGTCCACAACCTCAAACAGTCACACTCCAAACTCCACTATGGCCAAGACCAAATAGCTGTCAAAGGACACCAGAAACAAAATTGTAGACCTGCACCAGGCTGGGAAGACTGAATCTGCAATAGGTAAGCAGCTTGGTGTGAAGAAATCAACTGTGGGAGCAATTATTAGAAAATAGAAGACCTACAAGACCACTGATAATCTCCCTCGATCTGGGGCTCCATGCAAGATCTCACCCCGTGGGGTCAAAATGATCACAAGAACGGTGAGCAAAAATCCCAGAACCACACAGGGGGATCTAGTGAATGACCTACAAAGAGCTGGGACCAAAGTAACAAAGGCTACCATCAGTAACACACTACGCCGCCAGGGACTCAAATCCTGCAGTGCCAGACGTGCCCCCTGCTTAAGCCAGTACATGTCCAGGCCCATCTGAAGTTTGCTAGAGAGCATTTGGATGATCCAGAAGAGGATTGAGAGAATGTCATATGGTCAGATGAAACCAAAATAGAACTTTTTGGTAAAAACTTAACTTGTCGTGTTTGGAGGAGAAAGAATGCTGAGTTGCATCCAAAGAACACCATACCTACTGTGAAGCGTGGGGGTGGAAACATCATGCTTTGGGGCTGTTTTTCTGCAAAGGGACCAGGACGACTGATCCGTGTAAAGGAAAGAATGAATGGGGTCATGTATCGTGAGATTTTGAGTGAAAACCTCCTTCCATCAGCAGGGGCATTAAAGATGAAATGTGGCTGGGTCTTTCAGCATGACAATGATCCCAAACACACCGCCCGGGCAACGAAGGAGTGGCTTCGTAAGAAGCATTTCAAGGTCCTGGAGTGGCCTAGCCAGTCTCCAGATCTCAACCCCATAGAAAATCTTTGGAGGGAGTTGAAAGTCCATGTTGCCCAGCGACAGCTCCAAAACATCACTGCTCTAGAGGAGCTCTGCATGGAGGAATGGGCCAAAATACCAGCAACAGTGTGTGAAAACCTTGTGAAGACTTACAGAAAATGTTTGACCTCTGTCATTGCCAACAAAGGGTATATAACAGTATTGAGATGAACTTTTGTTATTGACCAAATACTTATTTTCCACCATAATTTGCAAATAAATTCTTTAAAAATCAGACAATGTGATTTTCTGGATTTTTTTTCTCATTTTGTCTCTCATAGTTGAGGTATACCTATGATGAAAATTACAGTCCTCTCTCATCTTTTTAAGTGGGAGAACTTGCACAATTGGTGACTGACTAAATACTTTTTTGCCCCACTGTATCACAATATCATCCACAAACATCATGTTCCATGGTGACTCTTGCCTCACTTCATCCGTCAAGCTATCCATCACTATGGCAAACAAAAAAGGACTCAAAGCAGATCCTTGATGGAGTCCCACCTTCACCTTGAACCATTCAGTTGTTCCAAATGCACATCTCACTGCTGTTTCACTGTTCTCATACATGTCTTGCACCACTCTAATATACTTCTCATTCACTCCACTCTTTCTCATACAATACCATAACTCATCTCTCAGCACTCTATCATATGCCTTCTCCAGGTCTACAAACACACAATGTAGCTTTCTCTGGCCTTCTCTGTAACATTCTTAAAGCAAAAATTGCATCCAACGTACTCTTCCTTGGCATAAACCCGCACTGCTGTTCACAGATTGCTACCTCTCTTCTCAATCTCGCCTCCAATACCCTTTCCCATAGCTTCATGGCGTGGCTCATCAATTTTATCCCTCTGTAATTACTGCAGCTCTGTACATCTCCCTTATTCTTGTATATTGGGACTAGCACACTCTTTCTCCATTCATTTGGCATTTTCTCATTCTCTAGGATCTTATTAAACAATCTCGTTAGGAACTCCACAGCCATCTCACCCAAACATCTCCAAGCCTCAATCAGGATACCATCTGGTCCGACTGCTTTCCCAGTCTTCATTCTTTTCATGGCTGCCCTCACCTCATCCTTACTAACCAACTCTGCTTCCTAATTTGCTGTCTTCAATGAATCGGACCTTTTCTCTCTTGGATTTTCCTCATTTAATAAATCCTCAAAGTACTCTTTCCACCTTCTTAATACACTCTCAGGAGAATATAATGTCAAGTCAAGTTTATTTGTATAGTGCTTTTAACAATAAACATTGTCGCAAAGCAGCTTTACAGAATTTGAACGACTTTAAACATGAGCTAATTTTATCCCTAATCTATCCCCAGTGAGCAAGCCTGTGGCAACGGTGGCAAGGAAAAACTCCCTCAGACGACATGAGGAAGAAACCTCGAGAGGAACCAGACTCAAAAGGGAATCCATCCTCATTTGGGCAACAACAGACAACATGACTATAACATTAACAGTTTTAACATGAAGTCAGTTTCATTGATGTTATAAACTCTTCATTGATGGAAACTTGAGTGCAAAACTGTTCATGACAACTGCAGTCCTAAAGTTAGCAAGTCAACTGTAGTCCTCAGCCATAAAAGCATTACTGTAAGTGTCCAGAGCGTCCTCCAGGTGTGACTTTCAACTGTCCACATGGGGCCGTCCTCCACAGGAGCGATGCGATGAGACTCTAACCAGACACAGGGCACCAGGATGGATCAGGCAGGTCCGATCTTTCTTTGTCAGAAAAGGCTCCGCCCCCTGATGTAGCTTTCACTATACAAGGTACCAGCAGATAGCCTGCACCTTTTGATCTAAGTAGGCGTGACGGGTGGGCGGCACGGTGGTGTAGTGGTTAGTGCTGTCGCCTCACAGCAAGAAGGTCCAGGTTCGAGCCCTGTGGCTGGCGAGGGCCCTTCTGTGCAGAGTTTGCATGTTCTCCCCTTGTCTGCGTGGGTTTCCTCTGGGTGCTCCGGTTTCCCCCACAGTCCAAAGACATGTAGGTTAGGTTAACTGGTGACTCTAAATTGACCGTAGGTGTGAATGTGAGTGTGAATGGTTGTCTGTGTCTATGTGTCAGCCCTGTGATGACCTGGCAACTTGTCCAGGGTGTACCCCGCCTTTCGCCCGTAGTCAGCTGGGATAGGCTCCAGCTTGCCTGTGACCCTGTAGAACAGGATAAAGCGGCTAGAGATAATGAGATGAGATGAGAGGCGTGACGGGTCATAGAGGACCAGAAGTTCACTCAAGTACTGTGGTGTAAGACCATTCAGTGTTTTAAAGGCCAATAGTAGTATTTTATAATCAATACGAAATTTGATTGGGAGCCAATGCAGTGTGGATAAGACAGGGGTAATGTGGTCATATTTTCTAGTTCTAGTAAGGACTCTTGCTGCTGCATTTTGAACTAACTGGAGCTTGTTTATGCACTTATTGGAACATCTAGACAGTAAGGCATTACAATAATCCAACCTGGAGGTAACGAAAGCCTGAACTAGTTTTTCCACGTCATGTAGTGACATTAAATTTCTTATCTTAGCAATATTTCTGAGATGAAAGAAAGCTATCCAGGTAATATTATCAATGTGAGTTTCGAATGAAAGACTGGGGTCAATAATCACTCAGAGGTCTTTTACTGCTGCATGTGAAGAAACAGAAAGGCCATCCAGTGTTATTGTGTAATCAGAAAACTTACTTCTAGCTGCAATTTGGTGCTAGTACAAGTACTTCAGTCTTGTCAGAGTTAAGCAGAAGGAAGTTAATAAGCATCCAGTGTCTAATGTCCTTCACACATTCCTCAATTCTATTAAGCTGGTGTCTCTCATCAGGTTTTGCAGAAACATACAACTGTGTGTCATCAGCATAACAGTGGAAACTAATACAATGCTTATGAATAATATCATGCAGAGGTAACATAAAGAAAAAAGCAGTGGACCCAAGACAGAACCTTGTGGAACACCAAACTTTACTTCAGTATGCCTAGAAAAATCACCATTTACATCAACATACTGATAGCAATCAGTTAAATAAGACCTGAGCCAGGAGAGGGCCATTCCCTTAACTCCCACAACATTTTCTAGTCTATCCAGAAGAATGGAATTGCACTAAGGTCAAGCAACACAAGCAGCGAGACACAGCCCTGATCAGATGCCAACAGTAGGTCGTTTACTACTTTAACCAGAGCTGTCTTTGTGCTGTGATGAGGTCTAAATCCTGACTGATACATTTCATGGATGTTATTCCTATATAAATATAAGCATAACTGCTGTGCCACAGCTTTTTCAAGGATCTTGGAGATAAAAGGGAGGTTTGATATTGGCCGATAATTGGACAGCTGACAGGGATCAAGGTCAGGTTTTTTAATCTGGGGTTTGATAACTACTAGTTTAAAGGATTTGGGTACATAGCTAATCCTAAAAGAAGAATTTATTATTTTTAGAAGCTTCAGGTATTATTTGTTTGAAATGTGTGTGCATGTGTATGTGAAGCAGGCAATGGCATTGGACTTTACATATCAAGAGGGTGCTTCCTGCCTACAATAATAATAAGAAGAACTTTATTCATCACATACTTGTGAAATTCCTGTCTGCATTTAACCCATCTTAAGCAGTGAACACACACATGAGCAATGAGCACACACACACATACCCAGAGCAGTGGGCAGCCATGCTAACAGGGCCCGGGGAGTAGTTGGAAGTTAGGTGCCTCGCTCAAGGGCACTTCAGCCCAAGACCATCCCATATTAACCTAACCACATGTCTTTGAACTGTGGCGGAAAAGACCGGAGCACCCAGAGGAAACCCACACAGACACGGGGAGAACATGCAAACTCCACACAAAAAGGTCCCTACCGGCCTTGAACCCAGAACCTTCTTGCTGTGAGGCAACTGTGCTAACCACTTACACCACCGTGCCACCATACACAAGCAATGGTGTTTGTGCACAATAAAAGGTACCATCTTAAAAAAAAAACAGGCCTTAGGAAACAAGTTTCTCTTTGGATTTACTTGAGAAATGTAAACTTACTGTTTTTTGTGGTTTTGGAGATTAATTTTGTTCCTACTATGTGTTCACTTCAACACCACACAGTGCATATCTTGGTGGTATCTTGATAGCATCTTGATAGCTTGTGTGATATTAATTGGAAAACCTGCAGGGTATTCATGGGACCAGAGTGTAGTAAATTACAATTGATCATAATTTTATTTCTGCTGATAATTGCTTTATAAGTTATGCTTTCACACATTGCTGCAAAGTTAATTAGCAAATGAAAATGAAACAAATTCCCTTGAGAATTTGAACAGCTTGAACACTTTCTGAGAACTATACATTGTTTAAAATTCACACTTACACAGGAGTCTCTAGGAACATTTGTAGGCTGATTGGTACACAGGTCATCTTATAATATCAACCAATGTGTTTATTAAACCCTCTTGAGTGTGGCAGTAAGTCACAGTGGTAGGAAATTGTACAAAAATTGTACGGAAAGAAAATCTAAAATAGTTACTTGTTCTTTTATTATTTTTTTTTTTAGTAACTGCTTGATCCTGGTCAAGGTTGTTGTGGAGCCAGAGCATATCACATATCTTGTGTAGCCAGTCCATCTACCTGCCTGTTTTTAGGCCAAAGGAGGAAAAAAAAACAGAGAAGCCAAAGGAAACCCAATAGAACACAAAAAGGGCACATAAAACTCCACACACACCTGAGCTCAGGATCAACCCCATGACCCTTGAGCTGTGATGTTTCAATGCTTCCCACTGTGTCATTACACCACTCAGTTTTATTATAATAACAATCATTTTCAGTTGTTCTTCTTAATGCATATAGTATTATTGAGTGACTATCATCAAACTAACAAGAATGATGTAGTTACAAGAGTGAGTTATGTGAGTCTGGACTCCTCAGTGGGTTCCCTTGAGTTTAAGGCTTTAAGCAGTGCTAACCTAATATTTGAGTTTCATAGAAAATGTGCTTCGATATAGAGTTTTGTTAAACCGCTGTACATGCTCATTAAGAATGTCTCAGTTCATCTCTGCATGACCTTTTGAGTGCCAGGAAATGCGATCAGAGTTCAGAGAAACCTTACCTCACTCAGCAATGCCAGCTGCTGTCCATGGTATATGCACTGAGAGCCTCAACATGCACAGCTTTCATGTTTAATGGAGAGAAACAAACAAACAAGAAAGTAATTGACGTAAGCTAATTGGAGACAAGAAAGGTAAACTAATTGGAAAGGAGAGGGTAATGCATAAATCATGCAGTGTTCAGCAAAGCATGGTCTTTGCTGGTTAATTATATGTTTGTGAGCCCTTGCTTAGATTCCCCTTTGGGTAACTGCACTGATAAGTAGGGTGACCTATTTGCAGCATGATTTAGCGGGATAGTGTGTGTGGAATATTGTGGTTTCTCAAGTGACACAGCAGTAAAATCGCCCCACCAATCACAGGATTGAAAAAAAACAGCTGCACCGCTCTAATTAGGTTTTGTACACTGTTTTTGTGGAGTGTTTTCTAGTGCAGCTATTGCACTAAGGCTTAAGGCACTATCAGCAGAGGGATGTTTATAACACACTTTCCTGTGCACTCAACTTTGTGCACTCAGCTAAGACCTTGGGGTCTTGAGAAAAAGCATTGTTGGAAGCTTGGGGATTAATATGTTATAACATTTAAACTGATGTTTGACACAAATATCCTATGTTTTGCCCAAGATAAATGGATTAAACATAAAGTTAAACTTTGGCTTACATAGATTATGCAAGTTAATATATGAGTATTGTATAAATGCGAGTAAAAATAGCTAGCTGGAAAAATGTGGAAGTAAATGATTACACACCTATCCACATATATATTGTTGAACATTTACATTGTATGTGCCTTGTAAGCTGTATGACATTATATGAATAAAGTCAAGGACACACCTTTGATCCGATTAATGTTTTATCTGAGTCTTTAATGATAAGGAAAACAAAAGACTTTGCTGTACCTTCATATCTCAGGTTAAATTATTGTTAGTTCAAAGACACATGACGAAGTTCATTGTGGTAACTGGGATTAATTAACAGTTATTGTTCACTGGCATATTTGGCCCAGGAGAGCAAACTGAGCTTAGTGTTAGTCATAAAAGACTATGTAACTATACAATGAAATGTTTTTGTCATAATGTAGGAATTTTTCTGTGACGTGTCACTGAAAAACACATGCCCTACTCCGTAAAATGCAGGCTTTTTGGTGCTGATAACTATTGTTTAAAGAACCAACAGGTCAGCAAATAAATCCTCACATATTGTATATTTGTGCTTTACTGCTCAAGGACATTAGTAGCTGCTGGGACATGGAAGTATAAGCCTGTGACTCTTGACTGTCCCTGATGTCTATGCAGAAATAAATCCTGGTGCCTGCAGTCTCACTGTTCTGTAACTAGTTCTATGGCCTTTAGCGTGACCCATGGTCTGTTCACTCTGCATTCCCAAAGAGACCTGCCATGTTTATTTGAAAACTCTAATTGTTAGCTGGCTACTTTCATTATTCAAAACTGATTTGTATTTCTTAAGGCTGTAATACATAATGCACACAGCTGCAGGAAATATATCTGTATGAGTATGCTGTTACTGTACAATGCAGTACTGACCCTGAATGTGGCTCCCCTTATTAATAATGAAGCTAAGCTTGCCCTGGATTATTGACCTCCCTGCAACAGATCCAAATTAATCAGATGAATGGTGTGTCTAATTCACTAGACACTGCTCTTATGTAATATACTATTGCAGCGTATCTTCTGTTTCTGTCTAAGAGGCACATTATTGGTCTAAACAGTTTCATCAGCCTGTGAGTCAGATCAGTTTGTAATTTTATATGGGCTATATCTCAGTGCCTCCAAGCATGTTTGAGGTAGTTATGGTAAGATATACATTCACTGGTCACTTTAGTAGGAACTTGTTCTTGATTCGAAGATTCCTGTTCTTGGCTGGCAGGAGTGGAACCCAATGTGGTCTTCTGCTGTTGCATGCTGAGATGCTTTTCTGCTCACTATGGTTGTAAAGGGTGATTATATGAGTTACTATATCCTTCCTGGCAGCTCAAACAAATCTGACCACTTTCCTCTGACCTCCCTTATCAACAAGGTGTTTGTTTTCACCCACAGAACTGTCGCTCACTCAATGTTTTTTTTTTTTTTTTTTGCACCATTCTGTGTAAACTCTAGAGACTATTGTGTGTGTGAAAACTCCAGGAGATCCGCAGTTTCAGAAATACTCAAACTCAAACTCATCTGGCACCAGCACCCATGCCACAGTGAAAGTCACACTTTGAGATCACAGTTTTTCCCATTCTGATGTTTGAAGTGAACATTAACTGAAACTCTTGATTTGTGTCTGCATGATTTTATGCATTGTGCTGCTGTCAAGGGATTGGCTGATTATATAACTGCATAAAACAGCAGGTGGTTGGGTGTTCCTAATAAAGTGGTCGGTGAGTGTATACACAATGAAATTATTCAGTGGTTATGCAAATATGACAAAAGCAAATCTGTGGGGGTTTTTTTTAATCCAAAACCCAAATAACTAGAATTACTTAATTGCTTTAAGTTTTGTGCTAAATTAATTCATGTAAATACTTTATGCAGCTAAAACCCAAAGTGTATATTTTACTTAATTTCATCTCATCTTATTATCTCTAGCCGCTTTATCCTGTTCTACAGGGTCGCAGGCAAGCTGGAGCCTATCCCAGCTGACTACGGGCGAAAGGCAGGGTACACCCTGGACAAGTCGCCAGGTCATCACAGGGCTGACACATAGACACAGACAACCATTCACACTCACATTCACACCTACGGTCAATTTAGTCACTAGTTAACCTAACCTGCATGTCTTTGGACTGTGGGGGAAACCAGAGCACCCAGAGGAAACCCACGCGGACACGGGGAGAACATGCAAACTCCGCACAGAAAGGCCCTCGCCAGCCACGGGGCTTGAACACGGACCTTCTTGCTGTGAGGCGACAGCGCTAACCACTACACCACCGTGCCACCCCTTTACTTAATTTATTGGGTTAAATGTAATATTATTTTGCAAGTGTTCACAAAACTAGAAAACAAGAAGTACTGTTATTTGAACAGAGAGCAAACTAAAGTGAGGGGGTGGTTTCTGATCTCGATTTGCATTTGTGTTTATAAAATTTTAAACTGATTTTATTTTGAGTATTATGGATGGATTGTTTTCAATATTTATTGTTTCGTGTTGCTATTAAGGCCTAAGGTTATTGTATTATGAAATTTTGAAAAGTCAAGTGTTTTGGTAAAGTTTACTTGATGTACCCTCTTTGTGTTTCTGTATGTGTGTGCACAGAAGTTAGTGAAAGTTGTTACCACACTTTTCTTGAGAAAATTTAATTCCAATAGTTTTTCAGTGAAAATCTTTCTTCACAGTTCCCAACTTGGTAGGATGCTGGAGTCCAGGCAGCCTTGGAGCAGGGCCCTTTGTTCAACGGCCCAACAGTGTCAGCTTGAACCCCCAACCTTCTGATCAGTAACCCAGCAGTGAGAGTTCACAGAAAGCAGAATCCTAACTTGACCACCAGGTTGTTGCATTTGGACCTTGTGTCGTAGTTGCATGTAAAGAAGGGGACATGAACTATAAACTCTGTTTCTAGCTGTCTTCGGTATGCACTCGGCTGTTTGCCTCCTCTCAAACACCTGTCATAAATCATGAGCTCTGCAATGACATGGATTTACCAGTGATGTAGTACTTGAGTTCCAGACTTGGACTTATAGCTAAGAACTCTTATGATTTCTAGGATACATAACTTGAATTGGACTCATTTATTTGTTTATTATTATTATTATTATTATTATTATTATTATTATTATTATTATTTACTTGGGGTTGGACTTGGGTTTAAAGATTTGTACAGGCTTTTGTGTATTCTGATGTAAACAGGGGAATAATATTTTAGAAATAGAAATAGCAGTGAAAAGTGGCTCTGTGGTTCAGGGTTTAGGCTATAGATTGGAGGGTTATGAGTCCAAATCCTGACAAACCAAAAGACTAGGCAATATTCAGAAAAGTGAGGCAGCCTCATGGTCAGGTTAATCAGCAAACACAAATCAAGACAGGCAGATAAGGGCTTGGAATGGTCACAGACACAATGTTGGAGCAAGACTTTGCAGAGTAACACTGAGAATCTGGGTTATTTCAATGAAGAACAGTGCAAGCAGGAATTCATTTAGTGATCAAGTTACTTTGAGACCCCTACCCCCTGCTTCCAGGAGCTGAATGGGGATCTTTTATGTGTTGATGGGGCTGAATGGTCAGGATGGCATGAACAAAATTCTTTGATGAGAGCGGGGTATAAGACATCTCCTTTGGGAACCCAGCTGTGGGTCAGCTGTGTTACTCTGGGTCATAGCTCCCTGGTCAATTCTATATTGGATTTGGCAATGACAAGAGTGGTGAATCAGGAATGACAGGCTTGAGAATGGAAACATTAATATTTGGGTTGTTTTACCTTGTAGATTACTGGATTCACTGGAGTTGCCAGTCATACCACTCACCTGCCTCATAAGTCAGAGTCTCAGAGTGGTGCCTGTGAGTGAATTCCTTTTCTTCAGAGGAATCGAGCAATTTCTTGGTTGTCTATTAGATTGGGGTAAAATTAACTCATACACTTAGTTTATCCATAAATGCTTTCCATATTTGAGTTGTGAATTCTAGCTCACAGTCTGACAGTGTCCTCTGAGAATGCATTAAAATAGTATCTCTGCTGTTTCTGTTGGCAGTCTATCATGAAGAATATGGTCCTTTGGCTTTGAGAGGACGGCATATTAGTGACATATGTAGTCTATGGAAACATGGGACGATGGGTGTTCCAAGACTGGTAAGAATACTTTTTAGTATGCCAATACATGGAACTTTATCTTTTTTATTTTATTTAGGAGAACACATGGAGCAAGACTTACACTTTGTATTTTTTGTAGCATGGCTTCCCATCAAAATTTTGTGGTGTGAAATCATTCATTTCATCACAAATGTTCTTGGAACCAGGATGATATGAAATTGTAGGGTCCAGCAGGCATGTCTTGGTCTGAGTTGTTTAACTGTCTTATCGTGTGATCAGTGTAAACTAAGGGTAGTCTTGCTGTACCATTTGGGTCCCTCCAGCCAATGTCACTATTCTTCCTGTGCCAGTTTTACTGGTAGTGGCTCCCTGTTGCCAACATTGTAATTTCTTTCTGTGGATGTGATTTTTGGGTGGCACAGTGGTATAATGGTTAGCACTGTCACCTCACAGCAAGAAGGTCCTGGGTTCGAGCCCAGCAGCCGACAAGGGCCTTTCTGTGTGGAGTTTGCATGTTCTCCCTGTGTCTGTGTGGGAGTGCTCCAGTTTCCCCCACAGTCCAAAGACATGCAGGTTAGGTTAATTGGTGGCTCTGAATTGACTGTAGGTGTGAGTGTGAATGGTTGTTTGTCTCTATGTGTCAGCCCTGTGATGACCTGGTGACTTGTCCAGGGTGTACCCCACCTCTCGCCCATAGTCAGCTGGGATAGGCTCCAGCTTGCCTGTGACCCTGTACAGGATAAGCGGCTACAGATAATGGATGGATGTGATTTTCTTTATATAACACCCCCCCAACCCTTGAAGGTGTCCAGCTGTACTATGAATGTCAAACTTGGTTCAAGGTGTTTTTTTTTTTTTTTAAAGAATACTCCCCTGAACTTAGCAGGTGTATTAAATGCTTGTTTGTCTCTGCAGACATGAAAGGTCTGGTTATTGTGGAACTAAACAAACAGTCCTCATGATAATTCAAGTTCAAGTTCAAAGTGTTTATTGTCATATGCACAGTAAGGACATGTCCTCTTGCACAATAAAATTCTTAGTTTGTTGTCCACCATGAATGCCAATTACAAATACAAATAAATAAATAGGCGGAAGAAATAATACAAAGTAAAGGCAGTGTAGTGCAAAATCAAAGCCAAAAAACCCCCAATATAGTACAAAATAAAGGTACATGTAGTGCAAAAATGAGGAGACCAGGCTGCTTATTCCATGATATTCTTTGGTTGTGATATTGGAACCAGGGTAAAAAATAAGTACAATGGTGTTATTTGGGGATTCCATGATCAGAAAAGAGGTTGTCCCTGCTGTTTGATATGGTCTGAACTCCTCATCCACTGGTTTTTCATCCAGTGCTTAGGCGTGAATAATAAATCACAGTCCTGTCAAGTTAACTTTCCATATTCCTGTTTCAGTTCCTTAGAAAATGCAGCAATGAGTACAGGCTTATTCTATCTGTTTCCAGCAGCAAACATATTAAACTCTAGTTGACTCAGCTGCTGACTGTGAACCTTGTTTAAGGGACATGAGACATTCAACTGCTTCTTTTGCCATTGGGAAGGTGATGGAAAGTGTTCTGACTGATTCTCTGACCTGTATCACAGCAGTGGCCTTCCCAGTCTGCAGTGAGATGGGCCATCCAATAGGCTCTATGTAATAGGAAACCTTGGCACTTGGATGGTTCTTGGAAGTAGGGGAAGCCATGGTCTAAAGGTCAGCGAAGCAGTTTTGGGACCAAAAGGTCATGGGTTTGATTCCCTAGACTAGCAGGAATGGCTGAAGTGCCCTTAAGCAAGGCATCTAACTGCTCCCCAGGCTACTCACTGCTGTGGGTATGTCGGGGTCTTGTATTTCGCTCTGGATAAGACTGTCTGCTAAATGCTTGTAATGTAAGTGATTGAAAACAGGTTGGGGATAGGTGCTTGACTGAAGATAGTGTGATGAGGTTGTGATTTCTTCTACACTGACTAGTTTTATCATCTGATTAGAACAGCTCTCGGAACAGTCTCAAACTGGGGAGGCTACTGAAGTACACTGACTTCACTGTCATGTTCATAGAACCAGTTTGAGATTATTTGTGCTTTGTGACATGCTCCATTTTCATGCTGGAAGTAGTCATTATGAGATGGGTAAACTGTGGTCATAAAGGGAATGCATGTGGTCAGCAATGCTCAGATAGGCTGAGGCAGTCAACCGATGGTAGATTGGTATTAAAGAGACCAATGTGTGCCAGGAAATATAATTCCCCACAGTAGGAATGGTATGATATTTCCATTAATTTACACACACACACACACACACACACACACACACACACACACACACACACACACACACACACACACACACATCAATATTCATCCAAACAAGTAATGTTTTTCCAAACTTCAACTATCCAGTGTCAGTGAGTCTGTGTCCACTGTAACTTCAGATTCCTGTTCTTGGCTGACAGCAGTGGAACTCAATGTGGTCTGCCACTGTACCAACAACCACGGCTTTGTGTGTGTGTGTGTGTGTCCACAGAAATTAATGGAACCATCTTACCATTCATAGTGTGGGGAATATTTTTTGGCACACACTGGTCTCCTTAATACCAGTCTCCCATCGTTTGACTGCCTCAGCCTGTCTGAGCATTGCTAACTATATAACCACAGAGGTAAATAGAACCATCATACCAGTTCACTTTATCAGGGTTACTTGACTAGTTAAAGTCCACTTGAATGTAAGGTGAAATGACTTACACTCAACTTGGACATGAGGACTTGAGACTGTACCTGAAGCACGGGCGATCGCTCTAAGACAACGAGGGAGGCTCAGCCTCCTCTAAAAATGACGAACATCATGTAGGATGAATTGCGCTAGGCTTACGTTATAGCCGACCTTATAATATTGCTATTTCAGATCCAGAATCATAGAAATATATGTGCTCAACCCAACTACAGTGCGAAATCATTCCGTTATAACTTTCCCCAGTTCGCCTAATGTGTGCATGAGTTTTTCCCCCTCGTGACAGTGTGATGCAGCCCAGCCTCAGTGGACTTCAATGGCATTTGGGAGCTATGCGCTTTTCAATATCAAAATGCAAGACGATTATTGGACAAATACTGCGAAAACGCCCGCCCCACGGAGTCCCACGGACTCCCAGCCTCAGTGGACTTCAATGGCATTTGGGAGCTATGCGCTTTTCAATATCAAAATGCAAGACAATTATTGGACAAATACTGTGAAAACGCCCGTCCACGGAGTCCCACGGACTCCCAGCCTCAGTGGACTTCAATGGCATTTGGGAGCTATGAGCTTTTCAATATCAAAATGCAAGACGGTTATTGGACAAATACTGTGCAAATGCCCGCCCACGGACTCCGAGCCTCACAGTGGGAGGGACATGGCAAAGCTTTCCGCGAGGAGACTGGTGATTGGTGAAAGCGGCCGGACATTTTCTTTGATTGACAGCTCATTTCAACTATAGACAGGCAGCGGTGAATTTCAGTTCAGTCCCATGCGGATTCGCAAGTGCTGTGGTGTATTGTAAGAGATCAGCTTACATTTCGATTTCATTCATTACATACGGTTTCTACCAGCTTTTTTAGTTTGTATATATTTTCATTGTAAATAAAGTGTAAATATAGTGTTGTCAAGTTTGCTATCTTAGTTCCAGAAATTTCGTTTATTTGAGTGACTGAACTTGAACTTGAGGGGGCTAGTCAGCTAGCAAGAAAGCTGCGCACGGATGCCAAGCATTGCTGATTTAATTTTGGCGAAGCCATTTGCCAGTCTTCCTTTCGAGGAAAAAATTAAAATTAAAGAGCAGGGTAGACCAACGCCTCAAATTGACTTGGTGAAAAAGGTAGGGAATAATACTCATTCCTTTCAGCTCTCCTGGTACGAGAAAGTGAATTGGCTAACAGCAAGTGACCCACATCAACAACAGTAAATAGGCTACTTTAGTAATATGTCATGGATGGACCAAAAATATAGAATCTATTTAAAATGTTCATGCTGAGTATATTATATTGGAATATATATTTTTCTGGATATGAATTAAACACAGCTACAATTTGGAAAACATTTTAAACAAAAACACAGCCGAGAACATTTCACACTACAGACCTGGATTAAAAGTGAAGGGTTATCAAAATTGTCAATAAAACATTTCTCAGTCAAAATAAGTAAAATATTGGCAAAGTGTCATTGAATGAAATGTGTGGCACCCAGCTCTATGTTTGGCTCCCCAAGGTCAGTGCTTGTGCCTATTCCAGAACACTCTGCTGTTACTGCTGAGGTTCCTGACAAAGAGCTGCTTTCAATAATGATCAATTTTTAAACAACATGCCAGAATTTTAAAATATAAAATGTTAAAATATACCCCCCCCCCCAACACCACCATCATGTATATTGGACAGTAGGCTAATGGGCCAAAAGAACCTGTTATTTCACAGTTTGTGACCCTGCCAACAATCAGCCAGATCAGAGGCAAGAGTACGGGCAAAATTGATGTTTTTTCTTTTTTCTTTTAAAATCTGGAAATATCGTAACCGACCAGCCTCCCCTTTTTGAAAGACTACCAGCCGCCACTGACCTGAAGGTAAGGTGTAACATTGGGATTTGGTTCAGTTTTGGGTGCATGTAAAGGAAAATGTCATTGCCAGTCCAAGAAAAAAGGGCACCCTATATTTTGCCCTTTTTGTTGAAATTATATATTAAATAATATAAAATGTGAAAATACTCTGACCGTCTACTTTAATTGGAACGTCTATACACCCAATTATATGGTAGCAGCATAATGCATAAAATCATGCAGACACAGGTCAAGAACTTCAGTTAATGTTTATGTTACAGGTCAAAAAATTTCAGCCTAGGTGATTTTTTTTTTTGACCTGGGTTAAAATTTTTAACCAAGTTCATAATTTCCAACCTAGGTAAAATCGTGGATTATTTAAGATTCTTAAAAGGGATTTTCTATCACTTCTTTTGTCTCTCTTTCTTCCATCCACTTCCTTTCTGTCTGCAACTACCTAGTATTCCTCTTGTCTGTCTGTCTGTTCCTATCAACCTAATTAGCTTTTTAAAATTAAAAAAAAAAACATATGTTTTGGGCGGCACGGTGGTGTAGTGGTTAGCGCTGTCGCCTCACAGCAAGAAGGTCCTGGGTTCGAGCCCCGGGGCCGGCGAGGGCCTTTCTGTGTGGAGTTTGCATGTTGTCCGCGTGGGTTTCCTCCGGGTGCTCCGGTTTCCCCCACAGTCCAAAGACATGCAGGTTAGGTTAACTGGTGACTCTAAATTGACCGTAGGTCTGAATGTGAGTGTGAATGGTTGTCTGTGTCTATGTGTCAGCCCTGTGATGACCTGGTGACTTGTCCAGGGTGTACCCCGCCTTTCGCCCGTAGTCAGCTGGGATAGGCTCCAGCTTGCCTGCGACCCTGTAGAAGGATAAAGCGGCTAGAGATGATGAGATGAGATGAGAACATATGTTTTTATACTTAACCAGGATACTCAGAACCTTCTGATTCTTAACCCAACACCTTAACCACTAGACCAGCCACAACTGTGATGGAAAGAGTGATATATATATTTTTTGAATTTATTAATGAGTCCAGTCTTATTATATCATCAAGTAGTTTAAAATACAAAGTCTTCCCAAATCCTAACTCTTAACCTAACCCTAGGTATAGTAAGTCTCCCTAATACAAGTAGCAAATTATGAACTGGATTAAAAATTCTAACCTAGGTTGAAAAATTCCACCTGACCTACATTTCTGACCTGTAACATTTACATCAAACATCAGAATGAAGAGAAAGTCTGATCTATGTGTCTTTCACCATGACATGGATGTTAGTACCAGATTGGCTGGTTGAATATTTAATAAACTGCTGATCTCCTGGGATTTTCACACACAACAGTCATTAGAGTTTACACAGAATGGTGCGAAAAACATCAAGTAAGCGACAGTTCTATGGGTGGAAATGTCTTGTTGATGAGAGAGGTCAGAGGAAACTGTCCAGATTGGTTCAAGCTGTCAGGAAGGATATAGTAACTCATATAATCGATCTTTCTGACTGTGGTGAGCAGAAAAGCATTTCAGCATGCGCAAAACATCGACCTTGAGATGGATGAACTCCAGCAGTAGAAGACTACATTGGGTTTCACTCCTGTGAGTCAGGAACCAAAATGTGAGTCTATCATGAGCACAGACTCATCCAAACTGACAGTTAAAGATTGCAGGTGTACAGGTGTTGTTAATAAACTGGACGGTGAGTGTATAACCAAAGACTAGGTATAAGTGAACCAATAAATGTTTATCATCACATGTTTTCAATATCAGTAATGTACAAAGTATCATCAAGGTAAACGGTGGCTACTTTGAAGGATCTATAATCTCATCTCATCTCATTATCTCTAGCCGCTTTATCCTGTTCTACAGGGTCGCAGGCAAGCTGGAGCCTATCCCAGCTGACTACGGGTGAAAGGCAGGGTACACCCTGGACAAGTCGCCAGGTCATCACAGGGCTGACACATAGACACAGACAACCATTCACACTCACATTCACACCTACGGTCAATTTAGACTCACCAGTTAACCTAACCTGCATGTCTTTGGACTGTGGGGGAAACCGGAGCACCTGGAGGAAACCCACGTGGACACGGGGAGAACATGCAAACTCCGCACAGAAAGGCCCTCGCCGGCCACAGGGCTCGAACCCGGACCTTCTTGCTGTGAGGCGACAGTGCTAACCACTACACCACCGTGTATGAATGAAACCCATGAATGAGTAGGGATGTACAAACTTTTGACTGGTACAGTATATACACTGCCTGGCCAAAATGCAAACGCATACAATTTACTGATTTGACTGTAATCAAAAAAGGTAAAAATAAATTAAGAGAGCACAAAGACTCCAGTATGAGGACGTTAACAAATAGGTCTTGGGAGGCGACAGTGCAACAATGGCCTCAACACAGTTTTCATCCCACCAGAACAGAAAACCAACAAAACAAATTTCCTCAATCATAAACAGACTATCTTCAAATCTTTGTGGTACCACACAAACACAATCAAATCAAATCACAAATCAAGTACACTCAAAACAAATCCAAACAAAACCAAAAGAAAACTGTAAGAGCTCCAAGTAAACCCCATGCATTTGCCCCCTGCCCGAAGCCAATGCAGAGTTTACAGTGCTATTAGAAGGTTAATTTAAAAAATAAAATTAATAGAAAATTAAACAAGGGCGGCACGGTGGTGTAGTGGTTAGCGCTGTTGCCTCACAGCAAGAAGGTCCGGGTTCGAGCCCCGTGGCCGGCGAGGGCCTTTCTGTGCAGAGTTTGCATGTTCTCCCCGTGTCCGTGTGGGTTTCCTCCGGGTGCTCCGGTTTCCCCCACAGTCCAAAGACATGCAGGTTAGGTTAACTGGTGAGTCTAAATTGACCGTAGGTGTGAATGTGAGTGTGAATGGTTGTCTGTGTCTATGTGTCAGCCCTGTGATGGTTTACCTGACAAAGGGTGTACCCCGCCTTTCGCCCGTAGTCAGCTGGGATAGGCTCCAGCTTGCCTGCGACCCTGTAGAACAGGATAAAGCGGCTACAGATAATGAGATGAGAAAATTAAACACAACAAAACATGAAAACAATTAGTAGCATGCCATTCATACACACCCACTAGACACCATTCAACCCACACAAACGTGCAACGTATACTCTGGCAACACACATGTACAACAACAGACACCGACCACACCACAAGCATACCAGATGATGTAGAGGGAAAGTGTCCCATGCAGTAGCGTAGAAGTGGCATGGTTAAACGACCAGCGTTAGCCAAGCACAAGGAGTGAGGAGTAGGAAGCACGTAGCTGGTGGCGAAGCAGCCCAACAAGGTGGCCACAACAGCCAAATAAGCACGATGCATTTTTGAGTTTACAAATCAGGAAACACTACAGTCATCCACTGTGTCTCAACCTGCCTCGCATATGAATGTGTTACAGACTGCACAAATTAACAGCCCACTTTTCATGTCAGAAGCCCTTAACAAACTCTCTAGACAAATAAACCATAGGACCACTTTATGTGTCTCAAGCTCTTAACGAACTCCTGGTGCATACTCAACACCTGACATGCAGAGAAACAAAAACCAGCTTGCCTGTCTCCTGACTCTGGGAGCTACGGGCAATCAAACAACCTCCAATACTTATGCTCTGAAAGGAGATGGCGCTGATGCCACACACCCCTGTTCGCCCAAATTAAGTGTCATCCTACTACATTATGTTTTACAGTCAATAATAGCAATGCCTTTGAATCTTTTATCCATAGACTTAATGGGTTTATCCTTCAATTCAAATACATCTTCCTTTAATAAATTACTCATTTCTGACTATATGCTAGAATGAACAAATTACTCTTTATAAAAATAAGCTATTTTGCCTAATTACAAATATAATTGTATCAGAAAAATCCCCTTGAACAAAAAGCATAAATCATTGTGACACTCATTACGGGGGAAAATAGCTTCTTGTATTATGGCTGAACAGTCATGTTGTCTTTAATCTGACATTCTGCTGTATGCTGGCCAAAACTTTATGTCTGTATATCTTCTGTCCTTTTCATTGAAGAGGAACGATCAGTGCCTGCATCAACACAGGCTTCCTGCTAGTGAGTTCATGATGTTGGTGCCGTCTAGTCTGCATAGTTCTTCTGTCATTAGTTGTGAGACAAACACAACACAGGGAGATTGCAATTAAGCTAATAATCATGTGGCTGAAGTTCTTTGATATTAGGTTATGCAAAGAGATGATGATGATGTGCTGTGATTATAGGTGATATTAATAAAAGTAAAAATGATGGGGTGTGTTGTTATTAGAAAATAATGACACAGTGAAGTGATGTGGTGTGACATGAAGCGGTCATACTATTAAAGCCATGACAGTCCCATTTCTGAATTTTGGTTAAATCGACCTGTACTTGGTAAAATGGTTTGTTTATTACATTGTAGTACATTGTCAAAATTAGCTGCATACATGCCATAAAAATCTGTCGAATGTGCAGATCTAATGTAGTTAAATGAAAAATAAGTGAAAATGTAGGGTGGTGCATTGGGGAGTGCTATCTATCTATCTATCTATCTATCTATCTATCTATCTATCTATCTATCTATCTATCTATCTATCTATCTATCTATCTACATTCTAGCATATATAGAGAGAGGTACTGCATAAAAGTGGAACTGCCAGTGAGTATAAAATGTGTTTGTAAGCAGTAGCCAGAGCTGTCACTAATTATTCATGTTCCAGGCAGATCTGTCAGCCCAGGAAGCTGTATCTGTTATGCCACAGACATTCACTGCTGTTTATATTTACCATGTGCCTCCATCGAGGTTTAGCGCAGTATGTTATAAAGCTTTGCTGTCTGTCATCCTGATACATCATTCATGCACAGTGTAAAGTTTGTGTGCACACTGTTTATTGAGTGTGTTTTGTTTGTGTTCAGTGCATTGGTTGAACCGTGGTTTAGTCTGAGACTTTGAGCGCAGAGGCTAATGCTGCATGTTTGGCTAAATTGTAGAGGTTTGTACTCTTGGTTGAGTGGAGCAAGGTGTGTAATGTTCAGAGCATAGTCTGTAAACATTACTCTGCAAAATTGTGTATTTGTTTACAACCATGTTAAGTTAATTATTTTTGTTTTCTTTTCTTTAGTTTTTATGGTGCTCGGTGTATGGTGTTTGGTGTGCGGTGTTCGAGGCTATATTTATGTTCAAGAGGAATAAAATGCATCTGCACCTGTCAGAGACTCGCTGCTGTTGTTCTTAATGCCAACAGCTGCTACAGTGTTAGGAAATAATCACACGTTATTTTAAAAAAGCTAGTTAAAAATAAATGCTGGATAAAAAAACATATATCTTATGGAAATAAAGATACAAATTTCGTTGTCTGGTGGTCAAATGTTTATGAGATCCTTTGCTTTGCACTTATGATCAGGTTCCCTGTCGTGATACACGGACATCATTCATATGGTCGCAAAAGCCATCAAAAATCAGGTCAGTGCATTACCATGTTTATGACTCTATGCTTAATAATATTTTTTACTGGAAGGACTTTGCTGGATAGATTTGTTAAAAAACAAAACAAAAAAAATCTGACACAAGCATCACCTGCTAAGCATTTATTTAAATATTTTAATTCATATAAATATAAATTAAACAGTTTAGCATGGCAATTATTTGTTTTTTATTAGCTGTCTTATTTACTGCACAAAAACTAATATTAATAATTAATAATTTAATATAACATTTTTAATTAAAATCTTTGAATAATTTAGCATAACGTAGTTCTAACTACATTATGCTAAGTCACATTCATTCCAAATCTAATACGATCAACACATTGGATACTTTCAGTTCAACTAATCACCACAAATTCTCTGGTCCCATGACAAGAAAAGGAAGGAAACTTTCAAAACATTATATTTTGCTGAATGAATGTGTTTTGGTGAGCTGACTGCAATCTGTAGTAAAATAGTATGCTTTTTTAGTGCACGAGCCCTTCCTTTAAGCACAACTCACCAGCAACTATGTGTTCATTAGATATCTTTAGGGAATCATAAGAAACTGAACATACACTACAGTACATACGCTTTCACACAAAGTTCACAGTTCATTCTAAGCTGCTCTAGAAGACATCAAATTCAAAGCACACTTCCGTTTTGAGGATTCCATACTCAAACATACCCTACACTTCTCCTCTGAGGGACTTGTGCAGATATTGTACGTGTGTGTGTTTTTCAGCGTAGGTATGATACCATGACACACATACGGTACTGTGCAAATGTTTTAGGCAACACATTTTATATGCATTTTGTCTTATGTTGCCTGTGTTGTGTTTATTGCATTAGTATCAATGGAAAAGAAAAATTAGATTTCGAAAGATTACTTTTTTTGTTTAAAAAAAAATCAATGCTACAAAGATTTTTTTTTTAAATTTGATTCATGATTTGGACCATAGTAGGTAATAGACCAAGAAGAAGAAGAGTATCAAGTTCTCCAAGAAACCTGGAACTACTGATTAATAAGTACTGATTTCCTTAGAAAACTGCACAACTGAAACGCTTGCACAGTACAGTATCTGTGAAAGAGATATTTTTAAGGATATTGTGATGGTTTCTGCTAAAAGCTGCCATGATCCTGAAGCAGGCAGAAAGAGATTACTGACAGTAGCCATGACGGATGGCCCACTTTTTAAAAATATTCCTGCAGCATAGTGTTGGACTTTTGGTTTATTTGTGTGTATGTTTTGGTGAATTGTGATTACGATGGGCCGAGTGGCCTACCCCCATTGCACAGAAGCATATTAATCTTCTTATGACTATCTACTCTATATATAAAAAGTGGAACGCAAAAGAAAACAAAGATTCAGTAGTGCTCTTGCCAGATGGCAGGGAAATATTACTCTTATGTACAAACAAAACAACATGAAAAGGGCCGGGATGTGCTTAAGAATACAGGAGCAGCTCATGCAGAAGATGTGCGGACTTTACGATCTTTCAGAGGCTGTGGTGGGCGGTAGTTAT
Source organism: Neoarius graeffei (assembly GCF_027579695.1). Taxonomy (NCBI): domain Eukaryota; kingdom Metazoa; phylum Chordata; class Actinopteri; order Siluriformes; family Ariidae; genus Neoarius; species Neoarius graeffei. Next base: position 18,159,989 of record NC_083573.1, read on the forward strand.
CCACCATACAATACTCATGCTCGCCCTCTGCCGAGAAGCACAGGCCACGGAATTTCTCCATCTGTTTTCCATAAAAGAGAAACAGACACAATTAAATTTATATAAAATAAAGAGATTGTGAGATACACTTAGATTAGGAATATGCAAATATAAATTTAATGGTAATATTCACATAAACATTCATAAATCCCATTTACTGTACTTTTTTGTATAGTGTCTAAAATAATCAGTTAAAAAAAAAAACATCAGCAGCAAACTTATGAGGATGCAAAAGTACTCATGTCATCAAGACATTTCTCTAATTAATCTCTGAAATGAAGCCAGTGGTCAGTCTGGTTAAAATCCACTGAGCATAAAAATATACAAAAATTATTCCAGGAACTAAACTTCCTTCAGATTGCTATGGAACATTAACATTTCGGAACATGCTGCTTTATTTATGCTCACTGGCCACACATACTGTTTTATGCAGTTATCTAATCAGCCAATCCCTTGACAGCAGCACAATGCACAAAATCATGCAGATACAAATCAAGTGCTTCAGTTAATGTTCACTTCAAACATCAGAATGGAAAAAAATTGTGATCTCAAAGTGTGACTTTCACTGTAGCATGGGTGTTGGTTTGAGCCAGATGGACTGGTTTGAGTATTTCAGAAACTGCTGATCTCCTGGAGTTTTCACACGCACAACAGTCAGAGTTTACACAGAACGGTGCAAAAAACAAAAACACTGAGTGAGCGACAGTTCTGTGGGTGGAAACACCTTGTTGATAAGAGAGGTCAGAGGAAAATGGCCAGATTGGTTCAAGGTGCAAGGAAGGATATAGTCACTCATATAGTCACTCTTTACAATCATGGTGAGCAGAAAAGCATCTCAGCATGCAACAGCAGAAGACCACATTGGGTTCCACTCCTGCCAGCCAAGAACAGGAATCTTAGAATCAAGAACAAGTTCCTATTAAAGTGGCCGGTGAGTGTATATTGATATGTACAGTATATGCCTAGCAGCTAGCACTGTTCCACTATGAGGTCATAGGTCCTATGAATAATATGTTAATGAAATTGACAGGACCTGTGCAGAGCTGACACTGATTGACTTCTTGCAAACGATCCATGTAACACTCTCGAGTAGAGGGGGCGTGGTCAAAGAGCCATCATATGTCCAGTACTCCAGAGTGCTAGGCAGCAGGATAGTGGGGTCAAAGTCTGGAAATAAAGTCTGTGCTCCCTGGGTGGAAAGCAAGAATGTCATGATGAGCCAACTTATCTCAGAAATAATTTACGAAATTAGTCCTTAACATAAAAGTCCCATAAAATTTTAAGAGAACTTGCTTTTCCTTTAATGGCATCCAGTGCATCAAGGACCTTCTGGAGTCGAGGGTTTTCATCGCCAATCTGTTAAATGTAAAATACAGAAATGCACACACTTGAAACACACAAGAGATGTCCTTCATGCCACAGTATTTTATCACAAGTTCTGTTTTATCACAAAATATAATAAAGGAATAATTTTCTTCATGCGTGCAGACCTCCAAGAAGACTCCAACTACAGCAAGGCCATCAGACGTGCTCGCAGCTTCTCCAAAGTTGGGATATGTAGTATTCCAGTGAACTAGATGAAGCTAGGGAAGATGAAAAGAAGCCACTTCTTTACTTGCACTAAAACCAACAGTGTAGTTTATCATTTCTAAAACTGTGCATATTCTAAAGAGATATAGCATGTAAGCCTAAAAGTCTACTGAATTGCGCAACCTTATGTAGGCACTAAGATGTAGATTAGGATATGGAAGGTACATACTTCAGCAGGGTACATTTTTCCATCAACTGTGTGCTCGGAGCCCTTATCATCGCTTGATCCCCAGTGAAAATGGAACTGTTTCAGTCTGTAGGTGCCGGTTATTGGCCCCCCTGTCAGAGCTGATGATGCAAACACAACAACAACAAAAAAAAAAAAACATCATGATGTATCAATTGACAAGACATTTGACATAATTAATGAAATAAAATTCTTTCTGTTATAATTACAATCAGCTACACTTCGGGAAAACCACAAATTCATGAGAATGGAGACATAACAACCACTACCATCCCCTAAGACACACATTCTTGCATGTACAATGTTGTGATTTGTTTACCCAGATAACAGTGTGTGTGTGTGTGTGTGTGTGTGTGTGTGTGTGTGTGTGCGCGCGCTACATGAAGACACATGAGAGTCCAATAAATTTATCCTGTCTTCACAACACGTTTTTGTGCAACAGTCTGCTTTTGTGCTCAGGAAATTCCTTCCACCACAAACTGACACATTTGCATGTAGTGTAGTGTTTAATGTTTAACTGAGTAGGAGTCAAAAGTTCACCAGTACATTTTTGTGTGTAGTCTTTCGACTCATACTTCCTCATTAGGACATTTGAGTGCTGGGAAAGTATGACAAAACAATGCCAGCAGACACACAACTGCACATCATCTCCAGGATCCTATTTATTTATTTATTTATTTATTTTAGTTGGCTTAAATTACAAATCTTGATCTTTTTAGTACTGACATCTCAACAGACTACAATATACAAATTAATTCATTCTAGATTATTATAGCTGATAAGGTCCATTAAATATGTCATCACAAAAAGGCACACAGCAAAATTCCTAGTGCCAAATTAACACCTACAGTACTGAGTTAATGCTTACTGTGCCAAATTAACACCCACAAATACTATACATATCAGGTTAATAGGTGCAAGAGTCAAACAGTACAACAGTTACAGGTCTAAAATCAATCACTCAAAAGTCTTAGTTCAACAAGGTACACTCACCAGCCACTTTATTAGGAACACCCATACACCTACTGTTTTATGCAGTTATCTTATCAGCCAATACCGTGACTGCAGCACAATGCATAAAATCATGCAGCTACAATTCAAGAGCTTCAGTTAATGCTCACTTCAAACATCAGAATGGAAAAAAAGTGATCTCAAAGTATGACCTCCACTGTGGCATGGGTGTTGGTGCCAGATGGACTCATCTCATCTCATTATCTCTAGCCGCTTTATCCTTCTACGGGGTCGCAGGCAAGCTGGAGCCTATCCCAGCTGACTACGGGCGAAAGGCGGGGTACACCCTGGACAAGTCGCCAGGTCATCACAGGGCTGCCAGATGGACTGGTTTGAGTATTTCAGAAACTGCTGATCTCCTGGAGTTTTCACACACAACAGTCTCTAGAGTTTACACAGAATGGTGCGAAAAACAAACAAAAAAACCACTGAGTGAGCAACATCTTGTTGATAAGAGAGGTCAGAGGAAAATGGCCAGATTGGTTTGAGCTGCCAGGAAGGATATACTAACTAATATAATCACTCTTTACAACTGTGGTGAGCAGAAAAGCATCTCAGCATGCAACAGCAGAAGACCACATTGGGTTCCACTCCTGCAGCCAACAACAGGAATCTTCGAATCAAGAGCATGTTACTATTAAAGTGGCTGGTTAGTGTAAGTGACAATACTACAGGTGGTGTTTAAACAGTAAGGGTCAAATGAACACTGTAGTTTGGTGCCATTTGTAATGTTAGTAATTTAAGAGACATTATACACTCACTTGCTGTGTCCTCATCATCTGCAAAAGTGACCTGGCAGGAGTGGCCATTGTTGATGATGTCCAGTGATACTGATGGATCATAATGCAGTGTGAGTGGCTTGAGCTCAGGGTCATACTGAGCCTCACCAGTCACAATGTCAATGGGAGACTGGCGGGGTCCATTAGCTATCGGAAACTTCTCATGCCATGTGTGTGGTCCTGCAGTTAGAAATGAGAGAATATTAAGAATCTGCTCAGTACAGAATCAGGCCTGAATAGAAGAACAGGCCTTGTTGTGCAAAATATTCAAAATAATCAAAAGAACAGCAATGTTCACCCTGATAAAAAGTCTAGCATGTCAGAATCTTTTGTATTTTCCCACCTAATTTGACAACTCCTACAGCATGTTCCTTGATAGTCATAATTGACAATTTCTTGACCCTCATCCCAGACAATATGCAAGGATGTTAATGATGATTGGTTGGGGTCAAACTTGTAGTGTTGCCAGTCTACCAACCAAGACATGGCAAGAATTTATGGCATTATGATTGCTTCATCTGACATGGTGACCATCAGGAAGGACAAAAATATTGTATGGTCTGATCGCAGCATTGCACACCCAGCAGTATTCCTAATGTTGAATATAGTGTTATAAAATAACATCCATCCATATAAATTGAGGTCTAAGAAGATATTTCAGGACTATAGGAGGGAATTCAGCATGGTAAGAATGATTTCAGTAACAATACATGAGTGAATTCGGCATTCTATGAATGAATTCAGCAATACAGGACAGAATTTAAAAATACAGGAGAGAATTCAGGACTGCAAGAATGAATTCAGCACTGCAGGAGTGAATTCAGCACTACATGAGAGAATTCAGCCCTGTATTAATGAATTCAGCAATACAGGAGTGAATTCAGCACTGCAGGAATTAATTAAGCGATACAGAGAATTTAACAACACAGGAGTGAATTCAGCACTGTATGAATTAATTCAGTACTGCAGGAGAGAGTTCAGCAATACAGGGGAGAATTCAGCACAGTGAATGAATTCAGAACTGCAGGAATACATTCAGAACTGTATGAATGAATTCAGTACTGCAGGAGAGAGTTCAGCAATGCAGGGGAGAATTCAGCACAGTGAATGAATTCAGAACTGCAGGAATACATTCAGAACTGTATGAATGAATTCAGTACTGCAGGAGAGAGTTCAGCAATGCAGGAGAGAATTCAACACAGTGAATGAATTCAGAACTGCAGGAATACATTCAGAACTGTATGAATGAATTCAGTACTGCAGGAGAGAGTTCAGCAATGCAGGAGAGAATTCAGCACAGTGAATGAATTCAGAACTGCAGGAATACATTCAGAACTGTATGAATGAATTCAGTACTGCAGAAGAGAGTTCAGCAATACAGGAGAGAATTCAGCACAGTGAATGAATTCAGAACTGCAGGAATACATTCAGAACTGTATGAATGAATTCAGTACTGCAGGAGAGAGTTCAGCAATACAGGAGAGAATTCAGCACAGTGAATGAATTCAGAACTGCAGGAATACATTCAGAACTGTATGAATGAATTCAGTACTGCAGGAGAGAGTTCAGCAATATAGGAGAGAATTCAGCACAGTGAATGAATTCAGAACTGCAGGAATACATTCAGAACTGTATGAATGAATTCAGTACTGCAGGAGAGAGTTCAGCAATATAGGAGAGAATTCCGCACAGTGAATGAATTCAGAACTGCAGGAATACATTCGAACTGTATGAGTGAATTCAGCAGTGCAGGAGTGAATGCGATGTGGAGGGCTTGTGCTGAGCTGTGTGTTGCGTGAACAAGGTCACGGAACCACAATGCGCCATCAGTGCATGAGAATTTTTAATTCATCCCACTCACTCGTCCGTGAACTACAACTCAGTGGTATAAAGAGCTGATCTGGACTTACCGTTATGTGCTCCGTATCCCCATCCGTGAGACATTATTATCACAGCTGGATCGGTGGGAAGAGGCGATGGCTTTCGTGCGTAAAAGCTCCAGTGACTAAGAAGAGACGCGACGGGCTGCGGTATATATAGCGATCCCTAAACACTGTTCCTCTCACTGGAGTGGTCAACGAGCACACACACACAGTAGGTGGAGGAATTAGCGCAATCGATGATGACACATCTCTCTCTCTCTCTCTCTCTCTCTCTCTCCAGATGGTATTGGCCGTCTCTGACCTTTAATGCGTTTTCACTGTGTGGTCCATTTGCTGTATAAGCCTTTATTAAGCTTATGCACACTTAACCTATTTCTACTGATCATTGCTTGACACCTGAAAGGCGCAGAAAATGAAACTGCCCTAGAAAATGTAGGAAAGCACAAAAGCATGAACACAGTCATCACTGCCAAGCTGGGTGTTAAAAAAAAAAAAAAGCATAGTCAAATGACTTTACAGTGAATAAGCAGACTGAACAGGAAGCCTCTGGCCAAAAATCACAGCGATCATCAGCTCCATCTGGTGGTGGAATGAAGTGTTAGCTGTTCTCCACGTAAGCAATGTGCGTAATTTCCCCTTTTAACCAGTAAACCAACCAAGAGGTTCTCAGCCCTTTTGTAACCAGGGACCCCTTACACTGTAAAATAAATTCCACAGACATCCACAGTATAGATTTATTTCATGAAAAATGTTTAAATTATATTTTTGGGACACATAGAACCTTCTATTCGTGAAATTTCCATTGATAGGAAACAGCAGGTCTGAGCTGACTTTGATGCTTGGACCCCTAAAAATAATAACATTGATAATGTGAGTGTAAGAGCCATTTTTGTCATGTGTTTAGCACCATGTAGGGGTCACTCTTGGGATAATTAATTGTATAATATTGGTAGGAACCTTTTCCTCAGGTGACAGGTGTTGCTGGAGGGAAAGTGCACACAGTTTTTTTTTTTTTTTTACCACTTCGCTTGACACGCTATGCTGGGCGAGTGAGAGTTTTGTATTGGTGATGAACTGCACAGTGGTAAATAAATCTATAATTTTAACCATCTTATACTCTATGTCAGTTCATCACTAGACATTACTTGATAGGTGAGCGCGTCCATTAACAAGTCACCATCCAGCATCCCTCAGCTGCTTCAAGTGTGTTTTTCTTATTTTATGTGGGAGCTTCATTGCTTTACCATCGAGTTTAAGTGGATCATTGGAAAAGGAAAGTTTACGCATCGACATTGTTTATGACCAGCTGCAACTATGGCAAGAGGATGCCGCTCTGTTTAACTTTGTGGATTATATATACAATGGCGACGGCGGGGGGACCACCCCCCCTAAAATTATATTGTTACAATGGGAGTCCAATGGGAGTTATGATGGGAGTCCTTTGACTATTTACAATTAAGAAAAGGAGAGAGTAGTGTGAATATACAGTCCGCTGCATGCCTTTGTTTTCCCTTATTAAATCCTGCTGCGTCCCTTCATCCCAGCGGCATCCCTTTGTACTGTAGGTTGGTAGCACCCATTCGTCACAAAGCTGATTTATGAATATTCTGTGGACTAATTAACCCGTTGCTGTGGCAACTGTCTAGACATGTCTGGTCTCCTTGGGTACTTGCACCAAAGTGGGGACCCTGTGACAGCAAGGCTATATCAGTGTCGCTACATTTGATGACTGGTAACTTGTGTCCTGTCCAGATGGGTAGATAGCGTTCACGAGGCGTACAAGCAGTTTTGGGCACCCCAAAACTTGATGCTGCTCTAGATCTACATGAATTCACTTGCTGCCCTGACCACTCACTGAAAATTAGTATGAAGTGGAGTTTCAGACAAATATCCATTGCAACATTTTTGGGCTTGACAAAGGCACCCAAGTTGCTTGATGATCACGAGGTAAGTTTTCAGTATAAATTTTTTTAACATCCCAAGTCAAATTTCGCAAACCAAGAAATGAATCACTGTTTACTCACACTGAAGACTAAAGGAAAGACAGTTATTTGTGCTCTTGCTTTATACCATGTAGCTGAGCAGGTATATAAATCTATTAGATCTTTAATTCAACAAGGACACTGAGGACAAACTTTCTCGTGTTTTGGTTTTGTTTGTGTGTGTGTGTGTGTGTGGGGGAGCGGATCCATGAGAAAACTAAGGGAATGTAGTTTTTCCAATTTACCGATACAGCCGCATATTTCATTCATACATGCTTCAATACACCAATATCACACAGTTTTGATTTGAAAAATATGCAACAAACATAAAAAAATTCATTCGCACCCAATCTGGGGTTACGACCATTGATTTCCAGTCAATTGGATTTCCCGGGAGCTGACAGCGGTCCTTGAAGGATCAGGAATATTACTTTCATTGGCTCATTCCTCAGTCAAAACAGGATTGCCAAGAGATGTGATCGGTTTTTAGGTATTATTACGTGTTTGTTCAAATTTTCCAAGGCTATTTGACCTAATCATTGAAATATTTGACTAGCACTGTGTGAAGTTTCGTCATGATACGTGTTGACAGCAACCCATGGTAAGAGGGTGTTATCCTCTCAATGATACTAAGCCTCTCAAAATGTGGGAAATGGTGTTTTAGAGGGTTAAAAATTTCCCGGGGGAGCATGCCCCCAGACCCCTCTACATTTGGTGCGCCTTCTCCACACAACACGTCACCCCCACCATCCAAAACTTCCTGCCACCACCTCTGATATATGCAAGTCCTCGTGCCTTTGGACCAAGGCTATCCACCAGTGCGACGAAAGACACCAGAGCTATTCTACAAACCACAGCAGAGGAGTTTGTTTAACAGATTCTTCATGGCGTCCAATGTGAGGAGTTTACACAGAATGGTGCAAAAATCATCAAGTAAGCGACAATTCTGTGGGTGGAAACGTCTTGTTGATGAGAGAGATCAGAGGAAAATGGCCAGATTGGTTCAAGCTATCAGGAAGGATATAGTAACTTATGTAATCAAGCTTTACAACTATGGCGAGTAGAAAAGCATTTCAGCATGCACAAAACCTCGACCTTGAGGTGGATGAGCTACAGCAGTAGTAGACTACATTGGGTTTCACTCCTATGAGTCAGGAACCAAAATGTGAGTCTATAATGAGCGCAGACTCATCCAAACTGGACAGTTAAAGACTGCAGGTGTACAGGTGTTGCTAATAAACTGGACGGTGAGTGTATAACCAAAGACTAGGTGTAAGTGAACCAATAAATGTTTATTATCACTTATTTTCAATGGCAATAATGTGCAAAATGTCATCAAGGTAAATGGTGGCTACTTTGAACAATCTAAAATATTTTGGGTTTTTAACACTTTTTTTTGTTTACCACATAATTCCATATATGTTCAAAATGTGATTTCATAGTTTTGATGTCTTCAATATGGTTCTACAATGCAGAAAATAGTCAAAATACAGAAAAACCCATGAATGAGTAGGGATGTACAAACTTTTGACTGGTACTGTATATACACTGCCTGGCCAAAAAAAGGTCACCATTTGGATTTAAATACGCAAATACTTCAGAGCCTTTGATTTGATAATTACCGCAGTTGGCAACAATTCTTTTAACCCTAACTGATGCATTGAGTAGCTTCTCGTTTCTTAAACAACCATGTTGGAAGACGTATCCTGTGGTCATGGAAAAGATGTTACTGCTGAAATTACTGGAATTGGGTTAAGAACTGTAACACATTATTAAAACTGTTGTGGAAGAAATGTGGTCAGAAAAATTCTTCAATGACTGAGGAATGTTAGAAATTACTTATTGTAATGACACTAATCTAATCTAATCTAATCTAATCTAATCTAATCTAATCTAATCTAATCTAATCTAGGCAGTAAAGGCCAAAATCTTCATCAGATGCAGGCTTCTTCAAGTGCATACAATTGATTGATTTCACTGTAATCATAAAAATGTAAAAATAAGTTAAGAGAGCACAAAGACTCCAGTATGAGGGTGTTAACAAATGGATCTTGGGAGGCGACAGTGCAACAATGGCCTCGACACAGTTTTAATCCCACCAGAACAAAAAACCAACAAAACAAATTTCCTAATTATAAACAGACTATCTTCAAATCTTTGTGGTACCACACAAACACAATCAAATCAAATCATAACTCAACTCAAGTACACTCAAAACAAACCCAAACAAAACCAAACGAAAACTGTAAGAGCACAAAGTAAACCCCATGCATTTGCCCCCTGTGCCAAGCCAATACAGAGTTTACAGTGCTATTAGAAGGTTAATTAAAAAATAAAATTAATAGAAAATTAAACACAACAAAACATAAAAACAATTAGTAGCATGCCATTCATACACACCCACTAAACACCATTCAACCCAAACAAACGTGCGACATACACTCCGCCAACATACACACACAACAGACACCAACCACACCACAAGCACACCAGATGATGCAGAGTGAAAATGCCCCATGCAGTGGTGCAGATGTGGCACGATTAAACAAGCAGTGTTAGCCAAGCACAAGGAGTGAAGGCCTCTGCATGCTCTTGCGACAAGGCTTTCGCAGATAGCTTTTCGCAGACAGTTGTAATTTATCGTTGAGCGGGGAGTAATAGGCGTGCGCGATGTTATTCACTGCCACAACGCAAGGGGGCGCGAAGTCGCGAAATCGCTAGGAGTAGTTGGTGGGTGTGGTTAGTGGAGTGTTTATCCTCCGGTTACTTATAATGACTAGAACTGGAATCATATATATGTACATACTTCCTCACTTCCTCGATAAACCGCTCTTCATGCTGCTCCAGCTTCACTCGTGTTTTTAAAAATGGCAGTAGTGAAAACAAACCAAACCGGGAAAGTAGGGAAGCGGAAGTGCATGTACAGTGGATGTAGAGTGGACCAATCAGAGCCCTCTTGTCTGTGACGCTGTCTGCGAGGCTTCTGCGGTGGTCACAATTTTTGGGAGGTGCGCGCAGAGCGTCTGCGAAGGTGGGGGGGCTACGCAGACACTGTCTGCAATGCTATCTGCTAGGACTGGGTTGTCAGCATAAATTGGCCTTGAGGAGTAGGAAGCACACAGCTGGCACTGAATCAACCCAACAAGGTGGCCACAACAGCCAAAGAAGCACAATGCATTTTGAGTTTACAAATCAGGAAACACTACAGCCATCCACTGCGTCTCAACCTGCCTTGCATACGAACTTGTTACAGACTGCACAAATCACCAGCCCACTTTTCATGTCAGAAGCCCTTAATAAACTCTCTACACAAATAAACTATAGGACCAATTTATGTGTCTCAAGCTCTTAATGAACTCCTGGTGCAATCTCAATACCTGACACGCAGAGAAACAAAAACCAGCTTGCCCATCTCCCGACTCCGGGAGCTATGGGCAATCAAACCTCCAACGCCTGTGCTCTGAAAGGAGACTGTGCTGATGAATGAACCTGTGTCACACACCCCTGTTAGGGGTGGGCGATATGGGCAAAAAATAATATCTCGATTTTAAAATTTTTTTTGACGATATCGATAATTGGACGATATCCTTTAAAATGTGATTTTTTAAAATGCCTGAGTTATAACTCATTCGTTGTTGCTTACCAATTGCATCTATGGACACAATGTTTCAGAACAACAGCTCTTGCTTATTTTCTTTAAACTTAAGCATTCAAGTAAAAATAATTCTAAGACTCCTCATAATTAAACTCCAGTGTAGAAACATTGAATGGGTAAACATTCAGATTCTCTGCTGTGAGGTAAATTGTGCAGCATACAAGCAAGAGCAAATAAATGAAATATTAGCATTTGTTAACATTGTAAACAAAGTGCTCCATGCATGTTCTGCAAAACATTGCACACCAGCTTAATCTATCTTATGGCCTTCTGCAAAACACTGCACACCAACTTAATCTATTTTATAGCCATATTGAACAATGACCAACTTCAAGTTATGTCCAGGGCTGTACATAAATCACACAAAACCAAAAGAGGGGAGTATGCCAAAACAGGTTTGCTCCATATTATCTTAGGTATTGTACAAAAATATAGTAAAAATTATAAACAAATGTCATTAAATTAAAATGTCATTAAAATGTAAACAAAATCCACAATTTTAAATCAAACAAACAATACCAAGTATTGTTACCACAGCACACACTAGCACAAACAATATGCTGGAACTCTGCAGAAAGAATTGTAGGCCAACTGTTCACATGCACAGGTTATTTACTTCAAGTTATGAGCCAAAAACACCAATCTGTCCACAGGATCAGGCTTGAGTGAAACCCTGTGATAGGTTACAACATTTCCACCTGTGCTGAATGCCCTCTCTGAAGGCCTGCTTGAGTCAGGGATGCATAGATATTTTCTGGCCAGTTTTGCCAGCCTGGGGAAATTGACCTCTTGTGATTCCCACCACTCAAATGGATTGACTTCACTGTCCACCTCAGGGATCATCAGGTAGCTCTTGAGCGCATTTTCAATGGTAGTGGCAAGTGACTCCCTTCCTCTGACTTCTTGTTTTTTGAAGTAACATCCAAATGATTTTTTGGGCTTTTTGGGTGGCTCCCTGGTGTCATCACCACCTGCTGCACCTTCTGCAGTGGTACCCTGAGTTATAGCAGTTGAGGGGCCTGGGGAAGCACGGTCTTCCTCTGTTGCCATGGTCATAAACTCAGTGGTGATTGTTGATGAAATGGCTTCAATCTGGTCATCATCATTGTAGCGGTTTTTAAAGCAGGGATCAAGTGTGGATGCCAAACTTAAGAGGTCATCCACATTGTCTTCTCTGTATTTCATGTTCAGGTATTCCAGAATGGTTTCTTTGATTGTTTTGGTTAGGACTGTGTCATCAGACTTAACTGCCAGGACCTCTGTGTTGAACAATGCCAGGACAGGTTTGAGGTAGGAGACTGTTACAACTTGCTCACCTGAAAGCGCATCCGTAAACTCTAACAGAGGACCAAGTGCTTTGCTTACTGATTCTAGCACCTCACCATCTTGACAGGTTGGGATGAGATGCTGGTGCTTTCTGTCTGCACCCATCACATGACGAATGGCCTTCTCTTGTTTAACAAATCGCTCAATCATGCCTTGTCTGGAGCCCCATCTTGTGGGTGATTTGGTGATTAGTTTAAGCTTCAGCTGTTCTTGAGCATCACTCAGGGCTTTCTTCATTTTCCAGCTGTTGGAAAAAGCTCCAACCACCTTCTTACAAACTCCAATAGCACGGCTTATCACACATGCTCCTCTCTGGAAAACATTTCATATAAATGAAATATTTGTTAGCCAATTAAACATTTTGTGATATAATGACATTCTCAGACATGTAGGCCTAATATTACACAGTTGTACATTATTATTATTATTATTATTATTATTATTATTATTATTATTATTATTATGCAGCATTAGGTTATTGCAGTTTAACATCTTTCATGTGGTAGGGTCAAGTTTGATAAATTGTCAAAAAATGTTTCATATTTTTATTAGTTTTCTTTTATTTTTGTTATCCAAAGCAGCTCTTTTATATCAAATGCATTTAAAAAGAGTACCGGGGGCCTATTAGGTCACTCACCAATGGCAGTATGAAGCCAGTGCCCAAAACATGGTAGCCTGGTCCAGCTGTTGATTTGGAGTGCACTGACAACATTTGAACCGCTGTTGGTAGTCATGCAAGCCATGCGATCTTCCCTTAGCGACCATGAGGCAAGGGCATCTTTCAGACCAAGGGCAATGATATTGCCTGCCTGGTCCTCTGGAAAGTAGGACATCTGCAAGCAGTAGCTCTTAAGTAGCCAGGATTCATCAATAAAGTGCACCGTCAAAGACAGGTAAGGCTCAGATGTCCTGCTCGACCATAAATCGATGGTTGTTGAAAAGTGTGACACATTTTGCAGTTTCTCTAACAATGTTTTGCGACTTGGCTCATACAATTAGGTAGAGCAGTTTGGCCAAAATATTTGCGACTTGGTACTGTATATCTTGAGTCTAGGATGTTCACAAGATGTCTAAAGCCTTTGCTCTCCACCACTTGAATCAGCATCATTTCTTTGGCTATGAAATTAGCGATGGCATTCATGATGTCTTGCCATCGTTTACTTTTTTTGTCATATGGCACGTTTCTGCTGAATGACTCAGCGAGGGTTTGCTGAGTGTGTTGTGCAGATTTACTTATCTTTTCTTCGGCTGCAGTAGTGCTTGCAGAGTTGCGAAACTTTTCATATTCCTCATACACTTTCGTGTGGTTAGTTCGCAAGTGGTGGAACAGGTTAGTTGTAGAGCTGAGTTTCACGGCAACAGTTTCTCAGCATATCTTGCATATAGCTGTATTTTGACCTACATCAGTCTTGTCAAAACTGAACCACTTCCATGCTAGAGAGGTAGACCCACATCTCACCACTAAAATCATCCAATGAGGTCGTTGCGGGGGGCAGAGATTCCTGCATGCTTCCTCCGAATTAGCATAACCATGCATGACTCTGATCCGTGTGTTGCCACCGAGGCTGCTGGTGAAAGATCACATGATCACTAAGACCATGTGACTGTGAATCCTGCCTGGTGTATGGCTTCTGCAGCATGCATTCAGCAAATGAGGAGTTTTGACGTGCCTTTCTATGTTTTTTTCTGAAATAATTTAAATACTTGATAATGTCAAATTGCACTTTGTCAAAACAACATTTAAGATATTATCGTAGATGATATATATTGCCCACTGTTCGCCCAAATTAAATGTCATCCTACTACATTATGTTTTTGTTATGGGAGGTGAGGTGTGGTGAGTAGGATCTAAGAGCAGAACACAGACCAGTAAATCTGTGGCAGCGGGGGCGTGACCAAGCAGCAGTCTGTGAATGGAGGGCAGGGTCGGGGAAGGTAAGTGGCTAAGTCATTCCACCTGCTGTCAATAGTGTGTGTGTGTGTGTGTGTGTGTGTGTGTGTGTGTGTGTGTGTGTGTTACAGAGATGGAGCATAAAAGGAGAGAGAGAGCAGAGAAAAGGAGCTCTCTCCCTGACCACAATGCATGTGTGAGTGAGTGAGTAAGAAAGAAAGAAAGAAAGAAAGCTGAAAAGCTAAATAAAGTGGTTTGGCTAACATCAACTCTCGCTTGCCGTGCTTCTGTGCTCTACCCACATCAGGAATTGCTACAGTGGTGCCGAAACCTGGGAGCACAGAAGGGAACCACCCCATGGAGTCTTCCCCATTCGAAGAGCTCATCCTTGCCCTCGCTACCGCCCAGCAGAACCAGCATCAAGTGCTGATCACCCTCCGGAAGGAGCAGCAGCAATGCTTCGAGGCCTTGATGCTGGCCCAGCAGGAAGATCGCCAGGTGTTCCGGCACCTGCTCACGTCAGCAGGGCATTCGGCCACCGCTGCCGCCACCCTCACAAAGATGGGACCGCAGGATGATCTGGAAGCATTCCTCGCTCTCTTCGAGCAAGCAGCTAAGGCGTGGGGGTGGCCACAGGAGCAGTGCATGGCGCGCCTCCTCCCGCTCCTGACTGGCGAGGAGCGGCTCGCAGTGCAGCAGCTCCCTGCTGACAGCCAACTGGTCTATGCTGACCTAAGGAAAGCCATTCTGCAGTGGCTCGGCCGCTCCCCAGAGCAACATCGTCAGCACTTCTGGACGCTGGCTCTGAAGGAGGTCAGCCGGCCGTTTGCATTCGGCCAGCAACTCCAGGACGCTTGCCGGTGGTGGCTGAGGGCAGAAGACTGCAACTCCGACGAGATCATCAATCTGGTGGCACTGGAGCAGTTTATCTCTCGGCTTCCGGAAGGAATGGTGGAATGGGTCCAGTGTCACCGCCCAGCGTCGCTGGAATGAGCCATTGAGCTGACAGAGGACCATCTGGAGGAGTCTCTGATGGCAGGCAGATGAGACGTCTCCCCTCGCTTCTCTTCTCTCTCTCCTGTCTCTTGTCCCCCTCTCCACCCCATTCCCCTGCCACGGAGGCGGTGGCTGGCTCCTCCCCAGCAGGCCTGTTGCATCCGTGGTATCCTCCCACCTCCCTCTTCTGTGTTTGTGTTGTCTCCCCCTCAGGTGAGTGACACCCATAACACCAGTGCAGAGGGAAAGCCTGGGCCGGTGTGCTGGTGCAGCGGGGAGTCGGAGTATCTTCAGAGTCAGAGCTCCGCAAGGGAGGTGGGTGCTGTAATCCGGATCCCCGATGCGCCAGAAACTACCCCCAGTCAGGCCGGATTGTATCACATACCCGTGAGTATTCAAGGGGATACATATCATGCTTTGGTGGATTCCGGTTTTGATCAGACCTCAATTCACCAATGCCTGGTGCAAGGTGAGGCATTGGGGAGAGCACAAGTGGTGAAAGTGTTGTGTGTGCATGGGGATGTTCACCATTACCCTCTAGTGTCTGTCCATATTCTATTCCGGGGCCAAATGCATAGAATAAAGGTGGCGGTTAGTCCCCGTCTTACCCACTTGTTGATTTTGGGTACTGATTGGCCAGGATTTAAAAAACTAATGGAATATTTAACACATAGTGGGTCCTGCCCTAGTAGGTCATGGGAAGATCCTGGTGTGGCATTGGCAAGAGAAGCTGTCACAGAGCTGTCTACGTCAACACCGCGTCAGAGTGAGGAGCAGCCTGCTACTCCTCCCTCTCTCGGGGATTCCCTTGGGGATTTCCTGTTAGAGCAGTCGCAAGACGAGACTCTGCAGCATGCGTTTGACCAAGTGAGAGTAATCGATGGTCAAACTCTTCAGCCAAGCGCGCCACCGACCTTCCCCTATTTTGCCATTATTAAAGATAGATTGTACCGAGTGACACAGGACACTCAAACTAAGGAATGAGTAACCCAGTTGTTAATCCCAAAGAGCCATAGGGAACTTGTATTCCATGCAGCTCACTTTAATCCCATGGCCTGACACTTGGGGCAAGACAAAACACTAGCCTGAATAATGGCCCAGTTCTATTGGCCAGGGATTCGCGGGGATGTCCGTCGGTGGTGTGTGGCATGTCGTGAATGCCAATTAGTAAATCCCGCGGCCACTCCAAAAGCGCCATTGCGCCCTCTTCCTCTAATCGAGACCCTGTTTGAGCGAATTGGGATGGATCTCGTCAGGCCATTAGATCGGTCAGCACGGGGATACTTCTTTATTTTAGTTCTAGTGGACTATGCAACGCGATATCCGGAAGCAGTGCCTCTCTGCAATATCTCAGCATGCAGTATTGCAGAAGCACTCTTCCGCTTTATCTCCCGGGTCAGGATTCCGAAAGAAATCCTGACAGACCAAGGCACTTCGTTTATGTCACGCACACTGCGCAAGCTGTATGGGTTACTGGGGTTTAAGTCTATCCACACCAGTATCTATCACCCACAAATGGATGGCTTAGTAGAGTGATTTAACCAAACACTCAAAAACATAATCTGCAAATTCGTAAGTGAAGATGCTCGTAATTGGGATAAGTGGCTCGAGCCCCTGTTGTTTGCAGTACGAGAGGTCCTGCAAGCCTCCACGGGGTTTTCTCCCTTTGAATTATTATATGGGCATAAGCCACATGGCATTCTGGACGTGCTACGGGAAAATTGGGAGGAGGGACCTTCGCCAAGTAAAAATGAAATTCAGTATGTTCTTGACCTGTGCGCAAAACTCCACACCCTCACGCACCTAACCCAGGAGAATTTGCGGCAGGCACAAGAACGTCAAAGCCGGCTGTATGATAGGGGCACGCGCCTTAGAGAGTTCACGCCGGGAGACAAAGTGCTCGTATTATTGCCCACGTTGAGTTCTAAACTAGTTGCCAAGTGGCAAGGGCCCTATGAGGTCACACGGTGAGTCGGGGATGTCGACTATGAAGTGAAGCGAACAGATGGGGCGGGGCAATGGAAATCTACCACCTCAACCTTTTAAAATGCTGGAATGAGGGGGTCCCCGTGGCGTTGGTGTCGGTAGTCCCAGAGAAGGCAGAGCTGGGGCCAGAGATAAAAAAAAACAAACATCTTGGACCACTCTGGTCCCTTGTGGAGACCACCTCTCACCGGCCCAACTCACGAAGGTAGCTAAGTTGCGGAAGGAATTTTCTGACATGTTCTCACCCCTTCCTGGTCGTACCCACCTCATAGAACACCACTTCGAAATGCCCCTGGGGGTGGTAGTGCATAGCCGCCCTTACCGATTGCCCAAACACAAAAAAAAGGTGGTTCAGGACAAACTCAAGGCCATGCTCGAAATGGGCATAATCAAGGAGTCCCACAGTGACTGGAGCAGCCCAGTGGTCCTGGTTCCCAAGACCGACGGGTCAGTCCAGTTCTGTGTGGACTATAGAAAGGTCAACGTGGTGTCTAAATGTGACGCATACCCAATGCCTCGCATTGATGAGTTGCTTGATCAGTTAGGCACTGCTCGCTTTTATTCGACACTGGATCTAACAAAGGGATATTGGCAGATCCCCTTGACTCCTCTATCCCGAGAAAAAACGGCCTTTTCAACACCATTTGGATTACACCAATTTGTCACGCTCCCTTTTGGGTTATTTGGGGCACCCGCTATGTTCCAGTGGCTTATGGACAGGGTCCTCCGCCCTCACACTGCCTACGCGGCCGCCTATCTAGATGACATTATAATTTACAGTAATGATTGGCCGCGGCACCTGGAACACCTGAGGGCCGTTCTAAAGTCACTGAGGCGGGCAGGCCTCACAGCTAACCCAAAAAAGTGTGCTATTGGGCGGGTGGAAGTACGGTATCTGGGGTTCCATTTGGGCCATGGGCAGGTGCGTCCCCAAATTAACAAGACCGCAGTGATTGCGGCCTGCCTGAGGCCCAAGACCAAAAAGGAGGTGAGACAGTTCTTGGGGCTGGCTGGCTATTATCGTAGGTTTATACTTAATTATTCGGATGTCACCAGCCCGCTAACTGATCTCACTAAAAAGGGGGCTCCAGATCTGGTCCAGTGGACAGAGCAGTGCCAACAGGCCTTCTCTGAGGTAAAAGCTGCACTGTGTGGGGGCCACTTTTACACTCCCCTGACTTCTCTCTCCCCTTTATTTTGCAGACTGATGGATTGGACAGAGGGCCGGGGGCCATTTTGTCCCAGGAGGTGGAGGGCAAGGAGCGCCCTGTGCTGTACATCAGCCGGAAACTCTCAGTGCGTGAAAGTAGGTACAGCACAATTGAGAAGGAGTGTCTTACCATCAAGTGGGTGGTCCTCGCCCTTCGATACTACCTGCTGGGGCACCCTCTCACTCTCTGTTTGGACCATGCGCCCCTCCAATGGCTCCACTGCATGAAGGATGCTAATGCATGGATCACCCATTGGTATCTCACCCTCCAGCCATTTAAGTTCGAGGTGATCCACAGGCTGGGGGTGCAGATGGTGGTGGTGGACTTCTTGTCCCATCGGGGGGGGAGTCAGCTTCAGGCTGGATGGCTCCCCGGCCTGAGTCGGGGGGTGGGGGTATGTGGCAGCGGGAGCATGGCCAAGCAGCAGTCTGTGAATGGAGGGCAGGGTCAGGGAAGGTAAGTGGCTAAGTCATTCCACCTGCTGTCAATAGTGTGTGTGTGTGTGTGTGTGTGTGTGTGTGTGTGTGTGTGTGTGTGTGTTACAGGGATGGAGCATAAAGAAGAGAGAGAGCAGAGAAAAGGAGCTCTCTCCCCGACCACAACACATGTGTGAGTGAGTGAGTGAGTGAGTGAGTGAGTGAGTGAGTGAGTGAGTGAGTAAGAAAGAAAGAAAGAAAGAAAGAAAGAAAGAAAGAAAGCTGAAAAGCTAAATAAAGTGGTTTGGCTAACATCAACTCTCGCCTGCCATGCTTCTGTGCTCCACCCACATCAGGAATTGCTACAAAATCCAATAATAAAAAAGATTTAATAGGAGTAAAAATAAACCAAAAATAATCCAGAAAAAACTTGGGACAAAAAACGAGGCAGGCAAGGACAAAAAAACGCTAGCATAAAAAATAGTACAGACAAAAAACTTGAGACAAAAAACATAGCACAACAAACATGAAAAAAGGCAAAAAGCATAGTGAAAAGACTGACAAGAAACAGGCAAAACAGAGAGCAAAAATCCAAGAAGCAATAAGGGCACAGAGATGACATGAAAAACCAATGAGATGTTCTGGCAAGGTCCCTGTTTGAGAACGGCCTTTTTATACACAGCAGAGCAAACCAGGAAGTGAACGCCGGCAAGATGAAAGTCCCATCCCGGATCCGGATTAGCGCTGAACTGGGAGATAATAAATCTCCGGAGTGAAAGTCCAGGGCGGAGCATGACAGTACCCACCCCTTCAGTGAGCACCTCCAGGGGCTTTAGGAAGAGTGTCCGGGTGTTGCCGGTGGAACTCCGTGATGAGTGTTGGGTCCAGTATGAACCTGCCGGGGACCCAAATTCTCTCCTCGGGGCCGTAACCCTCCCAGTCCACCAGGTACTGGAGACCTCTGCCTCACTGCCGCACCTTCAGCAGTTTCTTGACCTTGTCAGCCTCACCACCATCAATGAGCCTGGGAGGAGGAGGGGGTTTGGAGTGTGGGAGCAAAGGACTGGAGACCAGAGGTTTAAGCTGAGATACATGAAAGTTAGGGTGAACACGTCGCATGGTGAGTGGTAATGCCAGTCTAACAGAACATGGGTTGATTACCTTCTTGATGAGGAAGGGTCCAAGGAACTTGGGTGCTAGCTTGCGAGAGATGGTCCTAAGTAGCAGGTGGTGCATGGAGAGCATAACTCATTGACCTACTCGGTAGGTGGGTGCCTTGGAGTGACGTTTGTCAGCCTGCCTCTTGGATGCGAGTGCAGAGCAAATGAGTCTTCTCCAGGCCAATGCCCACGTCCTCCTGCAGTGGCGTATAAAGAGCTGGGCTGAGGGTACGGCGACCTCCTCCTCTTGGCTGGGGAACAGTGGTGGTTGGTAACCTAGTGAGCAGTGGAATGGAGAGAGACCTGTGGCAGAGGAAGGAAGAGTGTTATGTGCATACTCGATCCAAGGTAGGTACTTGCTCCAAGAACTGGCATCCCTGGACGCCATGCACCTGAGTGCAACCTCCAAAGCCTGGTTCGCTCGTTCTGCCTGGCCGTTGGTCTGTGGGTGGAAGCCTGAGGTGAGACTACAGGTGGCCCCAATGAGTTTGCAGAAGCCCCTCCAGAACTGTGCAGTGAACTGAGGACCCCAGTCAGAAACAATGTTGGTGGGTAGTCCATGTAGGCAGAAAATGTGGTGGACGAGTAATTCTGTGGCTTCTTTGGCTGAGGGGAGCTTGGGCAGAGGAATGAAATGGACAGACTTGTAGAAATGGTCAATAACAGTGAGGATGGGGCATCGTGGCTCAGGTGGATAAGGCACCATACCATAAATCCGGGGACCCAGGTTCGAGTCCGACCTGAGGTCATTTCCCGATACCTCCCCGTCTCTCTCTCTCTCCCACTCATTTCCTATTTTTACACTGTTCTATCCAATAAACGTGAAAAAAGCCCCAAAAAATATCTTTAAAAAAAAAAAACAGTGAGGATGCATGTGTTGCCACCTGAGTTGGGGAGTCCTGTGACAAAGTCCAGGGCAATGTGAGACCAAGGTCGATATGGAGTCGAGAGGGGACTAAGCAAGCCGGAAGGGGGTTGATTGGCTGTCTTGTTCTGGGAGCATATGTCGCAGGCTGCCACGAACTCCTGGATGTCCTCCTTGATGGATGGCCACCAAAAGCGCTGCTGGATGAGTGCCAGGGTTTGGGTGGCTCGGGATGACAGGCCAGCTTAGAGTCATGACCCCACTGCAGCACCTGGGTTCACACAGAACATGGAACAGATGGTTAGGAGGAATGTTGTTGGGGTTACCTTCACTGGGGTCCTGCTCCAGGGCCTTCTAGAGGTTGAGATGCTTGTGCAGAATGGCGGCTCCCACCAGGCAGCATGGAGGAAGGATGGTCTCAGGCGGCTTGGACTCCTCTTGGTGGGAAGAGAACATCCTGGACAGGGCATCAGGTTTGCCGTACTTGGAGCCTGGGCGGTAGGAGAGCATGAAGTTGAACCAGGAGAAGAAGAGAGACCAATGGGCTTGATGGGAATTAATGCGTTTGGCAGACTTGAGGTACTCCAGATTCTTATGGTCGATCCAGACTAGGAAGGGGAGCTCCGACCCCTCAAGCCAGTGCCTCCACTCCTCCAAGGTTAGTTTAACAGCTAGTAGTTCTCGGTTGCTGATGTAATTCCTCTCAGCTGGGGATAGCCAACAGGAGAAGAAGGAGCATGGGTGGACCTTGTTGTCACTGGTCCTCTGGGATAGTATAGCTCTGACCCCTGACTCAGAAGTGTCAACCTCGACAATAAACTGCTTGGTTGGATCGGGTATGGTGAGAATGGGTGCTGTGGTAAACCTGTGCTTGAGTGTGGAAAAGGCTTTCTCTGCTTCCTCCCCCCACTTGAATTGGGTCTTAGTCGAGGTCAGGGCTGAGAGAGGTCCGGCCACCATGCTGAAGTTGTGAATGAAGCGCCTGTAGAAGTTGACGAATCCTAGGAAGCGCTGGAGCTCTCATCTCAAAGATGGGGTGGGCCAGTCCACGATTGCCTCCAACTTGAGGGGGTCCATTTGAATCTTTGCCAGAGCAATGATGAACCCCAGGAACAAGACAGAGCTTTGGTGGAACTCGCTTTTCTCCGCCTTAACGAACAGTTTATTTTCTAGCAGGCGTTGGCGGACCTGCCGGACTTGACCCTGATGTTCCTCCAGGGAGTGAGAGAAAATCAAGATGTCATCCAGGTATACAAAGACAAAGGTATTAAGGAAGTCCCTTAAGACGTTGTTAACTAGCACCTGAAATACCACGGGAGCATTGATCAGGCCGAAAGGGACCACAAGGTACTCATAGTGGCCTGTGGTGGTGTTGAAGGCTGTCTTCCACTCGTCCCCTTCCCTGATCCTAACTAGGTGATAGGCATTGCATAAGTCCAGTTTAGTAAACACCTTAGCTCCCTAGAGTAGTTCAAAGGCTGTGGTCATGAAGTAGTGGGTAGCGGTTCTTGACCGTGATGGCGTTGAGACCTCGATAGTCAGTGCAGGGACGGAGTGACTTGTCCTTCTTTTTGATGAAGAAGAACCCTGCCCCTGCTGGAGAGGAGGAAGGGCGGATGATCCCAACTGCCAGTGACTCCGTGATGTATTTCTCCATGGCCTGTCATTCCGCAGGTGAGAGAGAGTAGAGACATCCCTTGGGTGGTGCTGTCCCGGGCAGGAGGTCGATCCCGTAATCGTAAGGCCTGTGAGGAGGGAGGGACACTGCTCGGGTTTTACTGAAAACTGGCTTGAGGTCCAGATATTCCAGAGGCACATGAGAGAGGTCAGGAAACTCACTGGCTGAGGGCTGTGGTGGTTTGGTGGGAGGCAGAGCAGAGTTGAGGCAGGAGGCCAGGCAGGAAGGACTCCAGCCTAAGACGGTGTGATCAGTCCAGTTTAAGTGGGGGTTGTGCTGCATCAATCAGGGTAGTCCAAGAATAACGGGAATGTGAGGGTTGTTCATGACATGAAGTTGTATCGTTTTGGAGTGATTGCCTGAAATCCTTAGGGTGAGTGGGGTGGTGAGGTGAGTGATGGTGGTCAAGCCAGTGCCATTGAGTGTCAGGACAGTGAGAGGGACCTCGAGGGCGAGTAACAGGATTCCGAGATCCTTGGTGGTGGTGGAACAGATCAGGTTCCTGTCCGCCCCTGAGTCGACAAGTGCCTGAAGATGGTGATGCCGGTTGTTGTGCATCATAACGGAGAGCAACGGTCAGTCAGCAGGGGACTGGTTCCGAGCATTGCCCACCAGGGCCCCTTGATTCACTGGTGGGCTCATCCTTTTTAGCAGGCAGGCTCAGATGTGTCTTTGCTGACTGCAGTAGAAGCAGGCCCCCATGTTCCACCGGCGCAGTCGTTCCTCTGCTGACACTTGTACCCGATCTACCTGCATGGGTTCGACAGATGAAGTGGAGAGGAGTTGAAGCTGAAGCGGCTCTTCTCTCTCCTCCATTGTAGGACCTGAGCGTCGATACAATTGGCGAGGTCCATGAGAGTGGCGAGGTCCGATGGCAGTTCCCAAGATACCATTTCGTCCTTGATGACGTCAGACAAACCATGTAGGAACGCGTCAACCTGGGCACTCTTGTTCCAGTCTCATGATGCTGCCAACATCTGGAACTCAATGGCATAGTCCAAGGTAGATCAGGGCCCCTGCCGCAGCTCCATGAGCTCCCTAGCCACTTCCCGACCGGACAGAGAGCAGTCGAATGTTCACCTCATTACCTCAGAGAACTCCTTGAAGCTGGAACAAAAGGATGCATCAGTGAGCCAGACCGCTGTTCCCCATTCCCTGGCCTTGCTGGTGAGGAGCGTGATGACATAAGCTACCCGGGAGCGTTCTGTGGGGAAAGCCATAGGTTGTAGCTCCAGGATCAGTGAACACTGAGACAGAAAAGATCTGCAGGTACCTGGTTCCCCACTGTAGGGCTGAGGCGAAGGAAGTCTCAGTTCATGGTGAGCGGCGGTGGTGAGAGGTGAAGAAGGAGGCAGCTGGGCAGGGGTAGGCACGGCTTGGGAGTGCTGGAGTTGTATGGCTAGAAGGTTGAGTGAGTTGGACAGGGTGGCCAGGTTCTGGGTGATCTGCTTGAGTTCCTGTTGGTGGGTCCCAAGGAGGGCTCCTTGCTGCTGCATAGCCGTTCTCAGATGGTTCAGTTCCGCTGGATCCATGTTGGCCAGAACGTACTGTTATGGGAAGTGAGATGTGGTGAGTAGGATCCAAGAGCAGAACACAGACCAGTAAATCCAATAAGAAAAAAGATTTAATAAGATTTTTAATAGGATAAACTTGAGACAAAAATATAGCACAACAAACATAAAAAAAAGTGTTAGGGTTTTGCTGGGATTCGAACCTGGTTCGCTGGTGTGATAATCCACCAAACCCCCACTAGGGGGGATGACTCAAATGCAGAAGCATGAGGCGGAAGTAGAAAAGTATCAAAAGGTTTATTTACAATATATACAATCCACGGCAAAAAACAAAAGTAATCCAAAAGCCCAGAAGATAAAGGGAAAATAAAAAATATCCAAAAGTTTAAAGTCCAAAAATAAGAAGAGAAAAGGCAAAAATGCAAACCCTCAGAAGATCCAAAAAAACAGTAAATACTAGGTCCAAAAGTCCAAAAAGCAAAGCAAAGTGCAAAACCAAAAAGACAAAGGCAAGGAACACGGTACAGAGGAAACTGGAGCTAAACATAACAGCACAAAGACTCCGTGACAAGAGGACTGAACTCAGGGGCATAAATACACAAACTAATTAAGGACAGGGTGGGGCAGGAAACAGGCAATAAGACAAAAACAAAACACAGAACACAGTGGTGACCTCTAGAGGCCAAAACAAACATGACCAGAAAAGGAAATAACAGCGGCCTCTAGAGGCCAAAACAGTCCCAGTCCTAACAGGACCCCCCCCCCCCCAGGAGCGTCTCCTGACGTTCCCAGGACGATCAGGATGGGCCGAATGGAAGTCCTGACAAAGTTCTTTGTCTAGTATGTCCCAAGCTGGGACCCAGCAGCGCTCCTCAGGGCCATAGCCCTCCCAGTCCACAAGATATTGGAGACCCCCGCGAACCCGGTGGGAGTCCAGCAGGCGGCGCACGGTGAAAACAGTCTGACCCTGGAAGATGTGGGGGGGGGGCGGGGGGTTCCTAGGGGCAGGGGCATACGTGGACATCAGTACGGGCCGCAACAGGGAAACATGGAATGCGGGGTTAATCCTTAGCGTATGTGGTAACTGGAGCCGGTAGGAGACAGGGTTAACTCTGCGTACAACCTTGAAGGGGCCAATGTAGCGAGGAGCAAGCTTGCGGTTCTCCACCCGCAGCGGAAGGTCCTTGGTGGACAGCCAAACCTGCTGCCCAGGGCGGAAAGTGTGGGCAGGTCTCCTATGGTGGTTGGCCTGAGTCTGGTTGGTACTGGAGGTCTGGATGAGTGTCCTCCTGACCTTGCTCCAGGTCTTGTGACACCGTCTCACATATTGGTTGACCGAGGGCACCCCAGCGTCCTCCTCCTGGTCCGCGAACAGAGGTGGCTGGAACCCGAATTGGCACTGGAACGGCGACAGCTTGGTGGCCGATGACTGCAGGGTGTTGTGGGCGTACTCAGCCCATGGCAGCCAGGTGCTCCACGATGTCGGGTTATCCATAGCCAGGCCTCGCAGGGTGGTTTCCAGGTCTTGATTGAGCCTCTCCGTCTGGCCATTGGACTGGGGGTGGAACCCAGAGGAGAGGCTGGCAGTGACCCCGATGAGCTTGCAGAAGCCGTGCCACACTCGGGAGGAGGACTGGGGCCCCCGGTCAGAGACGATGTCCTGTGGAAGACCAAAGACTCGGAAGACGTGATTAAATAGCAATTTAGCAGTGTCAAGGGCAGAAGGGAGCTTGCACAGTGGTATAAAGCGGCAGGCCTTGGAGAATCTGTCCACAATGACCAAAATGACAGTGTTACCTTGAGACTCAGGGAGACCCATGATGAAGTTGACCACCACGTGGGACCAGGGATGCCGGGGAATAGGCAGAGGATGCAGGAGACCCTGGGGACGCTGTTGCGGGTTCTTGGTTCTGGTGCAGACCTCACAGGACAGGACGAATGACCTTACTTCCTTCTCCATGTTAGGCTACCAGAAGCGTCTTTTCAGGAAGTCCAGGGTCCTCTGAGCTCCTGGGTGGGTGGTGAGAGGGGAAGAGTGACCCCACTGGAGAACCTTGGCCCGGGCTTGATGAGGGATGTACAGGAGGCCCGGTGGCCCCATCCCAGGATCAGGGTCCCGGCGTTGAGCTTGTCGAACGGTCTCCTCAATACCCCAGCGGACAAGAGCCACAATCCGGGATACAGGGATGATAGGCCCAACTTCACTCTCCCTGTTGTTGGGTGAGAACAGTCTGGAGAGCGCGTCCAGTTTGGTGTTCTTAGAGCCCGGGCGGTATGATAGGGTGAAATTGAAACGGCTGAAAAACAAAGTCCACCTAGCCTGTTGTGGGTTCAGCCTCTTAGCTTGCTGGAGGTACTCCAGGTTCTTATGGTCCGTCCACACCAGGAATGGATGTTGCGCTCCCTCCAGCCAGTGCCTCCACTCCTCAAGGGCTCGTTTAACCGCTAGCAGTTCCTGATCCCCCACATCATAGCGGGACTCCGCAGGGCTCAGGCGGTGGGAGAAGTAAGCGCAGGGGTGCAGCTTCCCTTCCGAGCATTGAGAGAGCACCGCGCCGACACCACTGTCCGAGGCGTCCACCTCCACGATGAATGGTTGGGAGGTGTCCGGGAGAACCAGAATAGGTGCCATGCAAAAGCGGTGTTTGAGGTCATTAAACGCCTTTTCCGCCTGAGGGGACCAGACATAGGAACCACCAGTCCTTTTGGTGAGGTCCGACATAGGTGCTGCTACGGAGCTGAAGTTCCTGATGAACTTGCAGTAGAAGTTAACGAATCCTAAGAACCGCTGAACCTCCTCAACGGACTTGGGAGTAGGCCAGTCCCGGATGGCCAGGGTCTTGGCTGGGTCCATTTGGAGTTGCCCTGTTCGTACGATAAATCCCAGGAAGGAGACCTTGGGGACATGAAACTCACATTTCTGGGCTTTAGCAAACAGATTATTCTGTAAAAGTCTCTGGAGGACTTGGCGGACATGGTGGCGGTGCTCCTGTAAGGTCTTGGAGAATATCAGGATGTCGTTGAGGTAGATGAAAACATATTGATTAATCATATCCCTCAAGACATCGTTGATAAGGGCCTGAAAAACAGCTGGTGCATTGGTGAGTCCGAAGGGCATGACCTGGTACTCGTAGTGCCCTTACGGGGTGTTAAAGGCGGTCTTCCACTCATCTCCCTGTCGGATACGGATGAGATGGTCTGCGTTCCGTAAGTCCAACTTGGTGAAGATGGTGGTGCCTTGGAGCAGGTCAAATGCTGTGGACATCAGTGGAAGGGGATAGCGGTTGCGCACGGTGATCTTGTTCAGGCCCCTATAATCAATACATGGCTGGAGCCCCCCATCCTTCTTGCTGACAAAGAAGAAGCTGGCACCAGCGGGTGAGGTGGAGGGTCGAATGAACCCAGAGGCCAAGGCCTCCTTGATGTACTCCTCCATGGCCTTGCGTTCTGGCTGAGAGAAGGAAAACAGTCTGCCACGAGGAGGGGTAGTCCCAGGGAGCAAGTCGATGGCACAGTCGTAGGCACAGTGCGGAGGGAGAACGGCGGCCCTGCTCTTACTGAAAACTTCCTTGAGATCCCAGTACTCTGTGGGAACTTGAGATAACTCGGTGAGATCGGGAGGCTCGGCAGGAGACAGGAGAGCTAGAGAGCAGACAAGAGGCATAGCAAGCAGGACCCCACTCCACAACCTGGCTAGTGACCCAGTCTATACGAGGGTTGTGGCGGGTAAGCCAAGGAAGACCTAGAATCACCGGGAACTCTGGAGAATGAATCAGATGCAGGGATATCTCTTCCTTGTGACCTTGAGACTGGAGATAGACTGGAGAAGTAACTTGGGTGACTCTTCCATCACCTAACGCTTGGCCATCGAGGGCAGACACAGACAGTGGGACTTCAAGAGGTGCAGTCGGGACATTGATGCTTTGGGCGAAGTGGATATCCATAAAGTTTCCAGCCGCCCCTGAGTCTAACAAGGCTTGACAAGAGTGGACGGACTCACCCCAGGAGATGGAGACCAGGATGTAGATTCCTTGGCCAGGGAGTCCGGGAGAGAGGGTATGCCCCGTCACAACCCTCCCTCAGCTGGACGGGGCAGTCCTTTTCCCAAGAGCTCAGGACATGATGCTCGGAAGTGACCAGGCTTGCCACAGTAGATGCAGCACTTGTCCCTCCTTCTGCACTCCCTCTCGGCTACGGAGAGACGAGTACGGCCAACTTGCATGGGCTCTGGACAGTCACTGGAGGAGGTAGACGGGCTCCAGGTAGAGGCAGGGAGGCCAGGGAGGCTCAGGACTTGGCGGCGTTCTCTCATTCTGTTGTCAAGGCGAGTAGAATGTGAGATCAGCGTTTCGAGGTCACTTGGGCATCCGATAAAAGCCAGACCGTCTTTGATGGGGTCAGACAGACCATGGTGGAAGGCTGACACCAGGGCAGTCTCGTTCCATCCACTTACTGCTGCGAGGGTCCGGAACAAGATGGCATAGTCTGCAATGCTTCCCTCCTGTCGGACAGACATGAGCTTCCTGGCTGCATCTTTACTGATGTCTGCCTGATCAAAGACCCGAAGCATCTCCTCCATAAATAACTTGAAGTCAGAACACTCGGGTCCCTGTCTTTGCCAGATGGCCATTGCCCAAGCCCGTTACCAGCTAACAAGGTTATCACAAAGGCAATCTTGCGGCGATCCATAGTGTAGGTGGTAGGCTGGAGCTCAAAGGTGAGTTGGCACTGGGTAAGGAACTCCCGGCACTCACCATGCTTGCCGTCATACCTCTGTGGTGCAGGAAGGCTGGGTTCGCGAGGTGAAGGAGACAGTGTGGCGGGAGGCACTGGAGCGGGAGCAGGAGCCGGATCAGGATATGCAGGCAGAGGTGTCAGCTGTGCCAGGGTTTTCCCAATTTGCTGAAGCAGTTCCTCGTGGCGAGCAAGGGCCTCACGTTGGCTGGTGAGCGTTCGTCCATGAGCGTCCATGGTCGCTCCGAAGCATGTCGGAGCTGCCATAATTCCCTGAAGGTTGGCCAGGTAGACAGTTGAAGCAGCCTCTGCTGAGTCGGTCATGATAGAGTCTTTCTGTTAGGGTTTTGCTGGGATTCGAACCTGGTTCGCTGGTGTGATAATCCAGCAAACCCCCACTAGGCCACCAGGGGGATGACTCAAATGCAGAGGCGTGAGGCGGAAGTAGAAAAGTATCAAAAGGTTTATTTACAATATATACAATCCACGGCAAAAAACAAAAGTAATCCAAAAGCTCAGAAGATAAAGGGAAAATAAAAAATATCCAAAAGTTCAAAGTCCAAAAATAAGAAGAGAAAAGGCAAAAATGCAAACGCTCAGAAGATCCAAAAAAAACAGTAAATACTAGGTCCAAAAGTCCAAAAAGCAAAGCAAAGTGCAAAACCAAAAAGACAAAGGCAAGGAACACGGTACAGAGGAAACTGGAGCTAAACATAACAGCACAAAGACTCCGTGACAAGAGGACTGAACTCAGGGGTATAAATACACAAACTAATTAAGGACAGGGCGGGGCAGGAAACAGGCAATAAGACAAAAACAAAACACAGAACACAGTGGTGGCCTCTAGAGGCCAAAACAAACATGACCAGAAAAGGAAATAACAGCGGCCTCTAGAGGCCAAAACAGTCCCAGTCCTAACAAAAAGACAAAAAACATAGTGCAAAAGATTGTGACAAGAAACAGGCAAAACAGAGAGCAAAAATCCAAGAAGCAATAAGGGCGCAGAGATGACGTGAAAAACCAATGAGACGTTCTGGCACGGTCCCTGTCTGAGAATGGCCTTTTTATACACAGCAGAGCAAACCAGGAAGTGAATGCCGGCAAGATGAAAGTCCCATCTTGGATCCAGATTAGCGGTGAACTGGGAGATAATAAATCTCTGGGAGTGGAAGTCCGGGGCAGAGCATGACAGTTTTACAGTCAATAATAGCAATGTCTTTGCATCTTTTATCCATAGACTTAATGGGTTTATCCTTCAATTCAAGTACACCTTCCTTTAATAAATTATTCATTTCAGACTATGTGTTAGAATAAACAAATTACTCTTTATAAAAATGAACTATTTTGCCTAATTACAAATATAATTGTATTAGAAAAATCCCCTTGAACAAAAAGCATACATCATTGCAATACTCATTACAGGGGAAAATATCTTCTTGTATTATGGCTGAACAGTCATGTTGTCTTTAATCCAACATTCTGCTGTATACTGGCTGAAACTTTGTCTGTATATTTTGTGTCCTTTTCACTGAAGAGGAACAATCAGTGTCTGCATCAACACAGGCTTCCTGCTAGTGAGTTCATGATGTCGGTGCAATCTACTCTGCATAGTTCTTCTGTCATTAGTTGTGACACAAACACAATGCAGGGAGATTGCAATTAAGCTAATAACCATGTGGCTGAAGTTGTTTGATATTAGGTTATGCGAAGAGATGATGATGAGCTGTGATTATAGGTGATATTAATAAAAGTAAACACAATGGGGTGTGTTGTTATTGGAAAATAATGACAGAGTGAAGTGATGTGGTGTGACATGAAGCGGTCATACTATTACAGCTATGACAGTCCCATTTCTGAATTTTGGTTAAATTGGCCTGTACTTGGTAAAATGGTTTATTTATTACATTGTAGTACATTGTCAAAATTAGCTGTATACATGCCATAAAAATCTGTCTAATGTGCAGATCTAATGTAGTTAAATGAAAAATCTGTGAAAATGTAGGGTGGTGCATTGGGGAACACTACTGCCTCACAGAAAGAAGGTTCCAGGTTCTAACCTTGTGGTTGATTGGGGCCTTTCTCAGAGGAAAGATACATCTGTACATACATCTGATACATACATCTGTAAGTGCCTGCACTCTGACAGATGTCTTTGGACTGTGGGGGAAACTGGAGCACCCAGAGGAAACCCATGAAGGCACAAGGAGAACATGCAAACTTGACAAAGTTTGCATGTTCTCCTTGTGCCTTCATGGGTTTCCTCTGGGTGCTCCAGTTTCCCCCACAGTCCAAAGACATCTGTCAGAGTGCAGGCACTTACAGATGTATGTGCAGAGGAGAGTGGGATGCAAACTGTAGACAAAGCCAAATCGTAAGACAGGAAGCGTAGTCAGGAAATTAGCGAGGGCCGGTTGATCGGCAAACAGAGTAGTAGAGGCAAGACAAAGAACATAGACAGAGAAAAAGCAGAGGTCAGAATAATGAGAGGCAGACAGAGAATGCAAGGCTTGGTATGAACTGGAGAACGCAGAATGATACTTCGCATTGGAGTGGAGTGAGTGAGGAGCTTAAGTAGTGTGACAAGTAATTCGTGGAATGAGTGGCAGCTGTAATCAATGGGCCGGTGAGAGGGGGCGCTCTGGTTCATGGAAATTGTAGTTCAAAGTGTCTATGTTTGTAGTTTGGTTGTTCTCAACAGGTTTACTGACAGAACACCCCCCCCCCCTCCGAGGAGCTCCCTCTGGGAGCTATATTCTTTCTTTCTTGGGTGATCTCTTCCTCTGGTTTGTCAGGATGTTGAGGATGGAATTCTTGTTTGAGTAGAGGGTCTAGAATGTCTTTAGTGGCTACCCAGCTCTGTTCTTTGTGTCCCTACCCCTACCAATTTACCAAATTCGATTTGGCCTCTTCTACGTCTGGAATCAAGGATTCTATTTACCTGGTACATGGGTTCACCCTCTATGTTGAGTGCTGGGTGCTCCTGGACTGGTGTGTTCTCGGTGAGAGGGCCCAGGATGGCAGGTTTCAGGTTGGAGACATGGAATGTGGGAAATATTCTGCTGTGAGGGGGAAGTTCTAAATGGTATGAGGCCTCTTTGATGCGATGCGGTACCTTGAATGGCCCAACATAACATGGCTGAAGTTTTCGATGGTTGTTGGGTTCTCTGAGGTTCCTTGTAGCAACCCATACTCTGTCACCCAGGGAGAAGTCTGGATTGTTGCCTCTGTGTTTGTCCGCATATCCCTTATACTTAGCATTGACTGTCTCTAGACATTGGTGTACCTCCTCCCAGATTGCTTGACTGCATGAGAACCCATCATCCACAGCTTGTACTTGGCTTGACATGTCATCCCAGGGGAACAGGGGTGGTTGGTAGCCAAGTATGCACTGAAAAGGTGTTAGTTGGGTTGCAGAATGTTTGAGGGAGTTCTGGGCATACTCGGCCCACAGGAGGAATCGGGCCCAGTCCCCCTGGTTACACATACAGAAGATCCTCAGGAAACAGCTGACTTCTTGGTTGGCTCATTCTACTTGACCATTTGACTGTGGATGATAGCCAAACGTGAGGCTCACTCATATCCCGAATCTTTCCATGAAGCAAGTCCAGAAACGTGACATGAACTGGGAACCCTGGTCACTGACTATGTCTTCAGGAATACCATAGTACCTGAATATCTGCTGGAAGAGTAGCTTGGCTGTCTGGGCAGCCGTGGGAATGCCAGATTATGGGATGAGCTTTAGGGCTTTAGAGGATCGGTCAATGGTTACCATTATTGTGGTGTTGCCTTGTGAGGGAGGGAGGTCCGTGATGAAGTCAATGGTTATGTGGTACCAGGGTCTTTGAGGAATCAGGAGGGGGCACAGTTTTCCGGCAGGAGGGGTTCTCGGAACCTTCACTTGGGCACATTCAGAACAGGAGGCGATGAACTGGTTCATCTCAGTGAGCATGCTCTCCCACCAGTACTTATTTCTCAGCATCTGATGTGTATGTTGACTGCCAGGATGTCCCATGGTGGGAGATGCATGGGCCCAAGTGATGAGTTGGCCTCAAAGATGCTTAGGTACGTAAAGAAGGCCTGGCAGGAGATTAATGGGGTTAGTCTGTGGTTGGGATTTTCTTATCTCTTTATCCAGCTCCCAGGTAATAGACTGTACAAAACATTGGGATGGGAGAATGGGATGGGTGACAGAATCTTGATGTGATGGGCTGAAGGTTCAAGCTAGGGCGTCTGCCTTAGTGTTGTTGGAGCCAGGGTGAAATGAAATTGTGAAATTGAAGCGCGTGAAGAAAAAAGTGTCCATCTGGTTTGGCATGGGTTTAATCTCTTGGCTTTCTTGAGATATTCAAGGTTCTTGTGATCAGTGAGAATTACGAAGGGGTGAGTAGCTCCCTCCAGCCAGTGTCGCCACTCCTCAAGGGCTAGTTTAATGGTGAGCAGCTCTCTGTTTCCAACATCATAGTTCTTCTCTGCAGAGGTGAGTTTCTTCAAAAAGAAGGCTACTGGATGAAACTTGTGTTTCTCCCCAAAATGCTGAGATAGGATCACTCCTACCCCTTTGCGGATGCATCTACCTCCAAGGTGAATGGTTTGGTCAGGTCAGGATGCTGTAAAACAGGGGCAGAAGTAAAAGCGTTTCTGGTAACTGTTAATCAGTCCTGCACACTGGCTTGGAGGAATTTTAGCCCATTCCTCCGTACAGAACAGCTTCAACTCTGGGATGTTGGTGGGTTTCCTCACATGAACTGCTCGCTTCAGGTCCTTCCACAACATTTCGATTGGATTAAGGTCAGGACTTTGACTTGGCCATTCCAAAACATCAATTTTATTCTTCTTTAACTGTTCTTTGCTAGAACGACTTGTGTGCTTAGGGTCGATGTCTTGCTGCATGACCCACCTCCTCTTGAGATTCAGTTCATGGACAGATGTCCTGACATTTTCCTTTAGAATTTGCTAGTATAATTCAGAACTCATTGTTCCATCAATGATGGCAAGCCATCCTGGCCCAGATGCAGCAAAACAGGCCCAAACCATGATACTACCATCAACATGTTTCACAGATGGGATAAGGTTCTTATGCTGGAATGCAGTATTTTCCTTTCTCCAAACATAACGCTTCTCATTTAAACCAAAAAGTTCTATTTTGGTCTCATCCATCCACAAAACATTTTTTCCAATAGCCTTCTGGCTTTTCCACGTGATCTTTAGCAAACTGCAGATGAGCAGCAATGGTTTTTTTTGGAGAGCAGTGGCTTTCTCCTTGCAACCCTGGCATGCACACCGTTGTTGTTCAGTGTTCTCCTGATGGTGGACTCAAGAACATTAACATTAGCCAATGTGAGAGAGGCCTTCATTTGCTAAGAAGTTACCCTGGGGTCCTTTGCGACCTCGCCAACTATTACACGCCTTGCTCTTGGACTGATCTTTGTTGGTCGACCATTCCTGGGGAGGGTAACAATGGTCTTGAATTTCCTCCATTTGTACACAATCTGTCTGACTGTGGATTGGTGGAGTCCAAACTCTTTAGAGATGGTTTTGTAACCTTTTCCAGCCTGATGAGCATCAACAATGCTTTTTCTGAGGTCCTTAGAAATCTCCTTTGCTCGTGCCGTGATACACTTCCACAAACATGTGTTGTGAAAATCAGACTTTGATAGATCCCTGTTCTTTAAATAAAACAGGGTGCCCACTCACACCTGACTGTCATCCCATTGATTGAAAATACCTGACTCTATTTTCACCTTGAAATTAACTGCTAATCCTAGAGGTTCACATACTTTTGCCACTCACAGATATGTAATATTGGATCATTTTCCTCAATAAATAAATGACCAAGTATAATATTTTTGTCTCATTTGTTTAACTGGGTTCTCTTTATCTACTTTTCGGACTTGTGTGAAAATCTGATGATGTTTTAGGTCATATTTATGCAGAAATATAGAAAATTCTAAAGGGTTCACAAACTTTCAAGCACCACTGTATGATCAGGTTCTCTGTCGTGGTACACGGACATTATTCGTACGGTCACAAAAGGCATCAAAAATCAGGCCGATGCATTACCATGCTCTCTTAAGTATGGAGCTCCCACTGTTATGACTCTGTGCTTAATGATATTTTTATTGGATGGATTTTGCTGGACAGATTTGTCAAAAAAAAAAACATCTGCCATAAGCATCACCTGCTAAGCATTTAATGATTTTAATTCATATAAATTAAACAGTTTAGCATGGCAATTATTTGGTTTTTCTTAGCTGTCTTATTTACTGCACAAAAAGTAATGTTAATAATTTAATATAACATTTTTAATTAAAATCTTCTAATAATTTTGCATAATATAGTTCTAACATATCCTGAACAGTAGTGTGTCACATTCATTCGAAATCTAACACAATCAACACATCAGGTACTTTCCGTTCAACTCCTCACCACAAATTCTCTGGTCCCATGACATTTATTTATTTATTTATTTATTTATTTTTTGCACTAGCCCTTCCTTTAAGCACAACTCACCAGCAACTATGTGTTCATTAGATATCTTTAGGGAATCATAAGAAACTGAACATACACTACATACGCTTTCACACAAAGATCACAGTTCATTCTAAGCTGCTCTAGAAGACATCAAATTCAAAAAAGACTTCCATTTTGAGGATTCCATACTCAAACATACCCTACACTTCTCCTCTGAGGGATTTGTGCAGATATTGTACGTGTGTGTTTCTCAGTGTAGTTATGATGCCATGACACACATACGGTACTGTGCAAATGTTTTAGGCAACACATCTTATATGCATTTTGTCTTATGATGCCTCTGTTGTGTTTACTGCATTTGTATCAGTGGAAAAGAAAATTTAGATTTCGAAGGATTACTTTTTTTGTTTAAAAAAAAAAACTCCCCAACATTTAGAGCTACAAAGATTTTTTTTATTTTATTTGATTCATTATTTGGACCATAGTAAGTAATAGACCAAGAAGAAGAAGAACTGTATCAAGTTCTCCAAGAAACCTGGAACTACTAATTAATAAGTACTGATTTCCTTAGAAAACTGCACAACTGAAATGCTTGCACAGTACAGTATCTGTGAAAGAGATATTTTTAGGGATATTGTGATGGTTTCTGCTAAAAGCTGCCATGATCCTAAAGCAGGCAGAAAGAGATTACTGACAGTAGCCATGACGGATGGCCCACTTTTTAAAAAATATTCCTGCAGCATAGTGTTGGACTTTTGGTTTATTTGTGTGTATGTTTTGGTGAATCGTGATTACGATGGGCCGAGTGGCCTACCCCCAATTCACAGAAGTATATTAATCTTCTTATGACTATCTACTCTATAAAGAAAAAGTGGAGTGCAAAAAAACAACAAAGATTCAGTAGTGCTCTTGCCAGATGGCAGGGAAATACTGACATGTGTGATAAAATGTGTGCCCACTCACACCTGATTGTCATCCCACTGATTGAAAACACCTGACTCTAATTTCACCTTCAAATTAACTGCTAATGCTAGAGGTTCACATACTTTTGCCACTCACAGATATGTAATATTGTATCATTTTCCTCAATAAATAAATGACCAAGTATCATATTTTTGTCTCATTTGTATAACTGGATTCTCTTTATCTACTTTTAGGACTTGTGTGAAAATCTGATGATGTTTTAGGTCATATTTATGCAGAAATATAGAACATTCTAAAGGGTTCACAAACTTTCAAGCACCACTGTAAACTTCCTCCAGATTGCTATGGAACATTAACATTTCAGAACATGCTGCTTTATTATGCTCACTGGCCACACACATACTGTTTTTTGCAGTTATCTAATAAGCCAGTCCCTTGACAGCAGCACAATGCATAAAATCATGCAGATACAAATCAAGCACTTCAGTTAATTTTCACTTCAAGCATCAGAATGGAAAAAAATTGTGATCCAAGTGTGACTTTCACTGGAGCATGGGTGTTGGTTTGAGCCAGATGGACTGGTTTGAGTATTTCAGAAACTGCTGATCTCCTGGAGTTTTCACACGCAACAGTCAGAGTTTACATAGAATGGTGCGCAAAAAAAAAAACAAAACACTGAGTGGGCGACAGTTCTGTGGGTGGAAATGCCTTGTTGATAAGAGAGGTCAGAGGAAAATGGCCAGATTGGTTCAAGCTGCCAGGAAGGATATAGTCACTCATACAATCACTTTTTACTATCATGGTGAGTGTATATCGATATGTACAGTATATGCTGAGCAGCTAGAACTGTTCCAGTATGAGGTCTTAGGTCCTATGAATAATATGTTAATGAAATCGACAGGACCTGTGTACAGTTAACACCAATTGACTTCTTGCAAACGATCCATGTAACACTCTCAAGTAGAGGGGGCGTGGTCAAAGAGCCATTGTATGTCCAGTACTCCAGAGTGCTAGGCAGCAGGATAGTGGGGTCAAAGTCTAGAAATGAAGTCTGTGCTCCCTGGGTGGAAAGCCAGAATGTCATGATTAGCTAACTTATCTCAGAAATAATTTACGAAATTAATCCTTAACATAAAAGTCCCATGAAATTTTAAGAGAACTTGCTTTTCCTTTAATGGCATCCAGTGCATCAAGGACCTTCTGGAGTCGAGGGTTTTCATCACCAATATGTTGAAAGTAAATACAGAAATGAACACACTTGAAATACACAAGAGATGTCCTTCATGCCACAGTATTTTATCACAAGTTCTGTTTTATCACAAAATAGAATAAAGGAATAAATTTTCTCATGTGTGTAGACCTCCAAGAAGACTCCAACTACAGCAAGGCCATCAGACGTGCTCGCAGCTTCTCCAAAGTTGGGATATGTAGTATTCCAGTGAACTAGATGAAGCTAGGGAAGATGAAAAGAAGCCACTTCTTTACTTGCACTAAAGCCAACAATTTAGTTCGTCATTTATAAAACTGTGCATATTCTAATGAATCGCATGCAAGCCTAAAAGTCTACTGAATTAGGCAAACTTGTGTAGGCACCAAGATGTGGATTAGGATATGGAAGGCACATACTTCAGCAGGGTACAGTTTTCCATCAACTGTGTGCTCGGAGCCCTTATCATCACTTGATCCCCAGTGATAATGGAACTGTTTCAGTCTGTAGGTGCCGGTTATTGGCCCCCCTGTCAGAGCTGATGATGCAAACACAACAACAACAAAAAAACATCATGATGTATCAATTGACAAGACATTTGACATAATTAATGAAATACAGTTCTTTCTGTCATAATTACAATCAGCTTCACTTAAGGAAAACCACAAATTCATGAGAATGGAGACATGATAATACAACCACTACCCTCCCCTAAGACACATACATTCTTGCATGTACAATGTTGTGATTTGTTTACCCAGATCACAGTTTCCGTTTCCGGGTCACTGCTCTTGCGGTTGACCAGTCTGAGCACTGAGCGGTTTTCCTATTTTTATTTTTTCTATTGTGTTTTGTTTTGTTTGTGTTTTTGGTTTGTTTGTTTGTTTTATTACACTGTCGGAATGTATTTTTCCGGAATTATTTACACGCTGGCAGCTTTACACATGTTGGTTTATTCGATTGCTGCTTCACCCTCGGAGATAATAAGGATTACATATTCACGGGAGCTGCTGCTGTGTCTCAACCTCAGTCCGGCTCCGTTCTCCCCCGATACACTTCCTAAGGAGATTCAGAAACAAACATCCAAGGCGGATCAGTCCAACTCCAAACAGAGACTTCACAAGGCGACCAGACGGGGAAAAAAGAAGGGAGGTATCAGAGCGCGACTTCAGCGAGCAACAGGTAAACAGCTGACACTGCCTGCAGTCATCCTCGCCAATGTCTGCTCACTAAGGAATAAAACAGACGAACTTCAGGCTAATGTGAACCATCTGCATGAGTACAGGAATGCTTCTATTCTGGCGTTTACTGAAACTTGGCTCAACCATGGCAATGACAACAAAGCGCTGTACATTGATGGATTTGGCACCCCCATCAGGCTCGACCGTGACAGTGACGTCACCGGTAAACAACATGGTGGTGGTGTGTGTTTCTATATCAACCCCCGTTGGTGCTCCACTGTCCACGTCAGAGAGAAGCTGAGCACTCCAGACATTGAGCTCCTGGCTCTGTCTCTTCGTCCCTTTTACCTTCCCAGAGAGTTCCCTCAACTCTTCTTCGTCCTGGTTTACATACACCCCAAAGCTAACTCCACTTCAGCAACTGACCTCATCAAAAGCTCCCTGGACAAATTTGAACATTTATCCTCTGATTCCCCCAAATTCATTCTTGGAGATTTTAATCACTGCAATCCTGGAAAATCTTTGAAAGGCTTTGAACAATACATCCATTGCTCCACTCATCTGGGAAAGACATTTGATAGATTCTGTCCCGGATGCCTACAGAGCTGTCACTCTTCCTCCCCTCGGCTCTGCTGATCACCTCACCATCCTGCTCGCTTCTGCCTACATCCCAGTCATCAGGAAAATTAAGAAGGTTACCAGGACCATCAAGCAGTGGACTAACGAGAGTATAGCAATCCTCCAGGGTTGCTTCGAGTCTACTAACTGGACTAACCTCCTTTCCTCTTCTGATGACATAAACGAACAGGTGGATGTCGTCTCATCATGCATCAACTTCTGTGAGGAAAACATCATACCCTCCAAGACTGTTACCATCTTCCCTAACAATAAACCCTGGGTCACCAAGGAGCTAAAAACCATTATCAATAAGAAGAAACGGATCTTCTTCTCTGGGTCAGAGATGGAGAAAAAGGAGGTTAATAAAGAGGTCAAGAGGGCTATTAAGATTGCCAAGCTGAACTACAAGAACAAAGTGGAAGAAAAGTTTTCTCATGGAAACCTCCACTCAGCTTGGCAGGGCCTGAAGAGAATGGCGGCTGTTAACCTTCCTATCAGTAACAACTCTGTTAACATCCCTGGCAGTACACCAGCATATCTCCCCAATGACCTTAATTCCTTCTTCTCCATATTTGAGATCAACAACTCCACCCAGTTAGAGGACATCAGATCCAACTTCATACCTGATGACTCTAGTATCTCTTTCCCCACCACTGATGTAGTGAGGGCCCTTAAGAGGTCTAAGGCTAACAGCGCATCTGGAGCTGATAACGTCAGTGGCCAGGTCCTTAGATACTGTGCGGACCAGTTAGGGAGTGTTTTCCAGAAACTGTTTCAGATCTCCATCAACACAGGAACTGTCCCCAAATGTTGGAAACACTCAACAATTGTCCCCATTCCCAAGAGAAGCCCCCCCATGGCCCTGAACGATCTGCGCCCAGTGGCCCTCTCCTCCCAGGTGATGAAGGCTATGGAGAGGCTTGTCAGGCAATACATTCTCACTCTGACCAATTCACAACTTGATCCGCTCCAATTTGCATATCAAAGCCATAAAGGTGTCGACGATGCCAAAGCCTTCATCATCGACACTATTCACAGACACCTGGAGCTTCCCAATACCTCCGTCAGACTCCTGTTTGCAGATTTCTCTTTGGCCTTTAATACCCTGCAACCGCATATTCTGGCAGAGAGACTCCACCGGAACTTCAACATGAGCAGCCAGCTCATCCTCTGGATTCTGGACTTATTATTATTATTCTATTGTTATTCTCCTCCTGAACTCTAAGAAGTCTAAGACAGTTAGAATAACTTAAGTCTTCTGTACAATACTCTAGTGCAATATCACATGTCCTGATGTGCAATATTACAATATCACCTTGTCACCTTAACTACAATGTCATTCTAATCATATTGTCACTTGAATTTTATCCACGCTTCATTTTATTTATTTGCCATATTTTATCTGCTGCTTTTTTTTTTTACTTTGTTACTGGCAGCAGGCCTGCCATTTTACATTGTACATAATATGCTGTTGTTTGTTTTTTGCCCACCCACTTTTGTGATTTTATTCTTTTTGTGATTTTATTCTCTTGCTCTTATTTTAATGTACCACTCTTTGCCCTTCTAATTGCCCTTCGGGGATAAATAGAGTTTTGTCTGATTCTGAGATAACTGTGTGTGTGCGCGCACACGCATGAAGATATATGATAGTCCAATAAAATTATACTGTCTTCACAACACATCTGTGTGCAACAGTCTGCTTTTTTGCTCAGGAAATTATTTCCATCACAGACTGACACATTTGCACATAGTGTAGTGTTTAATGTTTAACTGAGTATGAGTCAAAAGTTCACTAGGACATTTTTGTGTGTAGTCTTTCAACTCACACTTCCTCATTAGGACATTTGAATGCTGGGTAAATATGACTAAACAATCCCAGCGGACACACAGAAATAACTGTACTTCATCTCCAGGATCCTGGGGCTTTTTTTCTTCTTTTTTTTAGTTGGTTTAAATTACACATCTTGACCTTTTTAGTACTGACATCTCAAGACTATGATATACAAATGAATTAATTCTAGATTATTATACATAAAATATAATAAGGTGATGGATAAGGTCCATCACATACGTCATCACATCAAGGCAAAATTCCTAGTGCCAAATTAACACCTATAGCACTGATTTAATGCTCACTGTTCCGAATTAACATCCACAAACACTATACATATCAGGTTAATGGGTGCAAGAGTCAAACAGTACAACAATTACAGGTCTAAAATCAATCACTCAAAAGTCTTAGTTCAACAAGGTACACCCATACACCTATTGTTTTCTGCAGTTATCTAATCAGCCAATACCATGACAGCAGTGCAATACATGAAATCATGCAACTACAATTCAAGAGCTTCAGTTAATGCTTACTTCAAACATCAGAATGGGAAAAATTGTGATCTCAAATTGTGACTTCCACTGTGGCATGGGTGTTGGGGCCAGATGGACTGGTTTGAGTATTTCAGAAACTGCTGATCTGCTGGAGTTTTCATGCACAACAGTCTCTAGAATTTACACAGAATAGTGCGCAAAACAAAAAAAAACACTGAGTGAGTGATAGGTCTGTGTGTGGAAACATCTTATTGTTAAGTGATGTCAGAGGAAAATGGCCAGATTGGTTTGAGCTGCCAGGAAGGATATAGTAACTCATATAATCACTCTTTACAACCGTGGTGAGCAGAAAAGCATCTCAGCATGCAACAGCAGAAGACCACATTGGGTTCCACTCCTGCAGCCAACAACAGGAATCTTTGAATCAAGAGCAAGTTCCTATTAAAGTGGCTGGTGAGTGTAAGTGACAACACTACAGGTGGTGTTTAAACAGTAAGGGTCAAATGAACACTGTAGTTTGGTGCCATTTGTAATGTTAGTAATCTAAGAGACATTATGCACTCACTTGCTGTGTCCTCATCATCTGCAAAAGTGACCTGGAAGGAGTGGGCATTGTTGATGATGTCCAGTGATACTGATGGATCATAACGCAGCGTGAGTGGCTTGAGCTCAGGGTCCTACTGAGCCTCACCAGTCACAATGTCAATGGAAGACTGGCAGGGTCCATTAGCTATCGCAAACTTCTCATGCCATATGTGTGGTCCTGCAGTTACAAATGAGGGAATATTAAGAATCAGCTCAGTACAGCATCACTAATGAAATCACTAATGCTGGGATCAGAATCAGGCCTGAATATGAATATCAGGAACAAAGAACATGCCTTGTTGTGCAAAATAATCACAGAACAGCAATGTTGTGTCTGAGACACTCTACAGTGGTGCTTGAAAGTTTGTGCACCCTTTAGAATTTTCTACATTTCTGCATAAATATGACCTAAAACATCATCAGGTTTTCACACAAGTCCTCAAAGTAGATAAAGAGAACCCAGTTAAACAAATGAGACAAAAATTTATACTTGGTCATTTATTTATTGAGGAAAATGATCCAATATTACATATCTGTGAATGGCAAAAGTATGTGAACCTTTGTTTTCAGTATCTGGTGTGAACCCCTTGTGCAGCAATAACTGCAACTAAACATTTGCAGTAACTGTTGATCAGTCCTGCACACTGGCTTGGAGGAATTTTAGCCCATTCCTGCATACAGAACAGCTTCAACTCTGGGATGTTGGTGGGTTTCCTCACATGAACTGCTCGCTTCAGGTCCTTCCACAACATTTCGATTGGATTAAGGTCAGGACTTTGACTTGGCCATTCCAAAACATTAACTTTATTCTTCTTTAACCATTCTTTGGTAGAACGACTTGTGTGCTTAGGGTCGTTGTCTTGCTGCATGACCCATCTTCTCTTGAGATTCAGTTCATGGACAGATGTCCTGACATTTTCCTTTAGAATTCACTGGTATCATTCAGAATTCTTTGTTCCATCAATGATGGC
This sequence comes from Neoarius graeffei, assembly GCF_027579695.1. Classification (NCBI taxonomy): domain Eukaryota; kingdom Metazoa; phylum Chordata; class Actinopteri; order Siluriformes; family Ariidae; genus Neoarius; species Neoarius graeffei. Next base: position 18,203,171 of record NC_083573.1, read on the forward strand.
AAGCCGTCCTGGCCCAGATGCAGCAAAACAGGCCCAAACCATGATACTACCACCACCACGTTTCACAGATGGGATAAGGTTCTTATGCTGGAATGCAGTGTTTTTCTTTCTCCAAACATAATGCTTCTCATTTAAACCAAAAGTTCTATTTTGGTTTCATCCATCCACAAAACATTTTTCCAATAGCCTTCTGGCTTGTCCACGTGATCTTTAGCAAACTGCAGATGAGCAGCAGTGTTCTTTTTGGAGAGCAGTGGCTTTCTCCTTGCAACCCTGCCATGCACACCATTGTTGTTCAGTGTTCTCCTGATGGTGGACTCATGAACATTAACATTAGCCAATGTGAGAGAGGCCTTCAGTTGCTTAGAAGTTACCCTGGGGTCCTTTGTGACCTTGCCGACTATTACACGCCTTGCTCTTGGAGTGATCTTTGTTGGTCGACCATTCCTGGGGAGGGTAACAATGGTCTTGAATTTCCTCCATTTGTACACAATCTGTCTGACTGTGGATTGGTGGAGTCCAAACTCTTTAGAGATGGTTTTGTAACCTTTTCCAGCCTGATGAGCATCAACAACGCTTTTTCTGAGGTCCTCAGAAATCTCCTTTGTTCGTGCCACGATACACTTCCACAAACATGTGTTGTGAAGATCAGACTTTGATAGAGCCCTGTTCTTTAAATAAAACAGGGTGCCCACTCTCACCTGATTGTCATCCCATTGATTGAAAACACGTGACTCTAATTTCACCTTCAAATTAACTGCTAATCCTAGAGGTTCACATACTTTTGCCACTCACAGATATGTAATATTGGATCGTTTTCCTCAATAAATAAATGACCAAATATAATATTTTAGTCTCATTTGTTTAACTGGGTTCTCTTTATCTACTTTTAGGACTTGTCTGAAAATCTGATGATGTTTTAGGTCATATTTGTGCAGAAATGTGGAAAATTCTAAAGGGTTCACAAACTTTCAAGCACCACTGTATGACACCCTGATAAAAAGTCTAGCATGTCAGAATCTTTTGTATTTTCCCACCTAATTTGACAACTCCTACAGCATGTTCCTTGATAGTCATGACTAACAATTTCTTGACCCTCCTCCCCGACAATATAGACATAAACAACCTTTATTGTCATTCAGTATGCAACAAGTGTACACAGAATGAAATAAATATAAAAGTATATTAAAATATGCAGCAGCAAAAATATCATAAAGTGCAGTAGTATAAAGTGACCTGTGGAATTAGGAATTGTTCAAGTATAAAAGTATAAACATGCAAGGATGTTAATGATGATTGGTTGGGGTCAAACTTGTAGTGTTGCCAGTCTACCAACCAAGACATGGCAAGAATTTATGCCATTATGATTGCCTCATCTGACATGGTGACCATCAGGAAAGACAAAAATATCGTATGGTCTGATCCCAGCATTACACACCCAGCAGTATTCCTAGTGTTGAATATAGTGTTATAAAATAACATCCATCCATATAAAGTGAGGTTTGAGAAGATATTTCAGGACTAAAGAAGTGAATTCAGCACTGTAAGAATGAAAAAATGTATCCAAGATGGCGCCGTGGACGGTTGCCTCTGTACTTCGCTCTCTCGTACTTTCTATATTTTTGTGTATTTGTTGTGTTTTTTGCGCTCCTTTGCTGGTCACATACTCCAGAGAAGAATTTATAAAAATTGGAATAACCACCACTAAAGTTTTTTCATCGGCTTTCATTGATCTGGAAAGTTTTCCAGAGCTACTTGTTGGAGGAGCAGCAGCTCTCTATGGATTACGCCGAGGTTGCCGGAGACATCGGGGGAAGCGAGCCGGCGTACTTGTCAGGCTGAGGCAGCAGGGGTTTCGCACTGCGCTCCCGTCTATTCACCTGGCTAACGTCCGCTCTCTGGCCAATAAGATGGACAAACTGCTGCTCCTCAACTCAATTAACACAGATTTTAACAGACCTGCTGCCTTGTGCTTCACTGAAACCTAGCTCAGTGAGCACATCCCGGACTCTTCTCTCCATCTGCCTGGATTTCACCTGCACCGAGCGGACCGCGAAACGGAGCTCACGGGGAAAACGAGGGGAGGCGGAGTCTGCTTTTACATTAACGAAGGTTGGTGTACTGATGTCACAGTTCTAAACAAATCGTGCAGTCCTCATCTGGAGTCATTATTCATAAACTGCAAACCGTTTTATGCTCCGCAAGAGTTTTCCTCATTTATTCTGGTTGGAGTTTACATCCCCCCTCAGGTATGTATTAATGAGGCGTTACAACACCTGGCTGACCAGAAAAACAATGTGGAGAAAAAAACACCTGGACTCCTTGCTCATTGTTTTGGGAGACTTTAACAGAGCAAACCTCAACCACGAACTGCCAAAATATAAACAGCACATTAAGTGTCCCACCAGGGACTCTAACACTCTGGACCATTGTTACACTGTTTTAAAGGACTCATACCACTATGTCCCCCATGCAGCCTTGGGACTATCTGATCACTGTATGGTTCATTTTATCCCGTCCTACAGGCAGAAGCTGAAATCTGCTAAGCCTGTAGTTAAGACGGTGAGGAGATGGTCCGATGAGGCCAAAGTGGAACTACAAGCCTGCTTTGACTGCACTGATTGGAGTGTTTTTGAGGCTGCAGCCTCAGACCTGCATGAACTGACTGATACTGTGACATCTTACATCAGTTTTTGTGAGGATGTGTGTGCCTACCAAAACCTTCCACATATACAACAATAAACCCTGGTTCACTGCAAAACTCAGGCAACTTCGTCAAAACAAAGAAGAGGCCTACAAAAGTGGAGACAGAGGCTACGTTTACATTAGACCGTATCTGTCTCGTTTTCTTTGCGGATGCACTGTCCGTTTACATTAAACCGCCTGGAAACGCCGGGAAACGGGAATCCGCCAGCGTCCACGTATTCAATCCAGATCGTGTCAGCTCCGGTGCTGTGTAAACATTCAGAATACGCAGATACGCTGTGCTGAGCTCTAGCTGGCGTCTCATTGGACAACGTCACTGTGACATCCACCTTCCTGATTCACTGGCGTTGGTCATGTGACGCGACTGCTGAAAAACGGCGCGGACTTCCGCCTTGTATCACCTTTCATTAAAGAGTATAAAAGTATGAAAATACTGCAAATACTGATGCAAATACTGCCCATTGTGTAGTTATGATTGTCTTTAGGCTTGCCATCCTTCCACTTGCAAGTGGTAAGTGATGTGCGCTGGGATCACACACACAGCGGCTCAGTCCCGAATCACAGCTTGTTCACTTCACTCGCGTGCTCTGTGAGCTGCGCAAGGCCGGAGTGCGCACCCTCCAGAGGGCACTCGCTGTTCAGGGCGGAGTGATTTGGAGCGCAGGATGCCTGCGGAGCCGAGCGTATCCGTGTATTGGTATTGCTGTGTGCATGCAAATCGTGTATTGGTGTTGCTGTGTGCACACTAATCATTTTTAAAACGTTAATCTGATGATCCGCTGATACGGTCTAATGTAAACATGGGCAGAGTTCTGTATAATCAGACCAGAAACACACTGACAATGGAGGTGAAAGCAGCTAAGAGGAGCTATGCTGATAAGATTAAAAACAACCTTTTAGCAAATGATCTGATGTCAGTGTGGAGAAGCCTGCAGAACATTACTAACTATAGGAGACCATCCACCAACACTGCAGTGAACCATCAACTGGCTGACGAGCTGAATATGTTTTACTGCAGATTTGACACATTCACACCTCTCCCCCATTCAGCCATTAAAGACCCATTTACACCCCCTGCCATTCTGCCACCCCCTGCCTCTGACCCCCCACTAGCACTCAAGATCTGTGACAAGGATGTCTGTCAGCTTTTCCGCAGACAGAAGATCAGGAAGGCACCTGGCCCAGTTGATGTGTCACCCTCTTGTCTGAAGGTCTGTGCTGACCAGCTGGCTCCCATCTTCACCCAGATCTTTAATAGATCCCTGGAGCTATGTGAAGTCCCCTCATGCTTCAAACGCGCCACAATAATCCTGTTCCTAAGAAAACCAATATCACAGGACTGAATGACTAGTGCAGGCAGCAGTGGAATGGCTATGTGCTGTTGTATCTCAAAGCGTGCAAAAAAGCAGTTCAGCTCCTCTGCCAGTGATACATTTGAGCCTCTGGGTCTCACTACATGGCCCTACATAGTTGGTGATGCTCTGTATACCCTGCCATACCTGCCATGGATTATTGTCTAAGAGATGGTTCTCTATCCTCCTCTTATAGTTCACCTTAGCATCCCTTATTCCTCATAGTGATCCCTAAACACTGTTCCTCTCACTGGAGTGGTGAAAACACACACACACAGACACAGAAAGAGAGAGTGTCAGTAAGAGGAGGAATTAGCGCAATCGATGATGACACATTTCTCTCTTTCTCTCTCTACAGATGGTATTGGCTGTCTCTGACCTTTAATGCGTTTTCACTGTGTGGTCCATTTGCTGTATAAGCCTTTATAAAGCTTATGCACACTTAACCTATTTCTACTGATCATTGCTTGAGACCTGAAAGGCGCAGAAAATGAAACTGCCCTAGAAAATATAGGAAAGCACAAAAGCATGAACACAGTCATCACTGCCAAACTGGGTGTGAAAAAAATAGGATAGTCAAATGGCTTTACAGTGAATAAGCAGACTAAACAGGAAGCCTCTGGCCAAAATCACAGCGATCATCAGCGCCATCTGGTGGTGGAGTGAAATGTTAGCTGTTTTCCATGTAAGCAATGTGCATAATTTCCCCTTTTAACCAGTAAACCAACCAAGAAGTTCTCAGCATTTTTGTAACCAGGGACCCCTTACACTATCAAATAAATTCCACAGACATCCACAGTATAGATTTATTTCATGAAAAATGTTTAAATTATATTTTTGAGGCACATAGAACCTTCTATTCGTGAAATTTCCATTGATAGGAAACAGCAGGTCTGAGCTGACTTTGATGCTTGGAACCCTAAAAATAATATTGATAATGTGAGTGTAAGAGCCATTTTTGTCATGTTTTGTGTTTATCATGGTGTTTAGCATGGATGTGTCCTGTAGGGGTCACTCTTGTCCAATGATTGTCCAACATAGGTAGGAACCTTTTCCTCAGGTGACAGATGCTGCTGGAGGGCAAAGTGCACACAGTTTTTTGATTGCTTCGCTTGACATGCTATGCTGGGCGAGCGGTAGTTTTATATTGGTGGTGAACTGCACTGTGGTAAATAAATCTACAATTTTAAGCATCTTATACTCTATGTCAGTTAATCACTAGACATTACTTGATAGGCGAGCGCATCCATTAACAAGTCACCATCCAGCATCCCTCAGCTGCTTCAAGTATTAGACTTAGCTGCTTATAATTCAGTCAAAAAACTGTTTTTTCTATTTTACGTGGGAGCTTCATCGTTTTACCACCAAGTTTAAGTGGACCATTGGAAAAGGAAAGTCTATGCATCGATGTTGACCAGCTGCAAATATGGCAAGAGGACACCGCTCGGTTTAACTTTGTGGATTATATATCCAAATCCTCGTGCCTTTGGACCAAGGCTATCCACCAGTGCGATGAAAGACACCGGGGCTGCTCTACAAATGCCGGCAGAAGAGTTTAACAGATTCTTCATGGTGCCCAATGCGAGGCGTTTACACAGAATGGTGTGGAAAAACATCAAGTAAGCGACAGTTCTGTGGGTCAAGTCTTCTGTCTTGTTAATGAGAGAGATCAGAGGAAAATGGCCAGATTGGTTCAAGCTATCAGGCAGGATATAGTAACTCATATAATCAATCTTTACAACTGTGGTAAGCAGAAAAGCATCTCAGCATGCACAAAACATTGACCTTGAGGTGGATGAGCTCCAGCAGACTAAATTGGATTTCACTCCTGTGAGCCAGGAACCAAAATGTGAGTCTTTCATGAGCACAGACTCATCCAAACTGGACAGTTAAAGACTGCAGGTGTACAGGTGTTGCTAATAAACTGGTCATCAAGGTAAATGTCGTCGAGGTAAACGGTGGCTACTTTGAAGAATCTAAAATATTTTGGGTTTAACACTTTTTTGTTTACCACGTAATTCTGTATATGTTCCAAATGTGATTTCATAGTTTTGATGTTTTCAATATTGTTCTACAATGTAGAAAATAGCCAAAATACAGAAAAACCTATGAATGAGTAGGGATGTACAAACTTTTGACTGGTCCTGTATATACATTGCCTGGCCAAAAAAAGGTCACCATTTTGATTTAAATAAGCAAATACTTCAGAGCCTTTGATTTGATAATTACCGCAGTTGGCAACAATTCTTTTAACCCTAACTGATGCATTGAGTAGCTTCTCGTTTCTTAAACAACCATGTTGGAAGACATATCTTGATGTCATGGAAAAGATGTTACTGCTGAAATTACTGGAATTGGGTTAAGAACTGTCTAACGCATTATTAAAACTTTTGTGGAAGAAATGTGGTCAGAAAAATTCTTCAATGACTGATTGAGGAATGTTAGAAATTACTTATTGTAATGAACTGTACTTCGGCTGCATAGGGACGCATCCAGTAGTGGGAAAAGATGTGGGGGCAGTCTGTGTGTATACGTAAATGAAGCATGGAGTAGATCGGCTAATGTTAAAGAAACATGTTGCATACTAGACATTGAAGTTATATGTATATCCTTCAGAGCAAGATATCTTCACCGTGAGTTTGGTCAAGTGACACTCAGTGTGTTTACATGCACGTCCAAATCGAGCTGCTGTCGGTAATCGAGCAAAGGGTCCCAGCAGGGGTGCCAGAGAAATCCAATCCTACATGCACAAGTGAAATCGGGCTATTGTGCAAGGTGCATTGTGCACCCGAGCCACATGTGGCGCTACACGCCCCATCGTGTTGGTACACTTCCGGTTGTCGTCATGAAGAAGAGCTATAGTGTTGCCAGATACTGCTGACGTCTTCCAGCCCAAAACATGTTCAAATCCGCTAAAATGCACTTAAAACCCCCAATCTGGCAACACTGGCAGTTCCGTGTTCAAGCTGTTAGGCTTGCTCTAACAGACTGTATGGCTACAAACTGTCCGGCGCAGACCACTGTTTTGTAAGACAACTTATTTTGCACAATAATATTTTTCTAAAGTCCATTTTTTGCTTACAAAAAAATATTTTTTTTTTTGCTTACAATTTAACTTATGTCTTAATAAACACACAAAAAGTTCAATTGTTTTGTTTTTATTGACATTCTTCAGATGTTGGACATATATATATATACACACACACACACATACAATGACTTATGTACACAATGCACAGCTATGCAACAGCTGTACAGATGTATTTGGTGATACAGTAAGTGAGCTAAATTTTAACAGTGCAAACAATGCCACAAAAAGAAAAGATTCATGCCATTGTCATGATTCGTTGTCATGCCGACCGAGGCTGTTGTGTTTCCCTTGTGGTCTCGTCACTCGTCACTTCCGGAAGGGGCAGTGCTGAAGTAAGTAGCTCGAATACGTAGCTCAATAGGGTATACATGCACTAAGTAGCTCGGCAGAAATCGCATAATCTAGGTCGTGTAGCTCGATTCCGAGAAATCAAGTTCGGTTCAATTTCAGCCGAATTAAGGTGTATACATGGCATTTTGAACTTCGATTTCAGTCGAGCAACGGCAGAAATTCGATTCTCTCTATGTGCATGTAAACGCACTGAGTGATAGTTGTTTATGTTCCGCCCTCAGGCAGTAACATTCATGCAGCAGAGACTATCACAAGCTGTACACAGCGCATTGAAACAGACAACCCAGACTCGCTGCTATTTATTATTATGGGGGATTTTAATTCATGTAGATTGTCTAAATCACTACCCACATTCCAGCAGTATGTGAACTGTGTCACCAGGGGGGAAAACACTCTTGATCTCTGTTATGGAAATGTGAAAAATGCATACATAGCAAGGAAAAAGCTCCCACTAAATACAACTGACCATAATGTAATACACCTTATCCCTGTATATAAAACTCAGCTCCAACGGGAGGGAGTGTTTAAGAAAACAGTAAGGCAGTGGACAGTTCTTGCATAGAAGCGTTGCAGGACTGTTTTGAGTGTACCGGTTGGTAGACTCTCACTGATGCTGACAGTCTAGAAGATGCTATAGATGTGTGTAGAACTTTGCGCGGGTGGGTGGAGCACAGAAGTACGGCAGGCCAGAACTGAGTTTTCCAAAAACTCTTTATTGCAACACTTTTCAGCGTTTCACTCTCCCAGACACTCAGACACACACGCACACACACATCAGCCGTCTGGTTGGGGAGAGAGCTCTCTTCCTCCACTCTCTCTCTCCTTATATAGGGCGTGGTCACTGGGAAGACACAAACACAGGTTAATTGACATCAGGTGTAGTGATTCTGCCACTTACCTTCCTTGACTCTGCCCTCCGGTCACAGACCGATGCTTGACCATGCCCCCACTGCCGCATACCCCCACCGCCCGACTCAGGCTGGGCAGCCGTCCAGCCTACAGCCGACTCCCCCCCCTTGACAGGAGAGGAAGTCTGCCACGTCCATCTGCACCCCTGGCCTGTGGATCACCTTGAAGTTAAAGGGCTGGAGTGCCAGATACCAACGGGTGATCCGCATGTTGGCATCCTTCATGCGGTGGAGCCACTGGAGGGGTGCGTGGTCCGAACAGAGGGTGAAAGGGCGTCCCAGCAGGTAGTAGCAGAGGGCGAGGACCGCCCACTTGATGGCTAGGCACTCCTTCTCGATTGTGCTGTAGCGCCCCTCATGCACTGACAGCTTCCTGCTGATATACAGCATGGGGCGATCCTCCCCCTCCACCTCCTGGGACAAAACAGCCCCCAGCCCTCTGTCCGACGCGTCCGTCTGCAACATAAAGGGGAGAGAAAAGTCAGGGGAGTGTAACAGTGGCCCCCCCACACAGTGCAGCCTTCACCTCAGAGAAAGCCCACTGGCATTGCTCCGTCCACTGGACCGGATCTGGTGTCCCCTTTTTAGTGAGATCAGTCAGCGGGCTGGTGACGTCCGAATAATTTGGTATAAACCTACGATAGTAGCCAGCCAGCCCCAGGAACTGTCTCACCCCCTTTTTGGTCTTGAGCTTCGGGCAGGCCGCAATCGCTGCCGTCTTATTAATTTGGGGACACACCTATTCATTGCCCAAGTGGAAGCCCAGATACCGTACTTCCACCCGCCCAATCGCACACTTCTTCGGGTTGGCCGTGAGACCCGCTCACCTCAGCGACCCAAGGACGGTCCTCAGGTGTTGCAGATGCCACGGCCAGTCATTACTATAGATTATTATGTCGTCTAAGTATGTGGCCGCGTAGGTGGCGTGGGGGCGGAGGACCCTGTCCATAAGCAGCTGGAACGTAGCAGGCGCCCCAAACAGCCCAAAAGGAAGTGTGACAAATTGGTGTAAGCCAAATGGTGTGGAAAAGGCCATTTTTTCTCGGGATAATGGAGTCAAGGGGATCTGCCAATAACCCTTTGTCAAATCCAGTGTCGAATAAAAGCAAGCCGTGCCTAGTCGATCCAGTAACTCGTCAATGCGAGGCATTGGGTACGCGTCAAATTTAGAGACCGCGTTGACTTTTCTATAGTCCACACAGAACCGGACTGACCCGTTGGCCTTGGGAACCAAGACCACCGGGTTGCTCCAGTCACTGTGGGACTCCTCGATGATGCCCATTTCAAGCATGGCCTCGAGTTCTTCCCGAACCACCTTTTTCTTGTGTTCGGGTAGCCTGTAAGGGCGGCTGCGCACTACCACCCTCGGGGACATCTCAATGTGGTGTTCTATGAGGCGGGTGCGGCCGGGCAGAGGCGAGAACATGTCCAAAAATTCGGTCTGCAACTGGGCAACCTCCGTGAGTTGGGTCGGGGAGAGGTGGTCTCCACAGGGGACTGGAGAGGTAAGCGATGTCAATGTTCCTTTTTGAACCTCCGGCCCCAGCTCCGCCTTCTCCGGAACCACCGACACCAACGCCACAGGGACCTCCTCGTTCCAGAGTTTAAGCAGATTGAGGTGGTAAATCTGTAGTGCCCCACCCCGTCCATTCGCCTCACCTCATAGTCAACAACCCAGACTCACTGTATGATGTCAAAGGGTTCTTACCACTTGGCGATCAATTTGGAGCTCGACGTGGGCAACAGTAGGAGTACTTTATCTCCCGGTGCGAACTCCCTAAGGCGCGTACCCTTGTCATACAGGCGGATTTGCCGTTCTTGGGCCTGCCACAAATTCTCCTGGTGGGTTAGGTGTGTGAGTGTGTGGAGTTTTGCGCACAGGTCAATAACGTATTGAATTTCATTTTTGCTCGGTGAAGGTCCCTCCTGCCAATTTTCCTGCAGTACATCTAGGATGCCACGTGGCTTACGTCCATATAATAATTCAAACAGGGAGAACCCCGTGGAGGCTTGTGGGACCTCTCGCACTGCGAATAACAGGGGTTCGAGCCATTTATCCCAATTGCGTGCTTCCTCGCTTATGAATTTTTAAATTATATTCTTGAGTGTGCGGTTGAACTGTTCGACTAAACCGTCCATTTGTGGGTGATAAACGCTCGTGCGGATTGGCTTAATTCCCAGTAATCCATACAGTTCGCACAGTGTGCGTGACAAACGAAGTGCCTTGATCAGTCAGAATCTCTTTGGGGATTCCGACTCGGGAGATGACGTGGAAGAGCACTTCTGCAATACTGCGTGCTGAGATATTGCGAAGAGGCACTGCTTCCGGGTATCGCGTTGCACAGTCCACCAGAACTAAAATAAAGCGATACCCTCGTGTTGACCGATCTAATGGCCTGACGAGATCCATCCCAATTCTTTCGAACGAGGTCTCAATTAATGGTAGAGGGCGCAAAGGCGCTTTTGGAATGGCCGCTGGATTTACTAACTAGCATTCGCGGCATGCTGTACACCACCTAAGGACATCGCCGCGAATCCCTGGCCAATAGAACCGGGCCATTATTCAGGCTAGTGTCTTATCCTGCCCCAAGTGTCCAGCCATGGGATTAAAGTGAGCTGCCTGGAATACCAATTCCCGGCGGCTCTTTGGAATCAAAAGTTGTGAGACCGTCTCCTTAGTCTGAGTATCCTGAGTCACTCAATATAATCTCTCTCTCATAATGGAGAAATGGGGAAGGATGGGGTGGCGTTTGACTGGAGCATTTGACCATCGATTACTCTCACTTGGTCAAACGCATGCCGCAGAGTCTCGTCTCACGACTGCTCTAATGGGAAATCTGCGAGGGATTCCCCGAGAGAGGGAGGAGGAGCCTACTGCTCCTCACTCTGATGCAGAGATGACGTAGACGGATCTGTGACAGCTGCTCCCACCAAGGCCACTCTGGGACCTCCCCCTGCTAAACTATGACAGGACCCACTCTTCACTAAATGAGTCATTAACTCCCAAAATCCCACCCAATCAGCCCCCAAAATTATCAAGTGGGTAAGGCGAGGATGAACCGCCGCCTTTACACTAAATTTCTCCCCTCGAAATAGAATGTGGACTGACACTAAAGTCGTGTGTTGTGAACATCCCTGTGCAGACACAACACCTTCACCAATTGTGCTCCCCCCAATGCCTCGTCTTGCACCAGGCTTTGGTGGATTGAGGTCTGATTACAGCCAGAGTCCACCAAAGCCTGATACGTATCCCCTTGGACACTCACCGGTATGCAATACGCTCCGGCCTGATTGAGGGTGGTTCCTGGCGCGTCGGGGATCCGGACCACTGCGCCCACCTCCATTACCGAGTACTGATGCTGGAGGTGCCCCGGCTCCCTGCAGCGCCAGCAAACCGGCCCAGGCTTTCTCTCTGCACTGGCACTCTGGGGCTCACTCATCTGAGGGGGGAGAGAGACAGACACATAAGTGGGAAACGGGAGGGCACCGCGGGTGCGGCGGGCCGGCTGGGGTGGAGCCGGTCCCCGCCTCCGTGGTGAGGGAACGGGGCGAGGATGAGACACAGAAGGGGAGGGGGAGAGAGAGAGAGAGAGAGGAGAAGAGGAGATCTGCGATCCTGCCGTGGGAACAGCCGCCAAATGATCCTCCGCCAACTCGATGGCCTGATCCAGTGACGCCGGGCGATGGCACCGGACCCACTCTGCTGTTCCTTCGGGAAGCCGGATGATAAACTGTTCCAGTGCCACCAGATTGATGATTCCCTTGGTGTCGCAGTTGTCAGCCCTCAGCCACCGCTGGCAGGCGTCCCAAAGTTGCTGGCCAAACGTGAATGGCCGGCCGACCTCCTCTAGGCGTAGAGCGCGAAAGCGCTGGTGTTGTTGTTCGGGGGTGCACCCCGCATGCTGGAGGACAGCCTGGCGCAGGTCTGCATAGACCAGCCGGCTGTCAGTGGGGAGCAGTAGCACGGCCAGCTGCACCTCGCCCGTTAGCAGGGGGAGGAGGCATGCCGTGCGTTGTTCCACTGGCCAGCCCCAGGCCTCTGCTGCCTGTTCGAATAGTGCGAGGAAGGCCTCCGGGTCATCATGCGGGCCCATCTTCGTTAGGGTGAGGTGGGGTGGGCCCACAGCGGTGGAGGTGGCGGACCCCGCCGACGTGAGGAGGTGCCGGAACGCCTGACGATCTTCCTGTTGCGCCAGCACCAGGGCCTCGAACCAATGTTCTTGCTCCTTTCGGAGGGCGACCAGCGCCTGGTGCTGGCTCTGTTGGGCCGTGGTGAGGGCGTGGATCAGATCTGCGAGGGGGGAGGACTCCATGGGGCTGTTCTCCTCTGTGCTCCATCCCGGGTTTCGGCACCACTGTAGAACTTTGCGCGGGTGGGTGGAGCACAGAAGTACGGCAGGCCAGAACTGAGTTTTCCAAAAACTCTTTATTGCAACACTTTTCAGCATTTCACTCTCCCAGCCACTCAGACACACGCGCACACACACACATCAGCTGTTTGGTTGGGGAGAGAGCTCACTTCCTCTGCTCTCTCTCTCCTTATATAGGGCGTGGTCACTGGGAAGACACACAAACACAGGTTAATTGACATCAGGTGTAGTGATTCTGCCACTTACCTTCCCTGACTCCGCCCTCCGGCCACAGACCGATGCTTGACCACGCCCCTGCTGCCACAATGTGGTAACAGAATACATCAAGTTCTGTGAAGCAAGTGTTGTACCCTCAAAGACAGTGAAAATATTCTGCAATAATAAACCTTGGATTACAAAAGAACTTAAGGCAATAATTAATGAAAAGAAAATTGCTTTTAAAGCAGGAAACAAGATAGAATTAAAACTGATCCAGAAGAAACTTAAACAAATTAAGGTGGCCAAAAGTGTGCATAAGGAAAACGTGGAGAAGCACTTTTTGAATAGTAATACCAGGGAGGCATGGAAGAATGTTAAGACACTAGTTGGCTTCTCCACCAATCGTAATATACATTGTCCCACAGCACACCAATTGATTTTACCGAGGATATTAATCACTTCTACTGCAGGTTTGAGCAGAGGGACTTTTCCACAGAGAGGAACACACTCATAACTGAACTCTCAAATGAAGCACTATCAGTGGCAGCATTTGTCATTAAGTGGGAGGATGTTGAGAAAGTCTTCAAGGAAGTAAAGCACCTGGACCTGATAATATATCAGGCTGCCTTCTAAAGACCTGCACCAGGCAACTGTCAGGGGTTTCCTGTGAGCTTTTCAATTGCTCACTTGCCCAGCACTCCATCCCTGCCCTCTGGAAGTCTTCTATCATCTGTCCTGTACCCAAAAACAGCAAGCCCACCTGCAAAAATGACTTTTGTCCAGTAGCATTGATATCAATAGTGATGAAGAGCTTTGAGAGGCTCATTCTCACTAAATGGCAGATGGATGTGTGTGCGGCCATTGACTCACTTCAGTTTGCCTATAGGAAGGACAGATGATGCAGTTTTGACACTGCTACAGTGTTTGCATGCACCTGGACAAACCAAGGAGCTTTGCCAGGCTGGTGTTCATTGACTTTTCAAGTGCATTCAATATGGTGCAGCCTCACATCATGGGCCATAAGCTCCAGAGACTGGGTGTCAGCCCACACCTGACTCTGTAGTTTCTCTCCTTCATCACAGACAGACAGCAGTGGGTGAGATTTAACGGCCACTGCAGCTCAGTCCAAACCATCTCAATAGGAAGCCCCCATGGTTCTGTGATCTCCCCTGTCCTGTTTATGCAATACACCTATGACTGCAGTAGTGTGAATCCAGGTATGATGTATCTGAAGTATTCTGATGACACAGTCATTGTGGACACCTCCAACTCAGTGCAACGACTGCAGTCTGTGATGGATAACTTCTCACTCTGGTGTAAGGAGAATTATCTGAATCTAAACCTCTCCAAGACCAAGGAGGTGGTCATAGATTTCAGGTGCTCTGCCACCAGCCCCCCTGCTCTTCAAGTAGATGGCCAAACAATTGGGAGGGCAGAGGAGCGTAAATACCTTGGCTCCATCATTGACCATCAGCTGACATTTAAAAACAACACCAATCACATCTTTGAGAAATGTCAACAACATCTGTGCAAGCTGCGATGGCTACAGGTCAATAAGTCCATTCTACAAGCATTTTACAACTGCTTCATTCAATCTACCCTCACCTATGGCATCTTGGCATGGTTTGGCTCCCTGAGTGAGTTGAACAAGGGCCCTTTAAATAGAATCATCAAGACGTGTGCAAAGGTCATTAGACAACCTCAGACCACACTTTCAGCCATATTTGAGAAAAAAGCCATCATGAAAAGTAAATTAATTGCGTCTGACCCCACTCACAATCTGAACAACCACTTTGTTCTCTTACTCTCTGGGAGGAGATTTCAGTCCCTGCCCCTAAAAACTATGCAAGCCATGTGGATTTTGTGCCAGCATCCATCAGACTATTGAATGCACAAAAAGACCTCTTTCACATGCACACATTACTAGGTTCCCCCCCCCCTCCCCTTTTATTGAGTATTCATTGTGGACATTAGGGTGATATGTATGTATGTTTGCCTAACCACAAAAGAAGTTCCCTCACGGGAAAATAAAGTTGTCTTGAATCTTGAAACAAATAATCTAATCTAATATAGACAGTAAAGGTCAAAAATTTCATCTGGTCATCTACACAGTCTTTAGGTACACAACATATTTATTGTGGCAGACCTGGTTGGAGTCTACCACCACCAATGGTTAGACCTCCCTGAGGTCTTATTCAAAAAAACAAGCAAACAAAAAAACCCTCAGAATAAAGGCCTCTGCATGCTCTTGCGACAAGGCTTTCGCAGATAGCTTTTCGCAGACAGTTGTAATTTATCGTTGAGTGGGGAGTAATAGGCGTGCGCGATGTTATTCACCGGCACAACGCAAGGGGGCGCGAAGTCGCTAGGAGTAGTTGGTGGGTGTGGTTAGTGGAGTGTTTATCTTCCGGTTACTTATAATGACTAGAACTTTTTTTTTATTATAATGACTAGAACTGGAGTCGTATAGATGTACGTACTTCCTCACTTCCTCAATCAACCGCTCTTCGTGCTGCTCCATCTTCGCTCGTGTTTTTAAAAATGCCGGTCGTGAAAACAAACCAAACCGGGAAAGTAGGGAAGCGGAAGTGCGTGTACAGCAGACCAATCAGAGCCCTCTTGTCTGCGGCGCTGTCTGCGAGGCTTCTGCGGTGGTCACAATTTTTGGGAGGTGCACGCAGAGCGTCTGCGAAGGTGGGGGGGCTACGCAGACACTGTCTGCTATGCTATCTGCGAGGACTGGGTTGTCAGCATAAATTGGCCTTAACCCCACTTCAAACAATGCTATGAATTGTCACCCTAATTCAGGCCATTCAATCAAATGGATGAGATAGAGATGCAGGCTTCTTCAAATGCATGCAATTTATTGATTTCACTGTAATCATAAAAAGGTAAAAATAAGTTAAGAGAGCAAAGACTCCAGTATGAGGGCGTTAACAAATAGGCCTTGGGAGGCGACAGTGCAGCAATGGCCTCGACACAGTTTTCATCCCACCAGAACAGAAAACCAACAAAACAAATTTCCTCAATCATAAACAGACCATCTTCAATTCTTTGTGGTACCACACAAACACAATCAAATCAAATCACAAATCAATTCAAGTACACTCAAAACAAACCCAAACAAAACCAAAAGAAAAGTGTCAGAGCACAAAGTAAACCCCATGCATTTGCCCTCTGCCCAAGCCAATACAGACTTTACAGTGCTATTAGAAGGTTAATTAAAAAAATAAAATTAATAGAAAATTAAACACAACAAAACATGAAAGCAGTTTGTAGAATGCCATTCATACACACTCACTAGACACCATTCAAGCCACACAAACATGCGATGTACACTCCGCCAACACACACGAACAACAACAGACACCAACCACATCACAAGCACACCAGATGATGCAGAGGGAAAGTGTCCCACGCAGTGGTGCAGAAGTGACACAGTTAAATGAGCAGTGTTATCCAAGCACAAGGAGTGAGGAGCTAGAAGCATGCAGCTGACAGTGAAGCAACCCAAAAAGGTGGCAACAACAGCCAAAGAAGCACGATGCATTTTTGAGTTTACAAATCAGGAAACACTACAGCCATCCACTACGTCTCGACCTGACTGGCATATGAACATGTTACAGACTGCACAAATCACCAGTCCACTTTTCATGTCAGAAGCCCTTAACAAACTCTCCAGACAAATAAACCATAGGACCACTTTACGTGTCTCAAGCTCTTAAACTCCTGGTGCATACTCAACACCCGATATGCAGAGAAACAAAAACCAGCTTGCCCGTCTCCCAACTCTGGGAGCTACGGGCAATCAAACAACCTCCAACACCTGTGCTCTGGAAGGAGACTGTGCTGATGAATGAACCTGTGCCAAACTCCCCTGTTCGCCCAAATTAAGTGTCATCCAACTACAATATGTTTTACAGTCAATAATAGCAATGTCTTTGCATCTTTTATCAATAGACTTAATGGGTTTATCCTTCAATTCAAGTATACCTTCCTTTAATAAAGTACTCATTCCAGGCTATGTTAGAATGAACAAATTACTCTTTATAAAAAATAAACTATTTTGCCTAATTACAAATATAATTGTATCAGAAAAATCCCCTTGAACAAAAAGCATACATCATTGCGACACTCATTACAGGAGAAAATAGCTTCTTGTATTATGGCTGAACAGTCATTTTGTCTTTAATCTGACATTCTGCTGTATGCTGGCTGAAACTTTACATCTGTATATTTTCTGTCCTTTTCACTGAAGAGGAACAATCAGTGCCTGCATCAGGCTTCCGGCTAGCGAGTTCATGATGTCGGTGCCGTCTAGTCTGCATAGTTCTTCTGTCATTAGTTGTGACACAAACACAACCCAAGGAGATTGCAATTAAGCTAATAATCATGTGGCTGAAAAGGACAGAAAGCCGCATTAAGGAACGAAATAGCAGGCATCCTCACCTCAGCTAAACCGCCACCCAGAAACACAACTAAACAGGAAATGGAAGCCATCAGAACACTCGCAAAGAACAAGAAAATAACAATACTACCGGCTGATAAAGGGAGGACCACGGTTATCATGGACACTAATCAATATGAAAAACAAATGAATGAAATGCTCACGGACCCAAACACATATGAAATACTCAAAAAAGACCCGACAGAGGAAAAGAAAAAAAGACTAAAACTATTACTCAAACCGTTAATGGACGACAACAAAATTGATAAACAAACATACAACCACCTCATCCCCACAGCAGACATCACCTCCCGGATATACGGCACACCGAAAATTCATAAACCCGGAGCACCACTAAGACCCATAGGATCAGTTACTTACAACCTTTCCAAGACACTGGCAGACATAATTAAACCACTCCTTGGACTCACGGAATACCACTGTGTTACATTCTGCCTCAAACAAATAACCCCAAACCCAAAATAAGGCACACACTGCAAAAACTCAAAACAACTGGCGAAAGAACTAAAGGAAATCAAGATAAAAAAGGATGAAATCTTTGTATCACATGACGTCATATCCCTCTTTACAAAAACACCGGTCACAAACACTCTTAACATAGTAGAAAACCGGTTAAAAGCAGACAGAACCCTGAAAAAACGTACAAAACTTGCAGCACAGGACATAACAAAACTATTACATTTCATTTCCACGTCCACATATTTCCAATTCAGAGGTACAATCTAAAAAGAGGGATTTGCAATGGGGGACCCGCTATCTGCCACTCTATGCAAATTTTATGGAGGATCTGGAAACCCGAGCCATAGAAACAGCACCGGATGACTGCAAACCTATCTTCTGGAAAAGATACGTTGATGACATTCTTGAAATAACCAAAACAGGCCACACACAACAACTCACGGATCATTTCCACTCCATAGACAAGACAGGCAACATCAAATTCACACACGAAGAGGAAACGGACAAGACAATAGCATTTTTGGACCTAAAAATACACCACACAGAAGAAGGTAATATCAGAATTACAACATACAGAAAACCTACACATACCGACCAATATCTTCTCTGGACATCTGAACATCCCATAGCACATAAAATGTCAGTAATCAGAACACTATACGACCGAGCACAGAACATCACAGAGGAGAAAGACAGACAGGAGGAGGAGGAACACATCCAACAGGCATTAAAAAACTGCCAATATCCACCGTGGGCAATTCGAAAAGGAAAATTACAGACACAAAAAAAGGAAAAAAAACAAACAAACAAGAAAAAACACAGAAAAAACAAACCGGGGCTTTGTCACATTACCATACATAAAAGGAGTTACAGAACGTATCCAACGATCCATGAGGAAATACCACATCAACACCCCGGTCAAACCATACAAGAACCTCCGACAGCTGCTAGTTCACCCCAAAGACAAAATACAACTGAACAATAAATGCAATGTCATATATGAAATCCCTTGCCGTTCATGCAATAAAGTCTATATTGGTGAAACGGGCAGATGCTTCCACACTCGCAGGAAAGAACGCCAATTAGAATGTGAAAAAGAAACAACAAAAAGACTTACAAGATCCGAAAAAGAAAAAGCAAACCAAGACAACTTAAAATCAGCCATTTCAGACCACTGCAAACGACAAAACCATATTATGAATTGGGAAGAGGCCAGAGTCATTCGCGCTGAAGAGAACAGATACCAGCGTTGGATTTTGGAGGCAGTGGAGATACGAAAGCGGGCGCAGAGGACGATGAACCGGGATGAGGGAGCGTATGCACTGTCACACACCTGGAGCGCAGTCCTGGGGCAGCGACCTGACAGCAGGAGGCGTGGACTACCTGTCAAATTGGGCGGGACGTTCACGCCTCCATAGAGTAACATCAGCTGATAAGGCACGTCACCACTCGACATCTGGTGACTGTTTTGAAGAAGGCGGAAGTGTTCGCCGAAACTATCAACAAACGAGGTAACATACTAAAAAAATACATGTCTTAAGAAATGAACTCAAAAAATAGTTATAATAATCAGACATAATGAATTTTCACTACATATCATGTGGCTGAAGTTCTTTGATATTAGGTTATGCGAAGAGATGATGTGCTGTGATTATAGGTGATATTAATAAAAGTAAACACGATGGGGTGTGTTGTTATTGGAAAATAATGACAGAGTGAAGTGATGTGGTGTGACATGAAGCGGTCATACTGCTACAGCCATGACAGTCCTGTTTCTGAATTTTGGTTAAATTGGCCTGTACTTAGTAAAATGGTTTATTTATTACATTGTAGTACACTGTCAAAATTAGCTGCATACATGCCATAAAAATCTGTCTAATGTGCAGATCTAATATAGTTAAAGTAAAAGTAAGTAAAGTAAAATTTATTTATATAGCGCTTTTCCCAGACAAAACAGTCACAAAGTGCTTCACAATAACAGAATAATTAAAAGGCTAAAACACAGTAACATAATAACACAATGAGACATAGTCACAGATAATGTAGCAATAGGTATACAATGTTAACCAAAAGCTAGTTTAAAGAAATGTGTCTTTAGCTGCCTTTTAAAACAGTCTACAGAGACAGCAAACCTGAGATGAATAGGTAGGGCATTCCACAATTTAGGGGCAACTGTCTCAAACACACGGTCACTACGGGTTTTTAGACGAGTATGTGGGACAGACAGAAGGTTTTGGTTGTCAGACCTGAGAGAGCATGTCAGTATGTGGGGGTGAATGGGAGTAATGTGGGAATATCTGCTTGATTTAGTAAGTAGCCTAGCAGCAGCATTTTGAATGGACTGTAAGCGAGAGAGGACAGATTTGTTAAGGGAAGAGAAAAGAGCGTTACAATAATCAATGCAGGAAGAGATGAAAGCATGAAGAAGCATCTCTAATTCTGTGTAAGACACCATAGATCTCAGTTTACTAATGTTATGCAGATGAAAAAAAAAACATTTAAATGAAAAATAAGTGAAAATGTAGGGTGGTGCATTAGGGAGCACTGCCGCCTCACAGCAAGAAGGTTCTAGGTTCAAACCTCGTGGTCGATTGGGACCTTTCTGTGTGGAGTTTGCATGTTCTCCTCGTGCCTGCATGGGTTTCCTCTGGGTGCTCCAGTTTCCCCCACAGTCCAAAGACATCTGGATTAGGTCAATTGGCTACTCCAAATTACCCAGAGTGTTAATGGAAATGTGAGTGTGAATGATTGTTAGCCACGTGATAGATTAGTAACCTGCCCAGGAAGTACCCCGTCGCTCACCCGAAGTCAACTGGAATCATGTCCAGCTTCCCCTATGACCCTGATGGATATAATGGTAAAGCTAATGAAAGGATGGATGAAAACATGTGGACATTTTTTTGGAAACCACATAACCTGAACTGATCAAATCTCATTATTTAATTTGCTTTGCTGTTTATGACAACCAGATTAATGTAGATCTTAAAAACAGGAAATTATGGCATTATTTCAGGGGTGTCCAAACTGATCCATAAAGGGCCGTGTGGCTGCAGGTTTTCATTCCAGCCATGCAGCAGCACACCTGACTTGGCTCATTCAATCAACTGAACTGTCTTCACATAGTCAAATACTTGCAGCCACACCCACCCTTGATTAAAGGGTGGGTGTGTCAGTTGATTGAATAAGCCAAATCAGGGTGCTGCTGCATGGCTGGAATGAAAGCCTGCAGCCACACGGCCCTTTATGGATCAGTTTGGACACCCCTGCATTATTTGCTCCATTCAAAACCAGCTTGGCTTATTGGAAAATTGTAAAAAAAAAAAAAAAATTTGCCAAATAATAATAAAATATGCAATAAGTCATTACAATCAGGTGATGCCCGCTGTGGAGAGAATAACAGAAAAAAATACTCTTTCTATAATGTCTAACAAGGTTGGAGGAGGCGCTTGTGCTTGAGTCATCTTGTTTTTTCTACTTCCAAGTTCTAACCTCCTGGCAGAGGCAACAGATTGTGGGCTGGTTTTGGAACTCATGATATAATCATCACACAAGACCCCAGACCACCATTTGATCTTTTTTTTTTTTGGTGTATGGGCAAAAGTGTATTTTGGTCTCATCATTCTGCTCATAGATCCAGTTCCTGAACAATTTCCAACTGTTCCATACATGTGAAATAAATATATATATATATATATATATATATATATATATATATATATATATATATATATATATATTTCTTTGCTTGGAGTTTGGAGCCGGTCTAGAATGGAGCAGTAAGGCGCCTCCTTCCCTCCACTAGCCTTGGGTGCGCACCTTGGGCAAATGCTAGCTCACCCCACACCTCCCTTGCCAGGGTTATGGCGGTGGCGGTCATGTCATCAACTCCGTGGCATTTCTGGTATGGCAGCTCAGTTCGTCAATTCGGCAGCTGTTCTGGCAATTTTGTGATGGGCATACCACATCTGGGGCGGAAGAGGATGTCAGTTCGACATCTCAACGGCCTGTATGCCTGGGTCAGCCTTGTCAAGGTCAGCCCCTGACCCTACCAGTCATCAATTGACCAGCTGGTACTGGTTTTGGTGGAGATTTGTGTCACTATGTGTGTCCACTCTTCACTGTGTCCAGCCCCAGGACACAAGCATGGAAGTGGGCAGCCTGCTTGCCCACTGGTTTCCAGGCCAGCAACCTGGAACCACGTGGTATCTATATCCCGCTAAGGACTCCAGGAATAAAACACTACATCATTCCTGGTGTGTAAACAGACAGCGACACCGCATCCATGATGGCCCCCGAGTAAAGCCAACCAGACCTCCTGGGCCCGAAAAGTTTAGACACAGCCGGACAAAGAATATCTTTTCACAGATCAGGCTAGCCTCTTGGAACGTAAGGACACTTTTAGATTCTAACACTAGCAGGCAAGCTCCAGAAAGACGTTCAGCACTGGTGGCAAAAGAACTTAAGCGTCTTAACATTGACATCGCTGGTCTCAGTGAATGCAGGATCCCTAGCACTGGCGAGTTCATTGATGGTGACTATACTTTCATTCATTCTGGACGCCCTCAAGATCAACCTAAGCTCAAAGGTGTAGCTATCGCAATTAAATCTTTACTGCATTCATGTGTTATCAGTTGGAAGGGACTCTTCTTGTGTTATGACAGCAAGGCTTGTCCTCGCAAATAAGTGCCATGCAACTGTCATCAGCATCTATGCACCCACGTTTAAGAGACCATCAGAAGAAAAGAACCAATTTTATGATCAGCTGGCTGAAGCACTTGACCAGGTTCCCCGTGGCGACCGGGTACTACTTTAACTACGACTTTAACGCCAGAGTCGGCAGTGACCCTAGCTCCTGGCCCAACGTTGTGGGAAACTATGGCTTTGGAGCTCAGAATGAGCAGGGCCGGGGGGCGCTGCTGAACATGGATAGTGAGTAGACGTGTCCCAAACCAGCTCCTGAAACATTCGACAATAATTTAATGCAAACTTAATAGTTTACAGCTGTACACCTGCCAGTGTAAACCACAGTGACTCATTTTACTAGCGAAATGTCAAAACCGAGAAAGACCACGGGGGAACGCGAAACTTTGACTCTAACCAGGGCCAAAGCGGATGACAAGGTGAAGGCTAATGACACCAAGCCTACCTTGTTAGGACTTGGACTGCTTTGGCCTCTAGAGGCCGCTGTTATTTCCTTTTCGTGTCATGTTTATTTTGGCCTCTAGAGGCCGCCACTGTTCCTGTGTTTTGTGTTTTTGTTAATTGCCTGTTTGTCCTGATTATCTTCACCTGTGTCCTTAATTAGTTTGTGTATTTATACCCCTGAGTTCAGTCCTCTTGTCACGGAGTCTTTGTGCTGTTATGTTTATCTCCAGTTTCCTCTATACCGTGTTCTTTGTTTTGCACTTTGCTTTTCTTTTGGATTTAGTAGTGACTGTGTTTTGTGGATCTTCTGAGCTTTTGCATTTTTGCCTTTTTCTTTTTGAACTTTTGAATTATACTCTTTGTTTTTGTTTTTTTTTGTTTTGCCCTGGATTGTATATAGTGTACATAGTATAAATAAACCTTTTGATACTTTTTCTACTTCCGCCTCACGCCTCTGCATTTGAGTCATCCCCCTGGTGGCCTAGTGGGGGTTTGCTGGATCATCACACCAACGAACCAGGTTCGAATCCCAGCAAAACCCTAACAGAAAGACTCTGTCATGACCGACTCAGCAGAGACTGCTTCAACTGTCTACCCGGCCAACCTTCAGGGAATTATGGCAGCTTTGACACGCTTCAGAGTGACCATGGACGCTCATGGACGTACGCTCACCAGCCAACGTGAGGCCCTTGCTCGCCACGAGGAACTGCTTCAGCAAATTGGGAAAACCCTGGCACAGCTGACATCTCTGCCTGCATCTCCTCATCCTGATCCTGCTCCTGATCCAGCTCCTGCTCCAGTGCCTCCTGCCATGCTGCCTTCTTCACCTCGCGAACCCAGCCTTCCTGCACCACAGAGGTATGACGGCAAGCACAGTGAGTGCCGAGAGTTCCTTACCCAGTGTCAACTCACCTTTGAGCTTCAGCCTACCACCTACACTACGGATCACCGCAAGATTGCCTTTGTGATAACCTTATTAGCTGGTAAGGCGCGAGCCTGGGCTACTGCTATCTGGCAGAGACCGGGACCTGAGTGCTTTGACTTCCAGCTGTTTTCTGAAGAGATGCTTCGGGTCTTCGATCAGACAGACATCAGTACCGACGCAGCCCGAAAGCTCATGTCCATCCGGCAAGGAGGAAGCGTCGCAGATTACGCAATCTCGTTCCGAACGCTCGCAGCAGTAAGTGGATGGAACGAGACTGCCCTGGTGTCAGCCTTCCACCATGGTCTGTCTGACCCTATCAAGGACGGTCTGGCCTCTATTGGATGCCCAAGTGACCTCGAAACCCTCATCTCACATGCTATTCGTCTGGACAACAGGATGAGAGAACGCCACCAAGCCTTGAGCCCCCCCAGCCTCCCTACCTCTACCTGGAAACCATCTACCTCCTTCAGTGACTGTCCAGAACCCATGCAAGTGGGTCGTACTCGCCTCTCCGCATCTGAGAGGGAGCGCAGAAGGAGGGATAAGTGCTGCATCTACTGTGGCAAGCCTGGTCACTTCCGAGCATCATGTCCCGAACTCTTGGGAAAAGGACCACCCCGTCCAGCCGAGGGAGGGTTGTGACGGGGCCTACCCTCTCTCCCAGACTCCCTGGCCAAGGAATCTACATCCCGGTCTCCATCTCCTGGGGTGAGTCTGTCCACTCTTGTCAAGCTTTGATAGACTCAGGGGCGGCTGGGAACTTTATGGATATTCACTTCACCCAAAGCATTAATATTCCGACTGCGCCTCTTGAAGTCCCACTGTCTGTGTCTGCCCTCGATGGCCAAGCGTTAGGTGATGGAAGAGTCACCCGTTACTTCTCCAGTCTTCCTTCAGTCTCAAGGTCACAAGGAAGAAATATCCCTGCACCTGATTCCTTCACCTGAGTTCCCAGTTATTCTAGGCCTTCCTTGGCTTACTCGCCACAACCCTCGCATAGACTGGGTAACAAGCCAGGTTGTGGAATGGGGCCCTGCATGCCATGCCTCTTGTCTTCTCTCTAGCTCTCCTGTGTCTCCTGCCGAGCCCCCTGATCTCACCGAGTTATCTCAAGTTCCCACAGAGTACTGGGATCTCAAGGAGGTATTCAGCAAGAGCAGGGCCGCCGTTCTTCCTCCGCACCGGGCCTACGACTGTGCCATCGACTTGCTCCCTGGGACTACCCCTCCTCGTGGCAGACTGTTTTCCCTCTCTCAGCCAGAACGCAAGACCTGGAGCAAGGTCAGGAAGACCCTCATCCAGACCTCCAGAACCAACCAGACTCAGGCCAACCGCCATAGAAGACCTGCACACGCTTTCCGCCCTGGGCAGCGGGTTTGGCTGTCCACTAAGGACCTTCCGCTGCGGGTGGAGAACCGCAAGCTTGCTCCTCGCTACATTGGCCCCTTCAAGGTGGTGCGCAGGGTGAACCCTGTCTCCTACCGGCTCCAGTTGCCCCGGACTCTGAGGATCAACCCCACTTTCCATGTTTCCCTGTTGCGGCCCATACTTACGTCTACGTATGCCCCTGCCCCTAGGAACCCCCCACCCCCCCCGCATCTTCCAGGGGCAGACTGTGTTCACTGTGCATCGCCTGCTTGACTCCCGCCGGGTCCGCGGCGGGTTGCAATACCTGGTGGACTGGGAGGGCTATGGTCCTGAGGAGTGCTGCTGGGTTCCTGCTCGGGATGTCCTAGATAAAGAACTGTGTCGGGACTTCCATTCGGCCCATCCGGATCGCCCTGGGAACGTCAGGAGACGCTCCTAGAGGGGGGGGGGTCCTGTTAGGACTTGGACTGCTTTGGCCTCTAGAGGCCGCTGTTATTTCCTTTTCGTGTCATGTTTATTTTGGCCTCTAGAGGCCACCACTGTTCCTGTGTTTTGTGTTTTTGTTAATTGCCTGTTTGTCCTGATTATCTTCACCTGTGTCCTTAATTAGTTTGTGTATTTATACCCCTGAGTTCAGTCCTCTTGTCACGGAGTCTTTGTGCTGTTATGTTTATCTCCAGTTTCCTCTATACTGTGTTCTTTGTTTTGCACTTTGCTTTTCTTTTGGATTTAGTAGTGACTGTGTTTTGTGGATCTTCTGAGCTTTTGCATTTTTGCCTTTTTCTTTTTGAACTTTTGAATTATACTCTTTGTTTTTTTTGTTTTGCCCTGGATTGTATATAGTGTACATAGTATAAATAAACCTTTTGATACTTTTTCTACTTCCGCCTCACACCTCTGCATTTGAGTCATCCCCCTGGTGGCCTAGTGGGGGTTTGCTGGATCATCACACCAACGAACCAGGTTCGAATCCCAGCAAAACCCTAACATACCTTGGCTAACATGATGAGTCTCATAGAAAAGTTCAGGGAAGAGACTCATACCTCGATTGCAGCTGTACAGTCAACTGTAATGTCTTTTGGGGGGCACTTGACAGATGTTGAAAACTCGCTGGGAGATATAGACTCCAGAACATTACAATTGGAGAGCCTGTGTGCCAAGCTAGCTAAAGAAAATGCTACCCTAAGTGAGAGACTAGAGGACCTGGAAGCTCGCAGTCGCCATCAAAACTTAAGAGTGATAGGCATCCCGGAGGATACAGAGGGACCAAGGATTACAGAGTTTATGGAGGAATTTTTCAGCGAGACTTTAGACATGCCCAACCAACCGAATCAGCTGCCTATCTGTGACAGGGCTCACCGAAGTCTCGCTGCTAAAAACCCCAGGCGCCCCCCTCGGGGAGACAAGAAATACTATGGCGATCAAGGGAGAAGGGTGCGCTGACTTTCCGAAACAACAGGGTTCACATTTTCCAGGATTGGCCCCCAGACGCTGCGAAAAAGAGAGCTGCATTCAAGGATGTAAAAGCCAAGATAAAAGATCTCCCTGATGTACGGTATGGCCTGATTCCCCCAGCCAGGGCTCGAAATTTCGAAATTAACTTTTTTTCTTTGTGTCCCCCAGTGGTCCCGAATTCTGTGTTGTATTGTCCTGAATGGAAGCAATAGTGTCCCCATTTTTTTCCTCTCTGAAATAACCAGTGGTTAATATTATCATATGAAGTCTCATCTCATCTCATTATCTCTAGCCGCTTTATCCTGCCCTACAGGGTCGCAGGCAAGCCGGAGCCCATCCCAGCTGACCACGGGCGAAAGGCGGGGTACACCCTGGACAAGTCGCCAGGTCATCACAGGGCTGACACATAGACACAGACAACCATTCACACTCACACCTACGGTCAATTTAGAGTCACCAGTTAACCTAACCTGCATGTCTTTGGACTGTGGGGGAAACCGGAGCACCCGGAGGAAACCCACGCGGACACGGGGAGAACATGCAAACTCCACACAGAAAGGCCCTCGCCGGCCCCAGGGCTCGAACCCAGGACCTTCTTGCTGTGAGGCGACAGCGCTAACCACTACACCACCGTGCCGCCCATCATATGAAGTTACTATTATATTTGTAGCTATGCGATTTTGAACCCTTTATATCATTTTTACAATAAGTCACAAGACACAAGCGACACATGTCCTATACATCATCTACTTCAAAATTACAGTTATTGCATTTTCAGTTTATTAAACTTTGGCGATCTCACTGTATGAATAGATACCTGTTTATTTAAAGGGGCCAACTAGCTCATTCAGAAAATGTTTCAACTCCCTACATCTGCAGTACACTTTAGTTGAAAATAAGACCCCTTTTATGTTCAATTCATCTACTTATACCTTGAATATCTGTTGGCACTTATAAGGCCAACTTATAATTTTCACCATTACCGTTATCCATTTTTATGAACTTTCCGTTATCCATTACCGTTATCCATTTTTATGAACTTTCCGTTATCCATTTTTATGAACTTTCCGTTATCCATTTTATGAACTTTCGCTGCCGGGTGCAAATGTTAGCAACATCAACATAGTGCCAGGTCCTAGCCTAGTTGTGCTGCTGACTGACTAAACTTTCTGAACTAGAAAGACACCAAGAAAACTCACTTATTCTGTTGAACGGTATCTTCCGTCAATATCATCCACATCATTCCTGTTGTATTTTATAACGTGTCTAACAGTGTTCATTAAGTTCATTCAGTTGCTAGCGTTGCCTGCAGACCAGGCGATGACACTTTGGATCCTGAAGGTCCCGGAGACATTATGTCTGGGCTTTCAGTTTCTTCCCCGCGGTCAGTCCGCTTCAACCACTTAAGCATTTTTGTTCTGGCAAGAGTCGGCGCAGCGTGTGCGGTAGCAATTCCATTCCAAGTCCATATAATGCGGACTCCGGCCGAAGATTCTAGAACAGAATGCGCTGCTCTGTAGCCTACTGATGCAGGTGCATCAAAAGTGTAGCTACTAATGTATTTTTCGCTGTTAACGTTTTAAAATTAAAATTGACAAATTAGGTGAATGTCTACGTATGTGTTACGGCTTTGTAAATAATATTAATGTAGAACTTTTTTCTAGATCTATTTTTTTCCATTGTCCCGGGATTGTCCCAGATATGATAATTTTGTGTCCCGATTACATTTTTTATGGTCCCCGGGACATCGGGACACCGTTAGTTTCGAGCGTTGCCCCCAGCAAAGCTGCAGATCACCTTCCGAGGTAAGCGACAAGTTTTTGACAAACCAGAGGACGCGGGGATTTTCTTTGCC
This sequence comes from Neoarius graeffei, assembly GCF_027579695.1. Taxonomy (NCBI): domain Eukaryota; kingdom Metazoa; phylum Chordata; class Actinopteri; order Siluriformes; family Ariidae; genus Neoarius; species Neoarius graeffei. The sequence continues at coordinate 18,231,822 of NC_083573.1, forward strand.
AACACTATCGTCCCTGCACTAGAGACAACTCCGGATGAAGCTGTTGGGGTCGAACATGACAGTGAAATTGCTGACTGATGCATAATTAATACAATTTACAATAACGTTACGCACGTCCTGTTAACTGCTGTCTAAGATGCGTCCACAATTCCACAATGAAGGGGGGATGGAAAATACCACATTCGGACACCAGATGTCACGTTGTTACTGTTGTTTGATAGGGCTCTAGTCTGTTAAACTCCATAGTGAGTAATGATTGATGTTTGCAGATTGATAATGTATATTATGTTAAGGAGCGCTGGTTCTAGTACTAAATGCACCAACTTGTGCACTTCGACAGGAAGAATGGAAGTGTCAGGGGGGAGGTGGGTTTTGTTTCTGGGGGGTTTGTTTGTGTGTTACTTCTTTTGGTATATTTTTTTTTCTCTTCTTGTTTGGACAGAACATTTTTATCTTGTCTACAGTAGAAATGGCAGATTGCAGGGTACAAGTGATTCTTTTAAGTGCACCACAATTATTTACTTCTTATATTTCAATACGTCAGTATTGCTATTGAGGTATTTCACCCACGTGACCAAGTCATGTGATGCTGCCATTTTGGATGGCACGGCTCGAATCAGTTTGAATGTGAGGAAGGCGACAAACGAAAAACATAAAAGAAAAAGGAGCGAGATGCAGAAAACACCTTCACTATCCAGCGACGTAGGGCATTTACAGGGCGAGCAGAAGGAGAGGTATTTGCAAAAATTGAGGTTAGCAGGCTTAGAGAACGACGTTTACCTGCTTCCACCAGGATTGTTCACTGACGTACGGAAGTACACGAAGCCCTCGTCTTTACCTGACTTCGGCCCACATGATCTGTATACCTATGTTGTTAAAAACCCATCGCCATACACAGGTATTGATCTGAAAGCGTATAAGAGTTTGGATACCTCCAAATATTTTGTGTCAGGCTGGGTAACATGCCTACATCAGCGGGTCGTCCCTGGAGCCGGTGGTCGCCATCTTATTACAGCTAAGGTTTGTTCATATTTTCATTTACTTTCGGTCCTCAGGATAAACAAAATGTTATTAAATGTCATTGAAATAATAACTTAGTCTGTTGAGACATGGCCCGTTATAAATTTGCTGTTACCAGACAATGACCAAGAACTGTATTATTAGGGTTGGTGTAGTTGTAGTAGTGTATTAGCAACTAGCTGTTAGCACTAGCTAATGTCAACAACATCATAGCTGGTATGTTACTGTAGCAATGTTTACGTTCAGTCATTTGGATGACTGTTAAAACCTTTCAGTCTCAAGTTTTTCCTTTACTGGATTTACTAGTTTACTGAGCTAGCGCGCTCGGGCAAGCTGGGAGCTAGCGTGCGCTAGCCGGCCGCTGGCTTGCCCGAGCGCGCTAGCCGGCCGCCGGCTTGCCCGAGCGCGCTAGCCGGCCGCCGGCTTGCCCGAGCGCGCTAGCCGGCCGCCGGCTTGCCCGAGCGCGCTAGCCGGCCGCCGGCTTGCCCGAGCGCGCTAGCTCAGTAAACTAGTAAATCCAGTAAAGGAAAAACTTGAGACTGAAAGGTTTTAACAGTCATCCAAATGACTGAACGTAAACATTGCTACAGTAACATACCAGCTACTGTTGTTGACATTAGCTAGCTTGACGTTCAAAATGGCGGACACCGGGGCGTCACGTGACCCTGTGACGTCAGGTGAAATACCTCAATAGCAGCCCTTAAGGTGTGCTCATGGAATGTACATGGCATTCATAACCCAATTAAATAGAAAAAAAATCTTATGTTATCTCAAAAAGGAGAAGATTAGATAGCTATGTTACAGGAAACACATTTAACTGATTCAGAACACCTCAAATTAAAAAAAGACTGGGTAGGTCAAGTATATCACGCCTCTTTTAACAGTAGGAGTAGAGGCGTTGCCATTCTGATACACAAGTCCCTTCCACTGACTGAAGTGGAGGTTAGGACAGATAAATTAGGTCGATACGTTTTAATCAAAGGCCTTTTATATGGAGAATGTACATCTTTTTTGAATATTTATGCCCCTCCAAACCACCCAATAACATTCCACACGTATGTATTTTCTATTTTTTCAGACTGGTTGTTTCCCTCTTCAGTGGTGGGTGGGGATTTCAATTGTTGTCTACATCGTCTTGATAAGTCCCATAAGCTGCAACTTAGTTCTAACCTCAGTCAGTCTCTCTTGCAATGCCTTTCTGAGTTAGGCCTGTTTGACACCTGGAGAACATTGCACCCCAATGCTAAAGAGTACACATTTTATTCAAATGTACACAAGACCTCTAGAATTGATTATTTTTTTACACCTAAAGTGTCAATGGGGAAAATTATTTCATGTTCAATTGGAAATATTTTGATATCTGACCATGCACCAGTGTTTCTTGAAATTTCATGTTCGGCTGAGAGACAACATGGCGGGTGGAGATTGAAAAATTACCTGTTTAAAGACCCCTATTTCAAAATATTTGTCAGGGCACAGTTCCAATATTTTATGGCAGTCAATAAAACGCCCGAGGTAAGACCTCAACTCTTATGGGACACATCTAAAGCATTCATACGAGGGGGCATTATCTCATACATGGCACACCAAAAAAAAAACTCAAGCCAATAAGCGCCTGGAGTTGGAAAATCAGTTATCAGATTTACCGAGGAAGTTTAATGTCAGTCCATCACCTGAAATACGGTTACAACTTGATGCAACTAAAACAGCCCTTGAGACCATTCTTACTTCAGAGGCTGAGAAATCTTTACTTTTTTGTAAACAGAGGATGTATGAGTATGGGAATAAGCCTAGTGGATACCTTGCAAACTTGGTACACGAAAAAACACAATCACAGGCTATACCAGCTATAAAAGACAAACACGGCAATAGACAATATCATAATAAGGACATTAATGCCATCTTCCAGTCCTTTTAAAAGAATTTATACAAATCTGAGACAACACAGGAGTCCAAACAAAATATGCTGAGTTTTCTGTCTAACATTGAGTTGCCCTGTCTCTCTTCAGATCAGAGGAAATAACTCAACGACCCCATTACTAGGGAAGAACTACTTACTGCAATAGGTCAACTCAGTAATAATAAGGCTCCTGGGCCTGATGGCCTCACAGCAGAATTTTATAAAGAATTTAAAGACTGCTTAGTAGAGCCACTACTTTCTGCACTGGAACAGTCTTTTGAAGATGGTACTCTGTCAAGCTCTGCAACTGAAGCTTGTATATCTCTAATTCACAAGAAGGGTAGACCAGCAGATGAGTGTGCATCATTCCGCCCAATCTCCCTGTTAAATTTAGACAGAAAACTGCTAGCTAAAATATTAGCAATGCGACTTGAGACTGTGATGCCACAGCTAGTGTCTGCTGACCAGACAGGGTTTATAAAGGGTCGCAACTCTTGTAATAATGTAAGGAGGCTTTTAAATTTAATACAGTATGGCACCAGGATGACAGACGAGGCATTGGTAGTGTCACTAGACGCAGAAAAAGCCTTTGACAGAATAGAATGGCCTTATTTATTTCATATTCTAGAACAGTAGTTCTCAAACTGTGGTACGCGTACCACCGGTGGTACACGAGCGCTCTCTGGTGGTACGCGGGGGAAAGTCATATTTTCGCATTAACATTTTCAGCTAAAAAAAAAACCTGAAACATACAGTGCATAATAAATACAACGTTTAAAAAGAAATGTGTAGCTACGTGTGAGAATGTGAAAAATTATGTCTGGCTTTTACATTTTTGTGGCAATGCAAGTCTTCAGGTTACGTAAGCACAGGCTACACAGAATCATGGGATCACTTGAACGTGGCGCGAGCAGGGGAAATGTAAATATGAAGGGGTAGATGTAATGTAGTATCATATAACTTCAAAACGAGCGTGGCTACAAAGTGGAACATTTAAAAAGACGGAGAAAAGGAAGATTGTCGATCAGGACGCAGAGGATGTTTCGAGCAGTGTTGAAAAGTGTTGAGAACTGTCTTGTGATGAAACACTGAGATGTAATTTCAAAAAACAGTCGCTGCTGGACTTTTGGATACAGCAACACAGGGAATATCCAGCGCTGTCGGACAAGGCCGTGCGCGTTCTCATGCCTTTCGCAACGACCTATCTTTGTGAGAAAGGTTTCTCTTCACTGGCTGCCATAAAAACAAAATACAGGTCCAGGTTGGATGCTGAGCCAGACCTAAAACTGAAGCTGTGCTCGATTGAGCCAGACATCAAAGGACTGTGCACAGAGAGACAGGCGCATCCCTCTCATTAGGTAGGCTATGTAAGTTCTTCATTCAGCGACATGCTGGTTATTCCTGAGTGGTTCATTGTTTGTTATTCTGATATAGATGTTGGAGGGTGTTAACAATAAACCTGGTTTAAGGAGGACTATTACTCAAAAAACTCTAAACAGGTTGCTTTTGATCTCGTGTGTGCAAGTGTCTTGACATTGGATTCTTTTTTTTTTCCTTTTTTTGTGCTGAGATGTTTGATGTTTCACATATCTTCTGCTGAGAAAAAAAGACTTGATGTTTGTGTTATTTGTGGGCCAGATTAGGAGCATAATTTTGTAGAGGTCGAATATGTACTGTATGGTTCTGTGCCATTTTCATTCAGTTGCAATTTGAGTGTGTATTGCGCTGTGTACAAGGCCGGATTAACTATATGGGCCTGCGGCACAGTGCCCAGGGGCACTAACCACTCACAGCCAGTGGGGGGGCACCACATGACAGAAACTTTAAAAATATTTTTCGTGAATGTTTGTACACTTAAAATGGTTATACGCTTGACATTGTTAAATAGTTATATATAATTCATTATGAACACTAATTTCATAAGAACAACAACAATAATCATAATTCTGAGCAAGAGTGGCCTATGTGACCATTAACCCCCCTTTCCTCAACCTGTCAGTTGAGCCAGTCCACCTACGGTGAAATGTATCAATTTTTTAAAAACCGCGGTATGAAAAATGGACAGACATCAATTGAGTGGTTGTGCGAAGAGAAAATTAAAAAGAGACTCCAGGCGTGTAGCTGCAATTAAAAATGTTCCAGGGTTAGATCGTTTTTTTTATAAAAACATCGACAACTGCTGTCACTACCAGCGCTGAAGCCGAAGCTAGTGAAATCAGCGATGCTAGTGAGGGAGATGGCCCTGCGAGCACTAGCCAGGGAGATGCTACAACCACAGCCAGTGTTAGCCGAGGGGTCGGCGACGACGAGGATCCCCTTGAGACATACAAATATATGCTGCTCATTTTTGAATAAGACATTTCAATATGCCTACATGCATATCATTGGTTGTTTTCAGTGAATTTGATGGGCTGATGTAGCCTACTTAATAAATTTTCAATGAGGAAGAATGACCTTGTTTATGTGTACTATTGTTTATGTATATGCTACTATTTTTGACAGCAAAGGGCAAGGTTTGTGAGTGTGCGCAGGAGGTTACTGAACGCGTGCGCGCAGGGGGGGCACTTGAGGTATAGTGCCCAGGGGCACCGCATTGGCTTAATACGGCACTGGCTGTGTATGTAGGAGTATGTGAGAATTGTTGGACAGAGTTGTGAATGTCTGATTCGGTGTTAACAGCTATCAATAAATAACCATAATAAGGAATAAACATCTCTCCTGTGTGGCTGAAGCTAATAGGGAAGGCCTATGCTGCTATATTATAATGTTGGTCATCATGGTGGTACTCAGAGAGCTCAATATTTTCTCAGGTGGTACAGAGTATAAAAAGTTTGAGAACCACTGTTCTAGAATGTTTTGGGCTTGGGGATAATTTTATAAAATGGGTAAAAGTGTTATATGCTGCGCCAAAAGCATGTGTGCTACAGTGGTGCTTGAAAGTTTGTGAACCCTTTAGAATTTTCTGTATTTCTGCATAAATATGACCTAAAACATCATCAGATTTTCACACAAGTCCTAAAAGTAGATAAAGAGAACCCAGTTAAATAAATGAGACAAAAATATTATACTTGGTCATTTATTTATTGAGGAAAATGATCCAATATTACATATCTGTGAGTGGCAAAAGTATGTGAACCTTTGTTTTCAGTATCTGGTGTGACCCCTTTGTGCAGCAATAACTGCAACTAAACATTTCCAGTAACTGTTGATCAGTCCTGCACACCGGCTTGGAGGAATTTTAGCCCGTTCCTCCGTACAGAACAGCTTCAACTCTGGGATGTCGGTGGGCTTCCTCACATGAACTGCTTGCTTCAGGTCCTTCCACAACATTTCGATTGGATTAAGGTCAGGACTTTGACTTGGCCATTCCAAAACATTAACTTTATTCTTCTTTAACCATTTTTGGTAGAACGACTTGTGTGCTTAGGGTCGTTGTCTTGCTGCATGACCCACCTTCTCTTGAGATTCAGTTCATGGACAGATGTCCTGACATTTTCCTTTAGAATTTGCTGGTATAATTCAGCATTCATTGTTCCATCAATAACGGCAAGCCGTCCTGGCCCAGATGCAGCAAAACAGGCCCAAACCATGATATTACCACCACCGTGTTTCACAGATGGGATAAGGTTCTTATGCTGGAATGCAGTGTTTTCCTTTCTCCAAACATAACACTTCTCATTTAAACCAAAAAGTTCTATTTTGGTCTCATCTGTCCACAAAACATTTTTCCAATAGTCTTCTGGCTTGTCCACGTGATCTTTAGCAAACTGCAGATGAGCAGCAATGTTCTTTTTGGAGAGCAGTGGCTTTCTCCTTGCAACCCTGCCATGCACACCATTGTTGTTCAGTGTTCTCCTGATGGTGGACTCATGAACATTAACATTAGCCAATGTGAGAGAGGCCTTCAGTTACTTAGAAGTTACCCTGGGGTCCTTTGTGACCTCGCTAACTATTACACGCCTTGCTCTTGGAGTGATCTTTGTTGGTTGACCACTCCTGGGGAGGGTAACAATAGTCTTGAATTTCCTCCATTTGTACACAACCTGTCTGACTGTGGATTGATGGAGTCCAAACTTTTTAGAGATGGTTTTATAACCTTTTCCAGCCTGATGAGCATCAACAACGCTTTTTCTGAGGTCCTCAGAAATCTCCTTTGTTCCTGCCATGATACACTTCCACAAACATGTGTTGTGAAGATCAGACTTTGATAGATCCCTGTTCTTTAAATAAAACAGGATGCCCACTCACACCTGAGTGTCATCCCATTGATTGAAAACACCTGACTCTAATTTCACCTTCAAATTAACTGCTAATCCTAGAGGTTCACATACTTTTGCCACTCACAGATATGTAATATTGGATAATTTTCCTCAATAAATAAATGACCAAGTATAATATTTTTGTCTCATTTGTTTAACTGGGTTCTCTTTATCTACTTTTAGGACTTGTGTGAAAATCTGATGATGTTTTAGGTCATATTTATGCAGAAATATAGAAAATTCTAAAAGGTTCACAAACTTTCAAGCACCACTGTAACTAATGGCAAACGTTCTAATGTCTTTCCACTTGGGCAGGGTACTGCTCAGGGATATCCATTGTCACCCCTCCTCTTTGCACTGGCCATAGAGCCATTAGCAGAGGCTGTTCGCACAGATTCTTGCATTAAAGGTATCCAGACACAAATGAAGCAGCATAAAATTTCACTTTATGCTGATGACATCCTATTAACCCATGGACTCTATCCGTCGCATTATTGAACTCATCGATATGTTTTCTACATTTTCTGGATACAAGATCAATTACCTAAAATCAAAGGCAATGTCTCTCTCCAAGCAGAATCCCTGTGTCTCTGCTGATGCCTCCCCATTTAAATGGTCCCCCCCAGGGTTTACATACTGTATCTAGGCATTCATATCACCCCTTTCTTACCTGATCTGTATAAGGCTAATTTTGTTCCCCTTATTCACCGTATTAAACAAGCCCTTGCTCGCTGGTCTGGTCTACCACTTTCACTTTTGGGTAGGGTGCACCTATTCAAAATGAACATACTCCCATGTCTATTATACCCCTTTCAAATGGTTCCAATACTATGGACACGCGCATCCTCTAAAGAGTTAAATAGTGCACTCATATCTTTTCTATGGCGCAACAAAGGCTCAAGATTGAAATTGGCAAGATTACAACTCCCCAGTAGAGAAGGGTGGACTAGCTGTTCCCGACATTAAGTTATACCAATTGGCATGCCAATGCAGATATATTCGAGACTAGTTTCAGGAAGATCCAGAATCCACATGGCTGGATATCGAGTCTGAGAAAATATCCCCTATACCTTGAAAGAACATTCTATACACATCAAAGAAATGGGAAAGCTGAGCTGTCAAGGGAGATTTTCTTTTACAAAACACTCTTAAAGTTTGGAGGTTGATAAGGAAAATAGAAGGCCAGGATAAAGTCACATCTCTATTGACCCCACTACATTTCAATCCAGATTTCCCTCCCAGTCTTGAGAAAGGTTCTTTCAGTGTGTGGTATGACAAAGGCATTAGGACATTAGGGGATATATGGGTAAATGGCTCAGCATTAAGCTTTAATCAGCTAACAACTGGAAAAGAAATACCAGCCACACAACTTTTTAGATATTTCCAACTGCGTAACTATGTTGTCAACACTCTCAGTGTCAGACTAGTTGTACAACTTCCTCTCTGGAGATTATATTCATTGGCGAAAATGACTCAAAATTAGTTACAAGAATTTATTCAGAGTTCTGCAAGATGATGAAAGAGAACACAACGAAAGTTCATTCAAAATGGGAGGCTGACTTTGGTGTTCAAATACAAACAGAAGATTGGGACGACTTGTGGATTAATCTAAATGGGTGTTTTACCACTAATAAAGCAAAGGAGTTACAATTTAGAATTACACACAGACTACATATCACCCCATTGCGACGTAATAAAATGAACCTGGATCTATCAAAGTTCAGTAATAAGTGCAAGATTGAGGAAGGTTCATACATCCACTACCTGTGGGATTGTGTACACATTAATAAATTTTGGGGAGATGTACTCAAGGAAATCAATGTCATTGTGGGTAAAACAATTCACATCTCTCCTTTATTTTGTATCCTGGGTATGGACTACCCCCCAGATATCTCTGTTAACAAGTTGATACTTGTAAAAATTTTGCTTTTCTGTGCCAGAAGATGTATTCTGTTAAAGTGGGTGTCAGAAAAGCCCCCCAATGTAACACAGTGGATAAATGGGGTATTGGAACTCATGCCACTTGAGGTCCTCAGCTTTTACTTAAAAGAGGAACCTTACAAGTTTGACAAAATTTGGGGGCCATTTATGACTTACCTGGGCCCTGACTGTTTAGAGACACTGACAAAAGGGGTATGTGGGTTGGCTTGGAGAGAATAGATTGTGATGTCCATATGATTATGCCTGTACACTCCTTATTCTTATTGTACTGAATTCTTATTGTGCCTTTGTTTGATGCCAATTGCCATAACATGTAATTCTGTCTATGTTCAATAAATAAAAAAAGAGAAAAAAAAGAATGAGCAGGGCCTATTGCTCTTACAGCTGTGTGCAAGATTTGGGTTGACCATCACCAATACCCTGTTTCAACACAAAGACATCCACAAAGGCACGTGGCCGCACCCTCGTTCGAAGCAGTGGCACATGATCAACCACATAATTGTGAACCAACATCACATCTCGGATGTCCTCGACTCGCGAGTATGCAGAAGTGCCGACTGTTGGACAGACCATAAGCTGATGTGCGCCTGTCTGAATCTGAGAATACATACCTCCCGTCAAAAGCTGTTAGGACTGGGGCTGTTTTGGCCTCTAGAGGCCGCTGTTATGTTTATCTTGTCATGTTTGTTTTGGCCTCTAGAGGCCGCCACTGTGTTTTGTGTTTGTCTTGATTGCCTGTTTCCTGCCCCGCCCATTTCCTTAATTGTTTTGTGTATAAATACCCCTCTGTCCGTTCCCTTGTCACGGAGTCTTTATGCTATGCTGTCTTGTGCTAGTTTCCTTTGTCTCACGTAGCTTGCCTGTGCCCTTGTGTTTTGATATTTTTTGCTTTCTTTGGACTTTGTACCTTTTTGATCTTCTGAGCGTTCAGCATTTTGCCTTTCCTTTTGTTTTTGGACATTTAACCTTTGGATATTTTTATTTTGGTTTATCTTCTGAGCTTTTGGATTTTCTTTTTGTTTTTTCCATTGGATTGTATATAGTGTAAATAAACTGTTTTTTGATACTCTACTTTCGCCTCACGCCTCTGCACTTGAGTCATCCCCCTGGTGGCCTAGTGGGGGTTTGCTGGATTATCACACCAGCGACCCGGGTTTGAATCCCAGCAAAACCCTAACAGAAAGACTCCGTCATGACCGACTCAACAGAGGCTGCTTCAACTGTTTACCCGGCCAACCTTCAGGGAATTATGGCAGCTTTGACACGCTTCGGAGCGACCATGGACGCTCATGGACGAACGCTCGCAAGCCAACGTGAGGCCCTTGCTCGCCACGAGGTACTGCTTCAGCAAATTGGGAAAACCCTGGCACAGCTGACTCCTCTGCCCGCATCTCCTGATCTGGCTCCTTCTGCACCCGCTCCAGTGCCTCCTGCCACGCTGTCTCCTTCACCTCGTGAACCCAGCCTTCCTGCACCACAGAGGTATGACGGCAAGCACGGTGAGTGCCGGGAGTTCCTTACCCAGTGCCAACTCACCTTTGAGCTGAAAAACGCTTCGTGGACTGACAGAGCCCTGGAAATTGAAGAAGCTGCCAAACAACACAATACCAGGAAGGCATTTGATGGCATCAAACTAGTCTCTGGCCGTAGGTCAACTGGCCTAGACCCCATTGATTCCGCTGACGGTGTTCGATTAACACAAATGGAGGATATCTTAAATAGGTGGAAGGAGCACTTTTCCACCCTCCTCAATCAGCTCAGTAATGCCGATCTTAATGTGCTTGACAGCATTCCACAAGCTGACATAGTAGAGGATCTCGAAGCAGATCCAACCATCAAAAGAGATCTCCCAGGCCCTGAAACAGCTATCCTCAGGTAAAGCCCCTGGGCCTGATGCCATCCCAGCTGAAGTACTGAAGCATGGCAGTTCATCCCTCCTGTTGAATCTCCACAAAATTTTCTTGACAATCTGGGATTCTGAGACAGTTCCACAAGATTTTAAGGATGGTACCTTAGTGAAGTTGTACAAAAAGAAGAACAAGTTCAACTGCGGAAACTATCGCGGCATCATACTGCTCTCAATCGTGGGAAAGCTATTTGCCAAGGTGGTCCTCAATCGCATCTGGCCTACAATTGAAGCTTATTTACCAGAAGCACAATGTAGTTTCCGTGCAGGCAGATCAACAGTGGATATGATGTTTCTGCTCAGACAACTACAGGAGAAATGCAGAGAGCAAAATCAAGAGCTGCACCTTGTGTTCATTGACCTTGTCAAAGCCTTCGACACTGGCAGTAGACCTCTCATGTGGAGACTCCTTGTCAAGATCAGAATACCTCCCAAAGTGGTCAATATCATACAGAGACTACACAAAGGCATGAAGGTGACCGTGTCAGTTGGTGGTGAATCCACCGATGAGTTTCAAGTCACAACAGGCCTATGCCAAGGTTGCATCCTGGCACCATCCTTGTTTGTCCTGTTCTTTGCCTTCGTTGTACCTCACACTACTGAGACCCTGCCACCTGACGATGGTGTAAACATCAGGCACCACACAAATGGCGATCTATTTAACCTAAGACGTCTACGTACCAAGCTGGCAAAAACAACTAAAGTCAGCGAACTCCTGTACGCTGACGATGCGGGCTTCTGCAGACATGAGCACAAAGCACTCCAACTCCTCATCAACCACCTGGACAGCGCTTGCAGACAGTGGGGCCTGACCATCAGCAAGGACAAAACTGAGGTTTTCCATCAACAGTTACGAGATCCACCCTCTACCTTGCTAGAGGATAAAACACTCACCATCTCTTCAAAGTTCTGCTACCTCGGTGACACTGTGTCCAACGACTGCCAGTTAGATAAGGAAATCGAGGAAAGGATCGCCAAAGCCAGCCGTACTTTTTACTCCATTAAATCTAAGATCTGGGACCACAGAGGAATTTCCCTCAAGACAAAGCTCCTTGTGTATAACGCTGTTATCCTTCCAACTCTACTTTATGGCAGCGAAACATGGACCACCCTTGTAAGGCACCTCCGCAGGATCGAGAACTTCAACCAGCGCTGACTACGCTAGCTGTTGGGAATCCACTGGTGGGATAAAGTCCCAAATGTTGACGTGCACATGAGGGCAAAGTCTGAACCTACTGAGGTCCTTATTTGAGGCAACAGGCTGCGCTGGCTTGGCCATGTTTGTAGAATGTCTGAGGACAGGCTTCCCAAGCAGGTGCTGTTCAGTGAATTGAGCACGGGAAAAGGGAAGAGAGGCAGGCCTCACAAACGGTGGAAGGATTGTATCAAGGAGGACCTAAAGCTGTTCAACATGGGAGAAGATTGGTATAAATCCTCCCAGGAGAGAAGTGGTTGGAGGGCCCTCCTCCGTAATGGAAAAACGATCACAGCGATCACCCTGGCTCAGGCAGCTAGGACAAGACAGCATGCCAGACGGAGTCGGCATCATCAACCTTGATGGCCATATCAAGATTATATATATATATATATATATATATATATATATATATATATATATATACACACACAAGGGCAAGTCAGAAAGTTCTAAGACAAATTGAAAAAATCTTTATTTATGAAAATAACAAAGCTATTTCTCTACATATGCTCCATTTAAGTCTCAACAATTTTGCAAGTGGTGTTTCTATCGGAAGATTCCTTCTTTGTAGAATTCTGGGCGAAGTCTTTCACACATTTTGAAATTATAACATCTATATCTTAGAACTTTTTGACTTACTCTCTTTTTATATATATATATATATATATATATATATATATATATATATATATATATATATATACACACACACAGAGTGGCATGCAAAAGTTTGGGCACCCTTACTGAAAATGTCTGTTACCGTGAATAGTTAAGTGAGCAGAAGATGAACTGATCACCAAAAGGCATAAAGACAACACATTCCTTTTCAGCATTTTCTGCAAGATTTGTGTATTATTTTTGTTTTGTACAATTGGAGAGTGAAAAAAGAAAGGAAACACCATGCGAAAGTTTGGACACCCCAATGCATTTGAGTTCTCAGGTAACTTTTACCAAGGTTCCAGACCTTAATTAGCTTATTGAGCTGTGGCTTGTTCAAATTCTTCGTTAGGAAAGGTCAGATGATGCAGATTTCAAAGCTGTATAAATTCTCTGACTCCTCAAACTTGTCCCTAAAATCAACAGCCATGGGCTCCTCTAAACAACTCCCTTGCATTCTGAATAATAAAATAATTGATGCTCACAAAGCAGGAGAAGGCTACAAGAATGTAGCAAAATGTTTTCAGGTAGCTGTTTCCTCAGATTGTAATGTTATTAAGAAATGGCAGTTAACAGAAACAGTGGAGATCAAGGTGAGGTCTGGAAGATGAAGAAAACTTTCTGAAAGAACTGCTTGTTGGATTGCTAGAAAGGCAAATAAAAAACCCTGTTTGACTGCAAAAGACCTTCAGAAAGATTTAGCAGACCCTGGAGTGGTAGTGCACTGTTCTACTATGCAGTGACCCCTGAACAAATATGACCTTCATGGAAGAGTCATCAGAAGAAAACCACTCCTGCGTCCTAGCCACAAAATTCAGCGTCTGAAGTTTGCAAACGAACATCTAAATAAGCCTGATGCATTTAAGAAACAAGTCCTGTGGACTGATGGAATCAAAATAGAACTTTTTGGCCACGATGTGCAAAGGTATGTTTGGAGAAAAAAGGGTGCCAAATTCCAGGAAAAGAATACCTCTCCAAATTTGAAGCATGGGTGTGGATCGATCATGCTTTGGGGTTGTGTTGCAGCCAGTGGCACAGGGCACATTTCACTGGTCGAGGGAAGCATGGATTAGAATAAATACCAGCAAATTCTGGAAGCAAACATCACACCATCTGTAAAAAAAAAATTTGAAGTTAAAAAGAGGATGGGTCCAACAATAAGACGATGATCCAAAACACACCTCAAAATCTACAATGGAATACCTCAAGAGGCATAAGCTGAAGGTTTTGCCATGGCCCTCACAGTCCCCTGACCTAAACATCATTGAAAATCTGTGGCTAGACCTCAAAAGAGCAGTGCATGCAAGACAGCCCAAGAAACTTGTAGAACTGGAAGCCTTTTGCAAGGACAAATGTGTGAAAATCCCCCAGGTAAGAACTGAAAGATTATTAGCTGGCTACAAAAAGTGTTTACAAGCTGTGATACTTGCCAAAGGGGGTGTTACTAGGTACTAACCATGCAGGATGCCCAAACTTTTGCTTCGGGCCCTTTTCCTTTTTTTGTCATTTTGAAAATGTAAAGGATGAAAATTAAAAAAAAATTATTTTTGCTTAAAATACTGTATAAAAGGGAATGAGTCATCTTTATTCTTTTTGGAGATCATTTCATCTTCAACTTGCTTAACTGTTCACAGTAACAGCAATTTTGACCAGGGGTGCCCAAACTTTTGCATACCACCGTGTGTGTGTGTGTGTGTGTGTGTATATATATATATATATATATATATATATATATATATATATATATATTATATACACACACACACACACACACACACACACACACGGTGGTATGCAAAAGTTTGGGGGCACACACACACAGGCACTGCGTAAAAGCAGAGCTCCCAATGAGTATAAAATGTGTTTGTAAGCTGTAGCCACAGCGGTCACTAATTATTCATGTTCCAGGCAGATCTGTCAGCCCAGGAATCTGTATCTGTTATGCCACAGATGTTTGCTGCTGTTTATATTCACCATGTGCCTCCATCAGAGGTTTAGCACAGTAGGTTATAAAGCTTTGCTGTTATCCTGATACATCATTCATGCACAGTGTAAAGTTTGTGTGCACGCTGTTTATTGTGTTTTGTTTGTGTTTGGTGCATTGGTTGATCTGTGGCTTAGTCCCAGACTTTGAACTCAGAGACTAATGGGGCATGTTTGGCTAACATGTAATGGTTTGCACTCTTGGTTGAGCAGAGCAAGGTACAGTGGGGCAAAAAAGTATTTAGTCAGCCACCAATTGTGCAAGTTCTCCCACTTAAAAAGATGAGAGAGGCCTGTAATTTTCATCATAGGTACATTTCAACTATGAGAGACAGAATGGGGGGAAGAATCCAGGAAATCACATTGTAGGATTTTTAATGAATTAATTGGTAAATTCCTCGGTAGAATAAGTATTTGGTCACCTACAAACAAGCAAGATTTCTGGCTCTCACAGACCTGTAACAACTTCTTTAAGAGGCTCCTCTGTCCTCCGCTCATTACCTGTATTAATGGAACCTGTTTGAACTCGTTATCAGTATAAAAGACACCTGTCCACAACCTCAAACAGTCACACTCCAAACTCCACTATGGCCAAGACCAAAGAGCTGTCAAAGGACACCAGAAACAAAATTGTAGACCTGCACCAGGCTGGGAAGGCTGCAATAGGTAAGCAGCTTGGTGTGAAGAAATCAACTGTGGGAGCAATTATTAGAAAACGGAAGACATACGAGACCAATGATAATCTCCCTCGATCTGGGGCTCCATGCAAGATCTCACCCCGTGGGGTCAAAATGATCATAAGAACGGTGAGCAAAAATCCCAGAACCACACGGGGGGACCTAGTGAACGACCTGCAGAGAGCTGGGACCAAAGTAACAAAGGCTGCCATCAGTAATACACTACGCCACCAGGGACTCAAATCCTGCAGTGCCAGACGTGTCCCCCTGCTTAAGCCAGTACATGTCCAGGCCCATCTGAAGTTTGCTAGAGAGCATTTGGATGATCCAGAAGAGGACTGGGAGAATGTCATTGTAACGGTTCACTATGCGTGGGTGGAGCACAGAGGACGGCAGGACAGAGATCAGGTTCGCAATCGGGCTTTATTGCCACACTTTTCAGTGAACAATCTTTTAATCGAACTGACACACACACACACACAACCAGCGTCTAGTTCGGGGATGAGCTCCTCTGCTGTCACTCTCCCTCCTTAAGTAGGGCGCGGTCACTGGGAAGACACACACAAACGCAGGTTAATTGATGTCAAGTGTAGTGATTCTTCCACTTACCTTCCCTGACTCCGCCCTCCTGTCACAGACCGGCGCTTGACCACACCCCCACTGCCACATACTCCCACCGCCTGACTCAGGCCGGGCAGCTGTCCGGCCTGCAGCCGACTCCCCCCCCCCCTTGACGGGAGAGGAAGTACGCCACGACCATCTGCGCCCCCGGCCTGTGGACCACCTTGAAATTGAAGGGTTGGAGTGCCAGATACCAACGGGTGATCCGCGCGTTGGCATCTTTCATGTGGTGGAGCCACTGGAGGGGCACGTGGTCCGAACAGAGGGTGAAAGGGCACCCCAGCAGGTAGTAACGGAGGGCGAGGACCGCCCACTTGATCACCAGACACTCTTTTTCTATGGTGCTTTAGCGCCCCTCATGCACCGACAGCTTCCTACTGATGTACAGGATGGGGCGGTCCTCCCCCTCCACCTCCTGGGACAAACTCGCCCCCAGCCCTCTGTCCGATGCATCGGTCTGTAACACAAAGGGGAGAGAAAAGTCAGGGGAGTGTAAAAGTGGCCCCCCACACAGTGCAGCCTTTACCTTAGAAAAAGCCCGCTGACATTGCTCCGTCCACTGGACCGGATCTGGTGCCCCCTTTTTAGTGAGATCAGTCAGTGGGCTGGTGACGTCCGAATAATTAGGAATAAACCTACAATAATAGCCAGCCAGCCCCAGGAACTGTCTCACCCCCTTTTTGGTCTTGGGCCTCGGGCAGGCCACAATTGCTGCGGTCTTGTTAATTTTGGGACGCACCTGCCCGTTGCCCAAGTGGAAGCCCAGATACCGTACTTCCACCCGCCCAATTGCACACTTCTTCGGGTTGGCTGTGAGACCCGCTCACCTCAGCGACCTAAGGACGGCCCTTAGATGTTCGAGGTGCTTCGGCCAGTCATTACTATAGACGATGTTGTCGTCGAGATAGGCGGCCGCATAGGTGGCGTGGGGGCGGAGGACCCTGTCCATCAGCCGCTGAAACGTAGCAGGCGCCCCAAACAGCCCAAACGGAAGTGTGATGAACTGGTGTAAACCAAACGGTGTGGAAAAGGCCGTTTTTTTCTCGGGATAGTGGAGTCAAGGGGATCTGCCAATATCCCTTCGTCAAATCCAGTGTCGAATAAAAGGGAGCAGTGCCGAGTCGATCGAGCAACTCATCAATATGAGGCATTGGGTACGCGTCGAATTTAGACACCGGGTTGACTTTTCTATAGTCCACACAGAACCAGACCGACCCGTCGGCCTTGGGTATCAAGACCACTGGGCTGCTCCAGTCACTGTGGGACTCCTCGATGATGCCCATTTCGAGCAAGGCCTCGAGTTCTTCCCGAACCACCTTTTTTTTTTGTGTTCAGGTAGCCTGTAAGGGCGGCTACGCACTACCACCCCTGGGGGCGTCTCAATGTGGTGCTCTATGAGGTCGGTGCGACCGGGCAGGGGCGAGAACACGTCCGAAAACTGTCTGCAACTGGGCAACCTCCGTGAGTTGGGTCGGGGAGAGGTGGTCTCCACAGGGGACCGGAGAGGTACTTGATGCCAATGCCCCTTTTTGAACCTCCGGCCCCAGCTCCGCCTTCTCCGGAACCACCAACACCAATGCCACAGGGACCTCCTCATTCCAGAGTTTAAGCAGATTGAGGTGGTAAATCTGTAGTGCCCCACCCCTGTCCGTTCGCCTCACCTTGTAGTTGATGTCCCCGACTCGCCGTGTGACCTCAAAGGGTCCTTACCACTTGGCGATCAATTTGGAGCTCGATGTGGGCAACAGTACGAGTACCTTCTCTCCTGGTGCGAACTCCCTAAGGCGCGTACCCTTGTTGTACAGGCGGGCTTGCCGTTCTTGGGCCTGCTGCAAATTCTCCTGGGTTAGGTGGGTGTGCGTGTGGAGTTTTGCGCGCAGGTCCATAACGTATTGAATTTTGTTTTTATTTTGGGAAGGTCCCTCCTCCCAATTTTCCTGCAGCATGTCTAGAATGCCACGCAGCTTACGCCCATATAATAATTCGAACGGGGAGAACCCCGTGGAGGCTTGGGGGACCTCTCCCACTGAAAACAACAAGGGCTCGAGCCACTTATCCCCATTACGTGCGTCCTCACTTATGAATTTTTTAATTATATTCTTGAGGGTGCGATTGAACCGTTCCACTAAACCGTCCGTTTGTGGGTGATACATGCTGGTGCAGATCGGCTTAATCCCCAATAGCCCATACAGTTTGCACAGTGTCCGTGACATAAACATGGTGCCTTGATCAGTCAGAATCTCTTTCGGGATTCCAACTCGGGAGATAACACGGAAGAGTGCCTCCACAATACTGCATGCTGAGATATTGCGCAGGGGCACTGCTTCCGGGTGTCGCATTGCATAGTCCACCAGAACTAATATAAAGCGGTACCCTCGTGCTGACCGATCTAATGGCCCGACGAGATCCATCCCAATTCTTTCGAATGGGGTCTTGATTAATGGTAGAGGCCGCAAAGGCGCTTTTGGAATGGCCGCTGGATTTACTAACTGGCATTTGCGGCATGCCGTGCACCACCTACGAACATCGCCGCGAATCCCCGGCCAATAGAATCGGGCCATTATTTGGGCTAGTGTCTTATCCTGCCCTAAGTGTCCAGCCATGGGATTAAAGTGAGCCGCCTGGAATACCAATTCCCGGCGACTCTTGGGAATTAAAAGCTGCGTGACTTGCTCTTTCGTCTGAGTGTCCTGCGTCACTCGGTATAATCTATCTTTCATAATAGAAAAATAGGGGAAGGACGGGGTGGCGTTCGGCGGGAGCGTTTGACCATCGATTGCTCTCACTTGGTCAAACGCATGCCGCAGAGTCTCGTCTCGCGACTGTTCTAATGGGAAATCCGCGAGGGATTCCCCGAGAGAGAGAGGAGGAGCCGGTGGCTCCTCACTCTGACGCAGAGATGACGTAGACGGCTCTGTGACAGCTGCTCCCGCCAAGGCAACACCGGGACCTCCCCCTGCTGAAGTATGGTAGGACCCACTCTCCACTAAATGGCTCATCAACTCCCCGAATCCCGGCCAATCAGTCCCCAAGATTATTGAGTGGGTGAGGCGAGGATTAACCGCCGCCTTTACTATGCATTTTTCCCCTCGGAAAAAAATGTGGACCGACACCAACGGGTAGCTGTGAACATCCCCGTGCACACACAACACCTTCACCCCCTGTGCTCCCCCCAGTGCCTCGTTTTGCACCAGGCTTTGGTGAATTGAGGTTTGATTACAACCGGAATCCACCAACACCTGATATGTATCCCCTTGAATACTCACCGGTATGCGATATGCTCCGGCCCGATCAAGGGTGGCCTCTGGCACATCGGGGATCTGAACCACCGCGCCCACCTCCATCACCATGCACTGCTGTTGAAGGTGGCCCAGCTCCCCGCAGTGCCAGCAAACTGGCCTGGGCTTCCTCTCTGTACCGGTGTTCTGGGGCTCACTCACCTGAGGGGGGTGAGAGACAGAAACGGAAGGGCACCGCGGGTGCGGCGGGCTGGGTGGGGTGGTGCTGGCCCCTGCCTCCGCGGTGGGGGAATGGGGCGTGGACGGGACACAGGAGGAGGGAGAGAGAGAGACAGAGAAGAGGCTTTCTGCTGTCCTGCCACCAGAACAGCCGCCAAATGGTCCTCCGCCAGCTAGACTGCCTGATCCAGCGACGCCGGGCGGTGGCACTGGACCCACTCCGCGGTTCCTGCTGGCAAGCGAGCGATGAATTGCTCCAGCACCACCTGGTCGATGATCCCCTCAGCGTCGCGGTTGTCGGCCCTCAACCACTGCTAGCAGGCGTCCCGGAGTTGCTGGCCAAACGCGAACGGCCGGCCAACTTCCTCCAAGCGCAAAGCGCGGAAGCGCTGGCGCTGCTGCTCCAGTGTGTGCCCCACACGCTGGAGGACGGCCCGGTGGAGGTCCACGTAGGCCAGCCAGCGGTCGGCGGGGAGCTGTAGCGCGGCCAGCTGCGCCTCTCCCGTTAGCAGGGGGAGGAGGCGCGCCGTCAGGGCCTCTGTCCGGAGATCCTCAGCGAACTGGCTTGTAGGGATGAAAACATGACACTACACTCCCTCATTGACCTAGCGATCCAACTGGATGATTTGCTCACCAGCCAGCCCTTTCTCAAGGAAACCTCAGAGTCTGCTCATTGCACTGAAGAAAGTGCACCCATGGAAGTGTCCCATCCATCCTTCACACTCCAAGCCCGTGGAACCCGCTACTCAGGCGGTGAGTCCAGATCGAAAATTTAATGCACAGTCATTCAAAATGCCTGCCTTGTTAAAACTGGTATCCTCCACACACATCTGCCTTCATAGACTCAGGGGCAGAGGGGAATTTCATCAACAGCGCAATCGTCCAGAAGTACGACCTGCCCACAATCCCTCTGCAGAGTCCACTCAGTATCCGAACTATTGACGGAGGACCCATAGGTGACAGCCGGGTCACCACTAGAACTGCTCCCATTCTTATTCAGGTGGGAGCACTCCATTCTGAGCAAATATCTCTTTACATAACCACCACTGAACATCACGACATCATTCTGGGGTATCCTTGGCTACAACTTCATGAGCCATTGATCTCTTGGCATAATAAAGAAATTCTGCAATGGTCACCCATTTGTTTCCAACATTGTCTTGCATGTCCCCAAAAAGGTATTGCCTTCCACATCGGTGGAAAGCCCTCAGCCAGACTCCAATGAGAATGTCCTGGAGTGTTGCCTTGACCTGCAGGAAGTCATTAGTAAAGGGAAACCTTGTGGACTACCTCTTCATAGACCATATGACTGTGCCATTGACCTTCTACCAGGTATGTCACCTCCCCGTGGTCAAATTTATCCCCTTTCCCAGAAAAAGCATGCTGCCACGGGAGAGTACATTCAGGAAGCCCTCAATCCATCCCCCCAAGTCACCAGCCTCAGCAGGCTGCTTCTTTGTTGAAAAGCAAGGTGGCGGCCTTCTGCTTTGTATAGACTATAGAGGGTTTAATCAGGTCACTGTTAAATACCCTTATCCCCTTCCTCTTTTTCCATCTGCTCTAGAGAAGCTTCGTTCAGCCAAGATATTTTCAAAACTCGACATGCGCAGCACCTATAACTTGGTAAGAATCAGGAAGGTTGATGAATGGAAGACTGCATTCAGTACAACCACTGGTCACTTTGAATACCGGGTAATGCCATATGACCTTTCTTCGGCTCCCAGTGTTTTTCAGTGTTTGATCAATGACATACTACGAGACATGTTGGGATGCTACATCATAGCATATATTGATGACATTTTGATATATTCCCCCGATGAAAGGAGTCATAGAGAACATGTCAGAGCAGTTCTCCAATACTTACTGGAGAATCACCTCTATGTCAAAGCTGAAAAATGCAAATTCCACAGGAAACAAAACTTCTTCTTAGGCTTTATCATAAGCTCAGAAGGAGTAAGCATGGATTCCTCCAAGGTTTCTGCAGTCACATCCTGGTCTGTACCCACCTCTAATCAAGGAACTTCAACAATTCTTGGGTTTTGCAAAGTTCTATTGTGGTTTCATTCGAGGTTTCAGCACAATTGCAGCCCCCCTAATGGCCTTGCTTAATTAGGGGACCCAAGCGACAGCAATGGAATACTTCTGCTGAAGAAGCCTTCAATCAACTTAAGGGAATGTTCACCTCAGCCCTGGTTCTGCAGCATCCTGACCCAACTAAGCCTTTTGTCATAGAGGTCGACACATCTGACACAGGGGTTGGAGGGATCTTATCCCAATGTTGTGGTGAGAAGCACAAACTTCATTTGGTGGCTTTCTTCTCCAAGAAGCTCACGTCTGCTGAAAGCAACTATGATGTAGGTAATCGTGAACTCTTAGCCATCAAACTCTCTTGAGGAGCGGAGACACTGGCTGGAAGGAGCCACCCATCCCTTCACAATACTCACTGACCACAAAAACCTAGAATACCTAAGGAGGCTAAGCGTCTCAATCCACGCCAGGCCACATGGACTATCTTCTTTACCGGTTTCAATTTCACGATCTTGTTCTGCCCAGGATCACGGAACACTAAGGCAGACGCTCTGTCACGCACCTTCGTCTCTTTACAGCAGGATTCTACTACCCATGCAATTCTTCCACCCAACTGCTTCATGCAATCCATTACTTGGGACTTGGACCAGCAGATAAGAAACTCTCAGCCCAGAACAGTTCCCGTGAGGCTTCCACCTAGTCTACTCTACGTCGCAAAGCAGTTCCGAGGGTGACTTATCACCTGGGCCCACACATCTCCAACCACAGGACATCCTGGTAGCCAACAAACTCACCAAATGTTAAGCAACAAATACTGGTGGGAAAACATACTCACAGAAATCAATCAGTTCAATGCATCTTGCTCTGAGTGTGCCCAGGAAAAAGTTCCTCATATCCCACCAGTGGGTAAGCTTTGTCCTCTCCCAGTACCATAGAGACCCTGGTCACACATAGCCCTTGATTTTATCATGGACCTACCACCTTCCATGGGAAACACTACCATCATATTTATTGTTGACAGATTCTCTAAAGCACTTAAACTCTTTCTGTTACCAGGCATCCCGACTACACTCCAGACCGCAGAGTTATTGTTCCAGCACGTATTAAGATACTTTGGCATCCCCAAGGACATAGTCAGAGACAGAGGTCCCCATTCATTTCACGGCTATGGTCATGCTTCATGGAACGACTTGGAGTGTCAGTCAGTCTGTCACGTCAGGTTATCATCCTCAATAGAATGGACAAGTGGAGAGAGCAAATCAAGAGATCGGATGCTTCCTGCAAATCTTTTGCATGAGGAACCTGGGGGACTGGGCATGTTTCATCCCATGGGCCGAGTATGCACAGAACTCTTTGAAGCACTCTGCAATGCAACTAACCCCATTCCCAAAAAAAATCCATCAGCAGCAAACTTATGAGGATGCAAATGTCCTCATATCATCATGCCATTTCTCTAATTAATCTCTGAAATGAAACCAGTGCTCAGTCTGGTTAAAATCCACTGAGCATAAAAATACTGTATATCCAAAGATTATTTCCAGGAACTAAACTTTCTTCAGATTGCTATGGAACATTAACATTTTGGAACATGCTGCTTTATTTATGCTCACTGGCCACACACATACTGTTTTATGCAGTTATCTAATCAGCCAATCCCTTGACAGCAACACAATGCATAAAATCATGCAGATACAAATCAAGCGCCTCAGTTAATGTTCACTTCAAACATTAGAATGGAAAAAAACTGTGATCTCAAAGTATGACTTTCACTGGAGCATGGGTGTTTGTTTCAGACTGATGGACTGGTTTGAGTATTTCAGAAACTGCTGATCTCCTGGAGTTTTCACACACAATAGTCAGAGTTTACACAGAATGGTGCAAAGAAAACAAAAAACACTGAGTGAGCAAAAGTTCAGTGGGTAGAAAAGCCTTGTTAATAAGAGAGGTCAGAGGAAAATAGCCAGATTGGTTCAAGCTGCCAGGAAGGATACAGTCACTCATATAATCACTCTTTACAATCATGGTGAGCAGAAAAGCATCTCAGCATGCAACAGCAGAAGACCACATTGGGTTCCACTCCTGCCAGCCAAGAACAGGGATCATAGAATCAAGAACAAGTTCCTATTAAAGTGGCTGGTGAGTGTATATCGATATGTACAGTATATGCTGAGCACCTAGAACTGTTCCAGTATGAGGTCATAGGTCCTATGAATAATATGTTAATGAAATCGACAGGACCTGTGTGGAGCTAACACCGATTGACTTCTTGCAAACAATCCATGTAACACTCTCGAGTAGAGGGGGCGTGGTCAAAGAGCCATCATATGTCCAGTACTCCAGAGTGCTAGGCAGCAGGATAGTGGGGTCAAAGTCTGGAAATAAAGTCTGTGCTCCCTGGCGGGAAAGCAAGAATGTCATGATTAGCCAACTTATCTCAGAATTAATTTATGAAATTAGTCCTTAACATAAAAGTCCCTTGAAATTTTAAGAGAACTTGCTTTTGCTTTAATGGCATCCAGTGCATCAAAGACTTTCTGGAGTCGAGGGTTTTCATCACCAATCTGTTGAATATAAAATAGAGCAAAGAACACACTTGAAACACATAAGAGATGTCCTTCATGCCACATTATTTTATCACAAGTTCTGTTTTATCACAAAATAGAATAAAGGAATATTTTTTTCATGTGTTTAGACCTCTAAGAAGACTCCAACTACAGCAAGGCCATTAGACATGCTCGCAGCTTCTCCAAAGTTGGGATATGTACTGTTCCAGTGAACTAGATGAAGCTAGGGAAGATGAAAAGAAGCCACTTCTTTACTTGCAATAATTTACAAATCTCAAAAACTGATATTGTATTCACAATAGAACACAGACAACATATCAAATGTCGAAAGTGAGACATTTTGAAATTTCATGCCAAATATTGGCTCATTTGAAATTTCATGACAGCAACACATCTCAAAAAAGTTGGGACAGGGGCAATAAGAGGCTGGAAAAGTTAAAGGTACAAAAAAAGGAACAGCTGGAGGACCAAATTGCAACTCATTAGGTCAATAACATGGCTCAGGTGGATAAGGCGCCATACCATAAATCCGGGCGACCCAGGTTCGATTCCGGCCCGAGGTCATTTCCCGATCCCTCCCCGTCTCTCTCCCGCTCATTTCCTGTCTCTACACTGTCCTATCCAATAAAGGTGCAAAAAGCCCGAAAAATATCTTAAAAAAACTATCATGATGTATCATTTGATAAGACATTTGACATAATTAATTAAATAAAGTTCTTTCTGTCATAATTACAATCAGCCACACTTCGGGAAAACCACAAATTCATGAGAATGGAGAGATGTTATAACAACCACTACCATCCCCTAAGAGACACACATTCTTGCATGTACAATGTTGTGATTTGTTTACCCAGATAACTGTGTGTGTGTGCGCGCAACATGAAGACACAATAGTCCAATAAAATTATACTGTCTTCACAACACGTTTTTGTGCAACAGTCTGCTTTTGTGCTCAGGAAATTCCTTCCACCACAGACTGACACATTTGCATGTAGTGTAGTGTTTAATGTTTGAGTATGAGTCAAAAGTTCACCAGGACATTTTTGTGTGTAGTCTTCCTACTCACACTTCCTCATTAGGACATTTGAGTGCTGGGAAAATATGACTAAACAATGCCAGCAGACACACAGAAATACGGTAACTGCACATCATCTCCAGGATCCTGTTTTTTTGTTTTGTTTTCTTTTTAGTTGGCTTAAATTACGTACAGATCTTGACCTTTTTAGGTCTGACATCTCAACAGACAATATACAAATGAATTCACTCTAGACTATTATACATACAGTAGCTGATAAGGTCCATCACATACATTATCACATCAAGGCACACAGCAAAATTCCTAGTGCCAAATTAACACCTACAGTACTGAGTTAACTCTCACTGTGCCAAATTAACACCCACAAATACTATACATATCAGGTTAATAGGTGCAGGAGTCAAACAGTACAACAGTTACAGGTCTAAAATCAATCACTCAAAAGTCTTAGTTCAACAAGGTACACTCACCAGCCACTTTATTAGGAACACCCATACACCTACTGTTTTATGCAGTTATCTTATCAGCCAATACCGTTACTGCAGCACAATGCATAAAATCATGCAGCTACAATTCAAGAGCTTCAGTTAATGCTTACTTTAAACATCAGAATGGGAAAAATTGTGATCTCAAATTGTGACTTCCACTGTGGCATGGGTGTTGGGGCCAGATGGACTGGTTTGAGTATTTCAGAAACTGCTGATCTGCTGGAGTTTTCACACACAACAGTCATTAGAGTTTACATAGAATGATGCGAAAACCAAAAAACACTGAGTGAGCGACAGTTCTGTGTGTGGAAACATCTTATTGATAAGAGAGGTCAGAGGAAAATGGCCAGATTGGTTTGAGCTGCCAGGAAGGATATAGTAACTCATATAAATCACTCTTTACAACCGTGGTGAGCAGAAAAGCATCTCAGTATGCAACAGCAGAAGACCACATTGGGTTCCACTCCTGCAGCCAAGAACAGGAATCTTCAAATCAAGATCAAGTTCCTATTAAAGTGGCCAGTGAGTGTAAGTGACAATACTACAGGTGGTGTTTAAACAGTAAGGGTCAAATGAACACTGTAGTTTGGTGCCATTTGTAATGTTAGTAATCTAAGAGACATTATGCATTCACTTGTTGTGTCCTCATCATCTGCAAAAGTGACCTGGAAGGAGTGGGCATTGTTGATGTCCAGTGATACTGATGGATCATAATGCAGCGTGAGTGGCTTGAGCTCAGGGTCCTACTGAGCCTCACCAGTCACAATGTCAATGGGAGACTGGCGGGGTCCATTAGCTATCGGAAACTTCTCATGCCATGTGTGTGGTCCTGAAGTTACAAATGAGGGAATATTAAGAGTCAGCTCAGTACAGCATGACTAATGAAATCACTAATGCTGGGATCAGAATCAGGCCTGAATATGAATATCAGGAATAAAGAACATGCCTTGTGCAAAATAATCAAAGAACAGCAATGTCATGTCTGGGATGCTCTATGACACCCTGATAAAAAGTCTAGCCTGTCAGAATCTTTTTTTATTTTCCCACCTAATTTGACAAGTCCTACAGTCCTCGCTGTTCCTTGATAGTCATGACTAACAATTTCTTGACCCTCCTCCCAGACAACATGCAAGGATGTTAATGATGATTGGTTGGGGTCAAACTTGTAGTGTTGCCAGTCTACCAACCAAGACATGGCAAGAATTTACGGCATTATGATTGCCTCATCTGACATGGTGACCATCAGGAAAGACAAAAATATCATATCGTCTGATCCCAGCATAACACACCCAGCAGTATTCCTCGTGTTGAATATAGTGTTATAAAATAACATCCATCCATATAAAGTGAGGTCTGAGAAGATATTTCAGGACTATAGGAGGGAATTCAGCACTGTAAGAATGAATTCAGTAACAATACATGAGAGAATTCGGCACTGTATGAATGAATTCAGCAATACAGGACAGGATTTAAAAATACAGGAGTGAATTCAGCACTGCAGGAGTGAATTCAGAAATACGCATCTCCCATAACCTGGTACGGAACAGAACAGGACAGAACAGTACCATCACACATTTTCTTATATTTGCCTTCCGGGTTTTTATATGCTGTTCCGTCCCATGTATAACAAGTGTTCTGTCCAGCAATACCATTTTTGTGACTTTTATTTACATAATCTTACCTTTTTTATTCCAGTTTCACAGAGACATCCGTCACATCCACCATTTTATTAATCAGTACTTACATTAGTCATCCCGCCTTTACAGGGGAACCCGTCCCATCACGTATGATAAAGATAGAAGAAAAACAAAATATATTGTTTAGTTGTTTTATTGCCAAAACATATAACTTAACTACTATTTATTCATCTATTTTACAATTTCTTGCCTCTTACACCACCTCTACAGTGGTATGCAACAGTTTGGGCACCCCTGATCAAAATTGCTGTTACTGTGAACAGTTAAGCAAGTTGAAGATGAAATGATCTCCAAAAGGCATAAAGTTAAAGATGACTCATTCCCTTTATATTTTAAGCAAAAACAATTTATTTTCATCTTTTACATTTTCAAAATGACAAAAAAAAAGGAAAAGGGCCTGAAGCAAAAGTTTAGGCATCCTGCATGGTTAGTACCTAGTAACACCCCCTTTGGCAAGTATCACAGCTTGTAAACACTTTTTGTAGCCAGCTAATAATCTTTCAGTTCTTACCTGGGGGATTTTCACACATTTGTCCTTGCAAAAGGCTTCCAGTTCTACAAGTTTCTTGGGCTGTCTTGCATGCACTGCTCTTTTGAGATCTAGCCACAGATTTTCAATGATGTTTAGGTCAGGGGACTGTGAGGGCCATGGCAAAACCTTCAGCTCATGCCTCTTGAGGTATTCCATTGTAAATTTTGAGGTGTGCTTTGGATCATCGTCTTATTATACAACCCTGATTCAAAAAAAGTTGGGACAAAGTACAAATTGTAAATAAAAGCGGAATGCAAAAATTTACAAATCTCAAAAACTGATATTGTATTCACAATAGAACATAGACAACATATCAAATGTCAAAAGTGAGACATTTTGAAATTTCATGCCAAATATTGGCTCATTTGAAATTTCATGACAGCAACATATCTCAAAAAAGTTGGGATGGGGCAATAAGAGGCTGGAGTTAAAGGTACAAAAAAGGAACAGCTGGAGGACCAAATTGCAACTTATTAGGTCAATTGGCAATAGGTCATTAATATGACCGGGTATAAAAAGAGCATCTTGGAGTGGCAGCGGCTCTCAGAAGTAAAGATGGGAAGAGGATCACCAATCCCCCAATTCTGCGCCGACAAATAGTGGAGCAATATCAGAAAGGAGTTTGACAGTGTAAAATTGCAAAGAGTTTGAACATCATCATCTACAGTGCATAATATCATCAAAAGATTCAGAGAATCTGGAAGAATCTCCGTGCGTAAGGGTCAAGGCCAGAAAACCATACTGGGTGCCCATGATCTTCGGGCCATTAGATGGCACTGCATCACATACAGGCATGCTTCTGTATTGGAAATCACAAAATGGGCTCAGGAATAATTTCCAGAGAACATTATCTGTGAACACAATTCACCGTGCCGGACTAAAGAGGAGAAGGACGACCCAAGTTATCAGCTCTCAGTTCAGAAGCCTGCATCTCTGATGGTATGGGGTTGCATTAGTGCATGTGGCATGGGCAGCTTACACATCTGGAAAGACACCATCAATGCTGAAAGGTAGATCCAGGTTCTAGAGCAACATATGCTCCCATCCAGACGACGTCTCTTTCAGGGAAGACCTTGCATTTTCCAACATGACAATGCCAAACCACATACTGCATCAATTACAGCATCATGGCTGCGTAGAAGGGTCCGGGTACTGAACTGGCCAGCCTGCAGTCCAGATCTTTCACCCATAGAAAACATTTGGCACATCATAAAACGGAAGATACGACAAAAAAGACCTGAGACAGTTGAGCAACTAGAATCCTACATTAGACAAGAATGGGTTAACATTCCTATCCCTAAACTTGAGCAACTTGTCTCCTCAGTCCCCAGACATTTACAGACTGTTGTAAAGAGAAAAGGGGATGTCTCACAGTGGTAAACATGGCCTTGTCCCAACTTTTTTGAGATGTGTTGTTGTCATGAAATTTAAAATCACCTAATGTTTCTCTTTAAATGATAAATTTTCTCAGTTTAAACATTTGATGTGTCATCTATGTTCTATTCTGAATAAAATATGGAATTTTGAAACTTCCACATCATTGCATTCCTTTTTTATTTACAATTTATACTTTGTCCCAACTTTTTTGGAATCAGGGTTGTAGGACCCATCCTCTTTTTAAAGGATATGGGACATGAAACATAAAAGCACGCTATATCAGTTTCTTTCCATTAAAAATATGAATTAATTGCATCAACAAATACAAAATCATCTATTAAATTCAGCAAAATCGTTATATTCGTGATGATTATATGGCATTTCTGCTCGACTTCCGATATGAATTTTTTGCAACCGGAAGAGCCGCTGTCACGTGATCATACGTCACAAAAACTTTCGGGCACAGCACAAACGGGTAGATGAATGGAGAAGTGGATGACAAGAAAATTGTTTTTATAGTCTTTAAAGTACATTGGACATCATGGTGTATTGTGCTGCTTATGGTTGCAATAATTCCAATGGGAAATGCCCTGGAGTAAGTTTTTTTGCATTCCCCAAGGACCCGAAGCTGAGGAAAGTGTGGGCTCACCTGCGCATGCGCAGTAAGCTTGGTAGGACAACTTTACAGAGCACCTGTTGAAAAAAACTTTGCACCTACTGTTTCCCACAAACTGTATTCGGACCATTTCACTGAGGATTCTTTCAACATTAATACTCAGGTCCTGAGCGATATTAATTCATGAAACAGGAAGCATAAGGATGAGAAAAAAAAAAACAGTTCAAATCGGGAAGCCGCGCACACCTGCGCCAGGCTGCACAAATGCGCGCAGCTTCCCGACCCAAACCGCCTCTCTCTCATCCTTACACTTCATGCCTCATGCTCCATGAACCAACATCGCTATTTTTTTTTTTAAATCGGATCTGCGCGATTCAGCCATGAAAAAGGCGGCATCCGCCGAAAGGCGCGCTGTTTGCATCCCTGCTGACGGAGGCCAGGGGACAGGGCAGGAATATTTTTGTTGATATGAGTGATCCGGTGCGATTTCGTGACCCCCCTGTTGAAGACCTGTGCGCTAAGCGACTGAAAGCCGAGGTAAGGATTAGTATTATAATTTTGGGTGTATCAATTATTGATTATCATAATTCTGACTCGTTTCGCCATTTTGAATGTTTTCATCTCGGACTCTGGAAGCATTGTATCTCAATCAATCTCGAAAAATATCAGCAAAAAAAAAAAAACTAGCTTGCAACGGACTTTAGCTAGATCTATGATGAACTTTCAATGTATGATACAAAAATAATACTTCTTTCAACAGATCATTAGCCTTTGAGCAGAATTGTTTTTAACTTACCAGGAAGTGTTATTGAGCCGACCGCTTTCAGTTTCATGAGGGCTGAATGAACTCTCACTCTCAGAATCATCTGACCCGTCAGAGTAAAGACAAGATCTATGTTCACGTGAATTTCCAGCTATCGGTTCGAATTGATAGGGTCTAACTTCACATCTCTGTGAAACATCAGGAATATCACTGTCGATGGTGTCCATTTCGGTAACCTGTTTACATTAGATTCCCAAGCGCTGGCTACTTGGAAAGTTTTTGTGACATCACGGATCACGTGACCACCTAGCTCATTAACAAATCCTTGTTTTACGCTGATGTATAAAAAAACTTGAATAATGTGATGATTTTCACATTTTTGACGCCCTGCAGTGATTTAGATGGCATTTCTTATGTCCTTTATACATAATTATGCCCAGGTAAAAATCCATGTCCCATATCCTTTAACTAAAACTTTTTTTTACAGATGGTGTGATGTTTGCTTCCAGAATTTGCTGGCATTTATTCTAATCCATGCTTCGCTCGACCAGTGAAATGTGCCCTGTGCCACTGGCTGCAACACAACCCCAAAGCATGATTGATCCACACCCATGCTTCAGAGTTGGAGAGGTGTTCTTTTCCTGGAATTTGGCACCCTTTTTTTCTCCAAACATACCTTTGCACATTGTGGCCAAAAAGTTCTAGTTTGATTTGATCAGTCTACAGGACTTGTTTCCAAAATGCATCAGGCTTATTTAGATGTTCATTTTCAAACTTCAGACGCTGAATTTTGTGGCTAGGACACAGGAATGGTTTTCTTCTGATGATTCTTCCATGAAGGTCATATTTATTCAGGGGTCGCTGCATAGTAGAACAATGCACCACCACTCCAGGGTCTGCTAAATCTTTCTGAAGGTCTTTTGCAGTCAAACAGGGTTTTTTATTTGCCTTTCTAGCAAGCCAACGAGCAGTTCTTTCAGAAAGTTTTCTTCATCTTCCAGACCTCACCTTGATCTCCACTGTTTCTGTTAACTGCCATTTCTTAATAACATTACAATCTGAGGAAACAGCTACCTGAAAACACTTTGCTATGTTCTTGTAGTGTTCTTCTGCTTTGTGAGCATCAATTATTTTATTATTCAGAATGCAAGGGAGTTGCTTAGAGGAGCTCATGGCTGTTGATTTTAGGGACAAGTTTGAGGAGTCAGAGAATTTATACAGCTTTGAAATCTGCATCATCTGACTTTTCCTAACAAAGAATTTGAATAAGCTACAGCTCAATAAGCTAATTAAGGTCTGGAACCTTGGTAAAAGTTACCCTAGAACTCAAATGTATTGGGGTGTCCAAACTTTCGCATGCTGTTCCTTTTCTTTTTGCACTCTCCAACTGTACAAAACAAAAATAATACACAAATCTTGCAGAAAACGCTGAAATGTCGTCTTTACCTTTATGCCTTTTGGTGATCAGTTCATCTTCTGCTCACTTAACTATTCACAGTAACAGACATTTTCAGTAAGGATGCCCAAACTTTTGCATACCACTGTACCTCTACCTTTTCGTTTCTTCAGCTGACATTGTATACATTTCAAGTTCTTATCTTTTTTGATCTGTGCTTCTGTTTTATGACCCAAGTTTTCACAATCAATGTGAAACCACATTTTACTCGAGATGGTGCTCGTTCCGCCACACGGGATTTCTTTGTGACATCACGCCGAGGTATATTCCGTAATTGGAGTTCCGGGCTTTTAGAGTTCCAGGCTTTTAGATCGATTTCGATTGAAAATATTGTGAATGTAATGTTAATACAATGTGACAGGATATAATACTGGATAATCAAAGAATACATGACAGTGATACGTGTGAGTACAAGATGTTAAGTATGAAACACCTGAATATTGTTAGGACTGGGACTGTTTTGGCCTCTAGAGGCCACTGTTATTTCCTTTTCTGGCCATGTTTGTTTTGGGCCTCTAGAGGTCACCACTGTGTTCTGTGTTTTGTTTTTGTCTTATTGCCTGTTTCCTGCCCCGCCCTGTCCTTAATTAGTTTGTGTATTTATACCCCTGAGTTCAGTCCTCTTGGAGTCTTTGTGCTGTTATGTTTAGCTCCAGTAACCTCTGTTCCGATTTCCTCGCCCGTGGCTTTGTGGTTTTTGTACTTTGCTTTCTTTTTGACTTTTTGGACTTTGTGTTTACCATTTTGGATCCTCTGAGCATTTGTATTTTTGCCTCTTCTTTTCTGGTTTTTTGGCTCTTTGTTTCTTTGAAATTTTGTTTTTTCCTGGTTATCTTCTGAGCATTTGGATTATACTTTTGTTTTTGCCTTGTATTGTTAATAGTGTAAATATTGTAAATAAACTTTTTGATACTTTTTCTACTTCTGCCTCACGCCTCTGCATTTGAGTCATCCCCCTGGTGGCCTAGTGGGGGTCTGCTGGCTTATCACACCAGCGAACCAGGTTCGAATCCCAGCAAAACCCTAACAAATATTTAGAAAACGTAACATTATTTTAATGGTCCGTTCCAGTTCATTCCTTCTGTACTGGGTTATGGGAGACACCCAGAAATGCATGAGAGAATTCAGCACTGTATGAGTGAATTCAGTACTGCAGAAGTTCAGCAATACAGGACACAATTCGGCACTGTCTTAACTCAGGTGTAATATATGTACAGTGGGGCAAAAAAGTATGTAGTCAGTCACCAATAATGCAAGTTCTCCCACTTAAAAAGATGAGAGAGGCCTGTAATTTTCATCATGGGTATATCTCAACTATGAGAGACAAAATGAGAAAAAAAAATCCAGAAAATCACATTGTCTGATTTTTAAAGAATTTATTTGCAAATTATGGTGGAAAATAAGTATTTGGTCAATAACAAAAGTTCATCTCAATACTTTGTTATATACCCTTTATTGGCAATGACAGAGGTCAAACGTTTTCTGTAAGTCTTCACAAGGTTTTCACACACTGTTGCTGGTATTTTGGCCCATTCCTCCATGCAGATCTCCTCTAGAGCAGTGATGTTTTGGGGCTGTCGCTGGGCAACACGGACTTTCAACTCCCTCCAAAGATTTTCTATGGGGTTGAGATCTGGAGACTGGTTAGGCCACTCCAGGACCTTGAAATGCTCCTTACAAAACCACTCCTTCGTTGCCTGGGTGGTGTTTGGTATCATTGTCATGCTGAAAGACCCAGCCACGTTTCATCTTCAATGCCCTTGCTGATGGAAGGAGGTTTTCACTCAAAATCTCACGATACATGGCCCCATTCATTCTTTCCTTTACACGGATCAGTCGTCCTGGTCCCTTTGCAGAAAAATAGCCCCAAAGCATGATGTTTCCACCCCATGCTTCACAGTAGGTATGGTGTTCTTTGGATGCAACTCAGCATTCTTTCTCCTCCAAACATGACAAGTTGAGTTTTTACCAAAAAGTTCTATTTTGGTTTCATCTGACCATATGACATTCTCCCAATCCTCTTCTGGATCATCCAAATGCTTTCTAGCAAACTTCAGACGGGCCTGGACATGTACTGGCTTAAGCAGGGGGACACGTCTGGCACTGCAGGATTTGAGTCCCTGGCGGCGTAGTGTGTTACTGATGGTAGCCTTTGTTACTTTGGTCCCAGCTCTCTGCAGGTCATTCACTAGGTCCCCCTGTGTGGTTCTGGAATTTTTGCTCACCATTCTTGTGATCATTTTGACCCCACGGGGTGAGATCTTGCGTGGAGCCCCAGATTGAGGGAGATTATCAGTGGTCTTGTATGTCTTCCATTTTCTAATAATTGCTCCCACAGTTGATTTCTTCACACCAAGCTGCTTACCTATTACAGATTCAGTCTTCCCAGCCTGGTGCAGGTCTACAATTTTGTTTCTGGTGTCCTTTGACAGCTCTTTGGTCTTGGCCATAGTGGAGTTTGGAGTGTGACCAGGGTCGGACTGGGAACAAATTTCGGCCCTGGCATTTTTCCTCTGGACCAGCCCACTATTGGCCTGACGAAACCACCCCCAAACACGCACTCACACATCCACCCACCCGTCCACACCGAACCCCCAATGAACAAATACCAGACACCTAAACACCATGAAAACACACTTTCACTGTCATTTCAATTTCACCTTGAACATATTACAAAACAGAAGCACAAGCACACAAGCTTTTGTGTCTCCAAAATGTGTGTGTGTGGGATTAAAATTAACGTCGTCCCGTCGACGTGATAAATTCTCATCGGGAGAATTTATGTGTGTGTGTGTGTGTGTGTGTGTGGTCTGTTTACTTTACCTTACCTTACAGGAGACAGTCTTGGGGATGGCCATGCACATGTTAGGTGATGAGAAGGTGTCTCATTAGGCTACTCTTTTCTGCCACCATGTCAACAATTGTGTCTGTGTCCAAGGACATCAAAATGTCTTTTTCACTTGACATGAGCATGAATGCCTCCAGGTGCTCCTGGGCTGTAGTGCTCCATAACCGGAAGTGCTAGCATGAATTTGAGCATGATGAACAACTTCGGGTTCTGTAATCTCCTGTGCGTCCTTTCCCTCGACCTGCTCACTGGCCACGGAATCCTCTGAGTCCGATCCAACATACACATCAACTGGCTTTGAGCCTGTACTGACCTCTCCAGTAACATTGTCCTCATTTTCGCCCATTGAACTTGTAGTAGGGACGTCGGGAACACTAGCAGCAACGCTAGTAGTAGCACTACTGGCCACAGCAAACAAATGATCTATTTTAAAACACTTGGAAATGTCAGCTTGAAGAGCTTTCTGCTTTTTGTCGCGAATCTTCTCCGCTCCCCCTTTTCTCTTTTTACCACCTCTTTCCATTATTTATTCAGTGAATATATGCACGACACACATCCGTGTTCCCATGAACCTGCGCAACTCATAACATCAAACGGTAGACGACAGCCGTTAGATTCCTACCCCATCATGCACCGCTACACATTTTTGCAAAATCTTCTAACAGAAATCCACCAAATACAAAAGGAACATCGTAGTTTGGCTTCAAAGTTTTTAGTTTAGTTTGTTTTAGTTTGTTGTAAGGATTTTACAGTTAAAAGAAGAAAAATAAAATTATGCCACATGCCCACCATGACAAAGATGTGTATCAAAAGTAAGGGGTATATAAACTGCACGCTCCCCCCATAAATCATGATGTGCTTAGTCGAAAACGTAATAGCGGATTTTCTATTGCTTAGTAATCACTTGTAATTGCTATGTAGAGAACAGGGCCGGTGTTAACTTGTGAGGGCCGGCCCAAAGGAGGTCTGAGGTACAGCGGCCCACCGGGATAATGCCCAAAATCACAGATTACCAGTCCAAGCCTGAGTGTGACTGTTTGAGGTTGTGGACAGGTGTCTTTTATACTGATAATGAGTTCAAACAGGTGCCATTAATACAGGTAACGAGTGGAGGACAGAGGAGCCTCTTAAAGAAGTTGTTACAGGTCTGTGAGAGCCAGAAATCTTGCTTGTTTGTAGGTGACCAAATACTTATTTTACCGAGGAATTGACCAATTAATTCATTAAAAATCCTACAATGTGATTTCCTGGATTCTTTCCCCCCATTCTGTCTCTCATAGTTGAAGTGTACCTATGACGAAAATTACAGGCCTCTCTCATCTTTTTAAGTGGGAGAACTTGCACAATTGGTGGCTGACTAAATACTTTTTTTGCCCCACTGTATATAGGAATCATTGTATATAAAATCACTTCATTTTGCTTTTACTTAAGTTATTGAACTTATTTAAAATTTATTTTATTTTTATTTATTCTTTTTAAGGACTATTTTATCTTCTATTTTTAGACATATTTACTTCTTCCTTGATTCAGGAGCTTGGTTGCAATTTTGAATTTCCCTCCAGGGATTAATAAAGTAATTCTGATTCTGATTAATGAATTCAGCAATACAAGAGACAATTCAGCATGATGAATGAATTCAGAACTGCAGGAATACATTCAGAACTGTATGAATGAATTCTGCAGTACGAGTTAATTCAGCACTGTATAAATGAACTCAGCATTGCAGGAGAGAATTCAGCAATACAGAAATAAATTCAGCACTATGAATGAATTCAGAACTGTATGAGTGAATTCAGTACTGCAGGAGAGAGAGTTCAGCACTGTATGAATGAATTCAGCAGTACGAGTTAATTTAGCACTGTATGAATGAACTCAGCATTGCAGGAGAGAATTCAGCAATACAGGAATAAATTCAGCACTATGAATGAATTCAGAACTGTATGAGTGAATTCAGCACTGTCGGAGTGAAAGCAATGTGGAGGGCTTGTGCTGAGCTGTGTGTTGCATGAACAAGGTCACGGAACCACAATGCACAGTCAGTGCATGAGAATTTTTCCTTCATCCCACACACTCATCCATGAAGTACAACTCGGTGGTATGAAGAGATGATCAGGACTTACCGTTATGTGCTCCATATCGCCATTTGTGAGACATTATCATCACAACTGGATCGGTGTGAAGAGGTGATTGCTTTAGTGTGTAAAAGTGCCAGTGACCAAGAAGAGACGTGACGGGCTGCAGTATCAGAATCATACTTTGTCATAAGTACAACGAAATTAAAAGCCAACCTTAAAGTGCAAGACCATATAAAAATAGAACAAGACCACATAGGAATAGAACAGACAAAAAATAAATAAATAAACACCCCACCCCCCATAAGAGACCACATAAAATAGAACAGTACTCCTTCTTTGCCAACACCTTATTATTCCCCTGGTTGGGGGTCGGTGGCCATGATCCCCCTCCTCCATTTCTTCCTGTCCTCGGCATCCTGTTCGTTCAACCCTAGTTCTTCCAGTCTCTCACTCAGTCCATCTTTCCATCTCTTCAACTGGCGCCCTCTGCTCCTCTTTCCCCTCACTGGCTCTTCCCATGCCTGTTTCACCACCTCCTCCTTCTTTTTCCTTAAAATATGACCGTACCAGCGGAGTTTATTTTGTTCTATTACTGTTACTACACTTGCCATCACTGTTGTTCTTCTTCTCACTTCCTCGTTTCTTATCCTATCATGCAGTGTCACTCCCAGCATCTTTCGGAGCATGCTCATCTCTGTTGTTAGTAGTTTTCTTTGATCTTTCTTCTTTAAGCCCCAGCATTCTGACCCATAAGTCAACACTGGCCTGACTACAGTTGTATAGACCTTTGCTTTCAGTTTCATTGGCATCCTTTTGTCAGTTATAACTGGCTTAACCTCCTTCCATTTCATCCAGCTGGCACTCACCCTTGCTTGTACTTCCTTTTCACACCCTCCTCTATCAGCGATTAGCGATCCCAGGTATTTGAAACAATTTACCTGCTTCAATTCCTCTCCATGTCTGTCTCTGATGGTAACATTCTCATCTCCTTTCTTACTGCACACTAACACCTCTGTCTTTTTAGCATTCACCTTCAACCCGTATCTTTCCAGACTCTCCTGCCATCTCACAAGTCTGTCCTGCAGTTGACCTGCGCTGTCTGCTATAATCACCAGATCGTCTGCAAAAAGCAGCTCCCACAGATTTTCAGCTCTTAGATGCTCTGACAGTACATCAATGATGATCGCGAACAAAAGGGGACTTAATGCTGAGCCTTGGTGTAGTCCTACCCTGATCACGAACTCTCTTGACATCCCCTCTGCTGTTCTCACCGCTGTCTTTGACTCCTTATATGTTTCCATGACCAGTCTAACCAGTTTCTCTGGTATTCCTTTTCTTCGCAAGCACCAATACATTACTTCCCTAGGAACATGGTCGTATGATTTCTCAAGATCCACAGAACCACAGAATACCGACAGGTTACCTTCAATTTTTTAATAATTGTCTGACAATAAAGATCGTGTCTATTGTACTCTTTCCTGGCATGAAGCCAAACTGCTTAGGGTCAATTTCTACCACTGCATGGATTCGCTTGTCTAATATTTTCTCCAATAGTTTCAGTCCATGTTCCAATAACTTAATTCCACGATAATTACCACATTCCATAATGTCACCCTTCTTCTTGAAGATGGGCACTATCAAACTCTTCCTCCAATCCTCCGGGATGTTCTCTTCCCAGTATGTCTGTCAACCATATCAGGCATTGTTCACCTCCTGCTTTCAACATGTCAGCATTCACTTCGCTGTTTCCTGGTGCTTTGTTGTTCTTCATTTCTTTTAATGCCCCTCTCACCTCTTCCACTTCTATCCCTTTTACTGGTCCTTCCATTTTGAGCGATTCTCCTGTCTCTTCCCTCTCATTTTCTACGTTAAAGAGTTCTTCAAAATAGTCGGCCCACCTGGCACCAATCTTTTCCTCCTTGAATAAGATTTTTCCTTCTTTATCTTTGATGATATCAATGTTTCCCATATCCTCACACTCTCTGTATCTTGCTCTTGCGATCCTGTAGATTCGATTCTCCCCTTCCTTGGTCTCTAGTTCATCATACAGCTCCTGCGTGCACTGCTTTCTTGCGATAGCGATAATCTTCTTGGCTTCTCTCCTTTTCAACCTGTACTCCATCCTATCAATCTCCAACATTGACTTCTGCCATTTTTTGAAAGCCAGTTTCGTCTCTTTGAGAACTTGTCTCACATCTTCATTCCACCACCATGAGTCTCTCTGTTTCTTTCTTCCGGGCTTTGTTCTTCCTAATGTCTCTTCACTTGCTTTTCTCAAGGTCTCCTTTAACTTTTGCCACATACCCTCAGCATCACCTTCTCTTTCCCTCCCTGCACTCAACTTTTCCACTGCTTTATTAAACTCACACTCTGTTTCCACATTCTTCAGTTTCCATGTTCTGAATCTTCCTATCTTCCGGACTTTTCACTTTTGTTCTACTTTGCTTCTCATGTCAAGCACCACTAGTCTGTATTGGCTCACAATGTCACTCCCTGGGATAACTTTACAGTCCTTCAAGTTCTTTGCTTCACTCTGCTTGACCATGATATAGCCCAGCTGGCTACATCTTCCTCCACTACTATATGTAATGAGGTGGTCATCTTTTTTTCTATACCTTGTGTTATACACTAACAACTCCTGCCTCTGTGCCAAGTATAGGATTTTCTCCCCTTCATTTCTCACTCCATAGCCGTGACCACCATGCACTCCGTCATAACCATTGCTACCCACGTGTCCATTTAAATCACCTCCAATTACGAGCTTTTCATTTTCCGCCACTTCCTCTATCAGACCTTCCAGATCCATCAAGAAAGCTTCTTTCTCCTCCTCTTCACGTCCGGCCTGTGGACCGTATGCTGATATTACTGTGACCATCTCCAGTCCACCTTTCAGTCTGATTGCCATCAGTCTGTCATTGACCCTCTTCACTTCCAGTACATTTTCTTTCCACTTTTGTGACAGTATAATCCCCACTCCATTTCTTTTATTGGATTTTCCACTGTAGTACAGTTTATATCCTCCTCCTATTTCTCTAACAGCATTTCCTCCCCACTTGGTTTCCTGGACACACATTACATCAATGTTCCTTTTCTCCATCTCATCTGCCAGCTCTCTTCCTCTACCTGTCATAGATCCTACATTCCATGTAGCGTATCTCCATCCCTCCTTTCCTTTCCGACTTCCAGGTAGCACATTGGGCCTTTGGGAGTCGTTATATCCCACTACTCTTCCATCGGTGTCCCCAGCATTCTTTTTGTCGTAAGCAGGTGGGGGCGCCCACAGGGTACTTCGGGCTGTACCCTGCCCAATTCTTTTCCAGATCATAGCATGAACTTGAAGCTAGAGTTTTGCGGCTGGATGTCCTTCCTGACGCCAACCCCTTTTAGTCACCTTTTACGACACGCAGAGGATACGTTGGGCCTATTCTCACCCGGAACCCATACGGGAATTCTACTTGAGGTCCTGAATATCTACAAATATACCAGGCTATATAAATAAAATAGAACAGTATTCAAAACATACAACACATACAACATACATTAAAAAAGTGCATATTGCTTTTGGTATTATTGCACTATTGAGGTGGATAACTAATAAACAATATGGAACAATCGATAAGGAGCGGGGTTAGTGCATATTTGCAGTCAGCAGGGTTATGGCTCTAGGGATAAAACTGTTCTTGAATCTGTTAGTCCTGGACCTGATGCACCTGTTGCGCCTCCCAGAGGGCAGCAGGTCAAACAAATATTCCTCGCTCTGGTAAGGCAGTGAGCATTGCAGATGTCGTCCAAGGTGGAGAGAGGGTGGCTGACGATTTTCTGTACTGTCTTAACCACTCTCTGCAGCCTCTTCCTGTCTGCTTCAGTGCAGCTGGCATAGCATGCAGAGATGCAGTACATCAGCAGGCTCTCAATGCAGGATCTGTAGAAGGTCTCCAGCAGCTTACTATCCAGGTTGTTCTTCCTGAGCACCCTCAGGAAGTGTAGTCGCTGCTGGGCCTTCTTGATAACTGCCGTGGTGTTTGCAGACCAGGAGAGGTCTGCAGAGATGAGGGTGCCGAGATACCTGAAGGTGTTGACCCTCTCTACACAGTCACCATAAAAAATCTGAGGGGGGTGAGGTTAGCCCTCTTCTTCCTGAAGTCAACAATGATTTCTTGAGTTTTTGAGGTATTCAGTAGAAGGGTATTTGCTGAACACCACTCTGTCAACTTCAGGACCTCATTCTTGTAGTTCACCTCATCACCTCCGGAGATCAGGAGTGACACCACAATGGTGTCGTCGGCAAATTTAATGATGGTGTTTCCAGGGTAGGCAGGGGTGCAGTCATGTGTGGAAAGAGAATAGAGATGGGGGCTCAACACACAGCCCTGGGGAGAGCTGGTGCTCAGTGTGCGGGAGGAGGAAAAGTGAAGGCCGAGTTTCACTGTCTGGGGGTGATTTGTCAGAAAGTCCTTTATCCAGGAGCAGGTGAGTGAGGGAATGCCTAAGTCCAGCAGCTTGACAACTAGTATGTCTGGCATGATGGTGTTAAAAGACAAGCTTTGGTCTACAAAGAGCATTCTCACATAGCTCCCCTGCTGCTCCAGATGGCATAGGGCAGTGTGTAGAACTGTGACTATGGCATCATCAGTAGATCTGTTTGCACAGTAGGCATACTGGTGTAGGTCAAAGCTGGGAGGGAGACATGCTTTGATATGATGTTGAACCAGCCTCTCAAAGCACTTTGTGATGACAGGTGTGAGAGCGACTGGGCAATAGTCCTTGAGGCTGTCATGGTAGGTTTCTTTGGAGCAGGGATGATTGTGGATGATTTCAGGCAGGATGGGCTGACAGCTTGTGACAGGGTTAAAGATGGAAGTGAAAATTCTTGAGAGCTGGTCAGCACATGCCTTGAGTACCTTCCCTGGCACTCTGTCTGGACCAGCAGCTTTCCTGGGGTTCACTACCTTGAGCACCCGCCTCATGTCATGCTCCTCGACAGTCAGTGAGGGGGGGCTAGGGGCTGGTGCAGGCATATCTCAAAGCATGTAAAAAAGCAGTTCAGCTCCTCTGCCAGCGATACATCTGGGTGTCACTACATGGCCTCTGTAGTTGGTGATGCTCTGCCGTACTTGGCGTGGATTGTTGTCTAAGAGATAGTTCACCATCCTCCTCTTATAGTCTGCCTTAGTATCCCTTTTCCTCATAGTGATCCCAAAACACTGTTCCTCTCACTGGAGTGGTGAACACACACAGAGTCAGTAGTAGGAGGAATTAGCACAATCAATGATGACACATCTCTCACTCTCTCTCTCTACATATGGTATTGGCTATCTCTGACCTTTAATGCGCTTACACTGTGTGGTCCATCCGTATAGTCAGTAATGCCATCCGGAGAGAGAGAGAGAGAGAGAGAGAGAGAGAGTATTCACTACCTACATTCCAACAGTATGTGAACTGTGTCACCAGGGGGAAAACACTCTTCAAATCAAATCAAGTTTATTTGTATAGCGCTTTTAACAATAAACATTGTCACAAAGCAGCTTTACAGAATTTGAATGACTTAAAACATGAGCTAATTTTATCCCTAATCTATCCCCAATGAGCAAGCCTGTGGCGACGGTGGCAAGGAAAAACTCCCTCAGATGACCCGAGGAAGAAACCTTGAGAGGAACCAGACTCAAAAGGGAACCCATCCTCATTTGGGCAACAACAGACAGCCTGACTATAATATTAACAGTTTTAACAGGTATAACCCTCAACTGTCCTCATGGGGCCGTCCTTCACAGGAGCGGTGCGATAAAACTCCGACCAGACACAGGGCACCAGGA
Organism: Neoarius graeffei; assembly: GCF_027579695.1. NCBI lineage: Eukaryota > Metazoa > Chordata > Actinopteri > Siluriformes > Ariidae > Neoarius > Neoarius graeffei. Next base: position 18,274,735 of record NC_083573.1, read on the forward strand.
TGGATCAAGCAGGTCCGAGGGGCAGAAGAGGCCAGCATCTCAATCCCAGGATCAACATGTAACTCAGAGGGACAGATTGGGGGGGGGGGGGGGGGAGAAAGAAAACACAGGTTGTTAGGTATGCCCTAAAAATGACAAGTATTAAATCTGTGTGGTAGGCTCGCAGAGACGAGAGTCTTTACATCAGGCATAACACACAATGGCATGTTAATATGGTAAAAAAATATCATGACCTGCTCTGGCTGGATGCTTGATTGGGTGATGGGAGCACACTCCTCAGCAATGATGAGATGCAGATGGGACCCTTAGGGCTGGCCAAGACAATTCAGTTACATTTCACCGGGTCTGGGACATGCGACAGAATGTCTGACGGCCGATTCCCTGCAGGCTACGATAGCCAGTCGAGGTCTCCACCCTCTCCACCAAAAGATTTCCTGTTGACTCCATGTAACTCAGAGGGACAGATTTGGGGTGGGGGGAGGGAAAGAAAACACAGGTTGTTAGGCATGCCCAATGTCACCTGAATAAGTAGGAGCAGTATACATATTGCACCGAGTACAAGCAGGGACTCCGGCAACTAACTATGACAGCATAACTAAAAGGAGAGAGCCAGAAGGTAACACAGGCATGAGGGAGCCCCGGGACATAAAGCAGCCAGCCACTACACCGTCAACAAACTCGAGTGAGCAAGCAAGTGGGGACTGACAGCATCCATACATCCCAGTTTACCAAAACACTATGTCTGAGGACCCTCCAGATCTACTCCTTTACCTCATAAACACCATTAACAAAAGGCTTGACTAAACAGATATGTTTTCAGCCTAGACTTAAATGCTGAGACTGTGTCTGATTCCCGAACATTACTTGGAAGGCTGTTCCATAACTGTGGGGCTTTGTAAGAAAAGGCTCTGCCCCCTGATGTAGCCTTCACTATACGAGGTACCAGCAGATAGCCTGCACCTTTTGATCTAAGTAGGCATGGCGGGTCATAGAGGAGCAGAAGTTCACTCAGGTACTGTGGTGCGAGACCATTTAGTGCTTTAAAGGTCAATAGTAGTATTTTATAATCAATACGAAATTTGATTGGGAGCCAATGCAGTGTGGATAAGACAGGCGTGATGTGGTCATATTTTCTAGTTCTAGTAAGGACTCTTGCTGCTGCATTTTGAACTAACTGGAGCTTGTTTATGCACTTATTGGAACATCCAGACAGTAAGGCATTACAATAATCCAACCTCGAGGTAACAAAAGCATGGACTAGTTTTTCTGCATCATGCAATGACATTAAATTTCTTATCTTTGCAATATTTCTGAGATGAAAGAAAGCTATCCGGGTGATGTTATCAATGTGAGTTTCGAATGAAAGACTGGGGTCAATAATCACTCCGAGGTCTTTTACTGCTGCACGTGAAGAAACAGAAAGGCCATCCAGAGTCACTGTGTAATCAGAAAACTTACTTCTAGCTGTATGTGGTCCTAGCACAAGTACTTCAGTCTTGTCAGAGTTAAGCAGAAGGAAATTAATAGGCATCCAGTGTCTAATGTCCTTAACACATTCCTCAATTCTATTAAGCTGGTGTCTCTCATCAGGTTTTGCAGAGACATACAACTGTGTGTCATCAGCATAACAGTGGAAACTAATACAATGTTTACGAATAATATCGCCCAGAGGTAACAGATATAGAGAAAAAAGCAGTGGACCCAAGACAGAACCTTGTGGAACACCAAACTTTACCTTGGTACGTCTAGAAATATCACCATTTATATCAACATACTGATAACGATCAGTTAGATAAGACCTGAGCCAGGAGAGGGCCATTCCCTTAACTCCCACAACATTTTCTAGTCTATCCAGAAGAATGGAATGATCAATGGTATCAAATGCTGCACTAAGGTCAAGCAACACAAGTAGCGAGACACAGCCCTGATCAGATGCCAACAGTAGGTCGTTTACTACTTTAATCAGTGCTGTCTCTGTGCTATGATGAGGTCTAAATCCTGACTGATACATTTCATGGATGTTATTCCTATGTAAATATGAGCATAACTTCTGTGCCACAGCTTTTTCAAGGATCTTGGAGATAAAGGGGAGGTTTGATATTGGCCAATAATTGGACAGCTGACAGGGATCAAGGTCAGGTTTTTTAATCAGGGGTTTGATAACTGCTAGTTTAAAGGATTTGGGTACATAGCCAATCATAAGAGAAGAATTTATTATTTTTAGAAGCGGTTCAATTACTCCAGGCATTATCTGTTTGAATAGATGTGTCGGTAAAGGATCTAGTACGCAAGCTGAGGCTTTTGATGTAGAGATTAATGAAAGTAATTCAGTTTCTTTTAGGGGAGTAAAACATTCTAACTGATGATCTGATACAGTTATATTGTTAACTACAAGGTCACTTTCATTGTCTAACCTTAAATTAGTAGTTTGAATTTTTTGTCGGATATTCTCAATTTTGTCATTAAAAAAAATTCATGAAGTCGTTGCTACTACATACTGCAGGTGTGCATGTGTTGATAGTGGACTTATTCCTGGTTAATTTTGCTACAGTATTAAATAGGAATCTAGGATTATTTGTTATCTTCTATTAGGGAGGAGAAATATGTTGATCTCGCAGCACTAAGAGCTTTTCTATACTTCAGGAAGCTCTCCTTCCAAGCTAATTTGAACACTACCAATTTTGTTTGACGCCATTTACGTTCCAATTTTCGAGTGGTCTGTTTTAATGTGCAAGTGTCATCATTATACCAGGGTGCTAATTTTTTGTCTCTGACCATTTTCCTTTTTAGAGGAGCTACATTATCTAAAGTATGGCGGAATGTTGACTCTAAGCATTCAGTTGCCTGATCAAGTTCTGCAGGGGCTGACAGTGACCCAATCAAAGTTGACAGCTCTGGGAGATCATTTATAAAGCTCTGTGCAGTAGTTGACATGAAAGTACGTTTAATACAGTAGCGTGGTGAGGTGCATATATTATTACTCAGACATATCTTGAATGAGATGAGACAATGATCTGAGATAACTTCAGACTGTGGAAGTATGACTATATTATCTACGTTTAATCTGAATGTTAGTATTAGATCAAGGGTGTGACTACCATTATGGGTCGGTCCTATGACATTCTGCTTAATCCAGACTGAGTCTAAGATGGACACAAATGCTGTTTTTAAAGGGTCTTCTGGGTTACTGAAGTGAATATTAAAATCTCCGACAACTAAAGCTTTGTCTAAGGAAATAACCAGATCTGAGATAAAATCTGCAAATTCAGAAAGAAACTCAGAATATGGCCCCGGGGGCCTGTAAATAATAAGCAATGGAATTAACTGGGTAGACTTATTTTTCGAGGCTACATACATTATATGAGTATGAAGAACTTCAAATGTATTAAATTTATAACCAGGTTTTTGTGTTACACCTAGATAATCATTATAAATAACCGTGACGCCTCCTCCTCTGCCAGTTAGACGAGGCTGGTGTATATAACTGTATCCAGGAGGACTCGCTTCATTTAATGCTATATATTCATTTGGCTTAATCCATGTTTCTGTTAAACACAGTACATTAAACTCCTGATCAGTAATGAGTTCATTAACCATTAGCGCTTTAGATGTAAGAGATCTAATATTTAATAGCCCCACCTTTAGATCAAAGGTGCTGGCAGCAGCTGTACAGTCAGTATGATCTAATTTTATATTGATTAGGTTACTGGAACAAACTCTCTGAAAATTTCTACCTTTTTGTTGAGCTCGGGGAACAGACACAGTCTCGATGTAGTGGGCCCTGAGTGACAACTCTGCAGCTAGCAGACAGTCGGTTTAGCCTGTTTGTCTGCTCCCTGGCCTTGGCTCTGGATTGTCAGAAATTAACTAGGCCTGTTCTGAGACTATGACCGATGCTGCAGGAAATGAGAGCAGCACCTTCCCGAGTGGGATGGATACCGTCCTGCCCTAACAGGCCAGCAGTGCCCTCAAAATTAGCCCAATTATCTATAAAGCCCACACTGTTTTCAGAGCACCACCTGGACAGCCAGCAGTTCAGCGACCATAACCTGCTGTAAGCTACATCGCCACTCCGCATTGGGATGGGGCCAGAGCATACTACAGCATCGGACATCGCCTTTGCTAATTTAAACACCTCTACAAAGTTACTCTTAGTAACCTCAGACTGACGAAGGCGTATATCATTAGCTCCTGCATGGATAACTATCTTTGAGAACCTGTGCTTGCCTAGGACCCTAAGATTACCTGCTATGTCCAGCGCCCTGGCTCCCGGTATACACCTGACTAAAGCTGCTGGTGCCCCTAAAGGCTGAGCTAATTTCACGTGCCGTATGATAGAGTCCCCTATAACCAGAGCTCTTTCAGGTTTCTCAGTGGGTGCATCACTAAGGAGAGCAAACCTGTTCGACACGTGACGCGGAGAGGAGTGGTGCTCCCGTGGGCGAGCCTCAGCGGTAGCTTTGGCTCTACGCTTATGCCGCCGAGCCATCACCCATTCGTCCTGCTGTAAGGGCTCTAATGCCGGAGTTGGGGGATTGCTAACTCCACCTAGGGCGTCCAGACTTTCCCTAACAGAAACTACACTGTTCTCACACTCATTAACCTGCTCTAAAGCCTGGACACGCGCTTCTAGCACTGTAATCTTCTCTGTCAGAGCTAACTAATCTGCACTTATCACAAGTAAAGCTAATAAAGCTATCGCTAGTGACGGAGGAAGAATGACTAAACATCCTGCACTCAGCACACTGAACAGGCTGAAGGTGTGCCATGATGAAAAGATTCACGTACCTTAAATGAAGATCTGTTGATATTAAAGCAGATCAGATGTGGATGGCATCCGCTTGTGGTCTTTACACAGGAGGAGAGAAAAAGAAAGCTTCCGGTCTCGGCGTTCTTTCGAAAAAAGAAAGAGAAAAAAAGGGAAAAAAAACGGAAAAAGGAAAGCGAAAGTGAAAAGTACAAAAATGAAAGCGATAGTACAATAAAAATGAACAGGATACTGGAAATTTATTTGTAGAAAAAAAAGTTAAAAAAGGATTAGTAATTAACACCGGCACTTGCGGGAAAAAAGGACTCGGCGCGAACAACTCAGGAAGCACTCTTGATCTCTGTTATGGAAATGTGAAAAATGCATACATAGCAAGGAAAAATCCCCCACTAAATACAGCTGACCATAATGTAATACACCTTATACCTGTATATAAAACTCAGCTCCAATGGGAGGGAGTGTTTAAGAAAACAGGAAGGCAGTGGGACAGTTCTTGCATAGAAGCGTTGCAGGACTGTTTTGAGTGTACCAACCGGCAGACTTTCACTGATGCTGACAGTCTAGAGGATGCTATAAATATGGTCACAGAATACATCAAGTTCTGTGAAGCAAGCGTTGTACCCTCAAATACAGTGAAAATATTCTCCAATAATAAACCTTGGATTACAAAAGAACTTAAGGCAATAATTAAAAGAAAATGGCTTTTCAAGCAGGAAACAAAATAGAATTAAAACTGATCAAGATGAAACTTAAAAAAATTCAGGTGGCCAAAAGGGTATATAAGGAAAAGGTGGAGAAACTCGTTTAGAATGGTAATACCAGGGAGACATGGAAGAATATTAAAACACTAGTTGGCTTCTCCACTAATCGAAATATACATTGTCCCACAGCAGCCACTGCAGCTCAATCCGAACTCTCTCAACAGGAAGCCTCCAAGGTTCTGTGATCTCCCCTATCCTGTTCACACTATACACCAATGACTGCAGTAGTGTGAATCCAGATACGATGTATCTGAAGTATTCTGATGACACAGTCATTGTGGACACCTCCAACTCAGTGCAATGACTGCAGTTTGTGATGGATAACTTCTCACTCCGGTGTAAGGAGAATTACCTGAATCTAAACCTCTCCAAGACCAAGGAGGTGGTCATAGATTTCAGGTGCTCTGCCACCAGCCCCCCTGCTCTTCAAGTAGATGGCCAAACAATTGAGAGCGGAGGAGTATAAATACCTTGGCTCCATCATTGACCGTCAGCTGACATTTAAAAACAACACCAATCGCACCTTTAAGAAATATCAACATCTGTACTTTCTTTGCAAGCTGCAATGGCTGCAGGTCAATAAGTCCATTCTACAAGCATTTTACAACTGCTTCATTCAATCCACCCTCACCTATATGCCATAGGTGAGGGTGGATTGAATGAAGCAGTTGTAAAATGCTTGTAGAATGGACTTGGGATGGTTTGGCTCCCTGAGTGAGTTGAACAAGGGCCCTTTAAATAGAATCAAGATGTGTGCAAAGGTCATTGGACAACCTCAGACCACCCTTTCAGACATATTTGAGAAAAAAAACCATCAGGAAAAGTAAATTAGCTGCATCTGACCCCTCTCACAATCTGAACAACCACTTTGTTCTCTTACTCTCTGGGAGGAGATTTCGGTCCCTGCCCCTAAAAATTATGCAACCCATATCTACTTTTGTGCCAGCATCCATTGGACTGTTGAATGCACAAAAAGACTTCTCCCACATGCACACACATTACTAGTTTTTTTTCCTTTTATTGAGTATTCGTTGTGGACATTAGGGTGATAGTCTGTATGTATGTTTGCCTAACCACAAAAGAAGTTCCCTCACAGGAAAATAAAATTTTCTTGAATCTTGAAACAAACAATCTAATCTAATATAGGCAGTAAAGACCAAAATCTTTGTCTGGTCATCTACACAGTCTTTAGGCACACAACATGTTTATTGTGGCAGACCTGGTTGGTGGCTACCACCACCAGTGGTATCCCAAAAAAAAAAAAACTCAGAATAACCCTACTTCAAACAGTGCTATGAATTCTCCCCCCTTTTCAGGCCATTCAATCAAATGGATGAGACAGAGGTGCAGGCTTCTTCAAATGCATACAATTTATTGATTTGACTGTAATCATAAAAAGGTAAAAATAAGTTAAAAGAGCAAAGACTCCAGTATGAGGGCGTTAATAAATAGGCCTTGGGAAGCGACAATGCAGCAATGGCCTCAACACAATTTTCATCCCACCAGAACAGAAAACCAACAAAACAAATTTCCTCAATCATAAACAGACCATCTTCAAATCTTTGTGGTACCACACAAACACAATCAAATCACAACTCAAATCAAACCCAAACAAAACCAAAAGAAAAGTGTAAGAGCACAAAGTAAACCCCTTGCATTTGCCCCCTGCCCCAAGCCAATACAGAGTTTACAGTACTATTAGAAGCTTAATTTAAAAAATTAAATGAATAGAAAATTAAACACAACAAAACAAAAACAATTAGTAGCATGCCATTCATACACACCCACTAAACACCATTCAACCCACACAAATGTGATGTACACTCCGCCAACACACATGCACAACAACAGACACAAACCACACTACAAGCACACCAGATGATGCAAAGGGAAAGTGTCCCATGCAGTGGCACAGATGTGGCATGGTTAAATGAACAGCATTAGCCAAGCACAAGGAGTGAGGAGCTAGAAGCACGCAGCTGGCGGCAAAGCAACCCAAAAAGGTGACCACAAGAAGTATGATGCGTTTTTGAGTTTATAAATCAGGAAACAGTACAGCCATCCACTGCGTCTTGACCTGCCTCGCATACGAACATCATCTTCTTGGCTTGGCTTCGCAAATGAAGATTCAGGGTCAGATCTGTCCATGACAACTGCAGACACAGTGATGGCTGACAAGGCTTGTCTGGGACAGGCAGGCTCGGCTGCAGCAGATGCAGACGAATGACTGATCAGTGTTTGGAGTGGAGGGCACCTTGTTTTTCCTCCTGCTTCTCTTCTCTTCCAGGCTGGTTGTACAAGCACACTCGAAGGCTGCGATTGCCCCATGGGTGATACTGCACCAGCCCACCCGGTCAGCAGCAAGAGAGGACCAGGTGCGAATGTCAATTTGGCACATGGTCAGAGAGACCTTGAAGAGGTCCTTGTTCCTCTTCTGTGGGGCTCCTCTGTTGCATTGCCCAGTGGACAGTTTGCCATAAAGTGATATCTTAGGCAGGCAGTGGTCTTCCATCCTGGACACATGCCCAGCCCAACACAGCTGAGCTTTGAGGGTCATGGCCTCGATACTGGAGATTTCTGCCTGCTGGAGGACCTCCACATTCATGACAAAGTTGCTCCAGTGGATGTTGAGGATGGAGTGGAGACAGCTCTGATGGAAGCGCTCGAGGACTCGTAAATGCCGTCGATAGGTCACCCACGTCTCAGAGCCATACAGGAGTGTCGTCAGTACAGCTGCTTTGTACACTCATATCTTTGTCTCTTTTTCAGGTCTTTGTTAGACCTGACTCTCTTGTAGAGCCTGCCGAAGGCACTGTTTGCTTTTGCCAACCTGTTGTCAATCTCTTTGTCAATTTTGGCATCTGATGTGATGGTGTACCGAAGATAGGTGAATTGATTGACAGCTTTCAGCTCAGTTAGGTTGATGCTGATGTGTGGTGGTTGGTACAGTTCGTTGGGTGCAGGCTGATGGAGAACTTCTGTCTTCTTGAGGCTGACTTCCAAATTGTTGGGCAGCCTCTGCGAAGCAGGTCACAATGTGTTGCATGGCTGGCTTGGTGTGGGCAACGAGAGCAGCATAATCTGCAAACAGCAGTTCACGGATCAGCTGCTCCATCATTTTGGTGTGGGCCAGCAGGCGCTGCAGGTTGAATAGGTTGCAATCCATGCAATAGCAGATGTAGGTGCCATCGTCTTCGTCGAAATCTTGAGTGGCCTGCTGCAGCATCATGCTGAAGATAGTAAAGAGTATTGGTGTGAGAATGCAGCCCTGCTTGATGCCATTGATGATAGGGAAGGGCCCAACAGTTCTCCATTCAGTCTAATTTGTCCGGACTGGTCCTCATGAAGCTGTTTGATAATTTTCATGAATTTTGAAGGGCAGCCTAGCTTTTCCAAGATCTGCCAGAGTCCATTTCTGCTGACAGTATCGAATGCTTTGATCAGATCGATGAAGGTCACGTACAGGCCCTTTTTCTGCTCACGACACTTCTCCTGGAGCTGTCTGAGGACAAAACCATGTCGGTCATTTCTCTGTTGGCTCTGAATCTGCAGTGGCTCTCTGGGAGGTGTTCTTCTGTGACAGTGGAGACCAGTCTGTTAAGGATAATTCTTGCAAGAATCTTACCAGCAATGAATAGTAAAGTTATTCCCCTGTAGTTGGAGCAGTCTGATTTTTCTCCCTTGTTCTTGTACAATGTGATGATGACTGCATCTTGAAGATCTTGGGGGAGCTCCCTCTTTCCCAGCAGCAGGTGAAGCTGTGGAGTCTTGAATGGAGTGCTGGCCCACCTTGTACCCAAATCTCTGGTGGGATACCATCTATTCCTGCTACCTTTCCTGACTTCAGTTGTTCTATGGCTTTTATCATCTCTTCTAAAGTTGGGGTTCATCCAGCTCTTCCTTGATCTGCCTCGCATAGGAATGTGTTACAGACTGCACAAATCACCAGCCCACTTTTCATGTCAGAAGCCCTTAAACTCTCTAGACCCAGGATGGGCAACTGGCGGCCCGCATGTGGCCTGCCTCCTTACTCAGTGCAGCCCGTAGATAATTTATTAATTATTATTAATTATCAGGAAAAAAAATTAACCATGGCCTTTTTTTTTTACTGTTGTAATTACACTGTTGACCGATAGAGGGCGCTTCCTGTGCAAACAATATTGGGGCCCTGGGCCTTACCCCCTTCAGTGAGGAAGAGAGACAAGAGAGCCATGGCTAGCAGTGCAAAAAAAAGAAAACTCAATCAAGAAAACCATACCTTTCAGTCAAGATGGGAAGCAGATTATCTCTTCATAGAATTCAAAGGCAAACCCATGTGTCTGGTTTGCTTAGAAACCATAGCAGTCATGAAAGATTTCAACTTAAGTCGCCACTACAACACCTTGCACAAAGTTAAATATGAGAAGTACACTGAAGCTGCAAGGGCCGCTGTCGTAGCTGACCTCAAATCAAAAGTAAACCAACAACAGCAACTTTTCACCAGAGCCACAACTACACAGGAATCAGCACTCTTATGCTTATGCACAGGAAACAGCCTCTTATGCTGTTTCACTTGAGCTTGCCAAAGCAAAGAAGCCATTGTCAGATGGGGAAATTGTCAAGGTGTGCACCATGGAAATGGCCAAAGCTTTTGGTGACGATAACATGGTTAAACACTTTGAAATGGTCTCTTTGTCCCGATGCATAGTGACACGCAGAATTTTTGACATTCACGATCATGTCGAAATTAAGCTGAGAAAAGTCATGCATGACTGCAAGTACTTCTCCTTGGCTTTGGATGAGAGTACAGATGTGATGGATGTTAGCCAGCTACTGATTTTTACAAGAACTATTGACAGTTCATTTGAAGTGCATGAGGAGCTATTAAAATTAGTTTCTCTGCATGATACGACTAAGGCACTGATATATTCAACACCGTTGACAGTGTTGCAAGTGGATATGGTGGCTTTGAAAAGCTGTCAACTGTTGTTACAGATGGTGCACCCGTGATGCAGGGAAGACACAGAGGTTTCAACAGAGTGGGGTAAACTGCCCTATACTGCACTGTATCATAAATCAGGTGAGTAGCCTCATATTAACTGTGAGATGTAGGCCTGAGTTTGACATGGCAGGACAAAAATATTTTTTAACATGCCATGCATTTTATCTCTCCAGGAAGCCCTCTGCGCGAAGACACTGAACTTTAGCCACGTTATGGATTTAGTGACCAAAGTAACAAATCTCATCAGAGTGGGGAATAGGTCCCTTTGTCACAGGAGGTTCATTGCCTTTTTGGATGAAGTGGACGCCGCGTATGGGGGTTTACAAATGCACACTGAGATCAGATGGATGAGTCGAGGGAAGTGTCTGGAGCGTTTTTTTGCGCTGCGCTCTGAACTACCAGTGTTCTTGGAGAACAGTGTTAGTGGTGATACAAGCGCCTACTGCAGAAAACTCAAAGACACACAGTTTCTTTGCGACATGGCCTTTCTGACAGACATCACCTCGCATCTCAACCACCTTAACACACACTTGCAGGGGAGAGACCAAACTGTTTGCGATCTGTATGCACACATAACCGCATTCCAGCGTAAACTCGACCTGTTCATAGAAGGATTTTCTTCCCATCGTCCAAAGTTGGCATACTTTCCTGCTTGTGAGGAGATGCGAAAAGATAACCCCAGGTGCAAGAAACTACTTCAGAAGTATAGGGCCGACATCGAAAAATTGCAGGAGCAGTTTGACAATCGTTTCCAAGATTTTCATGTGATGAAACCACGAATTGCGCTATTCATGGACCCCGTCTCTGCTGCTGTCAGCGAGCAACCATCAGAACTGCAGCTCAAACTCTGCAAGTTGCAGTCAGATCCGTATTTTCAAGCAAAGCGCAATGAGAGGGGAATTACATTTTGGAGACTGCTACCAGAAGCACGTTTTCCACCCCTCAGAGATTTTGCTCTGTCAATGGCCAGCATGTTTGGGAGCACTTACATTTGTGAGAGCAGCTTTTCAACAATGAAGCACATTAAGTCAAAAGAGAGGAACAGACTCACGGATGATACTCTTTCATTTGATGCGGATTGGATGCACAAAGATTGACATTGATATCCAGTCTATTGTGCGCTAGCAGGCAAAACCACAAGTATCTCATTAAGATGCACTTAATGTTGGGCCGCTGTTTTTTTAGTTTTGTGCCTCATTGAATGTGAGCCCTTTGCACTTTGTTTCTTTTAAAACAAACTTGTGTTTGTCGTTTAACAAGACAAGAGCATTTATTGCTCTTATTGATCTATTGCTCATTTATGTTAAAAAAGCATTTCAGTGTGGAAAATATTAAATAAATGTATGTTTGTTCAATAAACATACAGACATAAGAATATACAAATATTTTGTTCTTATTTAAAATTCTTTTGTAACTTCTCTCATATCTGATTAGTTGAAGTGCGCGGCCATGTGGCCCTCTGATGGTGGTGATGAAAAATTGTGGCCCTCTTTATCATGCAAGTTGCCCATCCCTGCTCTAGACAAATAAACCATAGAACCACTTTACGTGTTTCAAGCTCTTAATGAACTACTGGTGCAATCTCAACACCCGACATGCAGAGAAATAAAAACCAGAAAAAAACCGACTCTGGGAGCTACAAGCAATCAAACAACTTCCAATGCCTGTGCTCTGAAAGGAGACTGCACTGATGAATGAACCTGTGCCACACACCCCTATTCGCCCAAATTAAGGTGTCATCACACTACATGATGTTTTACAGTCAATAATAGCAAAGTCTTTGCATCTTTTATCCATAGACTTAATGGGTTTATCCTTCAATTCAAGTACACCTTCCTTTAATAAATTACTCATTTCAGACTGTGTTAGAATGAACAAATTACTCTTTATAAAAATAAACTATTTTGCCTAATTACAAATATAATTGTATCAGAAAAATCCCCTTGAACAAAAAGCATACATCATTGCAATACTCATTACAGGGGAAAACATCTTGTATTATGGCTGAACAGTCATGTTGTCTTTAATCCAACATTCTGCTGTATACTGGCCGAAACTTTGTCTGTATATTTTCTGTCCTTTTCACTGAAGAGGAACAATCAGTGCCTGCATCAACACAGGCTTCCTGCTAGCAATGTTAGGGTTTTACTGGGATTCGAACCTGGTTCGCTGGTGTGATAATCCAGCAAACCCCCACTAGGCCACCAGGGGGATGACTCAAGTGCAGAGGCGTGAGGTAGAGCCCTGCACTCCTGCGGGAGTCCCGCGGGACTCGCAGGATCCGCCGCAAAGCAGTGCGGCGCGGGACAAATTTTGAAAGCTCATTGCGGGCGCGGGCGGGACCGGAAGTGCACATATGTGCGCGCGGGCGGGAGCGGGAGTGCACATATGCGCGCGCGGGCGGGAGTGCACATATGCGGCGCGGGCGGGAGCGCACATATGTGGCGCGGGCGGGAGCGGTGATAAGCTGCAGTCCCACTAACTAAAAACGTGTTTGAAATAAAATTTATAAATTATTAATTTATGTCTATCATATATAATTTGTGCTGGATATTTTATTTGGCATTAATAAAAACATTTTAAGATGCCTAAATTTGCAGAGAGAGTCAGATTACCAGATTGAGTGAGGAATGGCATCTTAAATTTGCCATTGATCACCCTAATGGGAAATCCTTTGATCACTCTAATGACTCGCAGTTCACACCCAGCTAGCAAGAAAACCATGAGTGAAGTGATTTACTGCTTGCGTTAGTCTACAACTCTAATCAGAGAGACAGGTTACACAGTGACGGTAGGCTTGACTCAATGCTATCCCAGAAATCCTTCCTGTAATATGCAAATTTGGCTGTCCAATCAGAGGCGGCCAAATTTGCATATTACAGGAAGGATTTCTGGGATAGCATTGAGTCAAGCCTACCGTCACTGTGTAACCTGTCTCTCTGATTAGAGTTGTAGACTAACTCAAGCAGTAAATCAATTCACTTCTCTTACTAGCTCTGCTTTGCAATTAAAAAAAAAAAAAAAAAAACACCATTGGTACAAAGCAAGCCCATTCACTTTTTTATGATGATCAGAGAATTACAATGGTTTCTCATGTGATAAAAATGTGCGATTTGCGATTAAATATTTTAATTGCTTGACAGCACTAATTATTATTATTAGAGACACTACATGCTGAATTCAGAAACAAGGTAAATAATAAACATGAACGTGAGCTGTAGATATTTATGCTCAAACCCACTCAAAGTAGTGGGCGGGGCACCATCACGCTGTGTCAAGACAAGAACTTTCCTGAGAAATAACATGAACATCTGCATCATGCGGGATTTGCGGGCGGGAGCGGGACAAAATATGGCAGGCACAGGTGGGAGCGGGACTGAAAATCATAATTCTTTGCGGGCGAGGGCGGGACTGCACAATGCGGGCACAGGCGGGAGCGGGACTGAAAAATCCGACCCGCGCAGACCTCTAGCGTGAGGCGGAAGTAGAAAAGTATCAAAAACAGTTTATTTACACTATGTACAATCCAAGGGAAAAAACAAAAAGAATAATCCAGAGCTCAGAAGATAAACAAAAATAAAATATCCCAAGGTTCAAAGTCCAAAATCCAAATAAGAAAAAAGGCAAAAACTCAAATGCTCAGAAGATCAAAAAGGTCAAAAACAAAATCCACAAAGTCCAAAAGAAAGAAGCAAAAACCAAGAATACAAAGACACAGGCAAGGTACATGGGACAGAGGGAACTAGCACTAACAGCATAACATAGGAAAAAGACTCCGTGACAAGGGAACAAACAGAGGGGTATTTATACACACACTAATTAAGGAACAGGGCGGGGCAGGAAACAGGCAATGAAGACAAACACAAAAACACAGTGGCGGCCTCTAGAGGCCAAAACAAACATGACAAGATGGAAATAACAGCGGCCTCTAGAGGCCAAAACAGTCCCAGTCCTAACAAGCAAGTTCATGATGTCGGTGCAATCTAGTCTGCATAGTTCTTCTGTCATTAGTTGTGACACAAACACAATGCAGGGAGATTGCAATTAAGCTAATAACCATATGGCTGAAGTTCTTTGATATTAGATTATGCGAAGAGATGATCATGATGTACCATGATTATAGGTGATATTAATAAAAGTAAACACGATGGGGTGTGTTGTTATTGGAGAATAATGACAGAGTGAAGTGATGTGGTGTGACATGAAGCGGTCATACTGTTAGTCATGACAGTCCCATTTCTGAATTTTGGTTAAATCGGCCTGTACTTGGTAAAATGGTTTATTTATTACATTGTAGTACATTGCCAAAATTAGCTGCATACATGCCATAAAAATCTGTCTAATGTGCAGATCTAATGTAGTTAAATGAAAAATAAATGAAAATGTAGGGTGGTGCATTGGGGAGCACTGCCGCCTCACAGCAAGAAGGTTCCAGGTTCTAACCTCATGGTCGATTGGGGCCTTTCTGTGTGGAGTTTGCATGTTCTCCTCGTCCCTGCATGGGTTTCCTCTGGGTGTTCCAGTTTCCCCCACAGTCCAAAGACATCAGTCAGACTGCAGGCACTTACGTATGTATGTGCAGAGGAGAGCGGGATGCAAACTGTAGACAAAGCCAAATCGTAAGACAGGAAACGTAGTCAGGAAATTAATGAGGGTCAGTCGATCGGCAAACAGAGTAGTAGAGGCAAGACAAAGAATGTAAACGTAGAGAGAAAGCAGAGATCAGAATAACGAGAGGCAGACAGAGAATGCAAAGCTTGGTATGAACTGGAGAATGCATAATGATACTTACCATTGGAGCGGAGTGAGTGAGGAGCTTAAGTAGTGTGACAAGTAATTAGTGGAATGAGTGGCAGCTGTAATCAATAGGTCACTGACAAGTGGCGCTGTGGTTCATGGGAATTGTAGTTCAAAGTGTCCATGTTTGTAGTTTGGTTGTTCTCAACGGGTTTACTGACAGAATCCCCCCCCCACTGAGAGGCTCCCTCTGGGAGTTACATTCTTTCTTGGGCGACCTCTTCCTCTCGGTGCTGGTTTGTCAGGATGTTGAGGATGGAATTCTTGTTTGAGTAGAGGGTCTAGAATGTCTTTAGCAGCTGCCCTGCTCTGTTCTTCAAGTCCATACCACTCCCAATCTACCAGGTATTTGATTTGACCTCTTTGTCTGGAATTGAGGATTCTATTTGCCTGGTAAATGGGTTCACCCTCTATGTTGAGTGTTGGGTGCTCCTGGACTGGTGTGTTCTTGGTGAGAGGGTCCAGGATGGCAGGTTTCAGGTTGGAGACATGGAATGTGGGAGATATCCTGCTATGAGGGGGAAGTTCTAAATGGTACAAGACCTCATTGATGCAACGCAGTACCTTGAATGGCCCAACGTAATGTGGCTGAAGTTTGACAGGTGTTGGGTTCTCTGAGGTTCCTTGTGGCAACCCATACTCTGTCACCCAGAGAGACGTCTGGATTGTTGCCTCTGTGTTTGTCCACATATCCCTTATACTTAGCGTTGACTTTCTCTAGACGTTGGTGTACTTCCTCCCAGATTGCTTGATTGCATGAGAACCAGTCATCCACAGCTTGTACTTGGTTTGGCATGTCGTCCCAGGGGAACAGGGGTGGTTGGTAGCTGACTATGCACTGAAAAGGTGTTAGTTGGGTTGCAGAATGTTTGAGGGAGTTTTGTGCACACTCGGCCCACAGGAGGAATCGGGCCCAGTCCCCCTGTTTACACATACAGAAGAGCCTCAGGAAACAGCTGATTTCTTGGTTGGCTCGTTCTGGATGTGGACGTGCAAAAAATGCGTCTGCTCGCCCCAAGATCAAACAATCCCAATCTTATCTACTTTCAGCTCCCTGAGACAGCACCGGCCTTGGCCGAGGCCGTTACTGGGACAATATCTCCCCCTGAAGGTCACTGCTGTGAGACACTCTCACATTCCTCGCATTCCTTCCCCCACTTCCCACGGTCGCCACTTTCACCCCCAGTGTGACAAGCGGGTGAGTGATCAGCACCCTCATGGCTGCAGGAGCGGACGGCTGCTTGCTTGCGCTGGGTTACCTCTACCTCCTCCCCTCCTCCCTACCCCTTCCTTACCCCCCACCCCTGATCTCCCCCCTTCCCCCCCTCAAGTCCCGTGTTTTCATGTTGTAAAGTGTACTTGTGTTTTTTGTGCTTATATGCTGAGGGGTTTTTTTAATGTTCCCACACTGTACTCCTCGCAGGAGCATAGGGTGGGGGTTGCTTTTTTCTCCTCTCCTTTCCTCATGTTCTCTGTAATTTCTTTTTTTCCCTGTCTTCCTGTCCTGTCCATTCCCCCTCTTATGTGTATGCAGTGGTCGAGTTGTAAAATCAAACCAGGGGGGATGGTGAAATTTTTAGTCGCATGTCGACCCATCGGTCGGTCCGTCGATGGGAAACTGGTTTGCTTTTAAGAGGGTTTGCGCACAACGTAGGCCTGTGGACCTTGTTCACTTACCAGACATACAGTATTTTGTGCTGATAAAGTGTGTAGTACACACTGTGTACCCTTTTTATTGTTGTAAAAAACATAATACACTGGTATTTTACTGTAAAACATGCACAATGTGGATGTCATGTGTCATATTTAGTCAGTCTCCTGGCTGACATACTTACCACATTCTCCATAAATGCAGATGACAAATTTGAAGTGTAACTTCATAGTCATGGTAGGCCCCTTTTAAATCGTTTGGTAAATAATTTATTAAAACCTCAGCAGGCAATGTAAATGAACAACTGAATCTTTTCATATCAAGTCAATAGAATTTTTATTCAAAGCTGAACATTGGGAACATTGAGTTAAATACAGAGGTAGGTAGGTAATCAATAAGCTAAAACAAGCAACAGTAAATTGTAAATCTTCAGCTCTTCAGCTGTTTGTTCTCCTGCTTGCTCCTGCTCCTGTATTGTCTCACACTTCTAGTCCCCTCCAGCTCCTGTCGCACTGTGTTGCAGTTGCTGCTGACTGTCATCTGGAATAAAGAGCAGTGGATAAGATAATTTAATTAAATATAATTATAATGTTATTTCTGATTTATTTATTATCTGAACGAGGATTTGAGCTTTGAAAAATAACCAGATTCTTTCTGTAATGTTGATTCCCGCTGTTATCTAGGTCACGTGACACCTTAACGTTGACGGTTACCAAGGAGCTGCCTTGGATACTTTGATACTTTGCTTCGATACATACCAGCACTTTGATACATACTGGATACAAGCTAGCAAAATGAGTTAAAAGCAGGCATCTTTGGAAAGTTTCTTTGGAAAGGGGAAACGGCCCATTGAGGAGACAGAAGAAGAGCTTATGACGAAGAAAAAGAAAGCTGCATTTTAGCAGACACTTTGTCGAGACCTACACCAATCCTGCTCTGCCTTACATGTTGTGACCGGCTCTCTAATGAGGCAATGAAGCCTTCAAAACTGCTAGTGTCGTTTATTTTAGCCTTCCTGTCTTGAATAACACTTTTTGTTGCCTGAAGAATAACAAATGAACGTCCAGGCTGATTAAATTAATGGCCTTATACAATAAATCAAAGCTAACATGAACCTGAGTAAGCTATCGATAGCTGGCTAGACTCCAAACTAACATTCATTATGATAGCTGTGTTGTTATCTGCTGCCCACAAATTAGGCTACATATCGGTAACTTTACAGCATGATAGTGAGCTCACAGAAAGTGTGACTGATATTCGTAACTCTTGACTTACCTCCTGAAATGTTTTTTCTTGCAATCTTAAATCCAAACTTGCTTAGGTCTTGCTGTCCACTCCGCTTGGCCATGATGCTGCAATCCGCTGCTGTCACTGACGCCGAACGAAATAAAAAATAACGGAACCCCAACTGAATGTCACCTCCTCAAATGCTTCGCTTGCGCGTGCCCTCTCTCGCGGTAGCTTATTGTATGCTCAGTGTCAGCAAAGCTACGTGGAATGGCATTTCTAATTCAAATGTTAAATAGAAGTAATGTCCACATTTATTGATAAAATTGCTCAGGGGAAGGGAGGGGGATGCCCATTTTAGAGGGGGGATGATTTTGACCATTTTTTATTCCAGGGGGGATGGCATCCCCCCATCCCCCCTCAACTCGAGTACAGTGTGTATGTATGTATGTATGTAAGGACAGGTTGATGGTCAATTTCACTGGTACAGTGATAATAAAGGGTTCATTCATTCTACTTGACCATTTGACTGTGGATGATAGCCAGATGTGAGGCTCACTGATACCCCTAATCTTTCCATGAAGCAAGTCCATAAACATGAAATGAACTGGGAACCCCGGTCAGTGACTATGTCTTCAGGAATACCATAGTACCTGAATATCTGCTGGAAGAGTAGCTTGGCTATCTGGGCAGCCGTGGGAATGCCAGATTATGGGATGAGCTTTAGGGCTTTAGAGGATCGGTCAATGGTTACCATTATTGTGGTGTTGCCTTGTAAGGGAGGGAGGTCTGTGATGAAGTCAATGGATATGTGGGACCAGGGTCTTTGAGGAATCTGGAGGGGGCACAGTTTGTTGGTGGGAGGGGTTCTCTGGGAACTTTCGCTTGGGCACATTCAGAACAGGAGGCGATGAACTGGTTAATCTCAGTGAGCATGTTCTCCCAACAGTACTTATTTCTCAGCATCTGATGTGTATGTTGACTGCCAGGATGTCCCGTGGCAGGAGATGTGTGGGCCCAAGTGATGAGTTAGCCTCAAAAGGTGCTTAGGTATGTAAAGAAGGCCTGGCAGGAGACTAATGAGGTTAGTCTGTGTTTGGGATTTTCTTATCTCTTTGTCCAGCTCCCAGGTAATAGAAAATACAAAACATTGGGATGGGAGAATGGGGTGGGTGACAGAATCTTGATGTGATGGGCTGAAGGTTCGAGACAGGGCGTCTGCTTTAGTGTTCTTGGAGCCAGGGCGAAATGAAATTGTGAAATTGAAGCGCATGAAGAAAAGTGCCCATCTGGCTTGGTGTGGGTTTAATCTCTTGGCTTTCTTGAGATATTCAAGGTTTTTGTGATCAGTGAGAATTATGAAGGGGTGAGTAGCTCCCTCCAGCCAGTGTCGCCACTCCTCGGGGGCTAGTTTAATGGCGAGCAGCTTTCCGTTTCCAACATCATAGTTCCTCTCTGGAGAGGTGAGTTTCTTCGAAAAGGCGGCTACTGGATGACACTTGTATTTCTCCCCAAAACGCTGAGATAGAATCATTTCTACCCATGTGTCAGATGCATCTACCTTCAAAGTTAATGGTTTGGTCGGGTCAGGATGGTGTAAAACAGGGACAGATGTAAAAGCATGCTTGAGATGACTGAATGCTTCTTCTGCCAAAGGATTTCACTGGAGGTGCTTTGGTCCCTCCTTGAGCAAAGCTGTTAAGGGAGCAGCAATCGTGCTAAACCCCCTAATAAAGCAGCGATAAAAGTTAGCAAAACCTAAGAAACGCTGAAGGTCCTTTATGGATATGGGCGTTGGCCAGGATGTGACCGCAGAAACCTTGGACAAGTCCATGCTGACTCCTTCTGCGCTGATATATCCAAGGAAGGAGATTCAATCCTGATGGAACAGAGAGCATCACTTCCGTCTTCCTCTTCCTTTGGCGGGAAAATTCAGAAAGGCAGTGAGGCAAACAGCTGGCTGTGCTAACAGCTGACGGCGAAAGCTGGTTGTCCCAGCAACTTGCTACCGGGCTATATGGGCCCAAAGAAGATCCCCACTACTGAGGAAGTCGATGACATAAAAAAGTCACTCGACTTCATAACTGAAGAAGTTTCTGCCGTCAGGCTGCAGCAGAACTGCAGCAGAATATTGGACTTGGTGGAAGAGGTGAAAATGCTGCGGATCCAGAATGCAGAGAAGGATAAGTGGATTGCCGACCTGGAAAGCCGAGTGGCCGACCTGGAGCAATACTCCAGAATGAACGACGTTGTCGTCACCGGGCTCCAGGTAAAACCTCGGTCATACACTCAGGCAGTGACCGCTATCAGCAGGGAGGAGCCCGGGGAGCTGGATGCGAGCTCCACGGAGCAGCAGGTAGCTGCTTTCATGCAGTCCAGGGGAATTCACCTGGACTGCGATAACATCGAGGCTTGCCACCCGCTACCAAGGAGGAACACCAGAGACAAACAGACCATCATCATGAGATTCATCAGCCGGAAACATAAAGCTACACTACTGAAACAAGGAAGAAAACTGAAAGGGACAAACGTCTACGTCAACGAGCACCTGACAAAATGCAATGCTGACATCACCAGAAAAGCATGACATCTGAAGAAGGAAAACAAAATTCAGTCCACATGGATCATCAACTGCAAAGTTTTCATAAAGCTGAACGGGACGCAGGAGGAGGCAAGAGTTCTGGTCATATGGAACATCAAGGACTTGGACAAATACCAGTGATGCTATCGGGACTGTGTCAATACCCACGTGACACTACACCAAACCCAGCCATGACACACACCGAAATAACTCTTTCATCCATTACCCGGAACACTACTCGGCTCACGCAAATGCTTGTTGATTATGATAACCTGGAACTGAAACCACATGAATTCACAGATCATAAACTATTGGATACAGAATATGACATAGACCTGGACAATAACTTTTTTTCAACCATTAAGGACAATTGCCACTATTACACAGAGGAGCAGTACAATCAGTCCACTGAGGCCCTGTCCACACGGCAACGGATTCAGGTAAATCTGATAAAATTGTTTATCGTTTCGGCTTGGCGTCCACACGGCACCGGCATTTTGGGTGCCCCAAAATGAAATCTTTTGAGAACGGGTTCCAGAGTGAAAAAATCTGGCAACGGCGCCATTGCGAAGTCGTCTGGATGAGTAGAACGAATTTGTTTACGATGACATCACAACCACATGACTAGAACAAGCAGCACTCTCGCGCGCATCATTCGTAACAACAGAAATTGAAATTGTTTACACATTAACCTGACTGACCTGCCAGACAGACAATTTACACCTGCTTTGATGAACAGAAAGTACAGCCTTCCACACAAAGCAACAGTTACCTGACTATAATGGAGGCAGAGGGGAAAAGGGTCAGAAGACCCTTCAACAGACTGTTTTGTATGAACCACTGCATTGCATTCACTTTTGCATACAGCTTTTATTTTAAATAAACAAGTAACTGAACCATTTCTTGAGTTTCTTTTTTTTATTGGATAAGACTGCTTTTCAAAATGTTCATACACAATATAAAAAGTTATATAAATTATATAAAAATGTTTTTCAAAATGTTCACACACAAGAAAATTAAGTTATATAAAACTATGCACACTAATAAAACTAATTTGTACACACAGAAGGCACGATTTCCTCGCGTAGTCGCAGCCATCTTCTTCTTGTTGTGTGTTTGTTTCTGTGAGTGCTTCACGCCGGATAGAAGAAGGGGTTTATGCGTGTAGCAGATGTTGTGTTGTTCACCAGTCTTTTTATTCTGAAGAAATGAGACACAAATACACTGCTGAGGACGGGCTGCAAACCACGGGCGCAGATAGAGGGGGGGACGGGGGGGATTCGTCCCACCCAGATTTAAATTCACCTCGTTCGGTCCCCCCCACTTATAGGGAGGAAAAAACATCTATGCTGTCTTTCTTTGCATAAGGCAAACCTCACGGAAAAATCAAAAGACTAATTACCATTCGGTTTATTGAGGTGCACAGCACCCACGTGCAATGAACCGGTGCTACAGGTGCTCTAGCCCCTGCCCCTTTTCTGTTTGCTGTCCAAAGTGCCTTTTCATAGGGACTGTTTTGTTGTTTTTTTTTAATATTTGTAAAAGATAAGTTAGCTCCAACATCAATATTATCTACAATTTGACAATAATATATGAAATTATAGATTTATAAAATAACGTTTTTCTATGTAAATGCGGGCATCAATCCGTGACGTCATGCATTCAGTGAACCTCTGTGCAGAAAGCACATGCAGGTGGCTGACAGTGGGAGACAGTGCGAGGAACGGCATGGTGGGTCACACTGAAAGTCTCCTTTCATTTCTTATCTGAACATGCAATATTGTGCAGCTTAGAACACAATAGTAAATGCATAGGGTTGTTTATCATTTAATGAAGCCGCCTAGGCTATATTTAAACCGTTTGCTCCATCCATTTCATTAATGTGGCAGATTCGGAAACTTTAGTTTGAACGACGGCGTTAATAACATATTCTAGCAGCTTCGAAAACTTAAGGCTGAATGACGACGTCCACAACATATTCTATCAAGACTATTATGTTATAGTAGCTTAGGTTAGTTGAGTTAAAACATAGGGAAACGTTTTTTAAATAAGTGAAAGCCTGCATTATGCAAAGATGCCAAGGAAAGAGAGGATAAAGAAGCAGAAAGAGAAGGAGCTGCGGGAGGCAGCAAAAGGCAGTGGATCTCTGTCCAGTTGGGTCAGAAAGAAAACTACCTGTGTCAACTGCAACGGTAGAGCGTTCCTTTTCAAAGTTAAAGCTAGTGAAGACAAAACTCCGCAGCCTTTGTCATGAAGAAAGGCTGTCAGACCTTCTTCTGCTGGCAATTGAGAAAGATATCCATATTGAATACAGTGTTGTCATAGACATTTTCAAGAACACGGCAAACCGAAGACTGCTGCTTTGAAGAATACTGCAGCATTTAGATGGATCTCACTCTCTCTCTCACACACACACACACACAGAATGTCTCATCTCATCTCATTATCTCTAGCCGCTTTATCCTTCTACAGGGTCGCAGGCAAGCTGGAGCCTATCCCAGCTGACTACGGGCAAAAGGCGGGGTACACCCTGGACAAGTCGCCAGGTCATCACAGGGCTGACACAGACAACCATTCACACCTACGGTCAATTTAGAGTCGCCAGTTAACCTAACCTGCATGTCTTTGGGGGAAACCGGAGCACCCAGAGGAAACCCACGCGGACAACATGCAAACTCCACACAGAAAGGCCCTCGCTGGCCCCGGGGCTCGAACCCAGGACCTTCTTGCTGTGAGGCAACAGCACTAACCACTACACCACCATGCCACACACACAGAATGTTCATTTGCAATTGAAATTTAGTTTTGAATAAAGTTAACTTGTGTGAAAAATTTGTTCCAAGTGCCCTTTTTTGAATGTTGAGCCCCTGCCCCTCCAAAGGTCTTTGCACGGCCCTGGTGCACAGCAGTACATACATAGTTGCAACTGCGCAGACTGCACAGGTTGCGAGCTCGAGCTTGGTTGCTATGGTTACCCACAACAAGTTTGACAGGCATATCGGGGACAGCTCCTCCTAGTTCAGGACCCCAACACGGCATGATGAAGGGTGCCAAAAGGCAGAAAACGATTGCATCGTTTTTTTAAATTAAAAAAAAACGACTGTAAGTAAACTGTGCCTTACTTTATCATATCACCTTGCAATTTTTTGATAGTCTGTTCAAAGTAATGTCGTAATGAAAGTTAAATCATACGGAGTAGAGATGCCTTTCTGGTAGCCTCCATCTTTCAGTGGTAGCCTGTAGATACAGTGCTCAGAAGGCAGTTTTAATGTTTAATCTGGCGTTCCCTGCCATAATTTCAGCGAGCATATTGTTTCATAAGGAAATTTTGCGAAGAGTTGTTGACTGACTGCCACTCACGCAACACACAGGCATAGTTAGAAAGTCAGGATGCACTGGTTTACACTTTACACACACACACGTAGCCCAGCCTCTCGCTATGGTTAACAGTTGGAACTTAGCGGTTTTAAAACTAGTTTTGCTGTTGCTGTGCATGATGATAATGTGTAAACTTTGGATTTCCATAGGCTATGTTAAAATGTTATCATTGTCCTGGCCTGCAGGTAGTTCCTGGTGATGGCAGTGAGGGAGGTGAAATAACATGTGTACACACTACCGTTCAAAAGTTTGGGGTCACCCAGACAATTTTGTGTTTTCCATGAAAAGTCACACTTTTATTTCCCACCATAAGTTGTAAAATGAATAGAAAATATAGTCAAGATATTTTTCTGGCCATTTTGAGCATTTAATCGACCCCACAAATGTGATGCTCCAGAAACTCAATCTGCTCAAAGGAAGGTCAGTTTTATAGCTTCTCTAAAGAGCTAAACTGTTTTCAGCTGTGCTAACATGATTGTACAAGGGTTTTCTAATCATCCATTAGCCTTCTGAGGCAATGAGCAAACACATTGTACCATTAGAACACTGGAGTGATAGTTGCTGGAAATGGGCCTCTATACACCTATGGAGATATTGCACCAAAAACCAGACATTTGAGGCTAGAATAGTCATTTAGCACATTAACAATGTATAGAGTGGATTTCTGATTAGTTTAAAGTGATCTTCATTGAAAAGAACAGTGCTTTTCTTTCAAAAATAAGGACATTTCAAAGTGACCCCAAACTTTTGAACGGTAGTGTGTGTATATATATATATATATATATATATATATATATATATATATATATACAAAATGGAATCATTTGCTGGCAGCTCAGTCCCCCCCAGTTCAAAAATCCTATCTGCGCCCCTGCTGCAAACGTCCAGTGGCATTGGCATTTACATTTCCAAAACGAACTGAAAGAGGCCAGCGCCTCGTTCCCATAACTACCTGCACTCTTAAAGGGCCAGCGCAGAATTTCCCCACCTCTACACACAATGGCAAGTGGAAAAAAATAAACCCGTTACATGCGCATGCGTCCTACTTCTTCTTCTATTGTTCTGGTGTCTCCGATGGGACCGTCTTACAGCGCACATAGAGGTGTGGCATGTGTATTGCATCATTTTCAGCAAGCGTTGCGTTGCCATATGGACCTGATATTTTACTGATCCGTTGCCCATATGGACGCGATATTTTTTTTACCCGCTAAAAAAAA
The DNA here is from genome assembly GCF_027579695.1 of Neoarius graeffei. Taxonomy (NCBI): domain Eukaryota; kingdom Metazoa; phylum Chordata; class Actinopteri; order Siluriformes; family Ariidae; genus Neoarius; species Neoarius graeffei. The sequence continues at coordinate 18,300,096 of NC_083573.1, forward strand.
AATCTTGTTGCTGTTGTTGTGTGGATGTAGCCTGAGGCTGTGGGAAAATTATCAATAATACACTTCAACAGCAGAAGCATGTACGCTAACTTCAAACACATCAAGAAATACTTGTCAGTTTACTCATCCATTCAACATAATTGCCATATCTGAAACCTGGATTGATCTGGAGAAAGGTGTGGATTTTGAACTGGCTGGATATGAATTTAATTATATAAACAGGAAAAATAAAGGTGGTGGAGGAGTGGCGGTGTATGTGGATTGTAATTTGAATTATAAGTTAATAGATGGCATGACAACAGTGATTGATAACTTATTAGAATGTTTAACAATCGAAATTAATATTGAAAAAAGTAGAAATGTATTAATTAGCTGTATATATAGAGCGCCAGAAACTAGTATAGAGGCGTTTAAGGACTGGGTAGAAAAGACATTTATAGTAGATAATAAAAAAGTTATCTTCATTTGTGGGAATACAAATATTGATCTGTTGAACCCTAATAAGCACAGTATGACTGAGAAATGTATTAATACCATGTACAGTATGAGTCTCCACCCAAAAATTACCAGACCCACCAGAATTACTGACCATAGTGCTACCTTAATAGACAATATATTTACCAATGATATAGATAATAACATTATAAGTGGACTATTAATCAATGATATTAGTGATCATCTCCAATTTTTACAATTTATGACTGTAATCATAAGAGAAATGTGACAGACCATAAACTTAAGTATAGAAGAGTTAGGACTGAGGAGGCCATGTTTGCATTAAATAATGATTTATTAATACAAGACTGGGAATCAGTTTATATAGAGAATAGCATTGATAGCACATATGATAACTTTTTAAGTATATTCAAATTATTATATGATAAAAATTGCCCATTGAAGCAATATAGTACAAAACAAAACTATAATGACCAACCTTGGATTACTAAGGGATTACAAAATGCCTGTAAGAAGAAAAACACTCTATATAGAGAATTTATTAAATTAAGAACCAAAGAGGCAGAAAATAAATATAAAAAATATAAAAACATGTTAACAAGTATCATAAGGAGATATAGGAAGGATTATTATGGTAAATTAATATATAATAACAAAAATAATATTAAAGGAATATGGAATATATTAAATAGTATTATTAAAGATGGTTCTGGACAAATACATTACCCTAAATACTTTAATGACAAAAGTATCGAAAATTATAACATGGATGTAGTTGCTAATAGTTTTAATAATTTTTTTCTTAATGTTGGACCAAGATTAGCTCAAAATATCTCTGATCCAGTAACAAATGATGATTGTAGAGATAATATTATAAAGAGGAATTCTTGTTCTATGTTTCTTACACCAGTCGATGAGAAGGAAATTATTGATATAGTTAATAAATGTAGTAATAAAATATCCACAGATTGTAATGATATTGACATGAAACTAGTAAAAACTATTATTGGGGGGATTTCTAAACCATTAACATACATCTGTAACTTGTCATTTCAAACCGGTACATTTCCAAGCAATATGAAAATACCAAAAGTAATTCCATTGTATAAATCTGGGGACAAACACAACTTCACAAATTACAGACCTGTTTCTTTACTTCCTCAATTCTCCAAAATTCTTGAAAAACTATTCAATAACAGATTAGATAAATTCACTGAAAAATACAAACTACTCAGTGATAGTCAATATGGATTTAGAGCAAATAGATCAACAGAGATGGCACTAATGGAATCAATTGAAGAAATCAGTAACTCTATAGACCCTTTTCAGTCACGTGACCTTCGTAAACGCGACCGCCATTTTGGACATGTAGTGGACTTCGGCTCGAATCGGTTTGAATGCGAGGAAGGCGACAAACATAAAAGAAAAAGGAGCGAGATGCAGAAAACTGTATTTACTAGTTTACTGTAATTATGATCTGGCAGCTATTTACACCGGATCCAGTGTAAATAGCTGCCGGAGCCAACGTCCGAGCTTGCCGGAGCGTGCTCCGGCCGGCCGCGAGCTAGCGCGCTCCGGAACCTCGGACATTGGCTCCGGCAGCTATTTACACTGGATCTGGTGTAAATAGCTGCCAGATCATAATTACAGTAAACTAGAATGGAATGTTAACAGCAATGTAATGCCTTTTCTGGCTAATTTTATTCGTCTTACCTCCAACAAAGTGGTCACTACACAAGCGTTGGTATGCCGCTATCAGTGGCGGTTCTAGACCAAAATTACTAGGGGGGCCGAGGTGGGGCCAGTGTTTTTTCAGGGGGGCACATATAAGGAAAAAACATGGCAATATTTAAGCGTTCAAAATGTTTTGTTTAGTTTATTTAAAACCAAAACAAAATACATTGAGCATAAATACAATGAGATAAACATTCTGTCTCAATAGCCTAAACATAAAATAAATTGTGCTCAATAAATCTTAAAACCATGTTTCTCTTTTTTGTAAAATAAGATTTCTATTTTTGCATGCAATGAACCTTTTATCTGTCCAATGACACTTTTTAAATTCACAGCATGAATGAATTTTCTTTTTCACAGCATGAGACTTGAATGTACAATCACTATCTTTATCTAAATCACACTGTCATCATCTCACTCTTTCTTTATGTACAGCAGGGGGGAAAAATAGAAAGAAAAAATAAATTCACATACAGTGGTCTCAGAATCACCCTATAGCATTCACAGCAGGCTGAAACACTACAACAACAAGATTCTGCGATTGTGACTCCTTGAGAAACGGTCTACAAATGCATCAAGATTCAAAGCCTTGGACCTTCTGGATTCAATGCTGAGCACACCAAGATTGCTTAGATGCTCCTCACTAATGGTGGATCGGAGGTAGGTCTTCACCAGTTTCAAAGTGGAGAAACTCCGCTCACAAGAGGCAGATCTCACTGGGAGTGCCACAGCTATTTTGCATAGTCTAAAGAGCTCAAAAAATACTTCTTTATATGGCTCAGTGAAACGTGCCAACGCTACTGTATCTGATGGCTTTTCAATCAAAAAACTTCGGACGTGACAGCTGTTATCACTCACGTCCGAAGTTTACAATTCGTGCTGCTGCTGGTCTTTCTGCTGCAGGTAACAGTGTGCGTGTAGCACTTTAAGGAGTCCATGTAGAACACTCCGTCATGTCAGTTCCGATCTTCGAGCCAGCGCATGTCGAAATTAATAAATCTTATTATCTGTTCAGCACAGGGGCCACAACAGGGGCCAGGAGCAATTTTACAGGGGCACTGGCCCCCTCTGGCCCCCGTTTAAAACCGCCTATGGCCGCTATCCATCTTCTCCGTCGGTCAGCATCTACCGGGATCCGATAAAATGATAACCCTTGCCTTGTTTGTTGATGGTTACTACAGCCAGGTGCACAACAATATAGTGGCATGATGGAAGTCTTGCTGAAAATAAACACTTTCTTTGCTGCCGTTCCTCAATGTTGGCTGTGGTAAACTACTGGTAGTACATGTCCAAAATGGCGGCCGCGTTTGTTGTGACGTCACGTGAAAAGGGTCCATAGATGATAAGAAACATGTTGCTGGGATATTTATTGATCTTCAAAAAGCTTTTGATACTATTGATCATTATATATTAATTAATAAGATGGAACAATATGGGATAAGGGGAGTTGTATTAAATTGGATATAAAGTTATTTGAGCAACAGGATTCAATTTGTGAAGTTGGGTGACTCTGTCTCAATTTGTTTGAATATTGATTGTGGTGTCCCTCAGGGGTCAGTATTGGGTCCTAAACTGTTTATTCTTTATATAAATGATATGTGCAATGTATCAAAGATATTTAAGATGGTATTATTTGCAGATGACACAAATATGTTTTGTTCTGGAACAAATTTACATGAGTTAGAAAACATAATCTCTTCAGAATTGTGCAGGTTAAAAAGTTGGTTTGATCGAAATAAATTATCATTAAATCTGTCTAAAACAAAAATCATGTTATTTAATAATTATAAAATAAATAGGGCAATAAATGTACAGGTAGATGGTGTTGATATTGAAAAAGATTCTAATAATAAATATCTTGGGGTAATAATAGATGATAGAATTAATTGGAAATCACATATAAAATACATACTAATGAAACTATCAAGAAGCATATCTGTGTTGAGTAAAGCTAAGCATGTCCTGGACTATAATTCACTCCGCATTCTTTACTGTTCCCTGGTTTTACCGTACTTAAATTACTGCTCAATGGTGTGGGGAAATACGTATAAATGTTCACTTCATGCAATAGCTATACTTCAAAAAAGAGCTATAAGAATAATTCATAGTGCTGGTTACCGAGATCATATTAATTCACTATTCTTAAATTCAAAATGTTTAAAATTTAGGGATATTATAGAATATAAAACTGCCTTAGTAATGTACAAAGTAAGGAATTATAAAGTACCAAGGAATATCCAAATAATGTTCTCGGATAGAGAGGGGGGCTATAATTTTAGGGGGAAATTGAAATTTAAAATTCACAGTGCTAGTACAACGTTAAAAATGTTCAGTATCTCTATTTGTGGAGTAAAGCTATGGAACAGTTTGAATGTGGAGCTCATGAAATGTACAACTATAAACCAGTTCAAAAAAAGGTACAACCCCGATTCCAAAAAAGTTGGGACAAAGTACAAATTGTAAATAAAAACGGAATGCAATGATGTGGAAGTTTCAAAATTCCATGTTTTATTCAGAATAGAGCATAGATGACATATCAAATGTTTAAACTGAGAAAATGTATCATTTAAAGAGAAAAATTAGGTGATTTTAAATTTCATGACAACAACACATCTCAAAAAAGTTGGGACAAGGCCATGTTTACCACTGTGAGACATCCCCTTTTCTCTTTACAACAGTCTGTAAACGTCTGGGGACTGAGGAGACAAATTGCTCAAGTTTAGGGATAGGACTGTTAACCCATTCTTGTCTAATGTAGGATTCTAGTTGCTCAACTGTCTTAGGTCTTTTTTGTCGTATCTTCCGTTTTATGATGTGCCAAATGTTTTCTATGGGTTTATACCATCAGAGATGCAGGCTTCTGAACTGAGCGCTGATAACAACTTGGGTCGTCCTTCTCCTCTTTAGTCCGAATGACACGGCATCCCTGATTTCCATAAAGAACTTCAAAATTTGATTCGTCTGAGCACAGAACAGTTTTCCACTTTGCCACAGTTCATTTTAAATGAGCCTTGGCCCAGAGAAGACATCTGCGCTTCTGGATCATGTTTAGATACGGCTTCTTCTTTGAACTATAGAGCTGGCAACGGCGGATGGCATGGTGAATTGTGTTCACAGATAATGTTCTCTGGAAATATTCCTGAGCCCATTTTGTAATTTCCAATACAGAAGCATGCCTGTATGTGATGGAGTGCCATCTAAGGGCCCGAAGATCACGGGCACCCAGTATGGTTTTCCGGCCTTGACCCTTACGCACAGAGATTCTTCCAGATTCTCTGAATCTTTTGATGATATTATGCACTGTAGATGATGATATGTTCAAACTCTTTGCAATTTTACATTGTCAAACTCCTTTCTGATATTGCTCCACTATTTGTCGGTGCAGAATTAGGGGGATTGGTGATCCTCTTCCCATCTTTACTTCTGAGAGCCGCTGCCACTCCAAGATGCTCTTTTTATACCCAGTCATGTTAATGACCTATTGCCAATTGACCTAATGAGTTGCAATTTGGTCCTCCAACTGTTCCTTTTTTGTACCTTTAACTTTTCCAGCCTCTTATTGCCCCTGTCCCAACTTTTTTGAGATGTGTTACTGTCATGAAATTTCAAATGAGCCAATATTTGGCATGAAATTTCAACATGTCTCACTTTCAACATCTAATATGTTGTCTATGTTCTATTGTGAATACAATATCAGTTTTTGAGATTTGTAAATTATTGCATTCCGTTTTTATTTACAATTTGTACTTTGTCCCAACTTTTCTGGAATTGGGGTTGTACTTTTAGGACTTGTGTGAAAATCTGATGATGTTTTAGGTCATATTTATGCAGAAATATATATGTCTTGGTATGTTGGTATTTTTTTTTTTGTTGATTTTGCTTTCTTTTGTATATATAGTTTATTATGGTGGAAAGTGATGTTTGATTAACAGTGGTATAGAGCAGGGTTAGCCAAGCCAGCTGACATGGGAAACTTAGAAGGGTGGATGTACCCTTGTTTGAGGGCCTCTTGGATATATTCCTCCATGGTGGTGTGTTCCTTTTGAGATAGGGGATAGACACGACCATGTGGTAGTGACATGCCACGCAGTAGGTCAATAGCACAGGTTGGTGTGGTGGTGGCCTACAGGGCTTCCCCTTGCTAAAAACCTCCTTAAGATCCATATAGCACTCAGGAACATTCTCCGTAGATTCTGGCTGAGGACTCTCCACTGAGGTGGAAGAAAGACTGACTTGGGGATGAGAGAGACAACTCTGAAAGCAGGTGGGTGACTATTGGAAACTTTCTTTATTCTGCCAAGAGATCAAGGGGTCATGAAGCTGTAGCCAGGGGTAACCAAGAATGATGTCATGGCCTACGGTTGTAGTAACATAGAGTGAGATGAGCTCCGAGTGTAGTGCTCCCACTTGTTTCTGAACGGGAGTGGTGCGAGTGGTGACAAAACCATTACCTATGGGTCCTCTGTCAATAGGGTGGTGCATTGGGGAGTGCTGCCACCTCACAGCAAGAAGGTTCCAGGTTCGAACCTCATGGTCGATTGGGGCCTCTCTGTGTGGAGTTTGCATATTCTCCTCGTGCCTGCATGGGTTTCCTCTGGGTGCTCCAGTTTCCCCCACAGTCCAAAGACATCTGGATTAGGTCAACTGGCTACTCTAAATTGCCCACAGTGTACATGTAAATGTGAGTGTGAATGGTTGTTAGCCACGTGATAGATTAATAACCTGCCCAGGAAGTACCCCGTCTCTCACCCAAAGTCAATCATGTCCAGCTTCCCCTATGACCCTGATGGATATAACAGTAAAGCTAATGAAAGGATGGATGAAAACATGTGGACTTTTTTTGGAAACCATATAACCTGAACTGATCAAATCTCATTACTTAATCTGCTTTGCTGTTTATGACAACCAGATTAATGTAGATCTTAAAAACAGCAAATTATGGCATTACTTGCTCCATTCAAATCCAGCTTGGCTTATTGGAAAATTGTAAAAAAAAAAAATTGCCAAATAATAATAATAAAATATGCAATAAGTCATTACAATCAGGTGATGCCCACTGTGGAGAGAATAACAGAGAAAAACTTTCTGTAAGGTCTAGCAAGGTTGGAGGAGATGCTTGTGTTTGTCATCTTGTTCTTTCTCCTGCCAAGTCCTAACCTCCTGGTAGAGGCAACACATTGTGGGCTGGTTTTGAAACTCATGATATAATCAATCATCACTCAAGACCCTAGACCACCATCTGATTTTTTTTTTGTGTATGTGCAAAAGTTATTATTTTGGTCTCATCATTCTGCTCATAGATCCAGCTCCTGAACAATTTCCAATGGTTCCATACATGTGAAATGTTATATATAGCCTGTGGAACCCACTACTCAGGTGGTGAGTCCACATCGAAAATTTAACACAGTCATTCAAAGTGCCTGTCTTGTTAAAGCTGGCATCCTCCACACACATTCTGTCTGCCTCCATTGACTCAGGGGCAGAGGGGAATTTCATCAATGGCGCATTCGTCCAGAAGTACGACCTGCACACAATCCATCTGCAGAGTCCACTCAGCATCCAAACTATTGACAAAGGACCCATAGGTGACAGCCGGGTCACCACCAGAACCGCTCCCGTTCTCATTCAGGTGGGAGCACTCCATTCTGAGCAAATCTCTCTCTACGTAACCACCACTGAATGTCACATCATCATTCTGGGGTATCCTTGGCTACAACTTCATGAGCCATTGATCTCTTGGCATAATAAAGAAATTCTGCATTGGCCACCCATTTGTTTCCAACATTGTCTTGCATGTCCCCAACTAGGTATCACTTCCACATCAGTGGAAAGTCCGCAGTCAGACTCCATCGAGAATGTCCTGGAGTGTTACCTTGACCTGCAGGAAGTCTTCAGTAAAGGGAAACCTTGTGGGCTACCTCCTCACAGACCATATGACTGTCATCAACCTTCTACCAGGTAAGTCATCTCCCCGTGGTTGAATTTGATTGGTTCTAATGGACCACAACCTCCTACCAGAGGGGAAAGTTTCAAAGTTTGTGCCCATGGTGAGAGGGGTTGGCCACAATCCTTTCTACTCTCCTCAGGGTCCTCTACTCCAACAGGTCCTGAAGAGATGGAAGGTTGCACTCAATTGTTCTCTTGGCAGAGCGAATGATGTGCTGCATTCTGCCCTTGTCCCTGGTAGTGGCAGCAGCATACCAGACAATGATGGAGGAGGTGAGGATGGACTTGATGATGGCAGTGTAAAAGTGCACCATCATTGTCTTTGGCAGGTTGAACTTCTTCAACTGCCACAGGAAGAACATCCTCTGCTGTGCTTTCTTGGTGAAAGAGCAGATATTTGTCTCTCACTTCAGGTCCTGAGTGACTGTAGGGCCCAGGAAGTGAAAATACTCCACAGACATTACTGGAAATTAAGCAGAGTGATGTGGGAGGGTATGGCAGAGCTTCTCCTGAAGTCTACAATCATCTCCAGTGTCTTTAGAGCATTGCGCTCCAAGTTGTTCTGTCTGCACCAGGACACCAGATGGTCAATCTCCCACCTGTAAGCAGACTCATCCTCATCAGAGATGATTCCAATGAGGATAGTGTTGTCTGCAAACTACAGACTGATGACTGGAGGTGTAGCTGTTGGTGTACAGGGAGAAGAGTAGAGGAGAAAGGATGCAGCCTTGGGGGATCCAGTGCTGATGGTTTGGGACTCAGATACATGTTTCCCCAGCTTCAGGTGCTGCTTCCTGTCAGACAGGAAGCCAGTGATCCACCTGTAGGTGGAGTCAGGCATGATCAGTTGGGACAGTTTGCCCTTCAGAAGGGCTGGGATGATAGTGTTGAAGGTGGAACTGAAATCCACAAACAGGATCCGAGCATAGGTTTCTGGGGAGTCCAGGTGCTGGAGGATGAAATGAAGAGCCATGTTGACAGCATCATCTGAACATCTGTTGGGTCTGTAGGTGAACTGCATGGGGTCTAGAAGTGGGTCAGTGATGTCTTTAAGGTGGTGAAGCACAAAGTGCTTGAAGGATTTGATAACCACAAAAGTGGTTACCTCACAGAAGTGAGCAGAACCAGACACAAAAGGGAACCCATCCTCATTTGGGTGATAACAGATAGCTGTCAGGGTGCAAACACTTACTGGATGCAGACGCAGGGGAGAGCGGGTGCGTCGCAAACTGGTAACCAAATCTAAGTTGTAATCCAGGCAGCATAGTCAGGGGCAGGCTAAGGTCGGTCAATGTGCAAACAGTGTAATGGAGACTAGACTGAATCAAGGGTGGGAATAAATAGAGCAATAAGGTCAGTGTCACAGGAAAACAAGAATGAAAGAATAAGGCTTGGTATAGTCAGGTTGGAACACTGAGTGATACTTCGCATTGTCTGTTTGTCTGAGTCTTATATAGGTGAGTGGATTATGATGAAACAGGAAACAGGTGTGTCTAGTATTCTGGGGAGGAGGGGCACTGTGGCACTTGATGTTGTAGTCCACCGCAGCCATGTTTGGAGGCTGCTCTGAACCTGCATTTTCAGTGCTATTACTGACAGACACCCCCCACCCCACCCCCAGGTGCTCACTCTGGGAGCAACTTCCTTCCTAGGGCACCCTCTCTTTCTGGGAGCTGGTTTGTCAGGATGTTGGTTGTGGAATTTCTGGGTTAAAAGAGAGTCCAAGATGTCCTTGGCTGGCACCCAGCTTTGCTCTTCTGGGCCATACCCCTCCCAGTCCACTAGATATTCTAGTCCACCTTGTCTGCGATGGGAACTGAGGATTTTCTGGACTTGGTAGATGGGTTTGTCTTCTAAGTTCTGAGGTAGTGGAGGTTTGCTGGAAGGTGAGCTGATGGCTAATGGGCCTTGGACTGCTGGTTTAAGGCATGATACATGGAATATTGGGGCCATGCAGCAATGTGGCGAAAGTTCCAACTTGTAAGAGACTTCATTTATTCTGTTCTGTATCTGGAAGGGGCCTATGTAACAGGCTTGAAGCTTGTGGAATGTGCTCATCTGGGACAGGTCCCTGGTAGATACCCATATGTGGTTGCCAGGAGAATATACTGGTGTTTCTCCCCTATGCCTGTTTTCATAGCACTTGTATCTGCTGGCTACTTCTTCCAGGCATTGGTGAACTCCCTCCCAAACCTGTGCACTCCTCCTGAACCATGATTCAATGGCTGGGATTTGGGTCGGGGAATCGTCCCACGGGAACAGTGGAGGCTGAAATCCTAGGATGCACTGGAACGGTATGAGCTGGGTGGCTGATGGTTTGTTTGATAGAGTTCTGGGTGTATTCTGCCCAGGGAAGAAAGTGGGACCAGTTCTGGGGGTTCTCCATACAAAATACTCATAGAAAGCACCCAATCTCCTGGTTAGCCCGCTCTAATTCTTTGTTTGACTGCGGATGATATCCTATGGTTAGACTTACTGAACCCGCCAGTTTATTCATGAAGTTGGCCCAGACCCACGATGTGAACTGAGGACCTCTGTCACTCATTATATCTTCTGGGATGCCATAGTACCTTAAGATGTAAAAAAAAAAACTGGTTTTGAGTGCTGTGGGAAGCCCAGGAACAGGAATGAGTTTCAGTGCCCTGGAGAATCGATTGATGATCACCATAATTACAGTGTTGTTCTGAGATTTTCGTAGATCTGTGATAAAGACTATAGCTAAGTGGGACTAGGGTCATTGTGGTATAGGTAGGCATCAAAGCTTGCCAGCAGGGTGGGGGTGGGGGGACTCTGGGTAACTTCGCTTGAGCGCAAGCTGAACACGAGGAAGCGAATCAGTTGATCTCAGTTAGTATGTTCTCCCACCAATACTTGCTTCGGAGGAGTTGGTAAGTTCTCTGGCTGCTTGGATGTCTGGTTGCAGAAGATGAGTGAGACCAGGTGATGAGCTGCCCTTGGAAACATGATGGTACATACATAAGGTCCAGGAGGACAGGAATCTGGCAGGTTGTATGGCTGGGCCTGAGCTATGACTTTCTTGATTTCCCTGGTAATTGAATTAATGAAGCAGTCAGGAGGTAAAATGGGACTGGGTTCACTGCCGGAGTTGGTTGTGGTGTGTAATCTGGAGAGGACATCAGCCTTGGTATTCTTGGAACCTGGACGATAAGAAATGATGAAGCAGAATCAGGTGAAAAGCAGGGCCCATCATGTTTGCCAGGGGTTCAATCATTTGGCTGTTTTGAAGTATTCCAAATTTTTATGGTCTGTGAAGATGATAAATGGATGGGTGACACCCTTTAACCAATGTCTCCATTCTTCTAGGGTGAGCTTCATGGCAAGAAGTTCTCGGTTGCCAATGTCAGAGTTTTGCTCTTTTTTTTTTTAAAGAACATAATGGGGTGCAATTTGGGCTTTTCCCCTAGGCGTAGTAGATTTCAGTTACATCTACTTCTACTATGAAGGGTTTGGTGGGATTGGGGTGTCTGAGGATGAGTGAGGATGAGTGCCAAAGTAAATGTGGCCTTGAGATTTTCAAAAGCATCCCCTGTGCAGGGTTCCACAAGTGGCGTTTGGTTCCCTTCTTCAGCAGTGAGATGAGAGGAGTCACAATCATTAACGTCATTTGTTAAACACTGGAAGATGCTGGGTGCACAAGAAAGGCCATATGACATCAAAGTGCCACTGGGTATTCAAAGTGCCCAGAGGTGGTGCTAAAGGCCGTCTTCCACTCATCACCTTCTCGGATGCAGGCCAGATTGTATGCACTCCTTAGGCCTAATTTGGTGAAGATACTGGCCTCCTTAAGTTGTTCTAGGCCTGAAAGTGCAAATGGACGTGGATATGGGTATTTGACTGTGATTTGGTTCAACCCCCTATAATCAATACATGGGTGCAACCCTCCCCTCTTTTTTCTACAATGAAGAAACTGGCTGAGGCTGGAGATGTGGATGGATGGATGTAACCTTGTTTCAGAGCCTCCTGAACATATTTTTCCATGGCCTTTTGTTCAGCGATGGACAATGGGTAGATTCTATTGCGTGGAGGGGTCATGCCTGGGAGGAGGTCTATGGTGCAGTCATAGGGACAGTGCAGGGGGAGGCTGTTGGCTTTACCCTTGCTAAACACTTCCTTGAGTGGGTGATAACAGGCAGGCACATGCTCTATGCCCCTGGGCTCGGGGCTTTCCACAGAAGTAGAGGTTAGAGTGATTCGTGAGAGCTGTAGATATTTGTGGAAGCATGTGGGAGACCACTGGAGAATTTTGCAATGCTGCCAGGAGATAAGCAGGTTGTGATATTACAGCCAGGGGAAACCTAGTACTATGGTTTGGCGAGCAGTATTCATGATAAATAGAGAGATGTGTTCCATGTGTAGGGCTCCCACCTGAATAATGATGGAGTAGTGTGGTCGGTGACAAGCCCCTTGCTGATGGGTCCACCATCAATGGCCTTAAGCCTTACTGGGTGTGGAAGTCTTTCAGTGGGCAGGCTGAGTTTCTGTACGACTTCATGACTGATGAAGTTGCCCTCAGCCTCGGAGTCTATGAGGGCAGAAAAAAAACGTGTTGAGTCTGGAAGTTTCAGTATTATCTGAATTTATAGAGTAGGTTGCACAGAACATACTTCAGGACTCACCAGGCTGTTGGAACTGATTCCTTGTCAGGAATGACCTGCTTTCCTAGCCAAATGGACTGGACATTGAGCTATGAAATTATCATGTTCACCACAAAAGAAACAGAGCCCCTGCTTCTGTCTTCTTTCTCTGCCCAATCAGGGCATTTGGGTACTGGATATTTCCATTGGAATGCGTTCTTGTGAAACAGGTGAAGAGACTGGTGCATGCTTTAAGGTGGGTCGATTGTGGAGCAAATGATCAAGTTTGATAGCCATGTCAATCGGGGAGTCTAATAACAATTGTTCATCCCGGCACGCGAGCTCAGTGAGGACATCGGGGTTCAAACCCTGACAAAATGTGGCCTTAAGTGCCTGTTCATTCCATCCACTCCCTGCCGCTAATGTATGGAATTCCAAGGCAAATTCCAAGCCACTCTTCTCTCTCCTTGCCAGATTGTGAGTAACTGCTCGCCCACTTCAACTCCCTCAGGTTGATGATCGAACACTCTCTTGAATAGTTCAACAAAACAGTCATAGGATGTCGTGTGTTCACCGCCGTGCTCCCATACGGCACTAGCCCACTTCATAGCTTTACCCGTAAGAAGGGTTATGAACTGGGTGATCCTCTGATCCTCTGTGGCACCTGTGAGTGTTGAGAAGTACAGGGAACATTGAAGGAGAAAGCCCTTACACTCTGATACCTCTCCTGAGAAATTTTCCAGCCAAGGAACCATCGAAGTGACACTGGTTAATGACGTGGAACGTGTCAGGAGGGCCTGTGAAATAACAGCCATTAACTGTGACAGACAAGTGTTAAGTTCACTTAACATTTGCTGGTGTTTTCACAGCAGCTATCCCTGTGCATTTAAAGCAGTTTGTTTCGCCTCCTCTGCTACATCCATGTTGGCAAAGTATCCTGTCAGGGTGGAGGCACTTACTGGATGCAGATGCAGGGGAGAGCGGGTGCATCCCAAACTGGTAACCAAATCGAAGTTGTAATCCAGCAGTGTAGTCGGGGCAGGCTAAGGTCGGCTGATGTGCAAACAGTGTGTGGTAGCGGGGGCGTGGCCAAGTGTCAGTTTGTGAATGGAGGGCAGGGCCGGGAAAGGTGAGTGGCCAAGTCATTACACCTGATGTCAATTAATGTGTGTGTGTGTGTGTGTTGCAGTGATGGTGGAGCATAAAAGGAGGGGGAGAGCAGAGAAGAGGTCTCTCCCAACCAGAACACGTGTATGTGACTGTGTGTGAGTGAGCAAAGCTGAAAAGCTGAGAAAATAAGTAAAATAAAGTGTGTGTGTGTGTGTGTGTGTGTGTGTGTGTGTGTGTGTGTGTGTGTGTGTGTGTGTGAACATCAACTCTCACCTGCCGTGCTTCTGTGCTCCACCTACGTCAGGGATCTGTTACAGTGGTGCCGAAACCCGAGAGTACAGAAGGGAACCACCACATGGAGTCCTCCCCATTCAAAGAGCTCATCCATGCCCTTGCTACCACCCAGCAGAACCAGCATCAAGCACTGATCGCCCTCCGGAAGGAGCAAGAGCAACGCTTTGAAGCCTTGATGCTGGTCCAGCAGGAAGCTCGCCAGACGTTCTGGCATCTGCTCATGGTCCAGCAGGAAGATCGCCAGACATTCCGGCATCTGCTCACGTCGGCAGGGGCTTCGACCATCACCACAGCAGGCATCCTCATGAAGATGGGCCCACAGGATGATCCGGAAGCATTCCTCACTCTCTTTGAGCAAGCGGCCAAAATGTGGGGGTGGCTGCTCAAGCAGCGCATGGTGTGCCTCCTCCCACTTCTGACTGGCGAGGCGCAGCTCACAGCGCAGCAACTCCCGGCTGACAGCTGACTGACTTATGCCGACCTGAAGAAAGCCATCCTGCAGCATGTCGGTCGCTCCCCAGAACAACACTGCCAGCGCTTCCGGACACTGGCATTGGAGGAAGTCGGCCAGCTGTTCGCATTCGGCCAGCAACTCCAGGACGCCTGCCGGCAGTGGCTGAGGGCGGAAAACCGCGACGCCGTCAGGATCATCAATCTGGTGGAACTGGAACAGTTCATCTCTCAGCTCCCAGAAGGAACGGCGGAATGGGTCCACTGTCATTGCTCAGCTTCGCTAGAACAAGCTATCGAGTTGGCAGAGGACCATCTGGAGGCAGTTCCAATGGCAGGCAGACGAGGCACCTCTCCTCGTTTCCTGTCTCTCTCTCTCCTTTTCCTCCTTCGCCCTCTCTCTCTCTCTTCCCCACCCCATTCCCCCACCATGGAGGCAGTGGCCGGTTCCTCCCCAGCCAGCCCATCGCATCCGTGGTGTCCTCCCATCTCCCTCTTCTGTGTTTGTGTCTTCTCCCCCTCAGGTGAGTGATGAGATGAGATTTGATATTGGCTGTGAAGATTCTCAGTCATCCAGGTCATAGTAAACTGTGGGTGGTAAAAGAGAGCAACTGAACTTGCTTGAAGATTCTTGAAGACGTTTCACCTCTCATCTGAAAGGCTTCTTTAGTTCTGTCTGACTGGTAGGGAGCATCAGGTATTTATTCTCTCATGGATGAAAAGCTCATCTAAGGTGTCATTGAGTCATCCTGTTGGTGTGGGTCACTGGGGGCTGGTTGTGAACGGCCTCGAGAGTCGTTAGGATGATCAATGGATTGCTGATTCTCGAGAGTCGTTAGGATGATCAATGGAATGCTGATTCTCTCTGTCCTCCTGTGAGTCACTGAAAACAGCTGGGTTTTGGTGTGCATTCAGTTGTCTGGGAAGTGTGCCAAGGACTGCATTGTAGGTGGCTGATAAATGATGTCTTAGACCCCCACCTCTGTTCAGTGATGGCCGTTCCAGGTTGACAAAAATGGCTAACTCCTCGCTCATACCAACGATCCTCTCTGGCTAAAATGCATATGTTGCAATCCTGAAATGAGTGTCCTTTGTTGTTAAGATGAAGGTAGAAAGCAGAGTCCTGGCATGAGGAACTGGCTCTCCTGTGTTGAGCCATGCGCCTGTGAAGCGGTTGTTTTGTTTCCCCAATATACGAGTCCGTGCATTCCTCACTGTACTGAATGGCATACACTACGTTGTCCTGTTTGTGTCTGGGTATTCTGTCCTTAGGGTGGACCAGTTTCTGCTTCAGGGTGTTACTGGGTCTGAAATGTACCAGAATGTTGTGTTTGTAGAATATCCTCCTGAGTTTCTCAGATAGACCAGAAATGTAGGGAATGACAATGTTCTTGCGTTTGTTCCTGTTATCCTCCTTGTCCATTCTGTTCCTTTTTCTGCTCTTGAGGAAAGATCAGGTGGGATACCCGCAGTTCTGAAGTGCTTTCTTGATGTGATTCTGCTCCTTCTCTTTTCCTTCTATTGTTGTAGGGATATTCTGAGCCCTGTTTTGCAAGGTTCTAATGACCCTCAATTTGTGTTCCAGTGGGTGGTGAGAGTCAAAGAGTAGGTACTGGTCTGTGTGTGTGGGTTTCCGGTAGACCTCGATGCTCAGGCTTCTGTCTTGTCTAATGCATACATCACAATCCAAGAAGGCTAGGTTATTCCCACTGACGTCCTCCCGAGTGAAGTTGATGTTAATATCCACTGCATTGATGTGCTTAGAGAAGGCTTCCACCTCATGGGTTTTGATTTTAACCCAGGTGTCATCCAAATATCTGAAACAGTGGCTGGGAGCAACTCCTGAAAAAGTGGTCAAAGCTTTATTTTCCACTTCCACCATGTAAAGACTGGCCACAATAGGGGATGCCGGTGAGCCCATGGCACATCCATACTTCTGTCTGTAGAAACTTTCATTAAACTGGAAATAAGTGGTAGTCAGGCAAAAGTCAAGCAGGGTGTAAATCTGGTCCGTGGTGAGGTTCGTTCTATCCAATAAGGTGCTGTCTCGAAGGAGTCGTTTTCTAACAGATTCAACTGCTTCTGTGGTGGGAATGCAGGTGAACAGAGAAATGACATCGTAGGAAACCATGGTTTCATCTGAGTCTAGTTTGAGGTCTGCAACTTTAGTAGCAAAATCTTGGGAGTTTTTGACGTGATGTGGCGTATTCCCAATGAGAGGAGCCAGGATGGTGGCTAGGTGTTTGGCAATGTTGTAAGTAACAGAGTTTATACTGCTGATGATAGCTCTGAGTGGAGCTCCTTCCTTGTGAATCTTGGGGAGTCCGTATATGAGAGGAACGGCTTCCCCAGGGTACAATCTGTAGTACAGAGATCGGTTGATGGCTTGGTCCTTTTCTAGTTGTTGCAGGCAGCTAACAACTTTCTTTTTGTAACAACTTGTGGGGTCCCACCTCAAGCAAGTCCAGTTGCTCTCTTTTACCACCCACAATTTGATATTGGCCTATAATTGGACAGCTGACAGGGATCAAGGTCAGGTTTTTTTAATCAGGGGTTTGATAACTGCTAGTTTAAAGGATTTGGATATATAGCAAATTCTAAGGGAAGAATTGATTATTTTTAGAAGAGGTTCAATGGATTCTGGTATTATCTGTTTGAAGAATTGTGTAGGTAAGGGATCTAGTCCACAAGTTGAAGATTTTGATGTGGAAATTAATGAAATTAGTTCAATTTCTCTAAGGGGAGTAAAACATTCTAATTGCTGATCTGATACAGTTATATTGTTAACTACAGGTTTACTTAAATTATCTGGCCTTAAATTAGTAGTTTGAATTTTTTGTGGGTGGCACGGTGGTGTAGTGGTTAGCGCTGTTGCCTCACAGCAAGAAGGTCCAGGTTCGAGCCCCGTGGCCAGTGAGGGCCTTTCTGTGTGGAGTTTGCATGTTCTCCCCATGTTCCTCCGGGTGCTCCGGTTTCCCCCACAGTCCAAAGACATGCAGGTTAGGTTAACTGGTGACTCTAAATTGACCGTAGGTGTGAATGGTTGTCTGTGTCTATGTGTCAGCCCTGTGATGACCTGGTGACTTGTCCAGGGTGTACCCCGCCTTTCACCCGTAGTCAGCTGGGATAGGCTCCAGCTTGCCTGCGACCCTGTAGAAGGATAAAGCGGCTAGAGATAATGAGATGAGATTTTCAATTTTGTCATTGAAAAAATTCATGAAGTCATTGCTACTATATATTGCAGGTGTGCATGTGTCTATAGTGGTCTTTTTCCTTGTTACTTTTACTACAGTATTAAATAGGAATTTGGGATTATTTTTGATATCCTCTATTAGGGTGGAGAGATACATTGATCTAGCAGCACTAAGAGCTTTTCTATACTTCAAGAGGCTCTCCTTCCATGCTAATTGGAATACTACGGTACCAATTTTGTTTGACGCCATTTACGTTCTAATTTTTGTGTGGTCTGTTTTAAAGTGTGAGTGTAATTGTTATACCAGGGTGCAAAGTTTTTCTCTCTAATGATTTATCTTTTAAATGGAGCTATATTATCTAAAGTATAACGGAACGTTGACTCTAAGAATTCAGTTGCCTGATCGAGTTCTGTGGGGTCTGACAGTAATCCAAAGTTGATAACTCAGGGAGACTATTTATAAAACTTTGTGAAGTAGTTGATGTGAATGTATGTTTAACACAGTAGCATGGCAAGGTGCATATCTTATTGCTCAGACATATTTTGAATAAGATGAGATAATGATCTGAGGTAGCGCCAGACTGTGGAAATGTGACTATATTTTCTATATTTAACTGGAATGTTAGTATTAGGTTGAGAATATGACCACCATTATGAATAGGTCCTATGACATTCTGATTAACCCCTACTGAATATCGAATGGACACAAACACTGTTTTCAGGGGGTCTTCTGTGCTTTTTTCTCTCCCCGGTCTCTTCCCTCTGTCTGTCTCGCTCTGTCAAGTTACAGAGTGCTTGAAAGTTTGTGAACCCTTTAGAATTTTTTATATTTCTGCATAAATATGACCTAAAACATCATCAGATTTTCACACAAGTCCTAAAAGTAGATAAAGAGAACCCAATTAAACAAATGAGACAAAAATATTATACTTGATCATTTATTTATTGAGGAAAATGATCCAATATTACATATCTGTCAGTGGCAAAAGTATGTGAACCACTAGGATTAGCAGTTAATTTGAAGGTGAAATTAGACTCAGGTGTTTTCAATCAATGGGATGACAATCAGGTGTGAGTGGGCACCCTGTTTTATTTAAAGAACAGGGATCTGTCAAAGTCTGATCTTCACAACACATGTTTGTGGAAGTGTATCATGGCATAAACAAAGGAGATTTCTGAGGACCTCAGAAAAAGTGTTGTTGATGCTCATCAGGCTGGAGAAGGTTACGAAACCATCTCTAAAGAGTTTGGACTCCACCCATCCACAGTTAAACAGATTGTGTACAAATGGAGGAAATTCAAGACCATTGTTACCCTCCCCAGGCATGGTCAACCAACAAAGATCACTCCCAAAGCAAGGCATATAATAGTCAGTGAGGTCACAAAGGACCCCAGGGTAACTTCTAAGCAACTGAAGGCCTCTCTCACATTGGCTAATGTTAATGTTCATGAGTCCACCATCAGGCGAACACTGAACAACAATGGTGTGCATGGCAGGGTTGCAAGGAAAAAGCCACTGCTCTCCAAAACAAACATTGTTGCTCATCTGCAGTTTGCTAAAGATCATGTGGACAAGCCAGAAGGCTATTGGAAAAATGTTTTGTGGGCAGATGAGACCAAAAGAGAACTTTTTGGTTCAAATGAGAAGCATTATGTTTGGAGAAAGGAAAACACTGCATTCCAGCAAAAGAACTTTATCCCATCTGTGAAACATGGTGGTGGTAATATCATGGTTTGGGCCTGTTTTGCTGCATCTGGGCCAGGACAGCTTGCCATCATTGATGGAACAATGAATTCTGAATTATACCAGCAAATTCTAAAGGAAAATGTCAGGACATCTGTCCATGAACTGAATCTCAAGAGAAGGTGAGTCATGCAGTAAGATAACGACCCTAAGCACACAAGTCGTTCTAAAAAAGAATGGTTAAAGAAGAATAAAGTTAATGTTTTGGAATGACCAAGTCGAAGTCCTGACCTTAATCCAATCAAAATGTTGTGGAAGGACCTGAAGCAAGCAGTTCATGCGAGGAAACCCACCAACATCCCAGAGTTGAAGTTGTTCTGTACAGAGGAATGGGCTAAAATTCCTCCAAGCTGGTGTGCAGGACTGATCAACAGTTACCGGAAATGTTTAGCTGCACAAGGGCCAGATACTGAAAGCAAAGGTTCACATATTTTTGCCACTCACAAATATGTAATATTGGATCATTTTCCTCAATAAATAAATGACCAAGTATAATATTTTTTGTCTCATTTGTTTAACTGGGTTCTCTCTATCTACTTTTAGGACTTGTGTGAAAATCTGATTATGTTTTAGGTCATATTTATGCAGAAATATAGAAAATTCTAAAGGGTTCACAAACTTTCAAGCACCAATGTACATGTCGATCACCAGTGATGCTTTCTGCTTCCCAGAGTTGAAGTTGTTCTGTACAGAGGAATGGGCTAAAATTCCTCCAAGCTGGTGTGCAGGACTGATCAACAGTTACCGGAAACGTTTAGCTGCACAAGGGCCAGATACTGAAAGCAAAGGTTCACATATTTTTGCCACTCACAGATATGTAATATTGGATCATTTTCCTCAATAAATAAATGACCAAGTATAATATTTTTTATCTCATTTGTTTAACTGGGTTCTCTCTATCTACTTTTAGGACTTGTGTGAAAATCTGATTATGTTTTAGGTCATATTTATGCAGAAATATAGAAAATTCTAAAGGGTTCACAAACTTTCAAGCACCAATGTACATGTCGATCACCAGTGATGCTTTCTGTTTCCTGGACCCACCTGATCCATTCTTATGCCCTATGTTGGGCTGGAATCTTATCACATTGCTCCTTTGGAGGATTGCCCCATATGGACAGTGGAAAGAAGATGGTTCTGGACACTTACAGTTTTGCTATTATGGCAGAGGCTACAATTGACATGATAACTTTAGGACTGCAGTTGTCATGAATAATCTTGCACTCAAGTTTCCATCAATGAACAGTTGATAACCTCAACAAAACAGACTTACAAAACAGACTTCATGTTAAAACTATAATGAATTTCCTGGTTTCACAGTTATACTTTGTGACTATATAGGACATTGTGATAGAAGCAAGTTATTTATAATCACGCTATCTGTTATTACCCAAATGAGGATGGGTTCCCCTTTGAGTCTGGTTCCTCTTGAGGTTTCTTCCTCATATCATCTGAAGGGAGTTTTCCTTGTCACTGTCGCCACAGGCTTGCTTATCAGGGATAAATTATGGATAAAATTAGCTCGTGTTTAAAGCCTTCAATTTTCTGTAAAGCTGCTTTGCGACAATGTCTGTTGTTAAAAGTGCTATACAAATAAACTTGACTTGACCTGACTTCCAAGTCAGGCAAACAGTGCTGCAGTATCACTGAAACATCACTGCACCAGCTGCTGTTTACATAAAAACAGATTCCGCTGCCCTTTGTTTTACCAGAGAGATCCATGTTACGGTCTGCTCTGAAAAGTTGGAAGCTGACCAGGTCCAACATATGAGTCCGCATAGCCACATCTCCGTGAAGCATAAAATGGAAGATGAAGAAAAGTTCCTGTTTCTCCTTGCATTCAGCTGCAGTTTGTCCAGTTTATTGCACAATGAGCACAAGTTGGAGAAAAATATCACAGGTAGTGGAGTGCGAAGTCCGCACCAGCGAAGGCGCACCTGCGTGTTTCCCTCTCCTTTGGCATCTCACTGAGTGAGCAAAGGTGGGAACACCTTTGACCAGAATGTCCAATAATTCCACGGATGACACCAAAAAAGTTGGTAATAAATCCGCTGGAGTTGTTCCCCTGATGTTCATGAGCTCATCTCTGGTGAAAGAGCTTCGAGTATCACAGCAATGAACTGAATTTACAAACAAAATAAGATAAAACAATGCACACCAACACACCAAGGCAACCATCCACAGTGGCATCTTGGTGACGAAATGTTTCAAAATGAGCATAAATATTAATAAACTGTCTTAACTCTGAAACAAAATAATTTAACCTATATAATGTAGAATGCTCTACATATCCACATACACTACATGGCCAAAAGTTCATAGACACCAGGCCATCAAACCCTGGTTCTTGTTGAACATCCCATTCCAGATTTAATCCCCCATTCTTCTGGGAAGGCTTTCCACTAGATTTTAGAGCATGGCTGTGAGGATTTGCTCAGTGAGGTCAGGCATTGATGTTAGGCAAAGAGACAGTTTTCCAGTTCATTCCAAAGCTGTTCAGTGGCCTTGAGGTCAAGGTTGATTCATTTTCTATAACAGATGCTCTGAAAATAGTTATAGAAAACTATAACTAAAAACAGCAATAAAATTTATATTAACATGCTGGTTCTAAGCCCTGTGATGTCCAGGGTGTACCCCGCCTTTCGCCCATAGTCAGCTGGGATAGGCTCCAGCTTGCCTGCGACCCTGTAGAACAGGATAAAGCGGCTAGAGATAATGAGATGAGATGAGATGCTGGTTCTATTATTGTCATCATTTTGTTTTTGTAGTAGCAACCAACACAGAGACCTGTATAGTGGACACTCCATAAACAGATGAACAGTATGAGGAATCACTGATATGGTGAAGCTTGATGTGAGGAAACGTTTATGTAACATTTTTGGAAAGAGTCATCAGTGTCAGAGCTTCACTGTTTCTCAGTAACCTGATTTTTTTTTTGTCTTATTAAGTTCAAGAAAGAAAAATAAGAGAAGTTAGGTGGTGTTTACATTAGACCGTATCAGCGGATCATCAGATTAACGTTTTTAAAACGATTCGCGTGCACACAGCAACGCCAATTGAGGTTTTTCACCTGACGTCACAGGGTCACATGACGCCCCGGTGTCCGCCATTTTGAAGGTCAAGCTAGCTAATGTCAACAACATCATAGCTGGTATGTTACTGTAGCAATGTTTACGTTCAGTCATTTGGATGACTGTTAAAACCTTTCAGTCTCAAGTTTTTCCTTTACTGTATTTACTAGTTTACTGTAAGTATGATCCGGCAACTATTTACACCGGATCCAGTGTAAATAGCTGCCGGAGCGCGCTCCAGCTTGCTCCCCCTCAAATTAAGCAGCGCGCTCCGGCTTGCTCCTGGAGTGCTCCGGCCGAGGTTCTGGAGCGCGTTCCGGCTTGCTCCCGGAGTGCTCCGGCCGAGGTTCTGGAGCGCGCTCCGGCTTGCTCCCGGAGTGCTCCGGCCGAGGTTCCGGAGCGCGTTCCAGCTTACTCCCCATCAAATTAAGCAGCGCGCTCCGGCTTGCTCCCGGAGCGCTCCGGGAGCAAGCCGGAGCGCGCTCCAGCAGCTATTTACACTGGATCCGGTGTAAATAGCTGCCGGATCATAATTACAGTAAACTAGTAAATACAGTAAAGGAAAAACTTGAGACTGAAAGGTTTTAACAGTCATCCAAATGACTGAACGTAAACATTGCTACAGTAACATACCAGCTATGATGTTGTTGATATTAGCTAGTGCTAACAGCTAGTTGCTAGTACACTGCTACAACACAGACACCGACCCTAATAATACAGTTCTTAGTCATTGCCTGGTAACAGCACATTTATAACGGGCCATGTCTCAACAGACTAAGAAGTTATTTCAATGACATTTAATAACATTTTGTTTATCCTGAGGACCGAAAGTAAATGAAAATGTGAACAAACCTTAGCTGTAATAAGATGGCGACCACCGGCTCCAGGGACGACCCACTGATGTAGGCATGTTACCCAGCCTGACACTATATTTGTAGGTATCCAAACTCTTATACACTTTCAGATCAATACCTGTGTATGGTGATGGGTTTTTAACGACATAGGTATACAGATCATGTGGGCCGAAGTCAGGTAAAGACGAGGGCTTCGTGTACTTCCGTACATCAGTGAACAATCCTGGTGGAAGCAGGTAAACGTCATTCTCTAAGCCTGCTAACCTCAATTTTTGCAAATACCTCTCCCTCTGCTCGCCCTGTAAATGCCCTACGTCGCTGGATAGTGAAGGTGTTTTCTGCATCTCGCTCCTTTTTCTTTTTTTTTTAAATATTTTTATTAGGATTTTTTTTCATACAAACAAGAACAAGACATTACACAATTCAAAAAAATAAAAATAATTGATAAATAAATAACGAAGTTCTATTATACAATAATTAAATATTAAAGCTGCACAGTACAAATAAAACCAAAAGGAGAAAAAAATACCTAAAATAAATAAAAAAAAGGGAGAGAGAGGGTCTGTCAGTTAGGGGGCAGAGACTGGAGAGAGTGGAAGAATGTAAGAAAGGGAAGCCACTTGTTATAAAATTTAGCAGAGTTACCGTTCACTGAATATCTGATCTTTTCCAACTTTAGAAAAGACATGACGTCATTGAGCCACTGACGACTCGAAGGAGCTTTAGTCGACTTCCAGTGGAGTAGAAGGTGGCGTCTTGCCAGTAAGGAAGTAAAAGCTAAAATATCCAATTGATGAGAGGTAAACCGGTTATGGTCCTCTGGGAGCCCAAATATGGCAACATGGGGGGAGACTTTTATGGTCACTGATAGTATTTTAGACATGGTATCAAAATAATTCAACCAGAAGCAAGAGAGTAGCGAACAAGAGTAGAACATATGGGTTAAATTGCAGGATGAGGCATGACATTTGTCGCATTTGTCAGCAATACTGGGATAGATTTGAGACAATCGAGCTTTGGAAAAATGGACTCTAAACAGTACTTTAAACTGTATAAGTGTGAGACGAGCACAGGATGAGCTTGTGTGAATTTTTTTAAGAGCAGTGTCCCACCAGTCATCCTCCAAGTTTAGATCCAGTTCATCTTCCCAGGCAGTCTTAAATTTAGTAACTGGTGAGCAATCAAAAGAAAGAAGTTCGTTATAAACTTTAGAAATAAATGATTTTTGAAGTGGATCGCGGTTTAAAAACATCTCCCAGTGTAGAGTAGGCGGTAAGGAAGGAAAAACTGGAAACAAAGCTTTAGTGCAGTGTCTAATTTGAAAGTATCGAAAGAGATGAGAAGGTGGGAGATGAAATTCTTTTGAGAGATCTATAAAGCTGCGAAAAATACCATCCTTGTAAAGGTCTTTAAAACATTTCAGGCCTTTATTATGCCATGCAAGAAAGGTTGAATCTGTAAGCGGAGGTTGAAATAAATGATTCTTCAGTAAAGGAGCTAATGTAGATGCTGACTTAAATTTGAAGTGCTTCCTAAACTGATACCAAATTTTAAGTGTGGAGAGAACCACTTGATTATTTGTAAAGCCAGAGGGGTTAGATGGAATAGAAGAGGTAAGTAAAGCAGGTAAGGAGGATGAAACACATGACTGTGCCTCCAAGTAGCACCATGGCAGATTGGTAGATTTGAACCAAAATGAAATTTTATGAATATGTCCCGCCCAATAATACAGTTGGAAATTCGGAAGTGTCAATCCACCATTGAATTTACATCTCTCTCGCTCCTTTTTCTTTTATGTTTTTCGTTTGTCGCCTTCCTCGCATTCAAACTGATTCGAGCCGTGATGTCCAAAATGGCAGCCTCACATGACTTGGTCACGTGGGTGAAAAACCTCAATACACGATTCGTGTGCACACAGCAACGCCAATACACAGATACGCTCGGCTCCGCAGGCATCCTGCGCTCCAAATCACTCCACCCTGAACAGCGAGTGCCCTCTGGAGGGTGCACACTCCGGCCCTGCGCAGCTCACAGAGCGCGTGAATGAAGCGCACGAGCAGTGATTCAGGACAAATAGCAGGAAGTGAAAGTCCGCACCGTTTTTTAGCAGCCGCGTCACATGACCAACGTGGCATGACCAACGCCAGCGAATCAGGAAGGTGGATGTCACAGTGACGTTGTCCAATGACGACGTCAGCTAGAGCTCAGCACAGCGTATCCTCGTTCCTCAATGTTTACACAGCACTGGATCAGATACGTACTGGATTGAATACGTGGGCCCTGGCGGATTCAAGTTGTTCCGCCTGTGGAGTCGTTTCCCGGCGTTTTAATGTGAACGGACAGTGCATCCGCGACGAAAACGAGACGGATACGGTCTAATGTAAACACCACCTTAGTCAGGGAAGGACTGCTAATAGCTTCTATAACGTAACTGATAACAGGAACTAAATTGTTTTGTGAACGTTCCACAATATCTACATGTAACTAAAAACTAATAAAGTATCATTGTGGTAAAGTGTCATTCTTTGATTAATAATAAAACAGTAATTGTTGTGATATAAGTAAGAGGAATTAAATACATCAGGACATGCTGTTGTAAACAAATAACAAAAAAAAAATCCTCAGGATTGGCATGGTGAGAGTAACTTCAGAGATTACCAAGCTGTCATGTTTCATTCTTTACAAAACATATCTGTGTGAAGAGAGACCAGATAACCATTTTATCGCTTATGCAAAAAGAGAAAAGTACACTGCCTGGCCAAAAAAAAAAAAAGGCAAACACTCTGATATTTGGTTGGAGCACCTTTAGCTTTGATTACAGCATGCATTTGCCATGGCATTGTTTCAGTAAACTTATGTAATGTCACAACACTTATTTCAGTCCAGAGTTATATTAAATTTTTACCAAAATCTTGTATTAAGGATGGGAGAGTCAAACCACAGCATAAAGTCTTCTCCAGCACATCCCAAAGATTCTTAACGTGGTTAAGGTTGGGACTCTCTGGTGGCCAATTCACATGTGAAGATGAATCCTCATGTTTCCTTGAACTACTCTTTCACAATCTGGGCCCTAATTTTATGCCCATGCCATCAGGATAGAAAAAAAAATCAATCAATTGATGTGATAACCTGGTCATTCAGTACATTCAGGTCATCAGTTGACTTCATTTTAATGCCCCATAATGTTGATGAGCCTCAACCTGACCAACTGAAGCAACCCCAGATCATAACACTGCCTCCCGAGGCTTGTACAGTGGCCACTGTGCATGATGGGTGCATCGCTTCATGCGGTTCCTTTCTTACCCTGACACACCCATCACTCACGAGTAGGGTAAATCAGGTTATTCAAACCACATGACCTTTTTCCATTGCTCCAGAGTCTAATCTTTATGTTCCCGAGCAAATTGAAGCCTTTTCCCCTGATGAGTCTCAGGGGAAAAGGCTTCAAGGTTTTCTTATGGCTACATAGCTGTTTAGTACCAATCCTGTGAGTTCTCATCACATTGTGAGTGTGGAAACACTCTTAATTTCACTGTTACCACACAGATTTAATACTTTTGTCATTTTTAGGGCATACCTAACAACATCTCTCTCCCCCCCCCAATCTGTCCCTCTGAGTTACATGTTGGTCCTGGGATTGACATGCTGGCCTCTTCTGCCCCTCGGACCTGCTTGATCCATCCTGGTGTCCTGTGTCTGGTCGGAGTTTTATCGCATCGCTCCTGTGAAGGACGGCCCCATGAGGACAGTTGAGGGTTACACCTGGAGGATGCTCTGGACTCTTACAGTAATGCTTTTATGACTGAGTACTACAGTTGACTCGCTAACTTTAGGACTGCAGTTGTCATGAACAGTTTTGCACTCAAGTTTCCATCAATGAAGAGTTACAACATCAACGAAACTGTCTTCATGTTAAAACTGTTAATGTTATAGTCATGCTGTCTGTTGTTGCCCAAATGAGGATGGGTTCCCTTTTGAGTCTGGTTCCTCTCGAGGTTTCTTCCTCATGTCGTCTGAGGGAGTTTTTCCTTGCCACCATCGCCATAGGCTTGCTCATTGGGGATAGATTAGGGACAAAATTAGCTCATAAGTCGTTCAAATTCTGTAAAGCTGCTTTGCGACAATGTTTATTGTTAAAAGCGCTATACAAATAAACTTGACTATTAAATATAGCCGTGAGTTCTACTGTCGACTTTTTTTTAAATGATTTGATTTCACCAAGCATTTAAGTGATCTCTGATCATGGTCAGTCAGGATCTTTTTCCAAACCACATTTTTTCTACAAAGTTGATGAAAAGTTAGTTTTTTTTTAAAAGCGTTTTCGGTTCACTGGTGTACAACTGAGAGTCTAGCAGCAGGTGGCAGTAAAGCTCCTTGCTCTGCGTCACCAGACCACACTGAGTACAAGAAGAAGAAAATGCTGCGGTTATGTCACTCTGAACACATGTGCTGAGACGGTAGAAGAAGAATATTTACTGTAAGTGTCAAGATTGCTCACACCTTTCTTCTCTTTATTTCCACGTGTAAACAGATCCTATGTGGCTACACTGTTTCACTATAGTCTCTTTATGTTTATTGTCTGACTCATTTCACTATTTCTGTTTGCTAACAGCACTTTTTCAGGAAAGCATGGCGAAAAATAAACAGAAGGGTAAAAAACAGCAGAATGTGTTCCAAGTGGCTAACAGGCAGTCCAAGCCCAAGTCCAAAACTAAGCCGGTGAAGACTTCATTAAAGCATGTAAGCACTATTCTCTGAGTCTACAAACAAGAACTGTTTTTAGCTATACAAGTCTAAAATTATTTATCAGACGAGATTATAAAACCGTATCAAAGCAGTAAATACAGTAAAGAAAGTAAGGCATAGAGAATTAAACTAATACAAGCTTTATTTTTTTGATTTTCAGACATCTAAAATGAAATGTTAGAGAAAAATGTTTGTCAGTAAAGAAAGCAGTACACTCCCCAGCCACTTTATTATGAACA
Source organism: Neoarius graeffei (assembly GCF_027579695.1). Taxonomy (NCBI): domain Eukaryota; kingdom Metazoa; phylum Chordata; class Actinopteri; order Siluriformes; family Ariidae; genus Neoarius; species Neoarius graeffei. The sequence continues at coordinate 18,328,528 of NC_083573.1, forward strand.
TCCACACACCTGTTGTTTTATGCAGTTATCTAATCAGATGATCCCTTGACAGCAGTACAGTGCATGAAATCATGCAGATACAAATCAAGAGCTTCAGTTACTGTTCACTTCAAACATCAGAATGGGCAAGGCAAGTTTATTTATATAGCGCATTTCATACACAGTGGCAGTTCAATGTGCTTTACAGAGGTAAAGGCAAAACAGTAAACAATAGAAAATAAAATTACATAAAATAAAGAGGGAAGAGAAAAATATAAGAATTAAACAATAGTAGAAATAAAATAAAATGAAGTAAAAGTTCAGTAAAAAAAACAGCAGAATAAAATGGAATAAAAGTTAAGTAAATTTTAAAACATGCAAAGACTGTAAAAGTTAAGTAAAGTTTAAAACATGTAAAGATGGTGATATTTATCAGTTAGCAGAAAGCATCTGAAAACAGCTTGGTCTTTAGTCTAGATTTGAAGCTGGCAACAGCAGGAGCATTTTTGATGTCCTCTGGGAGTTGGTTCCATAGCTGTACTGCATAGTAGCTAAAAGCTGCTTCACCACACTTTGTTTTAACAACAGGTTTTACCAGTAAATTTTTCTGCTGCTATCTGGTAGATCTGATTGGGTTAGGCCGCTGCAACATATCAGAGAGGTAATTGGGCCCTGTACCATTTAGAGATTTGTACACCAGCAGCAATGCTTTAAAGTCAATTCTGTAGCTTACTGGAAGCCAGTGAAGGGACCTTAGAATTGGAGTAATGTGCTCTGTTCTTTTTGTTCATGTGAGAACCCTAGCTGCTGCATTTTGAATCACCTGAAGTCGTTTGATGGTCTTTTTTGGCAGGCCTGTGAAAAGGCCATTGCAGTAGTCAACCCTACTTGAGATGAAGGCATGTATAAGTTTTTCCAGATCATTTTTTGACCCAAGTCCTCTTAGTTTGGAAATGTTTTTTAGGTGATAAAATGCCGATTTAGTGATTGCTTTCATGTGACTGTCAAAGTTTAGCTCGCTGTCAATGAAAACACCAAGATTTTTAACTATATCTTTTGTTTTAATCCCCTTTGTGTCAAGAATAGTGGTAATCCTGAGTCTTTCATCTTTTTTCCCAAATATAATTACTTCTGTTTTATCTATGTTCATCTGAAGAAAATTTTGTGACATCCAGTTGTTGATTTGGTCGCTACACTGGTAGAGACATTCAAGGGGGGCATAATCATTAGGTGATAGAGCAAAATAAATTTGGGTGTCATCTGCATAGCAGTGATACAAAATTGAGTTGTTCTTGATCATTTGTCCAAGTGGGAGCATATAAAGGTTGAATATTAATGGTCCAAGGATCGACCCCTGGGGGACACCACAGGTCAAGGACATTGATGTTGAGGTACAATTTCCCATGGTAACAAAGAAGCTTCTATCTTTTAAGTATGATTTTAACCAATTGATAACTTTACAATTGAATACATAAGAATGGGGGGAAAAAGTGATCTCAAAAAGTGTGGCATGGGCATTGGTGCTAGATGGACTGGTTTGAGTATTTCAGAAACTGCTGATCTCCTGGGGTTTTCACACACACAACAGTCTCTAGAGCAGGGGTAGGGAACGACTGACCTCTGAGCCGTATACAGCCCGCAAGACCGTTTGATCCTGCCCGCAAGATAATTTCAGAATTACTCTCACACACAAAAAAAATTTATATATAAAAATATCTGTGATCTGCATTACCATCAGTGTCAAGAAGACGGAGGTAATGGGGCAAGGCACTGCAGTCCTCCCTTCAATCACACTGCATGGAAATCCTCTCCGAACAGTTGAGAAGTTTACCTACCTGGGATCAGTACCAATTCTCTGGATGAAGAAATAAATGTGAGGATTGGTAGAGCTGCTGCTTCCTATGGGAAACTAAGCAAGAGAGCTTGGGAGAACCAGAAGCTGACAGGAAAGACAAAGGTACTGATCTACAACACATGTGTACTGTCAACTCCACTATATGGCAGTGAAACATGGACAGTTTATTCACGGCAAGAAAAAAGACTAAACAGTTTCCACCTACGTTGCTTGCACAAGATTTTAAACATAAAATGGCAGGACAAAATCACAAATGAAGTACTCCAGCAAGCAGGCATACTGTCGTTGTTCGAGATCCTGCGGCGAAACAGGCTACGTTGGCTAGGCCATGTGAGCAGGATGGAGGACACCAGGCTTCCAAAGAGAGTACTGTACGGTGAACTCTCTATTGGGAGTCGACCCAAAGAAAGGCCCAAGCTGAGGTACAAAGACGTATGCAAAGCTACCCTTCAAGACGTCTCCATATGCAAAGAGAGCTGGGAAAATATAGCAATGGACAGAAGTAGATGGAGATCAGCAGTACACACTGGTATGGGACTGTATAGGGTTGCCCGAAGCAAGACATAGGAGGAAGAAAAGAACAGAGGAGAACAATGACGGTCAAATGTTTTGCTGTGCATTCTGCAGGAGAGCCTGTCGTGCTAACATCAGACTCATTAGTCATGAGAGGCGCTGCCCAGCCAGGACTGCACAGAGTACCAGTGACTGACTGACTGAAGCTGCGAGACATGGAAGAAGCTGTTGACCGTCTTTCGAGACGAAAAGAGCCAGCTGAACTGATATACAGGTGCTGGTTATATAATTAGAATATCATGAAAAAGTTGATTTATTTCAGTAATTCCATTCAAAAAGTGAAACTTGTATATTATATTCATTCATTACACATATACTGATATTTCAAATGTTTATTTGTTTTTAATTTTGATGATTCTGACAACTAATGAAAATCCCAAATTCAGTATCTCAAATTAGAATATTACTTAAGACCAATACAAAAAAAAGGATTTTTAGAAATGTTGGCCAACTGAAAAGTATGAACATGAAAAGTATGAGCATGTACAGCACTCGATACTTAGTTGGGGCTCCTTTTGCCTGAATTACTGCAGCAATGCGGTGTGGCATGGAGTTGATCAGTCTGTGGCACTGCTCAGGTGTTATGAGAGCCCAGGTTGCTCTGATAGTGGCCTTCAGCTCTTCTGCATTGTTGGGTCTGGCGTATCGCATCTTCACAATACCCCATAGATTTTCTATGGGGTTAAGGTCAGGTGAATTTGCTGGCCAATTAAGAACAGGGATACCATGGTCCTTAAACCATGTGCCAAGTGTGCACCTGTGTGCAGGTGCCAAGTCCTGTTGGAAAATGAAATCTGCATCTCCATAAAGTTGGTCAGCAGCAGGAAGCATGAAGTGCTCTAAAACTTCCTGGTAGACGGCTGCGTTGACCTTGGACCTCAGATAACACAGTGGACCAACGCCAGCAGATGACATGGCACCCCAAACCATCACTGACTGTGGAAACTTTACACTGGACCTCAAGCAACGTGGATTCTGTGCCTCTCCTCTCTTCCTCCAGACTCTGGGACCTTGATTTCCAAAGGAAATGCAAAATTTGCTTTCATCAGAGAACATAACTTTGGACCACTCAGCAGCAGTCCAGTCCTTTTTGTCTTTAGCCCAGGCGAGACGCTTCTGATGCGGTCTCTTGTTCAAGAGTGGCTTGACACAAGGAATCCGACAGCTGAAACCCATGTCTTGCATACGTCTGTGCGTGGTGGTTCTTGAAGCACTGACTCCAGCTGCAATCCACTCTTTGTGAATCTCCCCCACATTTTTTAATGGGTTTTGTTTCACAATCCTCTCCAGGGTGCGGTTATCCCTATTGCTTGCACACTTTTTCTACCACATCTTTTCCTTCCCTTCACTTCTCTATTAATGTGCTTGGACACAGAGCTCTGTGAACAGCCAGCCTCTTTAGCAATGACCTTTTGTGTCTTGCCTTCCTTGTGCAAGGTGTCGATGGTCGTCTTTTGGACAACTGTCAAGTCAGCAGTCTTCCCCATGATTGTGTAGCCTACAGAACTAGACTGAGAGACCATTTAAAGGCCTTTGCAGGTGTTTTGAGTTAATTAGCTGATTATAGTGTGGCACCAGGTGTCTTCAATACCTTTTCACAATATTCTAATTTTCTGAGACACTGAATTTGGGGTTTTCATTAGTTGTCAGTTATAATCATCAAAATTAAAAGAAATAAACACTTGAAACATCTCAGTCTGTGTGTAATGAATGAAATATAATATACAAGTTTCACTTTTTGAATGGAATTACTGAAATAAAAACTTTTTCATGATATTCTAATTATATGACCAGCACCTGTATATCAGAAAAAATGAGACTGCAATTAATAAAATAGGCGAGTGGTTGTCTTTCCGGGCCAAGGTCAGGGTCCTGAACCCCACACGAGCAGATCGTGATCATGCGTGGTCACGTCACATCATTTAGTGGGCATAGACAGACTGTTTAATGATTTCACCAAAACGCACCATGACGAGTATGAAGAAGAGAAAGGTAGATGCGGAATGTCGCGCTTTTCAGGAAAAATGGACAAACGATTATTTTTTCGTAGAAGTAAAAGGCAAGCCAGTTTGCTTAGTTTGTGGGGAAGCACTTGCAGTGATGAAAAAGGCTAATTTGGAGCGTCAGTACAGCACCAAACACGCCAAGCTGGATGAGCTGAAAGGACAACTGCATGTGGATAAAATTGATGCTCTTCGGCAGAGTTTGGATGCCCAAAAAGCAACATTCACAAGCCCTCAAGGTAACTAAGAAAATGTTACACAGGTTAGTTTTGTGGTAAGTGAGCTAATCGCTAAGAAACTGAAACCACATTCAGAAGGGGAGTTTGTGAAGGAGTGCCTTGTTGCTGCCGCAGAACTGCTCACACCGGACAAAGTGAAACTTTTCCATAGTGTCAGTTTGTCTTGAAGAACCGTCTCTGATCGGATTACTGACATGGCGCAAGACATTGAGAAAACACTGAAGGATACCGCGAGGGATTTTCAGTTTTTCTCGTTAGCCTGCGACAAGACAACGGACATCACAAATACCACCCAACTCACCATTTTTGTGTGTGGGATTACAGCTGAGTTTGATATGTGGAAGGAAATGCTGCCTTTGCAAGCCATGCATGGCACTACCAAAGGTGAGGATTTGTTTGAGCAAGTTGTTTTGGCTATGAACAAATTCAACCTGCAGTTTGACAAGCTAAGTGGACTGGCTACAGACGGAGCCCCAGCCATGGTTGGTGCACAGAAAGGATTGACTGCATTGGTTAAAAAAGAAATGAGTCGTCTCAGTCTGGATCCAAATGAGTTGGTTGCGTGCCACTGTATCATACACCAAGAGAGCCTGTGTGCACATTCCCTGAAGCTCAATAATGCGATGACTACTGTTGTTTCCACCATCAACTTCATTAAAAGCAGAGGACTTAACAGCCTCCAGTTTAAAGAGCTACTGAGTGACTCAAGCTCAGAGTATGAAGACCTGGTTTACCATTGTGAGGTGCGGTGGCTGAGTCATGCAGATATGCTTGCACGCTTCTACAACTTGAGGGAAGAAGTAAAGCAGTTCATGGAGATGAAGGGCAAACCAGTCACTGAACTCAGTGATAGCAAGTGGCTGTGATTTGGCCTTCATGGTGGACATTACCAAGTACCTCTCAGAACTGAATGTTAAGCTCCAAGGTCCCAACCAGCTTTTCAGCTCACTGTTTTCAAATGTGAAATCATTTGAAGCTGTGGCAAGTGCAACTGGAAAGGGGAAACACTGTGCACTTTCCTATTTTGCAAGAACAAAAGCCTGCTGTGACATCTGAATATGCTGAGGAGTGTGCAAAACTACTCCAGGCCTTTTGGAGAGAGGTTCCAGCTGATGAGAAGTTACGAGAAGGACCTGAACATACTGTATTTGCAACACCATTCAATGTGGAACCAGCTGATGTGCCTGACAACCTACAGCACAAAATCATTGAGCTGCAAAGCAACAATGAGCTCAAAGCTAGGTACAACAACCTTCCTCTGCTTGAGTTCTATAAACTGTATGTGCGTCCTGAGGATTTTTCCACTCTGAGGAGACATGCACTGAAGTTTGCATCACTGTTTGGGACAAGCTACTGCTGTGAGCAGTTCTTCTCAAAACTGACCCTTACAAAGAATCGGTTCCGCTCAAGACTGACTGACACAAACCTGGAAAACCAGCATCGTCATCTGCACCATCTGACATCAGATGCCTCGTCAAAGAGAAGCAGTTCCAGCCTTCACATTAGGTCAGCCAGATATAATAATAAAAATTGGTAAAAAATATTGTAGCATCTTCATTACATAAAATGCTTAAAGTGCTTTACATCAGTACATATAAAATCAATAAGAACACAAGACTATAAACAGAGCATTAAAACAATGAGGTGGATAAAATTTAAAAAGAAAATGGGAAGATTAAAAAGGGATAAAACAAAGTTACACCAATAAAGTTGCTTTATTTGAATAGCATGAAAGAAAGCTAAAATGGGCTGCATCTTCAAATTTTCAGCAGAGGTTATGGGTTAAATTTAGCTTGGCCCCCCACAGGATGTTATAAAACTCAAAATGGCCCTTGATAGGAAAAAGGTTCCCCATCCCTGCACTAGTTTTTACACAGAATGGTGAAAAAAAAAAAAAAACACTAACTGAGCAACAGTTCTGTGGTTGTAAACGCCTTGTTGATAAGAGATGTCAGAGGAAAATGGCTAGATTGGTTTGAGCTGCCAGGAAGAATATAGCAACTCTTTACAACCATGGTGTAAAGTCTCTTTCTGTTGCATCTCAGCAAGTAACAGCAGAAGACCACATTGGGTTCCACTGCTGCCAGCCAAGAACAGAAATCTTATGCCGCTTTTCCACTACCAACGCGGCTGAGTTGGGCTGAGCCATGCGGTGCTGAGTTGGGCTGAGTCGAGCTGAGTGGGGCTGTTGGGGTTGCATTTCGACTACAACCACGCTGAACCGTGCTGGCTGGAAGTGGGTGGACACATTGGGTGGAGTTAGCGAAAGTGGGTGGACGTCACGTGATGTCGTTAGGCGGCGCAAACAGTGACATCAGTGACCTTTTAAGCGGTAGTCTCACGACCCGGATAGTAAACAATAAACATGGAGGACATGGAGTCGTTACTGTTGCTGGTCTTGGTGCTGTGGCTTGTTGTCACCGACAATGGCAACAGATACTGGCAAGAGCATATAGATGAGGCGAGGCGCATAAGGCTTCAGAAATTCTCGTAATTCGTAATTCTTCTTCTTCCGGGTTTACGGTGTTTACAGATCCCAGCGTGCTCGCGGGGCATGTGTGGGCATGTGAGGAGACACTCCTCCTCACCAATCACTGCACAGGGGAGTGTCTCCTCACGCCCCTAGCCCCACTCGGCTCGGTTTGGCTCGCTTCAGCCCCACTCCAAAACCGTGCGAGTTTTGGGTGCTGAGTAGGGCTGAAGCGAGCTGAGTTGTGCTGCTCTGAGGTAGTCGAAACGTGAGCCGTGTCGGGCTGAAGTGAGCTGAAAAAGGGTAGTGGAAAAGGGCCATTAGAATCAAGGACAAGTTCCTATTAAAGTGGCTGGTGAGTGTATAGAAAAGACTACTTGGGGAGTTTGCACTTAAGTAACACTAGAAACTTCTTTGCACATGCTTGTGTGGGTTAGAGTTAGGTATTAACATTAAAAAAATCACAAAGAAATGTTTTTTGTGGTTATTTTGATTTGAAGCCATTTAAAGTGTACCTGAAAAGCACAGGCTAGAAACAGTACACATTTTGCACAAATGCATTTTGACTCCCATGTACTGTTACACTGTGTCACATAAAGCAGTGCTTTAAAATTCTTTTGGATTCCTGCTCACTTAAGTTCCACTTCAGGGTGCAGCCATGTTGCCATTTTGTGGGTGGTGTCAAAGGTCAGCATGATGTAGAATCGTTGATGGGTTTCCTGTATCTTGACTGGCTTGCTGCTCCTGACACTGCGATGTAGCCAGATGTACAAAACATTGAAAATTGGTGGAGGGCAAAGCCTATGGTTGCAAAAATAATAAGCATGTTTTAGGTTCTTCAAAGTAGCCACCACTTACTTTGATGATGCTTTGCACACTACTGGTATTATCTTAACCAGCTTCATGAGGTAGTCACCTGGAATGTTTCAATTAATGGGTATGCCTCGTCAAAAGGTAATTAATGCATTAATTTCTTGCCTTCTTAATGCGTTTGAGATTAAATAGTAAATAATAGGGGGGCGCTAGTGAGCACCAGATGGAGTAGCCACGTTTTTGCTGAGCTCCTCTCCATATTGTAATATAATTCGATATTTAGTCTAGAATTTAACAGTTTACCTGACCTTTTGTTGATTTAATCGCCTATTAAGAGTAGGAGGATGAGAAAATCGAAGGCAAAACGTGGAAAGCAGGATAAAGATGAGATGGCAACCCATTCTTCGCCAGCGATGCTAACACCAACAACAGCAGGCACCGTGGACCTCGCGGATTCCAGAGACACCGATACAGAGTCGAGCAGCATTCTTTTGGCAATAGAGAGCATGAACAAAACGATGACTGACAGATTCGACGCATTAGAGGCAACCTTGGCATCCACTCAAGCATCTCTGGTGAGTCTTGGTCACCGAGTGACCACAGTCGAGGAGGCTCATTCCAGCCACGACGCCCGCCTCTTAAAAGTCGAACAAACTTGCATGGAACTGCTGAAGGAAAACCGTGCACTGCACGCAAAAGTAATTGATCTGGAAGCTCGCTCTAGATGTCAAAATATTAAAATTGTTGGCCTAACTGAAAAGATCGAGGGAAGGCGCCCTGTGGAGTTTTTGGAGAAATTTATCCCTGAACTGTTAGGTTCCAGTAATTTTTCAAAGCTGGTTGTGGTGGATCAAGCGCATCGCCTGGGGAGTAGATCTGATGAGGAGGGCGACGAGGCAAGACCGCGCGTCATGATAGCCAGGATCCACCATTTCCAAGTCAAGGAGAAAATACTACAGCTATCTCGCCAACGGTTTCCTTTGAAATTCAACAAGAGGGCGATTCATATTTTCCCCGATTTTCCTGCGGAGGTGATCAAACAACGTCAGGCTTTTGAAGGAGTTCGTGACAGGCTGAAGGAAGCTGGTGCCAGGGTCGGTTTCCTTTATCCAGCCCGGCTCAGGGTTACCGTGGGAAAGTCAGAGCAAGTTTTTTCCACACCGCAAGAAGCCGAGCAGTTTGCAAAGACATTGACTTGAGTACAAGTCCAGTGCACGTTTTGAATTGATACATTGTCTGGTATGTAACTTATTACAATTACAGGTCGGGATACTTTTTTTTTTCTTCTTTTTCCCAAATGATCGCTATTTAAATCATTCCTTTTTGGAGAGAGGGCTTAGGGCTCTTTACTTTAGCTAAACTTTTCTTTGCTATGGTCCGGCAGCCTCGATGCTTGTTTGAGGGGAACGTGCTTTCACTTTGTTTGGGAAAGTGGAGCGGGGGGAGGGGGGTATATTTTTGTGTTTTTTACTTGGTTCTTTTTTATGTTGTGTTCAATGTTTAAGGGCGTCATTTGTACATTTTACTGCGCTTAGACGTGTATAGCTCTTCTTTAAGAGGTGGTGGCACTGGGATTACTTTTACTAGTTGGAATGTCCGTGGATTGGGGCATGCCATTAAAAGGGCAAAAGTATTCTCTCGTTTGAAGTCCTTAGCTGCAGACATTGTTTCTGCAGGAAACTCATATAAAGCCAACTAGAGCAAAGTTGCTCAAGTGCAGATGGGTCAATCAAATTTTTCAGTCTACATTTTCTAGTAAAGCTCGTGGAGTGGCTATCCTAATTAGCAAAAATATTCCGTTTAGGCATGTCTCCACTATTTGTGACCCTAATGGTAGATTTCTATTGGTGACGGGACACATTTACTCATACCATGTTACACTTTTAAATATATATGGCCCCAACTTTGATGACCCAATTTTTTTCAGCAAGGTCTTTAATTTACTGCCTAATCTTTCAGACACAAATGTGATTGTAGGGGGTGACTTCAATTGTGTGATTGACAATTACCTGGACAGATCTTCTCAACCGACTCAGTTACCTTCTGCTGCCTCTGCAACTTTAAATAATTTAATGTTATCTACTCATCTAGTTGACATATGGAGGCTCCAGCACCCTACATGTAGGGATTATTCTTTTTTTCTCACAGCATCACAAATCCTTCTCTAGAATCGACTATTTCTTGCTTGACTCAAACCTGATATCAAATGTAATCACCACATATCACAATATTCTAATTTCAGATCACTCCCCAACATCATTGGTACTTGACCTCAACCATATGAAACGACAGTATAATAGTTGGTGCTTCCATCCTTCCACTTCTCTCTGACTCCTCTTTTTCTCAGTTTATCTCTTCTAAAATATCTGAATTTTTGGAAACAAATGATAACCATGAGGTTACTGACTCGAACTTATGGGAAGCTTTCAAGGCTGTGATTAGAGGGCACATTATTGCTTTTGGAAATTCCATGAGAAAAGAAAAGAAACGCCGTCTTGTAGAAATTGAAAAAGATTTAACACAGCTAGACACTATTTATAAATCATCTCCTAACTCAGTCACATTACAGAACATAATTAAACTTAAATATGAATATAATGACATCTGCCCAGGTACAGAACCAACTATTTAAATTGAAACAAACAGTTTGAACTGGGAGACAAACCCCAGAAACTTCTGGCGCAACAGTTGAGGGGGTTGCAGGCTAGCAGAGCCATACATAAGATAAAATCAGGAGATCTTATTACTAACCCTATGGATATAAACAAGCGCTTCAGGGAATATTATGAACAACTATACACATCCAAAGCTACAGGTGACACTTCTACATGGCTGGAGAACTTGAACCTCCCCAAATTAAGTGATGAGGCATGTGAAGCGCTTAATGCTGATATTACAGCTGAAGAAATCCTAGAGGCAATAAAATCTTTCCCCAATGGGAAAAGTTCTAGGCCGGATGGTTTTGGCATGGAGTGGTACAAGACATTCCACAAACAATTAGCTCCACTCTTGCTTAGGATGTTTGAGCATTCATTTGAAAGTCAAAAGTTCCCTAACTCCTTAGCTTCATATAACATCTCACTTATTCCAAAGGAGGGGAGAGACGAGACTGAACCCTCATCTTACCGCCCAATAGCATTACTGAACTCTGATTTAAAATTTTTCACAAAACTGATGGCAAATAGGTTAAATAAACATATTACCTCCATTGTTCATAAAGACCAAACAGGTTTTATTCCTGGCAGGTTTTCGTTTTTTAATGTCCGAAGATTAATTAATATAATATACCATAACTAGAAGAACAATCAGGAGGTGGCAGTTCTGTGCCTAGATGCCAAGAAGGCGTTTGACCAAATAGAAATGCCATATATGTTTAGGGTGTTGGAAGAATTTGGATTTGGTCACCGTTTATCTCCTGGATTCAAATCTTGTATGCCAATCCGTCCTCTTCCATTCTTACAAATCAAGATAGGTCTACGTCATTTCGACTACAGCGTGGGACACGCCAGGGATGTCCCCTTAGCCCACTCCTTTTTGCAATATGTATTGCTATTCGTATTAGACAGCATGATACTCTCAACCCCATTCGTTTAGGAGGTGTGGACCACCATCTGTCTTTATACGCTGATTATGTGGCTATCTTTATGTCACAGCCTGAATTATCCATTCCTATTCTGTTAGATCTCATTAAGTCATTTGGGGACGTTTCTGGGTACACAATCAACTGGCAAAAAAGTGAATTTATGCCTCTTGGGAAATATCATAAACCAGAGTTCCTGCATAAACTCCCATTTAAAGTGACAGACAAGTTGAAGTACCTTGGAGTAACCCTTCCAAAAGACCCCAAATTAATTTTTAAATTGAATTTTTATGAAAAGGTGGAAAAACTAAAAGGAGATATTGGAAAGTGGCGCACACTCCCCCTTTCAATGGTGGGCCGTATAAATGCTATAAAGATGGTTTCTCTGGCAAGATTTCTTTATCTCTTTCAAAATCTTCCAATTTTCTTAACCAAGTCTTTCTTCAAGTTGTTGGACTCAATAATCATGCCATTTATATGGGGTTTTAAAGCCCATAGGATATCAAAAAAGCATCTACAAAAACCAAGAGAAAAGGGTGGATTTGGACTGCCATGCTTTCAGCATTATTACTGGGCAGCGAACCTTAGAGCTCTTGCTTACTGGGGTGAGGGTTATAATCCTGGTGTTTCAACAGAAACTCCACCCTGGGTTGCCATTGAAAAGACTGATGTTAAAGATACTTCACTCCCAGCTCTTCTTTTCTCAACACCTGGTCCTCCCAATTCAAAAGTGAATAACCAAATAATTCGTAACTGTTTGAGAATATGGCAGCAAATTAAGAAGTGTTGCAAACTATCTGGTACCTCTGTCTATGCCCCTGTGTGTCATAATCATGCATTTCCACCTTCACTGTCTGATGCAACCTTTTATACATATTTAAAAGGTATAGTCGTTCTAAAAGATTTGTACATTAAAGGATATGGGACATGAAACATAAAAGCACGCTATATCAGTTTCTTTCCATTAAAAATATGAATTAATTGCATCAACAAATACAAAATCATCTATTAAATTCAGCAAAATCGTTATATTCGTGATGATTATATGGCATTTCTGCTCGACTTCCGATATGCGTTTTTTGCAACCGGAAGAGCCGCTGTCACGTGATCATGCGTAACAAAAACTTTCGGGCACAGCACAAGCAGGTAGATGAATGGAGAAGTGGATGACAAGAAAATTGTTTTTATAGTCTTTAAAGTACATTGGACATCATACATTGGAAATCATGGTGTATTGTGCTGCTTATGGTTGCAATAATTCCAATGGGAAATGCGCTGGAGTAAGATTTTTGCATTCCCCAAGGACCCGAAGCTGAGGAAAGTGTGGGCTCACCTGCGCATGCACAGTAGGCTTCGCGCATGCGCAGTAGGCTTGGTAGGACAAATCCAAGAGGTAGGATAACTTTACAGAACACCTGTTGAAAAAACTTTGCACCTACTGTTTCCCACAAACTGTGTTCGGACCATTTCACTGAGGATTCTTTCAACATTAATACTCAGGTACTGAGCGATATTAATTCATGAAACAGGAAGTATAAGGATGAGGAAAAAAAAAACAGTTTAAATCGGGAAGCTGCGCACATTTGCGCCAGGCTGCACAAATGTGCCCAGTTTCCCGATTTAAACTGTTTTTTTCTCATCCTTATACTTCATGTTTCATGAATTAATATCGCTATTTTTTTTTTTTTTTTTTTAAATCGGATCTGCGCGATTCAGCCGTGAAAAAGGCGGCATCCGCCGAAAGGCGCGCTGTTTGCATCCCTGCACGGAGGCCAGGGGACAGGGCAGGAATATTTTTGTTGATATGAGTGATCCGGTGCGATTTCGTGACACCCCCCCCCCGTTGACCTCTGCGCTAAGTGACTGAAAGCCGAGGTAAGGATTAGTATTATAATTTTGGGTGTATCAGTTATTGATTATCATAATTCTGACTCGTTTCGCCATTTTGAATGTTTTCATCTCGGACTCTGGAAGCATTGTATCTCAATCAATCTCGAAAAATATCAGCAAAAAAAAAACTAGCTTGCAACGGACTTTAGCTAGATCTATGATGAACTTTCAATGTATGATACAAAAATAATACTTCTTTCAACAGATCATTAGCCTTTGAGCAGAATTGTTTTTAACTTACGAGGAAGTGTTATCGAGCCGACCGCTTTCAGTTTCATGGGGATTGAATGAACTCTCACTCTGAGTCATCTGACCCGTCAGAATAAAGACAAGATCGATCTTCATGTGAATTACCAGCTATCGGTTCGAATTGATAGGGTCTAACTTCACATCTCTGTGAAACATCGGGAATATCACTGTCGATGGTGTCCATTTCGGTAACCTGTTTACATTAGATTCCCAAGCGCTGGCTCCTTGGAAAGTTTTTGTTGCGTCACGGGTCACGTGACCACCTAGCTCATTAACGAATCCTTGTTTTATGCTGATGTATAAAAAAACTTGAATAATGTGGTGATTTTCACATTTTTGACGCCCTGCAGTGATTTAGATGGCATTTCTTATGTCCTTTATACATAATTATGCCCAGGTAAAAATCCATGTCCCATATCCTTTAATAAACATTTTGCCTCATTTACTCAACTGCAAGATAAGTTTTCCCTCCCAGCAACACATTTCTTTAGATACCTGCAAGTTAGGAACTATGTACGCCAAAACTTACATAATTTTGAATCCCTCCCTGAGGAAAGTAAGATTTATAATCTTTTGCTTGGCCCACCAGATTCAAGACACCTGATTTCAAGCTTTGTTAAAATATTCTCTGAACAAGTGGACTGTGCCACCCAGTCTTTGAAGAGTGCTTGGGAAGAGGAGTTGAATATCCAGATTGATGATATTGTCTGGGGGGAAGGTCTCAGCAGAATACAAAATTGCTCTATTAATGCTAGACACCACCTAATCCAATTTAAGGTCATGCATAGACTCCACTACTCTAAAACTAAACTGCATAAAATATATCCTACTGTTTTCCCCTTTGTGTCAGAGATGTAAATCTGCAGATGGTACCTTAGCCCACCTTTTCTGGTCATGTCCAAAACTGTATGACTTTTGGTGCAGTGTATTTCAATGGTTCTCTGAAATGTACAATTGTTTTTTCAAGCCTGACCCACAAGTGGCACTGTTTGGATACTCAATGTTTCTGTTGCCACAAAGCATGCGTGTACAGCACACCATTATGTATGGAATGGTAATTGCAAAAAGACCCATTTTAATGCTCTGGAAGTCAGAGGCAGTGCCCTTTTTCAAGACGTGGCTATCTGAACTCACATCTCTATTGCACATGGAGAAAATCAGGTACAATCTGTCTAACAATCTTAGAGAATTCTATAAGGTTTGGCAGCCATTCTTGGATCGTCTTGTAGAATTTGATGGAGACCTTGAAACAATGTGATCGGCTACTCACCTCTTCGTTTTTTTTATTTATTTATTTTTCTGTGTCAATGTTGGCTATGCACAGGTCATTGTCTTGGTTTGTACGCCCAGTTTGTTTTGTCTTTGTGTGTGTTTTTGTGTTTTCCACTTTAATTTTCTTGTTATTCTTCTCATCTCATTATCTGTAGCCACTTTATCCTGTTCTACAGGGTCGCAGGCAAGCTGGAGCCTATCCCAGCTGACTATGGGCGAAAGGCGGGGTACACCCTGGACAAGTCGCCAGGTCATCACAGGGCTGACACATAGACACAGACAACCATTCACACTCACATTCACACCTACGGTCAATTTAGAGTCGCCAGTTAACCTAACCTGCATGTCTTTGGACTGTGGGGGAAACCGGAGCACCCGGAGGAAACCCACGCGGACACAGGGAGAACATGCAAACTCTGCACAGAAAGGCCCTCGCCGGCCACGGGGCTCGAACCCGGACCTTCTTGCTGTGAGGCGACAGCGCTAACCACTACACCACCGTGCTGCCCCTTGTTATTCTTTTTTAAGCATAATGTGTTCTTTTACTTGTTTATTTGTACATAATATTCTTGAAAAAAAAATCTAATAAACATATTGAGAAAAAAAAGTAAATAATAGAAATACAGTAAATAACCCTATTCAACAACTGTAGTAATCCATATGTCAAGAACTGCTCAGCTAAGTAAAGAGAAGTGACATCCATCATTACTTTAAGACATGAAGTTTTTTTTTTTTTATGAATAAAAAAATAAATAAAAACCATTGAATTAGGTGTGTCCAAACTTCTGGTACTGTGGCTGGTACTTTTATATATACTCAGTTGCATGTAATTATTTCCCCGAAAGCTTGAATTGTTATATACATGATGCATGAGATTTGACATATCACTCACTCTCTCTCTTTTTGACCAGATAAACACCCTGAAAAAAGAGAAAGTGGAGAACTTGAATCAGATGTTCTCTGAGGTGCAGAGGGACATGAAAAGTATCTCAAAATCTACAGCCAAAGAATCTACAGAAAAAACACTGGTAATGTGTTTGTCATGTATTTTGCACCTCTTTTTTTTTCCATGTGACATTTGATAATTTGATCAGGACTCCACTTCTGGAAGGCTGCAGCCCAACAGACTTTAGCAGCCTGCCATTCAGCACACATGAGGCAAGTCATCTTTAGCCCTCTGGGTTCTGCAGCCCTCCAGAACTAAACGTCTTGGGCTTATAGACAGTGCAGTTATAGTCATGTAAATACCATTATAGCTGGTTGAAAATTTGTCAAAAATGTTTTTTCAGACCTCCAGGGAGAAACTGCAGGAGTCTGTGAATGTGGATGGAGCTGCCCAACTTTTGTCTCAACTTTAGTGATGCATATTGTTCCAAACAAAGTCTCATGAACAAGATCTGCACACATTACATGAAATTAGTTAATCAAACATAAGGTCTGGATCAAATGAATACGCCTATGTAGGAAAATTATCTCAAGTCAGAGTTCATGTAATAAATGTGTTCACAATATGTATGCCTGTATATTCAAGGATAATTGACATTCAAGCCTGAATGACAGCAGGTGCTTAAAAGGAGTAAGTTCCTGAATTTGCAGTTTGTATCATGTATTTAAATGTTAGCTGGTCTGTTTACCAAAATGATGAGGGCTTCAGGTATTTTATAGTGTTTTTGTCATTCCAAGATCAATAAGACAAAATGAATGAGTTCTGCTTAGTAAATACAGAAATGGGTATAATTCAGCAGCATGATCATCTTGAAATGGACATTTGTACAGTTTTGAAATCATGAGATTTGGTATGTTGAGAATACAAACTTTAAAACTGGTTTAAAGTGTACATTTCCAAGTGACAACTTAAATTTGTATAGCTTTGATGTGATAAATTTAAGGCATTTGTGATGGTCAGTATTTTATTAAAGAATGCTTTTAATTTAAACTGCAATTTCCCTTTGGAGATTAATAAAGATATTTATCTAACCTTTTATACAGTGAAGTCTACAAAAAGCTTGCTACAGATGTAACTGTTCTATGAATAGGGTCTAACAGATGCTCAAATAGTCCTGGAAGGTCTATGCAGTTCCCCCACTGTTTTGCTGACAGCGAAACTGGCAGAATCAGCAAGTGAGGTGGAAATGTATATACATGGTATGCTGTGAGGTCAATCAAGGGTTAGTGTGTCTTGTCCCAGAGTGCCGTTTGGCTCCACTGGGGAGAACCAAACTCAACAAGGAGGCCACTCATTGGAAAATTGGTCCACCTGTGCCTACCTGAAAGTTTCTCACGATTCTGTCAGGTTACTGTGTTCTTACCTCACATTTCATGTATATACATCCGCTGTTCCTCTTGTTACACCACATCTGGTAAGGAAGGTGTCTGTGGTGATCTCTCAAAAAAGGCTTTGTGGCTCTAGTGGGTCAGGATCTGTGTTCCTTTTGCTGTGATGAGAATGTATCGCTGTAGACCAAGCGGAAGGGGAGTTCTTTCAGGAACCAATTCAGTCTCCTAGGATCTAGAATAGGATGGGATCTGCCATTCTTTTTTTGATCAATAAAATAAATTGAGGAGACCCCCTTGTTCTAAATGGTGGTATGGTGGGGTCTACTCCTTGGATAGCACCTTTGTCCAGGAAGAAACTAACTGCTTGGGTTAAAGCGGCAGCTTATTTGGGGCCTAAAATTGGTGAAGCTTTGAGCCCTGTGAAGGATGGTGGGCCTGCAACATGGTCATCAGGATCCAGTGAACTTGCAGCTCTAACCTTTGGCCTTTCAGAGACTGTCAGAGCATTTTTTTTTTTTACCCTTGGTAAAAATGTTGGTGTTGTATGGCTGGTCTTCTTTGTTCTGTTGGCTATATGATTCCAAAGCCTGAACTCTTCTCTCTAGGGCTTCTTTATAAACAGGCCCAAAGAGCAGCCTAGGCACACAGGATGTGCTAAAGTAAAGGTGCCTGCATGATGTAACTGATCCTATATCATGTGTCTGGGTATATTACTGGGCACTGAAAAACCATTAAAGGAGACTTGCCATACACTTTTCAATCATTTTATATTATTCTTTGAGATGCTTTTGTAAACAAGGACTCCCTGCCCACCAACATGTAGAATTGTAGCTAAACTCTGAGAAGTAAGCAGTGGTTTCTGTGCCAGGATTCTTACACATATGAACTCAAGTCAGAAGAAGAAAATGAAGGCGCGGACACCGTATAGTGTCACAACCAAGACTACGGAGGGTGTTCACCTTGGAAATCTGCTGCGGATATGGGTTTTCAAGAGCCAGTAAGAGCTCACTGGACCCTTTGAAAGAATATGCAGTTAGGTTTTCTTTTGGGCATCCTGAACCAGCACACTTGCACCTTCTCCCTGACATCTCTGCTTGTCCATTCCAGGTATCATTTGTTGAATAACTAGGTATATGGCTCCATCTTTTTGTTTCTTGGTAACAAGTCAATTTATTTGTATAGCACTTTTAACAATAGACACTGTCACAAAGCGGCTTTAAGTCAAGTTTATTTGTATAGTGCTTTTAATAGCAGACATTGTCGCTTTTAAAGACATACATTGTCGCAAAGCAGCTTTACAGAAAATTAAATACTTTAAACATGACTTAATTTTATCCCTAAACTATTTACAGAAAAATAAAGATTTAAACCTATGAACTAATAAATTTATCCCCAATGAGCAAGCCTGAGGCAACAGTGGCAAGGAAGAACTCCCTGAGACCTCATGAGGAAGAAACCTTGAGAGGAACCAGACTCAAAAGGGAACTGGGTGCACAGCGATAGTGCAGTGGTTAGCACTATTGCCTCATGGCAAGAACATTCCAGGTTCAAACCTCATGGCTGATGAGGACCTTTCTGTGTGGAATTTGCATGTTCTCCCTGTGTCTGTGTGGGTTTCCTCAGGGTGCTCTGGTTTCCCCCATGGTTCAAGGACGGTGGGTAAAATACCCAGCACAAGCCAGGGCATACTTGGCGCCAGTCCCAAGCCTGTATACATGGGGGGGGGGTGTCAGGAAGGGTATCTGGTGTAAAACTTATGCCAAATTAAATATGTGGAATGGATCTGCTGTGGCTGTGAAGATTCTCAGTCATCCAGGTCGGTGGTATGAGTGAGGAGTTAAAGAAGCCATTTTTGTCAACCTGGAACGGCCATCACTGAACAGAGGTGGGGGTCTAAGACATCATTTATCAGCCACCTACAATGCAGTCCTTGGCACACTTCCCAGACAACTGAAGCTACATCCACACAACAACGGCAACAAGATTTTTTTTTTTAGCGGGTAAAAAAAAATATCGCGTCCACATGGGCAACGGATCAGTAAAATATCAGGTACATATGGCAACGCAACGCTTGCTGAAAATGATGCAATACACATGCCACACCTAATAAACTTAGCAGCGACTGCAGCACTGAAACTACTACTACTCTGGGGTCTGCCATTGTTGCTACAAATGATGCGCGCGAGAGTGCTGCTTGTTCTAGTCATGTGGTTGTGACATCATCGTAAACAAATCCGTTCTACTCATCCAGACGACTTCGCAAGTGCGCCATTGCCAGATTTTTCCACTCTGGAAACTGTTCTCAAAAAATATCGTTTTGGGGCACCCAAAACGCCGGTGCCATGTGGACGCCAGGCCAAAACGATAAATTTTATCGGATTTACCTGAATCCGTTGCCGTGTGGACAGGGCCTGAATGCACACCAAAACCCAGCTGTTTTCAGTGACTCACAAGAGGACAGAGAGAATCAGCATTCCATTGATCACCCTAACGACTCTCGAGGCCGTTCACATCCAGCCCCCAGTGACCCACACCAACAGGATGACTCAACGACACCTTAGATGAGCTTTTCATCCATGAGAGGATAAATACCTGATACTCCCTACTAGTCAGACAGAACTGAAGAAGCCTTTCGGATGAGAGGTGAAACGTCTTCAAGAATCTTCAAGCAAGTCCAGTTGCTCTCTTTTACCACCCATAGGATCTGCTGTGGCAACCCCTAACGGGAGTAGCTGAAAGATGATAGCACGATTATAAATAACTTGCTTCTATAAGTGTGTCCTATATGGTCAAAAAGTGCAGTTGTGTAACCAGGAAATTCATTATAGCTTTAACATGAAATAACAGTGTTCAAGACATGTTTAAATATTATTAGGATGCAGTGCTGCAGCACAGCAACCTATGGGCTCCCCTAGGGGAGCCCATAGGTTGCAGTGCAAAGCACTGCAACTATTGTTCTTCTACGTATTTCTACTTCTTCTTATTATTATTCCTACGCAAATTTTGATTTCGAATAACTCAATAACCGTACGTCGCACACAGACAAACAATATATCAAAATGTGCGGCTCGATCGGACTCGCTATGCTATTACTTTTCTCTACAGAATACGATTTTTTCGCGACGTAGTCGTGAAAAAATCGCCCCAAAAAACCCCATTCATTTCTATGGAATTAATTGAAAAAAAAGCTCTTTTTCAACGTTTTTCAAACGTCCGCTGCTCTGGCATGCTTTAACCTAGAGACGTGATTCAAACTCTAAAACGTAGGAAAACTTCTCTGTGGATCTGGCATTCAACTTTTCTGCTAGGTTCTACACTTTCGGATCAGTCCCGGCTCAAACGCCATGTGGGTTCGAGGTCTGGTCCGTAGTAAAACACAGCACAAAATTCAAGACCTTGTGTGTCTTAGCTCATTGACACGCATTATAAACGGGACAGAAAAGTCACTCGTTTTTAAATCGCTCTAGTGTCGTTATTTTTAAGACTACAAACAAAAAAATACATCATTTTATTCAGGAGACCCTTCTAGCGCTCACTGTGAAAGAATTTTGTGAATAGCTGCTTCCGTTGTCGAGTTATTTGTCATTGTTCGAGGTCTGGTCCGTAGTAAAACACAGCACAAAATTCAAGACCTTGTGTGTCTTAGCTCATTGACACGCATTATAAACGGGACAGAAAAGTCACTCGTTTTTAAATCGCTCTAGTGTCGTTATTTTTAAGACTACAAACAAAAAAATACATCATTTTATTCAGGAGACCCTTCTAGCGCTCACTGTGAAAGAATTTTGTGAATAGCTGCTTCCGTTGTCGAGTTATTTGTCATTGTTCGAGGTCTGGTCCGTAGTAAAACACAGCACAAAATTCAAGACCTTGTGTGACTTAGCTCATTGACACCCATTATAAACAGGACAGAAAAGTCTCTCACAGTCTATTCAGGAGACCCTTCTAGCGCTCACTGTGAAAGAATTTTGTGAATTTCTTTTTTTTGTGAAAAAAAAAACCCGGCCTCGGTCGGCATGACACTTCACCTTAGCCGCCCACTTTATTAGGAACACTTCTGTTCGTACATACAAACTACAAACACTCTTCTTAGAGTTTAGAGTTTATTTTATTTTTAAAAGGGACAGTGCACATATTAAACATTATCCTTGTGGTAAGGACAGATGTCTGTCCCAGGTTATAGCAGTACATGCTAATTTCCGCCTGTAGTCACTTTGTTTATACTCTTGAATAGCGCTTCTTCATGACGGCTGCTGTCTCAAGCACACACATAATCATTGCATTGAAACATCATTGCGGGTCACACATTCACGGCCAGCAAACATGCGTGACCGAATTGCTTCGCGCACTGCATCCTCTCACAATTTCCCCCGGGGAATTGTCCGGTCTAGTTGATG
The DNA here is from genome assembly GCF_027579695.1 of Neoarius graeffei. NCBI lineage: Eukaryota > Metazoa > Chordata > Actinopteri > Siluriformes > Ariidae > Neoarius > Neoarius graeffei. The sequence goes on from NC_083573.1 coordinate 18,350,125, forward strand.
GTTACTGTTTGTTTGGGACATAGCCAGTTTGTACAGACTTCTTGTGCGCCCTCTGTCGGTGAAGTATGACCGGAATAATACAGACGTCATCGTTAATCAGGTCCTTAAAGGGACATTAAAATAATAATAAATAATAATAGTTGCATTATTTCCGAACAGCGTATGTAAAACAAATTTGTTTTAATTTGCAAAATTGTAATTGTGCATAAGTTTATTAAATAAATACCTCGATATATTATGTTTGAATATTTTACAACTCCGTGTATTTTAGCATGCACCCTAACAGGACCTTTACAATGGTACCAAGATTTGCTCGTTTCCCAACAAACGCGCACACACACTAGATGGTTTCGGCTAGCTGCTCCCAGTTTAAACATGCTTGCAGGAAACGAGGCTTGGTCCTGACCGGCTCCGGTAGCTCAAGACCGGGTGCTGTTCGGTGAATTAGCACCTAGCATTAGCGAGTCGTGACAGCGGAGCTCCAGCTCGACATGTCCGGCGTGGCGGCCGCTGCTGTCGGGAGCGTCGGCGGCTCCTGTGCGGGCGCGGCGTGTGGGGCTTCGGGGGTCGCCGGCCGGCTTCCAAGCCGCGTTCTGGAGCACATTTTCTCATATTTGGATTTATCGGACCTGATGCGCTGCTCGCTGGTGTGCTGGCACTGGAACAATTGTTTGGCGGATGAAAACAGCGAGGTGTGGCGAAGTCAGTGCACGCGCTTACTCAGCGACGAGGCTCTGCGCTCCGATATCCTCTGCAACCTCACGACTTACAAAGGAAAAGTGAGCCAGAAAAACACAAACACGCCTGAATGTGTCGCTTCGTATTCATCTTACTGTGCTGCATGAACTGGGGATGCGATATGCTTAATAAACAGCAGATTTGTGTAGCTTTCAGGCTACACGGTAATCTGTGCTGTGTCTGCGCGCGCAAGCATGAAATGCATCAGTCAGGGGGGAAAACCCAGACACGTCCATGTTTATAATTATTTTAAACACATGACCGTGTAGTGCTGATTATAAAGCTGGAGAAGCGTGCAGCAATTCGCCTCTCTCATATGACGTTACTTGTAAATAGTACAGAATCAGCAATACACTGGATTACACATGGCGTCACTGGATTACAAATGACGTCACTGATTGCGTATGGCGTCGCTGGATTAAACACGCGTTTATCCAGCGACGCCATATGCAATCAAGTGACGTCATCTGCAGCTAAGTTGAAGTTCCAATCAGTTGAGCAGGTTCTCAAGACCAATTCTGCATTAATGATGCCAGATTTGTATTTAGGAATACTATCTACTGGAATCTATGGAATCGATTTTGTGCCAAAATGTTCATACAATACTTTTGAAATAAACAAAAACGACAAATCAAAATACAAAAAAAAAGTATTTTTTTTAGACTGGCAAACAAATTATTCGTGTAATCATGCAAAATATCAGTCTATTACTCTTCAGAAACCTTTTATTTTTGTTCCGCGTCTTTCTCAGTTTTGTTTGACGTAATTTATTTTGGTTGCGATTCCAGCTTTCTCGTTTGCGCTCCCTGACTTTTTGCTTGCAGTTTTGGCACAAACTTCACGTGTGGGTGGGCTGTCCAGGAATGCATTCCCATTGGGTAACTTGTGTTTGACTGACAGCTACGCTCAGCCATTCCCCCGGAGGCTGTTGCGGCCATTTCCTACTCGGATTTTGTACTACTGCAACACATACAACACATTTGTCTCGTACTTACACTTTGTTGAATTAATTCAGTATCATAGTCGCCACTGAAGTCCACTCGATCCTTGTTTACCGTCAATGGATCGGTCACTCGTCAAACAGTCCGCCAAAATCCGAGTAGGGAACGGCTGAGTGTAACTGTCAGTCAAACATAAGTTACCCAATGGGAATGCATTCCTGGACAGCCCACCCACACGCGAAGTTTGTGCCAAAACTGCAAGCAAAAAGTCAGGGAGCGCAAACGAGAAAGCTGGAATCGCAACCAAAATAAGTTACGTCAAACAAAATTGAGAAAGATGTGGAACAAAAATAAAAGGTTTCTGAAGAGTAATAGACTGATATTTTGCATGATTACACGAATAATTTGTTTGCCAGTCTAAAAAAAATTTACTTTTTTTTTGTATTTTGATTTGTCGTTTTTGTTTGATATTTCAAAATATTGTATGAACATTTTGCCACAAAATTGATTCCATAGGAATCACTGTAGTACTGAAATATCCAAGACACTTAGAACCTCACAAACATGTTCTGATGATTTTGATGGGATGTATATCAGTGTGGGAAATAAGGCTGGACCGGTGGACATTGACCAGTAATTTTCGCATTTGTTCGCCTGTATTTCAAAAGCATCAGACCGAATGGCCGATTAAAAATTGTAAAGATATGGGTCTAATTTTCTTCCAAATGTTACACTGGATGAATACATTGTCATAACACGGCCTGTGAAACAGGGGCCCCCGCAGCCATGACTTTAAAACTTCATAACTCGGCCAAAATTTACAGGCTCTCCCTCTCCCCAAGCCCTTTCAAACAAGCCCAGGCTCGGCCCAATCTGACGTCAGAAGTGAGCGCGGATCATGAAAAACTTTAGCACAAGCTCTTGGTCTAGCTGCTTGTGCATGCGGGGATTTAAAAATTTATAACTCGGCCACCGAGTCCTAGCCCTGTCAGTATTTACAGGCACCTCCCATTCCCCAAGCCCTTTTGAACCAGCCCAGGCCCGGCCCAGTACGGCCATACCTCGGCTCTGAATCCTCCACGCGAGTATTGCTTGCCGAAAACTTTAATATGAGCCCTGGTTCAAGCCAGCTTTTAAAAATTTATAACTCAACCACCGAAGATCCTAGCCCCACCAAAATTTACAGGCACTTCCCTCTCTCCGAGTGGCACGCTAAATAAGGCGACAATAATACACTCAGCATTTGCTGTTGGTTTTATTGCACAATGCAGTTGAACAAGTCTTTCAGGGTTGACAGTATCTGATTGATACAGTTACCGGTAGTTGATTAAGGTGGGGTTTACATTAGACCGTATCAGCGGATCATCAGATTAACGTTTTTAAAATGATTAGTGTGCACACAGCAACGCCAATACACGATTCGCGTGCACACAGCAACACCAATACACGGATACTCTCGGCTCCGCAGGCATCCTGCGCTCCAAATCACTCCGCCCTGAACAGCGAGTGCCCTCTGGAGGGTGCACACTCCGGCCCTGCGCAGCTCACAGAGCGCATGAGCAATGATTTGGGACTGAGCCGCTGTGTGTGTGATCTCAGTGCATGTCGGGCATGCGCGTCACTTACCACTTGCAAGTGGAAGGATGGCAAGCCTAAAGACAACTACACAATGGGCAGTATTTGCATCAGTATTTGCAGTATTTTCATACTTTTATACTCTTTAATGAAAGGTGATACAAGGCGGAAGTCCGCGCCGTTTTTCAGCAGTCGCGCCACATGACCAACGCCAGCGAATCAGGAAGGTGGATGTCACAGTGACGTTGTCCAATGACGACGCCAGCTAGAGCTCAGCACAGCGTATCCACGTATTCTCAATGTTTACACAGCACCAGACCAGACACGATCTGGATTGAATACGTGGACCCTGGCGGATTCCCGTTTCCCGGCGTTTCCAGGCGTTTTAATGTAAACGGACAGTGCATCCGCGAAGAAAACGAGACAGATACGGTCTAATGTAAACTTGGTCTAAGAGTTCAGTTTATATGAAACTATGCAGTACAGTATTATGTTAAAGTGCTAAACTGCCAATCAGTGTTTGTGTATTTTTTTTATTTTTTATTTTTATTCTCATTTGGTGCTGGTTCCCGAGTTGTTTGCGACGAGTCTTTTTTCCGCGAGTGTTGGCGTTAATTACTAACTTTTTTTCTACAAATAATTTTCCAGTATCCTCTTTTTTTTTAAATTGTACTTTTGCTTTCCTTTTTCCGTTTTTTCCTCTCTTTTTTCGGAAGAACGCAGAGACCGGAAGCTTTCTTTTTTTCTTCTCCTGCGTAAAGACCATAAGCGAAGGCCGTCCACATCGGATCTACTTTAATATCAACAGATCTTCAATTAAGGTACGTGAATCCTTTCATCATGGCACACCTTCAGCCTGTTCAGTGTGCTGAGTGCAGGATGTTTAGTTATTCTTCCTCCGTCGCTAGCGATAGCTTTATTTGTGATAAGTGCAGATTAGATAGTTCTCTGACAGAGAAGATTATAGTGCTAGAAGCGCGTGTCCAGGCTTTAGAGAAGGCCAGTGAGCATGAGAACTGTAGTTTCTGTAGGGGAAAGTCTGGATGCCCTAAGTGGAGTTAGTAATCCCCCAACTCCGGCATTAGAGCCCTTACAGCGGGGCAAATGGTTGAAGACTCGGCGGCATAAGCGTAGAGCCAAAGTTACCACTGAGGCTCGCCCACGGGAGCACCACTCCTCTCTGTGTCACGTGTCAAACAGGTTTGCTCTCCTTAGTGATGCATCCACTGAGAAACCTGAAAGAGCTCTGGTTATAGGGGACTCTATCATATGGCATGTGAAATTAGCTCAGCCTTTAGGGGCACCAGCAGCTTTAGTGAGGTGTATACCAGGAGCCAGGGTGCCGGACATAGCAGGTAATCTTGGGGTCCTAGGCAAGCACAGTTTCTCAAAGATAGTTATCCATGCGGGAGCTAATGATATACGCCTTCGTCAGTCTGAGGTTACTAAGAGTAACTTTGTAGAGGTGTTTAAATTGGCAAAGACGATGTCCGATGCTGTAGTATGCTTTGGCCCCATTCCAATGCGTTATGGTCGCTGAACTGCTGGCTGTCCAGGTGGTGCTCTGAAAACAGTGTGGGCTTTATAGATAATTAGGCTAATTTTGAGGGCACTGCTGGCCTGTTAGGGCGGGACGGTATCCATCCCACTCGGGAAGGTGCTGCTCTCATTTCCTGCAGCATAGGTCATAGTCTCAGAACAGGCCTAGTTAATTTCTGACAATCCAGAGCCAAGGCCAGGGAGCAGACGAACAGGCTAAACCGACTGTCTACTAGCTGCACAGAGTCGTCACTCAGTGTCCACTACATTGAGACTGTGTCTGTTCCTCGAGCTCAACAAAAAAGTAGAAACATTCAGTGTTTGTTCCAGTAACCTAATCAATATAAAATTAGATCATACGGACTGTCCAGCTGCTGCCAGCACCTTTGATCTAAAGGTGGGGCTATTAAATATTAGATCTCTTACATCTAAAGCGCTAATGGTTAATGAACTTATTACTGATCAAGAGTTTTAATGTAATTTGTTTAACTGAAACATGGATTAAGCCAAATGAATCTATAGCATTAAATGAAGCTAGTCCTCCTGGATAGAGTTATATACACCAGCCTCGTCTAACTGGTAGAGGAGGAGGCGTCGTGGTTATTTATAATGATTATCTAGGTGTAACATACAAACCTGGTTATAAATTTAATACATTTGAAGTTCTTCATACTAATACTAGTGCATCTCAAAAAATTAGAATATTGTGAAAAAGTTCAATATTTTCCATCAGTTATTTAAGAAAGTGAAAATGTTATATATTATAGACTCATTACACATAAACTAAAATGTTTCAAGCATTTTTCTATTTTAATTTTAATCAGTATGGCATACAGTACAAAAAACATAAAAAAACCCGTCTCAAAATATTAGAATATTTCATTTCGAGTTTGAGTAAAACAGTATGAACACAGTGTATCTCTCGGTCTAGTTCAGTACACACAACCACAATCATGGAGAAGACTGCTGACTTGACTGTTGTCCAGAAGATGATCACTGATGCCCTCCACAAGGAGGGTAAGCCACAAAAGGTCATTGCTGAAAAGGGTGGCTGGAAAAGGTGCACAAGCAACAGGGATGGCTGCAGTCTTGAGAGGATTGTCAAGAAAAGTTGATTCAAGAACTTGGGAGAGCTTCACAAGGAGTGGACTAAGGCTGGTGTCAGTGTATCAAGACCCATCATGAACAGACATCTTCAAGAAAGGGGATACAACTTTCACATTCCTAATATCAAGCTACTCCTGAGCCAGAGACAATGTCAGAAGTGTCTTATCTGGGCTAAGGAGAGAAAGAAATGGACTATTGCTCAGTGGTCCAAAGTCCTCTTTTCAGATGAAAGTACATTTTACATTTAATTTGTTTGAAGCCCAGTGTGAGGTTTCCACAGTCTGTGATGATTTGGGATGCCATGTCATCTGCTGGTGTTGGTCCACTGTATTTTATCAAGTCCAAAGTCAACACAGCCATCTACCAGGAGATTTTAGAGCACTTCATGCTTCCATCTGCTGACGAGCTTTTTGGAGATGCTGATTTCCTTTTCCAGCAGGACTTGGCACCTACCCACAGTGCCAAAACTACTACCAAATGGTTTGCTGACCTTGATATTACTGTGTTTGATTGGCCAGCCAACTTGCCTGACCTGAACCCCATAGAGAATCTATGGGGTATTGTCAAGAGGAAGATGAGAAACACCCGACCCAAAAATACAGATACGCTGAAGGCCACTATCAAAGCAACCTGGGCTTCAATAACGCCTCAGCAGTGCCACAGACTGATCACCTCCATGCCACACCGCATTGATACAGTAATTCATGGTAAAGGAGCCCCAACCAAGTATTGAGTGTATAAATGAATATACTTTTCAGAAGTTGGACATTTTCTGTATTGTAAATCCTTTTTTTGATTGATCTTAGGGAATATTCTAATAATTTGAGATACTGGATTTCTGATTTTCATGAGCTATAAGCCATAATCATCAAAATTAAAACAAAAAAGGCTTTAAATATTTCACTTTATATGTAATGAATATAGAATATATGAAAGTTTACCTTTTTGAATTAAATTATGAAAAAAAGGAACTTTTTCATGGTATTCTAATTTTTTGAGATGCACTAGTATAATCTGTGTAGCCTCGAAAAATGGGTCTACCCAGTTACAGTGGTGCTTGAAAGTTTGAGAACCCTTTAGAATTTTCTATATTTCTGCATAAATATGACCTAAAACATCAGATTTTCAGACAAATCCTAAAAGTAGATAAAGAGAACCCAGTTAAACAAATGAGACAAAAATATTATACATGGTCATTTTATTTATTGAGGAAAATGATCCAATATTACATATGTGAGTGGTAAAAGTATATGAACCTCTAGGATTAGCAGTTAATTTAAAAGTGAAATTAGAGTCAGGTGTTTTCAATCAATGGGATGACAATCAGGTGTGAGTGGGCACCCTGTTTTATTTAAAGAACAGGGATCTATCAAAGTCTGATCTTCACAACACATGTTTGTGGAAGTGTATCATGGCACAAATAAAGGAGATTTCTGAGGACCTCAGAAAAAGTGTTGTTGGTGCTTATCAGGCTGGAAAAGTTTACAAAACCACCTCTAAAGAGTTTGGACTCCACCAATCCACAGTCAGATTGTGTACAAATGGAGGAAATTCAAGACCATTGTTACCCTCCCCAGGAGTGGTCGACCAACAAAGATCACTCCAAGAGCAAGGCGTGTAATAGTCGGCGAGGTCACAAAGGACCCCAGGGTAACTTCTAAGCAACTGAAGGCCTCTCTCACATTGGCTAATGTTAATGTTCATGAGTCCACCATCAGGCGAACACTGAACAACAATGGTGTGCATGGCAGGGTTGCAAGGAGAAAGCCACCGCTGTCCAAAAAGAACATTGCTGCTCATCTGCAGTTTGCTAAAGGTCACGTGGACAAGCCAGAAGGCTATTGGAAAAATGTTTTGTGGAGGGATGAGACCAAAATAGAACTTTTTGGTTTAAATGAGAAGTGTTATGTTTGGAGAAAGGAAAACACTATGTTCCAGCATAAGAACCTTATCCCATCTGTGAAACATGATGATGGTAGTATCATGGTTTGGGCCTGTTTTGCCGCATCTGGGCCAGGAAGGCGTGCCATCATTGATGGAACAATGAATTCTGAATTATACCAGCGAATTCTAAAAGAAAATGTCAAGACATCTGTCCATGAACTGAATCTCAAGAGAAGGTGGGTCATGCAGCAAGACAACGACCCTAAGCACACAAGTCGTTCTACCAAAGAATGGTTAAAGAAGAATAAAGTTAATGTTTTGGAATGGCCAAGTCAAAGTCCTGACCTTAATTCAATTGAAATGTTGTGGAAGGACCTGGAGCAGGCAGTTCATGTGAGGAAACCCACAATCATCCTAGAGTTGAAGCTGTTCTGTACAGAGGAATGGGCTAAAATTCCTCCAAGCCAGTGTGCAGGACTGATCAACAGTTACCGGAAATGTTTAGTTGCAATTATTGCTGCACAAGGGGGTCACACAGATACTGAAAGCAAAGGTTCACATAATTTTGCCACTCACAGATCTGTAATATTGGATCATTTTCCTCAATAAATAAATGACCAAGTATAATATTTTTTGTCTCATTTGTTTAACTGGGTTCTCTTTGTCTACTTTCAGGACTTGTGTGAAAATCTGATTGTTTTAGGTCATATTTATGCAGAAATATAGAAAATTCTAAAGGGTTCATAAACTTTCAAGCACCACTGTAATTCCGTTACTTATTATTTACAGGCCCCTGGGGGATATTCTAGTTTCTTTCTGAATTTGCAGATTTTATCTCCGATCTGGTTATTTCCTTAGACAAAGCTTTAGTTGTTGGAGGTTTTAATATTCACTTCGATAACCCAGAAGACCCTTTGAAAACAGCGTTTGTGTCCATTTTAGATTCAGTAGGGATTAATCAGAATGTCATAGGACTGACCCATAATGGTGGTCACACCCCCCAGGGCTCGACATTAACGGTTGTCCGCTTGTCCGGGACAAGTGATGCTTTATGTCGGACAAGTTCATTGTCTCAGTTACTTGTCCGATCGGACAAGTGCCAAAATACGCCGATATTCGGGTTACATATCAAATTTATCAGTTTATTCACATGATTTCCGAAGCATCTCACTCGACATATTGTTTTGATGAATCGCCGGATGTTTCTATTCGGAAAGAGTGATGTGCGCATGCACAATATTCAGACCCTCCAGGATTTCGCGATGTTGCGATTTGCAACATCAACGCAAATTCAACCAATCCCCGCGAATTCAGGGCGGTGTTGGAATTATATCCAATCACCTCAACTTTCCCGTAAATTTGACCAATCATTGGCGTTGTCTTGAGGTGACGTCGACAAACTACCTTCTGCCTTACTTCCGTGTATACATTCAAGAGAAGCAGCATGTGCGCAGTGTTGCCAGATTGGGCGGTTTCCCACCCAATTGGGCGTGTTTTGAACATATTTTGGGCTGGAAAACGTCAGCAGTATCTGGCAACACTGCATGTGCGAGTCAGTGTTTTATATAGGCTTAAATTCTGTTACTGAAAGTGTGTTATGTTTACAGTGAAGGACTGTGTGCACTTTATTTTTTTTTTACTTAACACGAGAAATTAATGGATGCCAACATTTTTGCCAAAATGGTATTTTATTTTCCATTGTTTAGGCAGCTTCAGCATCATACTGTGAGATTCTGTTCAAATTATTTTTTTCTTCTATGAAGCCTGAGCCATTTATTTTATTAGTTTATAATTATTGTTTAATTTAGTCTTCAGGAGAGACTGCCTGCACACAGTACTAGTATTACGGTAGTTTTTTTTCTTACATGAAAGCTGAGGCATTTATATTATATTTTAAGGTAATTTCATGTTGTGCTGTGAGGTTCTCTGCACTTTAACTTTTGAACCAACAGGTGCATTTGGATAAGTAAAGCCTATTTTTCTGCATTTTTGTAGTCCTGGTAATCTTTTATATTGGTAAAGCTGTTTATAGGACCATTTCTCAGTGTCTTTTTGTTTTTTTTTAATCAATAGTTTTTCAGTAATAACTTAATATTTAACATATCACTCAATTTTAATCACAAAAAGAGAAAATCACAATAATTTCTCGCAACTTTCACTTCCTCCCGCAATGTAATTGCAACAAAAACCTAAAAAACACCAACTTTCATCGCAATTTTTTGGAAAACCCCCACAACATCAGACATTTTAGCCCGCAACAATCACAAAAAAGGCCCACGAAATCCTAGGGGGACTGAATATTCCACTTGCGAAACCAGCCAATACCGCTGCGTGTATTTGAGCTGAAAAGTTAACGGTCGTTTAGGATTGGTTTTAATCGTGTCATACACGTGGATTTGTTGACATTTCTGTTGGCAGGATCATTATTCAACTGTATATTTACGTTGAGTATGTGGTAATTCCCAAATCTTTGAATTGTTGTTGATGGTGTTCATTATAAAAATTTAGACATTTAGAAAATATCCCTCCTGAAGTTCGGCTTCACAAAGAAGTCTAGTGAATCCGAGGCATCTGGTGCTGAAAAGAAGAGGAAACAGTCACAGCAGAACTATGAAAGCAAGAGAGAGCGGAAATTTCTCAATTCTTGGAAGGATGAATTTGAATGGGTCCAAGACACCGGAGATGGAATGCAATGTTCTCTGTGCATATCGCATCCTACTTTATGCTGATGTCTCGAGCAGCATGTTTAAAGATACAGCTTCATATAGGCGAGACATTCTAGTGTCTCATGGCAAGAATACAAGCCACAAGCAGTGTGATGCAAATGCAATAAAGATTGTTGGGTTACAAATAGTTTATTTGTGGGGGGGGTTCTCAAATATTTCTTCAGACAAGTCAACTTCACATTCGGACAAGTAAATTTCCTTTCAACTTGCCCGACAGGACAAGTGGTTTCAAAAGTTAATGTAGAGCCCTGCCCTCGATCTAATACTAACATTCGGGTTAAATGTAGAAAACGTAGTCACACTTCCACAGTCTGAAGTTATCTCAGATCATTATCTCATCTCATTCAAAATATGTCTGAGTAATAATCTATGCACCTCACCATGCTACTGTATTAAATGTACATTCATGTCAACTACTGCACAGAGCTTTATAAATGATCTCTCAGAGTTATCAACTTTGATTGGGTCACTGTCAGCCCCTGCAGAACTTGATCAGGCAACTGAATGCTTAAGGCCTCTGCATGCTCGTGCGACAAGGCTTTCACAGATAGCTTTTCGCAGACAGTTGTAATTTATTGTTGAGCGGGGATAATAGGCGTTCGCCATGTTATTCACCGGCACAACGCAAGGGGGCGGGAAGTCGCTAGGAGTAGTTGGTGGGTGTGGTTAGTGGAGTGTTTATCCTCCGGTTACTTATAATGACTAGAACTTTTTTTTTTTTATAATGACTAGAACTGGAGTCGTATAGATGTACGTACTTCCTCAATCAACCGCTCTTCGTGCTGCTCCATCTTCGCTCGTGTTTTTAAAAATGCCGGTCGTGAAAACAAACCAAACCGGGAAAGTAGGGAAGCGGAAGTGCATGTACAGCGGATGTAGAGTGGACCAATCGGAGCCCTCTTGTCTGCGACGCTGTCTGCGAGGCTTCTGCGGTGGTCACAATTTTTGGGAGGTGCGCGCAGAGCGTCTGCGAAGGTGGGGGGGCTACGCAGACACTGTCTGCGACGCTATCTGCGAGGACTGGGTTGTCAGCATAAATTGGCCTTTAGTCAACATTCCGCCATACTTTAGATAATGTAGCTCCTCTTAAATGGAAAATGGTCAGAGACAAAAAATTAGCACCCTGGTATAATGACGACACTCGCACTTTAAAACAGACCACTTGAAAATTGGAACGTAAATGGCGTTAAACAAAATTGGTAGTGTTCAAATTAGCGTGGAAGGAGAGCTTCCTGAAGTATAGAAAAACTCTTAGTGCTACTAGATCAACATATCCCTAATAGAAGATAACAAAAATAATCCTAGATTCCTATTTAATACTGTAGCAAAATTAACCAGGAATAAGTCCACTATAGACACATGCACACCTGTAGTATGTAGTAGCAACAACTTCATGAATTTTTTTAATGACAAAATTGAGAATATCCAACAAAAAACTCAAACTACTAATTTAAGGTCAGACAATGTAAGTGACCCTGTAGTTAACAATATAACTGGATCAGATCAGCAATTGGAATGTTTTACTCCCCTTAGAGAAACTGAATTACTTTCATTAATCTCAGCATCAAAAGCCTCAACTTGTGTACAACCCCAATTCCAAAAAAGTTGGGACAAAGTACAAATTGTAAATAAAAACGGAATGCAATGATGTGGAAGTTATAAAAAAAAAAAATCCATATTTTATTCAGAATAGAACATAGATGACATATCAAATGTTTAAACTGAGAAAATGTATCATTTAAAGAGAAAAATTAGGTGATTTTAAATTTCATGACAACAACACATCTCAAAGTTGGGACAAGGCCATGTTTACCACTATGAGACATCCCCTTTTCTCTTTACAACAGTCTGTAAACGTCTGGGGACTGAGGAGACAAGTTGCTCAAGTTTAGGGATAGGAATGTTAACCCATTCTTGTCTAATGTAGGATTCTAGTTGCTCAACTGTCTCAGGTCTTTTTTGTCGTATCTTTCCGTTTTATGATGCACCAAATGTTTTCTATGGGTGAAAGATCTGGACTGCAGGCTGGCCAGTTCAGTACCCGGACCCTTCTTCTACGCAGCCATGATGCTGTAATTGATGCAGTATGTGGTTTGGCATTGTCATGTTGGAAAATGCAAGGTCTTCCCTGAAAGAGACGTCGTCTGGATGGGAGCATATGTTGCTCTAGAACCTGGATATACCTTTCAGCATTGATGGTGTCTTTCCAGATGTGTAAGCTGCCCATGCCACACGCACTAATGCAACCCCATACCATCAGAGATGTAGGCTTCTGAACTGAGCGCTGATAACTTGGGTCGTCCTTCTCCTCTTTAGTCCGAATGACACGGCATCCCTGATTTCCATAAAGAACTTCAAATTTTGATTCGTCTGACCACAGAACAGTTTTCCACTTTGCCACAGTCCATTTTAAATGAGCCTTGGCCCAGAGAAGACGTCTGCGCTTCTGGATCATGTTTAGATACAGCTTCTTCTTTGAACTATAGAGTTTTAGCTGGCAACGGCGGATGGCACGGTGAATTGTGTTCACAGATAATGTTCTCTGGAAATATTCCTGAGCCCATTTTGTGATTTTCCAATACAGAAGCATGCCTGTATGTGATGCAGTGCCGTCTAAGGGCCCGAAGATCACGGGCACCCAGTATGGTTTTCCAGCCTTGACCCTTACGCACAGAGATTCTTCCAGATTCTCTGAATCTTTTGATGATATTATGCACTGTAGATGATATGTTCAAACTCTTTGCAATTTTACATTGTCGAACTCCTTTCTGATATTGCTCCACTATTTGTTGGCACAGAATCAGGGGGTCATCTTCCCATCTTTACTTCTGAGAGCCGCTGCCACTCCAAGATGTTCTTTTTATACCCAGTCATGTTAATGATCTATTGCCAGTTGACCTAATGAGTTGCAATTTGGTCCTCCAGCTGTTCCTTTTTTGTACCTTTAACTTTTCCAGCCTCTTATTGCCCTGTCCCAACTTTTTTGAGATGTGTTGCTGTCATGAAATTTCAAATGAGCCAATATTTGGCATGAAATTTCAAAATGTCTCACTTTCGACATTTGATATGTTGTCTATGTTCTATTGTGAATACAATATCAGTTTTTGAGATTTGTAAATTATTGCATTCCGTTTTTATTTACAATTTGTACTTTGTCCCAACTTTTTTGGAATCGGGGTTGTACTAGATCCCTTACCTACACGTCTATTCAAACAGATACTACCTGAAGTAATTGAACCCCTTCTAAAAATAATAAATTATTCTCTTAGGATTGGCTATGTACCCAAATCCTTTAAACTAGCAGTTATCAAACCCCTGATTAAAAAACCTGACCTTGATCCCTGTCAGCTGTCCAATTATCGTCCAATATCGAACCTCCCCTTTATCGCCAAGATCCTTGAAAAAGCTGTGGCACAGCAGTTATGCTTATATTTGCATAGGAATAGCATCCATGAAATGTATCAGTCAGGATTTAGACCTCATCATGGCACAGACAGCTCTGGTTAAAGTAGTAAATGACCTACTGTTGGCGTCTGATCAGGGCCGTGTCTCGCTGCTTGTGTTGCTTGACCTTAGTGCAGCATTTGATACCATAGATCATTCCATTCTTCTGGATAGACTAGAAAATGCTGTGGGAGTTAAGGGAACGGCCCTCTCCTGGCTCAGGTCTTATTTAACTGATCGCTATCAGTATGTTGATGTAAATGGTGATTTTTCTAGACATACTGAGGTAAAGTTTGGTGTTCCACAAGGTTCTGTCTTGGGTCCACTGCTTTTTTTTTTTTTTTCTTTATACATGTTACCTCTGGGTGACTTATTATTTGTAAACCTTGTATTAGTTTCCACTGTTATGCTGATGGCACACAGTTGTATGTTTCTGCAAAACCTGATGAGGGACACCAGCTTAATAGAATTGAGGAATGTGTGAAGGACATTAGACACTGGATGCTTATTAACTTCCTTCTGCTTAACTCTGACAAGCCTGAAGTACTTGTACTAGGACCACTTGCAGCTAGAAGTAAGTTTTCTGATTACACAGTAACTCTGGATGGCCTTTCTGTTTCTTCATGTGCAGCAGTAAAAGACCTCTGGGTGATTATTGACCCCAGTCTTTCATTCGAAAGTCACATTGATAACATCATCCAGATAGCTTTCTTTCATCTCAGAAATATTGCTAAGATAAGAAATTTAATGTCACTACATGACACGGAAAAACTAGTTCATGCTTTCATTACCTCCAGGTTGGATTATTGTAATGTCTTACTGTCTGGATGTTCCAATAAGTGCATAAACAAGCTCCAGTTAGTTCAAAATGCAGCAGCAAGAGTTCTTACTAGAACTAGAAAATATGACCACATCACCTCTGTCTTATCCACACTGCATTGGCTCCCAATCAAATTTCATATTGACCTTTTAAAGCACTGAATGGTCTCGCACTACAGTACCTCAGTGAACTTCTGGCCCATGACCCGCCACGCCTACTTGGATCAAAAGGTGCAGGCTATCTGCTGGTACCTCATATAGTGAAGGCTACATCAGGGGGCAGAGCCTTTTCTTACAAAGCCCCACAGTTATGGAACAGCCTTCCAAGTAATGTCGGGGAATCGGACACAGTCTCAGTGTTTAAGTCTAGGCCGAAAACATATCTGTTTAGTCAAGCCTTTTGTTAATGGTGTTTATGAGGTAAAGGTGTAGATCTGGAGGGTCCTCAGACATAGTGTTTTGGTAAACTGGGATGTATGGATGTTGTCAGTCCCCCACTTGCTTGCTCACTCGAGTTTGTTGACGGTGTAGTGGCTGGCTGCTTTATGTCCCGGGGCTCCCTCATGCCTGTGTTACCTTCTGGCTCTCCCGTTTATGCTGTCCTAGTTAGTTTTGCCGGAGTCCCTGCTTGTACTCCGTGCAATATGTATACTGTTCCTACTTATTCAGGTGACATTGGGCATACCTAACAACCTGTGTTTTCTCCCCCCCCCCCCAAAAAAAAGAAAAAAATCTGTCCCTCTGAGTTACATGTCGGTCCTGGGATCGAGATGCTGACCTCTTCTGCTCCTCGGACCTGTCTGATCCATCCTGGTGCCCTGTGTCTGGTTGGAGTCTCATCGCATCGCTTCTGTGGAGGACGGCCCCATGTGGACAGTTGAAAGTCACACCTGGAGGACGCTCTGGACACTTACAGTAATGCTTTTATGGCTGAGGACTGCAGTTGTCATGAACAGTTTTGCACTCAATTTCCATCAGTGAAGAGTTTATAACCCCAACGAAACTGACTTCATGTTAAAACTATTAATGTTATAGTCATGTTGTCTGTTGTTGCCCAAATGAGGATGGGTTCCCTTTTGAGTCTGGTTCCTCTCGAGGTTTCTTCCTCATGTTATCTGAGGGAGTTTTTCCTTGCCACCGTCGCCACAGGCTTGCTCATTGGGAATAGATTAGGGATAAAATTAGCTCATGTTATAAGTCGTTCAAATTCTGTAAAGCTGCTTTGCGACAATGTTTATTGTTAAAAGCGCTATACAAATTGACTTGACTTATTCATAATAAGAATGATAGTCATATGCTTTGGATGATGTAGGTTTATATTTTAAGAGTTTTTATTTTCTTCTGTTTTTCTAAGTTCTAGTCTAACAGATTTTTGCCTGAATGCCAAATGATATGACCATGTCTAGTTTTGAGTCATTTTAAGTCATTTTGTTACAAAGTTACTTGGAATCTTGTACTCAAAATTTTAACTCCCATGTAAGAATAGTTATATTGTTAATTGCCAAATTTATTATAAACATGGTATAAAAAAGTAATTGTTGACATAATGTTTCATGAGCGTTATTATAGTACCAATATATGAGTAGCAGTAAGTTGTAACAAACTGGAAGATCCTGCCCCCCCCCTTTTTTTTCCCTCCTTTTTCCTAGACATGGAACAGACCTGTGTGCTACTGTTTTCTTGGGTAGAACTTATGTTTTACTTGAATCTTCTGACATTTTTCTTGTCAATATTCAGTTTGTAGTGTAATTGGCAACTAACATAGTGTAATTTGGCCTTTGACGATCACAAAAATGTGCCTGGAAATAGCTGAGAAATCATCTCCAGGCGTCTAAAGCCCTTCAGCTTCCGGGACCCTAAGACAGGCCCTGGACCCCCAGCTGCATTGTTCTGGGCCTTTGGCCCATCATTCGGACAGGCTGAAATTTGGAAAGACAGGCAACATTTCAGACTTGTCTGTTCTGTGACCGTCTACTTAAAATTCCTTATTTCCCACACTGTATATCATTTTGTAAACCTCAGGATCCTGGCTTATCATTTGTTACACTGACCAGAAAAAGGTGCCAGCTGTGTTGATATCACTTTGTCATCACTTAGGACAAACCATGCAGTTTTAATGATGCTTAACATTGGAGCTTTTTTTTTGTATTGTAGTATTTAGTTACGCTGACCAAAAAGTAACCCTGCATTTAAAAAAAAAAAAAAGGTTAAAGTGCATATCACGGGTAAATTCAGGAGCAAGATCAATGTAATTCTATTTTATATTAAACTTTTGGTCAAATATCTGTCACATTTTGCATTTTGTGCAATTTTTTTTACCTTACACAATACCAGAAAAATTCAGTTGAAATCAAGCCATTTGAGGCGAATTTGTCTGCCTCTGAAAAAACTTGGCATTTGGATTTCCCAGCAAACATTGATTTTCGTGACGTCACGTGTGGGACGCCTCCTTCTGAATCCTACGTCAGCGCTGGTTTGTTTGAGAAAACGACCTGGTGGTTTTCTGCAAATTTCTTCAACGTTATCACGTAATTTATTAAAATGGTTAACAGATATATCGTAGGAGGGTGTAGCAACACCAATCTTGATGGGATTAGTACTCATCATTTTCCAAAAGACCGGACAATGAGAGAGAAATGGGAGCGCTTCATGCAAGGCACCCAGAAGCCAAGGACCAAAGAACAGCCGAGAAAAAGACCAAGAAAATCGGTGATTCACAAGTTGACTGTTGCCAGGGCAAGAAATAAGAGAGACTATACTCTAAATTAGGTGTTCCTGTGTTTGTGTGGTACACGGATAATGTTATTTATTGACACACACAAAAGTAAACAACACAAAAGCGCTGTGCGATAATACACTTCACATGCATCAAGGGATATGCGTGTCAGGGCTTGAGATCTTGGGACCTGTCAAACACACATTAAATGTATATACAACCCTGCTTAGCCGATTCCATGTGTGTGGCTTATGAAATCTTTCTCCTACAGTAGCCAGTACTCTTCTCAATGAAGAAATGTATAAATACATAATAGTGTGGCAGTTCGTAGGAGGGGGAGGAGCGCAGAAAGACGGCAGGCCAGAATAAAGTTCAATAAGACTACATTCAGACTGCACCCTGAAACGACCCATATCCAATTTTTTTGCCCATATGCGACCTGTATCCGATTTGTTATTGACAATCTGAACAACACAGATCCGATTTTTTCACATGCGACCCAGGCCGCTTGGATATGTGGTCCTAATTCCGATGCATATCCGTTATTTTCACATGCGACTGCAGTCTGACCGGACAGGTCGCATTCATGTGACCTACAAGTCATCAACAAGAGACAAACGTCACTATTCTGCGTTGGCTAATCCCGCCTCTTTGGTGGAAAACAACAACATTTGTACAGTTTTCAGAATTTAAATAGACTTATATAGAATTGATCAAGCTAATCAGGGCTTAATTTGAGGGGGAGCAAGCCGGAGCGCGCTCCGGAACCTCGGACGTTGGCTCCGGCAGCTATTTACACTGGATCCGGTGATCCGCCACCTCTCTTGACTATGTAACAAAATAAAAAAATTTTTTTAAATAAATAAATGCAAGTTTATTTAGTGTTAATGTCTGATTTTGAGATCTGTCTTGTTGATGATTTCTCTCATGAAACGACATCCACAAAATATCTGTTTGTATATTACAGAAAAGGAGGGTGCACACTTCCGTGGCCACGGGAGGAAGACACGCTTTTCGGGGAAAAAGAAGTGGAAGCGCTCTGCCAGCAGTTTTGCATCAATGACCCACGACATGTCATCAGGGCATTCAGGGAAAGTAATGGAGAATTCATCCCAGATGAACTGAAGGGCCTCATGGCCGTGATCAACACTGTCCCTATCTCAAGTGCAGAGTGTGAGCGGGGTTTTTCGCAGATGAAGTTTATTTGTAGTGTTATTACAATACATGCCCAGAAGCGCCCCCCCTTCTTTCTTTTTTTTTCGCACCGGAGCCAGTCATCCTCTGTGCTCCGGGACCTCCCACTTTACAAATTAAACACTGAAGCTAATGGTGGATTTGGTAGGGACCTGGATGTTAAACCATTCTGTATTACAAGATTATAAGATTGTTCTGGTAATTTCCAGTAATTTGACACCTTCGGTCTCATTAGTCTGCTGCCCACATTAATCAGATTGTGTGAGTTCCGCCGCCGCCACAAAAACCACATCGCCAGGTCTCGCCTCATCTCCATGCTTTACTTGCAAACTTGAAGAGTGCGCTTTTTTTTTTGTTTACGTATTACGTAGATGTGCTTATATTGCGTGTCAATTTGCGCATGCGGGACACTTTTGGGTCATTTTCCGTTCATATTGGAGATCGCATACAAGTCTCATATAATTGGTAATGTGAACGGCCTAACAAAAAAATCGGATTTCACAACAAATCGGATATGGGTCGTTTCAGGTTGCAGTCTGAACGTAGTGTAACTTGTTTATTTTTGCGCTTTTCAGATGCAAACTTCACTCTCCCAGCCATGCACGCGCGCACGCACGCACACACAAGTCGTCTGGTTGGGGAGAGAGCTCACTTCCTCTGCTCGCTCTCTCTCTTTATATAGGGCGCAGTCACTGGGAAATCACACAAACACAGGTTAATTGACATCAGGTGTAGTGATTCTGCCACTTACCTTCCCTGATTCCGCCCTCCGGTCACAGACCGGTGTTTGACCACGCTCCCGCTGCCACATACCCCTACCGCCCGACTCAGGCCAGGCAGCCGTCCGGCCTGCAGCCGACTCCTCCCCCCCACCCGACAGGAGAGAAAGTCCGCCACAACCATCTGCGCCCCCGGCCTGTGGATCACCTTGAAGTTAAAGGGTTGGACTGCCAGATACCAACGGGTGATCCGCGCGTTGGCATCCTTCATGCGGTGGAGCCACTGGAGGGGCGCGTGGTCCGAACAGAGGGTGAAAGGGCGTCCCAGCAGGTAATAGTGGAGGGCGAGGACTGCCCACTTGATCGCAAGGCACTCCTTTTCGATGGTGCTGTAGCGCCCCTCGCGTACCGACAGCTTTCTGCTGATGTACAGCACTGGACGGTCCTCCCCCTCCACCTCCTGGGACAAAACGGCCCCCAGCCCTCTGTCCAACGCATCCGTTTGCAAAACAAAGGGGAGAGAAAAGTCAGGGGAGTGTAACAGTGGCCCCCCGCACAGTGCAGCCTTCACCTCAGAGAAAGCCCGCTGGCATTGCTCCGTCCACTGGACCAGATCTGGTGCCCCCTTTTTAGTGAGATCAGTCAGCGGGCTGGTGACGTCCAAATAATTAGGTATAAACCTACGATAATAGCCAGCCAGCCCCAGGAACTGTCTCACCCCCTTTTTGGTCTTGGGCCTCGGGTAGGCCGCAATTGCTGCTGTCTTGTTAATTTGGGGACGCACCTGCCCATTGCCCAAGTGGAAGCCCAGATACCGTACTTCCACCCACCCAATCGCACACTTCTTCGGGTTGGCTGTGAGACCCGCTCACTTCAGCGACCTAAGAACGGCCCTCGGGTGTTGTAGGTGCTGCGACCAGTCATTACTATAAATAATGATGTCATCTAAGTACGCGGCCGCATAGGTGGCGTGGGGGCGGAGGACCTTATCCATCAGCTGCTGGAATGTAGCGTGCGCCCCAAACAACCCAAAAGGAAGTGTGACAAACTGGTGTAAGCCGAACAGTGTGGAAAAGGCCATTTTTTTCTCGGGATAATGGAGTCAAGGGGATCTGCCAATAACCCTTTGTCAAATCCAGTGTCGAGTAAAAGCAAGCCGTGCCTAGTCGATCGAGCAGCTCATCAATACAAGGCATTGGGTACGCATCGAATTTAGACACCGCGTTGACTTTTCTATAGTCTACACAGAACCGGACCGACCCGTTGGCCTTGGGTACCAAGACCACCGGGCTGCTCCAGTCACTGTGGGACTCCTCGATGCTGCCCATTTCGAGCATGACCTCAAGTTCTTCCCGAACCACCTTTTTCTTGTGTTTGGGTAGCCTGTAAGGGCGGCTATGCACTACCACCCCTGGGGGCGTCTTAATGTGGTGCTCTATGAGGTTGGTGCGGCCGGGCAGGGGCGAGAACACGTCTGAAAACTCAGTCTGCAACTGGGCAACCTCTGCGAGTTGGGTCAGGGAGAGTTGGTCTCCACAGGGGACCGGAGAGGTACGTGATGCCAATGCTCCCTTTGAACCTCCGGCCCCAGCTCCGCCTTCTCCGGAACTACCAACGCCACGGGGACCTCCTCGTTCCAGAATTTGAGCAGATTGAGGTGGTAAATCTGTAGCGCCCCACCCCTGTCCGTTCGCCTCACCTCGTAGTCGATGTCCCCGACTCGCCGTGTGACCTCAAAGGGTCCTTGCCACTTGGCGATCAATTTGGAGCTCGATGTGGGCAACAGTACAAGTACTTTATCTCCCGGTGCGAACTCCCTAAGGTGCGTACCCCTGTCGTACAGGTGGGTTTGCCGTTCTTGGGCCTGCCGCAAATTCTCCTGGGTTAGGTGTGAGAGTGTGTGGAGTTTTGCGCGCAGGGCAATAACGTATTGAATTTCGTTTTTACTTGGTGAAGGTCCCTCCTCCCAGTTTTCTCGCAGTACATCTAGAATGCCGCGAGGCTTACGCCCATATAATAATTCGAACGGGGCCGTCGGAACAGCCGCCAAATGGTCCTCCGCCAACTCAATGGCCTGATCCAGCGACGCCGGGCGGTGACACTGGACCCACTCCGCGGTTCCCTCGGGTAGGCGGGCGATGAACTGCTCCAGCACCACCTGATCATTGATTCCCTCGGCGTCGCGGTTGTCGGCCCTCAACCACCACCAGCAGGCGTCCCAGAGCTGCTGGCCAAACGCGAACGGCCGGCCGACTTCCTCCAGACGCAGAGCGTGGAAGCGCTGTCGCTGTTGTTCGGGGGTGCACCCCAGCCGCTGGAGGACGGCCTGGCGAAGGTCCGCGTAGGCCAGCCGGCGGTCGGTGGGGAGCTGTAGCGCGGCCAGCTGTACCTCGCCCGTTAGCAGGGGGAGGAGGCGTGCCGCGCGCTGTTCCACCGGCCAGCCCGAGGCTTCTGCTGCCTGCTCGAAGAGCATGAGGAAGGCCTCGGGGTCGTCATGCAGGCCCATCTTATTTAGGGTGAGGGAAGAAGGGCCCGTGGCGGTGGAGATGTTGGACCCCGCCGACGCAAGGAGGTGCCGGAACGCCTGTCGATCTTCCTGCTGCACCAGGGCCTCGAACCGGTGCTCTTGCTCCTTCTGGAGGGTGACTAGCGCCTGGTGCTGGCTCTGCTGGGCCGTGGCGAGGGCGTGGACCAGGTCTGCGAAGGGGGAGGACTCCATGGGGCTGTTCTTTTCCCGTGCTCGAGCCCGGGTTTCAGCACCACTGTGGCAGTTTGTAGGAGGGGGAGGAGCACAGAAAGACGGCAGGCCAGAATAAAGTTCAATAATTTATTTTTGCTCTTTTCAGATGCAAACTTCACTCTCCCAGCTATGCACGCGTGCACACAAGTCCTCTGGTTGGGGAGAGAGCTCACTTCCTCTGCTCTCTCTCTCTCTCTCTCTCTCTCTCTCTCTTTATATAGGGCGCGGTCACTGGGAAGACACAGGTTAATTGACATCAGGTGTAGTGATTCTGCCACTTACCTTCCCTGACTCCGCCCTCCGGTCACAGACCGGTGCTTGACCACACCCCCGCTGCCACAATAGTAATTAGAAAAAATATGATTTATGTAATGATAGACAGATGAGCATTGATGCATGAATCCATGGGCTTAGAAGCTCAAGCGACAATTTCATATTTCAATGCAAAATCGCTATCTGCCAAACTTGGTCTACACAGACTGTGCACTGAAACCGTACAAGCTCTCTCAGCCTGCTGGCGGATCCGCACGTGACGTCACGAGTCTGGCTCCAGACTCCCTTGGGATTTTTCCAGACGCGTTTTAGTTTATTTTTTTCTGCTGTAGACAGATGGCCTTGTGCAAAATTACCCTTCTGGATGAGTGTGTAAAGGGACATACTTTCATATAAAAAAAACACCTAAATTGGTCCAGGATATGCACTTTAAGCATTGTGGTCATTTTCTTTAAAGGTGACTTATTATACCTCTTTTCCACATGTTAACACCATTCCCTGAGGTCTTAATGAAAGGTCTGTGATATATTTTGATCAAAATACTACAAGGATAAAGCACCACAGCTCCCTTCTCACTCTGTCTAAACAACCCTGTTCAAAACAGCTGATTTGAGTGCCTGGTCCTTTAAATGATAATGAGCCACTGCTCACGCCATCCTCCTCTTCTGCCAGCCAATCAGATGATGTTTTTCTCATAAATATTCAATAACAAAGGCAGTTCTCAAGCCATGAGGGGGTGGGATAATTCTAATGATCTCTGCTTGTGACTTATGCCTCTTTTCCACCAAATCAGTTCCAGGGCTGGTTCGGGGCCAGTGCTGGTTAACAACTCATTCAACTCGCGAGCCAGCTGCGAACCAGTTTGCTTTTCCATAGCTCACGGTGCTAAGAGAAACCACGTCATTACGTCGCTGTATACGTCAGTTACGTCGCTACATTTGCGGAAGAAGCAGCAGCAACAACAATAATAATAATGGATGACTTCGCGTTTGTACAGCTGCTGCTTCTCGTCGCTTAAAAATGGCGATCTTTCGCGGTCTTGTTATTGTTGTTGGTCTTAACAACTCCGCCCCCCCGCTGATGTAAGCGGTTCTTTCCTCTGGCCCAGCAGAGAGTTGGTGCTAGCCTGGAACCGTTTTTTTCTGGCCCCAGAGCCAGTTCTTTGTCAGTGGAAACAGAAAACCCGGTTCCAAACTAAGCACTGGCCCCGAACCAGCCCTGGAACTGCTTTGGTGGAAAAGGGGCATTAGAAAGAGGAGCTGAATCTGAACAGGTTGTTTGAAGCTCATGTTTTCTGAAATAGGCAGCACAAAAGAAACTGGCTGGATGTCTTTTGTAGATTTTGTAGGTTGGTTGGCTCCAGATACCCAAATGTATGTGTAAACACTGAAAAAGTGAGTTTTTCACAATATGTCCTCTTTAACAGTATTTTTTTAAGCAAATATATTCTTTAACATGCTAAATTGGAGAGAATGAAACATCTGGTACAAAAATATATTCATGTCCAATCAGCTACCTGTGCTTGGGAGTTACATTAGAGTCAATCTGTAGCTACATTTACATGGAACCTAATAATCCGTTAAATAATCAGATTCACACTTGCTCAGAATAAAATGGGAATATTTTAGTCATGTAAATGTTCGATTAGCTTGTCTTCTCCACCTGTAACCTTTTATACCTTCGAGCAGTGATGACGTTTTACCTTTTCCGGAGCAGGATCAGTCAGTTGTGCAGGATTGTGCACATGTCAGAAATTCTATTCTAGTTGTTCACTTGAGATATATAAATATGCACGTCTGTCTAATTGTGGAATGTCCAATTGGAATTAATTCATTTTGACTGTAAAGAATGTGTGCATGTGAAAATAGCTAATGTCATGAAAGTACTAATGATACCTATGATAGATGTGGAATATTGATGTGTTTTCCTAAAGAATTATCACATAATTGAAAAAAATTACAGCTCAAGCTGTAACAATGACTCGTTTAATAAAGCAACAGGGCCCATTAAGTTTCCTCCTCCTTATTTTATTTACGTTCTTAGCATCACACACAAGAAGGAGCAAAGAAGATGTAGATTTTATTAACAACTGCAAGTGTAAATGTATACGTCATGGGCTAGTGTGTCTTGTCCCAAAGTGCTGTTTGGATCCAATAGTGAGAACCTAATTTCATTCCAATCAAAAATGAGTTTTTCTTCTTTTCAGGAAGTTGCAAAAGAAGATATAGTGTCTCTCTTATTTTAAAAAATGCTCTTTTTACAAACATTAAAAACCTTAGTTATTGAGACCACAGTGGTATCACAATTTTCAAAGCATTCCCATTTTATTTAAATGAAAAGAAAGCATTGAGAAGCATACATCAAGTGTCGCATAGTGGATGCTGAAAAAACACTGTTCCTCTCTTCTTTTTTCTTCTCAGTTGAAGTCATTTCAGCATGCACTGAGCTCCCACGACTGCTCCCGGAACGTGTATGTCAAGAAAAATGGGTTCACGCTCCACCGTAACCCGATTGCTCAGAGTACTGATGGCGCTCGTGCGAAAATTGGCTTCACGGAGGGCAGACATGCCTGGGAAATCTGGTGGGAAGGGCCACTAGGTACAGTGGCAGTGATTGGCATCGCAACCAAGAGGGCACCCATGCAGTGCCAGGGCTATGTTGCACTGCTGGGGAGCGATGATCAGAGCTGGGGCTGGAATCTTGTTGATAATAATCTGCTTCACAATGGCGAGGTCAATGGAAACTTCCCACAGTGCAATAACGCACCCAAGTACCAGGTAAGCTGACAAAATTCCTGCCACATGCTAGTTATTGATGCAAGCAGTTTCAGTTACTTTGTGGATCTTTCTCTAAAGCATTTCATTTAATGTGGCTGAGTAAGCTAGGGAACTAGCTCTCAAAACATTCATTCCCAAATCGGGCAACTATTGTTTATAGTTGACAACAATATCCACTTGATAATATTTAGCAGATTTAGTATTTGAGTTTGTTACATTCCAGAAATAACTGCTGGAAACAGTGTCTGAATCCACTATGAAACTAGGATCTGGTGCTGCTGCTAGTCAAACTGGGATCCTAATATAATGTCCATAGGGTTTTCTAGGAAGAATTTCTTTTAATAGCGATTTGAGAGTGATCATCTAGTTTTTAGGAAGCCATGGCCTAATGGTTAGAGAAGCAGATTTGGAACCAAAAGGTCACCGGTTAAATTCCCTAGGCCAGCAGCAATGGCTGAAGTGCCCTTGAGCAAGGCAACTAACCCCCAACTGCTCCCCAGGCTGCTCTGGGTATGCTCTACAGGGTTTCCGCGGAGTCTTAAAAAGTCTAAAATTTGATAATCCTAATTTAAAGGTCCCATGGCATGGTGGTTTGTTGATGCTTTAAACAGGCTCGTGGAGGCTTCCGGATGTTATATCTGGAGCCTTTCTCGAAATGAACCCTCGGCACGTAAATATAGCCTCCTGGGAGAAAGCCCCATTTCAGCGCTTTTCCCAGTGCATCGTTTTGCTAATGAGAAGCAGGAGGCGGGGAAGGGTAGAGGGTGGGCCATGGGGGGAGGGGCTTGACCAAGCTGCTCGCACACATACTCACTATCAGCGCCTGTAGCCACGCTGCTAAGACAAAACCCCGTTCTCCCTCGGACTCCTTTCATAAACTCAACGTGACACAGAGAACAGAGAGTGAGAGTGTTCGGAGTGGTAGTTTACGAACGTGTAATACCCTAGGCTTGAACACGCACTCCATAACCAAAGAGGATAGAAGCAGCAACTACAGCAACATATCACTTATCCAGCAGAAGACATGCATTGCGGAGCAATAGTCAAACATAAGCTCATAAGTTACAGTCAATTTCCAGACTAAACTCAGTTTAACAGAGTATGCTGCATGCTCTTTAGTTTTGTAGCGCAGATTACCTGGCTAACTGCAGGAAGCAGTTAGCTGCACAGCTAATGTAGCCATTGCTAGGCTAACGCACCGATTTTAAAACACCGGCAAAACGACCAGTTATACACTTACTTGTTCGGTGTTTGTTGCTGATGCGGCAGGGATGCTTGGTACGGACCCAGGCTTCAGTGACAGTTGATGTGCAAAACCTGCCCTGTACTGTCCCAAGTTGTGGAAACATTCCTCAGGAAAATGCTTCCGACAAACATACACTGTCTTAGGTAGACTCGACGGCGTATTATTGAAGTAAATAAAATTAAGCCACTGTGTCTTCAGGGGCTTTCCCGTCGGCAGTAAAAACAGACTCTTTTCTGTGTTGTCACATCCATGTACAGCGCAATTTCCATGTTTCGCTCACTTAGGTGATGCCATGTTGTTGTGTCCTCTATGGTCTCCTCACTACAACTGGGCGGGGCAATCCATACAGTGGGTGGGAATCCGGGGGGGGGCGTGGGGATCATCTCCCTTGCTGACGTAGTAAAGGGAAGAGCTTATCAACGCGCCGTTTTGACGCGCCATTCTCAAATGTTGGGCATAGTTTGGTTTACACATTATGAAATTTCTAGCTACTGGGGTGACTTAAGAAGGTCAGAGGAACTCATTTTAACGTTAAAAAAACCTCAGAAAGTGAAAATTTCATGCCATGGGACCTTTAAGGACTTAAAAAGTCTAAAATACGAGCATATTTTGCATTGTAGGTCTTAAATGTAATTTTGTGAAGTCTTAAATCCTTACGTCCATTTACCCCATTCGCTTTTTTTTGTTAAATGCGTTGGTGACATTCATAATTAGTCATATAGGCTAGGCCTACTTAGTATCAGTAGGCTACGCTGCAAACTACAAATGAGACACAGTGGAATCCGGCGTCTAGCCCGGTTGGCATGGTGATGCACAGGGCATGGTACACGCGCATTTAGACAGTAGAGCCTAAAAGAAGCGAGGGAGATTGTCACGGTTTGTAGCAAAATGGGCAAATGCAAGTTTAATGACTGCTGGCTTGAACGCAATGATTTCGTAGACTGGTTAAAACGTGTACCAAACAATCCGTTTGAGGCGTACTGCACATTGTGCAAAAGAACACTCAAACTCAGCACCCTGGGTGTAAAGGCACTGGAATCGCACGCGAAAGCGGAGAAGCACTAGGCTGCCCATAAAAGTCTGCAACAATCGCATGCCATCACTCAATTTTGTTCACCGTTGTCAGGTCCAAGCACATCTCGAGACGGTGTATCAGCTAACTCTGTGCGAACTGTAACGTTACAACACACAAACCGTACAGAATCGAATGCCTCATCCTCAAGTGATTTGCGGGATGTCTTTGGCTCCACTGCAACTTTGCTCCTCATTAATGCAAGAGCGCACCCTAGAGATGTAATGAGTTCATTGGTGAATGATAATAAATTTTGTTATTTTGAAAGTAATTCAGGCTCTCCCAATTTTCTTTATTTTTTTTGTGCGGCATACACTACCGTTCAAAAGTTTGGGGTCACCCAGACAATTTTGTGTTTTCCATGAAAAGTCACTTTTTATTTACCACCATAAGTTGTAAAATGAATAGAAAATATAGGTAAGACATTTTTCTGGCCATTTCGAGCATTTAATTGACCCCACAAATGTGATGCTCCAGAAACTCAATCTGCTCAAAGGAAGGTCAGTTTTATAGCTTCTCTAAAGAGCTAAACTGTTTTCAGCTGTGCTAACATGATTGTACAAGGGTTTTCTAATCATCCATTAGCCTTCTGAGGCAATGAGCAAACACATTGTACCATTAGAACACTGGAGTGATAGTTGCTGGAAATGGGCCTCTATATACCTATGTAGATATTGCACCAAAAACCAGACATTTAGTAGAATTTGGCTAGAATAGTCATTTGCCACATTAGCAATGTATAGAGTGTATTTCTGATTGGTTTAAAGTGATCTTCATTGAAAAGAACAGTGCTTTTCTTTCAAAAATAAGGAAATTTCAAAGTGACCCCAAACTTTTGAACGGTAGTGTAAGTCTTAAATTTAACCAGTTATGGTCTTAAAAAGGTCTTAAAAAGTCTTAAATTGAACTTGTTCAAGCCTGCAGAAACCCTGGCTCTAGATGAGAGCGTCTGCTAAATGCCTGTAATGTAATCATTTAAGAATGATGGAAAAACATGCGGTGATGTCTAAAACAATTATCAGTGTTTCCTTATTGTAATAATCAATAATCTTTCTTATTTTTAGTGACTTTTTGTATTTAACTGATTAACACTGGATTTACATTGTACAAAATTACATGCTGTCACAGGCAAAATCATACATTGTAAAGGATAATCTTTGGTCATGAATTGAAATCACTGGTCTTCGAACATATGGCCATTTTAGTGCAGCTGTGACCAAAGCCAGTGCCGATGACAGATTTTTGCTTAAAATCTCAGCGCATTAGTGCTGCTATGACATTCACTAATTCGTACAGAAGTGCTCTGTTTGTAGCGATTACTGACTATTATGACAACATGAAGCTAGTTTTATGCTTTCCAGTTGAAGAGCACACACAGTATGGCACAACATAGTCGCTACCTTCGTTGTGTAGTTACACAACATTACTGAAAACGTTCTATTAGGCGTGTAACAATTCACTCAATTCACGAATCAATTCAGTTCGTGACATTAGGTTCACGATTCAATTTTCCCACGATATTTTGGAAAAAATTAAATGAAAACTTATTACCAAATCATGCAACATTTATTTTCCTATTCCTTCCAACTTAAATAAATAATTCCTCTGGCTTAAAAAAAAAAAAAAAAAACTTTTTGCATTTCTTAATAACCAACAATAATTATTTACCCACATTTTGTAAAGGTTGGAGCAAAATATAGTAGCCAGCGTTGGGCAAGTTACTTCAAAACTGTTTTGCATTATTTATTACTTGTTACTGTCATTTTAAAGTAATTAGTTATATTACAATATTACTGTATTTAAAATGTAAGGCATTACACTACTATTGCATTACTTTTAAGTTACTCTCATCAAAATAACTGGAAGTATGGATTTGGCAATCTAAATGTAGCTCAAGACGCTCAATTAGCTCATCACACATCCAGTGGAAGGTGATGTGGTATCTGACTGAGCTAGGCTTATGGTTAAAAACACTAGAATATAATAGCCACAGTGATGGCTCATGGCACAATACAAGGAACGATCATTGCAATAACAAACAAAAGGTAAAAGTCTGGCAAATTGTGATAGAAATACTGTAACTTTAGGCCTATTTATATTAACATTAATTGAACTGTATTGTATTGTAATGTCTAAAGATATGACAGGATACAAAATTAGCATTTCTATGCCTTTATTGTTTTCAGGTTTACAGCATTAAGCATAGTTTATGCTTCATAAAAAAAAAAGATTAGCCCTAAGGGATATGACTCCATTTCAGAAATTTAACAAAAATGAACATATTATGGCAAATCGTAGCCTACAATAAAACTGGCCTGAAAAAACCCACAAGCCTTTTAAATCACAGCTAGACAATGACTATTAGCTGTATGAGGCTACCCAGTCACATTTCGAAAAACAGAATTAGAAATAACAAAATCAAAGTGCTTTTAATGATATTGAAGTGCTTAGGCCTATTAGCCCTCAAAGGAAAGGCAGCTCAATCACTTTTAGTCTGACTTCCGACCAGAAAAAAAACTCAGTTATACAGGACAAAAATGTAAACAAACTGTCAGCATATCTTCAACAACATACTCCACCACAAGTCTCCTAACCTCTTGAGGCTGAAGGAGCATCTCGGAGCGGCAGAACGTTAATTTTGGCTGCTTTGTGATTTTATCGCCACTCCCATCTTCCGCTTGCTTCCTTGCTAACTTCATGCTACTATGGCACCTCTGTAAATGTTTAGTTAAATTACTGGTGCTATTTCGGGAAGTGGACAGTTCTTTAGGTTTAGCACACAAAGTGCATTTGACTACGATTTTCTTCACATCCTTATTTTTCACAAACTTAAAGTAATGGGCGTATGCTCATCTGGAGAATGTGCTATCCGACATTAGATCAGCTGCAGGTTCACTCATCTCTCTCTTCTGTCTGACTAGCCTAAAGAAAAAGGAAGTGAAACATTTTGCGCGGACGTTTCACCTCTGCTGATCTCGCGTGATTTTGGCGAATTTGTATGAAGGAGAAAAAAAAAAAACACTTCATTCCAGGTTAAAAATGCATTGTAACGCACGTTACTGACATTTGTACCGAGTAAAATATTGCCAATTTTTTTTTCTGTAATGCCTTACATTACCACGTTACTGCAAAAAGCAATGCATTATAGTAATTCGTTACTTTTGTAACGCGTTACTCCCAACACTGATAGTAGCCTATTAACTAAAATATTCCTTTTATTAAAGATAAAGTTAATAACAAATAGGCCTTTTCTTAATATACTTTTATGAACATTTGTACTACCTCCATTTACTTCTCTTTTCTTTAGCTTTCATCAGTCTGTAAAAAGAGAGCTCTGATTTCTTGTTAAATCTATTTGTTAATTTCTATTTGTCTTTCCCATTTTAGATATGTTTTTGCTGCATTAGAGCTGTTACTTCCCCCTATAGTGAAGTCATGTGTGTTCCCGCTGTTATACATTATTGTGCCTTCTACTGTCTAAACAACTCAATTACAGCAAGGGAAAACTAATAGATTTCATTTATTCGAATTATCATAAATTTGTATTGTCGCACGATATATCGTTACATGCTATCACAGAGTCTGTTACAGAATTCTTGATCATCTCATATAGTGTGACAAGTAATAGTCAGATTGCTGGAATCATGCAGTGTAAAACCAGCTTAACTCAAACTCGCATAGTAAATAATATTGAGTGAGTTAAGGAAATTAAAATAGGCAGTTGTTAAAATGATGCTGTGTTTGAATGAACAGATGCAAACAGAGATGTTTGTTTGGTTTATAAGAAAGGCACTACACTGGCATTTTGGCATATAAATATTACATGATACGGTCCCTCAGGGTTATAATAAATCATACAGGTGCTGGTCATATAATTAGAATATCATGAAAAAGTTGATTTATTTCAGTAATTCCATTCAAAAAGTGAAACGTGTATATTATATTCATTCATTACACACAGACTGATATATTTCAAATGTTTATTTCTTTTAATGTTGATGATTATAACTGACAACTAATGAAAATCCCAAATTCATTATCTCTAGCCGCTTTATCCTTCTACAGGGTCGCAGGCAAGCTGGAGCCTATCCCAGCTGACTACGGGCGAAAGGCGGGGTACACCCTGGACAAGTCGCCAGGTCATCACAGGGCTGACACATAGACACAGACAACCATTCACACTCACATTCACACCTACGGTCAATTTAGAGTCACCAGTTAACCTAACCTGCATGTCTTTGGACTGTGGGGGAAACCGGAGCACCCGGAGGAAACCCACGCGGACACGGGGAGAACATGCAAACTCCGCACAGAAAGGCCCTCGCCGGCCCCGGGGCTCGAACCCAGGACCTTCTTGCTGTGAGGCGACAGCGCTAACCACTACACCACCGTGCCGCCGCATATCGCATCTTCCTCTTCAAAATATCCCATAGATTTTCTATGGGGTTAAGGTCAGGCGAGTTTGCTGGCCAATTAAGAACAGGGATACCATGGTCCTTAAACCAGGTACTGGTAGCCTTGGCACTGTGTGCAGGTGCCAAGTCCTGTTGGAAAATGAAATCTGCATCTCCATAAAGTTGGTCAGCAGCAGGAAGCATGAAGTGCTCTAAAACTTCCTGGTAGACGGCTGCGTTGACCTTGGACCTCAGGAAACAGTGGACCAACACCAGCAGATGACGTGTCACCCCAAACTATCACTGACTGTGGAAACTTTATACTGGACCTCAAGCAACGTGGATTCTGTGCCTCTCCTCTCTTCCTCCAGACTCTGGGACCTTGATTTCCAAAGGAAATGCAAAATTTACTTTCATCAGAGAACATAACTTTGGACCACTCAGCAGCAGTCCAGTCCTTTTTGTCTTTAGCCCAGGCGAGACGCTTCTGACGCTGTCTCTTGTTCAAGAGTGGCTTGACACAAGGAATGCGACAGCTGAAACCCATGTCTTGCATACGTCTGTGCGTGGTGGTTCTTGAAGCACTGACTCCAGCTGCAGTCCACTCTTTGGCTACATCCACATGACAATGGCAACGAGATTTTTTTTTTTAAATATCGCGTCCACATGGGCAACGGATCAGTAAAATTTCAGGTCCATATGGCAACGCAACGCTTGCTGAAAACGATGCGATACACATGCCACACCACTACGTGCGCTGTAAGACGGTCCCATCGGAGACACCAGAACAATAGAAGAAGTAGACGCATGCGCATAAACCCCTTCTTCTGTAGCATTAGCCACACAAAGTTTTGATTATTAATCAGTACCGTAAAACGAAAGACGCGGAAAGAGGAATGAATGGGGGTAGATGGAAGCCGGTACGCCAACATTCTGATATCCTCCAGAATTCTTTAATGGTCCGGAATAAATTGAATGCTACACGTTGATGGATTACTTTGTTCTTCTACGCCCTTTTTGAGGAATGTATTGTCGGACTTAAACCAACATCTGAAGAGGTGAGATCGCTCCTTTTTTTTTTTCCTATGTTTGCTGGCGGGATTGTTTTTGTTTTTGGAAAGCGCACGGGCGGTCCGCGGTTTGGTACTGCTTCCGCAGTGTTTGGACTAAAGACTCTGCCCTAAGGGCTATTCTCTCTCTCTCTCTCTCACTTTGCACCATTACACAATAAATATTCACAGTGAAAATATTTTGTAAGCGCGTTTCATGAACCAAGTTATAGGATTTGTTGACAACTCGCATCGAGTTCGTTACACTTCTACCCGGCGTGAAGCACTGACAGTCATGTGGTTGTGACGTCATCGTAAACAAATCCGTTCTACTCATCCAGACGACTTCGCAACGGCGCCGTTGCCAGATTTTTTCACTCTGGAACCCATTCTCAAAAGATTTCGTTTTGGGGCACCCAAAACGCCGGTGCCGTGTGGACGCCAGGCCGAAACAATAAACGATTTTATCAGATTCACCTGAATCCGTTGCCGTGTGGACAGGGCCTTTGTGAATCTCCCCCACATTTCTGAATGGGTTTTGTTTCACAATCCTCTCCAGGGTGCGGTTATCCCTATTGCTTGTACACTTTTTTTTTCTACCACATCTTTTCCTTCCCTTCACCTCTCTATTAATGTGCTTGGACACAGAGCTCTGTGAACAGCCAGCCTCTTTAGCAATGACCTTTTGTGTCTTGCCCTCCTTGTGCAAGGTATCAGTGGTCGTCTTTTGGACAACTGTCAAGTCAGCAGTCTTCCCCATGATTGTGTAGCCTACAGAGATCTTGCATGTGACGTCACAGCCGATCCAGATTGTAACAGACACCATCTTGTCGGTCAAACGCCATATTTCCGCCTTCTACTTCTACCTTTTCTTCTGGAAAACCCTACTATATACAATTCTACTACAACGGCTGCGGCTACAAGCTCTCCCTACCTGTGCATGTTTTATGTTTTTTGTGTGTATTTTTGCGTGTTGTTCGTCTGTACCGGACTTCAATATCCACTACAACCATATGGACTTACTGGACATTGGTTTCCAGCAGAAAATGACGGTTTGTAGCGATTTCCATCGCATGCACAACATTCCGGACGAGATAGCGAGACCAGCGGGGTCTCCGTGGATTGTTATCGGGTCTGGCAGGCGAAGGAGGCAGCGTCGGGAGAGGAAGCAAAAGCGAGGCTGCAGGCAGAACCGGCCTGTTGACTAAGCTCAGAAAACAGCCACTCAAATCTCCACTGCCAAGCCTCTATCTCTCCAATGCCAGATCCATGGTAAACAAGACGGACGATTTGGAATTACAGCTGGAATTACTCTATTCTATTCTATAATCGGCTGGTCAGCGCTATAGACCCTTTTCAGTCACGTGACCTTCGTAAACGCGACCGCCATTTTGGACATGTAGTGGACTTCGGCTTGAATCAGTTTGAATGCGAGGAAGGCGACAAACGAAAAACATAAAAGAAAAAGGAGCGAGATGCAGAAAACACCTTCACTATCCAGCGACGTAGGGCATTTACAGGGCGAGCAGAGGGAGAGGTATTTGCAAAAATTGAGGTTAGCAGGCTTAGAGAACGACGTTTACCTCCTTCCACCAGGATTATTCACTGACGTACGGAAGTATACGAAGCCCTCGTCTTTACCTGACTTCGGCCCACGTGATCTGTATACCTATGTCGTTAAAAACCCATCGCCATACACATACACGCCAACGTCCGAGGTTCCGGAGCGCGCTCCGGCTTGCTCCAGGAGTGCTCCGGCCGAGGTTCCAGAGCGCACTTCGGCTTGCTCCAGGAGTGCTCCGGCCGAGGTTACAGAGCGCGCTTTGGCTTGCTCCAGGAGTGCTCCGGCCGAGGTTACGGAGCGCGCTCCGGCTTGCTCCGGAGCAAGCCGGCGCGTGCTGCTTAATTTGAGGGAGAGCAAGCCGGAGCACTCCGGGAGCAAGCCGGCGCGCGCTGCTTAATTTGAGGGGAACCTCGGCTGGAGCACTCCGGGAGCAAGCCGGCGCGCGCTGCTTAATTTGAGGGAGAGCAAGCCGGAGCGCGCTCCGGAACCTCGGATGTTGGCTCCGGCAGCTATTTATACTGGATCCGGTGTAAATAGCTGCCAGATCATAATTACAGTAAACTAGTAAATACAGTAAAGGAAAAACTTGAGACTGAAAGGTTTTAACAGTCATCCAAATGACTGAACGTAAACATTGCTACAGTAACATACCAGCTACTTGTTGACCTTAGCTAGTCAACAATAGCTACTACAGAAGAACAAAGAGGTTACAATGGGTTATTTTAGCCTATTTGGTTACACACTCGCCGCCACAGAATGTTAACAGCAATGTAATGCCTTTTCTGGCTAATTTTATTCGTCTTACCTCCAACAAAGTGGTCACTACACAAGCGTTGGTATGCCGAGGGCTGCCAATCTGTTTATGGCCGCTATCCATCTTCTCCGTCGGGATCCGATAAAATGATAAACCTTGCCTTGTTTGTTGATGGTTACTACATCCAGGTGCACAACAATATAGTGGCATGATGGAAGTCTTGCTGAAAATAAACACTTTCTTTGCTGCCGTTCCTCAATGTTGGCTGTGGTAAACTACTGGTAGTACACGTCCAAAATGGCGGCCGCGTTTGTCGTGACGTCACGTGAAAAGGGTCCATACTAGATACTACTGATATATCTAGTATCAGTACTAGTGATACTTAAGTGACTTACCTGTCCAATGAGGATTGTTATTTTCTTGTTTACAAGATGCCACATCTGAGGGCGGCTGACAAATCCTAAACTTCTGTAAAGATAACTGTCCAGAGATTTATAAGCACGCAGTGCTTCACTACTGAACAGCGAGGGAAAGTTAATGAGGTAATTATACACGTCTGGGTATTCCACCTCTGGCAGTTCAATATCCACTGACACGGTCGTGAAAACTACGTCCGGTAATCGATAAGGGTCACTAATCTGTAGGTCGTTTATTTTAGACATATATCTAGTTATCTGTTCATTAGAAAAATGAGCCGTGTAGTTCGTCGGTTGAAATTTATCTATTTTGTACACGAGTGCAGTAGTATTCAGCAGTGTTTTTTACTGACAAGATGGCGGCTGTGTACTTTCCGGTCACGTGACTGCAAGATCTCTACAGAACTAGACTGAGAGACCATTTAAAGGCCTTTGCAGGTGTTTTGAGTTAATTAGCTGATTAGAGTGTGGCACCAGGTGTCTTCAATATTGAACCTTTTCACAATATTCTAATTTTCTGAGATAGTGAATTTGGGGTTTTCATTAGTTGTCAGTTATAATCATCAAAATTAAAAGAAATAAACATTTGAAATACATCAGTCTGTGTGTAATGAATGAATATAATATACAAGTTTCACTTTTTGAATGGAATTACTGAAATAAATCAACTTTTTCATGATATTCTAATTATATGACCAGCACCTGTATGTGCATATTCCACGTACCTCAAATGAAGTCATTGTAATTCTTGTCCTGGTCAGAAGACATCAGACATACTCAGAATAAAATATCACTTGAACTGAGCACCTTTTCGTTATCTTTGTACAGGTATTAGCTTATTTATGGAGGATCACTATGGAAAATCATTTGAAATTTTTATTTATGAATTTCCTTCACAATTACGTGAATGTTTTTATTATTATGGGTGTTATGAAGCATCCTGTAACATGTAATGTAACTTTCTTTGCATGTTTGTTGGAAATGGTGGAGCAGGTCATAACCCTGAAAACCTCCTCTAAAGTATGAGAACTCGTTATATTGCACAGTGCTTTTTGTATCATGGCATAGCTTTTGTGTTCACAAGAGTAAAATTTGTAGATGGTATGTGACAGAGTGGAAGAGTGATTGTTGTGCTACCTTATCAAGTTTTGTAGCTGTATCACACATTTATGGTCATATTGGTCTATCTGTCATGCCCGGTCAGAAAACGTTATCTCATGCCACTTTGCCCAGAAAGTAGGCAATTTGTATGATGACTCCATCTGTTAAAAATGAACATGGTTTCAGTCACCAGGATAAACATTTTCTCATTTCTAAACACTTGTCATGAAGCATGTGCATTATGCAGTGTTGGCATAAGGCAGCAACTAGCAAAAGTACTCAGTTAGCTTGTAAGTAATCTTTTGAGTAAGCATATTGGGTGAAAATTCAATCCAAATTCCTTGAAACTGTTCTCATTGAATTCACAATCGATTGCTGAACAATATACTTTTTACAGAATTAAAATATGTTTATCTGTTCTTGAGATATTACAAATTAAAGATTGAAGAAACGGCTTAATTTTTAGAAAACTGATGTAATATTATGTATTAGGATCATATGGTCCAAAATGGGCCTCATTAACGAATGAGATCATTGTCTATCCAAAAAAAAGTAATAAAAGATTATTTCTAATACCCTGTTTGTGCTCTGTAGGTCTTTGTATTTCTCAAAAGTAGGCCTACTAGTATTAAAGAATATAAATGATAATGTTCACAAATTTCAAGGTGAACCTCAAAAAAACTGTGTGATCCACATCCAATAAACAATTCCATTTAATTGAACTGAAATTGACACTTGTGTTTCTGACTCCCCGTTTTTAAAAAATATCATTCCGACCACTAAGATGTCAATATTTTTTCATCAAAACAACTTCAGGTATATTCTAAAATATATTTATTTACATGAATCGGTTTGAATTGAAAAAATAAATCGGTAAGCTATGAAAACTCACTTCAAAGTCTCCCATGAATCATAACATCAAAACTCGCAGACAGAAAATTTTGCTGAATATGTCATCAAAAACAGTGATAGCAAGAGAACATCCCTATAAAAGTTATGATTGATTTGATATTCACAACTAATCTAGTTGGAAACCAATAAGAAGAGAGAGCCTGGCCACTTTCCCATGACTCAAAAAGCACCAGCAGTTTCCTGAGGTCCTGCGAGCAGAGTTTTTACTCTGTTATACCAACTTCAACCTGCCGTTACTCCCAAAGTACTGAACAGATCTTAACGAGAGAAATTTCTTTGGAAAGCAGAGATTATAAGCTTTTTAGTGATAGAAAATATTCAAGAGTTAAGCAGTGACAGATTTGGAAATTTAGATGAGCATCTGCATGCACAATTTTCACAACACTGCCAGCGAGCGTCTGATATGCCTACTATTGGTCCAGTAGTGTTGTTAAAATCTATATTTGTTTAATTTTCATAGCATACGTAATTTTATATATTTCTAATATATTTGTGTTGTCATCAAATCAGCGTCTATCTTTTGGTTCATATTAAAGTTGATCGCAAAGAGAGTTGAAAACTAGAAGTCAACCCCAAAGTTTTGGATTTGATTCCAAACAGTGAAAATTATTCACCTTTATTTTTCCAAAGACGATGTATATTTGCAAAAAAAAGTGTGGAACCAGTAAAAATGTACAGAATGTTGTCGCCTTGCATTAGTTTGAGTGTCTCATTGATTATATTCTCACGAGAGTTGTTTACTTGATTTCCCTCAAAGTGCTTGCAAAGAATAAGAATTTTATACTGAATGTTCTTTTGAAACCTTATTGGCTATGCCTTTTTAAACGTTCCAGATAGGAGAGCGAATACGTGTAATTCTGGACATGGATGACAAGACGCTGGCGTTTGAGCGAGGATTCGAGTTTCTCGGTGTGGCGTTCAGGGGACTGCCAAAGACCTGCCTCTTCCCAGCTGTTTCGGCTGTTTACGGTAACACTGAAGTCACAATGGTGTACCTTGGCAAACCTCTAGACGGCTGAGGAGCGTCTCAACCTCCGTGCCATGTTGACAAAACCATACGCCAAGGAGGCATCCAGATGGCATAATAATGACTCCGAGCAGTCTGCAGTGCGAGAGCCGGTTCATCTGGGCACAAATGTGCAGATTATACCCCAGGATTATGATTACAAGACACTCCAAAGCATGCCTTTGTGGATTAAGGAAGTCTCTGGATGGCTGAGGACAATTGGATTTTTTTTTTTTAAAGCTGATTTTAATGTAATTTACGAAAAGACACTGGGCTATGTCCCTTTTCTAGTTAATGAATCCAGCCTGGTTCAGTGGCAGGTTTGAACTGTTAACCACAGACACAGAATGCATTTATAACGTGATACAGCGATGAGGGACTGTAAGTATTGTAGATATAGTTTATACAGTAACTGGATGGTTTTAGAATTTTACTGTGCACCACAAATACAACCCATATGTAGGCAAATGACATGCCAAAATCAATGTTCTAATTACCTCTATACAGCTTGACCATTTTTAACTTAAATGCAAGACTGCTTCACTAGAGTTAGTGCTTTGCATGCAGTGTAGTCGAAGCCGTCTGTTGCCATTGATGTTTGTGCAGGAAATCCAAAAGAAAGTGTCACGTTACTGTAATACTTAATTGTGATGTACTAGTGTATGATATTAATTTATTAGATTTGATCCTCGGTATCACTGAGGTTATGGGACCGGTAAATAAACTATATGGTGCCAGTCTGGAAAAGTGTACAGTCTGGTTGAACTCTTCTGCCATTTTTTTTTTTTTCTTCTTTCCACCAGTTGTGTTGTTACTGCCACAAGGGGGTATCGAATGTACATTTATCAAATATCCAACGACACACTCTGGACTTTCAGTTTATGCACACAAATGCACTGCAAAAACAGTATCAGGATGTTGAAAAGACATGGTGTGTATTACAACTATTTTTTTTTAAATGGAGCACTGTTTTTTAATGAGGGGAACTTAACATCTAGGTAAAAATATAAGGATGTGTTAATGTGATGAAACGGGGGTGGGTGGGATTGCTACTCACTTTTTAAATGCAGTACTGGAAGAGGATACATTACAAATGAGTGCAAATGTCCCCTTGGTTACTGATTTAAAGACATTTTACTGTTTGTCTAAAAACAGAATTCCATGTTGATTTAATGATGTTTGATTTTAACAACAAAAAAATAAACTATTACAGTCACCTCACAGCAAAAAGGTTCTGGGTTCGAGCCCAGTGGCCGATGGGAGCCTTTCTGTGCGGAGTTTGCATGTTCTCCCCGTGTCTGCGTGGGTTTCCCCCACAGTCCAAAGACATGCAGGTTAGGTTAACTGGTGGCTGTAAATTGACCGTAGGTGTGAATGTGAGTGTGAATGATTGTCTGTGTCTATGTGTCAGCCCTGTGATGACCTGGCGACTTGTCCAGGGTGCACCCTGCCTCTTGCCGATAATCAGCTGGGATAGGCTCCAGCTTGCCCATGACCCTGCACAGGATAAGCAGTTACGGATAATGGATGGATGGAGTCTAACATCACTTGGATGTTATGGATGATGGATGGATAGAGTCTAACATCACTTTATCTGAAGTGACTATGAATACACTGTGACCAAAAGTATGTGAACACCTGCCCATCACACACAGACTGGATGTAGTCCTTCTCCAAACTGTTACACAATTGTATTGAATGTCTATGCTGTAACATTATAATTTCCCTTCACTGAATCTAAGAGGCCCAAACCTGTTCCAGCATGACAATTCTCCTGTGCACAAATTGAGCTTCATGAAGCCAAGTTTGGAGTTGAAGAACTCGAGTGTCCTGCATAGAACCCTGACCTCAACCCCACACATTTAGAATGCTGACTGCACCCCAGGCCTCCTCACCTGACATCATGCTCTTGTGTCTGAATGATCACAAATTCCCACAGCCACACTCCAAAATGTAGTGGAAAGCCTTCCCAAAAGAGTGAAGGTCATTATAACAGCAGCAAAGGGGAATAAATCTGGATTGGGATGTTCAACATGGACAGACCTGGAAAGGCCCTTAAAGGCATCTCATCTCATCTCATCTCATTATCTCTAGCCGCTTTATCCTTCTACAGGGTCGCAGGCAAGCTGGAGCCTATCCCAGCTGACTACGGGCGAAAGGCGGGGTACACCCTGGACAAGTCGCCAGGTCATCACAGGGCTGACACATAGACACAGACAACCATTCACACTCACATTCACACCTACGGTCAATTTTAGAGTCACCCGTTAACCTAACCTGCATGTCTTTGGACTGTGGGGGAAACCGGAGCACCCGGAGGAAACCCAC
Organism: Neoarius graeffei; assembly: GCF_027579695.1. Lineage (NCBI taxonomy): Eukaryota > Metazoa > Chordata > Actinopteri > Siluriformes > Ariidae > Neoarius > Neoarius graeffei. The sequence continues at coordinate 18,391,159 of NC_083573.1, forward strand.
GCGGACACGGGGAGAACATGCAAACTCCACACAGAAAGGCCCTCGCCGGCCCCGGGGCTCGAACCCAGGACCTTCTTGCTGTGAGGCGACAGCGCTAACCACTACACCACCGTGCCGCCCCCCTTAAAGGCATGTAGAATGAAAAAAGATTATATATAAAATTTATCATGTTATATGTATAACACACTATACATATATTTTATCTTTCTACTGTTAGAATAATAATACAACCCCGATTCCAAAAAAGTTGGGACAAAATACAAATTGTAAATAAAAACAGAATGCAATGATGTGGAAGTTTCAAAATTCCATATTTTGTTCAGAATAGAACATAGATGACATATCAAATGTTTAAACTGAGGAAATGTATCATTTAAAGAGAAAAATTAGGTGATTTTAAATTTCATGACAACAACACATCTCAAAAAAGTTGGGACAAGGCCATGTTCACCACTGTGAGACATCCCCTTTTCTCTTTACAACAGTCTGTAAATGTCTGGGGACTGAGGAGACAAATTGCTCAAGTTTAGGGATAGGAATGTTAACCCATTCTTGTCTAATGTAGGATTCTAGTTGCTCAACTGTCTTAGGTCTTTTTTGTCATATCTTCTGTTTTATGATGCACCAAATGTTTTCTATGGGTGAAAGATCTGGACTGCAGGCTGGCCAGTTCAGTACCCGGACCCTCCTTCTACGCAGCCATGATGCTGTAATCGATGCAGTATGCGGTTTGGCATTGTCATGTTGGAAATTGCAAGGTCTTCCCTGAAAGAAACGTCGTCTGGATGGGAGCATATGTTGCTCTAGAACCTAGATATACCTTTCAGCATTGATGGTGTCTTTCCAGATGTGTAAGCTGCCCATGCCACACGCACTAATGCAACCCCATACCATCAGAGATGCAGGCTTCTGAACTGAGCGCTGATAACTTTGGTCGTCCTTCTCCTCTTTAGTCCGAATGACACGGTGTCCCTGATTTCCATAAAGAACTTCAAATTTTGATTCGTCTGACCACAGAACAGTTTTCCACTTTGCCACAGTCCATTTTAAATGAGCCTCGGCCCAGAGAAGACGTCTGCGCTTCTGGATCATGTTTAGATATGGCTTCTTCTTTGAACTATAGAGTTTTAGCTGGCAACGGCGGATGGCACAGTGAATTGTGTTCACAGATAATGTTCTCTGGAAATATTCCTGAGCCCATTTTGTGATTTCCAATACAGAAGCATGCCTGTATGTGATGCAGTGCTGTCTAAGGGCCCGAAGATCACGGGCACCCAGTACGGTTTTCCGGCCTTGACCCTTACGCACAGAGATTCTTCCAGATTCTCTGAATCTTTTGATGATATTATGCACTGTAGATGATGATATGTTCAAACTCTTTGCAATTTTACACTGTCGAACTCCTTTCTGATATTGCTCCACTATTTGTCAGCGCAGAATTAGGGGCATTGGTGATCCTCTTCCCATCTTTACTTCTGAGAGCTGCTGCCATTCCAAGATGCTCTTTTTATACCCAGTCATGTTAATGACCTATTGCCAATTGACCTAATGAGTTGCAATTTGGTCCTCCAGCTGTTTCCTTTTTTGTACCTTTAACTTTTCCAGCCTCTTATTGCCCCTGTCCCAACTTTTTTGAGATGTGTTGCTCATCTCATTATCTCTAGCCACTTTATCCTGTTCTACAGGGTCGCAGGCAAGCTGGAGCCTATCCCAGCTGACTACGGGCGAAAGGCGGGGTACACCCTGGACAAGTCGCCAGGTCATCACAGGGCTGACACATAGACACACACCACCATTCACACCTACGGTCAATTTAGAGTCACCAGTTAACCTAACGTGCATGTCTTTGGACTGTGGGGGAAACCGGAGCACCCGGAGGAAACCCACGCGGACACGGGGAGAACATGCAAACTCCGTACAGAAAGGCCCTCGCCGGCCACGGGGCTCGAACCTGGACCTTCTTGCTGTGAGGCGACAGTACTAACTACTACACCACCGTGCCGCCCCAGACGTGTTGCTGTCATGAAATTTCAAATAAGCCAATATTTGGCATGAAATTTAAAAATGTCTCACTTTTGACATTTGATATGTTGTCTATGTTCTATTGTGAATACAATATCAGTTTTTGAAATTTGTAAATTATTGCATTCCATTTTTATTTACAATTTGTACTTTGTCCCAACTTTTTTGGAATCCGGGATGTAATAATAATAAGTGGATACCAACTGGGGCTGTTAGAAAAATGGAGCTTTTTGGCAATAAACACTTCCAGCAGGGCAATGATCCTGCTGGGAGCCTGCAGGGGTGCCAATAATAGTGTCATGTGTTTTGATAATTTTCTTGATGAGGGATTTGTTTTTCTCTGAATTAATTTATTTCAATGAAACGTTGGATTTTTCTTATTTTTTCAATGTAAGATGAAGCGACTTCACCACAGGGTGAATTTTTTTTTTTCTAGCCCTTTTTACAAAACTTTACAAAGGGGACAATAATCATGGAGGGCACTGCATATCTACAATATATGCACTCTAATAGGAACACCTGTACCACTGCTCATTCATGTAATTATCCAGTTAGCCAATCGTATACTATCAGTGCAATACATAAAATCATACTTTTGATACAAGGTCAAAAGCTTCAGGTAATGTTTGTATTAAACGTTGGTTCCTGGTTTGAGTATTTCAGAAACTGCTTCTTTAAAGTACTGTTTACTTTCTTCCAAAGTAGTTTTGGTCATTTTAGCCATTACCTCATGTTATGTTCACGTTGTACAAGAAAGAGTAACATATTTTTTAAAAATTAAAAAAAAAAGTGCATTAATAGAAACCTGTGGTTTGCCTTGCAGCCAGAACTATTATCGTTGCTACTGTTAAAGAACGTTTAATAAACACCTTCCAATGGCTCAGGCTTAAAACCATGAATTGAATCAAGACCGTTTGCTCCAAGTACTATGATGGTTGATTTGTGAATGATTTCAAATTTGTAGAGCAATAAAAATCTATCATGTTTAGCTTGTCTACTAGTGCATCTCAAAAAATTAGAATATTGTGAAAAAGTTCAATACTTTCCATCAGTTATTTGAGAAAGTGAAAATGTTATATATTATAGACTCATTACACATAAACTAAAATGTTTCAAGCATTTTTCTATTTTAATTTTAATCAGTATGGCATACAGTACAAAAACATTAAAAAAAACCATCTCAAAATATTAGAATATTTCATTTCGAGTTTGAGTAAAACAGTATGAACACAGTCAGTGCGTTTACATGCGCATAGAGAGAATCGTATTTCTGCCGTTGCTCGACTGAAATCGAAGTTCAAAATGCCATGTATACACCGTAATTCGGCTGAAATTGAACCGAACTTGATTTCTCGGAATCGAGCTACACGACCTAGATTATGCGATTTCTGCCGAGCTACTTAGTGCATGTATACCCTATTGAGCTACGTATTCGAGCTACTTACTTCAGCACTGCCCCTTCCGGAAGTGACGAGTGACGAGACCACAAGGGAAACACAACAGCCTCGGTCGGCATGACAACGAATCATGACAACGGCATGAATCTTTTCTTTTTGTGGCATTGTTTGCACTGTTAAAATTTAGCTCACTTACTGTATCACCAAATACATCTGTACAGCTGTTGCATAGCTGTGAATTGTGTACATAAACAAGTCATTGTATTTGTGTGTGTGTGTGTATATATATATATATATATATATATATATATATATATATATATATGTCCAACATCTGAAGAATTAGAGCCCTGCACTCCCGCGGGACCCGCCGCAAAGCAGTGCGGCGCGGGACAAATTTTGAAAGCTCATTGCGGGCGGGACAGGAAGTGCACATATGCGCGCGGGAGCGGGAGTGCACATATGCGGCGCGGGTGGGAGCGGTGATAAGCTGCAGTCCCGCTAACTAAAAACGTGCTTGAAATAAAATTAAGTTATTAATTTGTGTCTATTATATATAATTTGTGCTGGATATTTTATTTGGCATTAATAAAAACACTTTAAGATGCCTAAATTTGCAGAGAAAGTCAGATTGCCAGAGAAATAGCATCTTAAACTTGCCATTGATCACTCTAATGACTCGCAGTTTACACCCAGCTAGCAAAAGAACCATGAGTGAATTGATTTACTTGTTGCGTTAGTCTACAACTTTAATCAGAGAGACATGTTACACAGTGGCGGTAGGCTTGACTCAATGCTATCCCAGAAATCCTTCCTGTAATATGCAAATGTGGCTGTCCAATCAGAGGCGGCCAAATTTGCATATTACAGGAAGGATTTCTGGGATAGCATTGAGTCAAGCCTACCGTCACTGTGTAACATGTCTCTCTGATTAAAGTTGTAGACTAACGCAACAAGCAAATCAATTCACTTCTTTTACTAGCTCTGCTTTGTAATTAAAAAAAAAAAAGAAAATACCATTGGTACAAAGTAAGCCCATTCACTTTTTTATGCTGATCAGAGAATTACAATGGTCTCTCGTGATAAAAATTTGCAATTAAATATTTTAATTGTTTGACAGTACTAATTATTATTATTGGAAATACTACATGCTGAATTCAGAAACAAGGTAAACAATAATAAACGTGAGCTGTAGATATTTATGCTCAAATCCACTCAAAGTAGGGGGTGGGGCACCATCACGCTGTGTCAAGAACTTTCCTGAGAAATAACGCGAACGTCTGCATCATGCGGGATTTGCGGGCGGGAGCGGGACAAAATATGGCAGGCGGGAGCGGGACTGAAAATCATAATTATTTGCGGGCGCGGGCGGGAGTGGGACTGCACAATGCGGGTGCGTGCGGGAACGGGACTGAAAAATCCGACCCGCGCAGACCTCTATGAAGAATGTCAATAAAAGCAAAACAATTGAACTTTTTGTGTTTATTAAGACATAAGTTAAATTATAAGCAAAAAAAATATTTTTTTGTAAGGAAAAAATGGACTTTAGAAAAATATTATTGTGCAAAATAAGTTGTCTTACAAAACAGTGGTCTACGCCGGACAGTTTGTAGCCATACAGTCTGTTAGAGCAAGCCTAACAGCTTGAACACGGAACTGCCAGTGTTGCCAGATTGGGGGTTTTAAGTGCATTTTAGCGGATTTGAACATGTTTTGGGCTGGAATACGTCAGCAGTATCTGGCAACACTATAGCTCTTCTTCATGACGACAACCGGAAGTGTACCAACACGATGGGGCATGTAGCGCCACGTGTGGCTCGGGTGCACAATGCACCTTGCACAATAGCCGGATTTCACTTGTGCATGTAGGATTGGATTTCTCTGGCACCCCTGCTGGGACCCTTTGCTCGATTACCGACAGCAGCTCGATTTGGACGTGCATGTAAACGTACTGAGTGTATCTCTCGGTCTAGTTCAGTACACACAACCACAATCATGGAGAAGACTGCTGACTTGACTGTTGTCCAGAAGATGATCACTGATGCCCTCCACAAGGAGGGTAAGCCACAAAAGGTCATTGCTGAAAAGGGTGGCTGGAAAAGGTGCACAAGCAACAGGGATGGCCGCAGTCTTGAGAGGATTGTCAAGAAAAGTTGATTCAAGAACTTGGGAGAGTTTCACAAGGAGTGGACTGAGGCTGGTGTCAGTGTATCAAGACCCATCACGAACAGACATCTTCAAGAAAGGGGATACAACTTTCGCATTCCTAATATCAAGCTACTCCTGAGCCAGAGACAATGTCAGAAGTGTCTTATCTGGGCTAAGGAGAGAAAGAAATGGACTGTTGCTCAGTGGTCCAAAGTCCTCTTTTCAGATGAAAGTACATTTTGCATTTAATTTGGAAATCACGGTTCTAGAGTCTGGAGGAAGAGTGGAGAGGCACAGAATCCAAGGTGTTTGAAGCCCAGTGTGAAGTTTCCACAGTCTGTGATGATTTGGGGTGCCATGTCATCTGCTGGTGTTGGTCCACTGTATTTTATCAAGTCCAGAGTCAACACAGCCATCTACCAGGAGATTTTAGAGCACTTCACGCTTCCATCTGCTGACGAGCTTTTTGGAGATGCTGATTTCCTTTTCCAGCAGGACTTAGCACCTACCCACAGTGCCAAAACTACTACCAAATGGTTTGCTGACCATGATATTACTGTGTTTGATTGGCCAGCCAACTTGCCTGACCTGAACCCCATAGAGAATCTATGGGGTATTGTCAAGAGGAAGATGAGAAACACCCGACCCAAAAATACAGATACGCTGAAGGCCACTATCAAAGCAACCTGGGCTTCAATAACACCTCAGCAGTGCCACAGATTGATCCACCTCCATGCCACACTGCACTGATACAGTAATTAATGGTAAAGGAGCCCCAACCAAGTATTGAGTGTATAAATGAATATACTTTTCAGAAGTTGGACATTTCTGTATTGTAAATCCTTTTTTTGATTGATCTTAGGGAATATTCTAACAATTTGAGATCCTGGATTTCTGATTTTCTATAAGCCATAATCATCCAAATTAAAACAAAAAAGGCTTTAAATATTTCACTTTACATGTAATGAATATAGAATATATGAAAGTTTACCTTTTTGAATTAAATTATGAAAAAAAGGAACTTTTTCATGGTATTCTAATTTTTTGAGCTGCACTAGTATATCTTTAAGGCCTCCTGTGTTAAATGATATGTTGAAGCATTGCTCCATATGGCCAGGAGGTTAAGTAGAATATGTGGACTACATGTATGTTTATTGTTCTTATTTTATGTGTTCTCATATAAAACGTGTTTCTGCTTGCTGAGGAGGTCGATTCTGAGCATTTTCACACATATGCTGAAGTGTGACTACTGGTGCATGAATGCGGCAGAAAACAGTTTTTACCTTGTAGCAGAAAGTGATGGTTTTTTGCTTTTGACAGGAAGGGTGTGAGCTCTCAGCGGTTTCCTCTTCAGTAGTATCTGACAAGTGAAACCAGTAGTGGCTGACATGGGTGTGTTTCCTTTCAAAGATTCATGTGGTCTGTTAAACAAGGCTAAAATTTAAAAATAAAAAAAAATAAAATCTGACAATCACATCTGAAGGAGTGCATTATTGAAATGTTTGTGTTTTTGCATTTGAAAGTGAACTCTGGTACAAAACTGTGGTGTTTTTGTTTGCAGAAATGGAGACCCCAATCCAGGACAGAAAGCAAAAAGCTTTTACACAAACCCACTTTTTCAACCCTTATTATTAACGTCTTTGCAGATTTCTGTTCCATGCTCAACAGCGTAGAGAAAACTTAAGTGAAGCAGAACTGCTGTTGCATGGTGTAAATGGAGATGTAGCTGTGTGCATGCACTGTGAATCTAAATGCGCGATCTTGACATCTCTACATGTGACTTTGGCTTCCGTTGTTCTCTTGCTTCCGCAAATACATATAGACCTCTCTGCACACTAGCAGAGCACTAGCAGATAGTCCGAGGTGAAGAAGCGGCTCAGTTTTCTCCATCAACTCCTGATGTAGTGATGGTGTACAGTGAGGCAGAAGCTCACCAACCAACCCGCCGCGGTAAGAAGCAGCTCTACTCTGTGCGCTCTCTTGTCCAGTCACTTCAGCTCCAACTAAACATTGCCTTATAGATGTTGAGTTAGCTACAAGGTTGTTTTCTTAGTACTCTTTTTGTCCAAATTGCTCCCAAAAAATGTAGTGTTGATCCACTGATGTCTTTTTTGTGTAACTGTTAACGTTCTACGTGACGAATCTGACTAAATCCGAAACATCCTGCTGGCTTTATTCCGTAATCACTACGTTAGTCATGTAAAAAAAATAAATAAATATTCTTTATGTAGAACGAGGGTTCTCAAGAGTCTGTGCATCCAGGATACCCTTTAACTCTAGAATAAATTACACAGACACCATCAATACTTTTTATTTATTATATATTTTTATGTATATAGGCTTATTATTTAAATGTGCTCTATGATAAAGTAGTTATTGGAGCAATCGCACTACTGAAGTTTGCATTGTTTTTGAGGTTTGTATTAAACCTATTCAGTTCAAGTGACATCAAACTGGCTAATAATTATGCAATCTTAATATTAAATATGAAAACTTTGATAATGCTGGGTTCCGGGTTCTGGTCTATGCTTCATGGACCCAGTGCTTTATACGTTACCACAGATACACTATTCAATACCATGATTATTTGTCTATAAAGCATACGCAATAACTTAGTAATGTCACCTACACTATGAAACAAGGGCAATACATTATAACAAGTCACACTTTAAAGCTGCGATTGATGATAATGCAGTCTTCAGGGTTTACTAATACGTATGCACTTCTGTTTTATCTTTGCATGCATGTATAATCTAATAGACCCTTTTACCGTCACCTTAGCGAGCATGAGAAGATGCCAGGCATCAAGGTCCTTCTCTATTTTGGCTTGGTGGCTGTACTGCCAGCGCTTTGCCATCCTCACCCTCCCTGCACACTCGTAAGTATCATGTAAAGAAACATGTTAACCACAGACATTAGCTGGATTATAGAGGTGTATTTTAACATGTACTTTGTATACATGAAAAGTGAGACCTGCAGATAGCCTTGTATAATCTGTATGTAATTAAAAAGCCTTTTTAGTAATTTGTGAATGATAAATCTAATCTCTCTCTCTCTCTCTCTCTCTCTCTCTCTCTCTCACTCACCAGACACAAAGGATGGCTATATGTAACAACCTCCAACTCTCTTCCGTTCCCAGCAACTTGCCACAGCAAATAGAAGAGCTTTTTTTAAATCAGAACAGTATTTTAAAATTACAGAATGATAGCCTGTCCAAGTATCCCTTCCTTCGCATGTTGAGCTGTGCAAACTGCCTTCTAAATGCAGTCGATGACCAAGTGTTCTCCAATTCACCTCTGATCGAGAGCCTCAATTTTGCCAGCAATGAACTTCACAACAAGCACCAGCAGTTTGCGCAGTCACTTGCTTCTCTGTCCAGGTTACAATTTCTGGATCTTTCTAGCAATGGGCTCACAGAGGACATGGTTTCTGAGCTCTTACAGAACCTCACATTTCTCAAGTTCCTAGATTTGTCCAGGAATAATCTGCTGAGATTGGATGAGTACACCTTCCGAGATCTTCATCAGCTCAAAGAACTGAATCTAGAAAGGAATGTTTTGTTTGAGATTGATGGCGCATTTGATCACTTGAAAAAGCTCAGACGGCTCAACTTGGCATTCAATTCTCTGCCATGTCTCGTGAAATTCGAGATGACCCAGTTGGTGGTACTGAATGCCAGTCACAATCTCATTGAATGGTTCATAAGTAATCAGAACCTTACAGAAACCTTTGAGCTGGAGACGCTGGACTTGTCTGATAACCGGCTCCTGTATTTTCCATTCCTTCCAACCTACAACCGTGTTAAGACTCTGTTATTATCTAATAATCATATTAGCTTTTATAGTGATCTCTCACAGAATAACTCTTCGAACTGGACCAATAGTGTTGAGTTCTATAATCTGGGTGTAAATGCTAGCAATGTCACAGCAGAACTTTGGAGAGATGACCTTCATGGAGATGTATCTTCTGTGGAATTGCTGGATCTCAGTGTTAACCAGGTGAGATACTTCCCTCAGGGGTTTCTTCAGAAAATGCCTCATCTCTACTGGCTGAGGATGAGGAGCAACTGCTTAGAATCCCTGAATCTAACAGGAGAAGAGCTTCCTGGAACTGTGTACGAGCTGGATGTGAGCAACAACAGACTTGTGGAACTGCGTACACACTCCAGCTCAGTCAGTGAACAAAATAACCTTACACATTTGAACCTGAGCTTAAATAACATCCTGAAGCTTCCCCCTAGAGCATTCACTACTTTCCCCAGTCTCAGCATTGTGGACCTCAGTTATAACCCAGTGGGTTTATGTCACCCTAAGGAGCTACATAGCTCAGACTCTTCAGCCTGTGCTCTTTGGACAAGTCTTTCCTCATTAAAACAGCTCCACATTGCTGGATGCAATTTAATCAGTATTCCGCCATTAGCATTCGATGGCACGCCACTAACATACCTTGACCTGTCCAACAACCCAGGCCTGCACATTGGCCAAGACTCTTTGTCAGGTCTCAGTGGGACACTCCAGCACCTAGGCCTGAGCAACACAGGTTTGCAGGACTTTAACTTTTCTCCATTTCAACAGTTAAAAATTTTAAACATTTCCAAAAACTCAATAATGGAGCTGCCTAAATCTTTAACGACACTGAACTTGAAGCTCCTGGACTTGAGGGACAACATGTTGTCCACTATTAAACCAGAACACGCTACTGTGCTAGCTAAACAAGCGCAGATTGTTTATATCAGTGGAAATTATTTCAACTGCTGCCAGTTAGAGTGGTACAGGACGTTTGAGAAGTCCAAAATCCTCCATGTTGCTGATCATTTAGAGGTTACGTGTGTAGATGTACATGACCAGAGAGTAAAAGCTGCTCTTTTTGACTTTGTCATTTGTGGGGGCAGAAGCACAGATGAATCTATTTTCTGGTATATTTTGCTATTTTTAGCTGTTGGTGTGTCCATGTTGGGGGTGTCTGTCATTTATTTTCTGACTTTCAGACCAAGACTACTGCCACGTGTAATTAAAAAGAAATGTTGGAAGCCCACAACCTATTAAAAAAACACAACCATACAATCAGTCCAATAAGTCATCAGATACTGAAACGGTCTTGCTTTATTCCAAGAACCAAAAAAGACACTTTTTTTTAAATAATGAAAATGTCATACGTCATGTTTTGGTAAGTAGGCTACAGATGTACATGATCACCAGCTTTGGTTAGAGACTCTGTTCAGAGTTTGTTTATGTAGCAAAGTTCATTAAGGTCAGATTTCATTGTCAGTTCCAAACCAAATGTCATGATCACAGACTATATGTTGGGAAATCATTATAAGAAAGGATGTACTATATTATTTGGAACAAAACAACATTAACAAGGAGCACTTGTTATGAGAAATGCTTCAACGGCAGAGTTCTTTAAATAGCAATCAGAGAAACGAGCTGTTTCGTGCTTATTATTTACTGGTACACAACAATAATGCATAATGAACTGAATTAAAATGGGTTTAATGCCTTTTTTCTTTTACCTCACTTGCAAAGCACTTCCTAGTTTCCGGAAGTGCTTTTCGACTTTCAGCTTGTTTTTTTTCTTTAGGTTTCAATACTGCTATTGGCCCAAAAATGTTTGGAGGGTTTATCCAGTATTTCTATTTCTTTATTTCTTCATCTGACAACATTCAACTTTTACATTAAACATTTTTCTAAATACTCTACCCCAGGATCAACCCCAGTCTTAGTCTATGTAATTGAAATTAGAGTTAAGTGATGGATTGAAGAGATTGAGGCTTTAATTTAAAGCTGCAATGAAAGCAGTTTAGATTATGGCATATTATAATTATTATTATTACAGTATTTTAAGCCCATGATGAGGTTTTTTGCTGCATTGTTGAGGAATTTTGCTGCATTATTTACAAACAAATGGTATGGAAATATTTCATTTAATGTATGTACATGACCTGAGATAATGATGTGTATATATTAAATTTGAACACACACTCCTGCTCAAGGCTATTATTTTCCTCAGTTGAGTCAAATTTTAATGATAACCACAGACAGCATAGTAGAATACTTCATTAATGTTTGTTTGGCCACTGGATATATAAAGAGAGGCATTTCTCTATTGATTTCCTGCAGTGTTTTGGTAAATTTAGTGATGCCATGTTTTTACCTCTGCCAACTTTGTTTGAGAAGGTTATGTTTTCACCTCCGTTTGTTTTGTTTGTTTGTGACCAGCATAACTCAAAAAGTACTGAATGGATTTTGATGATATTTGGAGGAAAGGTGAGCCATGGGCCAAGGAACAATTGTTTAGATTTTGATGCAAATCTGGATAACGTATGTGAATCCAGGATTTTTTTTTTTTTTTGTCTGTTCCCAACGTAACTCAAAAAGTAGTGGACAGATTTTGATGAAAATTGGTGTATAGTTTTATTACTATCCTAAGTAAGTGATTAGATTTTGATGCAGTAATATGTGGCTTGGCAGAGGTATGCACTCTACTGAGTGCCCTTCTAGTTGTTGCTGCTGTTGTCCTTCTTTTTCTTCGTTCTATAATTTAATTTCTTTTGCCTGTTATTAACGCAAAATTATAGGATCCCACTAATAAACCCTGACACCTGTCTGAAGAATTAATGATACACACAAGCATTGCATACATCTATGAAGCATGCATGCATTTTCTTTTTATTAAAAGGCACTGCCAAGTCATGATGAAATATGAGAATTACAGTTGAAGGAAACCACTTGCATTGAGTCATTAAATTTGGGCAGTTACAGTTGTGTCTAAGTGTAATTCCAGTGACACTATACAAATATTTTCTTTAGAGCATCTAACTAATGTATTATTTTGTGCCACCATCTTTGCTTTATTATGACATAATAGCAAGCTATTAGATGATTACAAAAACTAATTAGGCTGTTAACCCAAATAACCAAAATGTCAGCTGGGAGTCACCCATTTGATGAAACCATATGCTGTGGTTTGATTTTCCATCTTTCTCTCATATATGTGAATACTACAGTGTGCCTCATGATAACACATGCATGAAACATATATAATATGTAACACATGCTTTGTTTCAGGGCGGCACGGTGGTGTAGTGGTTAGCGCTGTTGCCTCACAGCAAGAAGGTCCGGGTTCGAGCCCCGTGGCCGGTGAGGGCCTTTCTGTGCAGAGCTTGCATGTTCTCCCCGTGTCCGCGTGGGTTTCCTCCAGGTGCTCCGGTTTCCCCCACGGTCCAAAGACATGCAGGTTAGGTTAACTGGTGACTCTAAATTGACCGTAGGTGTGAATGTGAGTGTGAATGGTTGTCTGTGTCTATGTGTCAGCTGTGATGACCTGGCGACTTGTCCAGGGTGTACCCCGCCTTTCGCCCGTAGTCAGCTGGGATAGGCTCCAGCTTGCCTGCGACCCTGTAGAACAGGATAAAGCAGCTAGAGATGAGATGCTTTGTTTCATGCATGTGTTATCGTGAGGCACACTGTAGTATTCACATACACACATGTGAACATGGTTATTGGATACCCAGGCAGTGTGTTGCAAACTGTAGAGGAAACTGAAATTTCCTGTTGATATAGTATGTGGCAACTGCCCAGTTTGAGGTCTCACAGAATGAGGGTGAGGAGGTGGGATTAAGGTTTGCTTCCCCAAAATCACCACTTTAAAAAAAAAAAAACAACAACACCCCAAGACCAGAAAGTTTGCAATTTATCCTTCAAGAATTAAAGAAACACAACCTTTGCAAAACTAGTCATCACATTACAGATGATGGAGCAGTTCTTACTCTGAGGACACAAAAAAGTCACTTAAACTTTCTGTCCTAAACAACTGCTAGTTCCTTGTTTTAGTAAATCGCAAATGCAGACACTCAGTAACCTTGGTGAGGACATTTAAGTTAGAATTAGTGAATTAGCTGAGACAAAATGCTTGTCTACTCTAGATGTGTATTGCAGAAATGCAGCATGATTTATATTCTTTGTACAACCCCAATTCAAAAAAAAAAAAAGCTGGGACACTATAAAACATGAATAAAAACAGACTGTAAAGATTTGCAAATCATGGAAATCCTATATTTTATTGAAAATAGTACAAAGACAACATATATCAAATGTTGAAACTGAGAAAGTTTGTTTTTTGAAAATATATATGCTCATTTTGAATTTGATGTCAGCAACATGTTTCAGAAAAATTGGGACAGGACATGTTTACCACTATGTAGTATCACGTCTACTTTGAACAACACTGTAAATGTTTTCTAAAAAACAAAACGATAAAATTTCTCAGTTTCAACATTTGATATGTTGTCTTTGTCCCATTTTCAACGAAATATAGGGTTTCCATGATTTGCAAATGATTGCATTCTATTTTTATGTACAGTTTACACAGCGTCCCAACTTTTTTGGAATTGGGGTTGTAATATAACCTATATGCTCATTTATATATGCACACCAATCAGCTATAACACTAAAACCACCTGCCTAAAACTGTGTAGATCCCCTTGTGCCACCAAAACAGCTCTGACCAGCTGAAGCATGGTCTCCACAAGACCTCTGAAGGTGTGCTGTGGTATCTGGGACCAAGACGTTAGCAGTAGATCCTTGAAGTCCTGCAAGTTGTGAGGTGGGGCCTCCATGGACTGGACTTGTTTGTCCAATATGTCCTACAGATGCTCAATCGGGTCGAGGTCTAGGAAATGTGGAGGCCAAGTCATGTTCCTGAACAACTTTTGCAGTAAAGCAGGACACATCATCCTGCTGAAAGAGGCCACTGCCACTAGGGAATATGGTTGCCAGGAAGGGGTGTACTTGGTCTGCAACAATGTTCAGGTAGGTGGTACATGCTAAAGTAAGAGCTGCATAAATGCCAGGACCCAAGGTTTCTCAGCAGAACATCACACTATACTGTATATCCTTTTATAAATTCAAAGTTGCTCAAAATTCTGTTGCTGAAAGGTTTCCTATTTAGGCCATAAAACTTATTAGTGATGGGGTTATGTGTGGTCATGGCCAATATCCACACAGACCAAAGTGGCACCATAGTGTCAGGTTCAGCCATAAAGTGGTCAGACCACAGTCTATCACACCTATAACTGTTTTCCCACTTCTCATTAGGATTAATTCAGACTATTTTTTAATTTACACTGGCTTCCAAAAGCAAATGGATGTAAAGAAGTTTTAATGAAGGCTGAATACCTTTGCTTGTATGCTTGAAGCATATTGAAAACAGAGCGTGGAAGCTAAACCAGAGTGTAACCAGAATACCACTGTGGTGATGCTCTGGGTCATGGTGGTTTGAGCACGGTGAGAAAGAGAAACTGGAGATCTCAGAGGAAGGCCACAGCTGCCACCATGAGGGTTCAACACTTAATTATTAAGAGTTTAGTGTTTAAAATTTTTTTTATTGAAAATAACTAGGTCTCGTGGCACTAATACTCAAGGTTTCAAACTAAACCCAATTTGAGATTATAAATATCTTTTAACTACTTTATATCATGGGGAGGAGAGAACATGGACCAATTTTTCTCTTTATACTCTAGCAAGATCATTTAAGTGGTGGAAGATTTCATGAAACATCTGTCTTGTTTGTAAGAGTTTCACATGGTGTCACATGAAGGCATGAGAACGGCAGAAATTCACACGTTTATGAAATAAGAAAAGCAATAAAAAATGAAACGATCCTTTTTGTGAAACTGAAACTGACAAAGTTCTGAGTTGAGTTTTCTATTCTGAAAAAGAAACATGAGTTTTGAAAGAATTGTTTGCAAGCTGCATTTAGCAGCTAACTTTACATGTTTGCAAAATCTTGAGTTGGTTAAAAATGATCACAGTATCATTACAACAGTATGCAGCATTTAAAAAAAAAAAAAAAAAACCCACAACCTATAACGAGCTAAAGTGACTTGCAAGAATCACTATACATACACCAGGTTTCAGTGTGGTAACTTGACCTCATGATTACACATAATGCACAAATCATCACAACACAAAAACAAACCAATACCTATCCAAGCCATAAAAGACAGCATTAGATTAATCAGACACAGGAAAAGACAGAAGACAGATGGAGCGGAAGCTGACCAGGGCTGAGCTCACATTCATATTTTCAGAAAGGAACTGAACATGGCTCCTGTTTAGCATGTGAGAGTGAGTAACGGACACCAGGAACGGACGGCTTGCAGAACCACAGCACAGGAAGTGAACAGCATGCTCATCTCTACTTCCACTTAACCCTCTGTGCACTGACAACAGTGTAGTGCAGGCACTGGCAAATTACACAAAACTGTACATAAATGAGTCAAATCATGAAACACTGAAGATCACAATTAGAGAAGAACTCAACGTCAGTCCAGTGTTAAACTCTGACATGTTAGAAAAGACAAGCTAATTCATCAAGTGATACTTAAAATGGCACTAAAAATGAGAAATGCTTCATATTATTATGAGACTAAACCACTGCAGCTCAGTTTAACGGTTTAAAAATATTTATAGAACACTGATTTAAAAATAATAATAATAATAATAATAATAATAATAATAATAATAAAAATGTCCAAATGAAAAGCCTGACCTCTGCTGGTCCAGACATGCAGAGCTGAAAATCAGACGAACACAACACCTGAAAAGGCAAAATCTTTTATTTTTTATATTATTACAGATATATCTCTTGTCAAAAGAAATGAGATAAGACAAATTAACCGCTTGTGGTCTCCCACAAAAGAGTTTCAATTCATGCATGTACATGGTGAAGGATGTCTTGTTTGTGGAGAAACTGGAGATCTGGTAAAGGATGTAAAATGTAGTTAATAAGGCAAAACTGCAGAGCAATTCTTACAAGACAGTGGCCTGGGACAGGATGATACGCAACCTGAAACTTGAGTTGGGTGAAACTATATTCTGAGTCTGTCTCAAAATGATGGGAAAAACAAACCCCCAACTGTATTGGTAAATGTAGGTTGGTGCACTATTACTGCCTCTGAGATGAGGGCTTTAAAGGTGACACATTATACCCCTATTCCACAACTTGACACAGCTCCCCAAGGTCTGCATGAAATGTCTGTGACATACTGTGGTCAAAATACTACAAGGATAAAGCACCACAGCTCCCTTCTCACGCCATCTTAAAGGTGTCATTGCATCGTTTTTTCATTAATTGTGCGGTGGTCGCTAGTATGAATTGAATGCCCTGTGAGCCAGTTTTGGTGGAAAAAAAAAATGCTGTGGTTCTCCTGTTTCAGGCTGTTCTAGTTTGGTGGAGTGGGTGGGGAGAGAACGACAGGATTTCAGCTCTTACTCGTGACTATTCATGACATGTAAACATATCACTTCTGATTGGCTAACAGCACTGTGACGCTTCCTCCAGTGGGTTATGGGCGAGGCCATGACTACTAATTTTCGAAGTGACGCAAGTTCGTAGGACTTTTTCTGATTCGCTCGTCTCATCTCATTATCTCTAGCTGCTTTATCCTGTTCGACAAGGTCGCAGGCAAGCTGGAGCCTATCCCAGCTGACTACGGGCGAAAGGTGGGGTACACCCTGGACAAGTCACCAGGTCATCACAGGGCTGACACATAGACACAGACAACCATTCACACTCACATTCACACCTACGGTCAATTTAGAGTCACCAGTTAACCTAACCTGCAGGTCTTTGGACTGGGGGGGAAACCCACGCAGACACGGGGAGAACATGCAAACTCCGCACAGAAAGGCCCTCGCCAGCCACGGGGCTCGAACCCGGACCTTCTTGCTGTGAGGCGACAGCGCTAACCACTACACCACCGTGCCGCCCTGATTCGCTCGTTTTTCCGTCTATTTTCTTTCATAGGTTAATACAGGGAATGGAGGTAGAAGAACATTTTCACGTGCAGCATGCATATGCAACTCGGAGTGACCTATGGTATTTCAAAAAGAGCACGTATTAAACGGTTTGTCGTGGAATGACACCTTTAAGCATCCCTGTTGAAAACGGCTGATTTGAGTGCCTGTTCCTTTAAATGATAATGAACCACTGTTCACCCCCCCCTTTGCCAGATAAATCAATTAATCAATTAGGATTTTCTCATGAATATTCATACACAAAGGCAGTTCTCAAGCCATGAGCGGAGATACTCAGATGAGGGGGCGGGATCATTCTAATGAGCTCTGCTTGTGATATAAAAAGTGGAGCCGAATCTGAACAGCTTGTTGAATCTCATGTTTTCTAAAATGGGCAGCACAAAAGAAACTGACTTGGTGTCTTATTTCAGAGTTTGTAGGTTGGTCAGCTCCAGATCCCCAAATGTATGTGTAAACACTAAAAAGTGAGGTTTTTCATAATATGTCCCCTTTAAAACCAAATCAAAATATTGATTAAGGATGTGTTTGGTTTGACAGCTGGAGCCAATTACTTGACTGTAAGTTGTAAAATCATAAAATAATTTCACACAGTATCTAGGTAGGTGCATGCTCATCCTCTGATAATTAGCCAAAACGGTTTGATAAAAAGGCACAGCGGTATTTAAGGCACGCGACACTGATTATAAAAGATTATAAAATCAAGTTAATGAGCTGCATATTAGAACAACCTGTAAACTGTATAAACCATCACAAGTAAATGTGCTTTCTCAAAACATGCTCCTCGAGTGCTGAATACTGTTAATTTGTTCTCTCTTGATTTAAACTCATGTCTGAACGAGTGTTCAAATTATTTTAGAAATGAAAAATGGTTGTTTCTAATAAGTCTTTGAAATGCACTGGTTTACGATCTGTACTAAAAATCAAAAGGCGTTTTCAAAATCCACAAATAAAAAGATAAATAATATCTGAGGCACATGGCTACTATGGCTATTATAAACCAGATTAATAGAACACAATATAATTAATTGTTTCAGTTTTTGTCGTTTCCAAGGAGTTCAAGGAAATCTTTTATATTTAAAAAATAAAATAAAATCTGGAATTGCCCATCTATCTCTCGAAGAAATGGTATGGAGTGAATTTTCTCCAGAAAGTGACAGACTTGAGTATATATGATATGATAGATGCAAGACTTCCAGAGATTCATGGGTTAAGTTTTCAATAGAAAAGCAAGCTCTTCTCCTCAGTTATAAGTTCGAATGGCAGTAATGATGTTACATCAGAAGCACTTATACGTTAATCAGCTTGTAAACACAAATGACTTGGGCGAGACTCTCTTCTCTTGCTAAAGCTAAATATCCATGACATACTGAAAGCAGCTCACAGAAGCAGCACAGTTGCGTAAACACACTGAATATGGTGCAATCCCATCTGAATTGTGTGTAGTTTTTCTTTGTCATGGTTGACACTCAGTTGAGAAGCTCTAGGTACGTAATTGGCACTTTGCCCCTCTGGTTCCCGCGCTCTCCCATGAGCCAATCAGAATCCATGCCTGGGACACTGCTCACAGTAATCACCTGAAGAAGAAAGTGCACACAATTACCGCTTGAGAGCAGGGCCGATTCTCAAAGTTTCACATCCACAGTAAATATTGTCTCAGTGAAGCTTGAAGGTCGAAGTGTGAGTACTGAAGTAGGAGTTTCTACAGCCTGCTGCACCAGCTAATCATGATCCATAAATGTCCACTGTGTTCAGCTACTAAACATATCGTTTGTACCAAGTGAATGTTTTAACGTGACCTTAAGTTAGAACTTTACTTACTTCTATCCTATAGTAGGTGCAATGTTCACCAAATATGAACCTACTCATGTTTGGTGATACGTAGGGAATCAACTACATTTAAACCAACTGTATTCAAATCACAAATGGGCATTTAAAAAAAAAAAATCAGCCAGTGTAGCAAGCTCTTTCTTCATGGTATGGTAATATACAGCATGGAGTATTCAAATGCGGATTAAATGTTTAGCTGTTATTCATTTTTCATTGCTATGGTTTGTTACTGGATCTTTGGATCCCACATTAGCCTTCATTCCAACGTCAGGATACATGGGAGAAGGAAAGAACCCAGGGGCGGATGAGGAAGTGAACATCGCCAGAGTCATCGTCGAACTGACAGACAGCCAGGAGGAGGAGGTTTGTTACCAAGATGCTGTTATATTTGTTGCTTTTGAGCTCAAGCAGCAGAACAGCACAAGAGCATCACTTCTTGATTTTGAGCAAAAGCACAATCCTATTTAATTTTGTTCATTTATAGTTATATTATATATATCATTTATAGTTATATTATAGTTATATTATAGTTAATATTATAATATACAGCATGGATTAAAGCAAAAAAAAATTATGACTGAAAATTTACAGGGTGATGGGTGGATTTCGATGAAATTCTACGGGGGTGGGGGTGGTTATGGGTGGATTTCGATGAAGTTCTGAGAATGGTTAACTTAGAACTGATAACTTTATTATCAATTAATTAATGGATTAATATATTCAATTTATTGCACTTTCTTTCCATTGCTTCCGTATATTATTTTTTTGTGGCAAACCACACAAATGCAAGCGCCTGGAATGTTTAGTTTTTTGCACCATGAACTAAATGGCTTTCCGTTTTCACCTATTTCGTACAGCCAAGCCCACCTCCACTTGTTTTTTACACCTTTATCGATGGCAGACACATCAGTGCCTTCTTTCATGTAAAGCGCATCCATGCTGCCGAAACCGAAAGCAGAATGACATGCTCCTCTATGCTCGACGTCAATATAGAAAAAAGTTTGGATCTTCGCTTAAATTAAAATTTATAATTTGACCTTACTTTGTGTTGAATACGACTTCAAAAACAATTCAAGATTTTATTAAGAGAAATATTGTGGCCAACACGAGTGTTAAGTTACCTAAAAGATCGCGTTAAGTTGGCTGCTATCTACTTTGCGTTCGTTCTCATTTTCCTCCATCATTTCATAGGCCAGAAACAGATGTTTTGACGTAATTTAACTTAGTAGGCTATGATTATTATTTAACCGTAGTCTTCTAGACATTTTGACTGTTTGGGGCATTGAACGCTGGTGTATGATTTTCAGGGAATAAAGTTTAGTGCATGTCGGAACATCATTGCGCTCGCAGCCTCCAACTCCTCAAACAGCCTTTAAATTGTGATATGACGTAGGCTATAAGGCACGGTTCTAACATACCTTACACATTGGCCTAACGAAAATAATTGTTGGGGCGTCTGCTGATTTATTAGCTATAAATTTAGGTCTAATTACTTCTGACAGTCTGTAAGCATTGCACCGTCGGGTCTTCAAGTCTGGCTGAAGCAGAGGAGCGGGCTTTCCGGGGTTTATTTTTTCGTTTTTTTTAACATGCTCTATTTCTATATGTCCAGGTTTGAACCAAGTCATTTTGGCAAGATTTAATTTAATACAAAACAGAAATGGTCAGACACAAGCACACCAAGCACATGGGAATGTATTTTGCCAATTTTGACAGCGCATTTTTTTTTTAATCCCGCACCGTAGACAGCAAACGTTTAAACATGATCAATCATAGGAAATGAATGACACAAAGCATGGCTCAAAAACAAAAAAGTTAAATAAACCCTGCTGATAGTTGATGGTGTTGCAACACATCAGTGTTATAACCCAATCTCTACCCAACCACCCGTCATTTTAATTCTCCTCGGATCAGCACCAACCTCACATGTGGCCTTGGGAGAGTTCAGTTGACGGAAATCCGTCACACGACGGAAAACTTTAATCCATGTATACAGTACTGTGCAAAGTCTTATGCACCCCATTTTTTTTTCATACAAACTTTGTTATAGATTTCTATTTTATGACTTCTACACTATTGAGTCAGTACAAAAACATTTTAGAGTTCCAAATGCTAGTTTGAAATCAAATATAAAAAAAAATAAAAATAAATAAATAAATAAATAAAAATAAACAATATGCTTGTATCTGAGCAGCATATTCCATAAGAGACCACTTTTCAGATTAAAAAAAGAAAAAATAATGAAGGCTACTGGGTTTTGGTGCAAAATGAAGAAGCGAGTGTGACAGTCAAAGTGTCCAGAAGAACTGTGGCTGGTTCTGCAAGATGCTCAGTAAAACCTACAGCTCATTTCCTTATAAAACTGCACTCATTCTACCCGAGACTACTTTTTGTTTTTTTAAAAGCAAAAGGTCGTCTCACACCAAATATTGACTTTGTTTCATTTATTATGACTTACTGCTGTTTCTAGTATGTTCCATGTTGAAACATTTAATTATTTTTAAGTCATTTTTGGTCGACAGCATTTCTTTACATGTGCCTGGGACTTTTGCACAGCACTGTAATTATAAGTAAACATATTACACTTACACCACGAGTTGGCCTAGTGGTTAGCGTGTCCACCTCTCGATCGGGAGATTGCGAGTTCTACTCACAGTCGGGTTGTACCAAAAACCATCATAAAAATGGTACCTACTGCCATCTGGCAAGGCACGTTGCAATACAGATGCGAGTGGGGAGTCAAACTCTCATGGTTACCAGAGGACTAGCCCCCCACTGTAACCCTAGCTATGTAATAGGCGAGAGGCCGAGGGCTATGGAAATGGAGATCGGCATCGCCCTATGTGCCACGTGGCGTGGGAAGGGACTTTGACTTTTTTTGATATTACACTTAGAAAGGATGGATATTAACCACTTCCCTGGGTCTTGACATGTCTTGATCGAGGATGTCATGTTTCTGATTGGTTAGTGATGAAGAAATAGGTCATGTTTTGTTCTATGGTCATGTGACACATTGCATTACTAGTTACAACAATTTGTGTGTCTGTGGTGCCACACTCATTTTAAACTAATAAATTAAACATATGGTTTCAGACTGACTTTACACCCTGATTTATGGTCAGATTTATATTCAGCTGGTGCCACAGGCTGCTAGATTATACTTCCTGGTTGGAAAAAAAACCTGCTGAAGTTACTGTTTCATGTCTGAATAAATGTTCCAATATATTTGCAAATTGACAAACTTTAAAGCCGGTTAAAGCAAGGCTTGACAGTAGTTATCTAGTGTTACTTATGCTATCTATGCTACTTATGCTGTTGCAAGTCAACGAGACTCAGAATGATGGAGTGTGTTCATTACAGAATGATGAAACAAGCACTCACTTCATCAGCCAATAAGGAGAGCTCGTTGCTGCCAGCAGCGTCGTAATCATACAGTACCCGTGCCTTGCGGCTCACTCCTGAGCTCAACAGCTCACTGAAGCCTGAGTGACTCTGTCTGGGATTTGCAGAGGGAACGGTGGAAAGCGGCAGAGTGGGAACAGAAACACCCACCCCTGCCCCCGCTGAACACTGGTTATTATTGGAAGAGAATGAGGAAGGGAAGCTGTAACAGGAAGGAAGAGCATCACAGGAATGACCCACAGAAAATTTAAAACTGATCATGTGGTTTTTCTGTGCGCTACAAACAAGTTTAACAGTGATTTATGCAAAGTGACTTGCACCTTCCCAGCTGTTTTTGCAGATCCACCATGTACTGATAACACTGCGCGTAATATGTAGTCTGAGCCTCGACAAAGTCATTCAGACAGCGAAGGTGGTGAGCCTGCATGACAGAAATACACACAGAACACCAAAAGAAAAGTTAACGATCGATACAGAACATGTGCTTTTAGTTCACGGATGATTCGTTCATGTCGGGTATGTATCAGTGCTTACGTGTGTACTGCTGATTCCCTCCAGGAGCAGTCTGGTTATCTCAGCCTGCCTGTCAAACTCACTCTGCGTCACCTTCAGCTCCTGCTCAGCCTGAGAGGGACACAAACAGGAACAGTGATATTAAATATTCTATCCACATTCACTAGATATGAGCAATCGCACACTGATTGGCTATTCTACTGTTAAGATAGCAACTCATATACCCTGAGTAGAGAAAAACAAAAATGGTGGAGCACATCAAGTCAGATATATCACACTTTATCATCAAGTATTTAAAAGAAACAGAAATGGCTAAAAGAATATAGGTCCCCCCCCAATAGCTCCTGTTCCACACTCCAGCCCAGTTGGTGTTGGTAATGCACCTTTAAGTTGGTTTGCCAACTGCCCAAAAATCCGAAGGAAGAAGAAAATGGTGGCTAGTGTTACTGAAACCAACTGAGCATAAAAAAAAATACAAACAAATAATAAAAACATTTAAAATTAAAAAAAAAAAAAAAAAAAACACTACTCGAAAACAAAACCCCAAAAAAATACAAAAATAAAAAAGGCAACAAAATACGGAATGAAAGTATTTCATGGTAAGAACATATCTTTTTTATTTTTCCAAGAATTATTATAGGATTTTTCACAAATTGCTAGTCATTTCGCCAGTTTGTTTACATTCTAAGCGGAAATTATTTTGTCGGACATTTTGTATAAAGTTTTTATTTATCAAATTCACAAAAAAAAAACCCTCAGTTTCTCAAAATCCAGTGAATGTGGATAGAATAAAACCGTTATTCCACTCACTCAATCTAGTCATACATGGCTTATAGCCAACTCGGTGCTATGTGCCTCTTCGGCTATCAGCTCACGTACGACTCAATTTCGTGGAATAACAAATACATGCAGTACACAAAGAATGTAAATGTATGGTGTTATTTTACACATGATACAAGAAATGTAATGCAAGAAACTAAAGGCAGATTCTACCATAACAGAGGCCAGTTAAGTCCCATCTCCTTAAATTGCTGAATTGATTATTTTGATCATTCTATTAAGTTTTTCTAGTAGCATTTGGGGTCTTGGACATTCACAGTAAATTTTAGGACAGTAGTCCTGGTAACTAATTAATAAAAGCCTGACATGACAGACATGCTAAATGACAATAGAAACACATCGGTTTCTATCATCAAAATCTGACAGACAACCTAACGTCTACCATCATATTCTGACAGACACTCTAGATGACAATAGCAATAAAACTGTTTCTTACATTATTAATCTGACACATTTAGTAATAATATTAAACACATCACTAGAACCAAATAAAATAAAATATTGAAATAAAGATAAAATTTATTTTCAAAATTGAAATATCAACAATAATTGTCAGAACAGTGACGATAGACACGACTGTGTCACTTTCGCGGGGAAATAACACATTGAAATGGCCTGTCAGCTGAAAGGGTCGCAAGTGGCTCTGATTTATCTCAACTTACGATAGTTTTCCTCCAGAAAAATTTAAATATGAATGCACAAATATATTCTCAATGTTTCTATCGTCAAAAATTTCTATCGTCAGGATAGCTGACAGAAAATCTTACCTTGATTTATTTGATGAAATCTAGCTGTCAGAACTCCAAGTCTTGCCCGGAAGTAAATGTCTGCTGTCACAAAAATCATGCGCAGTAGAATTTCCTCTTTGCGTCAGTCAACATGTGCGTGGTGAGGGCTTGAATTTTGCTATCGTCAGGTGCATTTGACTGACAGACTGACGATAGCATTTTTTAAAAATAACTGTGGGCTTCTCTCGTGAACAAAATAGTTTTTTCGCTGTTAATCTATTTCAACGCTATCTGTTGACACCCAAAAATTATAAAGCCTGCTTCCACACGATAACTACCAAAGATCCATAATGGCTGAGTCTATCGTCAGGTCATCTGACAGAAATTCACTGACGATAGCAACAGGGATAATGAAAGGGATTTTTAAAATGGGAGTTATGTCTGTCAGATATGTCAAAGAAATAGAACTTTATTCTTTAAAAATATTTTATTGATATACTCAGTGTATTTTTAAATGACGTGCTGTTTTAGAAGACCATATTTTCAATCTTGAAAATATTACCTCACTGAAAAAAGGACAAGAAAAATTTCTTATTTTGTGGGCAAGTGGTTAATGGATCCAGTTACGGTAGAATCTGCCTAAAACAAGTCACAAAACGTCTGAGGTGTTGACTTTGTAATGATGGGACGCTTTGTGTCCCAGCGTGTCCCCATCCCTGTATAGTAGCTAAACATGTACTTGTGACTCAAAATCTCAATGCTGCTGTTGATACTCTAAAAATTGCCCTGTCCAAGTCTCACCCTTTTCTTCAGTGGATAATCTCACCTGGATATCAAGAAGTACCTAAGAACTGCTGCTGTAATCATGAACACTATGATGCTCTAGGATACTGAACATCCTTTCAACATGCAGTACTGAAGTATGCAGGTGTGAATGGGTAATGATAAATCACGCTATCCGTAGGCACTCAATCCAGAAGAGGATAGGTTCCGTGCACCCGGATTTCTGTAAAGTTGCTTTGTGACAACGCCTCATTGTAAAAAGTGCTATATAAGAATGTTACCCAAGAGTGGTGTTTCGTCTGAGCAGCACTGACAAAGTGGCACTGTTGTACAGAGTGACAGGAGGACATTCACCAACCACCAACCAGATGCTCTAAACACACACCGCTTCATCACATGAGGAAGCTTGATCATATGATCTGGAATTGCTCAATAGGTGAGAATCCAGAAACACCGTGTGCGCGCGCGCGCACACGTGTTGGGTATGCTGTGCCTTCAAGTTCTGTCCAAATCATGGGAACTCCATCCACACAAGATGCTTCTACTTCTTTCCACAATAGCTACTGAACAGTTTTGATCTATGAAGCAAACACGGAATCCTCTAAAGCCGTACAAGCTTTATTTACGTAAAAGGAAGCTCAAGTCAAGCTCACTGCTTATACTCACAAAAAAGTTACTTGGAAAGGAGCTTAATCAGCAACATACGGTATAAGAGGAACCCAACACCCTCAAGATAGCCGGAACAGCAACAAAAGAAAAAAAATCCATGTAACCAATTTGAACTATTTCATACAAAGGAAATTTGCCAAGTAAGAGCTTCTTACAACATAGGAGGAGGAAGGAGGAGAGTTGCAGGAAGAGAAAACTACAAGTCTAGAATTGTCTGGAATGAGCTAGACAAAAAGAAGCACAACAAATGAAAATAATTCAGTTTTGATGCTGGGAAGAGGAAGGATTATGAGTTCACATTCCCTATAACTTCATGAGTGGTTCAGGTTGAACAATCTGTCATAGCTACTGCTGAGTTCTAATTTTAAAGTCCCCCAAAAAATCATAATTTAACTGTAAATGCAGTTAGCAATTTTTCATACATACTGCACCACAGGCGGCACGGTGGTGTAGTGGTTAGCGCTGTCGCCTCACAGCAAGAAGGTCCTGGGTTCGAGCCCCGGGGCCAGCGAGGACCTTTCTGTGTGGAGTTTGCATGTTCTCCCCGTGTCCGCGTGGGTTTCCTCCGGGTGCTCCGGTTTCCCCCACAGTCCAAAGACATGCAGGTTAGGTTAACTGGTGACTCTAAATTGACCGTAGGTGTGAATGTGAGTGTGAATGGTTGTCTGTGTCTATGTGTCAGCCCTGTGATGACCTGGCGACTTGTCCAGGGTGTACCCCGCCTTTCGCCCGTAGTCAGCTGGGATAGGCTCCAGCTTGCCTGCGACCCTGTAGAAGGATAAAGCGGCTAGAGATAATGAGATGAGATGAGATACTGCACCACACTCTACAGAATACTGAAATGAGAATTGATGGATGTGTACTCAATTAATTAAAATGTTTCTGAACACTAGGCATGTAATGATGTATCATGTAACAAATTGTGATACAAATTTATGATGATTCAAATAGATGGAAAAAAATTTGTCCCAAATGTTATCAGGCTGCATAATCTCAGTTTCTCCTTGCTGTAATTGCATTGTTTAAAGAGCAGAGTGCCAACCTGATCCTCTGGATAATCCTCATACATGACATATCACATTAGCAAACTTGCACTGCTTTTACAGGTGAGACAAGGAGGACTCCAAGCCCAGTTGAGCACCACAGTGCTGTTGAGTCCACTATTGCTGAGAGTGAGAGAAAGGAGCCGCAGCAGCCTTCCCCGAAGGAAGTGCAACACCAGCAGCCTGAATATGTCCCACTGCAAGTGACGCGTGCTGAGCCTGCAAGCAGCCAATCCACAAGAGCACCACCAAAAAAGAAGCCAATCCGCCAGGAGAAAGTCAGGTGGCCAAAAGCCAGCACCAAAAAGGCATGGAGATCCTTCGAACAGAAGTTACACCCAATCCTCCAGAACTCCCTAAAAGGCAACACCACAGCCAAACTCAATGTCTTTGGGAACATACTATGAAGGCAGCAGGCAGAGGTTTGGGGAAATGCCCAAGAAGATGAATACCCCCAAGCAGCAAGGAAGGAGAGAAAAATAAATCCTTAAGTTGGTGAAGGAAAGATGACTTCTCCAGAGAGCATGGAGGAAGGCGCAAGAGCGAGCGAAGGAGGGTATCAAAACTCTCTGGAACCAGCCAAGATCCAGGATTAACAAACTCAGGAGAGCAGAGCGGATTTGTAAATGCAGGAGCAGAAAGGAGAAAGCACGCACTAGCTTCTTCCGAGACCCCTTCAAGTACGCCCGAGACCTGCTTGAAGAGAAGTAGTCTGGGAAGCTTGAGACCACCCCACAGGAAACTAGAGAACCACATCAGGGAACAGCTTGGTGACAGTAACAAGAACATCCCCCTTGGCTCACCAGGGCATGTTCCCTGTCCTCCAGAACCTGCCTTCAAATTCAATACCGCACCTCACAAGTGGACAGAAATCAAGCAGGTGGTGCGAAAAGCAAGACCTGCATCAGCACCTGGACCAAACGGCATACCCTACAAGGTATATAAGAACTGCCCCATGGTGTTGAAGTGACTGTGGAAGCTAAGGAGAGCTGCCTGGGAAACTAAGTCTATCCCATCATCCAGTTTCGAGGCATTGCCCTGCTTAACATTGAAGGGAAGATTTTCTTCACAGTGATGGCTAGATGCATGACCAATTAGAGGTCTGCGCGGGTCGGATTTTTCAGTCCCGCTCCCGCCCGCATTGTGCAGTCCCGCTCCCGCCCGCAAAGAATTATGATTTTCAGTCCCGCTCCCGCCCGCACCTACCATATTTTGTCCCACTCCCGCCCGCAAATCCCGCATGATGCAGACGTTCGCGTTATTTCTCAGGAAAGTTCTTGTCTTGACACAGCGTGATGGTGCCCCGCCCCCTACTTTGAGTGGATTTGAGCATAAATATCTACAGCTCACGTTCGTTATTATTTACCTTGTTTCTGAATTCAGCATGTAGTGTCTCTAATAATAATAATAATAATAATAATAATAATAATAATAATTAGTGCTGTCAAGCGATTAAAATATTTAATCGCTAATCGCACATTTTTGTCACATGAGAAACCATTGTAATTCTCTGATCAGCATAAAAAAGTGAATGGGCTTACTTTGTACCAATGGTGTTTTTTTTTTATTGCAAAGCAGAGCTAGTAAGAGAAGTGAATTGATTTACTGCTTGAGTTAGTCTACAACTCTAATCAGAGAGACAGGTTACACAGTGACAGTAGGCTTGACTCAATGCTATCCCAGAAATCCTTTCTGTAATATGCAAATTTGGCCGCCTCTGATTGGACAGCCAAATTTGCATATTACAGGAAGGATTTCTGGGATAGCATTGAGTCAAGCCTACCGTCACTGTGTAACCTGTCTCTCTGATTAGAGTTGTAGACTAACGCAAGCAGTAAATCACTTCACTCATGGTTCTCTTGCTAGCTGAGTGTGAACTGCGAGTCATTAGAGTGATCAAAGGATTTCCCGTTAGGGTGATCAATGGCAAATTTAAGATGCCATTCCTCACTCAATCTGGCAATCTGACTCTCTCTGCAAATTTAGGCATCTTAAAATGTTTTTATTAATGCCAAATAAAATCTCATCTCATCTCATCTCATTATCTCTAGCCGCTTTATCCTTCTACAGGGTCGCAGGCAAGCTGGAGCCTATCCCAACTGACTATGGGCGAAAGGCGGGGTACACCCTGGACAAGTCGCCAGGTCATCACAGGGCTGACACATAGACACAGACAACCATTCACACTCACATTCACACCTACGGTCAATTTAGAGTCACCAGTTAACCTAACCTGCATGTCTTTGGACTGTGGGGGAAACCGGAGCACCCGGAGGAAACCCACGCGGACACGGGGAGAACATGCAAACTCCACACAGAAAGGCCCTCGCCGGCCCCGGGGCTCAAACCCAGGACCTTCTTGCTGTGAGGCGACAGCGCTAACCACTACACCACCGTGCCGCCGCCAAATAAAATATCCAGCACAAATTATATATGATAGACATAAATTAATAATTTATAAATTTTATTTCAAACACGTTTTTAGTTAGCGGGACTGCAGCTCATCACCGCTCCCGCCCGCGCGCGCATATGTGCACTTCCGGTCCCGCCCGCGCCTGCAATGAGCTTTCAAAATTTGTCCCGCGCCGCACTGCTTTGCGGCGGGTCCCGCGGGACTCCCGCGGGAGTGCAGGGCTCTATGACCAACTACCTTCTGGCCAACAACTACATCGATACCAGCTGCCAGAAGGCAGGGGTCCCAGGATTTCCTGGCTGTGTTGAACACTTCGCCATGATCTGGTAACAAATTCAGACAGCCAAATGCAAGAAGCTAGATCTCCACATAGTCTGGCTGGACCTGACAAATGCGTATGGATCTGTCCCCGCACCACTTCATCACCTATGCATTCAATTTCTTCCACATGCCTACCTGCATCCAATATATGGTTTCTGCCTACTTCAACAATTTCTACGCTTGCTTTACAACCCAGGTAGTAACAACCGATTGGCAGCAGCTCGAGAAAGGCATAGGGATGGGTTGTTCAATCTCACCCATCCTGTTCACAACTGCCTTCGAAAAGCATCCTTACTGGTGCAAGACAGATGGCCCAAGGAGTTAGAGACGAAATAGGACAGCGTCTTCCAGCCATGAGAAGCTACATGGATGATGTCACAACACTCCTACAAACAGCCGCTTGTACAACGTGACTGTTGATGAGACTGGAGGAGCTCCTCAGCTGGGCGAGGATGAAAATCCAACCAGCTAAGTCTTGAAGCCTGTCCATTTGGAAAGGGTCCAGGAATGACAACATTGTCTTCTCGGTCAATGGAGAGAAGATCCCACTGTTGGCAGAGCAGCCAGTGTGAAGCCTTGGGAGGCTATACACTGCTGAGCTCTCAGACAAGCACATGGCTCACTCAGTCATGTCACAGCTCTCAAAAGGCCTGGTGAAGATAGACCAAAGCCACCTGCCAGGAAAATTCAAGACCTGGTGCCATCACTTCACCCTTTACCATCGCCTGATGTGGCCAGTGAAGTTGAGTGAGATCTCTGCAACAGTACAGAGGATGGACCTGAAAGCAAACAACAACTACATCAGGGCTGAACAATATGGACAAAATTTCATATCTCGATATCGATACGATATGACTACGGGTTCGGTGAAAACCAAGCATTTTTCAGAAAAATAAAAACACCATAATACAAAATAATGTGGAAAGTGCAGTTTGATTTTTAAGAACTCACTGCCAGCCATCAACATTAACATAAATTATGAATAAATAAATTACAAATCAAACATTTTACTGCAGCGGCACGGTGGTGTAGTGGTTAGCGCTGTCGCCTCACAGCAAGAAGGTCCTGGGTTCGAGCCCCGGGGCCGGCGAGGGCCTTTCTGTGTGGAGTTTGCATGTTCTCCCCGTGTCCGCGTGGGTTTCCTCCGGGTGCTCCGGTTTCCCCCACAGTCCAAAGACATGCAGGTTAGGTTAACTGGTGACTCTAAAATTGACCGTAGGTGTGAATGTGAGTGTGAATGGTTGTCTGTGTCTATGTGTCAGCCCTGTGATGATCTGGCGACTTGTCCAGGGTGTACCCCGCCTTTCGCCCGTAGTCAGCTGGGATAGGCTCCAGCTTGCCTGCGACCCTGTAGAAGGATAAAGCGGCTAGAGATAATGAGATGAGATGAGACATTTTACTGCAGCTCTGCTTTAACAATAAATAACAAATGCAGCAGCTGGTGGAACATTGAAAGTACATTCACGATTTCACAGAGCTTGGATTCAACATTCATTTTACACTCATTATAGAGTTTTGGAATGGCCACTTGATTAAAATGTGTTCGGGATGGTATTTTATAACGCTTGTCCAGCGTCCAAACCATTTTTTAAAAGCCCTCTTTCGAGACTGTGTACACAGGTACCATGTCTTTTGCAATGTGGTATGTTATAGCGTCTGTAATTTCTTTATGTCTGGTGGACGTTGACTCGTACGGTGTAACGCTACTGAACGCATCAGCAATCAAACTTTGCTTTGGCTTATTTTGGGATGACTGAGAAGTCCCTGGTGTTTCTCTCATTGTCATACACTCTTCGTGCAGCACGCGAAGGTGTTGTTTCAGGTGGTGAAACATGTTTGTTGTGCTACCTTGCTTCGTCGCAATTTTTGCTAAGCACGACCTGCACAACACCTCACTCTGGTTAACATCGTCCTTTTTGAATCCAAAACGCCTCCAAATAATGGAGGAGGATTTATGTTTTGGCACCAAGTCAGATTCTGCACCGCCACCGGCCGCATTATCTTCCGCACTCATTTTCTTTCTCTCTTTTTAATTTCCCTGTTGTGTCAGTAGTGTGTGCGTGCGCATCGGTCTCCGTCTCCCTCACTCCCGCCCTCATGTGTTTGTCATTGGTTGGCTTCAGCTGTTGATCCACAGCAAGCATGAAATAGGTTTGTGGTTGACTGGCCTTAGCGGCGCATTCAAGGGCAATCGTAAAAATGACGTTTGTTGTGACTGCCAGAGCTGTACATGCAGGGCGAGCACGGGGAGGGAAAATCTATATCGTTGCTTTTTCGATATTGATATCTTGAATGTTCATATCTAGATATAGATACGATAACGATATCTCGTTCAGCCCTAAACTACATCCCAAGTGGCTCGGTATACCTCGCTGTCTCCCCAGTGCTGCCCTGCTTGGAATGAACACACTCCGTTACCACTGAAGTCACTCAATCTGGGCTACAAGCTGGAAAAGGTGAGGCTCGTGTTTGAGCTGAGAGACTCACCTGATCCATTTGTGCAACAAGCCAAGGAATTGCCAACCTTTAATTGAAATAAATTTATTCAGAGAAAAACAAATCCCTCATCAAGAAATAATTATTGAAGAAAACACTTGCACCACTATTATTGGCACCCCTGAAAATTACAGTGAACACAATGTGCCTGAAGCATGTTT
Organism: Neoarius graeffei; assembly: GCF_027579695.1. Lineage (NCBI taxonomy): Eukaryota > Metazoa > Chordata > Actinopteri > Siluriformes > Ariidae > Neoarius > Neoarius graeffei. Next base: position 18,423,741 of record NC_083573.1, read on the forward strand.
CCCATTTAAATTGTACATTATTTTTGAGTTGATCAGACTGTATAGGAACTTTCAAGCTGTAATTCATGACTTTCTGATTAACTGGGGGACAAATATCCTTATATTTGGCACGAAGGCGAAATTTCCTTAGTCATCCATCAATATGGGAAAGAGAACAGAACACACAAACTAAATGAGGGAGAAGTGTGTTGACCTTCATAAGGCAGAGAATGGGTATAAAAAAAAATAGCTACTGGCCTGAAAATGTCCATTTCTACTGTTAGGGCAATAATAAAAAGTGGACACCAGCTGGAACCGTTACAAACTTGCCTGGAAGAGGACCCAAGTTTATTTTACCCCCATATACAGTGAGGAGGAGGGTAAGAGAGGCAAAGACAAACAAACAAACAAACAAACAAACCCAAGGATCACTGTTGGTGTAAGACAAGAAAAAAAAAAGTCATCGTTTCCAAGTCTCCAAAACCACCATCAGATGCCACTTCCATGCCAAAAGATTATTTGGAAGCTATCCCAGAAAAAAAAAAGTATTTTCTGTCAGCTAACACAAACATAAGTGCCTGAAGTTTGCAAAATGCTACTTCAACTTTGAGTGGAACAGTGTTCTATGGTCTGATGAAACAAAAATGGAGCTTTTTGGCAATAAGCACTCAAGGTGGGTTTAATGTAAAAAGAAGGATGGCTATAATGAAAAGAACCTGATCCCAACTGTAAAATATGGTGGAAGTTCTGTGATGTTTTGGGGTTGTTCTTCCTCTAAAGGTCTGGAAACCTTCTTCGGGTACATAGCATCATGGATTCCATGAAATACCAGGACATTTTAAATCAAAATCTGTCTGCCTCTGCCAGGAAACTAAACCCAGGTCATCACTGGATCTTGACAATGATCCGAATCACATGTCCAAATCAACACAAAAATGGTTCAAGCTTCTGCCATGGCCATCTCAGTCCCTTGACCTGAACCCCATTGAAAATCTGTGGGGTAAGCTGAAGAGGAGAGAGGGCCTCGGACCCTGGATGATGTGGAGAGATTCAACCTTATAAAATGTTATAGGAGAGACTCAGTGCTGTTTTACTGGCAAAGGGAGGGTGTACAAAGTATTAAATGAAAGGGTGCTAATAATAGTAGTACATGTGTTTTTGCTGAAAATAATTTGAGAGATTTGTTTTTCTCTGAATAAATTTATTTTAATTAAAGGCTGGATTTTTTTTCTTCATTTTTCCAAGCTGTAATTGTGTTGTTTAGTCAGCAGTACAATAGGCGGAAGTAACAGCTCTAATACTGTGAAAACTGATCTAAAATGGGAAAGAGTTGCTGTGTGATTGTACAAATAGATTTAACAAGAAATCGGAGCTCTGTTTTTACAGTCTGCTGAAAGCTAAAGAAAATTGAAATAAATGGAGGTAGTACAAACGTTCATAAAAGTCGATTAAGAAAAGGCCTGGTTGTTATCTACTTTTTCAGTTTTAATAAAAAAGGAATATTTTAAGAACAGGCCATTATATTTTTCTCCAACCTTTACAAACTTGGGTAAATAATTATTGCCAGTTATTTAAAAAATGAAATAATGCTGATCGATTTTCTAGAACACGGTGGTGATCATAGCACCAGCTGTAATGTCCTTATTCTAATGTTATTGTTTCTATAGTGACTCTTATTCATAGGGACTTACCGAACAGATGCTCGACATAACATCAAATAAATAATACACAGATTACAAAATAATTTGAAAAATGTTATTGTGTCACTAAGAAAAGCATCTAACTGTTGATCTATAAGTAGATTTTTTTTTTCTTAAACATTTAGGAAAGGAGTCTCAGGTGTCAGCACTTTGTAACAGGCATCAATTTTCCCACCACAGGAAGGTCTTCAGGACAGAGGACTTTGTACTTTTTCAATAAGCTGTTTCCTTGTTCTTTTAACTTCAAGAGAGGACAAATAAGAGGCTGGTGATGAAAAGACTGCTCTAATCTAAGTGATAAGAACTAACATACCACAAAAATAAATGTACCCATGGGTAAAAGGCATTACGTGTCATTCATTAAGAAATGTAAAAAAGAAAAAAAAAAAAAGTGCATCACTGCCAAGATGCAATGGAATAAGAATAAAACACTTGCTGTTATCGGAAATCAATCAGGATTGTACCAACCAAACAGGAAGCAGCAAAGCGGGTACAGGAACATTTCTCAAAAGGAATCTAGTTGTAGTCTTGCAGATAGTGACCCTAGTCTTTTCCAAATCATAGTCTGTGACTAAAACCCCTATGACTAATGTCACACTGTCTTTAGATGTGAAAGGATGTCAGACTAACCTTTTCAACGTCTTTTCAGTCTTCTAGTGTATGGATAGCATTACTCATAGGAATGAAACAATAACTCACAGCAGCTCTTGCCTCAGCCATTTTGGCTTTCTTTAACTTCGTCTTGGCGGCATCAAGATCCAGTCGTTTGATGTGCAGCAACTTGCGTTCTTTCTATTGTGAAGAAAAACACCAGTGTCACATCATCACAAGACACTCAAACTTTTGGTTCACTGCGTTCTGCTCATGCTATCAAACCCTAAAGCCCTCGATCAGTCAAGTCTTTCATTCATATCATATACATTCTTTCATTTTAAAACCTGACTGCTGAACTCATGCCATGCTTTAAACAATGAATCAGTCAGGGCAGCCTTTCCCTGAAAGCATTAAAGAAAATCTAGGCTTGAAATCCCTTTTCTTTCTTTTGGAGCTTGCTTGTTAATTTTGCTCTTTTGTCTTACTAAGAATAATTCCTTCATTCTAATCAGTAGGCATCACAATGGATCATACTGGACTATGCTGCCTTAACCCTCTGGGATCTGAGGGCATTTTCTGGCACTCTAATACTTTTAATTCTAGAAAAATTGCTGTAATTTTTCCTGTATATGCACTACAGTGCACGCATATCAACCAATCTGCTCATAATAAACAGAAGAAATATTTACACTTACTCGAGTTGATCTTTGGCTGGATCGAGTCAAAATAAAAAAATTTAAAAAACACCGCTCATCATCAGTGTCACAGTTCTCAAGATTGAACTGAATCGTGGTCCTGAATCATTAATCGATTCCCTATCCTGAATCATCCGAAACACATAAAATCTGCATGCCATCTCACAAGTTTCACCTTCAAATAGTCTAAACTACAGTGGTGTGAAAAAGTGTTTGCCCCCTTCCTGATTTCTTTTTTTTTTGCATGTTTGTCACACTTAAATGTTTCAAATCATCAAACAAATTTAAATATTAGACAAAGATAACACAAGTAAACACAAAATGCAGTTTTTAAATGAAGGTTTTTATTATTAAGGGAAAAAAAATCCAAACCTATATGACCCTGTGTGAAAAAATGACTGCCCCCTAAACCTAATAACTGGTTGGGCCACCCTTAGCAGCAATAACTGCAATCAAGCATTTGCAATAACTGGCAATGAGTCTTTTACAGCGCTGTGGAGGAATTTTGGCCCACTCATCTTTGCGGAATTGTTGTAATTCAGCCACATTGGAGGGTTTGAGCGCATGAACCGCCTTTTTAAGGTCATGCCACAGCATCTCAATTGGATTCAGGTCAGGACTTTGACTAGGCCACTCCAAAGTCTTCACTTTGTATTTCTTAAGCCATTCAGAGGTGGACTTGCTGGTGTGTTTTGGATCATCGTCCTGCTGCAGAACCCAAGCGCGCTTCAGCTTGAGGTCACAAACAGATGGCCGGACGTTCTCCTTCAGGATTTTTTTGGTAGACAGCAGAATTCATGGTTCCATTTACCACAGCAAGTCTTCCAGGTCCTGAAACAGCAAAACAGCCCCAGACCATCACACTACCACCACCATTATTTTACTGTTGGTATGTTCCTTTTCTGAAATGCTGTTACTTTTACGCCAGATGTAAATGGGACATACACCTTCCAAAAAGTTCAACTTTTGTCTCGTCAGTCCACAGAGTATTTTCCCAAAAGTCTTGGGGAACATCAAGATGTTTTCTGGCAAAACTGAGACAAGCCTTTATGTTCTTTTTGCTCAGCAGTGTTTTTTGTCTTGGAACTCTGCCATGCAGACCATTTTTGCCCAGTCTCTTATGGTGGAGTCATGAACACTGACCTTAACTGAGGCAAGTGAGGCCTGCAGTTCTTTGGATGTTGTGGGGTCTTTCGTGACCTCTTGGATGAGTTGTCACTGCGCTCTTGGGGTAGTTTTGGTCGGCCGGCCACTCCTGGGAAGGTTCACCACTGTTCCATGTTGTCGCCATTTGTGGATAATGGCTCTCACTGTGGTTCGCTGGAGTTCCAAAGCTTTAGAAATGGCTTTATAACCTTTTCCAGACTGATAGAGCTCAATTACATTTGTTCTTGAATTTCTTTGGATCACAGCATGATGTCTAGCTTTTGAGGATCTTTTGGTCTACTTCACTTTGTCAGGCAGGTCCTATTTAAGTGATTTCTTGATTGACAACAGGTGTGGCAGTAATCAGGCCTGGGTGTGGCTAGAGAAATTGAACTCAGCTTTCCAAAGATGTGATAAACCACAGTTAATTTGTGTTTTAACAGGGGGGCAATCACTTTTTCACACAGGGTCATGTAGGTTTGGATTTTTTCCCCTTAATAATAAAAACCTTCATTTAAAAACTGCATTTTGTGTTTACTTGTGTTATCTTTGTCTAATATTTAAATTTGTTTGATGATCTGAAACATTTAAGTGTGACAAACATGCAAAAAAATAAGAAATCAGGAAGGGGGCACGGGGCAGCACGGTGGTGTAGTGGTTAGCGCTGTCGCCTCACAGCAAGAAGGTCCGGGTTCGAGCCCCGTGGCCGACGAGGGCCTTTCTGTGCGGAGTTTGCATGTTCTCCCCATGTCCGCGTGGGTTTCCTCCGGGTGCTCCGGTTTCCCCCACAGTCCAAAGACATGCAGGTTAGGTTAACTGGCGACTCTAAATTGACCGTAGGTGTGAATGTGAATAGATGTCTGTGTCTATGTGTCAGCCCTGTGATGACCTGGCGACTTGTCCAGGGTGTACCCCGCCTTTCGCCCGTAGTCAGCTGGGATAGGCTCCAGCTTGCCTGCGACCCTGTAGAACAGGGTAAAGCGGCTACAGATAATGAGAGATGAGAGAGAGGGGAAGGGGGCACACTTTTTCACACCACTGTATGTCTGACATTTTATCCTGTTTACAGTGGGCATTCCCACCACGAAAGAGAGACCAATCAAAACCTAAAGAGTGAAAGTGATCATCATTCTGTTACCATGTGAATAGTCTTATGAATGTGTAACTGGGCACTCAGCTCGCCGACTCCAGTTTGACCGAGTAAGGTGACAAGTTTTATGTTTCATCTAATTTAGGTAATTAAAAAAATATATTATTATTTGGCAGTGGGCACATAGGAAAGTGTAAAGTATAAAGTTTGTGTCAATATGTTTATCATGCTTGCATGATAAAAACTCACCAAGATATTCATCTAAATACATGACCTACTCACTCTAAACCTGTCGAGCTTTGCTGGCGAAGCTCTCGACCCCAGAGGGTTAACATGCATTCAATGACAGAGCTACAGTTTTTCAAAAAAATAAATAAAGCTAGGACAAAAGCCAAAGTCCCTCCCATGCCAGGACTTGACCTTCCCAGGCAGTCTCCTGTCCCAGTACTAACCAGGCACTTAGCGCATTGGGCAGCACCAATCTCCATTTCCCTAGCCCTTGTCCTCTTGCCTATTACATAGCTAGGACTACAGGGGGGCGATAGTCCTCTAGTACCCACAAGAGTTTGACTTCCTACTCACATCTATATTGCGGCAGTAGGTATCATTTTTATGACGGTCTTTGGTGTGACCCAACTGCAAGTAGCACTTGCAATCTCCTCGTTGAGAGGCAGACATGCTAACCACTAGGCCAACTCACGGTGAAAGCTAGGACAGCTTGCGTTAAATTTAAAAAAAAAGGATTTTGTGTGACTGGAGCTATGGCTGCTGGATGGGACAGACTCATCCCCTACGGACCCTTTTCACGTGACGTCACGACAAACGCGGCCGCCATTTTGGACATGAACTACCAGTAGTCTACCACAGCCAACAACAAGGAACGACGGCGAAGCATCGAAAGGAATATAGCCATCGAAGAAAGTTTTTACTTTCAGCAAGACTTCCATCATGCCATTATATTGTTGTGCAGGGCCGTGCAAAGACCTTTGGAGGGGCAGGGGCTCAACATTCAAAAAAGGGCACTTGGAACAAATTTTTCACACAAGTTAACTTTATTCAAAACTATTCAGCCTTAAGTTTTCGAAGCTGCTAGAATATGTTATTAACGCCGTTGTTCAAACTAAAGTTTCCGAATCTGCCACGTTAATGAAATGGATGGAGCAAACGGTTTAAATTTTTTAAATTCATTAAATGATAAACAACCCTACGCATTTACTGTTGTGTTCTAAGCTGCACAATATTGCATGTTCAGATAAGAAATGAAAGGAGACTTTCAGTGTGACCTTACCATGCCGTTCCTCGCACTGTCTCCCACTGTCAACCGCCTGCATGCGCTTTCTGCACGGAGGTTCACTGAATGCATGACGTCACGGATTGATGCCCGCATTTACATAGAAAAACATTATTTTATAAATCTATAATTTCATATATTATTGTCAAATTGTAGAGAATATTGATGTTGGAGCTAACTTATCTTTTACAAATATTAAAAAAAAAACAACAACAACAAAACAGTCCCTATGAAAAGGGCACTTTGGACAGCAAACAGAAAAGGGGCAGGGGCTAGAGCACCTGTAGCACCGGTTCATTGCACATGGGTGTTGTTGTGCACCTGGATGTAGTAACCATCAACACACAAGGCAAGATTTATCATTTTATCGGATCCCGACAGATGCTGACCGACGGAGATGGATGGTCTCTAAAATATTGGCAAAATGATGTTTATTGACATAGCAATCGTGTGTAACGGGAAGCATTTGCATATCCGAAGTGTTGTGTTTACATCAAAGATAAAATAAACCGATATGACAACGACTGCTGCTGCCAGGTTGGGGACACAAACTAGTAGAAAGGAAGTGTGCCAACAGACTTCCTTTGTGGTCGATTCTGCTTTAAGGTAAGATGCATTTAATTATTCGTCTGCTGTGGGTTTGGAATCGGTAGCCTGACCGATTCGTTCATGTTTGTGGTGCCATTTGTTTGTTGACGCGTGTTGAAATGGAAGATTGGTTGTTGACATGATTTCCAGTGATGCTTTGGTGCTGCTGTGGATCAGATGTGTTGAGTAACCTGACTGTTTTTTTTTTCTTGCGTGTGGTATCATTGTTGACGCGAGGTTGTTTTTTGAACATGCCAATGCGAACACGATTTCCCCTGATGAGTTACGACTTCAGACACGATGCGTGTGTGGAGGTGTGGAGTCCGCGTGATATGTGCGTAAGATAGGCTTCTCATGTGTTTGGAGATCCACGCTCTGAGACAAGCGCAAGCACCCCCCAAGGGAAAAAAAGGGGACCCCCCGAAAATATCGGCATAGTTCGAACACTGGGTTGGAGAAAATAATGGCAAATAGTGAGTGCACAAACCATAGAAGGTAAACTGTACACAGCGCCAGGGCAGTGTGATGGTATGTCTACTTTTAGATTGTGTTAGCTTATCAATGAACACACTCGTCACTCGACGAGTTTCACGTCTTTACGACGGATACTTAAATGTGTGTTAGGTATTATTGTTGCAGTCTAAGCAGTCATTGTAGCAGCTAGATGAGCGAGAACCGAAAGGGTCTGTGCCATGAACCGTTATTTCTTCATGTCCAAAATGGCGGTCGCGCTTACGAAGGTCACGTGAGTGAAAAGGGTCCATATACACACCCAGCTTGTTCACAACGTGTAACTGAGTCCACCAACGGCTGTTTATGCCACTCATTGTGGATAAGTGGCCCTGGACTACTCCTAAGGACATCATCTATTGCCGCTTTTCCACTACAAACGCGGCTGAGCCGTGCCGTGCTGAGTCGAGCTGAGTCGGGCTGAGCGGGGCTGTTGGAGTTGCATTTCGACTACAACCGCGCTGAACCGTGCTGGCTGGAAGTGGGTGGACACATTGGGTGGAGTTAGCGAAAGTGGGTGGACGTCACGTGATGTCGTTAAGCAGCGCAAACAGTGACATCAGTGACAGTGGCGGAACAAGTCAGAGCCGGGCCGGGGGTGGGGCAAATGACCGGGCCCTTTATTAAAGCTTATCATAACATCATTTTAGGCTACAAAATGTCCGCAACTGCGGTGTTTACCAATTTCAACACTACCGGGTGCAACTATGTTATTTAGTACATCAAGTCCTTCAAACGAACATGTAACTCAGAAACAAAAAACATTAGGATACTGTACATGGCTCATAATAAAACATCAATAGCCTATACTGCGCACATTATTTGAAGGGAATACGAATGAGCGCTCAGAGGTTGCAACGGTGACAGGAAGAGTCAGAAATAAAAGGAGGGCGGTGCAAACCTCACTGAATGCACTGTGTTTACCAATTTCAACACTACGGGGTGCAACTATGTTATTTTGTACATTAAGTCCTTCAAACGAACATGTAACTCAGAAACAAAAAAACATTAGGTGACATACTGTACATGGCTCATAATAAAACATCAATAGCCTACTGCGCGCATTATTTGAAGGGCATACGACGAGCCTTGCGCTCCGCGAACTTGTCCACGATGCTCTGTATGTCACTGATTCAGTGATCTTTTAAGCGGTAGTCTCACGACCCGAATAGTAAACAATAAACATGGAGGACATGGAGTCGTTAGTGTTGCTGGTCTTGGTGCTGTGGCTTGTTGTCACCGACAACGCGGACAGATACTGGCAAGAGCGTATAGATGAGGCGAGGCGCATAAGGCTTCAGAAATTCTCGTAATTCGTAATTCTTCTTCTTCCGGGTTTGCGGTGTTTACAGATCCCAGCGCGCTCGCGGGGCGTGTGTGGGCATGTGAGGACACTCCTCCTCACCAATCAGTGCACAGGGGAGTGTCTGCTCACGCCCCCAGCCTCACTCGGCACAGCTTGGCTCGCTTCAGCCCCACTCCAAAACGGTGTGAGTTTTAGGGGCTAAGCAGGGCTGAAGCGAGCTGAGTCGTGCTGGTTTTTGGTAGTCGAAACGCGAGCCGTGTCGGGCTGAAGTGAGCTGAAGCGAGCTGAAGTGAGCTGAAAAAGGGTAGTGGAAAAGGGCCATAAGCTCGCAGTCTTCCAGAGAATGAAAACCCAGAAGTGGCTTCCTGTTCTTTAAATACTATAGATTTCCTCTTTATGCATATTTGCGAGTACCAGTTGCTTACCTACAGCCTACTCATCTCATCTCATTATCTCTAGCCGCTTTATCCTTCTACAGGGTCGCAGGCAAGCTGGAGCCTATCCCAGCTGACTAAGGGCGAAAGGCGGGGTACACCCTGGACAAGTCGCCAGGTCATCACAGGGCTGACACATAGACACAGACAACCATTCACACTCACATTCACACCTACAGTCAATTTAGAGTCACCAGTTAACCTAACCTGCATGTCTTTGGACTGTGGGGGAAACCGGAGCACCCGGAGGAAACCCACGCGGACACGGGGAGAACATGCAAACTCCACACAGAAAGGCCCTCGCCGGCCACGGGGCTCGAACCCGGACCTTCTTGCTGTGAGGCGACAGCGCTAACCACTACACCACCGTGCCGCCCCCTACAGCCTACTGCTGAGAAAAATTTGACAGTTCACATCAAAAGGCTTACACCATGATGGACGGAAAGTTAAAATGCACATGGAAAATCAAGGCATCAAGATGAACATCAGAAAGGGAAAAACTAATGCATCTTGTGTAATGTGGAAAGCCAGCAAAAGAAATTACCTCTGGACTTTACCTTGACTGGGTGGAGCCAACAAAGTAGTACTGTAATTGACTACACTGAGGCATGGTCTCAGAGCTCTAATTTCCTTTGGGCAACATAAAATTATACTTAGTCTGAACTTACCAGTATAGTTTTGAAATCACCCTCCAGAAAATTCCTGAAAGGTGTAAGGAAATTAATAGCTGAGCTCTGGATAAACTCTCTTTCAGCTCCTCCGATCTGCTTCTCCGTCTCTCCACACTTCACCAGAGCATTTCCTACCGACACACAAGTGGCTTTCTCACTAAACACATCAAACTCGGAACTGAATTATAATTTGACAGCTGTATTTTCGCACTTTATGTCGTCTTGTTTTGTTCCTGGAGGCATGATGTTTCACCTCACTGCGCACATATGTGTGGATGGGATGGAGGTAAATACTTGGCAATGGAGCTCTGTTGTAAAGTTCAATGCTCATGACTGAAAGATGTGAATTCAATTTCCAGAATGATCAGTACCCATTTTAAGCCTTTAAGCAACATCTTTAATGCCTAAGTAGACTAGATAGTATTTTGCAAGTCCCTTTGGGTACTAATGTAAATGAATGCAAATCACCGTAAATAACTTGCAAGATTTTTAGAATGGTTCGTCTATTCAGTTGTGTAACTAATGATGTGCAAAGTGGATTTTCATTCCAAATAAACAGTAGCAAGTTATCATATTTAAAATCAGAACAGGGATGCTGAAAACAAACCATATACTCTATACATAACTATATTTTTAATAAATTTTATGCTAAACACTTAGCATGACAGTAACATGACGCAACAATGAATTTAAGGTATTGTAGGTTTTTTTGTGTGTTGCAGAAGAGTCTAATTACTATCAGATGCTGACCGTAGGCTGTGCCAGGTCCAAACTCATTCCCAGAATCGATCATGGATTGACCCAGCATCTCATGGTTATTCATCCGCGTGGGAACTTTTTTGTCCAATTTCTCGTAAAAAAATTCTTCTATCCGCACATCTGCAAAGCAAATTGAGAAATTGGGGAAGAAACACCATTAAAGCTGACATATTATACCCCTTTTGCACTAGTTGACACAGTTCTCTGAGGTCTTAATAAAATGTCTGTGATATGCTCTGATCAAAATACCACAAGAATAAAAACACCACAGCTCCCTTCTCACCCTGTCTAAACAGCCCTGTTCAAAACAACTGATTTGTGTACAGCCGATTTGCGTGCCTGTTCCTTTAAATGATAATGAGCCACTGTTCACTCCACCCCCCTCTTCCACCAGGTAATCAGGTAACGCTTTCTTCATGAATATTCAATCACAAAGGCAGTTCTCAACCCATGAGTGGAGATACTCAGATGAGGGAGCGGGATCGTTCTAATAATGTCCTCGTGATATAGAAAGTGAATCTGAATCTGAAAGGCTTGTTGAAGCTCATGTTTTATGAAACAGGCAGGACAAAAGAAACTCGCTGGGTATCTTATTTCAGAGTGTGTGGGGTGGTAGGCTCCAGATACCATCAGGCTTGCTCACTGGGGATAGATTAGGGATAAAATTAGCTCATGTTTAAAGTCTTTGCGACAATGTCTATTGTTAAAAGCGCTGTAAAAATAAACTTGACTCGAGATACCCAAATATATGTGCACAAGCACTGAAAAAGTGAGTTTTTCTAAATATCTCCCTTTAACAGTCTTTTTCAAAGATATATAATTTAACATGCTAAATGAAGGAGAAAATGAATGGAGGAAACATTCGGTACAAAAACATTCATGTCCAATCAGCTACATTTACATGGGTCCTCATAATCTGTTAATAATAATCTGATTCATGCTCATGCAGTGTTTAGAAATCCAACCATTATCCGTAACCGCTTATCCTGTGCAGGGTCGCGGGCAAGCTAGAGCCTATCCCAGCTGACTATGGGCGAGAGGCGGGGTACACCCTGGATAAGTCACCAGATCATCGCAGGGCTGACACATAGAGACAAACAACCATTCACACTCACACCTACAGTCAATTTAGAGCCACCAGTAACCTAACCTGCCTGTCTTTGGACTGTAGTGTTTACCGGAGCACCCGGAGGAAACCCACGCAGACATGGAGAGAACATGCAAACTCCACACAGAAAGGCCTCCGTCGGCCATGGGGCTCAAACCCAGAACCTTCTTGCTGTAAGGCGACAGTGCTAGCCACTACACCAACGTGCCGCCCTGTTTAGAAATCAAGTTTCAAAATGAAAGCTACTGCAATTAATTGTTTAAGAACACTTCTAGCTAAACTGTCTTTACTCCATTGATTAAAATATAAAAGACTGGAAAGAAAATGTCTATTTAAAAAAAAAATATATATATATATATATATATATATATATATATATATATATATATATATATACACACACACACACACGAGTGTTTAGTCTACGTCTAGTTCATATCTAGAGTGTTTATACTGTTTATAGTGTCTGTTTGAGTGTTTAGTCTGTGTGTAGTTCTTATCTAGTGTTTACACTGTTTATATTGTCTGAGTGTTTAGTCTGTCTTGTTTTATCTAGTGTTTATACTGTTTATGTGTTTAGTCTGTCTAGTTCATATCTAGAGTGTTTATACTGTTTATATTGTCTGAGTGTAGTTCTTATCTAGTGTTTACACTGTTTATATTGTCTGAGTGTTTAGTCTATGTCTTGTTTTATCTAGTGTTTATACTGTTTATTTATACTGTTTATATTGTTTGAGTGTTTAGTCTATGTCTAGTTCATATCTAGAGTGTTTATACTGTTTATATTGTCTGAGTGTTTAGTCTGTACATAGTTTTTATCTAGTGTTTACACTGTTTATATTGTCTGAGTGTTTAGTCCGTCTTGTTTTATCTACTGTTTATACTGTTTATTTATACTGTTTATATTGTTTGTCTGAGTGTTTAGTCTATGTCTAGTTCCTATCTAGAGTGTTTATACTGTTTATATTGTTGTTTGTTTTTTTAAATTATTCTATTTTTATTTATTGCATTGCCTGTTTGCACCGTGGGTCAGAGAGGACTGAAATTTCATCTGTGCTGTATGTCGAGCATGTATAGCATATTTGACAAAGTTGACTTGACTAAAGTGCATCCGTAATCATGCAGCTCCAATTGGTTTTTCTGGTGAAAACCTAAACAGTAATATATGGCCAAAAGTATGTGGACACATGACCATCACACCCAGATGTGATTCTTCTCCGAACTGTTGCCACAAAATTGGAAGCACACAGTTATATAGGATGGCTTTCATTTTCACTTGGATAAACAGCAGCCCAATTTCCTTGTCACCATTTTAGTTCATTTAGTACGTTTGCAGTTAGGTCAAGCTTTTTCCATTCGATTTACTCATGTCAGTACCTATTGCCTATGATGTTTACTGTCTCGTTTATGGTTAAGTTAGGCCTATTTTTGTTTCATTCACTGTTAAGAGTAGATTACAGGGAATTCATTGATGTTAAAAAAGTGCAGTGAAACAATTCTAAACTTACAAAATAGTATTAAAAACTACTTTTAGGGAAAGTAATGGTAATACACTGCAACCCCACTATAATGAACTCTTTCAGTACAAACTTTTGCATATAACAAACTAAGTTTGTGTCCGCTGCCTTTAGTGACAATGAATCAGTGTTCAAAAAAACACCCACATCACTGTCACATCCATCCATGTTGGCACTCGGAGCACACAGTGTCATTAGGACTAATTACCATGCACTTGTTCCAGATTAGAGCACAATCATAGTGTGTGCTTATAAAGATTCTCTAAACACACAGACTTGGTGAAGTATACAAGTGTCTCATGTTACTAAGCCTTGTATCTGTGTATTGCCTTTCTGGCTTTGTTTTGTGTACTTGGACTCTGCCTTGGGTGGCACGGTGGTGTAGTGGTCAGCACTGTCGCCTCACAGCGAGAAGGTTCTGGGTTCGAGCCCAACGGCCGGTGACGGCCTTTCTGTGTGGAGTTTGCATGTTCTCCCCGTGTCCGCGTGGGTTTCCTCTGGGTGCTCCGGTTTCCCCCCACAGTCCAAAGACATGCAGTTTAGGTTAACTGGTGGCTCTAAATTGACCATAGGCGTGAATGTGAATGGTTGTTTGTCTCTGTGTCAGCCCTGCGATAACCTGCCGACTTGTCCAGGGTGTACCCCGCCTCTCGCCCATAGTCAGCTGGGATAGGCTCCAGCTTGCCTGCGACCCTGCAGAACAGGATAAGCGGCTGCAGATAATGGATGGATGGATGGACTCTGCCTTTCTTCTTTGCCTCCACCATTCTGTTTGTGTCTCACTCGACCTTTACCCACTTCACGACCCTGCCTTTGTCTTACGTTTTTGAACCGTTTGCCTGCCTGTTTGTAAATAAACACTTTTCTTACAATTACAGCCATCATTCACCTGCTTACATGACACACTGAGCCATGCGCTCCTCTTCCCCCCCACAGACAAACAATAAGTAATCAAGTCTGCATTCAAGTTAACAATACGTGTTAACGCCATAAAACAAAGGCTTAACAAGTCTCGCTTAAGCGTCATTAACAATTATCAAGAACGGTGATCAAAGGATTGATAAAAAGGATGAAATGACTGCTTATACTGCTCAACTTAACACCTCGTTAAAACATACTGGTGGCGTTTTTATACCACACGCCCCGCCCTGCGACATAAATGACATCATTGGTGATTTGCAACACATGAATGAACTGAATGGTGAAGATTTATAAAAACATAGCAAGTCAGTGGGTGGACACTAACAACGATACACTGGTAACCTCCATCATTTCCATAATAGATGAAGAAATCATCACCTCCATTTGTGATCCTTTAGCTCAGTCAGTGAACTGCAATAGTGACTCGGAAGAAGAAATTCATGAGGAGAATGTGCTCAAAATTTTGCATATAACATGAGTGTTTGGTGTGACAAGTGAGTCCATTTCAGTATTACGAGCTTTTCGGTATAATGAACTATTTGGACGTCCCCCACGGAGTTTGTTATAGCGGGGCTGCGGTATACAAAATGTACAAGGGCAGGTGTTTTAGCTGTGCGAGTTTGGGCTCAGTGAAATTGTATACAGATTAGTTTGAGCTGCTGGTTTAACATGTAGAATAGCAATTACACTTATATCGATTTTTCAAAACTGAATAATAATTGAATAATCCATCCATTTTCTACACTGCTTATCCGTCAGGGCTGTGGGGGAAGCTAGAGCGAATCCCAGTCGACTTCAGGTGAGAGGTGGGGTTCACCCTGGATAGGTCGTCATTCTATCACAGAGCCAACCAGGCTTGTAGTACTTGAGTCCAGGACTTGGACTCGAGTCCAACTCGTGCCTTAATTTTAAGGACTCATGACTTAACTTGGACTTGAGCACTGATGACTTGGACTCGTGCATTAACTGCATTAGGACTCGGAAAATGGAGACGAGGACTCAGATTGTTTCTTTATTTTTTGGTAATATGCCATAATAATTTGGCATAAGATATTTATATTTACATTCATTTTGTACTAATTTCGTGCAAGAGTGTCACACCTGCGCGCCTTGACACATGCTTCAGATACACTTTCGGGCGTGCTCTGGACAGCGCGTGTGCCAAGCGGACTCTCGCACGCACGCTGTAAACAACTCACACCTGCACAGAATTAAGGCACAATCAGCATGGCAATATAAAAACTGTGAAAAACACACTTACTTTGCGAAGTATTGAGTTGCGTTGCTGACATATTACCGAGCCTTATTTCTTTGTTTGGTTTCCTGATCCCTAATTTCCTGTTTCTCGTCTTTGATTCTGCCGAATCTACGATAGCCTGTTTGTGCTTCGCTCGACCTATTGCCTGTTTCACGATTTTGCCTGCCGTTCTGGATTGTTTACCTGCCTTCACTTGTATTAATAAACACACCTTCTGCACTTACATCCACCTCCCAACCATCTCTGACAAAGAGAATGCACATTCACCTGTCCGTACGACATGTTCAGGAACAAACTAATGTTAACAGCCACTGTCAAATGGTGGGGCTGGAGTGTTGGACTCGACTCAATATTTATTTATTTTTTAATGACTTGGACTTGAACACTGGGGACTTGAGACTGGACTCGGACTCGAGGTTTAATGACTCGACTACAACACTGGAGCCAACACAAATGAACAACCATTCACACTCACATTCACACCCACATTCACACCTATGAGCAACTTGGAGTCGCCAGTTGACCTAATCTGCACGTCTTTGGACTGTGGGAGGAAACCAAAGCACCCAGAAGAAACCCACACAGGCAAGAGGAGAACATGCAAAATCAGCACAGATTGGGTGCCAGAACCTTCTTGCTGTGAGACGTCAGTGCTAACCACTGCACCACTGTTCCACCTGAATTATGTTAAAGAAACCTATTTATTTGAAGAGTAAAGTGTATTGCAGCAATATTTATTATTAATAATTGTAAATAGTGCTGTGTTTTTAGTCTCTCCTTACAGGCATCAGATATTCTCCTTTTACTAGCCATCACCTTCACTTTTCCTTAGATCTCATCACTGGACCATAAATAACCCATATTTGTTCTCCACTACATATAGCAATAATTGTTTTTGCATACAGCACAAAGTACACTGCTCATGTCAGTACAGTACTTCTGTAACTGTGTCCTCAAACTGTATTTTTTCCAAAAGCTTTCAGAATCCTAGTATTACACATGCACTAGAGGATCTTACTTGGATTTGGTTGCAGTAGCACTTCTGTTTGCTTCAAAATCTTCTCTGTCCAGTGTTTGGTGCATTCGGCTCTGGTGAGAAGATTTTCCAAATGTGCATCCAGCTCAGTTTTCTCAGCCTGGCCCAGCTTTTCCTCTGTGAACTAGTAAAGAAAAAAACACCTCAATAAAACATCTGCTTACCTGTGCTTCTTATAGTAAGCAGCTATAGTTAATCACAAAACCATCAGTAAAACAACAGCATTCATCATGCTCTGATCATCTCATTAACGATATTAGCGGTTTAATAGAAATCAATCCATAACTGCAAATTAACAACAAAGATGCCAGTATTTATGAGCAAGTTATCTATTTAGATGTCTAACTGCCAAAGATGTAAGCGAGTTAAAATGACCTCCATTGACAAAAGGAACGTAAAAATGCAAAACATACTTACTTCGCTAAACACACCATGGTTTTAAAGTATAGCATTGTTTTTAGCACTGGAAATTAAAAAGCAAATATTAAAATGTTGCTATTTCTAGCAAATAAATCACATTATCTGTGCTTTATTTTTCTTGGAGCGATGGATAGTTTCCTCACACAGTAATAGAATAGGTAAGGGCTCTTCTACTTGCAATACGGACAGGAAAAGCCTTTGTTCTAGTGGTCTACAGTGTCAAATTACAGAACGCTTAAGAATTCCGATTGTTATTTGTACTGTATTTAAAATTATAATTAGCAGTTATTCCATGAAATCGAGTCATACACGAGCTGATAGCCGATGAGGCACGTAGCACCAAGTTGGCTAATAAGCTATAAGCCACGTATGACGAGATTACCTTTATATTAGTGCTGTCAAGCGATTAAAATATTTAATCGCGATTAATGTCGTGACCGTCATAGTTAACTCGCGATTAATCGCAATTTAATCGCACATTTTTGTCACATGAAAAACCATTGTAATTCTCTTATCAGCATAAAAAAGTGAATGGGCTTGCGTTGTACCAATGTTTTTTTTTTTTTTATTGCAGAGCATAACACTACGGAGCCGTAGAGGGGACATGGTGAATAAAAAAATAAACCGTGGGAACGACTTATAAGGCGTGTGCACGAGATATTAATGCGCGCGCACGAGTTATAACCCGTGCGCACGCTTTGCGTTAAGGCATGCGCTCGGGTAATTAAAAGTGAGGGGACGAGTTACTACGGCTCCGTATAACACGTCTTGTCACAGCCGCTGCAAAGTCGGGCTGGAGCCGCCGATGGGAAAACGAAACCTAAGCCGAGCACCATGGCTCTTCGTCCCGAGGCGTGGCAGCGAGAGCTGCCCGCACTGGTTCTTTGGGGGGAGGGCAGAGGACTCTGGCTGTGCGGGTGTGACATTACAGTCTAGCTGCTATCGTTTTTCTAGGCAAAGTCTCTGTTCTGTTCCAAGTTCCTAGCAGTTTCAAAAGCTTATGAAAAACCTATATCATGTCACAGAGCGTTAATCTCGCGCTAAAAAAATTATTGCCGTTAAAATTGAGTCAAGTCAACGCGATAATAACGCGACATTTTTGACAGCACTACTTTATATAGATTACTGTTGCTATGGGGTCAGGTGATGGTGCAAAGCCTCTATTAGAGAAAATTATGATGAAACAAAAACGAGTAACATTAGTTGCGCTGGCAGATCAAAATAAACGCCAGTGGACAAGTGGGGACCCCAAACAACACAATAAATCTGCATCCCACGCGCATATTTCTCCAGTACAATGTTTGCTCTCCCTTATTTCTGAAGCAGGATGTGATTTGCTGCTCAGAACCAATAGAACGCTCCCATTGGCCAGCGCGCGGCATAGCAACCAACCATAGTCCTCGTTTCATATGACAGCCAGGTTCAGCTGCCGACCCCGGCTGCCCGCTATTTTGTTGCTTAGGACATGATGGCGACGTACATGTAAAGGTGGGCGTCTGTGGTTGGGACAGCCGTTACCAAATGTATCACACCATGCTAATCAGGACTGAGCATTGCAAAATTAGGCACAAAGCCTCCGTGTACTATAAAATGGCATAAAATAAAGAACTTTCTTGAAATCATTTGAGTTGGCCGATTCCTTTTTCAGAAATTCACTACCTAAAACACCTTATTTTAAGAGCTTCTCCCAACTCCTTTTTCATATCAAGATTGCACCAGAAGGCCCCAAATTTGCTTCAATATTTCAAATTTCCCCGGTGGAGCCCCCAGACCCCCCCAGCAGGCGCCCTTGCTGACACACTTCTTTCAATTTCTAGATAATACCCTGGGTGAACCCCTCCCCATCTTTACTTCTGAGAGACTCCGCCTCTCTGGGATGTTCTTTTTATACCCAATCATGTTACTGACCTGTTGCCAATTAACCAGATTAGTTTTTTAGCATTACACAACTTTTACCAGTCTTTTGTTGCCCCGTCCCAACGTTTCTGAAACATGTTGCTGACATCAAATTCAAAATGAGCATATATTTTTCAAAAAACAAAAATTTCTCAGTTTTAACATTTGATATGTTGTCTTTGTACTATTTTCAATGAAATATATTTACAGTTGGGGCAGCAGGGTGGTGTAGTGGTTAGCGCTGTCGCCTCACAGCAAGAAGGTCCGGGTTCGAGCCCCGGGGCCGGCGAGGGCCTTTCTGTGCGGAGTTTGCATGTTCTCCCTGTGTCCACGTGGGTTTCCTCCAGGTGCTCCGGTTTCCCCCACAGTCCAAAGACATGCAGGTTAGGTTAACTGGTGACTCTAAATTGACCGTAGGTGTGAATGGTTGTCTGTGTCTATGTGTCAGCCCTGTGATGACCTGGCGACTTGTCCAGGGTGTACCCCGCCTTTCGCCCGTAGTCAGCTGGGATAGGCTCCAGCTTGCCTGTGACCCTGTAGAACAGGATAAAGCGGCTACAGATAATGAGATGAGATATTTACAGTTTACACAGCGTCCCAACTTTTTGGGAATTGGGATTGTAAATCAACTTGACTAAAAGGGACAAAAAAAAAAAAGTGTCAAAGCCTTTCCACTGACGAAAATGAAGAAACTTTTCTTATGCAAGAAAAATCCCACACTGTCAAAACAAAAACTGACTGAACTGCTTGAGAACATCTTAAAGTTCTGGGTTTTTTGAATTATAGTGTGTTTCACTTTCACAAACTTTATGAACAAATCACGAATGACGTAAACTGGAGCAAACTGGGAACAAAAAGTGCCTCAGATAACCATACATTTACATTCTTTCACTTGACATTTTTAAGTGACTTTTTTTATGACCATCAGATAAAATTTAATGAGTGAAGTATGTAATAAAAGAGCAATTCCAGCGTTATGGACGTGACACTTGAACTCAAAATGGCAACAAATGACCCAGTGCATTTTTTATTGTCTCCCAGTATTTAAACAGGTGTTGCATATTTTAAGGCTGTACCATACTGGAGAAGTGATAGAACAAGAACAATTCCCATAGTACATCTAGGGCATGCCAGAAAATGCCAATAAAAGATGCGTTATGGATGTGACAGAAAAAGTATCACTTTTCTTGGGTGACTGTACGTTTTTATCAAACTCTATGAAATTGTAAACCTAATGTCGAAATGGAGATATCCATTTGATAGAGGGGTCCAAGGTGAATATTAAAAAATCTTTGTTTAAAATATTTTGTATTTCATGCAGAGTTTCGGAAGGAAAAGTCAGCGTTATGGATGTGACGAAATTCCGTTATGGATGTGACGCGTCTGAAATAGACATGGCATATGTTTAGAAAATCAGCAATTTAACCACCATAACCCTTTGAAAAACTCTCTAAATATCAGCTAAAACTATCAAAATTCTTAAATAGTATTTAGGATGGCCATTGTTTTGCTGTTTTGTGGATTTTAGCATACATTTCTGTGGCTTGTGCCAATAATATAGAATTGTACATGATCAAAGTTGATTTTAGCTTGGGTTTTACATTATAAGAAAGAAAGACTGACAGGGACATATTAGGTTAGTTACAAATTGGTTCAACTTATTCACATCTGTAAAATACAGGCCTAGGTGATATCTCTGGGAGTGGTTTTGATGTATTACATGTTGCTTTATTTTTGCATGGTGAGGTTGACATTTACATGGAATTGCCCAAAAGCAACAACAAATGTAACGTAGGTGAGACTTCCTCAGTTATCATTGTAATGCAAGTGAGGCAGTGCTGATGACAACAGCATATTTCGTTGGTATACAAGTTGAAATCAGGGCTTTGGTTGTATGTTTATGAAAGTGAAACCGTGATAAAATTTATCATTTTTACATTAGTAGTGGGGGAAACCAGTTCAATAACTTGCTAATTTGAATTAGCAAATTAAAAAAGGAAATAAAAACAAACAAAAGCACAAACTATACTGTGTGCAAATCACATCCATCCATTGCAATGTGGTTTTAAAGTTCGACGGCCTTTCAATTTCATAAAATCAGTTAAATTTAGCCATTGTGATATGTTTATTTCTGTAATCTCTCTCTCAAAAAAAAAGGCCATTATGTGGCCGGGAAGTTATTTAATTTGGGGGGATTTCTAGCAAATAATGTGCATGAAATTACCCGCTTCGCGCAGTCAAGCAGACAGAGGAAGTCTGTGTGCGCATGTGCAGGTTTACCTTCTTCTTTTGGGTTTTACGGCAGCTGGCATCCACAGTGTTGCATTACTGCCATCTACAGGTGTACCTTAACCATGCACTGACATTTACATCATTTTGTTGCTAAATGAACAACTGGTCACACCGAGGTGCTCACTGACTGCTGATACTTATAAGTTTGGTCCTGCATTTCCTTTCCTTCGCAACATAACGTCTTTTTTTCTCGCTTTCTGTTACTGTAGTCAGTCTTTCACATTTAATTCGCACACTCACGTCCTCCATTGTTCTCTCCCGTTTCAAATGTGTATCCTACAATGCCTTGTGCGAATGGGGAAAGCCCACCACGTGCTGCATGATGCATTGTATCTTGAATTGGGTCATGGTGAAGCAGGAAAAAATAGCAGAGAATTTAAATGCATTACTTGTTCTATTTAAAAAAAAATAAAAATACCCTAATAAAATTGGAAGTTGGTCAAATATCTGTAACATTCTACATTCTCTGCAATTTTTTTACCTTGCGCAACACCAGAAAAATTCAGTTGAAATCAAGCCATTTGAGGCGAATTGGTCCGCCTCTGAAAAAACTTGGCATTTCAATTTCCCGGCAAACATTGATTTTCGTGACGTCATCTGCGGGACGCCTCCCTCTGAATCCTACGTCAGCGCTGGTTTGTTTATGAGAAAACAACCTGGTGGTTTTCTGCAAATTTCTTCAACATTATCGCATAATTATTAAAATGGTTAACAGATGTATCGTAGGAGGGTGTAGCAACACCAATCTTGATGGGATTAATACTCATTGTTTTCCAAAAGACCGGACAATGAGAGAGAAATGGGAGCGCTTGGTCTACACAGGCTGTGCACTTAAACCGTGCAAAGCTCGCACAGCCTGCTCGCACTTCTGCAGATAACGTCACGAATCTGGCTCCAGACTCCCTTGGGATTTTTCCAGATGTGTTTTGTTATTTTATTTTTTTATGCTGTAGACAGATGGCCTTGTGCAAAATTACCCTTCTGGATGAGTGTGTAAAGGGACATACTTTCATATTAAAAAAAAAAAGAAATTGGTCCAGAATATGCACTTTAAGGCAGTTGATATCTAACTGAAAAATGTTTTACTGCCACCTACTGAACCGAGTGTGAGCTGAGATGTCAAAGAGCCAATCCAAAATTTCCCCTAGATTGTGTTTCCTTACTCCATGTCCTGCATTCAAACAATAATAATAATAATAATAATAATAATAATAAACAAGAATAACTGCTTCATTGCTATGTAATGGTCCCTCTTTCAGTAGATTCAGTACATCCATATGCTTTGTTTGCTTGTTTTTATCTCTCTCTTTCAGCGCTCTTACACTGCAGTAGCACACGTTTCATTATCTCTGCTGGTTTTCCACTTACAGCATTTTTGGCTTCATCTGCACTTTCATTTCCCTACACTCAGTAACGCACTGAAACACAACTAAACTTCACTTTATACTTAAACTGAACTGTGTGTACATGTGCAATACTTTGTTTTAAAATATCCTGTCTGTACATGTCTGTAAATAGACTAAGAGCTTGAATAGGAACATATGATTATTTTTCCAGATTTCTTGCCTTCCACCCACGGCAGAGCTAAAATTAATGCTACCATTTCCACTGGATAGACTGAAAGACTGTTCACGCTTCTTTAAGTTTGGCTCGATTATGTACATTTGCATGCACCCATAATTTGATTCTGTATGATCGCTAACAGTTGTATTTCTTTTTTTTTCCTATAGGAAAATTGTGATGCATGTGATTAAATACAGTACCCATCATTATTGAGCTTTTTTTTTTTTTTACCATTAACCACCATACTGCCCTTCCTACTTTCGCATTAAAGGTGATGTATTATACCCTTTTTACACAAGTTGACACAGTTCCCTGAGGTCTTAATGAAATGTCTGCGGTATGCTTTGGTCAAAATACCACAAGGATAAAGCACCACAGCTCCCTTCTCACTCACTACGTTTACATGCACATAGAGAGAATCGAATTTCTGCCATTGCTCGACTGAAATCGAAGTTCAAAATGCCATGTATACACCTTAATTCGGCTGAAATTGAACCGAACTTGATTTCTCGGAATCGAGCTACACGACCTAGTTTATGCGATTTCTGCCGAGCTACTTTGTGCATGTAAACCCTATCGAGCTACTTGTCGAGCTACTTCCGGAAGTGACGAGTGACGAGACCACAAGCGGGAAACACAACAGCCTCGGTCGGCATGACAACGAATCATGACAACGGCATGAATCTTTTCTTTTTGTGGCATTGTTTGCACTGTTAAAATTTAGCTCACTTACTGTATCACCAAATACATCTGTACAGCTGTTGCATAGCTGTGAATTGTATACATAAACAAGTCATTGTATTTGTGTGTGTGTTTATATGTCCAACATCTGAAGAATGTCAATAAAAACAAAACAATTGAACTTTTTGTGTGTTTATTAAGACATAAGTTAAATTGTAAGCAAAAAAAATATTTTTTTGTAAGCAAAAAATGGACTTTAGAAAAATATTATTGTGCAAAATAAGTTGTCTTACAAAACAGTGGTCTGCGCCGGACAGTTTGTAGCCATAGTGTAAAAAAAAAAAGCCTAACAGCTTGAACACGGAACTGCTAGTGTTGCCAGATTGGGGGTTTTAAGTGCATTTTAGCGGATTTGAACATGTTTTGGGCTGGAATACGTCAGCAGTATCTGGCAACACTATAAGCTCTTCTTCATGACGACAACCGGAAGTGTACCAACACGATGGGGCGTGTAGCGCCACGTGTGGCTCGGGTGCACAATGCACTTTGCACAATAGCCCGATTTCACTTGTGCATGTAGGATTGGATTTCTCTGGCACCCCTGCTGGGACCCTTTGCTCGATTACCAACAGCAGCTCGATTTGGACGTGCATGTAAACGTACTGACTCTGTCTAAACAGCCCTGTTCAAAACAGCTAATTCGAGTGCCTGTTCCTTTAAATGTTAATGAGCCACTGTTCGCCACACCCCCTCTTCCGCCAGCCAATCAGGCAGCACTTTTTTCATGAATATTCATTTGCAAAGGCAGTTCTCAATCATGAGTTAATGGGGTGGAATCATTCTAATAAGCTCCTTGTGACAGAAGTGGAGCTGCTTGTTGAAGGTCATGTTTTCTGAAACAGGTAGAACAAAAGAAACTGACTGGGTGTCTTATTTCAGAGTTTGTTGGTTAGTAGACACTCCAGATACCCAAATGTGCACAAGCACTGAAAAAGTGAGATTTTCATAATATGTGAAAGTGAGGCAAGAGTCACCGTGGAACATGATGTTTGCGGATGATATTGTGATATGTGGTGAAAGTAGAAAGGAGGTTGAGCTAGGTTTGGAGAGATGGAGGTATGCATTGGAACGAAAAGGAATGAAGGTGAGCAGTAGCAAAACAGAATGCATCAATGAAAATGGGGATGAGAGTGCAGTGAAGATGCAAGGAGTAGACGTAAAGAAAGTTGGTGAATTCAAGTACCTGGGGTCAACTGTGCAGGAAAATGGGGGCTGCGATAGTGAGGTGAGAAAGAGAGTGCAGGCAGGGTGGAGCAGTTGGGGAAGGATTTCAGGAGTCATTTGTGATAGGAAAGTCCCAGCAAAAGTGAAAGGTAAGATGTATAAGACAGTAGTGAGACCAGCTGTGACGTATGGATTGGAGACCGTACCCTTAACGAAGAGACAGGAGGCAAAGCTGGAGGTGGCGGAGTTGAGGATGTTAAGGTTTGCGATGGGAGTGACAAGGTTGGACAGGATCAGGAACGAGCACATCAGAGGGACAGCACATGTGAAGAGCTTGGGAATTAAGCTAAGAGAGACGAGACTGAGATGGTATTGGGCACGTCCTGAGAAGAGATGCAGAGCATGTGGGAAGGAGAATGTTGAGGATGGAGCTGCCAGGCAAATGAAAACAAGGAAGGCCAAAGAGGAGATACATGGATGTGGTGAGAGAGGATATGAAAGTGGCAGGTGTGGTAGAGAAGGATGCAGAAGACAGGGAGCAATGGAGACGAAAGATCCGCTGTGGCGACCCCTAATCGGGAGCAGCCAAAAAAAGAAGTGCCCATTAAGTGATCACTGAAATTACAAAAAACATGTGCCCTCCTGTTCCATTGCCTTCACCTCATATGCTTTTTCAACATCGTTCCAGCAACCACTACTTCCTTGTTCACATCAGCTTTTCTTATTTCAGAAGCCATTCTGAAAAGGTGACATCCAGATTTAGGGCAAATCAGTACGTCACTCATTGGTTGAATTGGATACTTTCCTGGTTTCCATATTGCCACCACAATAGCCTTCTTCCATGTAATCATTCTTCTTTTCAGTTCTTTCCAGACTTTTACAGTTTAAGTATCCTGAAAAATGAGTCATCTCCTTGACTTTGGTATTATATTACTTTAATCGTCACTTCCTGATGTAATTTCTATTTTTTTTTATTTTAATTATTTATTTTTATTACAACCTTCATTTCAGCTATGACCAGTACAGTCATGACCATATAATGTCTGGATTCTGTTTTTCTCTTTAAGTAACATGCTGAAAGCCCTGCTCAGACTGCTCATCTCTTACTTTTTTCCATGTCAGCCCTGTGATTCCTATTCATAGCTTTCTGCCTGGTACTTAATTTTCCGTTTCATTAATCAGGCCTATTACAACAGGCCTCAACATTAACTTGAGACACCTTTTGTCCTACAGGGCAAATGGCCTCAAAAAAAACCTTTGCCCCCATTGAATTTCCTTTTGCCCTAAAATTTTGCAGCATTTCGGCAAGTTTTCAAGTACATGGTTCAAGGCAATACTGAGATGTTTTCTAGAACAACAAGACAAGCCCTGAAAGCATGAAACACCAATCAATATCAGATATGTAAGACTTACGTACGGTACTAGTACGTAATACATCTTTTTATATAGAGTTTAGGACACAAAACACACATTGTTTTGCCTATTACAATGACTAGCAGTATTGCAAAGATGAATTTATAAAACTAAAAACATTATAAAACAGGAGTCTGTACTGAAGTACTGCTACTTATCATTCAGTTTGCCATTGCATTTAGGAGGAAATTAAACAATCTGTCCTCCTCATCTTCACATGCATGATGGCCAATGTCAAATGATAAATGGGGTAAGATAGATTTATCTATAGGATAATTCACTATGTAAATATTTACGATAGACGGTGTGGTTTACTATCTGAGACACAAAAGCATGTCTTTCCATTCATTGGATGTGCTTACCACGAGCTTTTATTATTACAAGGGTGATTATAGTTACTAGATGACTACAGCTACAACTGGAATGTGCTGATTCTGTTAGCGTTTGTAATTATTGTGCCATTCACTATTAGGTAAAATTTAAATAAAGTCTTACAATATTGTTTGAAAGTCTAGAGCAAGATATTTTGTTATTTTACAAATAACTCTTCAGATATTGTTAACAATAATAAGCATCAATCTATAAATGATAGAGTGCAGCTAGCTCTGTAACTACATGTCCTTGGGGTTGCTGAGACATGGAGGGGCAGGAATACCATCCAGCCCACAGTTCAGGTCAGAGTCCTTTGAGAGTAAATGCTTTGGCTTTCACAACATTCTGTTCCCAAAAGCTGATGTCAGGAAAAAGTCTTAACCTTCTTTGTGTATTCTTGCTTTTGTATTTTTTTTAAACTGTTCTTCCGTGTCAGGACTCTTCAAGAAAAAGAAGGTATATTCCAACATGTAGCTAATGCTAACGCTAGGCCACTAATCTGAACCGTCACTCCAGTCATTTTGAGGAGTTTTGTATGGATCAGAACTGCTAATAAACGCTAATTTCCGCATATATCCATCCTTTGCTTCTTTCTGACTAAGATTATCCAAGTAATCCGGTAGTAGAGCTTTTTTAGCTGTTGTTTTCTTCAAACAATAGCAACAGACGCCAGACATCTTCGCTTGGCTTCAGTACGTGAACAAAGTTCGCTTGCCCCCCAGGCATCAGGTAGCAACGGTTGCTAAAGTAAATGTGACCTCAGTACAAGGGACGTCCTGAAGTTAATCTGGGAAAACGTAGAGGGCACCAGCGACCACTCGTAGTAATGAAAAGCACAAATGCACACGCACGCCTGAAGCGAGCCAATCAGAATCGCCGTTACAAATCGGGAAGAAAAAAAAAAAACGGTGATCACGGGGAGTTGAGGATGCTAGTTAATACATCTTGTTTTTTGTAACGTACTCACTCGAAAATCATTTTTGTGCTTAAAGAAGCTGATCATAGGTGTGTCTGAATGGGCCTAACTCACTAAAATATTTCTGCTCGAACGTCTTGGTTGGGCAAATCGGGCAACACCTGGTGTTGAGGCTTGTACAAACACCACCAATTTTCTCAAATCCATGTACAGATCCTTGTCAGATTCTCATTTTCCTGTTTTAATACAGGTAGTCGTCGACTTACGACCTATGCAACTTACGACCGATCGACTTTACGACCGGCGAATGTTTCCCAGCTGAGCGTGTGAGCAGTACGTATCCCAGTACAGTAAACTTTTCCCGTGTCCGTTTGTGTTGGTAATTACAGTATCTTTCGAAATACTACCCCAAGATGTCTACTAAGAGGAAAATGTCTTTGTCTACTCCTCAGCCTGCCAAGAAGGCAAGAAAGGCCATTGATCTGGACACAAAAATGATGGTGATTAAACAGCACGAAGGAGGGAAGAAAGTTAATGCGATCGCACGTGATGTGAAGTTATCCCACTCTACTGTATCAACAATTCTGAAGGACAAAGAAAGAATTTGTGAGGCTGTGAAAGGTTCTGCACCCATGCGATCAACAGTGATTACAAAGCAATGTACCGGACCCATCCATCTCATCTCATTATCTCTAGCCGCTTTATCCTTCTACAGGGTCGCAGCCAAGCTGGAGCCTATCCCAGCTGACTACGGGTGAGAGGCGGGGTACACCCTGGACAAGTCGCCAGGTCATCACAGGGCTGACACATAGACACAGACAACCATTCACATTCACACCTACGGTCAATTTAGAGTCACCAGTTAACCTAACCTGCATGTTTTTGGACTGTGGGGGAAACCGGAGCACCCAGAGGAAACCCACGCGGCGGATCCATCCATGAAATGGAGAAATTGTTGCACATTTGGATGGAAGATCAAATTGCAAAACAGACACCGTTAAGCCTTTTTTCCATACAGACAAAGGCTAGAAGTCTATTTCAGACTTTGAAGGACCGCGCTGGAGAAGACTACAGTCAAGAATTCGTGGCAAGTACTGGTTGGTTCAAGAAAAGATTTGAACTGCATAATATTCAAGTGACTGGAGAAGCAGCGAGTGCAGATGAAGGAGGAGCTCGTAAGTTTACCAAAAGTCTGGATGAAATAATTACGGATGAGGGTTATATTGGTGAGCAGATTTTCAATGTGGATGAAACTGGACTGTTTTGGAAACGGATGCCAGCTCGCACTTACATCCACAAGGAAGCCAAAAGCATGCCAGGACCTAAATCCTATAAGGACAGGCTAACTCTACTGCTTGGTGGGAATATCGCGCAGTTCAAGCTAAAGCCTTTCTTAATTTATCACTCGCAAAACCCACGGGCATTCAGGAATGTAAACAAGCACACTTTGCCAGTCTATTTTCGTTCTAACCATAAAGCATGGATGACGCAGGCACTGTTCGAAGACTGGTTTATGAATTGTTTTATTCCTCAAGTGCGTGAATATTGTTTGGAGAAGCAAATTCCTTTCAAGATTTTACTGCTCCTGGATAACGCACCTGAACATCCACCTCACTTAGCCGATCTCCATCCCGATGTGAAAGTGTTTTTTTTGCCCCGAATACAAGTCCATTGATTCAACCTATGGATCAAGGTTCAATTGCTACCTTCAAGGCAAACTATCTCCGAACCACCTTCAGCCAAGCCATGGCTGCTATAGATGCCAACCCAGAAGTATCACTTCGTGACTTTTGGAAACAATATAATATTCTTCAATGTATCAAGAATATTGCTACCGCCTGGGATGCTGTGACTGAGACGTGTATGAATGGCATATGGAAAAATTGTGTGAAGCGTTATGTGAATACTTTTGCTGGATTTGATAGTGAAAAAGAACTTGATGTGATTCAGGATAAAATAGTGAATCTGGCAAAAAACCTTTCCTTGGACTGTGAAATGGAAGATGTCGAGGAGTTGCTAGAACAAGAATCTGGAGAACTAACAAATGAAGAGCTGATCGAATTGGAAGAAGAAAGAGTGGCAGAAGAAGAAAGAAGACAAGCGGAGAAAGAAGAAGAGGAGGAGCCACGAAGGATGTTCACCACTAAGGGATTATCAGAAGGTTTCTCTCAACTGAATAAACTCCTTGCACATTTTGAAGCAATGGACCCAAACATAGAACGATTTGCAAGGACTGAACGGATGGTACATGATGCGCTTTGTCCATATCGTGAAATTTATGAGGGGAAAAAGAAACAAACAATTCAGACGAGGCTTACCATGTTTATGAAAAGAGCAAATGCTCCCGCCAGCATGCACGCTGCAACAGCTGATGATGATGATGACCCACAGCCAAGCACCAGTCATGCCAACGGTCACTAAGTTTTGTATTTTGGTATGTTTCAATGTTTTCTATTTTTCACACCTGTATTTCGTATTTTTGGTTTTGCACATATTAAACGAATTGTACTGTACACAGTGTAGTATGCAGTGTTTGATTTAAACCAAATAATGAACCAAGGTAATGAAATAAGAAAATGTTGATAAAATAAGACTTTAAGATGATTACAATATCATTACACATCACAATATACTGGCGGCACGGTGGTGTAGTAGTTAGTGCTGCCGCCTCACAGCAAGAAGGTCCGGGTTTGAGCCCCGTGGCTGGCGAGGGCCTTTCTGTGTGGAGTTTGCATGTTCTCCCCGTGTCCGCGTGGGTTTCCTCCGGGTGCTCCGGTTTCCCCCACAGTCCAAAGACATGCAGGTTAGGTTAACTGGTGACTCTAAATTGACCATAGGTGTGAATGTGAGTGACTCTGTGTCAGCCCTGTGATGACCTGGCGACTTGTCCAGGGTGTACCCCGCCTTTCGCCCGTAGTCAGCTGGGATAGGCTCCAGCTTGCCTGCAACCCTGTAGAAGGATAAAGCGGCTAGAGATGATGAGATGAGATCACAATATACTTACGTTCATTTAACATAGGCCGACTTACGACCAGATTGGTTTACGACCGGTCAATCGTAACCAAACGCAGTCGTAAGTCGACGACTACCTGTAGTTTCCATTCTGTATTCCTTTGACAGTTTCAGTATATAATAATCTTTCCAGTTCTGACATTCTGACCTCCTCACTGCCTACACCAACGTGCTTCATTGTAGATTAGCTTTAATCCGTTCCATGCTCGTGTGTACTCCATTTACTGTGCTCATGTCTGTGCTGGGACTCATGCATGGGGAAAATAAGCAGAAAGAATCTAATTCATGGTCCAGCAGGGGAAAAAAAGTTAGGTTGGCTTCATTCATCTTCAGTAAGCACTTGATCCTGGTCAGGGTCACGGCGGATCCAGAGTCTATCCCGGGAAGGTGCAGGAAGCAGACGGCGATATTCATGCTTTCATGCAAAGGATTTAGTTGTACCTATTGCTTATTTAATATCCATCATCTGTAGCTGCTTATCCTGTTCTACAGGGTCTCAGGCAAGCTGGAGCCTATCCCAGCTGACTATGGGCAAGAGGCGGGGTACACCCTGGACAAGTCACCAGGTTATCGCAGGGCTGACACAGAGACAAACCACCATTCACACTCTTCTTTAATATCATTCATTTAAAGGTTTTTTAACTCTTATCCTTTCATTTGCTTTTTGGGAAACTTGGAATATTTATACCATAGGCTTGTTTCTTGCACCAAAGTAAAAAGACCTCCAGGAAGGACGCAGCTGTACACACTTGGGGTGTTTCTCAATATCAAGGAAGGAATCCTTAGCTGGCTGCATTTCAAGCATGCCACATCACTGAATTGTGCCGGAGGACTTTTCCAATGTCCTCTGAATTCTTTGTCAAGGATGTTTGTGTGTATTCTTACAGTTTCTAAAGCACCTGCAATCCTGTGTGGACATACAAGGTGGGATTTTTTTTTTTTAACGCACACGAATTTCATTTTTGCAGGATGGCAGGGAAACCTCATTAAAATTAATGAGGAAAGTTCTACCTGATTGGCTGGTGAGTGTTTTAACATTTAATTGTGTGTTGTGACTTGGGAACACAAATCACAGAGAACATATACATATGGCAGTAAGGTGAGAATTAGGTCAGAGTTTGGGTTGTGGTTCGGGTCGATAAAAGATCTAGATTGGATACAATTTTTTTCATTCGCCAGGCAATCAGGTAGTACACAATAGTCATGATATTCCCCCAGCTACCCTGCAAAAAAGAAATTCCCCACCTGAACACTTGCTGAAATTGTAAACTGTAGAACCCGTCCTACCAAAAAAAAAAGCATCTTTGATCTAAAATACTCCTCTCTCTCTCTCTCTCTCCTTGTTGCTTGATTCCTATGGATGCTGAATTGGTACTTCCTTAAAGATGGGTGATTTCCAGATCACAGGCTGAAACCAAGGTGTAACCCCCCCCAAATTCCATGGGACAAGGCTGGCTCACATTAGCGATAGCATTTCCGGTCTGGTCAATGATTCAGCTCATTCGAATCAACTCCCAAACAAGAGTCGATTCTTTCGACTCTCAAACGGAACGTTGTTGTGGGGGGAAAGCACCTGAAAGAATCAAATAAAAGAACCGACTCGTTCACGAACGACACATCATTAGCTCGTAGATCTACACTGCAGCGGATGTACTGAGTTTGCTTTGTTATCCTAAAGTTTTTTGTTTGTTTTTTTAGTTAACAGGACATTTTAGCTTATTCGCGTCAAAAAAAAAATGCTGGAGATAATTAATGGAAGTGAGAAGGCTAACAACAGTGTCGTTTGTTTATGATGCTAGATGTCCAGAAATGAGTCCTTTTTTTTTTTTAAAGAATACGATATTAAAATGCTTACAGCTAAACTAGCAAGTATTTTTTTGTTGTTGTTGTTGTTGTTGTGTAAATAACAGCAGCCCGATTCTGAGCACCATAATAAGAGTGTGGTGTTATTGTGTCTTGTAGTGTAGTCGCTAACATGCTAACGGAACCCCTCCCAGCCAGCCGTCCACCAACAGCGAGAAACACACTAAAATTCATAACTGAGCCTAAACATAAGCACTGAACTGTACCTGTACCGCCCGGCTTAGGAAGGTTCCGGCGTCCGCTGCTAGTCTCTTAACAGTGAAGTCCATTTTGTAACACGGAACCATAAAACTACAGGCTGTGTGTGAGGGAGACACTGACAAAGCAAACACACATCACCACCGGGCCGGCTGTAGGAAAGCTCCTCCTCTTTACACACACAAACAGAAATAATAATAATTACACATAACACTTTTTCGATGGAATAAAAACATGCATTCTGTTCCCTTCAGAGCATTCTGAGCAGAGATTTCAGAGCATGTCGCTTATCCTACCTCTATTACGTCACTCAATAGAGAATGAGCGTTGAATATCCATCCATTGTCCGTAACCGCCTATCCTGTGCAGGGTCGCGGACAAGCTGGAGCCTATCCCAGCTGAGAAAAGGGCGAGAGATGTGGTACACCCTGGACAAGTCGCTAGATCATCACAGAACTGTCACATCGAGACAACAATTCGCACCCAGGATCAATTTAAAGCCACCAATTAGCCTAACCTGCATATTTCTGGACTGTGGGGGAAAACCGGAGGAAACATACAGACACTGTCTCGAACCCAGAACCTTCTTGCTGTGAAACAACAGTGCTAACCACTACACCACTGTGCCGCCCAGCGTTGAATATGGTTTACGATATTGCATGGTTGTCAAGACAACATGACCACACGTCGGAGCCCACAGTAAACTCATCTCATCTCATTATCCCTAGCTGCTTTATCCTGTTCTACAGGGTCGAAGGCAAGCTGGAGCCTATCCCAGCTGACTACGGGCGAAAGGCGGGGTACACCCTGGACAAGTCGCCAGGTCATCACAGGGCTGACACATAGACAACCATTCACATTCACACCTACGGTCAATTTAGAGTCACCAGTTAACCTAACCTGCATGTCTTTGGACTGTGGGGGAAACCGGAGCACCCAGAGGAAACCCACGCGGACACGGGGAGAACATGCAAACTCCGCACAGAAAGGCCCTCACCGGCCGCGGGGCTCGAACCCGGACCTTCTTGCTGTGAGGCGACAGCGCTAACCACTACACCACCGTGCCGCCCTCCGCAGTAAACTGTCGCAGTGAATTGAAAATGTCATAAGATACGTAATACACCTAAAACTTCTGTGCTAGTGAGTGACTGACAACTTGTAAACAAACATGGCTGCCAGGTTTCATCTCATCATCTCTAGCCGCTTTATCCTGTTTTACAGGGTCACAGGTAAGCTGGAGCCTATCCCAGCTGACTACGGGCGAAAGGCGGGGTACACCCTGGAGAAGTCGCCAGGTCATCACAGGGCTGACACATAGACAACCATTCACACTCACATTCACACCTACGGTCAATTTAGAGTCACCAGTTAACCTAACCTGCATGTCTTTGGACTGTGGGGGAAACCGGAGCACTCGGAGGAAACCCACGCGGACACGGGGAGAACATGCAAACTCCACACAGAAAGGCCCTCGCCGGCCACGGGGCTTGAACCCGGACCTTCTTGCTGTGAGGCGACAGCGCTAACCACTACACCACCGTGCCACCCTCCGCAGTAAACTGTCGCAGTGAATTGAAAATGTCATAAGATACGTAATACACCTAAAACTTCCGTGCTAGTGACTGACTGTGACAATTTGTAAACAAACATGGCTGCCAGGTTTGCTTCATTAAATACAGAAGATTTTGAGAGTAACCCCTCTGTTTTTAACTTTTTGTAAAATTAATTAATTGTTATATATAAAATTAATTAATTGTTATATATAAAATGGAGAGAAAGCGGGAGCAAGAGACAGACATGAACATTTTACTGGGAAATACGCCACTCGTATTTTTCATACAAACTGCATCCGGGACATTGAGCAACATATATTTTCCCATATCTTCACTAGTGAGGATATCAATTAATTGTTTTGATAAATTTGGGTACTTTTTGTTTGTGAATGTGTCTATATAATAAAAAGCACATCACACATTGGCTTGAATATATGAAGTTTATCTTCTTGTGTTGAAAAACACATTTTTTCATACAAAATACGTTGCGTATCTGAGTGTATCTGCGTATCTGAGAGTTCCTGATATTTCATTTCGATGACGTCATTCCCACTGACAAGATGTGCATTGTCAAAATGGCAAACCGATTCAAAATTAAAATTCTTTTGATTAACTTGCATATTATTTGTGTGGACGTGTTCATATAAGCTAAAGAACTTTACATGGTTGCGCGAAGATGTGAAGTTTATCTTCTCGTTTTGAAAATATTTTCACTTGTTTTCACTTCGCTCACTTATGAATATGTTCAGCACTCGAAGATAAACTTCATATCTTCACACAACTGTGTAATATCCTAAATTATATATAGCCCCGCCCCTAACCATATCCCTAACCATAACTGTTGGGTGGGGCAACACATGCCCCGCCTTGTTGTCAAGGATGCAGTGGGGTGTCATCTCATCTCATTATCTCTAGCTGCTTTATCCTGTTCTACAGGGTCGCAGGCAAGCCGGAGCCTATCCCAGCTGACTACGGGCGAAAGGCGGGGTACACCCTGGACGAGTCGCCAGGTCATCACAGGGCTGACACATAGACACAGACAACCATTCACACTCACATTCACACCTACGGTCAATTTAGAGTCACCAGTTAACCTAACCTGCATGTCTTTGGACTGTGGGGGAAACCGGAGCACCCGGAGGAAACCCACGCGGACACGGGGAGAACATGCAAACTCCACACAGAAAGGCCCTCGCCGGCCACGGGGCTCGAACCCAGACCTTCTTGCTGTGAGGCGACAGCGCTAACCACTACACCACCGTGCCGCCCGCAGTGGGGTGTACTATGAAATTTTCTCATATAGTCAATGCTAAAGTGGTGCGCTGCAGTGGTTATCACTGTTGCCTCACAGTAAGAAGGTTCCAGGTTTGAACCTTATGGCTGACGGAGGCCTTTCTGTGTGGAGTTTGCATGTTCTCCCCGTGTCTGCGTGGGTTTCCTCTGGGTGTTCCGGTTTCCTCCCACAGTCCAAAGACATGTGTTTGGGTTAACTGGCTACTCTTAATTGCTCATAGGTGTGAATAGTTGAGAGGAGAAAGCCTCTATAGTAATCCAGTAGAAGACAACGGGAAACCACTACTGTAATTCTTCCCTCGAAACTTTGATGGCTGGAGCGTCTGAGTGGTCAGATCACTCCAGTGATATGCCAAATAGATAGAAGGTTAATCAATGCTGTTGCTTTGGTCTGAATCTTGTGAAATAACTACGTCATTCGTGACATATATACAACAGCTAGAAATAAAAAGAGCTGGCATTAGGAAATAAAAGTCCCCTGAAATAAATGAATAAATGTGGAATTATTAAATAAAAGTCTTCTGAAATAAATAAAAGCAGTCCTTTGTAAAACGTAATTTTGAAACAAAAACCTATTTATTAGCTGATTGAAGTATGTTAACTCATTTATATATTATATTTACATTTATTGATATTTATTGCCATATTTCAGTATTCATTACACAAACATATTTATTTCGTATGCTTGTTTGTTTGGTTGTTTAATTTTCACTTAAATTCAGTTCCATATTATTCCTACGTCCAAGCTATCTCTTTATATCTATAACAAATATTTAATTAATATTTATTTTTACTGAGCCAGTCAGACGCTTATTTACAGATGGACTGAGGCTTTTGTCAAAACATGACCGGTGTCGGAACTATCGAGCTAAATCATTAGTTTCCACCCGGACCGGTTATCGTAGAACACGAAGTGTCAGCTGAAGGGAGAACTGTAGACGTGTACATCTATGGTGCTTTGTATTTGGTAAGTTTGGCTTTCCAGTAAGGTTTTAGCGTGTTGAACTCAGCAGTCTTTACCTGCAGGAGCGATGGCCACTGTGGAAGAGCTGAAGCTACGAATCCGTGAGTTAGAAAATGAACTAATAAAGTGCAAACAGCAGCGAAGCCAAGAAGAGACTCTTCAAAACCCAGTGTTCAGACCAAAGATTGAGAAAATGAGCGCTGAAGTGGTGGATTCAAACCCATACAGGTATGGAGAGTGATTTAAGGACGGAATAATCAGGATAAACCGTCATCTCAAACCGTATGGGAATGAATGAATGAACTAATGCTCGATTATTTTCTCGCAGCCGGCTGATGGCTTTGAAACGCATGGGGATAGTTGAAGACTATGAGGTAATGCAGGTGTCCTTTGGTCTGTACGCATCAAAACGTGTGCATGTTTGTGTTGATCACCGTGTTTTGTGTGTAGAAAATCCGCTCGTTTGCTGTGGCTGTGGTGGGAGTGGGAGGTGTGGGCAGCGTCACTGCAGAGATGCTCACCAGATGTGGCATTGGTAAGGTAATGCAATTTTCTCTTTATATTACTGTACACGCATCACTGGCATCTTTCTAGGAGCACCACACTGGTCAGGAGAGCTTTACAATCATCCTGTGAATCTCTAGGAAGGCTACTGGAGTACACTAAGCTCATGGTCATGTTCAGAGAACCAGTTTGAGACAACTTTGTGACATTATGCAGTATCATGCTGGAAGGAGCTATTATAACATGGGTATAGGGGATGTACATGATCAGTCAAATGATACTCGGATAAGCTGCGGTATTTAAATGATCAGCCAAAGCCAATGTTACTTTCACCGTGACACCACCAGCCTGACACTGACTGCTGACACAAGGCAGGTTGAGTCCATGGATTCATGCTATTGATACCAGACTCTAACCCGACCAGCTACAAGCTTTCTCAGACCAGGTGACATTCTGTTGTCTTTATCAGTCTAGTTTGGGTGAGCCTGTGCCTATGGTTCCCTGTTCTTGGCTGGCACGAGTAGAATCCAAAGTGGTCTAGCTCTGATATGCACATCACAGTTGAGTTAAAAAACAAAACAAAACTGCGATTCAGAAAATATCCTCTGTGCACTGAATGGGTGCTGCCTCAGAGACCAGAGGAAGAGAGAGGTTTCTTTTATAGTTATTGAGGTAAACAGACAGGTGGATCTCGGTAGGGATCGTTTCCATGTTGTCAGACATTTATAATAACATTATGAGCCTGTTAGTGGAGAACACAAGCTGTTTACTTTGACGCGGCTGATTGCCCCATGGAATTACATTGTATAGTCAAATTACATTTTGCGGTTGCCCATTATAGCGTTCTAACTCAATACTGGACCCAGAAAGATGGAAAAATGGGGCCCAGGTTAAAAAAAAAAATCCCAGAATTTTCCTTTAACGTAGCCGTTCTGTTGGTGTGAACCCTTGAGTTTTCTTCTCAATAAGGTGTTTCCACCCAGAGAACTACCACTCACTGCATGTGTTGTTCTTTTTTGGTATCCCTCGAGTCGAGTAAGATTGTCCAAAAATAAAGTTTATCGCTTGTGCACCCGTTGGTGACTAACAAGCCCGATTCAGGAGGTGCAGGTTTTGCCACACACGGCGCAGGTATACAGTAGGTGGGAGTTGATGCTTCCACTGGGGGAGCCCTATCGCGCTCCTTGCGCCGCTGGCGTTTTTCCTCTGTCTTGCGACGACGCTCATGCTCAAACAGCGTCACACCCTCCCGGACTGCATTTCGCCATCTAGCTCTGTCGCGAGTCAGGTCTTCCTAGCCCACCAGACTGATATCGCAAGCTTTAAGAGTGGCTTTCAGATTGTCCTTGAAACGTTTCCTCTGTCCCCCTTGGGATCTAGTGCCTGAGCCTAGTTCCCTATAGAAGATTTGCTTTGGAAGGCTGGAGTCTTCCAGCCTAACGACATGTCCTGTCCAATGCAGTTGATTTTCAATCACCATGGCTTCAATGCTTGTGCGGTTTGTTTCCTCCAGAATGCTGTTATTCGTCCGTCGGTCCTGCCAACTCGTGCCCAGAATGCGGCGGAGACACAGCTGATGGTACTTTTCCAGGCTTTTAAGGTGACGTCTGTAAGTGGTCCAGGGTTCTGAACTGTATAGGAGGGAAGGTAGCACAACAGCCTTGTAGACCATGATTTTGGTGTCAGTCCTTATCCCTCTCTCTTCAAACACACTCTCACGCAGCCTGCCAAAGGAGCAGCTTGCAGCCTTCAGACGATGTAGAATCTCGGCATCGATGTCAGCTTTAGTAGAAAGAGCACTACTTGGGTAGGGGAAGCTCTGGACATTCTTGAGCGCAGACCCACTAATCCTGAGAGAAGGTGCTGACCAGGAGCTGGTTGGTAGAGGACTTCCGTTTTCTTGACGTTTACGGAGAGGCCGAGCCGCTGGTACGCATACGCAAAGGCGTCTAAAATGGCCTGGAGTTGACTTTCTGAGGTGGCGCAAACGGTTATCATCAGCGTACTGAAACTCGATCAGAGAAATGGTAGCGGTCTTAGTTCTTGCCTTCAACCTTTGGAGATTGAACAGCCCTCCGTCCATTCTATAGACAACCTCTATGCTGTCAGGTAGTCTGTCTCGTATCAGATGGAAAATGGCAGATATGAAGATGAAGAGGGTAGGTGCAATCACACAACCTTGCTTTACGCCAGTCTGCACCTCGAAGGCCTCATTGTTACCTGGGCTGCCAAGGACTCTGGCGGACATGCCATCATGAAGGAGCCTCAGAACGGGGAGAAAATTTTCAGGGCATCTGTATTTAGCCAGGATTCGCCACAGAGCTTCTCGACTGACTGAGTCAAATGCCTTTGTTAGATCTATAAAGGCCATATAAAGTGGCTGATGCTGCTCTCGACGCTTCTCTTATAACTGCTGGGTAGTGAAGATCATGTCGGTCGTTCCTCTGTTAGCTCAGAAGCCACACTCAGTGCATTTACATGCACATAGAGCAAATCGAATTTCTGCCGTAGCTCGACTGAAATCAAAGTTCTAAATGCCATGGAAACACCTTAGCTCGGCTGAAATCGAACCAAACTGGATTTCTCGTAATCGAGCTACGCGACCTAGATTATGCGATTGTAGCCGAGCTACTTAGTGCATGTAAACCCTATCGAGCTACGTAGTCGAGCTACTTACAACCCTGATTCCAAAAAAAGTTGGGACAAAGTACAAATTGTAAATAAAAACGGAATGCAATGATGTGGAAGTTTCAAAATTCCATATTTTATTCAGAATAGAACATAGATGACATATCAAATGTTTAAACTGAGAAAATGTATCATTTAAAGAGAAAAATTAGGTGATTTTAAATTTCATGACAACAACACATCTCAAAAAAGTTGGGACAAGGCCATATTTCCCACTGTGAGACATCCCCTTTTCTCTTTACAACAGTCTGTAAATGTCTGGAGACTGAGGAGACAAGTTGCTCAAGTTTAGGGATAGGAATGTTAACCCATTCTTGTCTAATGTAGGATTCTAGTTGCTCAACTGTCTTAGGTCTTTTTTGTCGTATCTTCCTTTTTATGATGCACCAAATGTTTTCTATGGGTGAAAGATCTGGACTGCAGGCTGGCCAGTTCAGTACCCGGACCCTTCTTCTACGCAGCCATGATGCTGTAATTGATGCAGTATGTGGTTTGGCATTGTCATGTTGGAAAATGCAAGGTCTTCCCTGAAAGAGATGTCATCTGGATGGGAGCATATGTTGCTCGAGAACCTGGATATACCTTTCAGCATTGATGGTGTCTTTCCAGATGTGTAAGCTGCCCATGCCACACGCACTAATGCAACCCCATACCATCAGAGATGCAGGCTTCTGAACTGAGCGCTGATAACTTGGGTCGTCCTTCTCCTCTTTAGTCCGAATGACGCGGCGTCCCTGATTTCCATAAAGAACTTCAAATTTTGATTCGTCTGACCACAGAACAGTTTTCCACTTTGCCACATTCCATTTTAAATGAGCCTTGGCCCAGAGAAGATGTCTGCGCTTCTGGATCATGTTTAGATACGGCTTCTTCTTTGAACTATACAGTTTTAGCTGGCAACGGCGGATGGCACGGTGAATTGTGTTCACAGATAATGTTCTTTGGAAATATTCCTGAGCCCGTTTTGTGATTTCCAATACAGAAGCATGCCTGTATGTGATGCAGTGCCGTCTAAGGGCCCGAAGATCATGGGCACCCAGTATGGTTTTCCGGCCTTGACCCTTACACACAGAGATTCTTCCAGATTCTCTGAATCTTTTGATGATATTATGCACTGTAGATGATATGTTCAAACTCTTTGCAATTTTAC
Organism: Neoarius graeffei; assembly: GCF_027579695.1. Taxonomy (NCBI): domain Eukaryota; kingdom Metazoa; phylum Chordata; class Actinopteri; order Siluriformes; family Ariidae; genus Neoarius; species Neoarius graeffei. The sequence goes on from NC_083573.1 coordinate 18,464,346, forward strand.
ACTGTTGAACTCCTTTCTGATATTGCTCCACTATTTGTCGGTGCAGAATTAGGGGGATTGGTGATCCTCTTCCCATCTTTACTTCTGAGAGCCGCTGCCACTCCAAGATGCTCTTTTTATACCCAGCCATGTTAATGACCTATTGCCAATTGACCTAATGAGTTGCAATTTGGTCCTCCAGCTGTTCCTTTTTTGTACCTTTAACTTTTCCAGCCTCTTATTGCCCCTGTCCCAACTTTTTTGAGATGTGTTGCTGTCATGAAATTTCAAATGAGCCAATATTTGGCATGAAATTTCAAAATGTCTCACTTTCGACATTTGATATGTTGTCTATGTTCTATTGTGAATACAATATCAGTTTTTGAGATTTGTAAATGATTGCATTCCATTTTTATTTACAATTTGTACTTTGTCCCAACTTTTTTGGAATCGGGGTTGTACTTCAGCACTGCCCCTTCCGGGAGTGACAAGACCACAAGTGGGAAACACAACAGCCTCGGTCGGCATGACAACAGTAGTAGTAGCGAGCAGCAGAAGAGGTCAGGAGGAACAAGGAGAACGAACGTCGTCGTTCTTCTTGTGAACACGGAACTGATGACTTTGTTTATACTCTTGAATAGCTCTTCTTCATGACGATAACCGGAAGTGTACCAACACGATGGGGCGTGTAGCGCCACCTGTGGCTCGGGTGCACAATGTACCTCACACAATAGCTTGATTTCCTTGTGTGCATGTAGGATTGGATTTCTCTGGCACCCCTGCTGGGACCCTTAGCTCGATTACCAACAGTAGCTCGATTTGGATCTGCATGTAAACGCGCTGACTGAGACTCTGGTAGAAAGCCCTCAGCGTGCGGATATAAACGATTAGCGAAGATTCGAGCAATGATCTTGCCAGCAGTAGCAAGAAGGGAGATGCCATGATAGTTTCCACAGTCAGATTTATCCCCTTTCTTGAAGATCCTAACTGTCTGCGTCCTGTAGGTCCGATGTTGTTATCTGGCAGGCGGAGGAGATAAGAAGAATGAGTTGGTGAAGACATCTGGCCAGTTCATCGCCTCCCTGCTTAAATATCTCTGCTGGTATTCCATCAACACCTGGAGCCTTTCCGTTTTTCATTTGATTGATCGCGGATTTTATTTCGCTAAGACTCGGTTCTGCTCCCAGCTCAGCATTGACTAGTAATTCCGGGATCTCATCAAAAACAGACACATCTACAGAAGAGTTGCGGTTTAAAAGATCTTGGAAGTATTCTTTCCAGTACTGATTGATGCTTTCTGTATCTTTCAGGAGATTACCATCTTTGTCTTTTTATGGGTGTTTCGCCATGTATGCTGGATCCAAATATAGTTCTGGTGGCACTAAAAAAGCCACGGCTATCTCCTCTGTCTGCAAGATCTTGAAGCTACTCTGCTTTGGCTGCCCACCACTGGTCTTTTATACGGCGTATCTGCCTTTGGACTTCGGCCCGTATGTTGTGGTAGGCAATCCTTTTAGCTTCGTTAGTTGGGTCACTTTGCCAGGTACAGAAAGCCTTCCTCTTTCCAGATACAAGTTCTCCAATCGCATGAGCACCTCCAGTGATCCGTACCCCTCACTGCATGTGTACCACTCGGAGGACCACTGTTGGCTGGATACTTTTGGTTGATAGATTATTACTCTACCCAGCTTTGATACTGATGTGTTTATAGCGCAAAGTGCATGGAGTGAAGCTCCATACTTAAGAGAATATGGTAATGCATTGATCTGACTTTTGACTGCTTTTGCGACCAGTCTTGGGCGGTACGGTGGTATAAGTGGTTAGCACGGTCGCCTCACAGCAAGAAGGTTCTGGGTTCCCAGTGGCCGGCGGGGGCCTTTCCGTGTGGAGTTTGCATGTTCTCCCCGTGTCTGCGTGGGTTTCCTCCAGGTGCTCTGGTTTCCCCCACAGTTCAAAGACATGCGGTTAGGTTAATATGGGACGCACTTGAGCACGGCACCTAGTTCCCAACTGCTCTCTGGGCGCTGTTAGCATGGCTGTCCACTGCTCTGAATATGTGTGTGTGCTCACGTGTGTTCTCACTACTTCAGATGGATTAAATGCAGAGAGGAATTTCACAAGTGTGTGACGAATAAAGTTGTGCTTTCTTTCTTTCTGTGCATATACTACTACAGGGAACCTGATTGTAAGTGCAAGGCAATGTGTTTCATAAACACTTGCCCACCAGACAATGAAATTTGTATCTTTTATTTACATAAGATAGATGGGTTTTTATCCAGTGATTTACTTTTAATTTGCTTTTTTAAAAAATATGGGATTATTTCCCAACACTCTCATCGGGAGCGCTGCTTTTACACAGTGCCTATATATATATATATATATATATAAAATATTATGGCATGCCGTTCAGGAAATTAATCTTTGAATATATGGAATGAAACCCTGAATATATGGAATGAAACTTTGTATTCTGCCCCGCTCCCACAGCTCGGCAGATAGACAACAGGTCCCAAGAAAAACTCTGACTCGGAGAGTATTGGAGTACACTGAGAAACGCTGTAAAACTCGACAAAAAAAATTTACAAATTAGTTTTATATACAGAAAATACCGTTATACAAATATGCATTAGCTTCTGGCTAATGTTAATGGCAAAATTAATGTATATGCTAATACATTCGCCGTGATCGGCAAATGCACAAGCATAGGTTTAGACTTAGACAAAATTTAATGATCCACGAGGGAAATGACTGTCACCGTAGCTTCGTTGCACATAAGTAAACACTAATAAAACCACAAGCATTCGCCAGAGTGTTAACAATGTCTTTATTGTTTAAAATAGCCGCAACCAAATCCCGAGCCGACTGACTCATTTTTGCTGCAGGACAGCGGCAGTGCCTTCATGACGTCAGCCAAGTTTCATTCCATATATTCAGAGTTTCAATCTTTGAATATATGGAATGAAACTTTGAATATATGGAATGAAACTTTGAATATATGGAATGAATCCCCGAATATATTGAATGAAACTTTGAATATATTGAATGAATCCCTCAAATATATTGAATGAAACTTTGAATATATGGAATGAAACCCTGAATATATGGAATGAAACTTTGAATATATGGAATGAATCCCCGAATATATTGAATGAAACTCTGAATATATGGAATATATAAAACTTGAATATATCTGAATATATAAAACTTGGCTGACGTCATGAAGGTACTGCCACCATCCTGCAGCAAAAATTAGTCAGTCGGCTCGGGATTTGGTTGCGGCTATTTTTAAACAATAAAGACATTAACACTCTGGCGAATGCTTGTGGTTTTATTAGTGTTTACTTCTTTTATGTGCAACGAAGCTACGGTGACAGTCATTTCCCTCATGGATCATTTAAATTCTGTCTAAGTCTAAATCTATGCTTGTGCATTTGCCGATCACGGCGAATATTAGCATTAGCATATACATTAATTTTGCCATTAACATTAGCCAGAAGCTAACGCATATTTGTATAACGGTATTTTCTGTATATAAAACTAATTTGTAAATTTTGTTTGTCGAGTTTTACAGCGTTTCTCAATATACTCTAATACTCTCCTCTGAGTCAGAGTTTTTCTTGGGACCTGTTGTCTATCTGCCGAGCTGTGGGAGTGGGGGCAGAATACAAAGTTTCATTCCATATATTCAGGGTTTCATTCAATATATTCAAAGATTAATTTCTTGAACGGCATGCTAATATATATATATAATCTCATCTCATCTCATTATCTGTAGCCGCTTTATCCTGTTCTACAGGGTCGCAGGCAAGCTGGAGCCTATCCCAGCTGACTACGGGCGAAAGGCGGGGTACACCCTGGACAAGTCGCCAGGTCATCACAGGGCTGACACATAGACACAGACAACCATTCACACTCACATTCACACCTACGGTCAATTTAGAGTCACCAGTTAACCTAACCTGTATGTCTTTGGACTGTGGGGGAAACCGGAGCACCCGGAGGAAACCCACGCGGACACGGGGAGAACATGCAAACTCCGCACAGAAAGGCCCTCGCCGGCCCCGGGGCTCGAACCCAGGACCTTCTTGCTGTGAGGCGACAGCGCTAACCACTACACCACCGTGCCGCCCATATATATATATATATATATATATATATATATATATATATATATATATAAGATAGATAGATAGATAGGGCGGCACGGTGGTGTAGTGGTTAGTGCTGTCGCCTCACAGCAAGAAGGTCCTGGGTTCGAGCCCCGGGGCCGGCGAGGGCCTTTCTGTGTGGAGTTTGCATGTTCTCCCCGTGTCCGCGTGGGTTTCCTCCGGGTGCTCCGGTTTCCCCCACAGTCCAAAGACATGCAGGTTAGGTTAACTGGTGACTCTAAATTGACCGTAGGTGTGAATGTGAATGGTTGTCTCTGTCTATGTGTCAGCCCTGTGATGGCCTGGCGACTTGTCCAGGGTGTACCCCGCCTTTCGCCCGTAGTCAGCTGGGATAGGCTCCAGCTTGCCTACGACCCTGTAGAAGGATAAAGCGGCTAGAGATAATGAGATGATGTATATATTACATACGCACTGTGAGCACATATATGGTCAGTTTTCACAATGAAGTGAAGCCTAAGGCAGGTATCAACTGAATAAACTGACTGAAAGATTGATTGTATATAGAAGTTGAATATATTGGAAGCAACCCTTCCTTTTTTAAATTCCACACTAATGGGCAGATGTGCTTCATTTTGCTGTGTATGCTTGTTTTCTTCCTGCTGTAGTTGTTGTTGTTTGACTATGATAAAGTGGAGCTGGCCAACATGAACCGCCTGTTCTTCCAGCCACATCAAGCAGGGCTCAGCAAAGTGGAGGCAGCAGAACACACACTGAGGTGAAGGACATGTATAACACCTGTGTAAGGCTAGGTGTTCGAATTGTTTGCAGCTTTTTCTTTCTCTGTTGTCATCAGCATTTTACCTGGAGGAGATGAGAGCTGAACACCTTGTTCAGATGACATACCACAATCAGGCTTATCTGAAAGCATACAATGGATTTTAATAAAAGTTGAATGTAGTAAAAATATCATGTGACTCATGCATTCTTATTAACCTGCAGGAATATCAATCCAGATGTTATATTTGAGACTCACAATTACAACATTACCACTATGGACAACTTCACACATTTCATGGACCGCATCAGGTGAGAGTGTGTCCATAATGAGGTTTGTGTGTTTTGGGGATTGAAAGGTAATTATTTCTCATTTTAATGTATTGCTCACATCTGCTTGTTGTGTGTCTATGGGAATGTTTCAGTCATGGCGGACTTCAAGAGGGAAAGCGTGTGGATTTGGTGTTGAGTTGTGTGGATAATTTTGAGGCTCGAATGGCCATTAACACGGTGGGTGTTTGTTTGTTTGTTTGTTTGTTTGTTTGTTTGTTTTTTCCCTTCCCCCAGACTAAGCCTAATTTTGTGTTTAAAGCAGATACGCAGAGCCTTTATTTTTAAATACATTTCTGAGTGGATAGTATCTCTATCCTTGACTCTTGGATGCTGCATAAATGGGAATAAAAAAAAATATATTTTTGAGAGTTAAAATCGACCACAAAGTCGGCATTCGAGCTGCCCCACTGAGCCAGCCAGCCCTGAGTGCGTGACGTCACTGCGGTAACCGGGTTTAAGGCCGAGGCCTTTCACAGCTATAGACCAAAGTCATGTAACTTATGCAACATACATGTACATGCATGCATTTTCACTGATGAAATGTAAAAGGCTAATTAAATAATCAGATGAACTGAGGCAATCACATTTCTGAAGCAAATTAAATAATCTTATACCTTTTAACTTAAACACACAATACAAGTTACATGTATTAATCTAAATGCAGGTAAACAACGTTTTTTTTGTTTTTTTTATCCAAATGAGAGTTGGAGCTTACTCATCTATGTTCTCGCTTCTTGAAGGCCGATCTTGTGGCCGATTGTTTTTGAAACAATCTGACTTTCAGTTGTTTGTTCAGTTCTCCGTTCATTCACTTCTTCCATGTAAGGGCGAGATGGCAGCAATATCCAGTTTAGAAATAAGACTGCTGCTCCACTCATTCACTTTTCTTCATACTGAGTACTCCGCCATTACTGCTGGGCTCAGGCAATTACTAAAACCTGGGACGGAATGGGATGTCACTGCTTTTAGCAACAACTGCAGGGAGGTCACTGCCTGAGCGATATGTCCCGTTCCGGGTTTTAGCAACAACCCTCAGCTCACTCAGGAGGACTAGTGCAACTGAACTCACTTTCCTTTTAAAATAAATTACTTTCCTTTTCTTGTAGTTTTATTTAATTGTTGGGACTGCACCCTCTTTCAGCACGGGCTTATAGTCAACGCTCCTCAACAGATCGGAGGTCTCGTATGAGTCTTCAGTAAAATGTGCAGAGGAGAGACCAATTCATAGGCGCCCAATGTGCCCGTGAACTTAAACGCATCCAAATCTTTGCAGTTTGAATGTTTGTGGGCCATGAATGCAATGTAAATCCACCTTCTGTCGTGTTGCTGTACCGGCCAAAAACACATCTACGTGGCATGGCGATAAATTAGTTCAAAATGGAGGATCAGAGTTGCAGTCAGCTCTGTGTTTTAGTATAGCGGAAGTGACGATGAGACCAATAGACATCCTGCTGTGACGTTACGGACGTCAACGTCATTCACTCAGACTGCTATCTATATAAATCGCTTTAATCGTAAAAATTACTATATTAGATTTATTGTTAGTGCTTAAAACTATTCCTGTGCCATTCTTGAGGTCTCAAGGCATTTATAAACGAAAGTGAGGACATGGCTCTGCGTATATGCTTTAAGCCCGGTGCACACAGGCAACTTCTCGTCGCAAGCGTATTGCGATTTTTGGACGCAAGTTTCCCCTCTTGGGTAACTGCGTCTGCGCGTTATCTGTGACCAGTGGGTGATTTGGGGAGGGGGATGCAAGTCACGTAGATATCATGTGACTACTTTGCGGGCGGGGATTGGCTTAGCCTTTGGAGGTGATCGCTTCATTATTGCAAAGACGCACATGCAGCGATACCTCTGCAACAAGTCAGCGACTTGCGAATATTTATTTTATTTATTTATTTTTTTGTCGCAGAATATCAAGCATGTGACAGATCGCAGGTATCAAACAAACAACAAAAAAATTGCTGTCACAAATATTCGCACAAAAAGCAATTCTTCGCTTGTGTTTTAAAAGTTGCACAACCAAGCGACGGAAAATCACCCATGTGTGCCGGGCGTTACATATACAGTACCAGTCAAAAGTTTGGACACAGCTTCTAATTCAATGTTTTTTCTTTATTTTTTTATGAAAGACACTTCGTCATAAGCTAAGGTCTCACATAGTTGGAATCACTTCACGGTAGACACCGTGGAGCCTTCTGGGGGTCAACCGGCACATGTTCTGGGCCCTTCTGTCAGGATACATGAAAGCTGGGGAGCTACCTTAACAACTAGGAGGGCGTGGCTTTCATCCCCAGAAAGTTTGTGTTGAAAATTGCTGTGGGTCAAGCGCCGGATGAATGCATCTGTTGCAAACGTGAAGGCATACATGTGGGTCACTGGGGGTTACCATAGCATTTCGTTGCAACCATTGAGCTCAAAATGTTCACGGAACAACATTCTGCAGAAAGTGAAAAGTTTGCCTAGTGGGCGTGGCTAATTTCGTCTTGCCGCTGCTAAGCCATATTGCAGCCGTGAAAACTGTACACGCTGCCGTCGTTGCTACAAGGCCATACGTCACTGCTGCCATTGATTTTACCGGTGTCTTCTGTTGCAACTGTTGCGGGTACCTTGGCTTCATTTGTATATTTGTTCCACCCAAATTTATACGGCACATCACATCCAAAATCTGCCAGAAATGCGACAATAACCCCAGCCATGGTTCTCACGGATCAACTGGCTACATGTGACCTTGGCGTTAAAGTAACGACTGATGCCGTTTCTCTTTGTTTTTAGTTGAGTGGTTCTTGACATAATATGGATTACTACAGTGGTGGAATAGGGCTATTTACTATATTTATATTATTTACTATTTGATCTCAAACACGTTAAGGCGGCAAGAAACTAATCCACTAACTTTTGACGAGACACCTGTTAATTGAAAAGCATTCCAGGTGACTACCTCATGAAGCTGGTTAAGATAATGCCAATAGTGTGCAAAGTATCAAGGTAAATGGTGGCTACTTTCAATAATCTAAAATATGAAACTTTTTTTTTTAAACACATTTTTGTTTACCACAACTCCATATAGACCCCTTTCACTGACGTCACCCGAAACCGGAAGTAAACAGACCCTGCGCCATTTTGGAAGACCAACAAACTCGTGATTAGGGGGAAATAACGGCAGCGGTATGTGAACCCACGAGAATAAAGTGGAGTGGCGAACGACTTAAACAAATCTGAGCTGTTTCATTTATGATTTATTGGCCCAACAGTAGACTTGAAAGAAACCTGTGTGAGACTTGGCAAAAAACTGTGGATATAATGCATAAGTCTGTGCATGATCTGCGGACACTTTGAGGTAAGCAAACGCAAGAAATTCAGATTTAAAACATGCTAAATTGGCCCCAAGTTGATAACTGTATGAGGAGCAAGCCTCCCAGACTTCTACAATTTAATAATAATAATAATTTAGGATGGTTTGGGGCTTGCTCTCCCTCCTATTATATAAATAAAACATAGTTGTTGTGTAGGCATATATCATAAATACATAGGTTAATTTATCCAAATTATACATAAATTATGGATACCTTAATAGTAACAAAAAGTATTAATTTTTCAACTGAAAAGATATATTATTAAAAGATAAATATCAACAAGATTACCTTGGCCATAACTATGTGTAGGTTATTCTTAATAACAGCTGTAATATCACGAATCAAGCCACGAACAAAATTGTAAGCCTGTAGCCCTTTGTAGGCTTTCAAGTCATCAGCAGTGTAGGCACTGGGTGTAAACAACAAATAGTTTACAATGTCTGGGTAGCAAACAGATGGCAGAATTGGTGTCCGGTCCTCCTTATGTATCTGACACGGAGAAATAATATAAATCGTGCTGCCTACCAGATTACAGTCGTCTGTTTTATTGTATCAGTGCTAGTATCACTTACTATACTCATCAGTCATAGATTAGTCCAGTACAACATGACCAGCTTGCTTTTTTTTCCATTTGACTGTCGCTAGTTTTTTCAGGCTGGTACAGTCAAAAATTGAAAAAAGTTTTGGCCTACTAAACTAGTCATCGATTCTACTAGTGTATTAATTGGAGTCGACATGAAAACGTTCGGTAAAAACTTTAAACCAGTACAATCTCCTCTTCAAAGTTTCACCAAATGGTTTTATTTATGCAATTTAAAGCTCATAATACTGTATAACTTTGGTTGAGTAAAAACACGGAGCAAAAACATGGCTGAATCCTGAATGACTCCTATTTTGCCGCTTTTCCACTACAAACGCAGCCGTGCCGAGTCGAGCTGAGCGGGGCTGTTGGAGTTGCATTTCGACTACAATCGCGCTGAACCGTGCTGGCTGGAAGTGGGTGGACACATTGGGTGGAGTTAGCGAAAGTGGGTGGACGTCAGGTGATGTCGTTAAGCAGCGCAAACAGTGACAGTGGCGGAACAAGTCAGAGCCGGGCCGGGGGCGGGGCAAATGACCGGGCCCTTTATTAAAGCTTATCATAACATCATTTTAGGCTACAAAATGTCCTCAACTGCGGTGTTTACCAGTTTCAACACTACGGGGTGCAACTATGTTATTTAGTACATCAAGTCCTTCAAACGAACATGTAACTCAGAAACAAAAAAAAACCATTCGGCGACATACTGTACATGGCTCATAATAAAACATCAATAGCCTACTGCGCGCATTATTTGAAGGGCATACGACGAGCCTTGCGCTCCGCGAACTCGTTCACGATGCTCTGTATGTCACTGATTCAGTGATCTTTTAAGCGGTAGTCTCACGACCCGAATAGTAAACAATAAACATGGAGGACATGGAGTCGTTAGTGTTGCTGGTCTTGGTGCTGTGGCTTGTTGTCACCGACAACGCGGACAGATACTGGCAAGAGCGTATAGATGAGGCGAGGCGCATAAGGCTTCAGAAATTCTCGTAATTCGTAATTATTCTCCTTCCGGGTTTGCGGTGTTTACAGATCCCAGCGCGCTCACGGGGCGTGTGTGGGCATGTGAGGACACTCCTCCTCACCAATCAGTGCACAGGGGAGTGTCTGCTCACGCCCCCAGCCTCAGTCGGCACGGCTTGGCTCACTTCAGCCCCACTCCAAAACGGTGCGAGTTTTAGGGGCTAAGCAGGGCTGAAACGAGCTGAGTCGTGCTGGTTTTTGGTAGTCGAAACGCGAGCCGTGTCGGGCTGAAGTGAGCTGAAGCGAGCTGAAGTGAGCTGAAAAAGGGTAGTGGAAAAGGGCCATTAGTTTAAATAGGGGACTACATAGGCGGCAGAATGTAGTTTCTTTTTCCCTGCCATGGAAGCGCACTTGAGGAGGAAAGCAATTTGCATTACAGCCGTGAGGCGGCTCGGCTTGGTTTTCCCTTTCGGGCGCTCTCGTTTTGTTAGAATTTGGTAAAGAAAAAAAAAATATTATTTACCAGCTTACCGGGTCCATTAACATAAATCTGACAGCTGACAAGGTTGGGATATAAACGAACTTTTGCATTAAACTGTGTGCTTGGATTCACATAATTTTTTCTGAGTCTTATCATATAGGTCAAACCCATCAATCACAGCCAGTTTCTCCACATACCGTGCCCTTTCTGCAACTGGTAATGTACTCACATAACCAGAATTATCATCCATCGTGTCACTTTACTCTCGCTCGTACTTTGTTTTATATTGTGAGTGCATGTACTTGGTCTTCCAATATGGCGCCTAACAAAATCTCGCGGCGCGGTGACGTCATGTGAAAGGGGTCTATGGCCAAGTTTACATTAGACTGTATCTGTCTCGTTTTCTTCGCGGATGCACTGTCCGTTTACATTAAACCACCTGGAAACGGGAATCTGCCAGGGTCCACGTATTCAATCTAGATCGTGTCTGGTCCGGTGCTGTGTAAACATTGAGATACGCGGATACGCTGAGCTCTAGCTGGCGTCGTCATTGGACAACGTCACTGTGACATCCACCTTCCTGATTCGCTGGCGTTGGTCATGTGACGCGACCGCTGAAAAACGGCGCGGACTTCCGCCTTGTATCACCTTTCATTAAAGAGTATAAAAGTATGAAAATACTGCAAATACTGATGCAAATACTGCCCATTGTGTAGTTATGATTGTCTTTAGGCTTGCCATCCTTCCACTTGCAAGTGGTAAGTGATATGCGCTGGGATCACACACACAGCGGCTCAGTCCCGAAAACACTGCTTGTGCACTTCACTCGCGCGCTGTGTGAGCTGCGCAGGGCCGGAGTGCGCACCCTCCAGAGGGCACTCGCTGTTCAGGGCGGAGTGATTTGGAGCGCAGGATGCCTGCGGAGCCGAGCGTATCCGTGTATTGGTGTTGCTGTGTGCACGCAAATCGTGTATTGGTGTTGCTGTGTGCACACATCGTTTTAAAAACGTTAATCTGATGATCCGCTGATACGGTCTAATGTAAACATGGGCTATATGTTCCAGATGTTATTTCATAGGTTTGATGTCCTCAGTATTGTTCTGCAATGTAGAAAATAGTCAAAATGCAGAAAAACCTATGAATGAGTAGAGCAGGGTGTACAAACTTTTTTTTTTTGACCAGTACTGTAAGTAACACATCTGTAACTAAGCCTCGACCCAAAGCGTCGAGTTCCTCAGCGCTGTTCAAAATGCGAGTGAAGTCTGATTGTTTAGTCACATTTCTATCATGACGTTAATTTGCAATATATTTACAGTGCCCTCCACAATTATTGGCACCCCTTGTAAAGATTAGGAAAAAAATCCACCTTTTGGTGAAGTCACTTCATCTCGTACTGAAAAAAATGAGCAAAATCCAACCTTTAATTGAAATTAATTTATTCAGAGAAAAACAAATCCCTCAAGAAATAATTATTTTCAACAAAAACGTATGTGCCACTATTATTGGCACCCCTTGAAATTATAGGGTGTTTTTTTTTTTTCAATACCGAAAAGGACTTGCAAGGTTTGTGCTGATACAGTCCTGGCTCGTTTCTATTGATTATAGATTTATTAATATACTCTGTAATATATGAAATATTTGGTTTAACTTTGGGCGGCACGGTGGTGTAGTGATTTAGCACTGTTGCCTCACAGCAAGAAGGTCCTGGGTTCAAGCCCAGCAGCTGGCTCTAAATTGACCATAGGTGTGAATGTGAATGGTTGTTTGTCTCTGTGTCAGCCCTGTGATAACCTGGCAACTTGTCCAGGGTGTACCCTGCCTCTCGCCCATAGTCAGCTGGGATAGGCTCCAGCTTACCTGCGACCCTGTAGAACAGGATAAGCGGCTACAGATAATGGATGGATGGTATAACGTGGTGTAAATCTTATATTTCCTCACAAACACTTCTGTTTACAGGGCACTACATTCTTCACTGTCCTCCATGTGTTTGTTTGTTTGTTTTAAACTTCATAGATGTTCCAGCTTTTTGGTACAAAACTGCTTTTAAACTTTGGCGAGGGATGATGCCAAACTACATTTAAGTTCTGGTTGTTAAAGATGGTTGATGTTAAAGATACCATTTTAACATTCAGTGACATGAAGTTTTATTAATGTTTTATAGATTGCAGTAGGTCCTATGATGTACTAAACTATATCAGTGAGTCTATGTGGCAGCTGGAGAGATTTTCTTTCTTCTTATGTTAGCTGCATTAGACTTGGAGTTCCAGACAAAACTAAAGAAGGAAAGGTATAGTACCAGACATGTCTTGGCTGATCCAGCACATTTGGATTTTTTTTTTTTTTTTTGCTGAATTAGGTTGAACAGAATCTGGGTGTGGGTTTTTTTGTTTTGTTTTTTCCAAAATGCTGTGTTTCTCCTCCTTGTTTAGGCTTGTAATGAGTTGGGTCAGACATGGATGGAGTCTGGAGTGAGTGAGAATGCCATGTCTGGACACATACAACTCATCATTCCAGGGGAAACTGCATGCTTTGCTGTAAGCACATGATTTAACTGTTTAATACGCAGCTGAGGACTTGAATTTGATATTACTTTAGGGCAAATGTACGGGTGACAATTGTGCAAACTGTTATGTTCCTCTAACATGAAACTGGCATGCTGGGTTTTTAATAGTGACAGGGATGAGAATTTTCCGCGGAATTCCGAGTTTTTCCTGCTGAAAATGTCATTTTTGTGAAATGTGTAAATCCGTTGAGAAAATTTTGGGGGTTCGGGGTGTGTGTGTATGGTTAACGATTTGTGGTCACCTTATAACGCAGACATCCCGGAAGTTCCGGGAGTCTCCCGCATATTGATAGTGGCTCCCTGATGCCCGCAAATTGGAGAACATGTCCCGGAATCTAGAGCAAGGGAACAAGAGCGTGCACGCGAACATTGTCTACCTCGCGCATCTTAGAATGTGCGCATATGACGGAGCGCGAGAGAGAGAGACTGCGCGTGTGCCTGTTCATGTAGCGCATGCTAGACAAACAGCATCCTGATTTGGCTTATTTTGCTGAGTAACCCAATCAGCTTTGTGTGGGCGGGCTTTTATCCCTTTTCTTGGGGACCGACGTTTTCAGTTGTCAGTGCAGCCTACAGGATCCGCATGGCAGAGAGCACGCGCGCCCCAAAAAACCAAAGTACAAAACCCACTTCAGCTCAGATTACACAAAATAATCTCCCTGTCTAATAATCTCCCTGTCTAATAATGGTAAAAAATAATGACAGTTTCGCGCGATGTACTGTTTGCAGCAGTGATTTTCAGCATTGCCCATGGTGGCTTAAATGATTGTAAAGGACATGTTGAAGTGAGGAGTGTCAGTTCATGTGCATTATATTTAGGTCTACAGCAGGCTGTCATGAAAAGACCAAACTTACTGAAGATTTCCGTAAAGTAACAATGTATGAATATACATCATGTATATCAAATATATATCAAATACACATCATATATAAGTGTGTATCTTTTATAAATGGGGTTAGCTTATCTAATGTAGCATGTTGGGGAGAATCATAGTATCATATCTATATTTCTGATAAAAATTTTAGGTATGATACCGTGTATAACTCTCGTACTTATTGCTCATTTCATAGGGGGACGGGGGGAATTGCTGGCATGTGCCGCGCGGGAGCGTCTGCCCAAGTTTTTTAGGCCGAGATGAACTTAGTTTTTGATTTTAAAAAAATTTCCAATATGTAATGCCAATTGTACATGCCTGTTCTTTAATTCAAAATCACCATCTTGATCTTCAGATTGACCATATGGTATATGGTCAATTACACAACATCCTGTCCAGATAAAACCTAGTTAGTACACACAACAGTTGAAAGGGAAGTGATAAGTGATGTTGAATGTTGCCTGCTTAATATGCAAGACCTCCTGCGACCATGATCACATCAGAAGAAAGCTTAAGAGAATTATATGATAGAACTTTTTTCTGGTTTGCACTTCATTTTAAAGGATTAGAGTATTCAAAGACATGAATAGCTAAAATGCAGAAATATAATACTGTAGAGCTCGTTTATATTAAAAGGTGCATTGATTTTTTTTTTTTTTTTTTTTTTTTTGAAGTCATCAAATGTGAATTGATTAAAAACAAGTCTCTTGTCCCATACTAATCGTTTTCACCTGGTAGTCCACCAAGAAGGGGAATTTATTTCCAAATAAATTGCAACTTTTTGCTGATAAAATTAATGGTTTTGGGGTTTAAAAAAAAAAAAAAGCCAAAAATAATTAGCTCCCGCCCCCTGGGCCCCTGCCAGGGAAATCGATAAATCAAACGGGATAAAGAACTGTTTCCGATGGGCATGGCTCGATAGTAGCGTTACCGTGCAGATAGGGACACAAACTGTGACGACGTGCCTGACGGAACATATCTGAAAAGTGGACGTGCTGGGAAAGGTTCTGTGTATTCTGTGCTCAGATATGATCAATTATGGAAACAGAGGAGCTAGAAACATCCAGGAGCACATCAAAACAAAAAAGCACAAAGGTACGTTTTACTTAAATTGTCAAAGATAGAGTCAGGAGGAATCTAATATATCGTTACGGTTACCTCCATTATCGCTCACGATGTATATTTATCATCTTAAAGTTTATAAACGTTTTAAGCCATCATTGAATTTGAAAACATTATATATATAGGCACACACCCCTTTGAAACCCCCCCCCCATGCACGCTTTGCGTGCGTTATGTCTGCCCTTGGCAGACATTTCAGAGTTTTTTTTTTTTTTAAATGTCCCATTCTCATCCCTGTAGTGATCTTTATTTACACACTTGTTTCTGATGAAAAGTCATTTAATGTTGAACTTTCGAGTGCCTCCTTTGACCTGGTTTATGTGTTTGGTAGTGTGCCCCTCCACTGGTAGTGGCAGCGAACATTGATGAGAAGACGCTAAAGAGGGACGGAGTGTGTGCTGCCAGTCTACCCACCACCATGGGCGTCGTTGCTGGGATCCTTGTGCAGAATGTCCTAAAGTAAGAGCCAGTCACAGCTCAGGGCACAGTAGGGATACAGTATATCATACGGGGTTCCTGTGTGTCCTGGAAAACCATTGACTAAAAGTTTCCAGTCAAACACAGTGCGTTTACATGCACATAGAGAGAATCGAATTTCTGCCGTTGCTCGACTGAAATCGAAGTTCAAAATGCCATGTATACACCCTTAATTCGGCTGAAATTGAACCGAACTTGATTTCTCGGAATCGAGCTACACGACCTAGATTATGCGATTTCTGCCGAGCTACTTAGTGCATGTATACCCTATTGAGCTAGTAGTCGAGCTACTTACTGCCCCTTCCGGAAGTGACGAGTGACGAGACCACAAGCGGGAAACACAACAGCCTCGGTCGGCATGACAACAGTAGTAGCGAGCAGCAGAAGAGGTCAGGAGGAACAAATGGAGAAGAGAAAATGGCGAGCAGGAACGTGCACTTCTGGAGCAATGAGGAGACAGAGTTCATGCTCATTCAGCTTAAGGAGTTGAATATATTAAAATTCATGGACGGGAGAAAAACGCGCAATGGAGAACACGGAACTGATAACTTTGTTTACACTCTTGAATAGCTCTTCTTCATGACGACAACCGGAGGTGTACCAACACGATGGGGCGTGTAGCGCCATCTGTGGCTCGGGTGCACAATGCACCTCACACAATAGCCCGATTTCATTGTGTGCATGTACGATTGGATTTCTCTGGCACCCTGCTGGGACCTTCAGCTCGATTACCGACAGCAGCTTGATTTGGATGTGCATGTAAACGTAGTCACTGTGAAATGTCCTGGAATGTTAGCTAAAAATGCAGCCTGCTTTGAGTTTGCCTCATTCTTGTGATTGTCATAGTTACCATGTCTAAGATGCAGGTTACTGTGAGTGTAGACATGGCTAGGAACTCAGTTAGTGGTTCAGCAATGTTGCGTAAAATTGGAGAAATTAATGTTGAGCACAGAATTATTGTTGTGTCCTCTTATTTTATCCTGTATGATATAAACTCAGTTTTGGTCTTGACCTTTTGAATACATAGTGCAGTCTATGTCTTCAAACTCGCGTGAGCAGAAGTGGGAAGTAATGTTACGTGTTACGTTTACTCTACATGTCTATGCTTACTTGAGTACATTTACGACATTGGACTACATGCTTCTTCCTACTTTTTATTTAATTTATTAAATTATTTTTGTTCACGTTCACACAGCTTCCATGATGTTGACATCAGTGTGGGATCAAATTCCTTAGCACACTGAGAAGGATCTGACTGCAGAGCTGCAGTTTTACAACAGCAGTAGGGCATCTTGTTAACCTGCTAACTTGCATGATCGTGAACTTCCATTGTAGTTGAGTCACTAAACCTCGAGTCCAGTCTCAAGTCCCCGTGTTCAAGTCCAAGTCATGAAAGAAAATTTCGAGTCAAGTCCACTACTGATCCAAGTTGAGTCCGACACAAGCCCCGCTATCAACAGGGCAACTGACATGAGAGAGGGTTAACACTAGCTAGTTCATCGGTCAGCAAGCAAGCCCCGCTATCAACAGAGCAATGAATATAGAATGTCATTTACTTCTCTGGGTGTAGTCCTGCCAAATGACAATTGAAGTTCGAGGTTGTTCCCATCGTCTCCTCGGTAGTTCTTCTACATATGGAACACACAGCAGTGCGTTTTTTTTTTTTTTTTTCTCCCCACTGCATGAGAAGTCTGTATAAGCAAAGCGGGCAATCTTGGGGGCATCCTCTCCAGGCATTTTAGCACCATTAACGTCAGTTTGTTCCTGAACATGATGTATGAACAGGTGAATATGCATTCTCTTGCACAAAATTAGTATAAAAATTAATGTAGATATAAATGTCTTATGCCAAATTATTATGACATGCTACAAAAATAAAGAAAAAAATCTGAGTCCTCATCTCCAATTTACGAGTCTGAATGCAGTTAATGTCCGAGTCATCAGTGTTCAAGTCAAGTCACGAGTCCTTAAAATTAGGGCACGAGTCGGGCTCGAGTACTACAATCCTGGTAGACAGCGACCGTTTGTGCTGGTTGTATGTGTTGTGATGCATATTACCATTCAAAACAGGATATCACTGCCCAAACCTCATCCTAACCAAAGCCTGAAGCTTAAAATGACTGAAATGTCGATTAGCTTAACAGTCACTAAGATAAACCAAAGAAAGTACTCGTTTTGAGATTCTTTTTTTACTCGTACTCAAGTCATTATTTTGATGAGTACTTTTACTTCTATTTGAGTCATTTTATTATAAAGTAAAAATACTTTTACTTAAGTACAGTTTTTGCTTCCTAAATTCACCTCTGCATACGAGTTGTACCCCAGTTTCAGTTGTTCATGATCAAAGTAGACGGGATGCGGCCTGATCAGTTCCATGGGGAAAATCACATTGCCACATTTAAGTTGTTCCACGAAATCAAGTCGTACATGAGCTGATGGCTGATGAGGTGCGTAGCACCAAGTTGGCTATAAACCATGTACAGTGAAATTGAGTGGAATAATTGTTTTATTCTATGCACATTCACTGGATTTTGAGAAATGGAGCATTTGTAATTTTTGCAAATTCGATAAACAAAAACTTTATGCAAAACGGCCGACAAAATAATTTCCGTTTAGAATGTAAACAAACCAGCGAAACGACAGTAGCAATTTGTGAAAAACGCTGCTATAATAATTCTTGAAAAATAAAAAGATATGTTCTTACCATCAAATACTTTAATTCTGTATTTTGTTGCTTTTTATTTGGGGGGGGTTCAAATAGTTTATTTCGGTCTCTGTTTGTTCATCATCTTTAAGGTTTTTTGGCAGTTGGCAGACTGACTGCGCTGGAGTGTGGAACAGGAGATATTTGGGTGGGACTATTCTTTTAGCTGTTTCTGTTTCTTTTAAATACTTGGTAAAGTGATATATCTGACTTGATGCTTTTCCAAGCAAATCAGGTAATGTAAAAGTATGATTTACCATTCTCTTGGCTGGTTCAACAACACACTCCGCCATTTTGTTTTTCTCTACTCACAGCATATGAGCTGATGGCTTAGTAGTAGAGTAGCCAATCAGAGCACATGATTGCTCATATCCAGTGAATGTGGATAGAATAAAAAATATTATGCATGTGCTCAAGAATTGAATGCAAGAGGCAGTTTCTTCAAGAATGAGCTTACCTTGGAAATAAATGGCGGCAAGTGAGTTCATCACAAGACAGCACTTTCCCATTTTAGATTTTTTTTTTCCTTCTTGTAGCAGCATTAGAGCTGTGTTACTTCGACCTATGGTGAAGTCACTTGCATTCCTGCTATTGTACATTGTTTTGACAGCAGAGCACGCAATAATGTAATTGCAGCTAGGAAATATGACATAGCCTGATGATCATGATTCATTTCCTGATTTAATCGATTCAAATTGTCATAAATTTGTGTTGCAATTTATCACATGATCTCATTACATGCCTACAAAATAGGCTTCTGTGATTGTGTGTAATTTATCATCACCTTTTCGTGCCCATTAACGATTGCTAATTGACAAAAGTATCACCTGTGGCTTTGATGGGGACGAGAATGGGGCGTGACCAAACATAACACATGATGTGTGTAACTTTTGCTGTAATCACTAGTGTTAGCTAGTAGTCAGTCTTTTTTTTTTTTTTTAAAGAAACCTTTGTCACATGTACACTTCACACGTGACATGCTCAGTGAGATTCATCCTCTGCATTTAACCCATCTGAAGCAGTGAACACGTATGCACACCCAGAGCAGTGGGCAGCCATACTACAGCACCCAGGGAGCAGTCAGGGGTTAGGTACCTTGCTCAAGGGCACTTCAGCCCCAGGCTGCCCCATGTTAACCTAACTGCATGTCTTTGGACTGTGGGGGGGGGGGACTGGCGCACCCGGAGGACAAACTCCACACAGAAAGGCCCCCACTGGCCGCTGGGCTCGAACCCAGAACCTTCTTGCTGTGAGGCGACAGTGCTAACCACTACACCAACGTGCCGGCCTGTTTAGAAATCAAATTTCTAAATGAAAGCTACTGCAATTAATTGTTTAAGAACACTTCTAGCTAAACTGTCTTTACTCCATTTGATTAAAATATAAAGACTGGAAAGAAAATGTCTATTAAAGTGCATCCGTAATCATGCAGCTCCAATTGGTTTTTCTGGTGAAAACCTAAACAGTAATATATGGCCAAAAGTATGTGGACACATGACCATCACACCCAGATGTGATTCTTCTCCAAACTGTTGCCACAAAATTGGAAGCACACAGTTATATAGGATGGCTTTCATTTTCACTTGGATAAACAGCAGCCCAATTTCCTTGTCACCATTTTAGTTCATTTAGTACGTTTGCAGTTAGGTCAAGCTCTTTCCATTCACGTGTAGTCCGCCAGACACGCGTCATATCTGTAGATGTGAACTGGTCACGCTGACCTGACACCATATCAACTCAAACACACTGAAGTAACATGATTATAATTTATTGAAAAACAGCTTGAATGATTTTCATTACAGTTATAGTTTAAGTAAAAATAAATGGACACTGTTGTAGGTATCTGCTCAGGTTTGGGACAGTGAGTTTTTACCTGGGCTATAATGCCATGCAGGACTTTTTCCCTATGATGGCCATGAAAGCCAACCCACAGTGTGATGACAGACACTGCAGGAGGCAACAGGAGGAGTACATGGTACGCATCTCTTCTTTCACTTTTACACATTTAATCCCTCACACAACCATCACTGCTTTTGAGTGAAGTTCTTTGAACACAATACTGTACTAATTCCAATTATGTTTAAACAGAAAAAAGAAGCTGAGCGTCCTAAACAGGAAGTAGTGGAGGAAGAAGAGGAAGTAGTGCATGAAGAAAATGAGTGGGGTGAGTGAAGCTCCTACATACAGTGTAGTATTTTTATACAACCCTAATTCCGAAAAACTTGGGAAGCTGTGTAAACTGTGAATAAAAACAATGTGAAAATTTGCAAATCATGGAAACCCTATATTTCATTGAAAATAGTACAAAGATAAAATTTCAAACGTTGAAACAGATCTTATTGTTTTTTGAAAAAATATGTTCATTTTGAATTTGATATCAGCAATATGTTTCAGAAAAGTTGGGACAGGGGCAACAAAAAACTGAAAAAGCTGTGTAATGTTGTTTAAAAAAAAAACCTAATTGGGTTAATTGGCAACAGGTCAGTAACATGATTGGGTATAAAAAGAGCATCCCAGAGAGGTGGAGTCTCTCAGAAGTAAAGATGGGGAGGGGTTCACCGTTCTGTGAAGGACTGCGTGGGCAAAGAGTGCAACAATTTTAAGAATAATGTATCTCAAAGTAAAATTGTGAAGAATTTGGGGATCACATTTATGGTACATATCATGAAAAGATTCAGAGAATCTGGAGAAAGCTCTGTATGCAAGAGACAAAGCTGAAAACTGAAATTGGATACCTGTGATCTTCAGGCTCTCAGGCAACATTGCATTAAAAGCAGACACGTCTGTCGTGGAAATCATTGTATGGGCTCAGGAACACTTCAGAAAACAGTTCATTATTGCATCCACAAATTCAAGTTAAAACCAGATGTAAACAATACCCAGAAACACTGCCACCTTCTCTGGGCCCGAGCTCTTTTACGATGGATTGAGGCGAAGTGGAAAACTGTCCCGAGGTCTGATGAATCAAAAGTAGAAATTCTTGTGTGGAAATCATGGACATCATGTCCTCCAGGCTAAAGAGGAGAGGAACCATCTGGCTTATCAGTGCACAGGTCAAAAGCCAGCATCTGTGATGGTATGAGGGTCTATTAGTGCACATGACATGGGTAGCTTGCACATCTGGGAAGGCCGAATGATGTACAACCCCGATTCCAAAAAAGTTGGGACAAAGTACAAATTGTAAATAAAAACGGAATGCAATAATTTACAAATCTCAAAAACTGATATTGTATTCACAATAGAACATAGACAACATATCAAATGTCGAAAGTGAGACATTTTGAAATTTCATGCCAAATATTGGCTCATTTGAAATTTCATGACCGCAACCAGCGCTCGAAACTAACGGTGTCCCGATGTCCCGGGGACCATAAAAAATGTCATCGGGACACAAAATTATCATATCTGGGACAATCCCGGGACAATGGAAAAAAAAATAGATCTAGAAAAAAAGTTCTACATTAAAGGTGCAGTACAAGATTTTGGAATAACGGTTCCCGCAAGCCATATTTTGAAAAGAAACACTCCCACCCCCCGCGTCTGCACCCCTCCTCCCCCTTATAAAGCCTGAGAAAGTCCGGCTTTATAATGGGTGTCTATTGCGTTACACACCAGTGGAGCTCGTTAAGTTAGAGTGTAGAGAGCTTGGAAAAATAGCTCAGACTTTCTCATTTAAACTGTGTTTTCAGCCCCAATTTTCACTCCACACACAATTTTCTCAAAAGTAGTAGCCACACTTGTCCTGATTCACACAATGTGTCTACCTGAGCGATAGGATTTACTGTTTTTGAATGAGAAGGCTTAAAGTAACGAGAGCACAGCCGCGCAGCCTCATAGACTCCCATTATAAACGTGGCAGAAAAGTCACTCGTTTTTAACTCACTCTAGTGACCTCATTTTTTACACTACAGACAAAAAAAAATTACATCCGTGTGTTCAGGAGAGCCTTGTGGCGCTCACTGTGAAAGAATTTTGTGAACATCTCCTTCCGTTTTCGTGTAAATCCCCGTTGTTTGGAAGGAGCGCTCTGAGAGAATCCTGCGCTCTGTGTGACACTCTGCTCGCTCTCACACACACACACAGAAGGGCCGGGCTGCTCGCGGGCTTCAGTCTGATTGACGTGTCAGTATCCAATCATTTTGAGGTGGTACCTCGATATGATTGGATGGCGTTTTTCCTTTATTTTACACTGTAGACTGGATTAAAATATTTCGTTTTTTGGGTCAAACCTTCTATTGTACTGCTTGCAACATGGGTGTGCATTTCATCCATTGATGGTATGGCTGATGGCTTTCAAAACATCTCTGAATGGGGCAACAGGTATATTACATAAAAATGGATAACGGTAATGGTGAAAATTATAAGTTGGCCTTATATATGCCAACAGATATTCAAGGTATAAGTAGATGAAACAAACATAAAAGGGGTCTTATTTTCAGCTAAAGTGTACTGCAGATGTAGGGAGTTGAAACATTTTTCTGAATGAGCTAGTTGGCCCCTTTTAAATAAACGGGTATCTATTCATACAGTGAGATCGCCAAAGTTTAATAAACTGAAAATGCAATAACTGTAATTTTGAAGTAGATGATGTATTGGACATGTGTCACTTGTGTTTTGTGACTTATTGTAAAAATGATATAGAGGGTTCAAAATCGTATAGTTACAAATATAATAGAAACTTCATATGATAATATTAACCACTGGTTATTTCAGAGAGGAAAAAAATGGGGACACTATTGCTTCCATTCGGGACAATACAACACAGAATTCGGGACCACTGGGGGACACAAAGAAAAAAAGTTAATTTCGAGCCCTGACAGCAACACATCTCAAAAAAGTTGGGACAGGGGCAATAAGAGGCTGGAAAAGTTAAAGGTACAAAAAAGGAACAGCTGGAGGACCAAATTGCAACTCATTAGGTCAATTGGCAATAGGTCATTAACATGACTGGGTATAAAAAGAGCATCTTGGAGTGGCAGCGGCTCTCAGAAGTAAAGATGGGAAGAGGATCGCCAATCCCCCTAATTCTGCACCGACAAATAGTGGAGCAATATCAGAAAGGAGTTTGACGGTGTAAAATTGCAAAGGAGTTTGAACATATCGTCATCTACAGTGCATAATATCAAAAGATTCAGAGAATCTGGAAGAATCTCTGTGCGTAAGGGTCAAGGCCGGAAAACTATACTGGGTGCCCATGATCTTCGGGCCCTTAGACAGCCCTAGACTGCATCAGATACAGAAATGCTTCTGTATTGGAAATCACAAAATGGGCTCAGGAATATTTCCAGAGAACATTATCTGTGAACACAATTCACCGTGCCATCCGCCGTTGCCAACTAAAACTCTATAGTTCAAAGAAGAAGCCGTATCTAAACATGATCCAGAAGTGCAGACGTCTTCTCTGGGCCAATTGGCTCATTTAAAATGGACTGTGGCAAAGTGGAAAACTGTTCTGTGGTCAGACGAATCAAAATTTGAAGTTCTTTATGGAAATCAGGGACGCCGTGTCATTTGGACTAAAGAGGAGAAGGACGACCCAAGTTGTTATCGGCACTCAGTTCAGAAGCCTGCATCTCTGATGGTATGGGGTTGCATTAGTGCATGTGGCATGGGCAGCTTACACATCTGGAAAGACACCATCAATGCTGAAAGGTACAGTATATCCAGGTTCTAGAGCAACATATGCTCCCATCCAGATGACGTCTCTTTCAGGGAAGACCTTGCATTTTCCAACATGACAATGCCAAACCACATACTGCATCAATTACAGCATCATGGCTGCGTAGAAGAAGGGTCTGGGTACTGAACTGGCCAGCCTGCAGTCCAGATCTTTCACCCATAGAAAACATTTGGTGCATCATAAAACAGAAGATACGACAAAAAAGACCTAAGACAGTTGAGCAACTAGAATCCTACATTAAACAAGAATGGGTTAACATTCCTATCCCTAAACTTGAGCAACTTGTCTCCTCAGTCCCCAGACGTTTACAGACTGTTGTAAAGAGAAAAGGGGATGTCTCACAGTGGTAAACATGGCCTTGTCCCAACTTTTTTGAGATGTGTGTTTGTCATGAAATTTAAAATCACCTAATTTTTCTCTTTAAATGATACATTTTCTCAGTTTAAACATTTTGATATGTCATCCATGTTCTAGTCTGAATAAAATATGGAATTATGAAACTTCCACATCATTGCATTCCGTTTTTATTTACAATTTGTACTTTGTCCCAACTTTTTTGGAATCGGGGTTGTATATACTGTACATGTTTCAGAGCAATATGCTGCCATTCAGACAGTCTTTTTCAGGGAAGGCCTTCCTTCTTTCAGCAAGACAATGCCAAACCGCTTTCTGCATGGCTCTATAGTAAAAGAGCCCGAGTGCTAAACTGGCCTGCCTGCAGTCCAGACCTGTCTCCCATTTAAAACATTGTGTACTATAAAATACAACAAAGGAGACCCTGAACTGTTGAGCAACTGAAATTGTTTATCAGGCAAGAATGGGACATTTCTCTTTCAAAACTACAGCAACTGGTCTCCTCAGTTCCCAAATGTGTTGTTAAAAGTAGAGGTGATGCAACACAGTGGTAAACATATCCCTGTCCCAACTTTTCTTAAACGTGTTACTGACATCAAATTCAAAATGAGCATATATTTTTCAAAAAGCAATAAAATTTCTCAGTTTCAACATTTGATCTGTTGTCTTCCTACTATTTTTCAATGAAATATCAGATTTCCGTTATTTGCAAATTATCACATTCTGTTTTTTAGTTTACACAGCATCCCAACTTTTTTTGGAATTGGAGTTGTGTATTTTTCAGTCTCGTACTGCTGTGCATTTGCAGTCCTGTGTACTGCATTACGTGTTGCAACATAGAATGTGTGTAAGTCATGCAGAGGAATGGCAATAGTGAATACAAGTGGGTTTCTTTTTCCTGGTTCGAGCACCATTCTGTGCGAAGGACCCTACTGTTTTTCGAAGGATTATTCTTATTTTTTTTCTGTCGCGCTTGGCTTTTTTTGAGGCATTTCCCATGCACGAAAACTCATGAAATTTGATACACACATCAGTCATTAACCGCTTCTCAGCCACAGATGTTTGGCCCCGGGCATGGCCCAGGGACTTCATAGCGCCCCCTAATGTCATGGAGTCCTTGGATTGGCATATAGTTTCAGCTACGCATACCAAATTCGGTAGGTATTTAGTGCGTCCCAAGATGAACAACTTTCGTATATACATTGCATTAGCCACGCCCAACAGGAAGTGAGGTAGTTGGGCTTATGTGTTTGGACACATGGTCATTTTTAACGTACTCCTCCTAGACGGTTCATCAGATTCATGTCAAACATGATGCCAAAATATTGCTGATGTTGAATTGCGAAGGGGGTGGCACAGTGGTGTAGTGGTTAGCGCTGTCGCCTCACAGCAAGAAGGTCCGGGTTCGAGCCCTGTGGCTGGCGAGGGCCTTTCTGTGCGGAGTTTGCATGTTCTCCCCATGTCCGCGTGGGTTTCCCCCACAGTCCAAAGATATGCAGGTTAGGTTAACTGGTGACTCTAAATTGACCGTAGGTGTGAATGGTTGTCTGTGTCAGCCCTGTGATGACCTGGCGACTTGTCCAGGGTGTACCCCGCCTTTCGCCCGTAGTCAGCTGGGATAGGCTCCAGCTTGTCTGCGACCCTGTAGAAGGATAAAGCGGCTAGAGATAATGAGATGAGATGAGATGAATTGCAAAGGGATTTTTGATATGTTGCAATATGTTGAAATGGCAATATTATGAATTTTAATACTCGCTACATAAACAGGAAATGTCATGAAGTCATAATACATTTATTGATTTGGCTGAAACCTATCAGGTTATTAGAGAATGTGATTTATTATGACATCTAGACGCCCAATATGCCTGTCTGGTATAGCGCCACCAGCTGGCCAAGGAAAGAATAGGGTTTTTGAATGTGTGTTTTGACACATGATGAATTTTAACATGCTCCTCCTAGACGGTTCATGAGATTCATGTGAAATTTGTTATACGCGATGCCAAGATGTCGCTGATATTAAATTGTGAAGGGATTTTTGATATATTGTAATTATGTTGAAATGGCCTTATGATTTTAAAATCTTGCCACATAAACAGGAAACGTGTCAGAAAGCCACAGTGCATTGACTGTATAGTTGGACACTTCTTACTTCAATAGATATTATGATAACCTGACGCCCAATGGGCCTGCCTGTTATAGCGCCACCACCTGGCCAAGCAGGAAATATGCCAGAAATTGGCAATGCCTTAACTGATTGATCTAACACTTCACAATCATAATACACAATATTTTGTAATGATATTCACGTGTAATTCAGATGCCTAGCACAGCGCCACCATCTGGCCAAGCAGGAAATGGGGGAAAAAAATGTTCAATTCATTGATGGATTGATCTGAAACTTTACAAAATATTGAATATTGTGATTCTGATGATATTGACATGTCTAAATCACATGCCTGGCACAGTATCACCATCTGGCCAAGCAGGAAATGTGGCAAAAATTTTCAATGCTTTGACGGATTAATCTATGACATGCCTGACATAGCGCCACCAACACATACGTACGTACGTGTGTGTGTATGTATGTGTATGTATATATATATATATATATATATATATATATATATATATATATATATATATATAATATGTGTGTGTGTGTATATATATATATATATATATATATATATATATATATATATATATATATAAAAAATATACACATGTAGTGTGCGCGCACACGCACACAGTTGCAATCATATGAATACTCATGAGAATGGGTGACGTATACAATTCTGTACACACACAGTCATGCATATTTATGTGCGCGCACACACTCAAGTATGCACTCATATGCACATGCAACATCTATGAGCGCACTCTTTCACACACACACTTTCTCTCTCTTTCACACTCCCTCCCTCCCTCTGACTGACACACACACACACACACACACAAAATAAGTGACCTGCCATCATTGTGCATTTTGTTGCAGACATATGAAAACTCTGCATGTACACACACACACACACACTGCAGACACAGGAAAGCTACTGTAAGATGACTTAAGATTAGTGTGAGAGTAAGGAAGAGACACGTATAGTTTTGTACATATATAAATGTATATTTTCACACCACAGAAACACACACTTAGTCTTTGTCTAGCTCTCATCCGTCAAGCAGTCATGGCATTTGCAACATGCACATCACCTTTGAACATTTGATGAATATATGACATGTGACTGTTTTGTTGGATGGCGGAATGTCCTGGGTTGCAGAACCACACGTGCGAGGGCCCGTCAAGGCCGCTAGTGGCTTTAATTATCAGGTTGTATTTTCAGATTTCATGGTTACCATCGTTAATGATTACACTTCCACCACAAAAGCTTTTTTTTTTTTTTTTTTAGTAATTGAGGAACTGAAATATAATTCAGTGTCCTGTTAAAATGACCACAGAATACATCACACAGCAGAATATAAAAGCCTGTGTGTGTGTGTGGGCTGTTGTGTGTAACCATGTCCTGCCTGTGCTCCAATTAGGTATAGAGCTGGTGTCTGAGATCACAGCGGCAGAGCTTCAGGATGCATCAGGTCCAAAGCCAGATTTACCAGAAGGCATAACTGTGGCCTACACCATCCCCAATAAGGTACACACAACATGAACATGACTGCACCATCATTATCTGGCATACGTGCACTGAAAGAAGTGACTTTCAGTCATGTACCCTTTGTTTGGTGTTGATCTTTGATTTGTATTTACAGCTTGTATAATACTGTTGGTTGCCCTAACAAGCACTTTTCTTTACAGGACTCTTCCCCCCCCCCCCCTCTAAACACTGTCTACCTTTTGTATTTTCCTCAGGATGGAGAAGTAAATTCAGGAGAGACTGTAGAAGAGACAGACCAGAGTCTAGAGGAGTTGATGGCTCAAATGAAGAAGCTGTAAAGGTCTCCTGATTTTTACATCCAGACACAAGCTCCTCTCACTGTGTTCTGAGGTGCTACAATATGTGAAAACATTTATACAGTCTCTTTGTAAGTAAAGAGAAGCTTCTTAACCAGACAAAGACATTACAGCTGCAACTAATGGCACACACTGACCTAGATTTTCAGTGCCTGTCTAGAAAGATAAATGGGGATGTTGATATTAAACGCTGTAAATGAAAACTGTGTATTGAGATCATTGCTTGCCCTGTTTAGTCATATTGCTCAACAGTTACTAGGCTCAACTCAACTAAAAATGAAATTGGGCAATTATGAGGATTTGTTTTTTCATCACTTAAATCTATCTAACTGGACATTTCCTGTCATTTCAATTGCTTGGAACTCTGAGCTTCTAGATGTCCTTGTTCAATAAAGTATTCATTGATATTCGAGGTAATGTCATACAAATGTTGGTCAGTATTTTATATCCACAAATTAAATAGTTCACCTTATTAATACTTGCACATGAGCTTATAATAGTTACACTATTTAGTGTTTGCCTCCAGACATTAAATTTAAATCTGGTATTTTTTTTTCTCTAAAATGGTGGCAGTATAATTCAGGGTTGCAGCAGGATAGAGGTAAGCAAATGCATGACTGTCTAAGCTGTTAAATGAGCAATGTTTAAGAACATACCCAAACTATGGGGGCGCGCGCACAGATAAATATATAAAAAATTGACACCCATACTCATTCATAGGCTTTTCTGTATTTTAAAACTATGAAAATTCCATATATGTTATGGGGTAGACAAGACAACTACCCCTGTGGATAACTGTATACAGAATTATTACTGTACAGAGCTTCAAGACAATTTACTGTACTTTCACCTTAGTGCATAAAGTGGTTTATTTATAGTATGCACACCATTTTTGTTTTCCCCCTACATTTTCAGTATTTTTATTTTTTTATTTTTTGCTTTATACTGCTGGAACACTTTATTGGTCCCCTTGACCAATAAAGTGTTATCTTAATTAGGTCATAATCTAATGTGCACAAGCTGGCACTGTTTGCAGACTGGTAATGCCTGAGGATGGAAGACAGACAAAGTTGTTAAACAGGAAACTTAATTTATGATGGATTATTGATTACAAAAATGTTTAATATTGTCATTTTTATAAATTGTATGAACAGTCTAAAAATGCAATTCAAGTAGTATTTAAGTACTTATCACTATAAAACAAAGGCACAAATAACATACCAAATCAAAAAGGAACAATATTTTACAATTTTTCTTTCATGGCAGAAAATGTTGATACTACTGTAGCACTTTCTCTGTAGGGCCATGTTGTAACTTGACATGAACATTTGCCCTATGCAAGAATTCACATACATGTGTGTACCGTCAGTTAAACAATGTATTCAAGAATGAGAATTGGAATACCACATTGCTCACTAAAACGTGCTGCATGCAAGAACGTTTCTATTTTTGTACAGTGAGCTTGTACAAGTGTGCCACGTCAGATTCAGCAAATGCTCCTAACTTCAGATAGGCGTGTAAATGACCATCTGTGTGTAATTAATTGCACGTTCATGAGAATTGTAAATTAGCATAATTCATGCCTGATAATGCCATATAAGGCCAATGTCAGGAAGTGTTCATTAATAAAAATGGCACCAAAAGACTAAAAAGAACTTTAAAGTTTATAGAACATAAATGCCTGTCACTGCACAAATGTTCAACAAAGTACACAAATGTACAAGTTCAGAGAGAACCTTAAATTAGTGCATAATTTTAATCATTTTGCAGTCTAAAATGCTCATCTTGTTCTACAATCGCATCAATAGCCAATTTAAATGAATGATCTTGATGTAATGAAATTAGATTCTATGAAAATTTAGAATTTATAATTCGAATTGTGTCACAGTACAATAAAGACAGTTATGAACTATAAGATTTTCAAACAAACTTTCTACAGTAATATATACAATCAAATAGTGAGAAACATAGGTTGGGATAACAGCAGACTAACTGCACGACTCCAACAGGTCTGGACCACTCGTAAATTGTGTTTGCACCTGACAAAGATATTGGTTTGGCAACTTGCTTTGGCTAGTTTAATTTAAATCCTTGAAACTTCTTTGTTCGCACATCCTGCTCTGTTTTTCCATAAGGTTATCCTGCTAAGTTAGTTTCTGTCCCCCATCACACACAGCCAACTTGGCTTCCTGAAATCATAGTTAGTTTTTTTTTTTTTCTTTTTTATCAGACATCTAATTTATTGGGTTTGTTTACCTGACATGTTTCGACGTACAACTTCCGTCTTCCTCAGAGTGTCACCGGATGTTAATTGGTGACGCATCTTTTATCAGCTGCTGTTTCTGAAGGCGTGGCCTTCCTGTCAGTCCACATTATGGACTGGGGGAATGCCAGAGTCATCCGCACAGAAGATAACAAACATCAGCGCTGGATCAGGGAGGCCATGGAGATCCGTAAGCGAAGCCCGAGGACCATCAACCGGGATGAGGGAGCATACATGCTCTCCCACACCTGGAGTGCCATCTTGCAGGGGACAAACAGACAGTAGAAGGCGTGACCGACCTGTCAAACCAGACAGGAAGGCCACGCCTTCAGAAACAGCAGCTGATAAAAGATGCGTCACCAATTAACATCCGGTGACACTCTGAGGAAGACGGAAGTTGTACGTCGAAACATGTCAGGTAAACAAACCCAATAAATTAGATGTCTGATAAAAAAGAAAAAAAAAAAAAACTAACTATATTTAATATAAGACATAATGAACGTAATCGAAAGTTCCTGAAATCATGTTTTCCAAATCATTTAGCTACACCACACACTTGAATGTGGATATATATACTCGTGTTTGTCCTTCAATAAACTGAAAAACATCCCTGAACTGCTGTGTCAGTGATTGTTGCTCCTGAATTGATCTATGAGAGAGGATATCCTAGGTGGCAGAGGACTTCTATTTCTAGATAACACATACTTTATCAATTAAACTTTCTTCAGTACAGACATATCAAAACCTGTTGGTTAAAATGAGGGCTTGTCTGGGATCTCCATGTAGCCGGTATCATCTTGGGTTCATAGGCATGGATTCTGTGGGTGTTCGAGTACCCACAGAGAATGCTGAGCACCCACGTGTCAGCATATATCCAGGTTAAATTTACATTGATTTGATACAAGAACTTCACGGCTGGTGCTAGATTGGCTCAAACGAAGTATTCAGGAATGAGAATTGGGATATGCATCTGTGATTGGTTATTTCACTGTCAGTTCCCTGTGCCCCTGGCGACTTGTGTACCCCGCCTTTCGCCCGTAGTCAGCTGGGATAGGCTCCAGCTTGCCTGCGACCCTGTAGAACAGGATAAAGCGGCTAGAGATAATGAGATGAGATGAGTTCCCTGTGCCAAATCCGAACCACTAATCAGAGCAACACGCCAGATGATCTAATCCACTTCCAAACTACTACTGACCTAGCATTCACTGCATGTGCCTTGAAGAGAGAGATTGAATGTTAACAAAATCAAGTGATGCCTCGATATCCACCAGTGCCTCCAGCAGTGCCCAGTCAATTAACAATGAAGACACAAACAGCAGCAAGGCAGGGGCAAAAGGGAAGGACTTATCAGGCTAGTGGGAAAATTAAATTTCCCTAAATAGCATATGACTCCACAAAAGTGTTTAAGGTTTGCACCACCACTAAAAATGAGTACCCCGCTTCCATCAACACAAGTGTGTTTGAAAGCTTTTGTTAAAGATGGCTTTTCAAGCTGGACTATAGCACTTGAACGATTCAGATCACACAAAAATGTCCAATCTGCACCACACTGCTGCAGGTGTTAAAGTTGCTGCTTCTATGGTGGGGTTTACATTAGACCGTATCAGCGGATCATCAGATTAACGTTTTTAAAACGATTAACATGCACACAGCAACACCAATACACGATTCGCCTGCACACAGCAACGCCAATACACGGATACGCTCGGCTCCGCAGGCATCCTGCGCTCCAAATCACTCCGCCCTGAACAGCGAGTGCCCTCTGGAGGGTGCGCACTCCGGCCCTGCGCAGCTCACAGAGCGCGCGAGTGAAGTGCACGAGCAGTAATTCGAGACTGAGCCGCTGTGTGTATGCTGTCAGTGCATATCGGGTATGCGCGTCACTTACCACTTGCAAGTGGAAGGATGGCAAGCCTAAAGACAATCATAACTACACAATGGGCAGTATTTGCATCAGTATTTGCAGTATTTTCATACTTTTATACTCTTTAATGAAAGGTGATACAAGGCGGAAGTCCGCGCCGTTTTTCAGCAGTCACGTCACATGACCAATGCCAGCGAATCAGGAAGGTGGATGTCACAGTGACGTCCAATGACGACGCTAGCTAGAGCTCAGCACAGCGTATCCGCGTATTCTCAATGTTTACACAGGACCGGAACAGACACGATCTGGATTGAATACGTGGATGCTGGCGGATTCCCATTTCCCGGCGTTTCCAGGCGTTTTAATGTAAACGGACAGTGCATCCGCGAAGAAAACGAGACAGATACGGTCTAATGTAAACTTGGCCTATGTCTGTCAGTAAACAAAAGCAGATAGCTGATGCTAGAATCACTTTGTTGGCTATTCTATCCTCTCTTCAATATCTTTTGTACCAGGTGTTGGAGATTCAAGTGTAAACATTTGCAGAGTCCAATTTGATCCAGTTGCTAAACTTGCGTGCTAAAGACATACCAGAGTTGCAATCATGGCTGGTTAGGAGAGCAAGTAACGCTCACGATATCCTCAATCAGTGCATTTACATGCACATAGAGAAAATCGAATTTCTGCCATAGCTCAACTGAAATCGAAGTTCTAAATGCCATGGAAACACCTTAGCTCGGCTGAAATCGAACCGAACTGGATTTCTCGTAATCGAGCTACGCGACCTAGATTATGCGATTGTAGCCGAGCTACTTAGTGCACGTAAACCCTATCGAGCTACGTAGTCGAGCTACTTACTTCAGCATTGCCCCTTCCGGAAGTGACGAGTGACGAGACCACAAGCGGGAAACACAACAGCCTTGGTCGGCATGACAACAGTAGTAGTAGCGAGCAGCAGAAGAGATCAGGAGGACTTTGTTTATACTCTTGAATAGCTCTTCTTCATGACGATAACCGGAAGTGTACCAACACGATGGGGAGTGTAGCGCCATCTGTGGCTCGGGTGCACAATGTACCTCACACAATAGCTTGATTTCCTTGTGTGCATGTAGGATTGGATTTCTCTGGCACCCCTGCTGGGACCCTTAGCTCGATTACCGACAGTAGCTCGATTTGGATGTGCATGTAAATGCACTGAATGAGATGACTGAAATTATGGCCCATGATGTGTTGAGAATGCTAATTGAAGAAAAAGTCTGCTGAGTTTTTCTGTGATTATGGACTGAGACAGCTAACATTATGGTCAAAGAGTAGGTATCTATTTGCTGATGTTTTGTGACTGAAAACCAGTATATCCATTGCACTGCACATGTTATGAATTTGGTTGTGCATGATGTCACTGAAAACATTCCCGCATATCACAACTTTCTGTCACTTATACGTAATATGATGATGCCAATTCACCAAAGCGATTCACCCGGTTCCAAAAATTTCAAGGCAAAGACGCTCTCCCTCAGACCTCTGTACCCAATACGATGGACCTTGACAATGGCCTCGTTACAAGCCACTGCTTTCAACTACAGCGCGCTACTGGAATTTCTGGAGGACTTGTCTTCAAACAAAAAAGGTGATGCAGGAGGTAAAGCATATGGTCTTTTGCACCTGCAGAAATTTAGCATGTTTTTCTCCCTGAAACTCATGCTGAAATTCTTCTCTCACATGGAAACTGTCAGTACTGCACTCCAAAAGAGCCAGTTGCACCTACAGAAAGCGCGGCAGATGGTTGACATGCTCAGAGAAGACAAAGTGTTGACGCAAAGAGGGATTCCAGGAATTTTGGGAAAATACTACTGCAGCAGTACATGACCTGAATTTGGAGAGCCTGACTGCCAGGACCAAGAAAAGTTCCCTGCCGACTGGAAGATGCACCATCTCAGTTTTCAAACACCAGAAGCAATGTACCGACAGCAATACCTTGAGATCATGGATACAGTGTCAACATCCCTGAACTGCAGTTCTATTTCATTTCTACTGACTGCCAGAGGTGGTGCTTTAAGCACCTGGATGTGCAGGTCAAGTGTTTGTATCAACAAAGTTACCTGGGTGATGTATGCCCCTTTCCCCAGCACTAAAGGCACATCCACCCAGGAAGTGACCTC
The DNA here is from genome assembly GCF_027579695.1 of Neoarius graeffei. Classification (NCBI taxonomy): domain Eukaryota; kingdom Metazoa; phylum Chordata; class Actinopteri; order Siluriformes; family Ariidae; genus Neoarius; species Neoarius graeffei. The sequence continues at coordinate 18,498,955 of NC_083573.1, forward strand.
TTACCATCAACAAAGTCACCTGGGTGACGTATGCCCCTCTCCCCAGCACTAAAGGCAAGCAGATTCCCCCCCCCCAGGAGTGTACAGGCATTGCTGGTAAGTAGTCTTGTAACTCGAGATGAGTTGGAGCTGTGAACTTTTGCCCTCCAAAGACTGTGATTAGCCTTTCATTTACTGTTAAGTGCATTCCATAGGCTGCGCAACAAGCACTGGAGTGTGGCCTACAGGTTACACAGGCCAGACAGCACAGTGACCCCCGCCCCTCCAGACAGAGGCCTTCTGTGGCAATAAATACAGCTCGGACAATACCACGGCTGATAATGCAGCCAAGGGCACACCACTCAGACAGGTTTTGCCCATCAATCCATACCCAGCCCCCTTGCTTGGTACAGCGTGGCCAGTCTTCTGGCTGTCACCCCTCTTGGAAGGGGCAAGGGGGCAGACAATAACACTCTCCTGTGGTCAGGTGCTTCACCAAGCAACAGCTCAGGTGCTGGGAAGCGCTCATGTCAGACCCCTGGGTTGTGTCAACCCTGTCACAGGGTTACAGCATTCAATTCAGATGTTGACCGCCGAGGTTCTATGGGGTCAAAATAGCCATTGTCAAGGACGCAAACAAGGCTCTGGCCCTATGCCAGGAGGGCTTAATGCCCCTGGAGAAGGGTGCCATCGAGCCATTAGACAGTTGTTCACAGAACAGTGGATTCTATTCCACTTATTTTATTATCCCAAAAAAGGATTGCGGACTTCACCCCACATTGGATTTGAGGCCTCGGAACAAGTACCTCAAGGTTTTCAAGTTCCGTATGTTAAGGACAGGGCAGGGCATCAGACAGAACGACTGGTTTACAACCATCTATCTGAAAGATGCATACTTTCATGTTCCCATCATACCTCATCACAGGCAGTTCCTCCGTTTTGCCTTTGAAGGTCGGGCTTACCAGTTTCATGAGCTCCCATTTGGAATCTCACTAGCACCAAGAGTCTTTACAAGATGTGTAGCAGCAGCACTGTCCCCACTACAGGCCAGAGGGATGCACATTTTCCCCTACCTGGACAACTGGCTGATTTGTTCCCGGTCAAGGATAGATGCTTTGAGGGAATCGGATTCACTGATCTCCCACATCACCAAGCTAGGGCTGACAATAAATCATGAAAAGAGCTCCCTTATACCCAGTCAGCACACAGTGTTTCTTGGTATTCAGTTGGACTCACAGCTGATGACTGCCACTCCCCAGCAGATTCACAACATCCTCCAAGCTCATCAGTTACTTCAAGAGAGGCAGAGCCCTGGCCTTCAGATAATTTCTCAGACTGCTAGGCATACTCACAGCAGCCTCATGTGTGATCCCTTTAGGCCTTCAGTCATTGAGGCCTCTCCAGATCTGGCTGAACAATCTTTCTCTGCACCCCACTCAACGCAGATGCAAGCTGGTCAGAGTCATTGCCAGCTGCCTAAGATCCCTGCATCCATGAAAGGGGGGGGATCTCACGGAGGAACTGCCTGTGATGAGGTATGATGGGAACGTGAAAGTATGCATCTTTAAGATGGATGGTTGTAAACCAGTCATTCTGTCTGATGCCCTAGGGTCCATACCTTCTCACAGAGAAGTTATGGCCACGGATGCCTCCCTAGCAGGTTAGGGAGCAGTGTGGCAATGCAGAAAAGTCAGAGGCCAGTGGAGGACTCGGCAGCAGGAACACCACATATGTGTTGGAATGTTTGCCCTCAAACATTTCCTCCCAGTGCTGGTAGGGAAACATGTCCTTATGAAACATGTTTATATGGTAGAACATCTATGTTCTACCATATAAATCACCAGGGGAGCACCAGGTCCAAACAGTCCTTAAGGATAGCACAACAGTCATTACTGTGGGCCCATACTCACCTATTGAGCCTGAGGGCAACACGCTTACCAGGCACTCAGAACAACGCAGCAGATCTCCTGGCAACGCCCCCATCTTGGGGAATGGAGGCTGCAATATGCTTATCAGGAACTCAGAACAGCGCAGCAGATCTCCCGTCAACGCCCCCATCCTGGGGAACGGTACAAGAGATTTGGCACAGATATGGCAAGGAGGAGGTGGATCTTTTCGCCTTGCAGGCAACAATACACTGTCCTCCTTGGTATTGTCTGGGAGAAATCAACAAGCCCCTTGGGCCAAAATGTGCTGCCTCATGTGTGGCCAGATCAGCTACTGTATGCTTTCTCTCCACTACCGTTAATACTGCCCACTCTTGACAGGATCCTCAATGGGAATCACAAGGTGTTACTAATAGCCCTCAGATGGCCCAGGAGAGTGTAGTTCCCAATATTACACAGGTTACTGGACAGGGAGCCCTGGTGCTTCCCTGTATGATGGGACCTCCTCTCACAGCTGGAGGGTCAAATCTGGCATCTGAACCCAGCGTGGCTGCAACTCTGGTTCTGGCCTTTGAAGGGCCAGAGCCATTGTTAGGATCCTGTAATCCAGCAATTGTGTGGACCAGCAACAGCTCCCGGGCACCTTCCACCAATGCACGCTATGCAAATAGATGGAAGCTTTTTTCTGAATGGTGCCACGCACAAGATCAGGAAACAACACACTGTTCTATACTGGTAATTCTCAGTTTTCTCCAGTCCTGCTTTGTGAAGGCCTTGCAGCCTCCACCCCCAAAGTTTATATAGCTGCCATCTCAGCCATGCGTAACAGGGTAGATGGAATGACTGTTGAGTCCCATACTCTTGTGACACGCTTTAAGAGTGTGCAAAGGCTAAGACCACCTCTGAAAAATCCAGTACCCTCTTAGGACTTGCCCTTTATATTAAAGGCACTGTGCCAACCCCCATTTGAACCTCTAGAGAGGTTGGAATTGAAGTATTTGTCTATAAAGTATTTGTCTCTCTTAGCCATGGCTTCGGCCAGATGAGTAGGTCAGTTGCACACCTCATCAGTGAGTGAAGAGTGCTTACATTAGAATCCTGGTGACACAGGGGTAACCTTACAGCTTAACCCTTCCTTTCTCCCAAAGACCTTTTCATCTTCTTACACAAACCAGCCCCTCAGTCTGGCAGCTTTTGAGCTCCCAACTGAAGAGGATGAGCAGTGGCAGAGTGCATACTTAGTGTGCCCAGTGAAAGCAAGTCTTGCTTTCTTGCTTTCCAAAATTAACTCCAAAGCAAACCCCAATATACACTTTCTGGGACCCTTGACCCATTCCAAAATGAAATAATATAAAATAGCACACAAGAAATATACAGTAAAACTAAAAACCTACAGACTTTTATTCAAACCACTGCTGACTTCTGGCAGTCAGATCCACTGTTTATCTGTCATACAGGGCATAGGCGAGGTCATGTCTTGTCCAAACAGTGGCTGTCGAAATGGATTCTAGATGCTATTGTCTGTGCCTATGGGGCAGTGATCTCCCAATCCCTCATGTGAGAGGTCACTCAATGATGAGTGTGTGTCATGGGCATCCCTACAAGGGGTTCATCCTTCAGATATCTGTGCAGGTGTATGATGGACATCAAGCTGCACATTTGCAAGATTCTATAGGGTTAATGTGGTTTCTCATAACTCAGTGGCAACAGCTATTCTTCCTACTCCTTCACCACTCTCTTAAAGGGCAAGTAGGTCTTCCTTGTGACCGTTTGTTGGTATTAGTCATCCAGATGCTTAAAGCACTGCCTCTGGCAGTCAGCAGAAATGAAATAGAACAATGGTTACATATGTAACCGTGGTTTTACAAATTTCAGATGACTGCCAGAGCTTGGCAGTCACTTGGAACACTTGCGACAAGATTGCCAAGAGGTCATTTCCTGGGTGACTGTGCCTTTAGTGCTGGGGCAAGGGGCATACGCCACCCATGTCACAGGTGACTTTGTTGATGCAAACACTCGACCTGCACATACACATGATGGACATCCAGGTGCTTAAAAGCACCGCCTCTGGCGGTCATCCGAAACTCATAGAACCGCCGTTACATACGCAACCATCAATTTAGTCCATGTGCATTTAAATACAGGCAACATGTTGAAGATTTTGTGACTGGAAAGAGCAACTGCAAAAACATCATGTAGTTCCATGGGGATGATCTGGATGAAACCAGGCTTGCACTGCATCCTGATGCAACAAAACAAGGAGGAATTGCCTAGCTACTTTTTAAGATGTAGTGGGCTTTCTGAAAGATGATCTGGGATAGCATTTGGCAGCTATGCTGCCAGAGATCACCAAACTAATGAAACTCACCCTGACCGTCCCTGTAACATCCTACAGTTCAGAAGGGTCATTTTCAGGCCTGCAGCAACTTTAAAACATATCTAAAAGGGTCCACAAAGGGGAAAACAAGACTGAATTGTGTGGCTTTAATGAACGGTCACAAGAATGTTTCACGAAATCAGAACCTGGATGTACGGTAATTGTGGATGAATTCATCAAGCCCACAGCTGCAAAGAGAAACACTTTCCTCATGAAGTAGTAAATTAATGTCAATGGTGAGTGAAAACAAATCCAACTTTAATAGCTTATTTAGCTGTGTGGATCTGTGTTGATGGTATTTTACTGTGTGGGCCTGTAGGCTATCTTTGTGTGTGTAACAATGTTATTATAACTTCTTTTGCCTGTTAATGTGACCTCACACCAGGCACGGTAGTATTATTGTGCACTTGATACAATTTATGTTGGCCTTTTTACGAAATAATCTGTTGGCATTTATGATTACTTTCACATTTCGTGGTGTTTTGACAGTTAAATTTTTTATGTCTGGTCATATCTGGTGGCTTGTGAAAACAATTGGCACTGCCCACTTTCAGCACTGTTGCTGCAAAGTGCGTGGGGGGATAATTCAAGCGCCCACTGCCAGAAACATAAATTGGTGCCTATGCTTGGGTTCCATCTGGAGCAGCATTGTAGTCGAGTCACTAAACCTCGAGTCTGAGTCCAGTCTCGAGTCCCCAGTGTTCAAGTCTGAGTCAAGTCCAAGTCATTAAAGAAAATTTCAAGTCAAGTCCGAGAACAAGACTCCAATCTCATCATTTGACAGTGACTGTTGCTGCCTTGATGTGAAACCGTCTCTGCTACTGTGTTGGACTAACATTACTGCTTCACTGCCCCATTTTAGTTAATAGGCTACAGATAAAAAGCTTGTTCATCGCTCAGCAAGCCCCGCTATCAACAGGGCAAATAACACGAGAGAGGGTTAACGCTTGTTCATCAGTCAGCAAACAAGCTGAACATAGCATGTCACTTCTCTGGGTGTAGTCCTGCCAAATGACAATTGAAGTTTGAGGTTGTCCCCTCAATAGTTCTTCTACATATGGAACACATAGCAGTGCATTTTTTTTCCCCACTGAACAAGTAGTTTGTATAAGCAAAGAGGACAATCCTAGGGGCATTCTCTCCAGGCATTTTAGCATCATTAACGTTAGTTTGTTCCTGAACATGACATGAACAGGTGAATGTGCATTCTCTTGCACGAAATTAGTATAAAAATTAATGTAGATACAAATATCTTATGCCAAATTATTAGGGCATGTTACAAAAAATAAAGAAAAAATCCGAGTCCTCGTTTCCAATTTACGAGTCCGAATGCAGTTAAAGCGTGAGTCCGAGTCCAAGTCATCAGTGCTCAACTCCAAATCGAATCACGAATCCTTAAAATTAGGGCACGAGTCGAACTCGAGTCCAAGTCCTGGACTTGAGTACTACAAGCCTGATCTGGAGATCTGAGATCTTGTAATTATCTTGGGATTACAAAGATCACACATCTCCAGATCAGGCTTGTAGTACTCAAGTCCAGGACTCGAGTTCACCTGTAGGTGTTTCCTACGGCTGACCGGAAGCAACTGTGGTTTGATTTGTACAACCCCGATTCTAAAAACGTTGGGACAAAGTACAAATTTTAAATAAAAACAGAATGCAGTAATTTACAAATCTCAAAAACTGATATTGTATTCACAATAGAACATAGACAACATATCAAATATCGAAAGTGAGACATTTTGAAATTTCATGCCAAATATTGGCTCATTTGAAATTTCATGACAGCAACACATCTCAAAAAAGTTGGGACAGGGGCAATAAGAGGCTGGAAAAGTTAAAGGTACAAAAAAGGAACAGCTGGAGGACCAAATTGCAACTCATTAGGTCAATTGGCAATAGGTCATTAACATGACTGGGTATAAAAAGAGCATCTTGGAGTGGCAGCGGCTCTCAGAAGTAAAGATGGGAAGAGGATCACCAATCCCCCTAATTCTGCGCCGACAAATAGTGGAGCAATATCAGAAAGGAGTTCGACAGTGTAAAATTGCAAAGTTTTTGAACATATCATCATCTACAGTGCATAATATCAAAAGATTCAGAGAATCTGGAAGAATCTCTGTGCGTAAGGGTCAAGGCCGGAAAACCATACTGGGTGCCTGTGATCTTCGGGCCCTTAGACGGCACTGCATCACATACAGGCGTGCTTCTGTATTGGAAATCACAAAATGGGCTCAGGAATATTTCCAGAGAACATTATCTGTGAACACAATTCACCGTGCCATCTGCCGTTGCCAACTAAAACTCTACAGTTCAAAGAAGAAGCCATATCTAAACATGATCCAGAAGCGCAGACGTCTTCTCTGGGCCAAGGCTCATTTAAAATGGACTGTGGCAAAGTGGAAAACTGTTCTGTGGTCAGACGAATCAAAATTTGAAGTTCTTTATGGAAATCAGGGACGCCGTGTCATTCGGACTAAAGAGGAGAAGGACGACCCAAGTTGTTATCAGCGCTCAGTTCAGAAGCCTGCATCTCTGATGGTATGGGGTTGCATTAGTGCATGTGGCATGGGCAGCTTACACATCTGGAAAGACACCATCAATGCTGAAAGGTACAGTATATCCAGGTTCTAGAGCAACATATGCTCCCATCCAGACGATGTCTCTTTCAGGGAAGACCTTGCATTTTCCAACATGACAATGCCAAACCACATACTGCATCAATTACAGCATCATGGCTGCGTAGAAGAAAGGTCCGGGTACTGAACTGGCCAGTCTGCATTCCAGATCTTTCACCCATAGAAAACATTTGGCGCATCATAAAATGGAAGATACGACAAAAAAGACCTAAGATAGTTGAGCAACTAGAATCCTACATTAGACAAGAATGGGTTAACATTCCTATCCCTAAACTTGAGCAACTTGTCTTCTCAGTCCCCAGACATTTACAGACTGTTGTAAAGAGAAAAGGGGATGTCTCACAGTGGTAAACATGGCCTTGTCCCAACTTTTTTGAGATGTGTTGTTGTCATGAAATTTAAAATCACCTAATTTTTCTCTTTAAATGATACATTTTCTCAGTTTAAACATCTGATGTCATCTGTGTTCTATTCTGAATAAAATATAGAATTTTGAACCTTCCACATCATTGCATTCCGTTTTTATTTACAATTTATACTTTGTCCCAACTTTTTTGGAATCGGGGTTGTATAAATTATCCTTATTTCGAGTGTTTCATGGAATAAGAGGGACATTGGGTCTTACTCAACCACGTGTATTCCTAAAACTGTTGTATATTGTACGTATATAGTCTTCTGGTGTTTCCAGAGACTGGTTGAGAGGTTTATACGTGCCAAGCACGCAGATAATTAGTTCTCAATATTATAATTTGTTCTCACTCTGCCTTAGAAATTCTCCTCTATTTTATTGTTTTGTGTTCATCAAGATGGGTGGAAGTGGTCAGTCTGAGAGTAAATACAAGTCTCCAAATCAATTAATGTATGACGAGGGTTTTGGCTAGTTTGTGCAACCCCTTCGTTGATAATTTAGCTGGATGGATGGAGAGACAACCACAGTGGAATCTTTGTCCTAGAGATGGTACGTTTGAAGAGAGCTATCTGTTAAGCACTGGTTTGATGGTAAATGAGAAGCTAGGAGATCCTGGCTGGGATTTTGACCACATGAAGCAATCACAAACCTCACTGGGATTTTGCCTATACTCACAAGGTGGTTGGTAACAATGACAAAGAAAAGAGTAAGAACTCAAGATGTGTGAAATTGACTAAATCTGCCTTGGTAGTGTACCTGTATCATCTGTAAATGCACATGTGCAGGCTTCACTTCATCCTTCAACTCTGCCATGTTAAAAGCATCTGTAAGCACTTTTCAGCACGCCCCCTCTCCGCAGACCATATAAAAGTCATATTTATTTATTTATTTATTTTATCATTTCACAGGGAACCCGGAAGAAACTTATCAGTTTCATGGTTTGTTCATGGGCGGCACGGTGGTGTAGTGGTTAGCGCTGTCGCCTCACAGCAAGAAGGTCCGGGTTCAAGCCCCGTGGCCGGCAAGGGCCTTTCTGTGCGGAGTTTGCATGTTCTCCCCGTGTCCGCGTGGGTTTCCTCCGGGTGCTCCGGTTTCCCCCACAGTCCAAAGACATGCAGGTTAGGTTAACTGGTGACTCTAAATTGACCGTAGGTGTGAATGTGAGTGTGAATGGTTGTCTGTGTCTATGTGTCAGCCCTGTGATGACCTGGCGACTTGTCCAGGGTGTACCCCGCCTTTCGCCCGTAGTCAGCTGGGATAGGCTCCAGCTTGCCTGCGACCCTGTAGAACAGGATAAAGCGGCTAGAGATAATGAGATGAGATGGTTTGTTCATATATGGAAGCAGCATGTGCCCTCACTCCCATCAGTCCCAGCCCTGAGCCTACCTCTGAGCCGACTCTCCCTCCTGAAAAGTATGTAGACACTGTCGCAGTACAAGCAAACCAAGACACATTGCGTGCATGTTTGAACAGTTAACCAGGTTTCTGAAGAATAAATTTCAATCTGCTTCTGATCTCTCCCAAGTAACAGGTGTTAAACATCATCAGAATGAAACCTGTACTGCGTTCTTTACACGTTTCAAAACTGTGTAGAACAAGTACACAGGGCTGGCATCAGATCCTTTGGATTGTAGGCATTTCATAAAAACATTTTTGAATAACCTGCTTCCTGAAAATGCTCATGTCTTGAGAATTTCCACTGCAGGTGCCTTTAATGACATGATCATTGAGGAAGCAAGCGGCAAGACTTGAGGCTTGGTATGGAATTTGAAGTTGTAATCTTTTCTTTCCCTGCTTTCCATCACTTTCTAGAATGATTTTTTTTAAACTTCAGAAAAATAATTGCTTTTCTGAGAATGTAATTGTGCAAAACAAAGGTTTGCTCAAGTTCCCCTTCAGGAAAACACTCAGTGCGTTTACATGCACATAGAGAAAATCGAATTTCTGCCGTTGCTCGTCTGAAATCGAAGTTCTAAATGGCATGCAAACCCCTTAGCTAGGCTGAAATTGAACCGAACTTGATTTCTCGCAATCGAGCTACACGACCTACATTATGCGATTTTTGCCGAGCTACTTATGGTGCGTTCATGTGCTATGGGAATTATGGTAAATACCAAATGCCGACATGGAAAGCACACATGAACGCCCCCTCTTGTGGTATTTTCCACTGGGCAACTCGTAGAAAATTTTGATACACGAGTTGCCGAGATGAGATGAACTTTAACCTTTTCAACATGGCGGCGAGCGGTACTAGACTAGCTTATGAACCAAGAAAGAAGTGGTTTTCACCTACGGAAAGCTGACTCTCACCTTTTAAACGAGTCATGTTATGGATATTATATTATTATAATATGTATATTATAGCCTAATACAAAATATTCTGTGGCTGTCCAAAGAACGCCAACAATGATCTAGATACTAGCTACACTCATTGTGGCTACAGCCAAATTTCCAAAAACTGTGTGGCATTCAATGTGTTAAGAAAATCTCTACTTGTCATGATGAGGAAATATTCAGCATTATTTACCTTTTGACTTTTGATAACTCATATTCCTGCTGCAGCTGATGAACAAGGCAATCTATAATTGTTTTAGCCAAATAACAGGCCTGATTCTGAATCTGGTCCACCATCTTTAATTTGTCAACAACAACAAAAGCATGTGAACACAACAGACTGGTAAATACCACTTCCCAACTGGAAAATATCATCTTCCCATAGCACATAAATGCAGCATTAGTGCATGTAAACCCTATCGAGCTACGTAGTCCAGCTACTTACTTCAGCACTGCCCCTTCCGGAAGTGACGAGACCACAAGCGGGAAACACAACAGCCTCGGTCGGGGGGGAAAAAAAAAAAAAAGCCTCGGTCGGCATGACACTTCACCTTAGCCGCCCACTTTATTAGGAACACTTCTGTTCGTACATACAAACTACAAACACTCTTCTCTCATCTCATCTCATTATCTCTAGCCACTTTATCCTTCTACAGTGTCGCAGGCAAGCTGGAGCCCATCCCAGCTGACTACGGGCGAAAGGGTACACCCTGGACAAGTCGCCAGGTCATCACAGGGCTGACACATAGACACAGACAACCATTCACACTCACATTCACACCTACGGTCAATTTAGAGTCACCAGTTAACCTAACCTGCATGTCTTTGGACTGTGGGGGAAACCGGAGCACCCGGAGGAAACCCACGCGGACACGGGGAGAACATGCAAACTCCACACAGAAAGGCCCTCGCCGGCCCCGGGGCTCGAACCCGGGACCTTCTTGCTGTGAGGCGACAGCGCTAACCACTACACCACCGTGCCGCCCCACAAACACTCTTCTTAGAGTTTATTTTATTTTTAAAAGGGACAGTGTACAAATTAAACATTATCCTTGTGGTAAGGACAGATGTCTGTACCAGGTTATAGCAGTACATGCTAATTTCCTTCTTCTTCTTTTTAATGGCAGATTATCACAATCTGTGTATACCGCCACCTACTGTACAGGAGTGTGTGAAGGGACTGGACAGATTCTATGTCAGATTACTAGGCTAAAAAAAAAAAAATTATATTATTTTCATTAGACCTGTATCATTAAGATAACTAATTAGTGCTTTAATTCTATTTCGCTGTATTCCTTCTTCCTTTAGTATGTTGTGAATGTCTGAACCTGCTTCAAGCTCCAACCATTTGTCTTTGATAACTGTATTTACTACAATGAAATAAAACATGCTCAACATCTTCCTTAACTCTACATCCTTGACAAAGACCATCACTTTTACCTAATATCTGTAATGTTGCATTAAGACCTGTGTGTCCCAGTCTTAATCTTGTATATACTACCTCCTCATTTCTGTTAAATCCCATTGATGTTATTCTTTTCCCCCCTACCTGACTCTGCATATTAAAGTATTGTCTACCTTTGGGTTCTGTTTCCCACTCTTTTTGCCATCTTTTCATAATCTCTGTTTTAATTAAAGCTTTAGCTTCTCCTTTTCCCAGTGGAATATGAATGTCTATCTGTTCTTTATCAATGGATTCTTTGGCTATGTGGTCTGCTATTTCATTACCTTTAATTCCTATATGGGCTGGTATCCAACAAAACTCAATAGTAAGTCCCATATTCCTTATGTGAGCTAAGAGATGTTTAACTTCAATTACTAAGTCTTCCCTTGTTGAGTTACCTGATAAAAAACTTTGTAAAACTGACATTGAATCTGTACATATAACTGACTTGAGTGGTTTGATTTCTTCAATCCATCTTAATGCAGAAAGAATTCCAGCCATTTCAACTGAGTAAACTGATAGGAAATTATTCAGTCTATAGCCATATGTTTTTTTGAATTCTGGAATATAAATTCCAATGCTACATTTACCACTTAATACATCTTTTGATCCATCAGTATAAATTTGGAGATATCCATAGAATGAAGAAGTCAAGTATTGTTTGCAAAATAATGCAAAACTCTTTGGATTTGGATAATCTTTCTTTACCTCTAGCAGTTCTATATTAACCTCAGGAGTAGGCAGACTCCATGGAGAGACACCACTTAAAGCTAATGCAGGGCTGTATGTTAATTCCTTCAAACCATACTGGTTTGCAGTATTGTCAATGTTCCACCCAAACCCATTATGCTTCTTGTAATATTCCCAGCAATCTTTAAGTACTGATATGGCTGGATTGTTAATACTGCCCTGCAGTATGACCCAATACATTAGAGAAAGCTTGTTAAACCTTAAATTAAGTGGGGTTTCCTCTGACTCCACCAGAAGAGCACCCAACATGCTAATTTCTGCCTGTAGTCCCTTTGTTTATACTCTTGAATAGCTCTTCTTCATGACGACAACCGGAAGTGTACCAACACGATAGGGCGTGTAGCGCCACCTGTGGCTCGGGTGCACAATGCACCTCACTCAATAGCTCGATTTCACAGTATGCATTGGATTTCTCTGGCACCCCTGCTGGGACCCTTTGCTCGATTACCGACAGCAGCTCGATTTGGATGTGCATGTCAACGCACTGTCTTACATCACTAGATGTCATGAGCTCAAATTGTCAGATTGAGCAGTCTTTTTCCTAAAATTAAAATACAATCTTGTTATAAAAAGTATCCTGGCTATTCCTAAGCAGGAAGCTACCATTTAAAAAAAACAAGGAAAGCATAAGGTTCTGCCTGCTATGATGTTGAAGAGCTTCTAATGTGAAGATGAAAAAATTCTAGTGACTACTAGATTGCTCTCTAGAATGCGGTGTGAACAGTTATTGTACTTGATGTTCAGAAATATAAATATGAATAAAAGAATGAACTCCACAAAAGCAAAGTAAACTTACTAGTGCATCTCAAAACATTAGAATATTGTGAAAGTTCTTTTTTTTTGGTAATTTAATTAAAAAAGTTAAACTTTCATATATTCTATATTCATGACACAAAGTGAAATATTTCAAGCCTTTGTTTTAATTTTGATATTAAAATAATGAGCTATAAGCCATAATCAAAATTAAAACAAAAAAGCCTTGAAACATTTCATGTTACATGTAATGAATATAGAATATACAGTTTACCTTTTTGAATTAAATTATTTTAAAAAAAATCACAATATTCTAATTTGAAATGCACTAGTATGTTAAGTGCTTAGAAGAAAAATTGTTTGCATAAGTGATCTGAGGGTTATTCAAACAATTCGGCAAAATATAATACAATAAGAGAAAATTCTAAATATGAGAAGATTACTGAATGCGGCAAGTTTTCCTTAATAGATGCATGGACGACCAGACCTACACTCTTCCATGAGTGGGGTCAAAAATGACCCCAATTGGAATTAGGGCATTTTTGAGTGGAAACTGATTTTATGTTGTTCAGAGTTGATTGTTAATGCCATATTTTGATATTTGACATGTTCATTCACCACTTTGTATGTTTGTTTGTGTTTGTTTTGTGTGAATTTGTTTGTTGTTTGTTTATTTTTGTATGTCTGTACATGTACAGTTGAATTTGTGTGTGTGTGCTCATCCGTATAGCGGTATCTCAGAGGATAACATATTCTCCAGTGGAAAGAATGATGAGAGAAACAGTAATGACACAATGACAACAGTATGATGTTCTCATGCACTTTATTTACATGCTTACTTATCCCCTTAACACCCAAATATAGAAAAAAAAGTGTAAAAAAAAATTTTCAACCTAATATATGTTGTTCTAGGAAGGCTCTGATGCAAAAATTGTGTTTCTTTTTTAATTTTGACATTTTAGCAACTTTTTTGGGAAATGTTGTAAAATTACAATGTTGGCTGTCAAGGGTAGGTAGCAGAATTTCACTGGCATCATTCACACACTGTAAATGATCTGGGTGTGTTTGTCTTCACTTTCCTGCTGATAAAGGGTCACAGAAGTGATTGTATCTTCACAACAAACAACAACAATAATACTCAGACATGTTATATTGTTTTATGACAAGTAATTTATTCAAAAAAAAGTAATTTCCACTCTTTAAAAACACTGGATGAATGCTGTATGTACAAATCTGAAAACAAACTTAAGATGCATTTTTACATCTCCCTTCTTTACCTATGGTAGTCCAAAAAGCAGTTTCTTTGTTCTGAAAAACAAAGGCGGACATCACACTTCATACAAACAGTGTTAGTGTAGCCTTTAGCACACTGTCTGCACCTTCCCTGTCAGCTTTGATGGGGAAATGCCCAGTCATGTCTTTGCAGACATCACTTGGTGGGTATGCATTTCTCCTCTTAGAGGGCCTAGCAGCTGGAGAACTCATAGGGCTTGAGGATGGCCGCCCTCGCTTTGGCACTGGGACAGATGTGCCAGTCAGGATAAGGGAGGATGCCAACTGGGCCTGAAACCGTCTCCTGATCAGGATCTCTTTCTTTGGAATAGCCCAGGCCTTGCAGTCCCGTTTGTACAGGAGCCAAGCGTTGATCACAGCTAGAATAATTGTGTGCCAGAAGATGTAGATGTACCAACGATGGGACTTGAGAGGAAACTTGTACTTGGCCGCAAATGAGTCCAGCAAATCCACTCCCCCCATGTTTTTGTTGTAGGTCACCACAATGTTAGGCCTCTGAACTTCCACAAATGTTTTGGCAGTTTTGTCCCAACTTTTAACCTTTTCCACTGGTTCTGGGCCAGTAAAGGATGACACAAGTGTCACCTGACGGGTGTCGTACCATGTCACAGCACAAATGTTGTGGTTCTTCTCCACTCTGACATCAAATGTCCCTCTTCCCTTTTTCTTCAAGGTTTTCTCATCATTGAGGTTGCAGTTTGGAAGCCGTACTTTACTGTTAGCACAGTAAGCTAGTGTAATAAAAATAAGTATAGAACAACATAAGTATGCAGTAACAACACAATCACACAAGATTCATTGATGTTGAAAATAAGTTAACATTTTAGGACTATTGTATGGCGAATAAAACTGATGATAATACTTACGTGTGTTGCTGAGTAAAAATGCTCTTCAGGGTGGTGAGAATGTAAGCAGTAGATGTGTTGATCAGCAACAAATGTATTCCTGACAACCAGAAGTGACAAAAATAAAAAGTTCCTAGGGATATCAACCGAAACTCCATATAAAATGCTTGGGGTCAGTTTTGACCCCACTTATGGAAAAGTTGGGTATTGATACAAAATATAAAATAACTTAAAAGAAAAAAAACTATACATACAAATCCAAATGAGACCATATCAAAAACACCCTATTTGAGGAATACATGGAAGGTTAGACAATATAAATGTAAAATGACAAAGATTTTGCAACAAAACTACCACTGGGGTCCGTTTGGACCCCACTTATGCATCTAAATGACTCGTATGAGGCACTTAAGAACAAATCTGTTCATATGAGTGGTTCTTGCATGAGGCCCGTTGTTTTCTAAAATCTCTCTCACTGGAAACAGCAGGAGTAAAACAGAAGGCAGGGCATTGTGACATTTTGCATTTTTAAATAAATAAAAAAAATGTCGAGAAAGTCTTCATAAACGCTACAATCAGGCAAGTGTAAATGCCATCTGGAAATGGCCAAAGCTGTACAAGGATGTTGACACTCCATTATTATTATACAGACTTAGTCATTTATATGACTGTGTATTAGAGACATTGTAGGTTTAAAAAAAAGCTGAGACTGGGCTAATATTCTGAGGGAAAAAGAAACCCCTCAGAGATTAAAGTTGTTTAATTTACAAAAAAAAAAAAAAACCACCCCGCTCAGATATTCTCCAAGATTTAAGGGGGGGGAGACCTTGGGGATTTTTTTTTTTTTTTGTTAAGGAACCAGATCACTTGACTTAGTTTGGATGAATGTCATCACAACACACACACCACAGCTGTGTTGAGAGTTGTAGGAAATGCAGTCTTTCCTCCTTGGTCGCGCAACAGAAGAATAAAGTGCGAAGAGACTGCACTGCAGCCAGTACATGATTGATTATTGAGCTTCCTGGGTGCAACAGGAGATGAACGTATAAAATGCACAGGCATGTTTATCTGTGTCCTTTTTTCTGTCTTGGCTGTTTATAAATGTATAATTATTGCACAAGAGCAGTTTCCCCATTACTTTCAGTGTATGGATTCTTCTTATCTGCCTAAATCTCTTATTTTGAAATGGCTGAGTCGAGAGTTATAGGAAGTGTAGTCTTTCCTCTTCAATTAAGAAATATAAAGCACCAAGAGAGTTTCTCCTACATTTCCCAGAATGGACTGCTGCCAGGAAGTTGTGTCCCCCGCCCCTTCAAATTTGTGACTTCATAACCTCAAATAATATCAGTAATTATTCTATCCATATTCACTGCATATGAGCACTCATGCGCTGATTGGCTACTCTACTACTAGGCTATCAGCTCATATACCATGAGTAGAAAAAAATAAAATGGCAGCGCGTGTTGCTGAACCAACAGAGGACGAAATAAAACCCAAAAAAATTAAATTAAAAAAAGCAACAAAATATGGAATTAAAGTATTTGATGGTAAGAATGTATCTTTTTATTTTTCAAGAATTATTATAACATTTTTCACATCAGCTCATTTATGACTCAATTTCATGGAATAACTGTTAAACATATATGACTAATCCCAGAAACTCAGATTTCTTTCCCCCCTCAGAATATTACCCCCCCCCCCCCCCCAGCTCCGTTTTTATTTTAATACCAATGATGGCCCCAATATCATACATGTTGAAAATTTGCAGTCTCTGATTGCCACATTTCAAACACTTTTACTTCAAACACTTCTAAGCAGCAGCTTTGTTTGTATACTTACCATATGGCTCAGACATCTTTACGTTACCAATTTCATGTTACAGACCTATGCACATATCCCTATGCACACGTGTAAGGCACATTATGCTCCAGTCTATCATTCACTTTCTAATGATCTTTTCAGATGTAGCACTGAGCCTAACACTGTAGTGCTGTACACAACCTGGTTTACACTCACATTCAATTTTTTACATTAAAAGTGACTGAAGCAAAAAAAAAAATCTGCATACCAAAGTTTCTAAAAAAAAAAAAAAAAAAAAAAAAAAAACTGTAAAAATAGTATTATCTACAGCAGTAAGCAGGACTAACGATGCCCAATACCCGAGAAGTAACAAAAATGACCATTCAGTTCATGTGTTATTTCCCAAAAGGCACAAGTGTTTGGACTTTGCACAGCTTTGCTTTGGTTTTCCATTTCCGTTTTTATGAGGATAGATGGAGGTGTCGAGTTCACCACAGGTCACCTGAGGGTGTGAGGTAGGAGGGTGGGGCTTCGCAAGCTGAACGTGTCGCCGCCGGATGAGTGAGGAGATGGTGCTTTCTCACACACCAACGACGGTTCGGCCTCCTTGATCTCCATGGCTCGTTTGTACAGCTCAGCAGCTTTCTCAAAATCCCCTTCCTCGTAACTGTGGAAGAGAGCGAGAGATCCAGTCACTCGTTATTCAAAACTACAGCCTTAGTTAAGGACTCCCATCTGTTCACACTGTCTTCCAATGGGTCTTTGTGCATCTCTATGTAGCATTTCAGTTCAAATAATATGAAAGGCCACATTGCTAGTTAGTGATTAATTAGGGGTTTAATGCTCCTCACTACTGCACATGATCGTTCCTTTAAGATGAAGAGATCAGGACATTTAATAGAAGGAGAGAAAACAAACCTGAGCACTGCCAGATTTTTTAGAGTCTCTCCTACTCGAGGATGCAGTCGCCCGAGGCTGTCCTCATATACTCTGAGAGCCCGCTCATACAGCGGTAATGCCTCGTTGTGCTGCTTCTGCAACACACACACACACACACACACACACACAGTGTGCCAAACAGTGGTAGCTTGGCATAAATGAATGGAATAGTGTGTGTGGAATAATGTCTTTTTAATGGAATAATGTCTTTTTAATGGAATAATGTATGTTCTAGTTATTCATACAAATTATTAAGACCACATCAGCTATAGTAGCAGCACAAGTATCACCGCCACAGTTCAGTTATTCCTTTGGTATGAAGTGTGTCTCAGTTGCAGCTTCCAGTCTCACCAGTTGGCAGTAGAGCACACCGAGGTTAACAAGAGCTGTAGCTACACTTGGGTGTTTGGGCCCAAAGCTCTTCTCTCGAATCTCAAGAGCCAACTCATAGAGAGGCACTGCCTTCTCCATCTTCCCCTAAAATGCGCGTGCAGACACACACACACACACACACTTGCACATTCAATGTAGTATGAATAATACAATATTAATGATTATTATACATACAGGACACTTTTTCCGTGGAATAAAATCATGTGTTCTATTCCCTTCTAGTGGGTTTCATTCATTTGGTTTGATAACATGCAATATTGTTAGCATATCGCTTATCCTACATGTATTACATCGCGACCTGGCGACTTGTCCAGGGTGTACCCCGCCTTTCGCCCATAGTCAGCTGGTATAGGCTCCAGCTTGCCTGCGACCCTGTAAAACAGGATAAAGCGGCTAGAGATAATGAGATAAGTATTACATCGCTTATCCTACATGTGTTACGTCGCTCTACCCAATGGAGAGTGAGCGTTGAGTATGGTTTATGATATTGTATGGTTGTCAAGACATGTCACACGTCAGAGATGTAAAACTTCCATGCTAGCGAGCGACTGTGACAATTTGTAAAAACAAACCTGGTCGCCAGGTTTGCGTCATTAAATTAAATTGAGAGAATTTTGAAAGAGGAAGAGACGTTGAACACCTGAAAGGAAAGTGTATTATTAGCTGGCTTTTTTGTGTGGTTTATCATACAGTTAGGTCCATATATATTTGGACACTGACACAAATTGTTTTTTTTTTTACCTGTTTACTGAAACATATTCAGGTTATAGTTATATAACGGACATGGACATAAAGTCCAGACTTTCAGCTTTCATTTGAGGGTATCCACATTAAAATTGGATGAAGGGTTTAGGAGTTTCAGCTCCTTAACATGTGCCACCCTGTTTTTAAAGGGACCAAAAGTAATTGGACAATTGACTCAAAGGCTATTTCATGGGCAGGTGTGGGCAATTCCTTCGTTATGTCATTCTCAATTAAGCAGATAAAAGGCCTGGAGTTGATTTGAGGTGTGGTGCTTGCATTTGGAAGATTTTGCTGTGAAGAAAACATGCAGTCAAAGGAGCTCTCCATGCAGGTGAAACAAGCCATCCTTAAGCTGCGAAAACAGAAAAAACCCATCCGAGAAATTGCTACAATATTAGGAGTGGCAAAATCTACAGTTTGGTACATCCTGAGAAAGAAAGAAAGCACTGGTGAACTCATCAATGCAAAAAGACCTGGACACCCACAGAAGACAACAGTGGTGGATGATCGCAGAATAATTTCCATGGTGAAGAGAAACCCCTTCACAACAGCCAACCAAGTGAACAACACTCTCCAGGAGGTAGGCGTATCAATATCCAAATCTACCATAAAGAGAAGACTGTATGAAAGTAAATACAGAGGGTTCACTGCACGGTGCAAGCTAGTCTGGCTAACGCGACTGCAAAGCTCTATGAACTATTGGTCTGGCCAAGATATTAAGCCCAACCGTTTCCCAAAGAGCGTGGTTAACCTGCCTCCCTGAAATGCCTCAGTTTGCTACTGGTCGAAGCCAGAAAAGGCTGTGACGAAGGTTAAACCAATCACATCACTCTTTCCTCTGACGTATGCGGGGCTAACTGGTAGATTAAACCATAGACATCCTATTATTAAACTCTTACCGAAGCTGGTCGGAAGCAAGGCGAAAATGTCCTTCCTTTCAATAAATACCTCCAGGGCTGCTCTTTGCTCCGTTTTCAATGAGAACTTCCCGTTGAATGCTTTCAATACAGCATTCGTGAATGAAGCGCTTCCGGCATAGATTCTGTAAACAATCTATGGCTTCTGGTCGCAGTTCTACTACGTCAGTGCCTTGAACACGCCTCTACCCAGGGCCGTTGGAGATGCTCAAAGTTGATTGGTTCCCGATTTTTCGGGAGCTTGGAAGAGCTGTAGATAGCTTGCCTGGCCAGACTAAGCTCGCAACAGGCCCTCGTGTTGCGTCACGCTTAGGATGGGCGGGCCCAGGCTAGGTGCAAGCCACTTATAAGCCTCAAGAATAAAAAGGCTAGATTGGACTTTACTAAAAAACATCTAAAAAAGCCAGCACAGTTCTGGAAGAACATTCTTTGGACAGATGAAACCAAGATCAACCTCTACCAGAATGATGGAAAGAAAAAAGTATGGCGAAGGCATGGTACAGCTCATGATCCAAAGCATACCACATCATCTGTAAAACACGGCGGAGGCAGTGTGATGGCTTGGGCATGCATGGCTGCCAGTGGCACTGGGTCACTAGTGTTTATTGATGATGTGACACAGGACAGAAGCAGCCGGATGAATTCTGAGGTATTCAGAGACATACTGTGTGCTCAAATCCAGGCAAATGCAGCCAAACTGATTGGTCAGCGTTTCATAATACAGATGGACAATGACCCAAAACATGAAGCCAAAGCAACCCAGGAGTTTATTAAAGCAAAGAAGTGGAATATTCTTGAATGGACAAGTCAGTCACCTGACCTCAACCCAATTGAGCATGCATTTCACTTGTTAAAGACTAAACTTCAGACAGAAAGGCCCACAAACAAACAGCAACTGAAAACCGCTGCAGTAAAGGCCTGGCAGAGCATTAAAAAGGAGGAAACAGCGTCTGGTGATGTCCATGAGTTCAAGACTTCAGGCAGTCATTGCCAACAAAGGGTTTTCAACCAAGTATTAGAAATGAACATTTTATTTACAATTATTTAATTTGTCCAATTACTTTTGAGCCCCTGAAATGAAGGGATTGTGTTTAAAAAATGCTTTAGTTCCTCACATTTTTATGGAATCATTTTGTTCAACCCACTGAATTAAAGCTGAAAGTCTGAACTTCAACTGCATCTGAATTGTTTTGTTCAAACTTCATTGTGGTAATGTACAGAACCAAAATTAGAAAAATGTTGTCTCTGTCCAAATATTTATGGACCTAACTGTATATTCCATTCAGCTAGCATGATATTGAACTCATCTTCAACTTGTTCAGTATCACACTAGCTGAATGGAATATATCTGATAGACCATTCAACACCAGCCAAGATTATTTAATTATACCACAGCGCTGTTCAATCCTTGATTCTGATTAGTCAGATGATGTTAATGAGTTTTCTATAAACAGCAGCTGTGACTGGTTCTGGCTGCAAATCGCAGATTTTATCATCATCATCAAGCTTGTTCTATAGTCTACAAGTTTCACACACATGTTCAAATTGTGTAATTGTTGATATACTGAAGTTTTCTGTGTTTTTACTGAAAGGTTGAATTTTTTCTTATTAATTTCAAGAGAGAAAAAAAGTGTCTGGTACACAAATGACTTTATAGCTTCTAAAAGGTGGTTTTAATTACTTAAGTATTCCTTGACAAATTACTATGGTATAGGATGAACAAAACACTTCAAAATGAGCTACTGGAGGAAAATATTCATCTTACTAATCAACTCTGGGGTGGTAACAGTAACAGACCCCACTACGCCGTTGTTGTTTGTCAATTTGTAGGTTTTATCAGAGAAACTGACAGTGTTTTAAATTATACTTTAAAACAGTGAAAATATGCTTGCAGCATATTTATAGTCACAAGCTGCAGCTAGAAATTATGTATTTTTCCTTCTTAGTTTCTCAGCTGCGTAAAAACACAGTGAAGTACAAGAGTGCTGTAGTACATGTCTCTCCCTCACCCTGCGTTTGTAGAGCATGGCAAGATGTTTGAGGGTATAGGCGAGAGATGGGTGGTCAGGAGCGAGGGCTTGTTTGCGGATTTCCAGTGCTTTCTCATACAGCTGCTCAGCACTCTCGTAATCCCTCTTCTCACAGTGCAGGGCAGCCAAGTTATTCAGAGACTGAGCACAATCTGGGTGATCGGCGCCCAACACACGCTGCCGCATCTCCAACGAACGCATCAGGAACACCTTCGCTGCACTTTAACACAATGCAAGAAATCCGTTACAATCCAATGACTGGTACAAGCTAATTATTTATTACAAAACAAATAATCAGGATCACAGATTAAGCCACACAGATTTAAAGGATAGGTATAAAACAGTTTAAAAAGGTCCATTATGCAGGATTTAGGGGTCTCTATTAGCTGTTAATTAGTGCACAGTTACCTTTAACTATGAATCATATTTTCATAAACTTAGAATGAGCCCTTTATATCTACATATGGTGCAGATTGTCTTCCACGGGTCCTCCTCCGTATGTTCTATTATACACACTTGGAAAGGGAGGGGCATTCAGTTGGAAGAATCCTACATTAGGTGCTTTCAGACCAGACAAGTCTAGTTTTAGGGATTTACTGAGAGGAACTATCCAGTGAGGAGCTCACCCAAGAACTACATACCTTCAAGGGCCTTTTTTTCTGTTTGCATGCGCACTACCAATAGGAACGCTGAAATAATATAAGCTACCTTTTGAGCATGACAATAGCAGGAAATGCTCATGAATATTTTTATATATCTTGCTTAGATGCATCAAAATCACGCTGTATTTCCTCTGTCGCATATCCTCTCAATAAAGCCTGGGACTTTACCAGTTGTCTGATTCCCCCCACCATTTTTTTAAGGCTAACATTAAGAGCTGTTTACACATCTTACGTTTTACACAGATTTTTAAAAATGGTGGTTGCCTGTGCTGCATTTTCTCATGTTCAACCAAAGTACATTTTCATCATTCATGGTTTCTCTTGTGCTTAGAGAGGACCTCAAAACAGCATTCTAAGAACTGTGACCGTTGTTGGTTCTTGCAGTGCGGCCACATAAAAAAGGCAGAACTTCCTCAAACAGTTCTAAGAACTATGAGAGAAAAAAAAAAGTTCCTCTGGTCCAAAAGCTGCTATTGTGGACCTTTAAAGTGTATGTAATGCCTCTAAACCCCACTTTTTTCCTTGTACAAAGCAACAATCATTATATTGATTGACCATGTGTTTTTGAAGCATAGCTAATCCAAAAGGCCATAAATTGATGGAAAATCAATAAAATTAGCCGATTTTCACGGAATCTGCTGAGACTGATCCAGAAGATCCCAAAGGGGTGTGTGACGTCACACGTGTAACAATTCAGGTATCAATTTTGTTCATGTGCGCAGCAGTGGTTAGACCAGTCTTAATATGGAATCACATTTTGGAGAGAATTCCGATAGTGATTGGGATTCTTATTATGTCAGAAGAAGGGGCAGATGATTATCAAGGATATTCAGGAGTAAATGGTTATCTTTTCAAGCTCCCAAGACAAGAAACTGCCAGTTCACTCAGTTCATGACAGTCTTCCTCTGTAGCACTCGTATGAGAGACAGAGAGAGAGAGAGAGAGAGAGAGAGAGAGAGAGAGAGAGAGAGAGATGTGCAGGACACTTACAGTGGTGCTTGAAAGTTTGTGAACCCTTTAGAATTTTCCATATTTCTGTATAAATATGACCTAAAACATCATCAGATTTTCACACAAGTCCTAAAAGTAGATAAAGAGAACCCAGTTAAACAAATGAGACAAAAATATTATACTTGGTCATTTATTTATCGAGGAAAATGAGCCAATATTACATATCTGTGAGTGGCAAAAGTATGTGAACCTTTGCTTTCAGTATCTGGTGTGACCCCCTTGTGCAGCAATAACTGCAACTAAACATTTCCGATTAGTCCTGCACAGCGGCTTGGAGGAATTTTAGCCCATTCTTCCGTACAGAACAGCTTCAACTCTGGGATGTTGGTGGGGTTCCTCACATGAACTGCTCGCTTCAGGTCCTTCCACAACATTTTGATTGGACTAAGGTCAGGACTTGGCCATTCCAAAACATTAACTTTATTCTTCTTTAACCATTCTTTGGTAGAATGACTTGTGTGCTTAGGGTCGTCTTGCTGCATGACCCACCTTCTCTTGAGATTCAGTTCATGGACAGATGTCCTGACATTTTCCTTTAGAATTTGCTGGTATAATTCAGAATTCATTGTTCCATCAATGATGGCAAGCCATCCTGGCCCAGATGCAACAAAACAGGCCCAAACCATAGTACTACCATCACCATGTTTCACAGATGGGATAAGGTTCTTATGCTGGAATGCAGTGTTTTCCGTTCTCCAAACATAACGCTTCTCATTTAAATAAAAAATTTCTATTTTGGTCTCATCCGTCCACAAAACATTTTTCCAATAGCCTTCTGGCTTGTCCACGTGATATTTAGCAAACTGCAGACGAGCAGCAATGTTTATTTGGAGAGCAGTGGCTTTCTCCTTGCAACCCTTCCATGCACACCATTGTTGTTCAGTGTTCTCCTGATGGTGGACTCATGAACATTAATATTAGCCAATGTGAGAGAGGCCTTCAGTTGCTTAGAAGTTACCCTGGGGTCCTTCATGACCTCGCAGACTATTACACGCCTTGCTCTTGGAGTGATCTTTGTTGGTCGACCACTCCTAGGGAGGGTAACAATGGTCTTGAATTTCCTCCATTTGTACACAATCTGTCTGACTGTGGATTGGTGGAGTCCAAACGCTTTAGAGATGGTTTTGTAACCTTTTCCAGCCTGATGAGCATCAACAACGCTTTTTCTGAGGTCCTCAGAAATCTCCTTTGTTCGTGCCATGATACACTTCCACAAACGTGTTGTGAAGATCAGTCTTTGATAGATCCCTGTTCTTTAAATAAAACAGGGCACCCACTCACACCTGATTGTCATCCCATTGATTGAAAACACCTGACTCTAATTTCACCTTCAAATTAACTGCTAATCCTAGAGGTTCACATACTTTTGCCACTCACAGATATATAATATTGGATCATTTCCCTCAATTAATAAATGACCAAGTATAATATTTTCATCTCATTTGTTTAACTGGGTTCTCTTTATCTACTTTTAGGACTTGTGTGAAAATCTGATGTTTTAGGTCATATTTATGCAGATATATAGAAAATTCTAAAGGGTTCACAAACTTTCAAGCACCACTGTACCTTTCATCATGTTTACCTGAACAAAACTAAAAACAAATCGAGTCTTGCAATATTGCACTCTGACAGCATTTAACATGTTTCAGTTAATAATGATGACTGCACACATGCATTTTTCTTCCTGTTATCAGATATGATGAGACCGGATGTCGCGAGCGTGTAAATGTTGCTCATAATCCTGCGTTTGGTGCACTGTGTGTGTGTGTGTGTGTGTGTGTGTGTGTGTGTGCATGCGTGTGTAAGATAATAGGGGAATCAACAAACTGTCCAAATGTCAGATCAAATGTCATTTATTAAATAAATGGGCTTCTTTTTGCTCCAATAATTCCCATGTGGTCATTCTGGTGAACACTTGAATCAAATTTATTATTAGTAGGCAACACGAAATCTGCCCGCTTCGTTTGCTCAAACTTCACCCACTGTCGCTTTAGATTAGTGTTGCTTCTCGGAAATGCGTGAACTGAATGTCCTGTTGTATAGGAATTAACATCCAAACACAACGCAGCATTTTCCCATCATTATTTTTGTAAGATTCCTACAACAATAACCAATCTCAGTGAGTAAACAAGCATGGAGTCAGGTGAACAGAAATGACCAAGATCACTGGGGTTCCACGTGTAACGTCATGCAAGATTCGCCCTGAGGCAAGGCTGCCTTCTTCCGGAAGCTGCGATTTATCGATAGCTTTGTGCGTGATAATAAAATAACAAATAATAAATATTATTTTTCCCCGCTTTATTGATTAATTGGTCATTACTAATGATGTATATTCATTTTAAAGCATTACAAAAAGGCATTACATCCACTAACAATACTGCTCATGTTTGACTAAACGCAGCACAGTCTAAGGTTTGTGTCCATTTGTTAAACATTTTATTTCACAAATTATGAAGCTGAATGATTATCAAATTATATTAATTATATTCCAAAAAGCTCATTAGTCAACAAAATATGTATTAACAGATCCTGACAGTGGTGAAGTAGGAAAATAATTAGCAGCTGATTATTTTACAATAAACACACGCTGAAGTGTTTTATTCCTCTTATACCTCAAAGACTGGCAAATTATTCCCTCCCTCCCCCACATCAACATACATTAATTTATAGTTCCATTTAATGTTGTGGAATACCCAAACAAGTTAGCTCCTGTATCTCTAAGTTAATAAAACAAAAACACATGTGACAAACTACAAAACCCTTCATTTTGAAGACAAAACCAATGTGATGGGACAGACTGCAACAAAGCACGGACCCCTTTCAAAAACGGAGGCTCCTTCTATGAAACACTAAATAAATTTATTCTCGCAGAATATTAAAAATTACACACCGCTCTTAAAATCCTTTTATGTGGAGTGTTTCTATACAAGTTGTTACTATAGAAACAATGTATCAGAAAGAGGAGAGTAATAGAAATCTGTAGCCACTCTTCTGTCAGAACCACTGTTGAAAAATTACTCAACACCCTCTGACCCATTAGAACTGGGAATTCAGTAGCGCAATGGTATAATAATGCATGGAGAACTGTGTGCTTTTGTAGGTTAGGTGATGTTTGCTCATGAGATTATTTTCGCTCGTTTGTGTGATTTTGCTTTCAGCGGATTAGTTTGTTTTCATTTGTTAGATTGCTTTCATTTAGCGGTTTGCTTTTGCAGGTTGGGTTACCTTCACTCATGATTTTCAGTTTAGTTTGCTTTTGCTTGCTAGCTTGTATTCGCAGATTAGTTTTACCTGCACGATTACTTTCACTTGCTAGATTGCCTTCACACACATTTGCTTTGTGCTTGCTTTGTGCTGCGATTTGCTTTTTAGTTTGCCATCACTCACTAGTTTGCCTTTTTTCACATTAGATATTTTGCCCTCTCAGTTGTTTTCATTCACGACTGTTTGGTTGCTTTCACTCCGTTTGTGTTCATTCACAAGGTTGCTTTTGCTGACTGAGGTAACTTTCCAGTGCTAGTTTGCTTTTGTTTGCTAGGCTGCTCGGCAGTCACTAGATTGCTTCATTTTTAATCGCTCATTAGTTTACAAAGAAACCGCGATAGAGATGTTCTGGTGAATTGAATATTGACATTAGAAAATTAAATCTTCCCTCTGCACTAATCAATAGTTAACACCATTATCTCCATGTCAGTGATGTTCATTGAGATAAAATTCCAATCTATTAACTCATGTTGCTTCATAAAGATTTCCTAATCCATAATGAATAATTATGCATTCTTAAAATTGGAGCATTTTTTAAAACTGTGTACAAATATTCTCTGAACCAGATTCATCTAAATTTTGCAACCCATAATAAAGAACCTGCATTTATCATCATAAATGCAAAAATGTACTGAACTTGCCCAGTATTTCTATTATCGCGTTCCCCAAATAATATGAAATCATGTTCAGAAATATTTTCCTTCACTACATTATTGACCTGAAGCACTCTTTAAACTCCTTTCCCATATGAAATCTGTTAATATAGGAGGTAAAAAAAAAAAACACAGAATAGAGAACAAATTTTCATTCCCTCTCAGTGTTCCATGACTGAAAAATTTACAGATATCGTGTATTGTTTTCCCACCTGACTGTATTTAACAGAATGCTATGGAGTGCGAACCTTGTGAGACCAGATATAATGTATAATTCAGAAGGTGGCAAGTCAATTGTTGAGACATAAGCTAATTAGCAATATGGCAACATTAGATCTCTATCATGCGAGAGAGAAAGAGTTCTCTTCCTGTTTCTGAACATTTGTTTTGTTCAAGCAAAGCCTATTCATATTTTTGATTATACAGTTAGGTCCATAAATATTTGGACAGAGACATTTTTCTAATTTTGGTTCTGTACATTACCACAATGAATTTTGAACAAAACAATTCAGATGCAGTTGAAGTTCAGACTTTCAGCTTTAATTCAGTGGGTTGAACAAAATGATTGCATAAAAATGTGAGGAACTAAAGCATTTTTTAAACACAATCCCTTCATTTCAGGGGCTCAAAAGTAATTGGACAAATTAAATAATTGTAAATAAAATGTTCATTTCTAATACTTGGTTGAAAACCCTTTGTTGGCAATGACTGCCTGAAGTCTTGAACTCATGGACATCACCAGACGCTGTGTTTCCTCCTTTTTAATGCTCTGCCAGGCCTTTACTGCAGCAGTTTTCAGTTGCTGTTTGTTTGTGGGCCTTTCTGTCTGAAGTTTAGTCTTTAACAAGTGAAATGCATGCTCAATTGGGTTGAGATCAGGTGACTGACTTGGCCATTCAAGAATATTCCACTTCTTTGCTTTAATAAACTCCTGGGTTGCTTTGGCTTTATGTTTTGGGTCACTGTCCATCTGTATTATGAAACGCTGACCAATCAGTTTGGCTGCATTTGCCTGGATTTGAGCACACAGTATGTCTCTGAATACCTCAGAATTCATCTGGCTGCTTCTGTCCTGTGTCACATCATCAATAAACACTAGTGACCCAGTGCCACTGGCAGCCATGCATGCCCAAGCCATCACACTGCCTCCACTGTGTTTTACAGATGATGTGGTATGCTTTGGATCATGAGCTGTACCACACCTTTGCCATACTTTTTTCTTTCCATCATTCTGGTTGAGGTTGATCTTGGTTTCATCTGTCCAAAGAATGTTCTTCCAGAACTGTGTTGGCTTTTTTAGATGTTTTTTAGCAAAGTCCAATCTAGACTTTTTATTCTTGAGGCTTATGAGTGGCTTGCACTATGCAGTGAACCCACTGTATTTACTTTCATGCAGTCTTCTCTTTATGGTAGATTTGGATATTGATACGCCTACCTCCTGGAGAGTGTTGTTCACTTGGTTGGCTGTTGTGAAGGGGTTTCTCTTCACCATGGAAATTATTCTGCGATCATCCACCACTGTTGTCTTCTGTGGGCATCCAGGTCTTTTTGCATTGATGAGTTCACCAGTGCTTTCTTTCTTTCTCAGGATGTACCAAACTGTAGATTTTGCCACTCTTAATATTGTAGCAATTTCTCGGATGTTTTTTTTCTGTTTTCGCAGCTTAAGGATGGCTTGTTTCACCTGCATGGAGAGCTCCTTTGACCGCATGTTTTCTTCACAGCAAAATCTTCCAAATGCAAGCACCACACCTCAAATCAACTCCAGGCCTTTTATCTGCTTAATTGAGAATGACATAACGAAGGAATTGCCCACGCCTGCCCATGAAATAGCCTTTGAGTCAATTGTCCAATTACTTTTGGTCCCTTTAAAAACAGGGTGGCACATGTTAAGGAGCTGAAACTCCTAAACCCTTCATCCAATTTTAATGTGGATACCCTCAAATGAAAGCTGAAAGTCTGGACTTTATGTCCATTATATAACTATAACTTGAATATGTTTCAGTAAACAGGTAAAAAAACAAAATTTGTGTCAGTGTCCAAATATATATGGACCTAACTGTATCTGCTGATGTTTTCTTTTAATTCCAGCTGCTTTATATTGAGGCAGTAGGAGTAGTTCGGTCGCAATATCACTATATAATTTAAATCACTCCCAGCAATGTCAAAATGTAAACCTGATGGCTCTGATTTGCACTGGAGCCAGAACAAAATGTTTCTGTAAACGTTACGAGGTCACCAGGGGATAGATTAACGTTTCAGCTTTACCAGTTTGTTCCCATTCCCACAAGACACCATTACATTACAGGCATTTAGCAGACGCGCTTATCCAGCATGACATACAACGTACCCAGAGCAGCTTGGGGAACAGTTGGGGTTAGATGCCTTGCTCAAGGGCATGTCAGCCATTCCTGCTGGTCCAGGTAATCGAACTGGTGTCCTTTTGGTCCCAAAGCTGCTTCTCTAACCATTACAGCATAATGGCAAAATTTACAGTTTCTGGTCCAAGTGTGAATGGAGTGTTAGAAAGAGGAGAGATTCTCTTACATTTGTCGTTTTGATGCAAACTGATTCTTCTTGGCAAATATGAAAGCAGGAGTAATTAACTGATCTATAATGAATAGGAAGTGGAACTGTTTGTATATTATGTAAAGCAGCATCATACTCTAAACATTTGGAAAATTTGTTCAGTATAACATGCTGCTTTCACAATCCTACAGTGTATTACGGTGCATTAGTTAGTAGAGTAGCTTGCAGTTTCAAAGATAGTCACAGCTCCAGAATACTTTACTACATTTGTTGCAAAAACCATCACAGGTTTCTTTCCACCACCACAAGATGGGATTAATATACAAAATCCCATCACACTGAAAGTGGACATATTTTGGAGGTAAACAGAAGAGAAAGATACTGACTCAAGGTTGTTCTGGAGGTAGTAGAGGACACCGAGTTCATTGAGAGTCTTGGCACAGTCAGCTGAGTCTTTACCGAGAGTCAATTCTTCCAACTGTAGTGCTCGACGACGTAGTAGAGTGAACCCATACTGCGCGTGCACACAACCATTCAGACAATAAAAATCTTGGCAGAAGCTGCAATGCTATGATTAAAAACAAGAATTACTCGTCATTTCTCACCATGTGGCCTTTCTGCCGCGCCATTTTCTGCTTGATTTTCACCGATCTCTTATGCAGCTTCTCAGCCTGCTCATACCTGACAATGAAAACCACAATTAAAAACACACATTAGCAAAGGGCTGCATCGAGAAAAGACAATGGCTTTTATAGCACAGCGTTTTTGGATTCTTGAATGTAATTGGTCAGAGTTTGTTGATTAATTTCCTATAAAAGCAGCTCTGACAATAGTGTTGGCTGCGGGGGTTGGGGGTGGAAGAAAAAAAAAAACCACCACACGTTTATATTAATGTGCTCGTTCTAACCCATTATCATTTCTATAGTAATGGCTCATTCACAGCAACTTATATGGCAGACACTTGACAATCTAAAACTAAAAAGAAACAAATGCATAAAACATGTTATTTAATAATAATAGGTTAAAAATCCACAACTGATGATATGTTGAAGTTTTCTGGAACTGAGCATTTCTGGAAGGAGTCTCAAGTGTCAGCGCTTTGTAATAGTGATTAAGGGTTTCTGTTACAGGAAAGTGTCCAGGATAGCAGATGGTTTCTTGGTAGCATGACGACAAGCTATAGTATGTTTTTTCATCTCATCAACTTTAAGACATAGAATGGAGAAAAAAAAATGGTGTGTGTGTGTGTGTGTGTGTGTGTGAGATGGAACAACTGTTTATATCTGCTGTAATGTAAGTGATAACAGGAAGTAGTCTGTTTTCATGGATGCTTCAGATCATTAAATGCAACTATACAAGTACAACTTATTCTTTAATTAATAAAAATTTTACACTGCTGTGGTATAAGAGGAAGAAAACACTTTGGGGATGTGTTGTAAAAAATAATCAGCTCTGAGGTAGGAACAGTAACTCCATTTCATCAACCACTCTTATTTTCATATAACAGCATGCGCTGTTGCGTTTTACTCCTTATTTAATGGAAAGTGGCTTTTAGCAAAGGACGTACTTGTTTTGTTTCTGGTACAGGAGTGAGAGGGAGTCAAGTTCTCTTGCTACACTTGAGTGCTCGGCTCCGTATGCATTCTCGCTGATCTCCAGTGCCTGCTTGTACAGTTGCTCTGCATTGCCGAACTTCCTCCAGTGGACATACACTCCTGCCAGCTGGTGCAGTGACTGGGCCACACTGGGGTGATCTGGATCCAAAGCTGTCTCACGAATCTCTAGAGAGCGCTGTAGGGGTGCAACTGCCTGGAGGAGAAAGAAAGAAAAAGGAAAAAAAAAAAAAAAAGAACACCACCCACCCACACAAAAATGCAAAGGAAATGATAATCATTGTGGATTTCTTTCATTATGTTTAAAAGAAAATATTAACCACAAGAACAAACACGAATCCAAAACAACATGATAACATCCTAAACAAACTGACATACTGTACATTTCCGCCACATCAATGATGATTTTAAAATTTTTTGGTGTTTCCTTCAGCCTTTGAAGAATCCTATCTGTGTCAAGAAAACAGCCAAGCATTCAGATATTATTAGAAAATTGTGCAGATATCTGTTGAGGTTTCTGTTTTCAGCTGAACAGAAAACTCACTAAAAAAAAAAAATTTAATTTACAACACCACACTCCTGAACAGCTTTTTGTGAACCTGTGCACAGAGATACAGTGTACAGGACTTTTAATCCTAGAAAACAAACAAACAAACAAACAAACAAACAAACATTCAGTTAAGATCACTATTCCCCCCCCCCATGATGCCAAGCAAAGAGGCAATGGCCTTAAAATACATCCACAGGTACACCTCCAATTAACCTATCAGAAGCTAATTACCAAATTGCCTTTTCATTTTCTGGAATTTTCCAGTCTGTTTAAAAGCACAGTTATCTTCATGTATGTAAACTTCTGACCAACTGGAATTGGTTTTAGTCACTGATAGTCAATTATAAGTGAAATAATCTGTCCATAAACAATTGTTGGCAAAATTACTCACGTCATGCACAAAGTTGATGTCCTAAACGACTTGCCAAGACTATAGTTCGCCAATATGAAATTCACGGAGTGGTTAAAAGAAGAGTTTTAAATGACTTGACTTCAGCATAAATGTATGTAAACTTCCAACTTCAACTGTAGAAATAGAAAAACATGCGCGTGTCTGTACCTGACTGAGGAGCCCCAGGTCTTTAAGAAATCGGCCGAGGGTCTCATACAGGTTGGCCAGTCTGCTCATGCTTTCTTCATTCTCACAATTCCGCTCAAACTCCTTCAGAGCATCACAATATTCACCTGCCATGGACACTTTATCCTTCCCAACAAACTGCCAGTATGCCAGCAGCTCTGAGAAATGACCCCTGACAAACATGTACAGTGAAATGTTAGGGATTACATTAGCCTTTATATAATTAGGTAGCCAAGCAACATGTTACAGATTGCACTATTGTCACAAAGAGCATAAACTTTTTTTTTTTTACACCAAGCTCTATACTAGTATACAATACTTATTAGCTGCTGTACTGAAAACCCTTCCCTTATCTAATGTAGAAATAGTTGCAAGATTGTGTCCTGAATAGGTTATGCTTGGTTTCTAGATGCTCTGAAGTACAACCCCGATTCCAAAAAAGTTGGGACAAAGTATAAATTGTAAATAAAAACGGAATGCAATGATGTGGAAGTTTCAAAATTCCATATTTTATTCAGAATAGAACATAGATGACATATCAAATGTTTAAACTGAGAAAATGTATCATTTAAAGAGAAAAATTAGGTGATTTTAAATTTCATGACAACAACATCTCAAAAAAGTTGGGACAAGGCCATGTTTACCACTGTGAGACATCCCCTTTTCTCTTTACAACAGTCTGTAAACATCTGGGGACTGAGGAGACAAGTTGCTCAAGTTTAGGGATAGGAATGTTAACCCATTCTTGTCTAATGTAGGATTCTAGTTGCTCAACTGTCTTAGGTCTTTTTTGTCGCATCTTCCGTTTTATGATGTGCCAAATGTTTTCTATGGGTGAAAGATCTGGACTGCAGGCTGGCCAGTTCAGTACCCGGATCCTTCTTCTACGCAGCCATGATGCTGTAATTGATGCAGTATGTGGTTTGGCATTGTCATGTTGGAAAATGCAAGGTCTTCCCTGAAAGAGACGTCGTCTGGATGGGAGCATATGTTGCTCTAGAACCTGGATATACCTTTCAGCATTGATGGTGTCTTTCCAGATGTGTAAGCTGCCCATGCCACACGCACTAATGCAACCCCATACCATCAGAGATGCAGGCTTCTGAACTGAGCGCTGATAACAACTTGGGTCGTCCTTCTCCTCTTTAGTCCGAATGACACGGCGTCCCTGATTTCCATAAAGAGCTTCAAATTTTGATTCGTCTGACCACAGAACAGTTTTCCACTTTGCCACAGTCCATTTTAAATGAGCCTTGGCCCAGAGAAGACGTCTGCGCTTCTGGATAGTGTTTAGATACGGCTTCTTCTTTGAACTATAGAGTTTTAGCTGGCAACGGCGGATGGCACGGTGAATTGTGTTCATAGATAATGTTCTCTGGAAATATTCCTGAGCCCATTTTGTGATTTCCAATACAGAAGCATGCCTGTATGTGATGCAGTGCCGTCTAAGGGCCTGAAGATCACAGGCACCCAGTATGGTTTTCCGGCCTTGACCCTTACGCACAGAGATTCTTCCAGATTCTCTGAATCTTTTGATGATATTATGCACTGTAGATGATTATATGTTCAAACTCTTTGCAATTTTACACTGTCAAACTCCTTTCTGATATTGCTCCACTATTTGTCGGCGCAGAATTAGGGGGATTGGTGATCCTCTTCCCATCTTTACTTCTGAGAGCCGCTGCCACTCCAAGATGCTCTTTTTATACCCAGTCATGTTAATGACCTATTGCCAATTGACCTAATGAGTTGCAATTTGGTCCTCCAGCTGTTCCTTTTTTGTACCTTTAACTTTTCCATCATCTTATTGCCCCTGTCCCAACTTTGAGATGTGTTGCTGTCATGAAATTTCAAATGAGCCAATATTTGGCATGAAATTTCAAAATGTCTCACTTCCGACATTTGATATGTTGTCTATGTTCTATTGTGAATACAATATCAATTTTTGAGATTTGTAAATTATTGCATTCCGTTTTTATTTACAATTTGTACTTTGTCCCAACTTTTTTGGAATCGAGGTTGTACATAGACTAATTTATATGAAATGTTTGCCCTGACTTGTATTCATGTTTGTTCTCCCCGCCTTCCTTTTTGCACTTTTCGTCCTGTTTGTCATTCTTTCCAAATCAATGAATAAATGACAGACAAGAGAAAAAGTACAAAAAAAAAGGAAGGGTGGAAGAATGATGGAACAAAAATTAATAAGTAAGGAAGGATGGCTAATGACTAAAGGTCTTTACACATACAGTGGGACATGAATAAGTGACGCAGAAGTGCAAAAAAAAAAACTTAACAAAATCACGCTGCATCTGTGAAGACCTTTAGACATCAATGACAGATTGATGGACAAATTGATAGAATAATGGACATATTGCTGGATGAAGGACAGTGGCACCTCTTGTAGAGATTCTGGGAGACAAACAGGTTGAGCAGACTGAGCTGTAGTTTACATTTGTCCCCCTGCTGCTGCAATAACCATGGCAACTCATCAGCAACACGCCATGTCACTGTGTTCTCACTGTACGTACACACACACACACACACTTTCACTAACCTTTTCATTGTGATTAGGGGAACATACATGACTAAGTGTCAAAAGATACATGACCAGTTTTAAAATACAAAATGAGGAGCGTGTGTGTGTGTGTGTGTGTGCACAAGATACAGACCTAAGCTTCCGGTTAAAATACTGAATAAGTTTGTCTCTGTACAATGAGCAACATCTCCCTCCATTGAGGAACTCTTGCATTACAGCCTCACATGTCTGGACATGGTACACAGAAAAAACACACCCATGATTTTGCAAACCCAAACATTAAAAATCAATGAGTTCATACACTGATCAGACATAACATTAAAACCACTGACCCATGAAGTGAATAACATTGATTATCTCATTACAATGGAACCTGTCAAGGGGTTAGATATATTCGGCAGCAAGTGAACGGTCAGTTCTTGAAGTTGATGTCTTGGAAGCAGGAAAAATAGGCAAGCGTAAGGATCAGCGCGACTTTGACAATGGCCAAGTTGTGATGCTAGATGGCTGGTTCTGAGCATCTCCAAAAGCAAATCCAAGTCTTCTGGGGTGTTCCCGGTATGCAGTGGTTAGTACCTACCAAAAGTGGTCCAAGGAAGGATAACCAGTGAACTGGCAACAGGGTCATGGGCATCCCAGGCTCACTGATGCTCATGGGGTGTGAGGGCCAGTCTATCTGGTCTGATCCCACAGAAGAGCTACTATAGCACAAACTGCTGAATAAGTTAATGCTGACTATGATAGAAAGGTATCAGAACTGGTTATGAATACACACAGTGCATTGCAGCTTGCTGTGTATGGGGACCAAGTACACCCCCTTCATCACAACAGTATTCCCTAATGGTAGTGGCCTCTTTCAGCAGGATAATGCAGCCTGCCACACAGCAAAAATTGTTCAGGAATGGTTTGAGGAACATGACAGAGTTAAAGGTGTTGATTTGGCCTCCAAATTCCCCAAAACTCAACCCAACTGAGTGGGACGTACTGGATAAACAAGTCCGATCCATGGAGGCCCCACCTTGGGATCTGCTGCTAACTACGTGGTGCCAGACACCATAGCACACCTTCAGAGATCTTGTGGGTCAGAGCTTTTATGATGGCATAAGGGGGACCTATACAACATTAGGCAGGTGATTTTAATGTTATGGCTGATTGGTACATATAGTTGCAGTTAGACGTGTGCATAGATGGACATGAACGTCATGGCAATATTGGGCTTTCAGTGATTTTTCTGAAATGTTCTTTTCCTGTAGCAGAGTGATTGTACAACATATATCTTTGACCCCCCAAAAAAAGACCCTACTAAAATATGCACCAATTTTTTGAGTTTTCTGAAATCCACACAGGGCCAGAATTATAAACACAGGGTCAAAAATATACATCCATCACACCTAATATTTGGCTAAATGTCTCTTAGGAAGTTTCACCCTGACCAGATGCTTTTGGTAGCCATCAACAAGCTTCTATCAGAATTCTGCTTGGATATATGACCACTCTTCTTGGCAGAATTGGTAGAGTTCAATTAAATTTGTGTTTTCTGACATGGAGAAACAGCATTCTGTCCAACTTTATCGAAAACACATGGATTATTCTAAAGGGTTGCGGTCAGGACTTTGGGAAGGCCTTTCCAAAAGCTTTATCCATTCCACCACCAGCTTTGATGTGTTTGGGGTCATTGTCCTGTTGGAACATCCAATGGTGTGCAGGTTTCAGCTTAGAGCCCTGCACTCCCGCGGGAGTCCCGCAGGACCCACGGGACCCGCCGCAAAGCAGTGCGGCGCGGGACAAATTTTGAAAGCTCATTGCGGGCGGGAGGGGGAGTGCACAATGCGGGCGCGGACGGGAGAGGTGATAAGCTGCAGTCCCGCTAACTAAAAATGTGTTTAAAATAAAATGTATAAATTATAAATTTATGTCTATCATATATAATTTGTGCTGGATATTTTATTTGGCATTAATAAAAACATTTTAAGATGCCTAAATTTGCGGATGTGGTTGTGGCAGCGGGGGCGTGGCCAAGCAGCAGTCTGTGAATGGAGGGCGGGGTCGGGGAAGGTAAGTGGCTAGGTCATTACACCTGATGTCAATTTGTGTGTGTGTGTGTTTGTTGCAGGGATGGAGTATAAAGGGAGGGGGAGAGGAGAGAAGAGGGATTCGCTCCCCGACCACAACACGTGAGTGAGTGAGTGAGTGAGTGAGTGAGTGAGTGAACGAAAGAAAGCTGAAAAGCTCAATAAAGTGAGTGGTGTGCATCCCGGGTTTCAGCACCACTGTAGTAATCCTCGATGTGGGTGGAGCACAGAAGCACGGCAGGCGAGAGTTCGTGTTCACACCCACTCACTTTATTGAGCTTTTCAGCTTTCTTTCTTTCTTTCTCTCACTCACTCACACACACACACACACACACACACACACACACACACACACACACACACACACGTGTTGTGGTCGGGGAGCGAATCCCTCTTCGTTCCTCTCCCCCTCCCTTTATACTCCATCCCTGCAA
This sequence comes from Neoarius graeffei, assembly GCF_027579695.1. Taxonomy (NCBI): domain Eukaryota; kingdom Metazoa; phylum Chordata; class Actinopteri; order Siluriformes; family Ariidae; genus Neoarius; species Neoarius graeffei. The sequence goes on from NC_083573.1 coordinate 18,536,388, forward strand.
GAAACAAACACACACACACAAATTGACATCAGGTGTAATGACCTAGCCACTTGCCTTCCCCGACCCTGCCCTCCATTCACAGACTGCTGCTTGGCCACGCCCCCGCTGCCACAGTGGTCTAATCTTGCGTACGTTTCCGATTCCTTTCAGCTCTTCCGTGTTTGAGATCTCCAATCATGGCAGAAGAGCAGAGCTCCTCTAGTGAAGCTCACAATGGGTATCTCTGTAAAGCCTCAGCTGTGCATGCCGCCTGGCATCGCGCACCCTCGCTACGTGCGCTAGGTGAAGGATCGGTCAGTGGAGAGCTCAGCTAAGCTCAGCATGTTTAATTCCACAAGCCAATGACAAGAACTTTCGTGAGAAATAACGCGAACATCTGCATCATGCGGGATTTGCGGGCAGGAGCGGGACAAAATATGGCAGGCGCGGGCGGGAGCGGGACTGAAAATCATAATTCTTTGCGGGAGCGAGACTGCACAATGCGGGAGCGGGTGGGAGCGGGACTGAAAATTCTGTCCCGCGCAGACCTCTATTTCAGCTGTCTAGCTGATGGTTTGAGGTTATACTTAAATTCTTTTATGATGATGAACTCCTTATTCCATCCAGTTTGTTTAACCATGCTAAACAGTTGGTACAGTTTTCTTGAGGTTGAATGTCTCACCTTATCTAGTTAACAATTCAATCTTTGTTTTATACAATAAAACTTTCCTTCAGAAGACTTTTTCTTTGTACATGTGGTCAGCTGCAAATCTCAGTCGAGCATGTATGTGTCAATTTTGGAGCAGGGGCTTCTTTCTTGGACAGCAGCCTCTCAGTCCATGGTGCTGTAACACTCGCTTGAATGTAGACAGTGACACTGGTGTCCCAGGAGCTTCCAGTTCATTACATGTCTGTGCCTCAGTGATTCCTGGGTTGTTCCTGACCATCCAAACCAATTTCCTCTCAGCTGAGGGTGATAGTTTGGGTCTTCTTCAAGACCTTGGCAAAGTGGTTACACCTCCCAATAACTTGTACTTGTCAAACAAACCCCTTTTTATATTGGCACTGACTACAGCTGGTAGCTTCTCTATCATGATAACGAACAGGAAGGAGGCCAACTTGTTAGAAGAGTTGGGTATCCAAGATTGTTCTTAACACAGCGCTGCGATAGCTAGACTAACTTAGCATTAACGTGAATACATTTGTGCAGAGGTGTTCATACCCAGTCAGCCATCTTCTCTGTGGGGGAAAAGCCAGAGAGCGAGCTGAGTGAACTCATCTACCCAGCAGAGCAGTCATTGGACCAAAGTAGCCTCAATGCTGAGGGTGTTTGTGTGCTCAGTGACGTCAGTGTGGGGGATACAATTCTTCCAGCTGATGCCAAGATTATTGTGAGGAAATTAAATGTTAAACACGTCTGGTATGGTGGCGATAGGTGGTCCAGGCTTAAGCTCCGTACAGAAGGGTTGAGATGCATACTGCTTGATAGACTGCAACTTCTGTTGTGGTTTTGAGGTTCTTGTGCTCAAAGGATCAAGATCACAGTCTTCCAAAAGCAGAGGAGGCAGAGTTGATGTGAGCCTGTATGTCCTCATCTATGGAGCAGGTGGGGGTTAAGATGCTCCCAAGGTAGCACAAGTTTTGAACTACTTTCAGGGGGTGTGTTTCCAGTGGTGAACTTTGGTGTAATGGGTGAAGGACAGATCTCCTGGACAAGGACCTCTGTTTTTTGGGTATTAACCTGGAGGCCTAGAGAGTGGTAAATGGTGGCCACAGCATCAAGGTCATGCTGCATGACAGCAGGGTAGAGCACAAGAAGTTCAGTCATCTAGATACTAAAGCTCATGGATATTATAAATTGGAGGTCTCGGTCTCAGTTTGTAGGCATCTGATGTTGAACAGATTTCCACCAAGTCAGAATTGAATTTGGATGCCATCCTCCAGCTTGAGGGACTTATGGGAGGTGCACAACTGCTGTCAAGAAGAGGTTAAGAAATCACTCAAGCCAGCACATATCCCTACTTCACACCCATATTCACAGGCAATGCAGGGGACTGTTGTCCATCAACAAGTACACATGCATACCATTGTAGAATTGCTTTACGACGTTGAGAAACACGGGAGATACACCAAATTACTTCAATAAGGTCCAGAGGATTTCTTGGTCCACCATACCAAAAGCTTTAATTAGGTCAAAGAATGATGTTCTCTGCATTTCGCTGAAAAACAAAAATCATAGCCAAGGTGCTTCTCTCTTTCCTGAAGTCACCCTGTGTTTACAGTAAAACCATCTCTGTAATGCCAGTTGGAAGATGTTACAACATGACTTGCACAAGTACTCTGCTAGCTGCAGAGAGAAGTTGTGGTAACAACTGTTACCACAGACACGCACATACACATACCTCTGACTGTTCCATTAGGTTCATTTGCTGAAGAAAATAAAGATGTGAAACTGATTGTGTGGGATAAGACAGAAAGCAGAAGTAGATAAAAATGACCACCACCTCGGTCACAGTGAGGCCACATACTACATTCTAGAACATTTAATAGGAGATGTGAAAAGCAAGATCGAGTAGCACTACCCTCAGGACAATAATAACAACAAGACTGTCAATGATGGCGTAGCTCATTCTAGCCCCATCTAGTCCAGAAGTAACGATCTAAAGTGGGCTATCTTATGCAATAAATGTTGCAAGCTACAACCCCGATTCCAAATAAGTTGGGACAAAGTACAAATTGTAAATAAAAATGGAATGCAATGATGTGGAAGTTTCAAAATTCCATATTTTATTCAGAATAGAACATAGATGACATATCAAATGTTTAAACTGAGAAAATGTATCATTTAAAGAGAAAAATTAGGTGATTTTAAATTTCATGACAACAACATCTCAAAAAAGTTGGGACAAGGCCATGTTTACCACTGTGAGACATCCCCTTTTCTCTTTACAACAGTCTGTAAACGTCTGGGGACTGAGGAGACAAGTTGCTCAAGTTTAGGGATAGGAATGTTAACCCATTCTTGTCTAATGTAGGATTCTAGTAGCTCAACTGTCTTAGGTCTTTTTTGTTGTATCTTCCGTTTTATGATGCGCCAAATGTTTTCTATGGGTGAAAGATCTGGACTGCAGGCTGGCCAGTTCAGTACCTGGACCCTTCTTCTACGCAGCCATGATGCTGTAATTGATGCAGTATGTGGTTTGGCATTGTCATGTTGGAAAATGCAAGGTCTTCCCTGAAAGAGACGTCGTCTGGATGGGAGCATATGTTGCTCTAGAACCTGGATATACCTTTCAGCATTGATGGTGTCTTTCCAGATGTGTAAGCTGCCCATGCCACACGCACTAATGCAACCCCATACCATCAGAGATGCAGGCTGCTGAACTGAGCGCTGATGACAACTTGGGTCGTCCTTCTCCTCTTTAGTCTGAATGACACGGCATCCCTGATTTCCATAAAGAACTTCACATTTTGATTCATCTGACCACAGAACAGTTTTCCACTTTGCCACAGTCCATTTTAAATAAGCCTTGGCCCAGAGAAGATGTCTGCGCTTCTGGATCATGTTTAGATGCGGCTTCTTCTTTGAACTATCGAGTTTTAACTGGCAACGGTGGATGGCATGGTGAATTGTGTTCACAGATAATGTTCTCTGGAAATATTCCTGAGCCCATTTTGTGATTTCCAATACAGAAGCATGCCTGTATGTGATGCAGTGCCGTCTAAAGGCCAATTTATGCTGACAACCCAGTCCTCGCAGACGGTGTCGCAGATAGCGTCTGCGTAGCCCCCCCACCTTCGCAGACGCTCTGCGCGCACCTCCCAAAAATTGTGACCACCGCAGAAGCCTCGCAGGTAGCGTCGCAGACAAGAGGGCTCTGATTGATCCACTCTACATCCGCTGTACACGCACTTCCGCTTCCCTACTTTCCCGGTTTGTTTTGTTTTCACGACCAGCATTTTTAAAAACACGAGTGAAGATGGAGCAGCATGAAGAGCGGTTGATTGAGGAAGTGAGGAAGTACGTACATCTATATGACTCCGGTTCTAGTCATTATAAAAATAAAAATAAAAAGTTCTAGTCATTATAAGTAACCGGAGGATAAACACTCCACTAACCACACCCACCAACTACTCCTAGCGACTTCGTGCCCCCTTGCGTTGTGCCGGTGAATAACATCGCGCACGCCTAAACTCCCCGCTCAACAATAAATTACAACTGTCTGCGGAAAGCTATCTGCGAAAGCCTTGTCGCAAGAGCATGCAGAGGCCTTAAGGGCCCGAAGATCATGGGCACCCAGTATGGTTTTCTGGCCTTGACCCTTACGCACAGAGATTCTTCCAGATTCTCTGAATCTTTTGATGATATTATGCACTGTAGATGATGATATGTTCAAACTCTTTGCAATTTTACACTGTCAAACTCCTTTCTGATATCGTTCCACTATTTGTCGGCGCAGAATTAGGGGGATTGGTGATCCTCTTCCCATCTTTACTTCTGAGAGCCGCTGCCACTCCAAGATGCTCTTTTTATACCCAGTCATGTTAATGACCTATTGCCAATTGACCTAATGAGTTGCAATTTGGTCCTCCAGCTGTTCCTTTTTTGTACCTTTAACTTTTCCAGCCTCTTATTGCCCCTGTCCCAACTTTTTTGAGATGTGTTGCTGTCATGAAATTTCAAATGAGCCAATATTTGGCATGAAATTTCAAAATGTCTCACTTTTGACATTTGATATGTTGTCTATGTTCTATTGTGAATACAATATCAGTTTTTGAGATTTGTAAATTATTGCATTCCGTTTTTGTTTACAATTTGTACTTTGTCCCAACTTTTTTGGAATCGGGGTTGTATATACACTATATACAGAAGTTATATACACCCTAGGAATACCTACTTATTTGCCAGAAAGAATCCAAAACGGCAAGGAATTGACTGAGAAGAAGCTATTTTTGTTGAACTGTTCATTAAGGCTTAATCAGTCCATAACTTCATTATGACTTATTGTAATTAAGCAAATCTGGGTAGAAGTAGTTCTATGCACTCTACCTTCATCCCAGAAAGAATCAAAATTGGTGAAGAATTGAGGAAGAAGTGATGTGTGGAAACTGCTAAATAGGGCTTAATTACTCCATATCTCCATTCTTAATTGCAATTATGCAAATTTGGGTAGAAGCTATATGCACCCCAGGCAGACCTACCTTTCTGCAAAAAAGAATAAAAACCCGGTGAAAAATTGAGAGAGAAGAAGCGATTTCCATGAAATGTGGACGATGCTGGACAACAGATGGACAACAAATGACAGCATAAGCTCATGACCTGCCAGCTGGATGAGCTAATAATGGTTTAAAGAGTGAAGGTAGAAAGGGAAAAAAAAAGTAATTGAAAGCAGTGGAAAGAAAATGTATTGGGACAGGGAGCATAGAATGAGAACGAACTGTACAGCAAGATGACCAGATTTGACACTAGAGGACACAGAAAAGAAAGTGATATATATTGTGGATATGGCGTGTCTGAACAAAGCCCAACAAGAACAAAACAAAAAGATAGGAAAATACAAACAGCTGTGTTTCGAATTACAAGAAAAGACGAGAACAATTTAAAGTAATCCCTGTGATAATAGGTTGTTTAGGAGGGGGAATAAAACAACTGAAAGATGATATTAAAGAACTGTTTGATGACGAAAATATAACAGAAAAACTCTGCAATGAAATACAAGAGACAGTAATATGGGAAAGTGAAATGATAATTAGAAAGACAATATCCGTCCTGATCGAGTGAAAATATCCAAGTTTTACACATGGCTACCAAATCTTGTTAGTCACTGGTCTCTCCCTAAATTTCCAGGTTATCCCCTCCTTTTTTTTTTTAGGGAAAGAGCATTGGCCAAATGAACAATAGCTTTGTATACCCTAGATTGTATTTTTATTTTGATCTTTGGTATTACTATTGTACAGTTAGTTAAATCAAATAATAATAATAAACATCAACACCACCATCTCTCTCTCTCTCTCTCTCTCACACACACACACACACACACACACACACACACACACACACACACACACACACACACACACACAGAGGACCTGTGGGTGCTGAAAGCGGACAAGGCCACAGCTGAAGGTGGTGATGAGGAGTTTTTCCAGACTGTAGAGCAGAGAGGAGAGTGCTGGGAAACGCAGCTCTGGAAAAATATCCAAAAGTTCAGACTCACTAATGCCATTATGACTGGCACAGAGCAGGCACAATAACTGCAGAAGAAAAACAAACACACACACTTATTAGGCCTATATGACAAACCATAATAACCTGTAGAGTTTGAGAGAGAAAAAAAAATCACATTCAAAATGTTTAAAATGTATACAGATACCAGTCAAATGTTTGTACAAACCTACTCAGTCAAAATACAGAAAAATCTATAAATATGTTCGACATACATGCTTTTTTGGTTGATGACCTTTCAGAAGATGAAATTCCTGCAATCTTGAAAAATGAAGTTGAAGATGCCATAAATGTTATGAAAGACGGAAAAAGCCCTGGTCTTAATAAAATCTACTCTGAATACTTGAAAGCTGGTGGTGAACCACTAATGAAAGCTCTCTTATACCTCTTCAACCAAATATTAACCACAGGAAAGGTACCACAAGCATTTAAGAAGCTCTCATAGTTGTCCTCTACAAAAAAGAACAGTCATCTTGAATGCAACTATTGTCCAATAAGCTTGTTAAGCCATATATACAAAGTATTTATTACCATCATTGCAACAAGAATAAAAAATGACTTGTATGCATCCTTCCCCCCCTACTCAAGCTACTTACCAACCTGGCAGAGGAACCATAGAACAGATCTTTGCTCTTGAACAAATAATCGAGAAATCCATAGAATTCAATAAACCTGTATGTGTATTTATATATATATATATATATATATATATATATATATATATTAGTGCTGTCAAGCGATTAAAATATTTAATCGCGATTAATGTCGCGACTGTCATAGTTAACTCGCGATTAATCGCAATTTAATCGCACATTTTTGTCACATGAAAAACCATTGTAATTCTCTTATCAGCATAAAAAAGTGAATGGGCTTGCTCACCGTTCGAACTACGGGGGTACTCGGGGGATCCGAGATCCCCTGAAACAGACATGAGATCCCTTGAAAACATGATTTGGGAAATGTTGGGGGGTCTCTAAAATATTGGCAAAATGATGTTTATTGACATAGCAATCGTGTGTAACGGGAAGCATTTGCATATCCAAAGTGAGCGCGCGATGGAGAGCCGCGCTCTGAGACAAGCGCAAGCACCCCCCCCAAGGGAAAAAAAAGGGACCCCCCCGAAAATATCGGCATAGTTCGAACACTGGTTGTACCAATGTTTTTTTTTGTTTGTTTTTTTTTATTGCAGAGCATAACACATCTTGTCACAGCCACTGCAAAGTGGGGCTGGAGCCGCCGATGGGAAAACGATCGGAGCACCGTGGCTCTTCGGGGGAGGGCAGAGGACTCTGGCTGTGCGGGGCGTGGCATCATGTCACAGAGCGTTAATCTCGCGATAAAAAAATTATCGCCGTTAAAATTGAGTCAAGTTAACGCGTTAATAACGCGACATTTTTGACAGCACTAATATATATATATATATATATATACACACACACACACACACACACACACACACACACACACACACACATATATACACACACACACACTTCACAGACTTATCCAAAAGCGTTCGATAAGCTTCCCTGTCTATGGAAATTTCTTGAAAGCACCAGAATCAACAAGAGATACATAAACCTACTAAAAAACCTCACTTACGATAACGCAAAAGCATTCGTCAAGACTGATATTGGCACCTCCAGATCGGTCAATATCTTTAAAGGAGTGAAACAAGGAGATGTACTCTCAGCTATACTCTTCTGCATTGTAATGGCAGCAATACTCTAAAACTGAAGAAGAATGTCGATCTGGATTCTCAATCGGCAGTGACCTCCTCTCCAATCTCAGCTACGTGGATGATATTTCTGGAATAAATGAATCCTGTCAGGACTTACAATCTTTTGTTAACTCTCTTGCTAAGCATGCTGCAGAAGCCGGACTTACTATCAACATATCAAAAACAGACTGCATGACAAGAGACAAATCTAATCCAGACCACGACCTTACAATATATGGCAAACCAGTAAAGCAAGTTTCTGAATTCATCTACCTTGGACACAAACTCTCTTCAAAAAATGATGGCCCGATAGCTGTGAACCATAGAATCGGACTTGGTTGGGCTGCTTTTGATAAGAACAAAATTGCACCAACTTCAAAACGGATCCCATACCACATAAAAATCAAGCATCTACAACACCTATGTTCTTCCTGTAGTTTTATATGGACTAGAAATGTGTCAACTGGACTTCTGCTGCACTACAGAAACTGGAAGTCTTTCAAAATCATGTAATGCGACTTATGACTAACACCAAACTCTCAGACCATGTCAAAATTGAAGCTCTTAGACAAATAGCCCAATTATCACCAATCACCTCTGTTATCAAAAATAAAGTACTCAGACTGTTTAGCCACATAAAATGAATGGATTGTGGCGTCAGCAAGATCTGTTTGGAAGGCATGATTAATGGAAAGAGAAACAGGGCTAGGCAATCTAAGAGATGGAGAGATAACATCACAGCATGGACAGGTCTTGATATAAATTCCCTGAACGCTCTTGCCAAAGATCGAGATCTACGGAAACAACCATCTCATGTTAGCACGCATTCTGCCGCAGGCAGAGATAGAGGTTAATGATGTTCTACATTGTAGAACAATACTGAAGACATCAAAACTATGTATTCAAATAAACAAATAAAGGAATCTAAGTGCTTTTATCAGAAAGGTTTAGTACTGCTGAACTTCAATTAAAGAGTGCAATCTGCATTGATGTACAATATTTCATGCAAGACTCAAGATGCATTGATAATAGATGCACTGATATACAGTACCAGGCAAAAGTTTGGACACACCTCCTAATTCAATGTTTTTTCTTTATTTTTATTAATTAAAATACACTTCGTGTTTTAAAGCAACAATGGATGTTGTTTCTCTTCACTTAGTTGAGCAGTTTTTGACATAATATGGATTACTACAGTTACTGAATTGGCCCATTTACTAGTTAATTTTATTATTTACTATTTGATCTCAAATAAATTAAAAAGGCAAGAAATTACTCTAACTTTTGACGAGGCACAGCTGTTAACTGAAAAACATTCCAGGTGACTACCTAATGAAGCTGGTTAAGATAATGCCAATAGTGTGCAAAGCGTCATCAAGGTAAACGCTGGATACTTTGAAGAATCTAGAATATGGAACACTTATTCACCACATAATTCCATACATGTTCCATGTTATTTCATAGTTTTGATGGCTACACCTTTGACTGGTACTGTATATATAAACTGTTTCTGATAAGGCTGTTCTTTAAAAAGAGTTTTGTTTAATTATTCATGATGGTGGTATACTCTCATACTGTAGGTTAAGCTGTAAACTCACTTCTCTCATGACGTGCCTCTCTCTATCTGTGTTAAGTGAATCCAGTACCACCTTCAGGCTGAGTCTATACAAAGCCACGGTGTCCTGACATAACACACACTGATGTAGCATTCTGTCCAATGGCCAGGATGATCTAGTGCTAAGAAACAGGATTTGATGATGAATGAGTTGCAATGATCCAGAAAAGCAGACAGTCAAGGCTTAACCCATGTCATGAACATGCATAATAATCCCATTTATACTGTATGCTTCTATATAGTACCTTTTTCACACTCAAAATTACTATAGACCTGGGTTTGTCACTCACTGGGTGAGGAGTCTGGCCAGTAGTGAGACGTACAGCGCATTGCAGGTGGAAGCGGAACGGCAGTGCCTTTCCAATTTCTTCTCCTGTGAGAGAAGAGTATGTGAAATCGCAGCATTCACAATGATGTTCCCGAGACATGGCAAAACACTGAGTTACAGATAAACGTACAATATTCATATTGTATATCTAATGCAGTACACACACACCTGCTCTTTTGTGGGTTTCATGTCAATGTTCACACACTCCGTGTTGAGGACACTTTTCACTTCTCGTGGATTGAGAGGGTCCAGGTGTAAAGTGGGCCAAAGCCTGAAGAGTGAAAGAGACCCGTTCTGTAAGCCTCTTCCTCACGTGCAGAAAACATCTGCGTTTCACACTTTGGGAATATGGCTTGTGTGTGGATACAATTTAGCTAATGAACTGAATATAAGCAGCACACTAATTGCAGCATCACAAATTAAGGATTTCTCAAAAACTTAATGACTTGAATTGTTATTAAACAGGGATTTGTTTTATGCCACTTGCTGCGGTCATTAATCTGCTCAGATTTAGTGGTGAAAGCAGAGTAAACTGTTGCCACATTACAATTACACATACACAGTGAAAGTATGGATGAAACTGAGGTATCGGCTATTGATTTGGAAATATGGAGTGGTTCAGCTCCTCAACTCTCTGCCATCCTTGTCCCTCTACTCACCCTTCCAGCCCCTAACCCCCTTCTTCACATGCGCACTAACCACCCCCTCTGCACACATACCACTTTAAACATAGACTCTGCTTGCTACTGATCCTTCTACCTCATAAGCAAATTGCACCACACGATATTTTTGCATATACTGTGTTTTAAATTATATTTATACATATTGTACCACTGTACAATTTTTTTTTTTTTGGGGGGGGGGGGGGGGGGGGGGTGTGTCCTATAAAGTCAGTAGAGTTCTGGCACAACATCGTGTGGACAAATGAGACAAAGATCAACTTGTACCAGAATCTTGGGAAAAGTACAGAGAAGGGAAGGAACTGCTCGTGATCCAGAACATACCACCTCATCTTATGGCATGGGCAAGTCTGGCTGCTAATGGAACTGGTTCCCTTGTATTTATTAATGTGACTGTTAGAAAAAAGTAACTATGAAGATTCAACCAAATACTTCAATACTCATTGGACAGCGCTTCACTCATCCTTTCCATTGTTTCAACTGACAGCTGCCTTATTGAGGCCATGTTTCATTTCAATTAGCCAAGTGCAATAGCTCATTAAGATCTGTAAACCCTCTCTTAACTTGCAGACTAATTTGCATTTTTTAGACTTGTGCCAGTATTTGTTTTATAAATGCAAATTAGAAGGCGATTCCAAAATTTTCCCTCTACCTGATTTTGAAAAAAATATGCCATTAATTAAAATACAGTTAACGCATTTGAGGTATGTTTCATGGAGCCAGAATGTTCAGCTATTTAAAAAAGGTGTTGCAAGTCATACAGTGCCCTTCATAATTATTGGCACGCCTTGTAAAGACTAGTTTACAAAAAAAAAAAAGTGTTTGAAAAAAAATCTAGATGATCTGGAGAGACTGTGTAAAAAGGAATGGCCTTCTATGCCCTGCTCCGTTTTCTCCAACCTTATTTGCCCCTTACACATATCCCACAATCCACTGCGTGGTTGGGAACTTCCGATGGCCAGGCCCAGGCTGCTGATAACGGTACAAAAACCAATATTGGGTTATATAATCAGTTTCGATGTTCAAGTATCAGATTCAAGCTGAAATGTGATGCTATTAGATTGCTTTTATATGCCTAGTTACTGGTTCCATGGTATTTTTCATCAACACAGAAGCTTTAAATCAGTCATCCTTATACTATCGCACATACAGCCTGTTCACTTTCACCCTCTGCATTGTTTACACAAAATCCATGTTCCAGCTACTCAGCACTATAACTCTGGCCAACAACATTAACAGTGTACATTTACACTGATGACAAATTGTAAATGTGCAATCATTTCAAGCTTAAAAAAAAATCTGAGACCATGTAAACCCATAATAATATCTGAACATCGAAACTGATTATATAGCCCAATATTGGTTTTTGTACCGTTCAGAGAAGACTCAGCGCAGTTTTACCGGCAAAGGGAGGTTTTACAAAGTTAAATTCAGGGATGCCAATTGTGGCACGTGTGTTTTTGGTGAAAATAATTATTTCTTGAGGGATTTGTTTTTCATCTGAACAAATTTATTTCAGTTAAAAGTCAGATGTCTCTCAGTGAAATGAAGCAACTTCACCAAAAGGTGGATTTTTTTCTAACCTTTTTTACTAAAGCTTACAAAAGGGTGCCAATAATTGTGGAGGGCACTGTATCTGATATTTATTTACTACAAAATAATAAAATCTGAGTAAACATCCACCAAGTGTGGTGATTTCATAATTTTTGCCAGTGGTTGTAATATAATAGTAGTATTATAAAAATACTATGAATTTCAAATTTAAAATAAAACGAATACAGCAAATGGATTAACAATAACAGAACTGGAAAAAACCCACAAACAAATTCAATCTCATCTCATCTCATTATCTCTAGCCGCTTTATCCTTCTACAGGGTCGCAGGCAAGCTGGAGCCTATCCCAGCTGACTACGGGCGAAAGGCGGGGTACACCCTGGACAAGTCGCCAGGTCATCACAGGGCTGACACATAGACACAGACAACCATTCACACTCACATTCACACCTATGGTCAATTTAGAGTCACCAGTTAACCTAACCTGCATGTCTTTGGACTGTGGGGGAAACCGGAGCACCCGGAGGAAACCCACGCGGACACGGGGAGAACATGCAAACTCCGCACAGAAAGGCCCTCGCCGGCCCCGGGGCTCGAACCCAGGACCTTCTTGCTGTGAGGCGACAGCGCTAACCACTACACCACCGTGCCGCCCAACAAATTTAATTTTATAAATAAATATTCTCTACAATGGACAGATAAGCAGTACTCATACAGAAAACATAACTTTGATAATTTAAAGAAACCATAGGTTAGTTATATTGTAGTTGAGCAGTTTTGATATGCTCCAAATGTCAGGAATGAGGTTTAACAGCAGGTCTGAACCTTTTAACTCCATCACTGAACTATGGTTACCAAGAACTACTACTGACAGTAAATAAACCATTTCCTTGGTTTTAGTAATAGATGGTTTAATATGGTCATCAGCCCCAGGCCACACAGTAGGTTAATGCAGCAGTGTGTACCTCCAAGCCTGTGGGCACGACTCAACATTGACAGACACCAGAACTCTGACGTTAGCAGGAAGTGGATCAATCAGCCACTTCATATGTCGCTCAGCATTCTGGAAAACAAAATAAGCAAGAGCAAATCCATGACCAGCATTACAAGACACCAAATTACGAGAGAGAGAGAGAGAGAGAGAGAGAGAGAGAGAGAGAGAGAGAGAGAGATCCACCCACCCCAAATCAAAACTTTGGACACACCTAATTCAATTATTTTTCTTTACTTTTTATTCATTGAACCTAGACAGCCTTTCGGTTTCATAAAATCGTTGAAATTTAGTTCCCTCTGAAATTTGGTCACTGTGATACATGTTTATTCCTGCAATACCTAAAAAAAATTTAAAAAGGCCATTTTGTGGCTGGGAAGTTATTTAATTTGAGGGGATTCCCTAGCAAATAATGTGCGTGAAATCGCTCGCTTCGCGCAGTCAATCAGACAGAGGAAGTCTGTGTCCGCATGCGCAGGAAATTCCTCTAGGATCATCTTCTTTTCGGTTTTACGGCAGCTGGCATCTAGTGTTGGATTATTGCCATCTACAGGTTTACCTTGACCGTGCACTGATAGTTGCATCATTTTGTGGCTAAACGAACAGCTGATCACACCAAGGTGCTCACTGACCGCCGATATTTATTAGTTTGGTCCTGCGTTTCCTTTCCTTTGCAACATAACGTCTTTTCTTCTTGCTTTCCGTGACTGTAGTTGGTCTTTCACGATTCATTCGCACACTCACATCCTCCATTTTTCTCTCCTGTTTCAAATTTGTGTCCCACAGTGCCTTGCATGAATGGGGAAAGCCCACCATGTGATGCATGACGCAGTATATTGAATTGGGTCATGGTGAAGCAAGAAAAAATAAAATAAAGAATTTAGGTCCATGTGGCCCTAAATTCATTAATTGTTCTATTTATAAAAAAAAAAAAGCCTAAAAAAAATTGGAAGTCTGCGATTCGAATTCAGTAGCTTTCGGTCCACTAAAAAAAAAAAATTAGGTGTCAGGGAAAATTCTTTTTATGACCTAAACTTGAAAAGTCTAAAAGGCAGTCTACCTTTAAGACACTTCATGTCTTAAAGCAGGGGTCACCAAACTTTTTTCTCTGGGGGCCACATTGTCGTTCCTGACTGTGATGGGGGCCGGGGTCGGGTCAGCTATATCACACAGAATTGTATAACCCAGACAAATATGACCACCAGCAGGCCTCATTGTGTAGTAGAGATTACTAGCCTGGCACAGCCATCCACACTACTATATCCATACTACTATATCAACACTAGATTCCTGGCACATATTTGTTTATCTTTACTAGTGGTTTGCAAAAGTAGTAATCAAGTCTTCACACTTTGTTTTAATTTGAAATACCACTGATATTCCATTTATTTATTTTCTAATAAAAATAATATCAAAGCTGTCAAGGTAAGAAACATCTGCCTAGTTGAGGTGATTGACACTGGCAAAGGTGAGTGGAAAATTATAAATTGTAGGTAGGCCTGTTGATATCATTAATAATATGAATAATAATTGTATGCAGCACTTAATAAAGGTCAAATAAATAAAAATAATTGTAATTATTATAATTATAATAATTTTATTAATTATAATTGCACACTGCAGTGCACAGCTTTCACACACAGGCGCGTGCGTGCGTGCGTGCATGCGCGCGCCTGTGTGTGAAAGCTGTGCAATGCAGTGCGCAAAAGTGCGCTGGTCCAGGAGAGCGAGTATGCATTGCTTTTTTTTTTTTTTTTTTAAATAGAGACCCCCATAGGGTCAAATTTATAATTCGAACCCTGCTTTGTGGCGGGTTTCATAGTGACGACGCAGATTATATTCTTTGAAAACCGGCACACTTTCTTTACATACAAGACAAACTGCACGGTCCTTACACTGAAGGAAAAAATAATCGGTGGTCCACTGTTCTTTAAAAACTCTGCACTCTCTGTCAGCTTTTCGCTGACCGCTAGCCACTTTGCTGTCCTGAACACTGACAGTTCTCTGTGCGTGCGCTGCCCGTCACTGCTTGATCGCGAGCATATGACGAAAATTCGGAAAATATGAAGTTCATTTTATAACTAAATATCAATTTTAATTGATAAAATCAACAAAATACAAGATGCAGACATGTTATTATTTGCCAAAAAGCAATTTAAAAAAATAGGCCATGACCACTTTTGGGGATTGCCTCATAGGGCCGGTTCAAGTGATGGGGGGCAGAGGGGCTGGGGGGCCGGTCAAAGGGGGGTGGCGGGCCGGATCTGGCCCGCGGGCCGTAGTTTGGTGACCCCTGTCTTAAAGTAATGGAGGTCGTTTCTCTTTACTTAGTTGAGTGGTTCTTGATATAATGTAGATTATGACAGTTGTTCGATTATCTCAAATGCATTAAGAAGGCAAGAAATTGCACTAATTAACATTTGATGAGGCACACCTGTTAATTGAAAAGCATTCCAGGTGACTACCTCATGAAGCTGGTTAAGATAATGTCAATAGTGTGCAAAGCATCAAGGTAAACGGTGGCTACTTTGAAGAATCTAAAATATGAAACATTTTGGTTTTGTTTAGCACTTTTGTTTACCACATAATTCCATACATGTTCCATTTGTTATTTCATAGTTTTGTAGAATAATACTGAAGACATCAATGTAGGAAATGGTCAAGATACAGAAAAACCTATGAATGAGTAGGGGTGTACAAACTTTTGACTGGTATTGTGTGTGTGAGCAATAAAAATAATTAACTTGATCTTTACACCTACTTGGATCTGGTCAATGGAGTCGATGACAATAATGATGTTGCCATGATGGCGTGAGGACAGTCTCTCCAGCCAACGAGGAAATTCCTCCAGGATCTTACAGGGGTCCATGGACAAGCCTGAGAGTGACCAGAAATGCTGCAAAAGCTGAAAAGAAGAAGAAACCTAAGGTACTCTATGTACACATATAATCATTTAGTAAGTCTTATAACCATGTAAAGTGTCAATTGTGAGAACTTCTGTTTCAGTTTTTAAAGCTTCTGATGTTGAAACTGGCTTTGACCTCTTTCTTCTTTTCATAGTGAACTGGAGTTAGATACAACATCTTGTGTTTACTTATTCTAAATTCTTTTTTGTTATTGTTTTATATTTGAAATTGAATTTTGGTGACACAGTGAGTTAACATGATAGGAACTGCATGATGTTTTCTATTAATTCATTACTGATAAACTGCGATGAAACAATGTCTTTATGAAGCGTCATATCAAGATTGGGGATTTTACCATCACAGTGAGTGGCATCTGTGTATTCACGTGCACATGACAGACCTTCACAGTGAGACGTTTGATGATGAGGACGGGCTCTGCGCTGGTGGATCGAGCAGGACCCACAAAGTGATAGAGGATCAGTGTGTTGGGGGAGTGCTTCTGCTGTAGCTCTATCCTGAGACACAATTACAGCATTTTATAACTGATAACAGAATCACTCTCATTGTTCCCTGTATATTTTAGGTCTCCTACAATGACTATTCAAAGTCTTCAAAACACACAAAAAAATGAGGCTGAATGCAATCAAATGAATGAATGTAAACAAAACACTTGGTGTTCATTATGCAAGATACATAGTCTGTTGGAATTGTATACATATAAACTTCAGAGCTGTTGGTTTAATTTGCAGGAGTAAATACCATTTAGCAAGGAGGAGAGATTTGCCTGAGCCTGGTCCTCCTGACACTAGTAAAGGAGGAGTGGGGGGAGGAGCAGCAACCATATCATTCAGACCATCAATGTACTATAGAGAGATGAGAGAGAGGGAGAACACAGACGACATGTTTTATTCCAGCACTCTTTGGTTCTCCAAGTCTCAAGTACAGTTTTGGGAAGATTAAAAAACTGATTTGTCTAGTTTACCTGCAGTGCACATAGGATACTGTTGGAAATTAATGTGACTTGAAATCAATCACTCTGTAATTACAGTGCTGAATTCTTAAATCTGATTGGTCAGGTGTTTATTTTTCTACATCAGCAGCTCTAATAGTAGTTCTAATTGCAATTTCAAATTATATGTTTATATTAATGCTCTTCCACAGTAATAGCCCCTTTGCAGGAACTATCTACATAATCCAAGACTGATAGTTAACAGATAAAAAAAAGTGTTTTTTATTCAGCAAAGTAAAAAAAAATTATACTAGCTGATACTGTGAAGTTTTCTGTAAGTAGGCATATCAGGTGCTCACTGGCCGTGTTGTGAAAATTGTGCATGCAGATGCTCATCCAACTTTCCAAATCTGTCATTGCTTAACTCTTGAATATTTTTTTTATCATGAATACTATCAGGGCGGCACGGTGGTGTAGTGGTTAGCGCTGTCGCCTCACAGCAAGGAGGTCTGGGTTCGAGCCCCGTGGCCGGCGAGGGCCTTTCTGTGTGGAGTTTGCATGTTCTCCCCGTGTCCGCATGGGTTTCCTCCGGGTGCTCCGGTTTCCCCAACAGTCCAAAGACATGCAGGTTAGGTTAACTGGTGAGTCTAAATTGACCGTAGGTGTGAATGTGAGTGTGAATGGTTGTCTGTGTCTATGTGTCAGCCCTGTGATGACCTGGCGACTTGTCCAGGGTGTACCCCGCCTTTCGCCCGTAGTCAGCTGGGATAGGCTCCAGCTTGCCTGCGACCCTGTAGAACAGGATAAAGCGGCTAGAGATAATGAGATGAGATGAATACTATCATTAAAAAGCTTATCATCTGCTTTCCAAAGAAATGTATCTTGTTAAAATCTGTTCAGTACTTTGGGAGTAACAGCAAGTTGAAGTTGGTACAACAGAGTGTACACTCTGCTTGCGGTACGTCGGGAAACTGCCGGTGCTTTTTGAGTCACGGGAAAGCGCTCAGGCTCTCTCTCTTTTGATCGGTTTCTGACTGGATTACTTGTGAATATTAATCAGATAACTTTTATAGGGATGTTCTCCAACTCTTATCGTTTCTGATGAAGTATTCAGCAAAATTTTCCGCCTGCTAGTTTTGATGTTATGATTCACGGGAGACTTTGAAGCAAGTTTTCATAGCTTTATCTACTTATTTTTTCAAATAAAACCGATTCATGTAAATAAAGAACTATTTTAGAATATAACTAGTCGTTTTGCAGAAAAATATTGAGATCTTAGTGGTCGGAATGAGATTTTAAAAAACCGGAAGTCAGAAACACGAGTGTCAATTTCAATTAAATTAATTGGAATTGTTTATTGGATGTGGCTCTCAGTTGTTTTGAGGTTCGCCTTGAAAGCTGTGAATATTATTTATATTCTTTCATATAAACATAAGTAGGCCCTATTTTTGAGAAATATAAAAGCCTACAGAGCACAGAGTATTAGAAATAATCTTTACTTTTTTTTTTTAAGAGTGTACCAATGTAATGTTTTACCTAATTAGCATAATTAATACTAATTAAATACTAATTTGCATAATTTGTTTTTACTAATTTTTCAAACTTTGTATTCAGTATACAACCATCTATGTGCCTGCCAATTTCCATGTAAATATCTTGAAAAATAAAAGTTGTTAAGAAAAAAAACATTTGATCTCCTTCGTTAATGAGGCCCATTTTGGACCATGTTATCCTCATACAGAATATTACAGCAGTTTTCTAAAATTTAAGCTGTTTTTTCATTCGCTGATTTGAAATATCTCAAGAACGGATCAACACACTTTAATTCTGCAAAAAGTATGTTGTTCTGCATTCATTTCTGAATTCAATGAGCGCAGTTTCAAGCAATTTGGTTTGAATTTTCAGCTGATATGCCTAATAAGGAGACGTTTATTCATTTTTCAGGAGATAACCTCATACTATAGACAATGATGCTCATTCTGAGGATCCCTGAGGAACAGTCAGTACTGTTTGACTTGATAGTAGTGAAACGCATGGAGCAGAGCTCCATACTTTAGAGAATATGGTAATGCATTGACCTGATTTTTGATGGCTTTTGCGACCATATAAACGACGTACGTATACCAACACAGGGAAGTTCCTGGTAATTATCAATTTACATTCCTAATAACCAAGCTGGTTTTAATACACACATTTATGCTTTGCCTTATGAATATTTGATACTTCCACCCCTTCTACTAACTTGCATGTGAGCACTGTAGTACTTTTCACATTAATGTAGCATCTATATTGAAATCTAAAAACTGGCCATGCAGTACATCATTGTGTGTGAATTTACTATCTTGCAAAATTATATTCAAGAATAACTGAAAAGTAAGATAACTACTTGTGTAAATGGACAGATATTTAGATGATAATGATCCTCCATCTTTTTCCACTTCATTACAGAAGCAACACCCGAGTCCCCTTTTTACCCTCCCTCCTTTCTTTTCATCCCTCCAAATTAATTCCAGTCAACTATACATTTCCACATGGTTCAATTACCTCTGTGTATAAAATAAAATAATTTAAAACAATTGTTACTGCACAAGATTGAGCCAGAGCAAGTGGCAAGGAGGAAAGAACCTTCTGAAAGCTGAGACTAGCTGAAGCACTGCAAATGTGCTGGTAGGCCTCAGTCTGCTCCTGTTCATCATGTAAATCCCACAGAACATCACCAGAGTCAGATTCTTCCCTGTCCTCCAGTCCTGTGTTGTCCTCCAGCTCCAAACCCAACAGTTCCTACAGAGACAGAGAGGGGGAAAATAACCACAGAAAAATTAAAGCAAGAAATAAAAGATAAAAGCATAGAAATATACCATCATTATATACGAGGGAAAAAAGAAAATGGCCAAAAGCAGCTCAAAAACCAAACATACCCAAATAAAAATATATTTTACAGAAAAGCAAGAAAGGCATATTTCTCTTCTATTTCTACAAAAAGCTTCAGTGCATCCGATTTCAGTTTCCTTTGCCAAGTTTCTTTTTCTTTCAAATAAGAAGCAAACAGTGACTAGATGAAGGGTTGAAGGAAGTCTGTCGTTGAAATGTCAAATTTACAAATCACATTTTCCCAATACAGGTGAGCACAGTCACCTTTAGTGATCAGCTCACAGAAAATCAGATCAGTGATTATTTAATGAAGCGCAAAATCTAATAAAATAAATAATTAATTAGTGCTCTCTCATCAGTTAGGATGAGAAAAGTTAGTACTTGCTTTAAAAGCATTTTCCACAAAAACGCTGTGAAACTTTTGTTCCTTGGCAGAACTCTACCCTTGTTGTAAAGTCATTTTGTTTACAAACCCTCAACAACAAGCAGCCCACAGAGAACAAAACTACCACAGCAACATTGGCAACGGGTGAAGTCTATGGAAGTTAGATGTTTCATTTGGAAATGAATTTCATGATTGAACTTTGTTGAATTTATATGAATGAAATACACCGGGACTCTTATCCTGTTTTTGGTGGTCATTTACCAATTCCCTCCCACTAGCTAACTCTCCTCCATCATACAATAGCTACCAACATGTGCTTCCTCAGAGTCCATGTGTACCCAAGGTGATCACAGTCACCAAATCACCTAACACAAGGTGCCATATTTAATTGTTAAGTGTCTTGAGGAGTCTCGTGATGCGGCGAAGAAAATGGCTGCTTAGCCGAGTACTCCGTCGTGGTATCTTACACATTTATCCGTTAGCCACATAATAGTAGGCATCTCCCTACCCAAAACTAGTCCAGGCTATAGATAAAAAGTGCCTGGGAAACAACGATGAGCAGGCTGAAAAGCAGCGGGTGACAGAACCCTAAAAACACCGCTGTCATGTCAGTCACCCGTGCTAGCAACGATGCTAATTCACCTGTGCCTCAGGAAGAAGATGGAAACTGTGCATCAGGTAACGTCGCAAATATTTTCTCCATCCTGAAACAAATATTGGGTGAGTTCCAGAGTTTGGGAGAAATACGCAAAGCCACTTCATCGATGGAGGCGAAACTAACAACTCTGGTGACACGGATTAGTGAGGTGGTGGGGAGGGGAGGCTTTTTCGAGGAGTCCGACAACCACCTGAAGGCTAACCCCCCAGCTACTAAAGATGAGGTGGCAGCTCTCCATGAGTTGCTGGATGACATGGAAGATCGGAATAGACAGAATAATTTGCGCATTGTCGGCTTTCCCGAGGGCTGCGAGTCAAGTGACCCGATCATGTTTTTGGAGAAGGTTTTACCCGAAATGCTGGAAATACCCACACCCTTGAGGGGATGGTTTATTGAATGCGCGCACAGAATCGGTCCCCAAATCTCGGAAGACAAGCACAACGGTCGGACATTGATTGCTAGATTCATACGGTCGGGGGACAGAGACCGCGTGTTACATGCATCTCAGGGGAAAGGAGAACTTCAGTGGAACAGGAAACGAGTTATGATTTTTCCTGATTTCTCCAGGGGCACTGTGGCCAAGCGAGACACGTTCAGAGGGTGTAAGAAGGTTCTGCACCAACGTGGAATGAAGTTTGCTCTTCAGTATCCAGCCACGCTCCGAGTCGACACAAAAGAGGGGTCCCGCTGATTCGACAATCCCAAGGCAGCCATGAACTTCATTAGAAGTGAGCTATCCCAGCAGACCGGAGACGCAGAGTGATCGATCCGGCACACCAGCCTCCTCCCGGTTTCACTCTTTACACTTTTCCTGCTGATACCTCTTTCATCATCTTTTTGGCAATTAACATGTCCGTTTTCTCTTTTTTCTCTCCCATCCACGGGGTAAGTTAAGTGCCCACTTAACACGGATTCCCTTGCAGTCTACAACTGCTGTTGAAATTTGAAAATGACTTGAAGTAGTATTTTCTCTACAAAATTATTCCTAGTGCATATTTAAGCACTCACCCGGTACCACATTGTATCTAAAAAAGAATGACTGTGCGGTCCATGCTAAAGGTGCCTACATGTTTCTGTACTTATACTTTGGTAGGATGCTACTGATGGACTTGGCCTTGTCAGAGTTGCTTTACTGACAGTTACGGACTTGTAAAGGTTTATAGTGCGCAGTGTTCAGGGTTTACGCAGTTTATTCATGGTTATGTACTTCTGTTTAATCTGTGATTATTGCTATTATTATTTTTGTTTGCTTTTTACTTTTATATGTCCATGACAGTGTCAATTGTGAAAACAAGACATGGAACCTGCTCACTACCACAGCTATATATTTCCATGAAATATTACAAATGTCTGTTCATGATAATAATAACTTGCGCCTAGCCACTAGGGTTTAATCCCGGGACCCCCGGGAAATCTGATCTATTTCTCGATTCCTGGGAAAGGTTATGACAGGAAACCGGGAAAATAGCCTAATAAAAAAAAATCAATGGTGCGCGTCTATTTGTTGACATACAGTAACGTTGATGGAGGCGACGGTGCCGCAGTAGTTACGGTAATACAGAACCACCAGCAGTAGGCTAGGCCTATACTCTGCCAATGATGTCTGGGTCTTCGACCAGTTTTGTATGGGGGCATTTTCAAAAAGTAGAGAATGACAGCGCTAAGTGTATGTTGTGTGACCGGGTTATCAAGTGTTCCGGGGGATCAACAAGTGGATTGCGCAGACATTTAGAAACTTAGCATGAGAAATGTCCCAAAGAAAGCCCATCAAAAGGTTCGAAACGTTCAAGAACGCTAGATGGCTACTTTAGCAAAGCTAGCAAGTCCCTTGGAGAAATACTGGTGGAGATGGCAGCTTTTGATGGATTTTCATTTAATAGTATGGCAAAATGCGACTATCTCAGATCAGCACTTAAGAGAGGCGGGCATATTCTTCCGAAGAATCCCTCTGAAATATCCAAGCAGGTTAGACGGTTTGCTAACGAACAAAAAAAAACCAAACTGGCAGATATATTCCAAGACATGGTGAAGCAAGGGGTGCGTTTTTCTTTGACCATCGATGAATATACTTCTAAACAACATAAAAGATTCATGAGCATAAACGTGCATGGTGCACAAACATATTGGAATCTAGGCATTGTTAAAATACACGGAACAATGCCATCCGAGAAAGTCAAAGTGTTGGTTGACGACCAGCTTAAAAGATTTGAACTTGATCTGGACAAACACATTGTGTGCTGCACTACCGATGGAGCATCAGTGATGGTGAAATTTGGGAGACTGGTGCTGCCCGAACTACAGCTGTGCTATGCTCATGCAGTTCACCTGGCTGTCACAGATGTGCTCTACCGCCGAGACGTCCCTGACAGAGGTATCGAGACGAGCGAGGAAGAGGAGGATAGTGAGTCTGACGACGAGTCTGCTGAGTGTGATGAGGATGGTTATCGGTCAGTCAGGGTGAGAGAAGACATGTACAGGAGCGTGGAGCGAGTCCGGAAAATTGCCAGGTATTTCCACAAGTCACCTGTCAGTAATGACAAGCTCAGGGCATGCATCAAACGAGATCATGGGAAAGAGTTGGTGCTCATTTTGGATTGCCGCACCCGTTGGAACAGCCTGGCTGATATGTTGGATCGCTATATTGTACTCCATAGACCAGTGACCAAGACCCTCATTGACGACAACCCCGCACTAATAATCACCAACGAGGAGCTCGCCCTCATAAAACAACTGAGCTCCTGCTTGAAACCAGTGAGGATGGGAGTCGAATCTCTTTGCAAGCGAGACACTACTCTCATCAAAGCAGATGGAATTTTTATTTTCATGATGGATCAGCTGAGTAAGCAGGAGATTCCTCTGAGCCTTGAGATGAGAGACGCAATTGAGAGCAGGTTCACGGAACGCAGACAGAAGAACCTAGTGTTTTTGTACAGGTGGGCCTAATAGGCTAATCAATTAAATTTTGATTGGGGAATGGGGATGCATGTCATTATGCTCATTTTAATAACTATATTTTTCGGCAGGTACCTTCTGGATCCTGGTGCTCTAGTCGCACCAGCACCAAGACCCACTGAGATCTTTGGCATGCCATCAAGAAAGATTCTGGTGAGGACCGCTAAGGGACTTGCGGAGCGTCTTTTTGCCAGCCACTGCCAAGAGGAGAGAGTGCAAGAGAGCCATGGTGCGTCTACTTCAGAGGCAGTAGATGGTAGGCCTACACAATCGAGTGCGCAAGGGGAAGTTCCGAGTCTGAATGAAGAAGTCTTGACTCAGAGTGAAGGGAACCTAGCATTAGATCTGCAGCAGGCAATTTCTATGACCACTATGCCAGTGTCAGAGGAAATGAAAGACGGTGACTTCATTAAGGTTATAACCAAAGAATTTTCCCTCTTAGAGGCCACCAACAGGAGACCACCTCACCTGCAACAGTTGTTTGACGCTCTAAATACTGTTCAGGCTACATCCGTGGAGGCGGAGAGAGCATTTTCTATCTGCGGCCAATTTGTCACGAAAATCCGAAACCGCCTAAGCGCAGAGTCTATCGACACTCTCTGTTTCTTGAAAGCACACTTCCAGAAGAAAAAGAAAGAAGGACAGGGTCAGGGTGAGAAATGAATTGTAAACTTAAAGAAATATTGAGCCACGAGTTCATTGCAAAGCGAAATTTATTATTTCAGTTCAGGCTATCGTTTTCTATACTATGCCTGTGTTTAAGTAGGCTAGTGCAGTTGTACATTTTGGGGTAATTTTCTTTAATTTATTGAACATGTAGGCTATGTGTTTAGCCTAAGTTTTCTTGTATTACTTAAAATCAGGCTATCATTTTCTATATGCCTATGTCTTTTAGTAGTGCACAGTTGTAGCCAACACTTTTGGGTCATTTTCTTTAATTAATTGAACACGTAGGCTATATGTTTAGCCTAAGCTTTTTTGTATTATTATTTAAAATCAGAGAGAAATATGCCTGCCCTGAACAACAAAGAAATATTTGGTTAACTTCAAGTGATTATTCCAGTTTGCAGCCACTTGCAAATATTAACAGCCACGTAATGGATTTAGTTTAGGATAATGGATGAGGAAGGAATCATTCAATGGTTAACATTATTTCGTTTTTATAATGGAGCTCTGTAAAATATTGGTTTTATATAGGCTAAGGGTTCTTCAGAAGACAAGTCAGGGACAATCCACCTTAATTAGCGCTGCAGCAGATGTCGCGCACGACGGCAGTGGCAGACTTTATTATTGCTGTGTTCATCAATGGACACAGCCTAAACTGTATTCTTTTGCCCTAATAATGATGCAAATAATGTGTAACAATTTGATACAAAATGTCAGTTTGGGACGAATATTTGAATTATACATACATAAGGGAAATGGGTCGTCTTATCCCAGGATCTGATTCATGTCATTTTCGGGAAAAATATTAAACCCTACTAGCCACCTGGAATGTCACTTACAGTATTTAGGAAGCCCTGCTAAGAGGAATAAGGTTCTTTTCAGTTTGAAATCAATTAGGTATGATGTTTTTTTTGCAAGAATGCCATATGTCTTTGAAGGATTCCAAAAAATTGCGTAAAGGATGGGTGGGATATGTTTTTTTGTAGTCCTGGAACGAGTCATAGCAGAGGTGTTATCACTTTAGTGAATAAGCATTTGCAGTTTAAATGCCTAAAAGAGGTGAAGGATAGTGAAGGGAGGTGTCTCATCATTTTAGCTGAAATCCAGGCGAAAAAAATAATATTGGCCAATTCATATGCCCCAAATGTTGATGACCCCATGTTTTTTTGCTACCGTAATTTTGAATGTACAATGACTGAGATGGGAAGTTATCCGATTATTTGGGCTGGGGACATGAATATTGTTATGGATGCAATTCTAGACAGAAGTGTCCCTAGTAAGACTAAACCCCCAAAATCACTTCTCATGATTAAGAAACTGTGCTGTGCCCTGGGTCTGGTGGACGTGTGGTGTTTACTTAATCCTGATAGGAGGGATTATACTTTTTTTTTTTCAGGAGTTCACGGAGTATTCACAAGGATCGATTTTTTTTTTTATTTCAAAAGAAATGCTTCCATCTACAATGTCATGTGCAATTGGAAACATACCAATATCAGACCATGCAAGAGTGACCCTTGACCTGGTGACTATTAATGATGTAACGAAATCCCCAAGATGGAGATTCAACTCCTCCCTCTTGCAAGATGACGCCTTTAAGGCTATGCTGAAAACACAGAGTTATTCACTGAAACAAATATTACCTCTGTCTCATCAGTAGGTACAGTCTGGGAGGCTTTGAAAGCCTTTATAAGGGGACATGTTATTCAATTTTAGTCA
Source organism: Neoarius graeffei (assembly GCF_027579695.1). NCBI lineage: Eukaryota > Metazoa > Chordata > Actinopteri > Siluriformes > Ariidae > Neoarius > Neoarius graeffei. The sequence goes on from NC_083573.1 coordinate 18,562,584, forward strand.
CACAAGAAAAAACAAAACACAAGGAAGCTTGCAGACTTGGAGAGGAAAGTGGGAGAGGCAGAAGACAAATTAAAGCAGAACTATTCTCCACACAACTTAAAGACAGTCATGCAGTTTAAATATGAATATAATTGGATAATATCACAGAAGGTCGAGTTTGGACTGTTTAGAGCAAGACAGATATTTCGAGTCTGGGGATAAAGCAGGGAAACTCTTAGCACGCTATATTAAGCAACAGGAATCCAGGGCTATGATAACTGCTGTCCAGTCTCAAGGTGGGGGTCTTGTGACAAAATCGTCGGAGATAAATGAGGCCTTTAGAGATTTCTACAGGGAACTGTACACCTCCACATCACCTTGCCAAAAGGAAGACATTCTTTCAATTTTTGGTAGGGTTAGACCTCCCGGCTCTGAATATAGATCATCGTGAGATGCTTGACGCTGCAATCACGGCCGAAGAAATAAAGGAAGTTATTCGAACGATGCGGTCTGGTAAATCACCAGGTCCCGATGGGCTGACAGCAGAATTTTGTAAGTGCTTTTCAGATGAGCTCACTCCACTCTTGTTACAAACATATAATGAAGCTTTTGAAAGAGTGTTACCCCCCCACTTTGTCTCAGGCTCTAATATCTTTAATCTTAAAGAAAGGCAAAGAGCCCACAGACTGTAAAAGCTATCGCCCAATTTCTTTAATATCAATAGATACTAAAACACTCTCCAAAATCCTTGCAAATCGGCTCAGTAGTGTTATAACTACGCTAATACATCCAGATCAGGTCGGGTTCATGCATAATAGATTTGCCTCAGATAACATCCGACGTCTGATTAATGTTATGTGGGTGGTTAGGAACAACAATACACCTACCGCAGCCATCTCACTCGATGCTGAAAAAGCTTTTGATTGCGTAGAGTGGCAATACCTTTTTCTAGTGCTGGAGATTTATGGTTTTGGGCAGACATTTCTAAAGTGGGTGAAACTGTTGTATAAGGAGCCTCAAGCAGCTGTACAAACTAATGGCATAATTTCTTCACGTTTCAAGCTAGGTCGTGGGACCCGACAAGGGTCACCTCTCTCCCCATTACTGTTTTGTTTAGCATTGGAACCTTTAGCTGCAGCAATTCGTAAAGACCCTAATATCCCTGGAGTCTCTATTGCGGGGACCACACACAAACTTGTGCTATATGCTGATGATATTTTAATATTCATTACGGACCCAGGCAAATCTATTCCCGCAATGCTCAAGATTATAAAATCTTTCTCTAGCTTTTCAGGTTATAGATTGAATTGGACAAAGGCTGAGGCTTCTCCCTTTGATGACATATTGCCCTAAAATATTATTTCAAGCTGGATCATTCCAGTGGCCCCCTCAGGGAATAAAGTATCTGGGAATATTATGCCATAGGCAATTAGATAAAATAGTACAATGCAATTTTGAACCACTCCTAGAAAAAAATTTCCACAGATCTGGAAAGATGGTCTCCACTTTCTCTCGTGGGGAAAAGTTAATATTTTAAAGATGAATTGTTCTGCAAGAGTCAATTATCTGCTTCAGTCTCTCCCACTGAATATCCCTGTAAAATACTTCAAACAATCTGATGCACTTTGTAACAAGTTTTTTTGGAATGGTAAAAGGCCAAGACTACATCTGCGTAAACTGCAGAAGCTGGTAGCAAAAGGTGGCCTGGGACTCCCAAATTGATTGTTCTATTATTATGCATTCAACCTGAGGCACCTGGCACACTGGGCATTACCTCCGGAAAGAGCACCACCTTGGTACGCAATAGAGCAGTCAATGAGGTTTTCCCTACCTCCATTGCTATTTTTAACAGCAAGAATGCCTCCAAATGCTCGTTCCCATCCCATTATCTCTCATTTACAGGGACTATGGAAAAAAGTCTCTCGTATATTTAAAATCAACCTCTTTCTAAGCTTATCCTCTGGCCTGTGGGATAACCCCAAACTCCTTATTAATAAATCACCACCTATATGGAGGGAGTGGGTGATTAAGGGGGTACATAATCTTTATAAAGATGGTGTCCTGAAGTCATTTGACAATCTGGTTGAACAATTCAAGCTAGCCAACAATCAATTGTGGAGATATCTTCAGCCGAGACACCTCCTTGTTACTACTTTTGGCTCTACACACACACACACACACACACCACCTCAGAGCATGGACCTCATTAAAGAGATTTTGCGGCTCGCAGAGATTGGACATGGGGCTTCCCATTATTACTCTATGCTTATGAACAATACTGGTTTTCCGTCCAACACAGCTCTGAAAACCTTATGGGAGAGGGACCTGAACATAATTGAAGAAAATGATTGGGATACAATTGTTGGAATCACTAAACAAGTCTCCAGAGATATCAAAATAAGATTAATTCAATTCAAAATTTTTCATAGATTCTATTGGTACCCAAGTAGGCTATTCATGTTAGGTATAAGGGAAACGCCAGACTGCTGGAGGTGTGAAAGGGGAGCTGGGCACCCTAACACATGCCCTATGGTCATGTCCAAAGATTCAGACATTTTGGAAAAGAGTTCATGAGACTATCACTGAGGTCATAAGAGTGGATTTTGAGTTTTGCCCCAGTCTTCACATATTAGGCAACCCTAAGCCCATGGCCCATATTGTAAAACCCCTAACCAACTGGATTCAGACAAGTATAATGATTGGCAAACAGAGGATAATGAGAAAGTGGAAAGATGCAGAGGGCCCACTATTTATATTATTATATTATTATCTATTATATTATTATTATTTATATTCTTAATTTCCCTGAGGGAACCCGCCCAAAGGGATCAATAAAGTTTTATCTAATCTAATCTATTTCAAGACTGGCTTATAGAGCTAGGCAAAGTAGCGGCTTTCGAAAGAATACCTTATAGTATAATGAACGATATTGATAAATATAATGAGAAATGGGGAATGTTCTTAAGATTATATTCTTTACATGGTAGCTAAAAGGTATGTGAGTACTCTCTGATCACTGTGGCCGGTTCTTGGGGGACAGTCACGGAAATGAGGATGGAGGTGGACTGGGTGCAATACAGGGATCTGTCTACTGGAAGACTACCTGTGGACACTGAACACCACATGGGACAATGAATGGATACGCAGCAATGTTGTGGTAGTTTCCCGGAAAGATGGCTTAACACGTTGTGCATGGACTAAATTTTTCTGTCATGGACTGTTTTTATTTTATTTGTTTATTTTATTATTTTTTATTTTCTTGTTAATATATATTTTTATTTTATTTTATTGTATTTTATTATCCTTATGTGATATTTTGTCATCATGCCTTTTTTGGAGTGGTTGTCATATTCCTCCAATGTATGTTCTTAGTTTGGTGTTGTAAAAATTAAGTCTGAGTCATAAATTAAGTGTCTTGGCAACTGTGAACCAGAAGTCGACGCCCTCTTCAGCCTCACATGCACCCAGATATTGTACCAGAAATACAGGAGGGTATGCGTCATAAGGAAGCCTGATGTAATGCATGGCGTAATGCATGGATGCATGGCGATGGCACACAGCAGATTATGCCATTAATATGAAATGATTGGGTTTCACAAAATTTCCATTAAATTTTTGCCTGTAATTGAAATGCATGGATATTTAACAGCATAATCTATATAAATCCACACTGCAGTCACTCCTTGCGAATTATATGATCTGAAACCAATCAATCAAGCGTTCCATTAGTGAATCTACTTAAATTTACACAAACGCAGGAGGTCATACGATACAAATGTTTCTGAACCAACAGGATTTTCATGAATACCAAAGTTCTTAGGTAAATGCTCCTATGAACAATTTACAAATAAGTTTGTTTATATCTAGCTTGAGAAATTAGGTCCACTGTTTTTATATAATGTCCCCTCTGAAAGTATTGGAACATCCAGGACAATTCATTGTTCTTACTATACACTAAAGACTTTTAGGCCTGATATCAAAAGATAAAACGACAGATCAGAATTTCAGCTTTTATTTCTTGAAATTTACATCTAGATGTATTGAACAACTTGGAGAATGGCACTTTTTGTTTGAACCCAACTGTTTTCCCAGTTATTTAAAAAAAATTAAAAATAAAATACCCCGTGCCCGACAGGTGTTTCTTGTTGCCTAGGTGTGTCCTGTTACACTGATTGTTTAATATTTCTGAATGGCTACTCTGGATTTCACCTATGAAGACTGTATTTGTTATTGAAAAGGATAAACCAACATGAAGACCAGAGAGCTGCCTATGGAAGAAAAGCAAGCCATTTTGAAGCTGAGAAAAGAGGGAATAAACCTCCAGTCGAAAACCTTCCACTTGCTTTCCCTTTGTTGTGTTAGCAGTGCATTTCTTTGCAAATTTCAATCTGGCCTTCCGATTCTTACTGCTGATGAGTGGTTTGAATCTTGTATTATGGCATCTCTCTTTCTGCTCTCCAAGTCTTCTTCAAAAGGTGGATTGTAACACCTTCATCCTTGGTCTGTGGCAGTTATGGTCACTGACGATTCTTTTTGCCCCCCAGCTCTCGCAACTGCTCACCATTCTGGTCATCAACTGCTGTTGGTTTCCACAATTTCTTCCTTTTTCAAGACATTCCAGATGGTTGTATTTGCTATGCCCAATGCAATGGCTCTGACTGATTTTCCCCTCTTTCCTCAGCTTCAAAATGGCTTGCTTTTCTCCCATAGACAGCTCTCTGGTTTTCATATTGGTTTATCCTTTTTAAACAACAAATGCAGTCTTCACAGGCAAAACCTAGGACTTAAACCAAGAGTAGACATTCAGCGCTATTAATTGTTTAACTTAAACCAACAGGGCCCACCTGGGCAACAAGAAACACCTGTCAGTCACATGTTCCAATATTTTCAATCACTTAAAAAATGGTTGTGTTTAAAGAAAAGGTGCCATGTTCTAAGTTGTTCAACACACCTAGATGTAAAGATCAGGAAATAAAAGATGCAACTCAGATATATTGTCCCAACCAACCACATCAAGTCTGCAGATGACACGACTGTGGTGGGCCTCATCACTAACAACGAAGTCAACTACAGGAATGAGGTGAGCCAACCGGTTGAGTGGAGTAAAGACAACAATCTCTTCCTGAACGTGGAGAAGACCAAAGAGATTGTAGTCGACTTCAGGAGAGGTCACTCACAGCATCCCCCTCTGACCATCGATGGTGCTGCAGTGGAGAGGGTGAGCAGCACCAAATTCCTAGGGGTGCACATCACTGAGGACCTCTCCTGGTCCAACAACATCGCATCGCTGGCCAAGAAGGCTCAAACTCACCTCTACTTCCTCCGCAAACTGAGAAGTGCACAAGTCCCACCCCCCCATCATGTGCTCATTCTACAGGGGCACCATTGAGAGTGTCCTCACTGGCTGCATCACTGCGTGGTACGGAGGCTGCAGTGCCTGCTGCCGGAAGACTCTGCAACGCATAGTGAACACGGCCAGCAAGATCATTGGTACCCCTCAGCCCTGCCTTACGGACATTCATCACTCCCGTCTCACCCGCAGAGCCATCAGCATCGCTGGTGACACTTCCTACCCTTCACACTCACTCTTCAGCCTCCTGCCCTCAGGAAAAAAGGTACCGGAGCCTCTGGGCCCGCTCCACAAGACTGCTAAACAGCTTCATCCACCAGGCTGTCAGGATGCTGAACTCTGTCCACTACCTACCCCTGGTCTGTAACACATTCATTCACACAAGAAAACTACCTCATCCATTTGCACATCACACCACAAACATTAACATTACTGCTGTATCTGCTGCTATTGCTCATTTGCACTACTGTCATATACACTTCATAAGCTGCTCTTCTAGCACATTCTCCGTTATTGTACTGTATTGCACTACTGCTATTTTGTACATTGTTTGATTTCAGAGGGTATTTTTTATCTTGTATATATTTTTTTTCTTAATTTTTTTATCTATATTTATAAATATTTATATATATTGTTTTTTCATAATTTTTTTTTTTGTGTGTGTGTGTGTGTGTGTGTGTGTGTGTAATCTTTATCTGTTTTTTACAAGTAAGGTGAGAGAGAAACAGCATTTCGATTCTCCTATAATATGTCCTGGATATATAGTGAATTGACAAAGAATCTTGAATATTCATCACGATCTCAATCCCAAATATTTTCAGTGTATAGCAAAAATAATTATCCTTGCCATAACAATACTTTCAGCAAGGATTGCAATTGAACAAGAAAATACTTAAATTATGAAATGTGTATTTGGGTAATATTTATAGTATATAATATACATTATTATATCCACATTCACTGGATATGAACAATCATACGCTCAGACCGGCTACTCTACTACTCATATACCATGAGTAGAGAAAAACAAAATGGCAGACCGTGTTGAAAAACTACTCAAAAACAAAACCGCCGAAATCAAAGTATTTAAAAGAAAACAGAAATGGCTAAAATAATATAGCCCCCCCCAAATATCACTTGTTCCACACTCCAGCCCAGTTAGTAGTAGTA